>NC_086158.1:57325588-58587672 GCF_035149785.1 Candoia aspera | reverse complement strand
AGGACAGATCTAAATGTTTAACAGTACTTAAATTAAAATAGGCTTTATATATGCATTTGTACAGTGCACAGAATACAAGAGGAGGTAAAGAAATGTTATATTGCCCATTTGTCTCACCTGTAGGATTTCCACTGGTATCTGGATGCCATTGTGGAAAACAGGAGATTGGACAAAATAAACAGCTTTTGGCCAGATCCAACAGGACTATTCTATATTTGTTTAATAAAAGGCTATTAAAAAAATACATTGTGGATTTCCAGTATACTGAAAGGCCCTGATCTGCCATAGAATGTGTGGCAGAAATGTTGTTTGCTATTCTTAGCTAGAAAAGTGTATCAAAGTTAATACAAATTCAAGAGCATTACATTAAAATCATGTTGGCTGAAATTGCACTTCAGTATAACTGGAATCATTTGTATTTAAATGAAGTTGTTGGGGTTCAGTTCTGAAGGATTCTGGAAGAAGCAGCTAATCTGGATTCTTGCTAATCTGTTTTCAGGTCTGATCATGGGACATACTCCATTAGTCCCCTTTTGTAGATGGCCTACAGTGGAACCTGGATTTGTAGCTCTCCTAGTTGTTGTTGTTAAAATATATTAACAGTACCTACCCCCATAGACTCTAGGTGGCTCACAAAGAAAGACAAAAAGACAAAAAATCAGTAAAAAATGTTAAAAACATACAGTCCCACAGGCAGCCCAGACTAACACAATCAAACCACAACAAATAAAACCAAATGAGGGGTCCCACAAACACCTCAGCCCCAAGCCTGAAACCAAGCCAGATTTTTTTCACAGTAATTTTATTAAATATTACAATTAAAAAGATATAAAACTAATACAGACTAAAAAAATAAAAGAATAAAAAGAAAAAATAGAAAGTGCAGAAAAGAAAAAAATAGAAAAATAGAAAAGAAAGAAAAAGTAAGTAAATAGTAGAGAAAAAGAAAATAAATATATGAAGAAATAACTTCTCCTTTCACCACCACAAGTATAAACAATTTAATAACTTATCACCTTCTCTTAAAATACAACAAATGATCTCTTCTTCCCATATCCCATCTCTTATTTATAAACAAATCCTTAAAGCCTCATCGCCCTGTCCTGAGCAAAAGTCCATTCAGGGTTACCAGAGATAACAACATATTTATTTTAACCTTGATCAAATAAACTAACTTTAAATTTATTCCTTTTACTTTTAACAATCTTGATCTTTAGTCGCTTTGAATAATGGCCTAAAAGTTGATTTCTTTTCATTTTTTCTTTGTCCCTTCTCACAAAATTCTTCAAAGCTTTAACAAGCATCCTTTGTAAATCCAATATAGGAAAGTTATCCAGGTCACTTTTTTGGTTGTTATTTGTATATCCCTTTTAAGTCCCTCCTTGGGGGGGAGACCGGCAGTGATAAATTTGAGAAATAAATAAATAAATAAATAAATAAAATAATTGTTAAGACATCAAGTAGTTTATTTTGTATGTCTGGTGTAGCATCTTTTTCCATATCATTCTTGTAGCCTGTCATTTTTAAATCCACTTTCAGGTCAATCTCAGTCTTGTCTGGTAAAACTTGTTCCTCTTCTGTAACATCTTTTAAACACAGTCTATAATGGCAGACATTCTCAAAATTAACATCTGGGCCCATTGTTCAAAAATATTGTCCAATGTTAAAGTATTTTGCTCCATTCTGTATTAGTAAATCAAATTTAAGTGTTCTTCTCTTTGTAATCTTTAGTTTCTTCTGGTTCCTTCTGGTGTCCAGCCTTCAAAATCTCATCCTATCATTTTTTTAAAGAGTATTCAAAACAAAGAATTTTCCCATGGGAAGGATTCTTATAATTAATTCCAAAATCTTATTTCAAATCCATCTGGACCCTTACTCCATTTGTAACTTTCGAAAATCAAAGTTCTAATCACCCTTTTGCTGTTTATTCCCTCCCCCAAATTAAGTCCTTAAACTTTATCTAAAACTTCTTTTGCTAAGGACTGTGTGAAACTTACCCAGTGCAGTAAAACATGTCAATTGAAAGGTTTCTAATAGCTGAAAAGAAGTTAACAAGCAATTTACAAAAGTGATTAGAAAAGGAAGTATGCAAACCAGTGTCCTTAAAGATGCCACCCGTGGTTCAAGCAAGATGGCTATTCCCTCATTTCCCCAGAGCTCTAAACCTGCCAGAGACTGCTGTCTTGCAGTCCTCTTGTGAGGAACAACAATCTGGAGCACTTGTGGGTGATCTCAAGTCCTCTCCTTGTCTGGAGAGGAATGACAAAGAGCTGGTCTTCTCGCTGGCTCTTCATTCCACCATGGTCATCAGCCCTGTTTGTAGGAGAGCTATCTTCAGTTCACCATTTCAGTGCAGCTCATGTAGCAGTGGTGACACATGGACATACAGGGAGGCCCCCATTACTGCTTGTCTTGCTATATTTTGTATCATCCCAGTTCCAACAAAGGTCATCATCAAGCATAACCAGCACTGTCTTTGTACTGTATCCTGATATGAAATGCAACTGAAACAGGTCCAGATAATAAGTGTCTCCAAGATCCTCTGTAACTGTTGTCCAATCACCTTCTCTGCAACCTTCCTCACAAAGAGAAGATTGGAAGGTTGCAGACTAGACAGTAATTGTCCAGAATGGAGGGGTCTAATGATGGCCTTTTGAGGAGGGGGCATACCACTGCCTCCTTCAAGGCCAGCAGAACTACTCCTTGTTTCAATACCATGGCATGGACTCATCCCTCGATCACCCCTGGGCCACCTTAACAATCCAGTAGGATCCAGGATCTAATAAACAGGTAGCCAAACTAAGAGACAGAATGACCTTGTCCACTTCCTCAGACATCACAGAATAAAACTCAGTCCAGATAACCTCACAAGACTGTGCCCAGGCAACTTACTCAGACCTGCTCAGACTCCAATTCTGAGAGAATTTGAACAACTTTATCCACCAACTAGCATGAATACTCTTCACCATGGCCTTGCAGATGATCCTGTGGCCCAACCTCTACTAACAGGGAGCAGGTCACTCTAAATAGGGCTGTTGGACAGCTATTGGCAGATGCAATAAGGGCAGAGAAATAACAATGTTCCACCACCTTATCGCTACTCATGTTCAATGGGATTCTCTCTTTGTCTTTTTCGAACGGCACACCAGGCATCACTTCTGATGCTTCATCTCCTAGAGCTCAACTAGAAAAGCCTAATGAATTGTCTTTTTCTAACATGCATCCTGATACATATACAAAAGGGTTTGCATCACAACCTGGCCTCTGCAATCTTGCCTTTTTTTCCCCATTCCTGTATATACCACTGCTACCACCTGTGAAACTAACTGGGTGAAAACCAGGAAATATGACATCACTAAAGTTACTCCACCCTGAATACTTGCTCCCAGATGCAAAGATAGCTTCTTTCCTGTTAATGTTTAGGAGGAACAAGAAAACAATCTTTTTCCACCAAGATCATAATTTTACTATGAGTGACCAGTTGGGTTTGTTATCACCTTTATTCTTTTAATGGTTATGTTTTCATGATTTTATCATTGTATTACTTATGTACAGCCTAGCGTCTTCTAATTGGGATTGCATAGAAATGGTTTAAAATAAATTAATAATAAATAAATATTGATAGGAATGTGAGGAAGTGATTCTTTAATGAAGAAAAATTAAGTGAAATCAAAGAAAATCTAAACTTCTTAGACCTTATCTGAATTAAAAAGTTAACTACTTTTAAAGTTTGTTATTAATCACGATAATTTCTCTGTTCTTTTATTTTTTATTTTTTTTCAATAGCAAGTATAATTTTCATTTGAACCTTGAAGATGACATCCCTTACAGCTATGTTTTATTTTTTATCCCTCAAAAATGGTAGAGCATCAATGTATGTGTCTTACAACTCTCTCATCCTTCAAGAAAAGTGCTTTTACTGTTTCAGTGCATTTGGCATCTCTACACAGGTTAAATGTTGTGCCAAGAGAAGCAATACTGATTTCCTAATATTGTTATATTAACATACCTCCAATTTAGCCCAGAGCAAAAGGAAATGATGTTGTTTGGAATGAGATGATAATTGACTTTCCGTGCCTTTGAGTCCTGAGGCATTTTCTTGGCACATGACAGCCAACTGTGTAAATTGAAATGGGCAAACAATTGTCCACTGGGAGCTCAGGCACCTAAAAAGCTGACTTTTTTCTTATTTGCTGCTCACACAGAAAACATATTTTATTTTCACAGGTATCACATGAGTTTAACCATCAAATAAATGGGCATTCAGCATATATCACATGTGTGTTTGCACTAATGGGAACACAACTTTGCATCAAGCTATAATGAGGAAATGGTAGTTACTGGCTTCTCCTATTGCAAGATCAAAAGAAAGTGGTGACATGTTGGTATGGGCAGAGGCCAAATTACAAATTCTCTCTGCACAATTTGGAAGTGGATATCTCATGTACAAGTTACGAGAAGCATTCAGTTGGTTATGCTTCAACTTTAGATTTTGTTTGTTCACTTGGCATATTGGTTTGCATATCCAAGGTGGCATCTCAAGTGTTCTGGCCAAAATGTTGCTGTAAGTATTTCATGAAGAGAACATGTTAGAATATTGTTGTTGTTTATTTGTTTAGTTGCTTCCGACTCTTCGTGACTTCATGGACCAGCCCACGCCAGAGCTTCCTGTCGGTTGTCAACACCCCCAGCTCCCCCAGGGATGAGTCCGTCACCTCTAGAATATCATCCATCCACCTTGCCCTTGGTCGGCCCCTCTTCCTTTTGCCCTCCACTCAGCATCTTCTCCAGGGTGTCCTGTCTTCTCATGATGTGGCCAAAGTATTTCAGTTTTGCCTTTAATATCATTCCCTCAAGTGAGCAGTCTGGCTTGATTTCCTGGAGGATGGACTGGTTTGATCTTCTTGCAGTCTCAGAATTTTCCTCCAACACCACAGTTCCAAAGCATCGATCTTCCTTCTCTCAGCCTTCCTTATGGTCCAGCTCTCACAGCCATATGTTACCACAGGGAACACCATTGCTTTAACTATGCGGACCTTTGTTGTCAGTGTGATGTCTCTGCTCTTAACTATTTTATCAAGATTTGTCATTGCTCTTCTCCCAAGGATTGCGTCTTTTGATTTCCTGACTGCAGTCAGCATCTGCAGTAATCTTCGCACCTAGAAATACAAAGTCTTTCACTGCTTCTACATTTTCTCCCTCTATTTGCCAGTTATCAATCAAGCTGGTTGCCATAATCTTGGTTTTTTTGAGGTTTAGCTGCAAGCCAGCTTTTGCACTTTCTTCTTTCACCTTCATCATAAGGCTCCTCAGTTCCTCTTCACTTTCAGCCATCAAAGTGGTATCATCTGCATATCTGAGATTGTTAATGTTTCTTCCAGCGATTTTAACTCCAGCCTTGGATTCCTCAAGACCAGCTTGTCGCATGATGTGTTCTGCATACAAGTTGAATAGGTAGGGTGAGAGGATACAGCCCTGCTGTACTCCTTTCCCAATCTTAAACCAGTCCGTTGTTCCATGGTCTGTTCTTACTGTTGCTACTTGGTCGTTATACAGATTCTTCAGGAGGCATACAAGATGACTTGTGTGATGGTTGCCTTATTCCCAAAGAAACACAGACTCACTAGTTAGGGCTAAGGATTTCTGGTTTATTGGGAATAGAATGCATACACGAAAAAAGACGGGAATGAGCACATGGCGTGCAAGGTATCCGGTAAATACCCACGGTGCAGACCTGATCCTTCCCCACCCCCTATTGTCCCAAAGTCCTGATCCGGAGTCTTGATGGGCGATCAGGGTGCAATTCTGGAGTCTCGATGGGCTATCGGGGGGATTAGCGCTGATTGCCTCTGTCCTCTTCCTGTGTCCGGAGCAGGTGTGTCCCCTGTGGTAATGCAGAGATGTCAGGGAGATAGGGTGATGGCTTTTCAGGTCAGGACAAAGGTATGGCTCCTTTGTCCTTTATTTGTATTTGTCTTTAAGCGTTTGTGAGATTATCACTGATTCCTTCCTTCTTCCTCCCCTTCCCCGGGAAGGCATGTTCCCTGTTGTGATGTATATATACATCGCAATGGGGGACAGGACATACTGCCTCCCCAAAAAAACTTCAAGGCACCGGTTTGGAAGGATACGCTGCATGGAAGCGTTTGACAAGCCGTTGTGCTGAGACATCCCGGGCATGCACTCACTCAGGGTGGGGGAAATGTCTCCAGCGGACCAGGTACTGAAGGGTGCCCCGTAGCCTTCGGGAATCTAGAACCTCCTTTATTTCAAAGTGCTGTTGCCCATTGATCATGATGGGAGGAGGCGGGGGGGGGGGGTTTCGTTGTGCCATTTTGAGGAGGTAACCGGTTTCAGTAAGGCACAATGGAACACCGGGTGTATGCGTTTCAAGTTGTGTGGCAATTCCAACTTAAAAGTTACCGGGTTGATTATTTCCACTATTAGAAAAGGGCCAATGAACTTGGGGGCTAACTTCTTTGAGGGCTGCGGTGACTTAATGAACTTAGTGGAGAGGTAGACCTTATCTCCCACTTTGAAGTCTGGCTGCGCAGCCCTGTGGTTTTCTGCATAACACTTGTAGGTTGCTTGGGCTTCGGAGAGAGCCAGCTGAATGATTGGCCAAACGTTGGCTAGCTGAGCCACCCAGTCATCTGGGGAACAAGGTGGGGCAGTTGGCTGTGGTAACTCCGGGATCGGAACGAAGTCTCGACCATAGACTACCCGGAAGGGGGGGTAGCCCGTGCTCTGATGCACTGCATTGTTATATGCCACCTCAGCAAAGGGGAGTAAGTCTACCCAATCATCTTGCTGGTAGCTTATGAAGGAGTGCAAAAATTGCTCCAGGGTGGAGTTAAGGATCTCCGTAGAGCCGTCCGTGTTGGGGTGCCAAGCAGTGGACAATGCCTGCTTGGTGCCAATCAACTTCAAAAATGCTTTCCAGAATTGTGAGGTAAATTGTGTACCTCTGTCTGTGACCAAGCCGGAGGGGGTACCGTGTGATTTGTAGATGTGATTTAAAAAGAGGCATGCCAGCTGTTGAGCGGAGGGAATGGAGGCGCATGGGATAAAATGTGCCTGTTTCGAAAAGTAGTCTTTAACCACCCAGATGACCGTTTTCCACTGGCTGGATGGCAAGTCAACTATGAAATCTATCAAGATTTCCTCCCAAGGATGGGAGGGACTTGCCACCGGCTGCAATAGTCCCTGCGGCTTCCCCACTTTTCGCTTGGCCATGGCACATGTAGGGCAAGCAGCGACATAATCTTTTACATCCCTCCTAAGTGTAGGCCACCAGAATTGTCGCCTTACTAGATGTAACATTTTTACAAAGCCAAAGTGCCCTGCCATTTTGTCATCGTGAGAACGTCTCAGAACCTCTGCTTGCAATTGCTCCGGCATGTACAGGCTATTTTGTTTCCAGGCCAAATTGTTATCAAAAGAAACATTGTTTTTATTGTTTTGCAACCATGTATCCATTTTTAAGGCTTGTACGAACTGCTGTTGCAATTGCAATGAAATTGACCTGCGTCCCTCTCCCCTTGTGGGTGGTTGTGCCGGAGTCCACTGCGTTCCATTTTGGCTGCGCGTGACAGCTTGGCAACCTAGCTGTGTGTCAGTCCTCACAGTACCTATAATGTCAGATGCCTGACTGGCATCCTGGGGCCGCCTAGAGAGAGCGTCAGCTAAGAAGTTCTTTCTTCCTGGTATGAACTTCAGCTTAAAATTAAAGCAGCTGAAAAACTGAGCCCAGCGAACCTGCTTGGGGCTGAGGCGTTTCAGGGTACTGAGTGCTTCCAGGTTTTTGTGGTCCGTCCAGACCTCAAAGGGGCAAGTGGCCCCTTCCAGGAGGTGTCGCCATGCCTCTAAGGCAGCTTTGACGGCAAAATCCTCTTTCTCCCATACATGCCATCTCCGTTCTGTTTTGGAGAACTTGCGGGAGAGGTACGCGCAAGGCTTCAGCTGATCATTTAAATCCCTCTGAAGGAGGAGCGCCCCAATTGAGAAATCGGAAGCATCCACTTGTACTACAGAGGGCTTGGTGGGGTCGGGGTGTTGTAGCACCGGTTCGGCTGTAAACAGGCTTTTGAGGTGATCAAAAGCCCTTTGGCATTCAGGTGTCCAGTTAAGTAGCGCTCCTGGGTTTCGTGCTTTGCGCGTGTCTCCCAAACGCTTGGTGCAGAGTAAATTAGTTAGGGGCAAAACGATTTCTGCTAGTCCCTTGATGAACCCCCTGTAAAAATTAGTAAATCCCAAAAAACTTTGTAGTTGCCTCCTGGTGCGCGGGCGCTCCCATGCCAGGATGGCCTGGACTTTCCCAGGGTCCATTTCGATGCCCCTCTCAGAGATTCTATAGCCCAGATAATATATCTGAGATTTATGAAACTCGCACTTAGAAAGCTTGGCGAATAGCTCGGCTTTGCGGAGTTTCTTGAGCACCTGTTTAACCAAGCATTCGTGCTCCTCTTCAGTCTCAGAATATATCAATACATCATCTAAATACACAAGGACCCCCTTGAACAAGTATTCGTGCAAGACCTCATTAATCAATTGCATAAATACCCCTGGTGCCCCTGCCAAACCAAATGGTAACACTTTGTATTGGAATGATCCCAGTGGGCAATTGAAAGCCGTCTTCCACTCATCCCCCTCCCTTATGCGTATGCGAAAATAGGCTTCTCGCAAGTCCAGTTTAGAGAATATTTTTCCCTTTGCCAGATGTGCTAATATGTCTTTGATTAGGGGCAAAGGATATTTGTTGGATATGGAAGCCGCATTCAATCCGCGGTAGTCCGTAGAGAGTCTTAATGTCCCATCCTTTTTTTCTCTGAACAACACTGGGGCTCCAACTGGCGAGTTTGCGGGCTCGATGAAGCCTCGTGCTAAATTCTTGTCCACAAACTCCCGCAATGCTGCCAGTTCTTTCTGGGTCATTGCGTAAATTTTGGGCTTTGGCAAGGGTGTGTTGGGGACCAGTTCTATCACACAGTCAGTCTTTCTGTGGGGTGGGAGTTTGTCTGCTTCTTTCTCCCCGAACACATCTGCAAACTCCGCATACCTGTCTGGCAAGCCTTCCAGGGCCACTGCAGCCAGGTGTGTGGTTGTAGACGCCGCCCTCACCACCACAGCACGGGGAATTCGGTCCCCTGTGGGTGCTTGGTAGAAGCCGTCTGTGAACATGATCATCCTGGTTTCCCAATTTATGTAGGGGTTCCTTCGTACCAGCCATGGAATGCCCAAGATGATTAAAGGTTGGCCCACCGGTGCTACGACAAATTTCAGTCTCTCCTGGTGACTGCCTAACTGCAGCACCACTTCTTCGGTGAATTGGGTGACCGGGCCCCCTCCCGCTGCCGAACCGTCCAATTGTGTGAACACTATGTGGTGCTGAAGTGGACAGCAGCAGAGATTTAAAGCGGCAACCACGTCCGGGTGCATTAGGCACCTAGAACAGCCTGAGTCTATTAGGGCCCAGACTTCAATTGACTTCTCAATGGACTTTAGCTTAACTTTTACGTACAGGGTGGGACAGTTGGCACTCACCCAGATGTCGCTGCGCCCATTCTCCTCCTCCACCTGCCCTCTGGCGCTTCTTAGGGCAGGTGGCTGGCGTTTCCTGCCAGTTCTACTTGGTCGTTCTCCTCCTCGTCACTGGAGTAAGGTAGTACTTTTGCTCCGATCTCTCCCCTGGCCGCTGGCATCTTTTTGGGCGCTGTGGGTGGTTTGCCTGGCATTTTTCCTGGTCTGTCAGCTACCTTTGTTTTCGGGCACGCCGCTGCTTTGTGGTCCTCTTTCCCGCATCGAAGGCATTGCCCCCTGGCGAACCGTCTCTCCCTCTCCTCTCTCCAGGGTTGGGATGTTGTCCTCACTGGTCCTGCAGCGGTTCAGGGTCCCTTTACCATCGCCTCTTGTTGCGCTGCCCTCTTGGCTTGTACGAAGGTTTCCTGGGCATTTTCCGCCTTACCGGCCAGCAGTATCCACTCATGTAGAGTATTTGGGTCATCTCTGGATAATGCCCATCTCAGAACGTTCAAGTTCAGGCCCTCTTTGAAACGTTCAATTAGGGTAGACTGCGACCAGTCCACCACCTTTCCAGCCAGTGCTTTAAAGTCCATGGCATAATCTGCAACGGATCGTTGCCCTTGGCTGATTCCCCTTAGGGATCTATTCGCTCTCTCCTTTTCCAAGGGGTCTCTGAAGCGCAGATCTAGTGCCCAGAGGAACTCATCGAAGTTATCGAGCTCTGGGGCATCTGCCTGGCATAGCTGCACATACCAGTCAGCCGCCCTTCTTTTAAGTTTGTTCGCAATGGCATTAATTTTGCCCTTTTCTGAGTGGAAATATGGCCCAAATTCTTCCATGTAGTTCCTTGTGTTTGTCAGGAAGAAGGATAATGTTGCTGGGTCCCCATCGAATTTGACCCCGAAGTCTTTCACCCCCGCTCCTGGTGGGCTCCAAACCACATCTGGTCGTCTGGGCATACCTCGGGCTGCTGGGGTTCTCCGGTCTCGGTGTGGGGATTCCTCAAGCTCGACTCTGGGCAGCGTTGCCTCTGTTTCATGCCGACTCCATCCTCTTCCCAGCGGTCGCGTCCCCGGGGGGGAGGGGGGAAGATGACCTCCTGGCAGATTCCACGAGGTGAATTCTGCCCGGCGCTACCTCAGCCTCCTGCCATCTCCTTCCTCGCCCCAGCATCTCAGGGATGGGAGGGGGGGGTGATGAATGTCTGGTGCCTGGTTCCAGCTCACCCCTTCCTCAGGATTCCCACCATCTCAGGAACAGCTGTTCAATCAACTCCAGCCTCGCCTCCATTATCCTCAGCCTCTCAGCTGTCTGGGGGCTTTCCTCAGATCGTCCGATCTGGCGCCTTCCCTCAGCTCCTGCAATCAATGATGACAGCAAGTCCCGTGGCTTCCTAGATGCCCTGAGCGTCCCTGGCAGGGATCTCGGTGTTTCGTCCATGGGGACCCACTCACCCTGCGACTCTCTGGTGGCTTCAAGTGTCCTGCTTCTTCCGGCCTCCTCCTCCTCTGAGCTTGATCCTGAACCCTCCTGGACTTTGTACAGTCTGGGAATAGGGTTCTTGCCGATCGCCTGTGCCATGGAGTCAGGAGTCCCGTCGCCGGTCCTCTGGTAGCCACCTCTTTGTGGGTTGAGTCTTTCCATCGCCAGCTTTGATCCCTCACAGACGAAATCTGGAATGGTGCTAGCAGAAAAAAAAATTTTTTTTAGATTCCTGTCTTTATGTGTTGGTTGCCTTATTCCCAAAGAAACACAGACTCACTAGTTAGGGCTAAGGATTTCTGGTTTATTGGGAATAGAATGCATACACGAAAAAAGACGGGAATGAGCACATGGCGTGCGAGATATCCGGTAAATACCCACGGTGCAGAGCTGATCCTTCCCCACCCCCTATTGTCCCAAAGTCCTGATCCGGAGTCTTGATGGGCGATCAGGGTGCGATTCCGGAGTCTCGATGGGCGATTAGGGGGATTAGCGCTGATTGCCTCTGTCCTCTTCCTGTGTCCGGAGCAGGTGTGTCCCCCGTGGTAATGCAGAGATGTCAGGGAGATAGGGTGATGGCTTTTCAGGTCAGGACAAAGGTATGGCTCCTTTGTCTGTTATTTGTATTTGTCTTTAAGTGTTTGTGAGATTATCACTGATTCCTTCCTCCTTCCTCCCCTTTCCCAGGAAGGCATGTTCCCCGTTGTGATGTATGTATACATCACAACGGGGGACATGACAACTTGGTATCCCCATACCACTAAGAACTTGCCACAATTTGTGATGGTCCACACTGTCAAAGGCTTTAGAATAGTCAATAAAACAGAAGTAGATGTTTTTCTGAAACTCCCTGGCTTTTTCCATTATCCAGTGGATATTGGCAATTTGGTCCCTAGTTCCTCTGCCTTTTCTAAACCCAGCTTGTACATCTGGCAATTCTCGCTCCATGAATTGCTGAAGTCTACCTTGCAGGATCTTGAGCATTACCTTACTGGCATGTGAAATGAGTGCCACTGTTCGATAGTTTGAACATTCTTTAATGTTTCCCTTTTTTGGTATGGGGATATAAGTTGATTTTTTCCAGTCTGATCGTCATTCTTGTGTTTTCCAAATTTGCTGGCATATAGCATGCATTATCTTGACAGCATCACCTTGCAAGATTTTGAACAGTTCAACTGGGATGCCGTCGTCTCCTGCTGCCTTGTTATTAGCAATGCTTCTTAAGGCCCATTCAACCGCACTCTTCAGGATGTCTGGCTCTAGCTCACTGACCACACCGTCAAAGCTATCCCCGATATTGTTATCCTTCCTATAAAGGTCTTCTGTATATTCTTGCCACCTTTTCTTGATCTCTTCTTCTTCTGTTAGGTCCTTGCCATCTTTGTTTTTGATCATACCCATTTTTGCCTGGAATTTACCTCCGATGGTTCTAATTTTCTGGAAGAGGTCTCTTGTCCTTCCTATTCTATTGTCTTCTTCCACTTCCGCGCATTGCTTGTTTAAAAATAATTCCTTATCTCTTCTGACTAACCTCTGGAATTTTGCATTTAATTGGGCATATCTCTCCCTATCACTGTTGCCTTTTGCTTTCCTTCTTTCTTGGGCTACTTCTAGTGTCTCAGCAGACAGCCATTTTGCCTTCTTGGTTTTCTCTTTCTTTGGGATGTATTTTGTTGCCGCCTCCTGAACAATGTTGTGAACTTCTGTCCATAGTTCTTCCGGGACCCTATCTACTAAGTCCAGTGCATATTCCTTAGGAATATTAGTGAGCTCATATCTAGCTGATCTGTGGGTCTTCCCTAATCTCTTTAGTCTGATCCTAAACTGTGCAATACGAAGTTCATGATCTGAACTACAGTCAGCTCCAGGTCTTGTTTTTACCGACTGTATAGATGTCCACCACCTTTGGCTGCAAAGGATGTAGTCAATCTGATTTTGGTGTTGTCCATCTGGGGAAGTCCATGTATAAAGCCGTCTCTTAGGTTGCTGGAAGAGAGTGTTTGTTATGCACATTGAGTTGTCTTGGCAAAATTCTATCAGCCTATGTCCTGCTTCGTTTTGTTCTCCCAGGCCATGCTTACCTGTAATTCCAGGTGTCATTTGACTGCCCACCTTAGCATTCCACTCTCCCGTGATGAAAATAACATCTCTTTTAGGCGTGTTGTCCAGTAGGTGCTGCAGATCCTCATAGAACCGCTCTACTTCAGCTTCTTCAGCATCTGTGGTTGGGGCGTATATTTGGATCACTGTGATGTTAGATGGCTTGCCCTGAATTCAAATTGAGATCATTCTATCGTTTTTTGGATTGTATCCAAGCACTGCTTTAGCCACTTTACTATTAATTATAAAGGCTACTCCATTTCTTCTGTGGTCCTCTTGTCCGCAGTAGTAGATCTGGTGGTCATTTGATGTGAAGTAGCCCATTCCAGTCCATTTCAGTTCACTAACGCCCAAACTGTCTATCTTTAATCTTGACATCTCACCAACAACCACATCCAATTTGCCCTGGCTCATAGATCTTACATTCCAGGTTCCAATGGTCTGTTGATCCTTAGAACATCGGATTCGCCGTTCACCACCAGCACCGTCGGCCGCTAGCCGTCCTTTCGGCTTTGAGCTAGCTGCGTCATCACGTCTGGGCTACTGGAACTCATCCTCTGTTCCTCCCCAGTAGCATTTTGACCATCTTCCGACCTGGGGGTCTCATCTTCCGATGGTATACTGACATATCTGTGGTTGTACTGATCCATTTAGTTTTCACAGCAAGAATACTGGGGTGGGTTGCCATTACCTTCCCCAGGGATCGTATTTAGTCTGACCTCTCTGTCATGACCTTCCCGTCTTGGGTGGCCCTTCACGGTTTAGCTCATGGCATCATTGAGGTGCTCAAGCTCCAGCACCACGACAAGGTAACGATCCTTTGCTGAAGTGTTAGAGCATATGGGCTATAATAACCCTTGTTTCATGGCAGTGAGCAAAATTATGAAAGTGGAAGATACATAATGCTTGCATTACTACATCAGACAATTTTCTTCCCCTCATCTTACTTTAAGTGTATCAGTGGTCTTACTCTTTCATGAAACTTTATCATGACATATGAACAGATACTATAGAAAAACATTGGAGCTGATGATATAACTTTTCGATCCAATGAAAGGCATGTTTGACTTCTCACCCCTTTCACCCATTTTACCTCCGTTGCAGATCTATGCTATTCTTTCTTGGTAATTCCTCCTGCCCTCTTTATTGCTACCCAAAATTCAATAGCCAGTTCCTTCTTCATGTTAATCCTTATACTGTAGCCATTCCATCACTGATATGCTTTTCAAATCTTTTGCTTGCTGCCATTCTTGCATATTGCACATAGCTAAACACCATACTGCTTAATAAGCTGCTTAGCAGTGCACTTATTCTATGCATCACAAGAACAAATATTTCCAGAGCAGTGGCTCTGACAATAACAAAAACAGTGAAGAGTTTTGTGGCGATTTAAAGGCCATAAGCGTTCAGAAGTGAGGGAAGTGTTGTGCAGAAGAAGAGAATTTTGGTGCAATTCTCAGGGATGGAGTGTCATTCTTGATTTATTTACAGGTAAGTAACCCAGAGACATCTGTAAATGTCCTGTCTCATCACTCCATATTTCTGTGGCCCCCAGGGCATCTCATATATCAGTTATGAGGAAATGTCTTCCATGGGGATTTTTCAGATTGGGAAGTGTGGCAGCTAGGCAAAATTCAGAGGGATGGAAAGATGTATAAGACAAAGCTGCAGTATCAGCCTTAGCACCCTCAACCACCTTCTATAATGAATCTCAAGAACAGCTCCAAGAAAAATCTAGAAAAAAAAATCAAGTACTCTCAGAATCAGGGGGAAAAAAGACAATTTTACAGAGAATAAGATTCTGAAGCAGCATTAGTATGATCCTCATACTAACCATACCTAGGTTTACTTAGCTTTTGAGGCATGCCAAGGTCAGCTGGCTGCTGCCACCTGCTGCAGCTTTGTTCAGTATTATTTAGTATAAATTTCCTCATCTTCAAATTGCACCAGTCAAGTACTTTTCTTGACTGTTTTTTAAAATTATGTTTATATCAGCTTTAAAAATACACATATAAAAAACAATGACTTATGAATGTCTTGTTATTCCATGAAGTGAATAGCAAAGATGAAAGAGAGAAAGAGAGAGAGAGAGAATCACTTGATCAGAAATACGTAAGCAAAATGGCTTCATTTGGTAGTTAATACAGTAGCTTTTATGATGCACTATAGCATTAGATTATAAAAGAGCCATTTCCCAAAGCACAGATACTACCATCAAAAAATTACTAGGGATTTAATACAATGAATTCTGTAATATTTGCCCAAATAGGCAATTAGTTTTGTTCACCACTTGGTGGGCAGAATAGTATATTTCTAAACTGGAAGTAGAAAACCAGTGGCAGCCCTTGGAAGCGGCCATCATACTTAGAGACAATGAAGGGACGGAGAGAACCAGAAAGCAAAAGCTATGCAATCTTCTCCCATCTAAGCACTTTTGGTTTTGTCCTATCCAGCTACAATTTCAATGACTTTTCCTATGGGTAAGTGGTCCTAAGATTTGTCACTTCTGTTTTGAACAAGCATCCAGAAGTGGAGATCATGGTCATATATGGCTGCCCACTGCCACATATGTCATGCTTGCCATCTGCAATAATCCATTTAACAAGAGCAGCAACAGCATCTTCAGTGATGATGCCCAAATGACGCCATGCACATGAGGATGTCATTATTGTATGTACTTGCTTCCTGACACCTAACAGAAGTATGTAAGTTGTGGTATTTGTATGGTGACACTGTCATGCAGCTCTTTGAAGAGCCCCAACCTGTATCCAAATACAAGCATGCACAGCAATTCTATGTGAGTGGAATCTGATTAGTCAAGGAACTCCCAGGCATGTGGAAGAACTCTATTCACTGGGGTATGTGGATCAGCTCCGATCTTCAGTTTAATTGGGCTTATCAATCAAATTCAGTCTGACAATTTTAATATCATTCAACATGCTAAAACAATTTCCAAATCAGTTCAGAAAAAAAAGGTTTTAGGACACTCAGCTTGTTAAATTGATTTGGAATTATCCCATTTCCTGTGTAGATTCAGCTCAAATCTCTAATTTGATAAGTCCTTTCAATTTGGAGGTGGAGATTAAATCAAATCTTGAGATTTCATACTCTGCATGAACATCTAAGCATGATTACTTCTTCTTCATGTAACCACCATACACAGGAAGGTATGGAATATGTGTGCATGTATCAATGTATCTAAAGTAACCATACAATAATCATTCATGTTATTTCAGTTTCTGAGACAGTTTATGTGTATTCTGGATCATCAGCAGTAATAAGGTAGACTAATTTTTTTCTGTCACCTGAATCAAATCAATAGCAGCTCACACTTTGACAAACCAAGGACCTTGGCACACACACATATCACATACAGATCTCATCAGATGTCCTAAGCTCTGTCCAGTGTCTTTGAAAGCTTTCCTGTAATTCATAAAAATACATAATGTCTTGATAAATTCATTCAGATGAGCAGAAGGACAATTTTGGAAAGAACCATTACATTCACAATTTTAGTAAAATTATTTCAGGAGAAAAGAGAACCTTCCATTCATTTCCTGATAAGAAATTAATACTATTCATAACTGTCTTCATAAAGGAGACAGATAAAACCAGAAATAGTTGACTGAGGCATCCATCCAGCCTTGCTTTGAGAATTTAACTAGGCAGTAGGAAACTTTTTGGTGGTCCTTAAGGCTTCTTTAAATAATTGTATGATACATTGCTTACCATAATCAAATGTTTATAATGTATACTTGTATGTTTATACAGCTTATAAATTTAAGGCTTAGAAACAAAATACATCTGCTTTCAGTAATTCTTTAGAGCAATCATGAGAGCGTACAGCCAGAATGTTACATATGAATTCTACTTACAGATAACCAAATATGTAAATGTTGGTTACACATAATCAGATATATAAATGTTGCTTCCTTTTCATTCTTAACAGATGGTTTGTCCTAACAGATGGTTTATACATTATTAAGAAATTCATAGTAATCAGGTAGCACCACAAACATGTAAGGGGCATCATACATGTAGCCCTTGAGTTCCCTTTCTGTCCCTGTAAGCCCCTTCTGGTTATTTTTGCTGAAAACTGGTTGTACATTTCCCACCTTTCTGAACTGGGGAACAGATTGAAACAGTAGTGTAAGCCCCAAAACAGGTCCATCAATGTTTAAAAGGCAAAGATGCCCCCCAATTTTTTCAAACTCCTTGCACACATGTATAATGTGGCCGTGACTATTTTGTGGCCCTTCATCCCCTAAAAAGTTTAAGTATGTTAGTGTGGCTTTTAAGAGAGCCAGTTTGGTGTAGTGGTTAAGGCATCAGGCTAGAAACCAGGAGATGGTGAGTTCTAGTCCTGCCTTAGGCACAAAGCCAGGATGACCTTGGGCCAGGCACTCTCTTTCAGCCCTAGGAAGGAGGCAATGACAAACCACTTCTGAAAAATCTTGCCAAGAAAACTGCAGGGAGTTGTCCAGGCAGTCTCCAAGAATTGGACACGATTGAATGGATTAAAAAAAAAAGTGTGGCCTTTGCCCACCAAAAAGTTTCCTATTTCTCAAAACAAGGCTGGATGGATATCTCAGCTTGGTTTTCTCTCAGATTATTTCCAGTTTTATCCATCTCCTTTATTAAGACAGTTATGAATAATATTAATTTCTTATCAGAAAATGAATGGAAGGTTCTCATTTTCCCTTGAAAACAGTTCTACCTCTATCCACGTAACTTAGAGAGATTCTAGCTACGAATAGAAAGGGGTACACACATTTTATTCCAGAACATTATACAGCTCTGGAAAGTCCTCAGTAATAGAGAATAAAAAGGATGGTTCAGCTCAGTTTCAGTTCAGTTTATTTATTGATTAGTCAAATGACCATATCAAATCATAGCATGTCATCAGGATAGTAATATAGGATAAAACTGAACAAAAGGGTTGGATGAACAGGCAGAGAGAAACATTTTAGCTACAGTGATAAAGGAAAAGAGACAATGAACATTATAATATATAGGAACAGAGGTAGTTTTTGGTGCTTCCAGATGAAGGGTTCCTTACACTGCCAATCAAAAGGCATTGTGCAGCTATTCTGTCTTTTCTTCTTTAGATTCATCACAGCAGCTTTTTTTAAAAGGTGTAGAAATGGGAAAACATGGGAAATTGACAAATGGAAGACAAGGCCAGCTGCCCTCCTCCTTCCCTTAGAGTTAATGAATGAGAATCAAAAAGACACAGTTGAAGCCCCATCTGGAAGCATACTGCAATAAAGTCGAGGTCCCACCCCACTGAGAAGCAACTGTAAGATATAGTAATGGGCTCAGGAAATATCCATCATTTTCAAGGTAGCAAAGATAGCTTCAATGTGTCTAAGAGGTGGATTCATATGAAGAGGCTTATTTGAAAAACTATGATCCATTATGGAAATTACCAAGTACAACTTGGTGTAAAAGACAAGAAGTACACATTTCAGTTTGGAAAAGTCCTGTGATGCCAGAGGTGTCACAGGATCCCCCTCTTCCATTAAAATGTTGAAAGCAGTATTGTGCAGTTGCAACCCAAGTGCCACCCCTTTCATGTATGTGACCACATTGCAAAAGGGGTGGAACTTGCGTCACATTGGCACGATTATGTTTTTATCATTTGACACAGATGGGAGACACAAAGGGCCTGATTAGGTATACCTTCTGAATTATCTTGCTGTCCTTTTCTTTCTTTCTTTTTAATAAAGATTATCCATTGTACTTTGTGTCCATTTGTTCTTCAAGGACAAACAAAATGATTTATAATGCACCCCTATCAGAACATTATCAAACTACAATAAAAAAAGGATCAGTGAATAAAAATAAGCAATTCAAGTCATACGAAAGAACACATTACAGTGACTCTGTAAGGTTCACATCATGTACAAGCAGGCCAGGATAATCAAGCAACAATGCAAGATCACAGATATGTTTAATCAATCAGTGTTAATAGTACCCAACGTACTATAACCTGCTTATTAAAATGTTGTCACTGGCTCAGTTTTTGTTCTTTCTCTAGCTAACTATGGACAAGAGAATCATAGTTAGTTTAAAATAAATTTTCAAAAGTATAAAACTGTAATGAACTGTTCACTACATCTTTCCAATTCCATCAGAGATTCATATCCATTCTGGATTACAATATAAAAATGTGCATTTAATAATTTAGCTGAACTTCTTCTTTTATGAAGAATTCACTACACTGCAAATAGTTGCTAGGTAACTATATTTTTCCCTGTAGTTTAAAATATTTTTAATGTTCCATATTAAGGGTTATTGTTGTTATCATTTTGTCTGAATGTTACTTTACTTTGAACATACAATATATGAAATAAACCATGGGAAAGATCTACATCCAATTTATGATTAATAGAGTATCAGAAATGCCTTATATTGGGTCAGAACATTGGTCTATCCAGTTGAATATTCCAGTCTGATAGACAATAACTCTCTAAGGTCACAGGGAAATGATATTCTGTTCACTTACTACCTGATTCTTTCAGCTGGAGGTACAGTACCTGGTGGATTGATCAGGTGGATATTCTGCCTTTTCTCCAGGAGCTTCAGGGGGAATATCATTTTTATCCTCACAACAATCACTACTGAGCTGTGAGAGGGTGACAGGCCCAAAGTTACCCCATGAGTTCCCAGTTCCTGAAGGTGGAGTTGGATCTGGCCCTCCCCAGTCCTAATCCAAGATTTTAGCTGGCTGAGACTTAGCTTTGGACTTTTTGACATCAGAGGATGATGCTGAGCTTTGATGTCTCCCTTACTCTTGGGGAATATCCCATTTGATTGTGGTTGCAGCAGCTACTGATCTGTCAGTCTTTTCAGCTAAAGAGTGTCCCCCCACCCCAGTCAATAATATATAATTAATTCTATGAAAAGATCAAGTACTTTTTATACAGAAGAGCTTTCCCACCTCCCTCTTCTCTCTGCAGTTCCCTATTGCAAAAATCTGTTCTGGAGAATTGTGGGCCATTGGAAATGGTACAGTAGACAGAGAAATTGGCAGAATTGGGCCTTTGAGCATCAAAAGAAAAGCAACTAAACAGTGAACATGGAGAGTAAGACTGAGCATTTTGGTAGTTAGTGGCCAGAGTCCACTTTCTGCATTTTTGCTCCATTGCAGATAGAGAGGTAACTGAAACTGAACAGGCCATGTTATGCAGATGGGAGGCGCCCAAATGAACTATTGTTCATGGGTTGGAGAACTTTGAAGTGTTCTTTTTTTTTTTAATTTGTTAAGCCTATTACAGGATTGCACTGGAGAGAGGCTATAAAGTATTCCAGTGTTTTTCAACCTTGGCAACTGTAAGATGGGTGGACTTCCAGTCTCAGAATTCCCCAACCAGCCATGCTGGTTGGAGAATTCTGGAAGTTGAAGTCCACCCATCCTAAAGTTGCCAAGGTTGAGAAACATCACTATATTCACACAACACACTTGATTAGGTCAGGTAAAACCTAATGAAGCTACAGTACCTTCATACAACATGCTACCTTTGGTTGGTATTACTCTTTAAAAAAAAGATTGCATTTTTTTAAAACATTAGTTTATTTTTTTAAGAAATAAACTTTATTGTTCATGCTTATTGTGGTTCTATTGAATTTCTGATTGAACTAAAATCAGTTTAACCTTAGCAGTATACAACTGTGAGGTTTGAGCCTGCTTCTGACTCTGAAAACAACACTTATCCAGAGTCAGAAGGGGAAAACGAAACTTATCAGGAAGGACTTGGAGAAATAACACCCAGAAGTGACTCAGCAGAGCAGGAGAAATCAGAGACGCTGATTGGTCAAACTTCAGAGGGAGAATTAAATTGTCCAATCAGTGCTTGAGAAAGACGAGCACAGAAGTGCACAAATCAAAAGGCAGCCTGATGGGTTGTAGGTGAGAAAAGGCATGGAAAGGATTGTTTTAAATGGCAGGCATACGAGGACCAAGCTGCCGGAGACAACCAATCCTTCGAGCTCACAGCACCTGCAGAAGAGTCCTTGCACCAGTCAGAAGCCTTGCCTGTAGCCAGCATGGAACCAGAGCAAGTGCCTTCTGCTGTTGTGGACCTGCTTCCTGCACAAGCCACTCCAGTCAAGCCTCTCCTTGCTGTCCCTGCCTAGCACAGCCTCGCCTATAGTTCCAAGCCTTGCCTCGTCACTCCAGCACGATTCAGCCTTGCTTCCAGAGCCAAGCTTTGCCTAGACACTCCAAACCAGTCCAGTCTTGTCTCCAGATCCGAGCCTTGTAAAGATATTCCAGCCCAGTCCAGCCTTTTCTCCAGATCCAAGCTTTGCCTAGACACTCCAGGCAAGTCCAGTCTTGTCTCCAGAACGGAGCCTTGCCTAGATGCTCCAGCCCAGTCCAGACTTGCCTCCAGAGCCGAGCCTTGCCTAGATGCTCCAGCCCAGTCCAGCCTTGTCTCCAGATCTGAGCCTTGCAAAGACATTCCAGCCCAGTCCAGCCTTGTCTCCATATCCAAGCCTTGCCTAGATGCTCCAGCCAAGTCCAGACTTATCTCCAGATCCAAGCCTTGACTTGACACTTCAGCCAAGTCCAGTCTTGCCTCCAGATCCAAGACTTGCCTAGATGCTCCAGTCCAGCCTTGTCTAGCCTCTGTGTTCCAGCCTGGTCCAACCTGCATGCCCATTCACAGACTTGTGAGTCAAACCTTCCCTTTGCCACACACTCTAGCTCCTTCATGTCTTGCAGCTTCAATCAGAGAATTAGCTGAATTCTCCCTTGCTGTCTTGCTACAGTCTGAACCTTTAGTATTGCCTGAGTGTCCCTTGCAGCCTGGGTGGACTTGATTGATTTGCATTGCCTAATCTATTACAAGGACTTTTGCTATTGTAAATAGTTATTTCAATAAAGAATTTTATTAGTAATTCTGCCTGGCTGTCTCATAGTCTGAACAGGACAACAAATACTAGAATGAATGAATGAATGAATGAATGAATGAATGAATGAATGAATGAACGAAAGAAACATGATCCTTACTTTCATTAGTTATAGTTGGAAAGACGTCTAGGAGGCAAGAAAGCGTCTAGGAGCAATGTGAAATCCTTGGACCTCAAATAGCCCATCTCTGATCATAGCTGTGATAAAGACAAGATCTCAACATCAACAAGAATGGCACTAATTCAGATACTGTATTTTGATTAGTTCATTATAAGCTGTTACAAATAGAATTATAATTTGTTTGTAATAAAGAGAGCTATAATAGTTGAATTTAAATGTATAATTATAAAAAATCTCAACAGTATGCAAATGAAACAGTTTTCTGTTTTCTTGGGAAAATGTATGTGGAATATCAATTAAAAACTTACTTGTAACAATTTACAAACAAATATTTATTGTACAAAAATTATTCCTATCTTGGAGAATGAAATCAAACACTTTTTCATTCTAGTTCGCTTTTTGAAAGGTATGTTTTAAAGTGATGTTGTACAGACTTTCACATTTTGATTTAATACGTGCATAATTACATATTTCATGTTTTACTTTATTTAGATTTACATCTGTGTATGTGTGAAGCTGAACTGGCTTACACACTATTCAGAAGAACTGTAGCAAGATCCTTTTGAAGGCCCAGCTGAAAAGAGAATTGTTGTAACTTACAGGAAATTAAAAAATTCCTGCAATACCAACCCACTACTCAAAGTCAGTCTGTGGTATCCCACCATACACTGTGCTCTGAAGTTGAGCCAGAATGATTTTTGAAGAGTAATTTCAAGTCATATAAAGGGTCACATCATGTATTAAAGCCATATTTGCTTCTGTGTTTTGTGAATTTCAAGTTCATTAGTAAACCTTCATCCCTTTTGCTATGTGTCTTACTTTGAGACCTGTTTCATTGGTCTGTTTCTGAGAAGTCCAAGGAAAAACATTGTGACAATTTTTTTCTATGGAAAATGTGATCGAGAAGAAATTATGATTCTGAAACATATGACTGCAACGTTGAGGAGGGAGAAAGTGTGGAATGAAGTTTTACATATATGAGCCAGAGATGGGAGAAGAGGGCCTCATAAAAAATTACAGGTTGTTTTTTCCACAATATGCTGAGGGCTGAGTTAACAAGAGATCAGGATATTTCAGCACCTTTGATGATTAAGACCAATGGCTCGATAGTCCTCTGAATTGTCTTTGTCTTCTCCAGTCAATATGTTCCTGAAGTACTGTATGTGCAAGATTTGGGCTCCCTCTTTAAGTAATGTGGAATCAGCAAAAATATGCCCATATGCAAAATGAAATCACCAATCTGGGAGCAGTTTCCATAGGAAGTGTTGGAAGGAAAAAGCAGGCTACAGTATATAATGTAATCATGAATTCTGCCTTCTGGATGTCTGTTGATTAATTAACGTTCTTCCTAAACTATGCCCAGTAAGTATTTTTAGATACAGAATCTGTATAACATGAAAGAGTGTGTATCTATTCTGCAACATAGTAAATCTAATCTGGAATAGGTGTAAATTCACCCAAACTTTGGAAAGATCAGTTACTTCAACTACAGCAACACATTTCTAGTATTTTATAATCTACTATCCACTTTCATATATACATCTCTGTACCCTTTGTGTAATTCCAATGTGGTTTCTACTCTTGCAGCACTAGGCATATACAAATGGAGAAATTAATATGCTTCCTTTCCTCTCTTTTAATATGTTTTCAGTCTATATAAAGCTTGCATATTTTTCATGCACAAGTGTGCAATTTT
The DNA here is from genome assembly GCF_035149785.1 of Candoia aspera. Taxonomy (NCBI): domain Eukaryota; kingdom Metazoa; phylum Chordata; class Lepidosauria; order Squamata; family Candoiidae; genus Candoia; species Candoia aspera. The sequence continues at coordinate 58,563,835 of NC_086158.1, read as the reverse complement.
TAAAAACACAGGGGACCTACACAAAAAGTTGATTTTAAATATGCCTCTAAATATGTATATATATGCAATTATATGCAATTTTGGTGCTTTTTATTTTTAATTACACCACACAATTAGAGAAGTATGCAGCCCAGTCCAGAATGTTCCATTCTGCCCACTATTGTGGAAGATGTAGATTAAGTCATAATAAAATAGAGGTCTAGATGAAATTAATGACCTGCCCTACCAATCTTTCCAGATATTCCTCAGGCACAATGCGCAGAGACAAATACACAATGAAAAGACAAAGGACATTTGAATTCTCAACATTATGAAAAAGAGTCATAAGATATCTGTTTAATTGTTTCACCTAAGTGAAAAACAATTTTTCTACTTTTAAGGACAAGGAGCAAACTCTGGCTTTTACCTACTCCATCTTGCATGGAGATCACTGCCCAAGCAGCCAAACCTCTCATTCTTGTATCACTGCACCATCATGAGACATTCAATCCCAAAGCATTCTTCCCACCCGCTACCCCAACCCCAGTAGTGATAGGGCAGCTTTCACTACTTCTTCCCTTCTTCTCTGAGAAGCAACTAATTCTTAGATTCTTCTTGCTTGCTAACACTTGCAAAAATGCTTATTTTAAATGATATAAGTTATAGAATTCAAGTGCCCTCCAGATGTTTTGCCGTCCTATAATCCCTGTTCAAAGGCCATGCTGTGCAGGCCTTATTGAAGCTGTAGTCCAAAACATATGGGAAGCACCAGGTTTATTTCCAACCAGAACTCAGTTTGCATTTTCTTCAGGGAAGTAAACACTATATAAATCCATCCTGACAAAGAAATTTTAACATAATCCTGCTTCAACTTAGTTCAAGTCAGCATACCATTGCTCCCAAAGTTGTTTCAATGAATGTGGCAGCAACATTGACAATGAAATTGCAGTGGGAATAGATCCATGAGGTGTCAGCTTATACAATATACTTCACCATTAAACCTGGATCTGTTGTCAGGGGAAGTTATGTGCATGTGTGAATGTACGTTATTGTTTTTCAAGACTGTGCTATTCCACAAAGTATTCCTTTGGTATGATCAATCTGTTCATTTCCCTAAGAACATATGTAGTTGTTTAATTTTTTTCACATGGAGGATAATGAGATAGGTTATTCAGCCAACCTCCCCATGTTTATTAAAAAGTTACAACATGCATCCTTGTAACTCTCCCAATATACAATTTTGAAATACTAAAGAGTGCTTATGTTTCATTGTTCTATACTCTGGTTTCTCTTCAGATCTTATAAGTCTTTTGCCTTTTAGTTAATACTTCATCAAGGCTATGACATCAGTAGCACCTTGAGATCAGCGATGAACCAAGAGCTATGGGACAAAGCCAGAAGTCAGGATCAAAAAGCAAGTAAGGATTGAAGGAAAAGTAACTGATTCAGGAACGCAAAGGAGTTCAAGAATGTCCTTGAAGCTTAAGCAAGCCTCATCTGGAATAAGAAGCCACCTAACTTATACTACTTTGTGCTGAGAAGAATCCAATGGCTAAGATGGTGGGATAAGGTTAGTCCTTGGCCTACAGATACTAATTTCTTAGGAAAATGCCACAACTTGTTCAATGATTGTCCACCTAATAGAGCTGCATATAGGTGAAAGGCATTCCATTTTGAGTCCAGGTATTTGACATTTGTATTATATAATGGAAACACTGTTCCCAGAGTACACATCTAGTATTAGCTGTGAAAAGGACTCTGCATGTTTCCATGTATACACCTTGAAATTCTGCACTGCATTTGCATTTCTGCTCTACCCACCATACTCTTTCTTGCACTTCTTTCTTTCCACATCAGGACAAAGTTGGGAAGTTCTATTTTCTTAAGCTTGTAAACTTTCAGTTATTTTAGGGTGGTTTTTTTTTTCATTTTTCAAATACAAAAATAGCAGAGAGTAAATGTGAATGTTTGGAAACAAGAGCAATATACTGATTATATAGATTTCAAACAGTGGAAACTGAAAGTATATCTGCCCATTTCACTGGGCAGGTGCCCATCTGTAGTTACAGCTGAACTCAGTTCATTAGATTAAATAGTTAACAGGAACTCTGCCAATGTAAAAAGTCATCCATGTGGTTATTATAAGCTAATGCTGGAAAATATCAGTTAAACTGGAAAACACATGTTGCCGGCTTGGTTTGAGGTAATGTACGCCGGAGCCAAAAATTATTTTAAAAATGAAAGCAGTAACAAGGCTCAAAGTTCCATGTGGCTGATTTTGGGATGTATTTATCCTAAAAGCCCCAAAACTGATTTAAAAAAAAAAAACCCAAGCCTCCAACTTATCAGACACAGACCTTGAATAATCTCTGCTGAGCAAGGGGTTCAGGGCCACTACACAACTAACTTTGTCACTGTCATTACCTTGGGAAATCAAGGGAGCTGCATAATTAGTCTGCATCTTACAGTATTAAATTAGCAATGCAATAGTCTATGATAATAACTAAAATGTTTTCTAGGCTGTATGAAATGAATTTGTAATGCAGTTCACAGTAGCAGTATCTTCTCTAGAAGGGGTGGAAAACCTGAGGGAAATGGCCACAGCTTCAGTCTGTCACCCTTTGATCCCTTACAACTTCCCTGTGGTGCATTTGAATTCATTTTCCTACCCTTCACTTTCAATTTGGTTCTCAAGTCCACAGGTGCTGTGTCAATAAATGACATCTAAAGACACACTTCTACCTTGGCTGTAGCAGAGAACTAAACTGTGGAAAATATCATGAAAAGAGTTTTGAATTCATGTGGATAGCTATGAAGATTCCATAAATGACCAATAAAGGCAAGAAGGCACCTTCAACATCTACCTCTCCCACAAAAAGAAAAGGAAAAAAAAACAATACCAAACAGCCCCAAAATATTCTCAATGCCAAAAATAGGTTGAACAGCCATGGAACATTTGATCACACACAGAAGTTCTCCTCCAATCAATCAGAAGGAAAAAGTCCAGCACCAAAATATTACAAGGAAGAATCCAACCAGCAGAAGTTCTGAGGAAGGCGACCAATGAAAAATTCCTTTCAACCCTACTCTTTAACATATCATTATCATTCCCATGTAAATCTCTAAAGTATTCCTTCCAGCATTTCCTCACTTCAGTTCATCCCAAATAATTTCATCATTTTTATTCTTAACTCCATTCACTTTTCTGGAGGCTCCTTGTTTAGTCTTTTTTACTGACTTCTAAAAAAAACACTTCCATCAAAATTTTATTTTATTTGTTTATATAATTTGTATAGCTGCCCATCTCACACAAGTGACTCTGGCCAATTTACAAGATTAAAACAAACAACCCACCAAACTTCCTCCTTGGCTGCAGTGTATTTTAATTTTTGGAGTTATGATGAAAATTTGTTTTTAATTTATTTTTTGTCCACTGCCCAGAGTCACTTGCTGAGATGGGTGGCCATACAAATGGAACAAATAAATAAATAAACAAACCCCTAGCATCCAAGAAAACCATTAACCATTAACCACTCACCACCAACAGCAGCAGAGATCATCTACCCCCTGACCCAAATGCCTGGGGGAACAGCCAAGTCTTGAGGGTCTTGAGAAAGGCTAACAGGGTTGGACCATCTAAATCTCCAGGGCAATGCTGTTCCATAGAGCAAGTGCTGTCACTGAGAAGCCACAACTCTAGGGTTCAACAGGATGATATTGCTAATAGAAGAGACCCAGAGCGTACCCTCGCTACTAGATCTGGTGGGATGGGGAGAAACAATGGGAAAAAGATAGCCCTGCAAATAGCCTGGCCCTATGCCATGGAGGACTTTATCAGTGATGACCAGCACCTGGACTTGTACCCAGAGAGCCAATGCAGCTCTCAGAACAATGGTGCTACATGGGCATAATGTGAAACACCAAAAACTGCCCATACCGCTGCACCTTGAAACAGCTGCAACTTCTGAATGCTCATCAAGGGCCGCCCCATGTACAACATGTTACAGTAATCCAAATTGGTGTGTGTGTGTATGTGTGTGTGTGACTAAGGCACTTCAATTCCAATTCCAACTTTTCTTCTTTCAATCTTAACTATTCCTTGTCTCCTTTTACTGTACTCTTTGTCTCTTTGCCTCTGTCTTTTCTTCCCTCTTCTCATTTATTAAGTATCTTTCTGTCTTCCTAAGTTTTTACATTCTCTTGTACTGTCTGTATTTTTATTATCCATGCCTCTTGGACTCCATTCCAATAAGCACCTTTTCTATACTTCTTATTAGCATAACTCCACAAACTTCTATGCAACATAAAACCTGACACACTGTTTCAAGCAGCTTCTACATCTTTTCTTATGTCCACTTACCATTCATGTGCTTTGGGGTTTAACCTGTATCTTAACCCTTGTTTATGCAGATTCACACTTCTTTTCCTGCAGTTGCAGTTGTTCTACTTTCACCTTCATCTCTTTCACTTCTTTTCTTTTCTTCCATGTTTATCTTCCCCCCAAATTCACTCTAGACACTAAAAATATTCCTATTTTATAAAGTGTGTTTATTATATTTATATTATAATAATATATTAAAAATAAATATTCATATTCACTACCTATCATCACCTTTGTATTCTTCACTAACTCTCTTGATTTTTCATCATAAATATTCAAAATAACCATATTTTTAGTTTTCTATTTATACCTTTGCCACCTATATTTATTTATTTATTTATCTAATTTATCCCCGCCCATCTCCTCCCGTCGGAGGCCTCTGGGCAGTTTACAACAAGTGATTAAAACGATCAGAATAATACAAAAAATAAAATACTATAAAAATACTATAAATAGAAATTTATAGTATCTATATGTATGAATAGGCATATGTTTAACCATGTATTCACAACAAGGAGACCTTTTTCCAAACATTTACATACCAGCCATCATTCCCATTAATTTTAGGTCTCCAAATGGCCTGACCATTTTTTTCTGCTTTTTCTCTTGTCATCCATTCATGTCACCTGACAGAATAACTTTTCCTCCTATATCACATTCATTTAGAATGTTGTGATTTTTTTCCCCAAACTCATCTCTGGTTCTTCCACTATTACATTCAGTGGAACATAATATTCAACTATACCAACTGATGAATTTCTATTTTTATACATATCAACAACAAGCTAGATAGCACCAACTCATATTGACAAATATTTTAGCCCTTTTGTTCTTAATTAAACCTACTCCTTACTTCCATGTGTACATTCTTCCATTCTGTTCAACAAGATCAGGCTACCTTAATTTAGATCTAATAACATATTTTCCATTTCTCTTAATTTCACAGGCTCACAACTTTCCTTCCTTCCTTCCTTCCTTCCTTCCTTCCTTCCTTCCTTCCTTCCTTCCTTCCTTCCTTCCTCCCTTCCTCATTTCATTTCATTTCATTTCATTTCATACCTTTTATATTTTAGTTCTTTTTACATTCCAAATCACCATCTTTGAAAGCTTAAAAATACTACTATGCTGAGCAACCCTTTGAGATATCTATTAAAGGAGAGGTAATACTAACAGTGTTGGTACCTTAGGGAAAAAAAATGGAAAAGAAGGCAGGCAGGCAGGCAGGCATGTAGGCTTGATAAGTAATGTGGTTAGTTTACAAAAATTAAAATAATGCACTAGGGCTGTGCTGATATTGGGTGATGGGGAGGAGTGCTTTCGTTTGAAGATAATTATTTATCTGCTACTCCTAATTACAGTCTTGATATTTTTTCAGTTAATGCCAGGATTTCCTACAACTTTTTCCTGACCAGATTTTATTTAATTCAATGGAAAAAAAAATTCACATGGGTGGAATGTGGTTTTTGTGCTTAGAGAGGAAGGGCTGATCTCCATGACTAGCTTGTACCAGCATGAGTATAGGCCACTGGCCACTTGTCAAGGGCAGAAGGCCTAATGCCATCCTTTACCAACCCCAGCCCACTGTGAAGGCAACCACCACCCACATTTTCCTGTTATGCATCAAAAGTAGTGTTTTCTGTCTAGTGTCAGATCAAGTAGTGCTGACTGGTTTATCTGCCACCCTTAATTTCATTGTTGGCAAACATTTCCACTCCAATTATCTAGCATGTGCTGTAGTAGGAATGCCCAATCCCCTCTGGCCCCTGCTCACTGTCTTCCACAGTCATTTTTTTTTAACCAGCTCAGCAGTACAATGATGAAGAGCTGGGCCTTCCTTCCTTCCTTCCTTCCTTCCTTCCTTCCTTCCTTCCATCCATCCATCCATCCATCCATCCATCCACTGAGGGGACAGTGAAAGATAATCCTGTCTTCTTTCCTTTTTAACTAAGTGAAAGTGACAAGCATTCTGCGACTTTCCCCTTCTAGCCTACATGACTGGAAAAATGATTAAAGTATGGTGTTTCTCTTTTTATTTTCACCTGTCCAGGAGAGGGAAAGGAAACAGGAAATCCAAATCAGGGGCTATGGTTAACACAATCTAGACATACAATAATATCAGGAGATCACCATGGCCAAATCAGGGGAAGGGACTGAAATCTGGAAAGGGAATTTCTTAACCAGCTTCATTTCCAGCTGATTTCCACATGGAAATCCAGTTGCTTAAGGGTGCAGTACAGAAAAACCCAAAGTGGTTAAGGTGTGTGGGGTGTGCATGTGTTTCCTATCTTTCACTGTACAGTACGGTAATCTTTCCAATGATCTGAAGTTGTACTTCAATCCCTCACTGAAGGGAAATTCATCATGCTGGCACTTTTCCCACTGATATTTTTCAGTTGTAAGGCTACTTCATTACTAAGCAAGACATGTACTCTTGTGCGGTTGTTTCAGAAATTTAGGATGGGTCTATCTATCTATCTATCTCTATATCCCATTAATTTGATGGGGTAATCTGACTCTAATGGGAAGTATTCAGAACTATTAATTTACTTCTCATTTGGAAGTAAACCCAGTGGCTTTTGCTTTGCAATAGATTGGAACTGTACTAATAGACAATGAATTCATCAGGCTTATTATTTGTTTATTGGCTTCTTTACTACATATACTACATAGTACAAGAATTTCCTGAATTATCATTTTAAGATCTAAATTCTAATGCAAGAGTAATAATAATAGATGAAGAGGACCACAATTTTGTTACTGTTTCTATTAAACATACTTTACAGCATATGATTTATAACTATATCATTCAGGTTAATTGAGTAAAACTGCTTTATTGGCTAAAAATATCCCCAATGGAATTTATGTCTATACTTATAAACATTTTGAGGTATTCCCTTTTGTGTAAGAAATAACATTATGTTACGGGAGTTGGATTCACATCTAAAGAGGAGTGAGCAAGAGAAGAAAAAATATTAAATACCAGCCCTGGTACATCTTTGCTGCTCCTATAGTTTCAGGTTGCCTGATTTTTAGCTATGTTTTAAATTTAAATAAATAATGGAACCCATCTTTAGAATTCTTAATTTCTAGATGGCAAGTCTTGGTTATTTAGTTCTATCCATTTTAAGCCAGACTGCTACTTTTAATTAATTATATTTAGCAGTCTTACAGAGACACAGGCCTATTACCCTTGTAAGATTGAACCACTCCCCTCCAAAAATAGCAACTGTGAGCAATTTTAATGTACCAGTGTACTAGAGGCACTGCAGCTATAGGTAGGTATTTTTTGTTCCAAGGTGGTGAATGCTACTTATGCAACAGCAATGCATTATTGCCTTGTGCCTGAACAAGCAGTCTGTTTTTTCATTGGATGGGATTTTTCTCTGCCTACGTCCTGGGATCCTATCATAGCAGCATCTGGCATGATTAAGTCCTGGAATCCATATGAAGATTTGCCAGTGTTCATTTAAGAGTGCATTAACAGTTTTGAACACAATGGAGACTTACCTACATAGTGAGCAGAGGAACATGGTGAAATGCTGTTAATTTATTTTTGTGAAGAGGAGAAGGGATGTGTACTTAGGCCTTCGCTCAGCTGTTGCCAAGAAAGGGTAATGCTAACTTTCTAGTGATTATCTGCACATTCTCTCTACTTGCAACTTGGTAAAAATATACCAGCGTTCCTGATATCAGTATAAATCTGAAAACAGTCAAAACGATCCAGATGTAACTGGATTCAGAAGGCTTGGAAGATGGAAAGGTCATTCATCTGAAAGTGTCTTTAGATCAATAGTCCTTGAAATCCGCAGATTCAAGGAAACATAGATTTAGATTTTGAGGCGTAAGTTTCTTACGTTCTTGAAATAATTTACAGCATGAAAAAAGAGGGTAACTACCATTGCAAGGAATGAACCATTTAAAGTTACTGCTGATGGCTATTTAAAACCTAACATAAAAGCAAAGACAGCTTTGATGGATTATCCAGTTCTCTGCATAGCATGAAATTGCAAAATGATACCATAACCACTTATCTTTCAGATTCCTTAAGATAAACACAGTAGAATTATTTAAAAGACTTTTGACAATTTGAGACTGAATCTTTCTCTCTTCTTTGTCACCTCTACTTAGCAATTGTCACTGTTTAGTCAGAAATTAATTGTGTTAATGGTAAAGATGTAAGTTGTCTAACTGTCAGCTGGTAGCTGACTATGTAAGCATTGGTTTGCATTTGGGACTTTCTTAAAGTATCATCAACATTCAAATTTAACTTAAAACAGTCACTCTTAAGCCCTAAAATATAGCTTATTTAAGAAATATGCATGTATTGTAATTTTACCAGGGAAAATGAAAGACGATGGGCCTGTGCCATAAGGGTGGGTTTCAAAATTGCAACTCTTTTTAGATCAGAGTAGTGATTTTCATTACTTTAATGAAAGATACTTGACTCTTTTCCAGGAGCAGTTTAACTGTTGGTACTACAACAACAAAATCACCAGTGGCCACATTCAGTGCAGACATTTAATGGATATGTTCTTAGATTGCTCAGAGTTGTATTCCTAAATAAGCAGTGCCACAAATGAGTTAGCAAGGATGTTGGGTAGAAGTTCTGCATGATAATGGCATATGTTCCAATTCCTTTCAGACTGAAAACAAAATATTCTCCTACTGCCAAATCTGACTTGGGTCTGAAAGTCTCCGAGACAGATTTATTCCTAGAAACATATCTCTAAAAATCTACAGGAGGACAATTAATTTGAGGAAATTGGTAATGGCATGGCAACTGCTGGAGGAAAGGAGTGGCTAATGAGAATATGGGAATCATGTTACCAGCACACAATTATACAGTTTACATACTTGCATTAAAATCATGATATCAATTCTTAATTATGCCAGTTGTGTAATGATGCCATGATGCACATGGCATCATTTTGCCATCACTGTGGCTTATTACAGATTCTCTTGGGTGTTGGGTGCTACAGCACAAAAGCAGGCAAATTAAGGCAACCTGACTTGATGCTTAATGTCAGCCAGTTCTGATGCACACAGTCAATAGTGTAGCTTGGACTTCAGGGAAGTTCAGAAGTAGCAGTTGTATTAAGAGAGAGGTATAGAACTTTATACAGTTAAGGAACCTACATGTGCAGGCAGAATTAACTCCCCACCTTCACTCCCTGGCTAACTTTACCCAGCAAACTTAACCAGATCAGTGGCCAAATTTACACAACATGCTTAGTTTGGTAAATGTTTCAATAGAAGAGAATATCTGTAGCTCAGGGTTGAACTGTGAAGTCCTTGGTGCTCTCTGAGCTTGGTTGTTTGCTCACAGACATTTCATTGCCCAGCTAGGCAACATCTTCAGTGCTAGAAGGGAGTGGGGTTTGCTCTCTGTTTATCTACAGTAGCTTGCCCTGGCAGTGTTGGTGGGGGTGTTGTTCTCTCCTTGGTGGTTCCTTAATTAGACTGTTGTTTACTGCTTGATTGTTTGTCTGAGTTGATAGTTCCTTGATTAGAGTATATATATACAACTGTCAACTGAGACAAACAATCAACAGCCTAATCAAGGAATATGTGATTATGTGTTTACATAATTAATTTTGCTATGTTATTCAAGCCTACTTATGGTTCAGTATATCATCAGTATTGATGAATTTTGTAATGAGATTAAGCAAGTTGTATGCATACAGCCATAAATAATTTGCACATCTCTTTAATGCATATGCTTTGCATGCACATAATATACAGTGTCCATGTGAAGATACCTATACAACCCAGTTTTTATCACACCATCACAGCCTAGATGAATCTGTAAGCGACAGTCAATTTGTACCTGTAACGCCAAAGGTTGTAGTCATAGACAAAAAAAGGCTCTGTCTGATGAGATCAAAGATCAGGAGTCCACTGTCTGCTTTCTCAAAGAGTTGATGCCTATGAGAAGCCCACACCCAATCTTACAGGTATCTGAGACATGGAATTTCTCCAATCAAAGTGTCTTCCCATTCATATCAGTGGAGAAAATGAATTTCTACTTCAGTTGAAGGAACATGAACACTTTGTTTGGCAAGTGGTTTTATTTCCTCTGCTAAAAGTTAAAATGAAACAACAAAAATTGAAATTCAAGGGAGTTTTGTTGCATCTGAGTGGGCATAGAGTTCTGGGCACAGAGGTGTAGACAATTACCACCATTATCACTTTACAGAGCACTTTACAGAGCACGGAAGCCAATCAAGTTATTATGGAGTTACTTTCAAGGCAATGGCCTTTGTTTGAAGATGCCTTTGAAATTAGTCTAGGGTCTTTTACCCAGAATGAACCAATGCTGGGACCACAGCTTGCCTCCAACTATGGGGCTTTAAGATCCTGTATATCACTCCTGTTTTCCTTAGCTAAGACAAATCTTCCTTTAGACCCAGTTCCTTAAATCTGAACACAAAAGATGTTTGTATGCATCTCTTATGCAACTCAGTAGCTTATTCCTGACTGTACATGAAGACTTAAATATGCAGATAAAAAGCCTGATCTCATCTTTGACAGCACATACAGCATATCTAGATGTTTGTGCACTGAAGTGGACATCTCTATCAGGGAAAGTTATGCATCAATTGCTGTTGGCACTTATGCTTCCCATACACTGGGAAGCACCACTGAGACTTCAGATTGAAAAAAAATAAACGTGGGAGAAAATAAAACTGGTAGATTCAGTCAACATCCAGGTAAGACCATCTCACTCTTTTAAAAGGCTGGTCTTGAACTTCTGTGCATGCAACCATATTTATGGTGCTGAATTAAGATTGACACTTTTTTGCCAGGCTCCTCATCTTTAATAACTATATGGTAGACTGGGATCAACACTGTCCCCTCATACTGGAAATAGCTGCCCTATTAAATCTGATGAGTACTGGTTGGTTCAATTTAAAAAATATTAAAAATTTACTAAAATTTGTAAATTCCTTCGTATGTAGGATACAAAGTATTCAAGATCCTAAAACTCTGAATAGAAGAGTTTCATGTATATGGAAATATATATATATTGTAAAAAGCACTAATGAAAATGCACTGTTGGCAGGCAAACTTGCAGTTGGTTGACATCACATCATACTCTCTGGTGTCAGTGGTTAGATATTAACAAGGGGGGAAAGAAGGAAATTGTATGGGACTGCTACATTCAGTAATCACAAGTCTATCATAACAGCTAATTTAGTCTCAATAGACTGACCCCAGAAATTTAAATAGTACATGTTGTTGTTGTTTATTCGTTTAGTCGCTTCTGACTCTTTGTGACTTCATGGACCAGCCCACGCCAGAGCTTCCTGTCGGTCATCAACACCCCCAGCTCCCCCAGGGACGAGTCCGTCACCTCTAGAATATCATCCATCCACCTTGCCCTTGGTCGGCCCCTCTTCCTTTTGCCCTCCACTCTCCCTAGCATCAGCATCTTCTCCAGGGTGTCCTGTCTTCTCATTATGTGGCCAAAGTATTTCAGTTTTGCCTTGAATATCATTCCCTCAAGTGAGCAGTCTGGCTTTATTTCCTGGAGGATGGACTGGTTTGATCTTCTGGCAGTCCAAGGCACTCTCAGAATTTTCCTCCAACACCACAGTTCGAAAGCATCGATCTTCCTTCTCTCAGCCTTCCTTATGGTCCAGCTCTCGCAGCCATATGTTACTATAGGGAACACCATTGCTTTAACTATGCGGACCTTTGTTGTCAGTGGGATGTCTCTGCTCTTAACTATTTTATCGAGATTTGTCATTGCTCTTCTCCCAAGGATTAAGTGTCTTCTGATTTCCTGATTGCAGTCAGCATCTGCAGTAATCTTCGCACCTACATAGACAATACATAAAACTTACAAGCAGTTTTGGTTTGTTCTATTTGGCTTTTGCCAACAAACAGGGTTTCAGAAATTAACAAAATGACTTATCACAAAAAGAATAAATGTTGATTCACTCATGCATATATACTCTTAATTACACTTGTGGAGACATTTAGAATTCTTAGATTCTCAGTGAAGGCTTGCACCTCATATTCCTGAATCTTTGTTTATGTATCTAGAACAGTACATATTGTATACATGTGGGACACCCCATTCTTTATAAAGAGCCTTTGGATATTCAAATAAATGCACACCAAAAACATCACTTAAGTTTTTCAAGTTTTGTCTTTGAAGAATTAAATACTTCTGCCAGTATGTCAGTTCTACTTCCTCACACGTTCAAATCTGTATCCAGACTTTTGGATCAAAGCCCAATGTTTGTCCATGTATTTACCTAAACCTCTGCAAAGGACTGACTCCAAACAATAAGTTCTACTGGAAAAAAAGAATCTAACTCTCCCTCCCCCCACGGCATTTACAAAAATGTAAATGGCCTATGACTCCTGTTACAGTTTCTGATTAGCCCTGAAATAAATGTATATGTGGTGACTAATACTTACATGCAGGATTAAATGGATCAACAATATAAATGCTTTTACTTTTAAATTAATCCTATATATTTTCTATAGTGCCAAATAATAATCAATTTTGCCAACTGATACCATATTTACCCCAAAGAAAGATATCCCTGAATTTAAGATGCTTCTCAAAATGGAAGATTCAATAAAGGAAAAAAGTTATAAACGTTGATTCTGCCATCTGCATATATAGGCACAAACCATTATCACAAAAAGAATGAACTGCATATGCTCATGAAGAGAAAACAAGATTAAAGAAATCTGAACTGAGCAAGTTTATTCTATGCATAGGTACCCTTAAAGAGTTGTTGAGAGTTGGGCAGCATACAAGTTTAATAAATAAAATCAATAAAAATGGTGCCAGATATTGTGATTGCTTATGTTTAGCCCGGCTAATTCCATATACGATGGACTGGAATCTTTTGGAAGAAAATGTTTAGATTATTGAACATTTTTTCCTTCTGTTTACAAAATGGAAATGGATTGATAAAGGCCTTTCTGCTGGGTTGCAAGCACAAGGGAACCTATGCATGCTTATTCCGCAATAGGTGTCACTGAGTTCAGTGCCCCCTATACCCAAGTAACTGTAATGGTATGTGGAATGACCTTGGGAGACAGGAGGAAGAAACAGTGCTCCTGCATTCTCATGGGAGCTTACCAGAGACATTTGGAGGGGACCAAGAGCAATTCCAGACCTTCACAGCTGTTCCTCCTGTCTCCCAAGGTCATTCCACATACCATTACAGTAAGTGTGCTTAAAGTTTCAAATGTCTAATCAATCAGCCTGCTAACATCAATCTCCTCCCATTTCCCTCTTGCATAGAAGTTCAGCATCTGCCATAGAAAGCCTCTTGATCCATAAAGAGTCCATTGAGACTGAGGCTCCTTGTTTTCAGAGGTCTCCTTTGTGTGGACAGCCTCTATGGCTAAAGGAGACTTTCATGTTTACTCTTGACACATGAAAGGTAACAAAAGAAGGCAGGAAGGATCACAGCTTCTCCCTCTTTTCTAGCTCCATTTCAGCTCCTTGGTTTTCATTGTTTGTACCTCCCTCCACCATGTCCTTGCTCTCAACAGGTCCTCCTCTATCTGTGAATGTAAGATGACTCCACCTGAATTCACAGGTAACCCTTTAAGAAAGAGATCTCATTTTCTTTCAGGTAAATATGGTACCATAGAGAGACAGCATTGTTTTATGAAGCTGTCACAATCCAAGTAATGGAGAGAAAGCTTCAGGCAGAATAATCATTTTTAGATGCTGAGTGTTGGTATTAGAAGAATCAGGTGCTAAGAGAGAAAAGCGTATTAAAAGCTTGGCCAGTAGCCTGCCCTATGGCTCAGGAACAGATTCAGAAGAGATAAAATGAAAGATGTCTGTGCCTTTGATCTGGGGCTTTTGGGTGTGTTCATTAAACAACATCACGTTTCTTAAATTAAAAATGTAGGAGACCGGATTAATTCCTGGTTTGCCTTTTAATACAATTATACCAGTAATTAATGTTTTAGAACTGGGTATAGACTGAATGAATGGTACTTTTGAATATCTCAGAAGAGATTATTTAACTTTATCTGAGTATTATTAGTATCAGAGATGGAAACAAGAGCCTGAACTAAGGCTAATTAAGAATCAGATTTGGCATATCAGCATTTCTTGGAGTTTCAGACTGAAGGGTAGGCCTTAACTTTGAAGGGCTGGGTGAAACCAGGCTTCATTATCATGCCAAGCTGCCTTAGCTTTTGTGGTGCCAAAGTGGCTTCTATTGGCAGGATCTGTACATGCTAGCATGGTCCAAAAATTTCTCCCTTTTAAAAACATTTTCATTCAATTTGATGGGCTGGAAACTGCTTGCTTGTTTTTAACAGAGAAGAGGGTTTGGAAGAAATTCTAAGTGACATATAAAATTATTGTGGTTACTTTAGTGATAAGGTGCCCAAAAGGTGTTTCTGACTGTTTTGTCTTTTATAATGGTTGGCACCCAGTATATTTCATTGCCTCCCACATTTGCCATAATTCAATTAAGTCCCAAGCACTGACATCATGACAGACCTTCTCCTATGGGTCTTTTGTCAGTAGCAAGGAGGCTTGAAACACATGATATGCCATGTATTTAAAAAAAAATGGGGGGGGGGCACATTGCAACAATAGAGGAAGCCTGCAAATAGCATAAAAAATCTGAAAGAAAATCTAAAAGCACTCTAGAATGACAAAGAGAATTTATTTTTTTCACGGCTAAACACTGGACAGTGGAATTCAGCAATGCACACAATCATGGGATGCAACAAAGATTTTGTACAAGTCTCGCTATTCAGGATATCACTGTGGGCATGGTGTGGGCACTGTGGGCAGGATATCACTGTGGGCAACAGCAATGATGCTAGAGCAGAGCTGGAGCTGGCTTTTAGCAACTGCACAGTAACCTAAATTATAGCATGTGGCATCTGAAGCCAAACAGTGAAACAACTGGATAATAACACATGTGCAAAAAGCACATATGGTAAAATTAAGCCATGATCTGACCTTCTGGTAAACTAAAGTAACATTCTGGACATTCTGTGTCATAATAGTAATAATTCTAAGAGCTGTTGCCTGAATTTACTCTTTGTTAAATCCCAGCTTCTCAACAATAATGCTGCTGGTTTCATTCAAGAAGAAGAAACGTACTGTATATCAGTTTGACACATGGGTACACAGCTGCACAAGAAAGCCTAAATCCAGAGCTTTGCATATTCTGCATAGGCGTCACTCAGCATGGAAACTGGAATGTGGTGCAGAATTTGACTTTCTCAGAATCTCAGCTTTCATTTTCCAACAAGCATGTTCCTTGTTTCTGATTACTAAAAAGCAGAGTTACTATGCTCTCCAGTGGCTGTGCTGCCCTTCTCTGTTCATGGGGTGTCTCCATGTTAATTCCAATGCTCCTGTTCCTTAGGCTCCTGATCCCATTTCATTCATGAAGCCCATTTCAAGATATACAAAATCCTCTGAAAATCCAAATATTTCAGTATATTATGCAGCCATCAAAGATTTTGGACTTTTCTGAAGTACTAATTCTATATGCTCTACAAAAAAATTCCATATAAATATGTCCCAGAGTGAAAAAGGAAAGAAAAATTATCAGGTGTTTCCTTTGTTTGAAATAAAAAATGATGAATGATGTTGAAAGCCCAGTGCTCCTACCCAATGCTGCAATTTTCTCCCTCAAAGAGAAACCACAGGAGAGTGGTTTTTTACATTTAATCCAATGTTAAAAAAAAAAAAACCTTAACCTTTTGAACCATATTTTTTAAACTCACCTTACTTAAGCTATCATTCAGTCATGAATCCTAATCAGTCAGTCCGCTTTTTACAATACTGATTTAAAAGCAGTCACAACATCACCTACCTGTTGATAGAATAAAATAAGTAGAAGACAAATTAAACACTCATATAATTCTTTGCAGAACAGCTCTGAAAGCTTTGCAGTCATAGCAGACAAAACAATAACTGTATTTAACTGTCGAAAGTTGATCATTACAAAGCATTCACCACGATAACCTGAGTATATCTGGTATGCCTGCGCACATGTATATTATTGTACAACTGTGCAGTGCCTTGGGTTCAGTTCCGAAAAACTGTTTTAGAGCTCACAGGAATGCACCCCCAGCATCTGTTAGCAACTCATTAAAGCAACCACATCTTTTCCCAGGATCATGTAGTTGCATTCTGCCAGTAATTGCTTTAAGGCCAGTGGCTTGCTTAAATGCAAATGCTGTGGCTGCATCTGCCCTTCCACACAGTCCAAAGCAACTTTTTCAGCAATTAGTCCAAAGCAACTTTTTCAGCAATTAGTCCAAAGCATGCATACTCCAACTGTGAAGAAGGTTTGTGCATGTGTATGAGGTGTGTCAAAGTGTGAGAAGGGAAGAGGATAATGGTAGGATAGAGAAGGCTGCCCTGGTCCTAGTCATAATCAGCCCTCTATAGCAATGCAGCCTCTGAAAGATTTCCTCTTCCATTGGAATTCCTGTCAAGGCCTCCACCTAAAAATGCTTATAATTGCCTCCAAACATGCAGATTAGGGGACAACTATCCCAACATCCTATTTCACCCAGGGGCCTTTTAGAGCATACCAGAAAACTCACATGCAAGACTTGAGAGCAGTAGCCCTCTTACATGGTTTTCCCCAAAAGCTGACTTAGTAAGTAGCAGTGTGGCTCATACAAGTGTCAGGATACTTACTGTGTTTCTTGCCCCCAATAAAATATTTTTGAAATATTATACAAGATTGGGAATTCATGCAAAATCTTCTGAGAAGATGCTTGTAACTCATACATTCTCATCAAAATCTTGTAGTTCTTTTGAATGTTTAGATGGCAGATAACATTTGGCGACTATACTGAGAGTGCCCTGGCCATTGTTGAGATGGTATGTAGGGCCAGAAGAGGTTATCAAACTCTGAATTGCATATGGAAGCATGCTGCCTCTGTTGCTGGAGACAGTGTTTTTATTAAAAAAGGAAAAAAAAAAACTAGTGGCCCTTGATCATATAACCTCCATTAATTTGTCTAACCTTGCAGTAGGGAATTCCATAGTTTAATTATGCATTCTGCCAACGCTTTGCTACATTGAAAGAGTGAAGCTACAGCATATAGATTTGTTTTTCAGCCTGGGAAATTTATAAGCTAAATCTCTACATGTTTCCTTTGACATAAACCTAAGTGTTCACTGATGCCTGCTCTCAGATAAATGAGCAGAAGACTGTAGCTTTTGATTCCAGTGTAATGGGTAGGTAATGAGTAAGTCAATGAATAATTTTAGCATTGCCATTGGTTTAAACATTAAAACTGTGTACTCTGCCCTTATATTTCACATGATTCTAAAGATAAATGAGGCGTGGAAGTGTTGGAATCCACTGTCCAACATAAAGGCTAGTCTATTTTATGGCAAGTTAATGTAAAATGTGAAGATGATGCAATAAGTATTGCCACAAAATTGCTGCCATGGAGGGGCCTTTCCTGGTCACCAAACAGCAACCATGGTGGGATATCCTGTCAAAGCTTTGTTTGCCTCAATACTTCCAACATTTGCCAGCTTATCCCTGAACATACTTCCTAACAAAGCACTGGGTTCCAGCTACTCATCATTTTTATTTTCTAAGACTGTCCAATAGGAGAGCTGAAATGGCTTATTCTAAACAGAGAACATACTTGAGGTGGCCCTTGATTTTGCAGCATGCCAGTTTCTCCTCATTAACTTTTTTTTAATCAAAAGAAATGAAAAAGAAGTTGGGTGAGACACTGAGGCAAATTAAGTGTTGAGGAAGGTATTCAGGACCACATTGGAGCCCATAGGCATTGTTGCTGTTTATTTCTGTCTTAGAGATACAACAGGTACAATAACCAAATATAGTGACTTGGAAATAGGTTTATGCATCTTTATTGAAAAGTAAGTCCACCTATATTTAATGGGTCTTACCCAGAATGACACTCAATACTGCAGCCTTAATCTCCATAATTTTAGGGCAATAGCTTTGGACTGATTTTTTTAAAAAAAATTTGTGGAGCCCTCAGACCACTTCTAGATTCATTGGTAAAGATAAGTTATTCTACTTTCCAAGAGTTGAGCACAGTTTGCAATTGTTCCAACATTATAATTAAAAAAAATCATTCCTGCAAACAACATATAATTAGAACCAGCAGCCACTGGGGGTTAAGCATGGGGAAAAAATAGGCCTTTAAAAAAAGGGGCTGGGGAATCCATCAATATTCACCACACTTTGCAAATGAGTTTTCTATCTAGTAATTTACCCTTACATGATGTTGTTTTGTATTGCAATAATATGTACCTTGCATGATCAACAACATTCTTATTCACCCTTTGACATTAGTTATCTATTCTCTGTTACTATCTGTAGTCAAATCTCAAGCAAAGGAATTACATTCAGATGAGAAAAATATTTCTTTACTAACTGTGCAAATAACTAACATCTGAAATGGCTACATTCATCCCAACCTACCCCCATCCCCCAGGATCTAATAGGACTATGCAAATGGGTTAAGCAGCTTAACACCACTCTAGATTTGTTGGTGTTAATGGTAAGACTGGAACATGGTTTATTTCCTGGAGAATAAAAAGGAATAATCCCTTTTTATCATAATGGCAACTTGACATATAATTTTACGAATGAAAAATACTGGATGAAGGGCCTTTACGCAGGAGATGCATGCTGCGTGTATATTGCATCCAGATCCCTTAAATGTGCTTACTCATTTGAACTAATATTGAGCTATTTCTCTGAGTACCCTCTTCTTATTGAGGTGTATAGCCAGTACTGAGGGAAGTATCAGGAGGCTTTATAAAATATACAAATTTTATATATAAAAAGTACACATTTGCAGAAGTAGAAAGGTTTTTTTAAAAAAAATACTGGAACAGCAGGCCAGGGAGAAACAAGCATTTGTAGTGGCAACCAAATCTTAACTGTTCAGTAGGAAGAATAAAAGGCATAGAGTTTGCAGCAGAATGGTATATAGGCCGTCTGATTGGTTAAAACACTACTCTGCCCCCCCACCCGTACCCACACCCACACTTCTTTTTTCTTCTTGGTCCTTAACTCCTCAGTTTCATAGTTAATTAGATATAGTGTGTACATGTGTGTATGTATCTATGTGTGTTACAGTGACTGCATTTTTTGTAACTTTCTATATCTCTTGACATAAGTATATTTTAGATTTGATTTCATTTTTTCTTAGAAAGCTGAGAGGGACATATAATGGACTTTCACTGGTATATCATCCATATACTTATCAAGTCCTCAGCTTCAGTTTCAATCATCTTATACAATTAAATGTATCTAAAGTATTTAATAAGGAGTATTTCCACTTACACACCAGCTCCTAAACTGTTTAAACCTTGTGCTTGTGTTCAAATCACTACTACCTTAGACATGCTTTTTTTTTTCCCTTACATATGAACATTTGAAAGCTTGTGGTGATTGGAGATACTAAATACTGAATTCTTGGTAACACCTGAAATGTTGCATCAACATAAACAGCTGTTTTATTTTTACAGAGCTTTTAACCTCTTGAGATCAATTACTTCACTCAATAAGTTGAATTAGTAACTGTTTCATTCCTCTTCCTTTCCAATCTTCATTTTAACTGGGATCTAATAAACTGGAATTCCGTTTCAATGAAAGTTCGCACTGAAATGCACACGCAGCAGAAGGTTAATGGACAATGGACTCTCCTAAGAGTCAAGATATTTATCTTCTCTCTCTATTTTTCTTTTAACAAATCTGCAAGGATGTCCTTTGGAGGAATCAAAAATGTCCTTTTTTATAAAAAAAAGTCTAGAGGGTGGTCATGACCATACAACAAAAGTAAAAAAAGGGGGTGGGGGCTTCAATGCTGCAGTCATGGCCACCCTCTTGACTTTTTTGACCCACCCACTCCCCATCCCCTGCAGACATCCCTGTGATACAGTTATATAGATGCATAACTTTTTGGAGTCCATAACAGCATCCATTTCAATACTTTTAATGTTTCAGGGTACTTAAAAGGCTATAGTGGGTGATGAAGCAAAGCACACTAAGTAAGGATTTTCTGTTTTTAATTTTAATTGTACTTTTGCATTTTGGTGGGAAATGGAGACTTTCCCTTTTTTATGAATTACTTTAAGCCTCTTTTAAGGGAAGCTTACTTTCTATCTCAAAGTGGCAGAAACAATACCTGTGGAGACCTTTCTCAAATGAACGTCCTTGGGCTACAATTCCTAGTCAGTGACCATCTTGGCTGGGATGTAGAGTTCAACAGACATTGGTGAAATTACAGTCATTTGACCAAAATGGCAGCTGTCTTACCATCCCCTTTCGATCTAGCGATGACTGTTTAGATTTTCTGGGAACAAGGCTGCAAGGAAGGTTTCCCATAAAGAACATTGTAACAATGGAATAATTGAAGGACCGACTGAAATGTCAGTCAAGGCACAAGTCTGTCTACTTAGCACATAATATGCATTTTAGAAAACAGGCTAATTACATAATTACCTAATTATGTTTCATTTGAAAGGGTCATTCTTCTCTTTAGACAATTAATATATTTATTTAGTAGAAAGGGAATTGACTGGCTGGGCTTTTATTTATTACAGAAGCTAGAAAGTTTCCGAGCAAGTTGTTCTGCTCTCTGATTTCACTGTTCCTAAAGAAAGGGAATCAATTTAAATAGACTGGGAAAAGGGGTGAAGAGAGGAGAATCTGTATGACATGAGCTGCTTAAGGAAGAATTTGGTTGGATTGAAAGACACAAGACTGGAGCTTTTATTTTGACAACCAATTTTAACATGACTGTAGCAACTCCATGGTTCTTCATTTATTTTTAATTGTTCAGGTCAGAAAGCCATGGGGTTTTTTTTTCTTTTTGTCTTCCCCACAAGAATTTTAGGCATAATGAGATTTCTGTAGTCATTATTTAGTCCATATTTGAGTACTTTTACTTCCTTAATAGTTGAAACCTAATCCTGCTTACTTGAAATGGTTCCTACTTAATTCACTGGGGCTCCGATAATGCTAGTCACTTGTTATACCTCTCCCCCATTATTGTCAACAAGCCCATTACTGTCAACTGGCAGTAGTAATTCCCTAGAGCAGGAGCATCCTCAAGGAGGGTTAAAAAAGTCAAGATGTTGTCTATGACCACTTGTTCAAAGCCCTGCACCTTTTTCATATGCATTGCATCCACAATGCATGCAAAAAGAGGTCAGGATTTCAGCCATGCAGTTTACACAGTTCCTGGATAAAAGAACTGAGATTTCATGAGATTTCACTATCTGATAAGTTCCTAGATTTTTTAAAAACTATTTTTATTGTATGGCTGCCATGCTATTGTACAAGAATCCACAACAGCATTTGGCATCTGAAGAGGTCACCAACATCTGCTCTAAGACATGAGAAATGTGTGTCCTTCCTAGACTTCGGGAGACCTTGCTTTTTTACAGCCATTCTCAAAGTCAGACGACCATCCCTGAATTGCTTCTTAAAGGCAAAATGTGAAGCAGTTTTGTTTTGTTTTGTTTTTAATTTAAAGCCTTTGGCAGAGCAGCTATCAAACTTTATAGCTCATCCTGTAGACTCTTATTTTTCTCCCAGCACACAACTCAGATCAGTTCAGGTACAAAGCTTCTTTTGATGGCTCAATCCTGGAGAAAATGTGCATGCTTCAAAACGATGAAAGCCTTGGTCCATGTGTGTATGGGTGTATGTGTGTGGGTGTATATGTGCGTATGTAAGTCATCATATGTTTCTTCACTGAAAGAGGAATTGTCCATTGTTCTGTTGTGGTTAAGAAGAGAAACCGTCACAGGAGTCTTGGGTTTAGAAACAGAGCAATCCCACTGTGAAAGTACTGGAGATATGCTGTT
Organism: Candoia aspera; assembly: GCF_035149785.1. Classification (NCBI taxonomy): domain Eukaryota; kingdom Metazoa; phylum Chordata; class Lepidosauria; order Squamata; family Candoiidae; genus Candoia; species Candoia aspera. The sequence goes on along the minus strand of NC_086158.1, from coordinate 58,541,630 downwards.
GCATGTCAACCTACCACATACATAGTGATCCTGGCATGGGATGGAAACACAGCCTGAAAATATAAAAATAGTATAAAAAACATAGAAAAATTACCTATGCCTACCAATCAGGGACTATAGTGATGATTACCTTCATGCATGGAAGGATCTCAAGAGTTCCCAAAGCTAGGTGCACTTCTGCTTCACTTCACCCTACATTTCTATTTCTCTCAATCAAATCAGTGCAGATAAATTCTTTGCATCCTACCTGGCTGAAGTAAAATTGTGTCATTGAACAATCTGTGGTCTTGGATTGATTCAGATGTGCTCCTCTCTCATTCTGGCCTCCTTCATATGGATGTGAAAGTGGAACATGGCAAAGTGAGTGTTGCCTTCGGCCCAGACTTTCTAGGAAGGATAACAATAATACTAATAATTATTTTGAAGGTGGACTTCTATTCTGTCAATTAGTCTCTGTGTATGATAGATAGGGCACCTCCACTGTAAATGGAGATGTAAGGCTAGTCTACTGACTCTATATGGCCAAACTAGGATTAACTTCATGCTCATCAAATTCTACAGTGCTTTTTTGCTATTTCAATTTTTTTCTGTGGAAGAGCTTAACTTATCTTTTGAATGATACATTTACAGCTTCTTTTTATTTGATTAGCCAAATACCTGGGAGTTAGGCTTAGCTGAGAGTTATTTATTTACATTTATATAAACCAAATAGAGCCAGTCTGGTATAGTGGTTAAGGCATCAGGCTAGAAACTGGGAGGCCATGAGTTCTAGTCCCACCTTAGGTACAAAGCCAGCTGGGTGACCTTGGCCAGTCACTTTCTCTCAGCCCTAAGAAAGGGCAATGGCAAACCACTTCTGAAAAACCTTGCCAAGAAAACTGCAGAGATTTGTCCAGGCAGGCTCCAAGAATTGGACAGAATTGAATGGGGAAAAAAAAGAATAAACTAAATATAGCTTTAACAGGTTACAAGAAACAAAAACTTCCAAAACTCAGAGTAAAAAAATACTTTTAATGGGACCATCAAAATACACAAGAGTAGTGTAAGCTTTTACTTTCTTCAACATTCTTTATCAAGTTAGGATTTTGTTTTGTTTTACTTTATTGAGTATTTAGGAAGAAACAGAAAAGTCCCAAAAGTAGGTCGTATTATGTGGCCAAGAGATTTCCAGTTTACGTGTATTCTCAGAAGGGAGAATACACTGATCAAATGAGCCACTTGTCAGTGTTGCATTCTGAATCAAAGGAAAGAAAAGCTACAATTCAAAATGGTGATGTCTCCAATAATATCAGAGTTTGCCTTTGCTAAGTGCTGGGTTAAACCACATGTGACAATATACATTTGTATTGCTACATTGATGCTTTTTCTTCTTTTTAGAGTAATGACTATTGGAATCACAGGACTTATCCCCTTACTGCAAATTGCAGGCTTGGATTCCTAGCAGATCTATGGTGGGGTTAAAAAGTTACATGACTACACCAAGCTATGGTCCAGAAATGTCTCCGCAATAGCTGTATTTAAGAAAATAATCCCAAGAATAAAGACACATGTAGTCTAGCCCTGAGATGCAAAGTATGCAATGCCAGCTATTCTGCTAGCTTCTAGATGTGAGATATGTGCAGATTTAAGACCAAAATGTACCAAGTTCTCCTTTTGGAAGATAACATAACTAATAATATCCAGACAGAGGCAGAAGTATGCCAAATCTGAATGTGCAAGTGAGCATCTTGGATTTGTTATGGCCCAGCAGGAACCACCCACACATACAGATACACAAACCACCATGGAGTCCGACCACTTCAGGAAGTCAGTTCAAAAGTGGCTTCCAATATAGCACAGAGAAGCTGGTCTGGTGAAAAAGTTAAAACAAAATAGCCCAGATAAGCATATATAATACTTTATGAACATATAAAGGATCTTGGTGATTATTCTTACTCATGGCTGAGCAGAGATTGGATGCTTGTATCCCATATTTGAATCCCAAACCCCATCCATGGTGCACATTTCTTTTTAGGTTGGACAAATAGGGTTTTTGTCTCAGTGATCCAACATTAAGGCTGAGAAAGCTTACAGAGCAGTCCCTGATGCAATGCAAAGGGTTGTAGCAAGAAATGGAAATTAGCTCCCAGCCATACAACGTCACATAGGATGCATGTAAGCATGGGAATATTTGGATCTCAGTCCATGTAAATGATCTGTGATATAACATGAACCCTGAAGTCATTGAATATCGCTCAGCTACAATTATGAGAAAGAGAAATATAAAGACTTAAGGAGAGGCCTCAGGAATGTTGCCCCATGAAGTAAAACATAAAAGATAGAAGCAAGAGCTACAAGATCCGGGCCATAAAAATCCAGGGGACTACCAGAAAACACCAAGGAGACACAGAAAACTCTAACTCTTTGCTGCCCTGTAGTGGCTGTCCAGATGTTTTGAATGCACATCTGTCCCGGGTCTGTCTAGTGTAACCCTCTAAACAGACTGTTCTTGTAATGCATGAAAAGGAAAGGAAAAAAATTTCTACAGGAACAGATAAATAAAAGCCTCCCTTCTTGCTCCTATGTTCCAAGTATATGTATCTAAATGCTGTGCAGAATTCTGCTATTAGTTAATAATAGCTTTAGCGGTTCAGAAGTTTGCTTTTTTTAAAAAAAAGAAGAATGAAGAGAAGTCTTTAATACTTCGTCTTAGCTGATAATGTAAAATAGGGTGGCATTTGGAAGCATAGGAAGATGCCAGTCTCTTGGGAGAGAAAGGTGTTAACTTCTAATAGCTTTTCAGTAATAGCCAAGCATCTGCAGTTCCCCCATTAAAAAAAAGGTTTTTAAAAATTAATAGAGCTGAATGTGCTTCACACTGAGGAGAATGCCAGATTAATAAGCGCATTAAGGACCGCTTTGGATTGGAAATAATTATGGAAGATGACAAGGAGCAGAGGTAGCACTGGTAGTGCTTTCAGGAATGCATTTTAAAAAGGAGTTTAAAGAGCCTTCAGATGTTGGTATTATCCTGCGTGACCAAATTAAGAGCAAATGAGAAAAGTTTATCTGGCATTTTGGAGTATTGAAAGGGCTTAGTGCTATAAATTATACAGTATGAGGAAAGGTAGTAGTGTGCAAATTCACATTAAACATTATTGGCAGTTTAAATAGCAGCTGCTTTATGAAGCTCTAAATGTTTTAAATTTAGGATTAAAAAAACACACACAGAAATACACACAATATTATTGTTGCCAATATAACAAGCCAGCATTCTTGCCTTATCATACATTCTTCGTGTTGTTTTTTTTAATCCATTCAATCATGTCCAATTCTTGGAGACTAGTCTCTGCAGTTTTCTTGGCAAGGTTTTTCAGAAGTGGCTTGCCATTGCCTACTTCCTAGGGCTGAGAGAAAGTGACTGGCCCACAGTCACCTAGCTGGCTTCATGTCCAAGGTGGGACTAGAACTCAGTCTCCCAATTTCTAGCCTGTTGTCTGGCTCTCTCTCATGTTTATAATAGGTATAAAAATAATGTAAGATTACAGGTGACCAACTCTGTCTTCATGCTGGTCCTATGTAGGGCTCATGGAAACTCAGTTTCCAATTGCTACCACCACTGGCTCCAAAGAAGGGTGTGCTTAGTTTTGGAGCAAAAAGGTTACACTTGGTCTGCGAAGGATGTGCAGGTGGTGGGGCACATACTGAAAAGTAACCTGAGCCAGGACAAAAGCTAAATTTTATTTGGTTTAGTTTAGAAAATCAAATTATATTAATATGATTACTCTGTATTATTTTCTCGTTCTGTCACATTAAAATTGCTTTTGAGTGGCCACTTTTGGATGCCCTGTAGAGGCTGCAGTCCTCAGCCTCTGGTGAATCTCTGAGCTAGAGAAATCCGCATGTGACATATGCTGTGAATCTGTGCTGCTTACTTGGGGCTAAGCCAGTGACAGCACCTAGCAATTCTATAGGGACTTGGCTGACTTTGAAAAAGTTAAGCAGGGTCAACCTGGATAAGACTTGGGTGAAAGACCACCAAGAAAGTCCAGGATTGCAGACTAGGCTGGAAAGTTGAAAAAAATATGTCAGAAAGTAGCAATGGCAAATCACTTTGCTTTGCTGCTAACAAAGCAATATGCTGTCATCAAGCACTGAGCTTAAGGGGGACTTTATTTAAATACCACTGAACTTTGCAAACATTTTTCTAATAAACCAAATTTAAAACTGGCCTGTGGGACCTACTGAATTGAACTGTTTTCCAGATTGATCCTATGAATGTTCCTCCAGAAGGAAGCTCCACTGAATTCTGTGAGCATGCTTCTCCAAAGATAATTGTAGCCATAGGTTTTTGGCTGTAGAACTTACTTTTGTTGATTTCATTAGGCCACTGGGTTGGAGTTAAGGTTGGGTGGAAAAGAAGGTCTATCTGGACTGCATTCAAAGTGTATATTGTGTTCACATGGTAGAATGAAATAGGTCAGATCTTCAGTATCTGAAGAGCATCTTCTTTAAAGTCTTGTCTCTGGCATAGGTCAAAGACCCCTTCCATGATAAATGCAACAGCAAAGTAACAAATGCTGGAAACAGACCAAAAGCCCTGAGGCCCACCCACTCTAGCAACTCATTTTATTTATATATTTCTTTAACCCCTTACTCAAATATACTTCCAACATCACAGCTAAGAATTATAGAAATCCAAGCCATTTTCCATCATTTCCAGGGTCTAGACTTAACTTTTTGTCATATCATCTTTCTCCTTCAGCTATTTCCTGTTTCTCAGTGTCATTAGCCAATATATCCGGATCTTCCAGAAGCTATTATTCAACAGAATGTGTTACCTAACATTAGCAACATGCTATCATTTACATAAAATAAATTTCTGTAGTATATGGGATTCTGGCTGATTGCAGCTCAGGTATGAATCCACATGACACTGCCATTTCTCAGGACAGTTGTATTTCATAGAGGAAAAAAAATATGAAAGAGACATAGTGTTTCCTTTTTTTTTCAGTGTGATGCATATGATGAAATAGAAACTGCTATAAAAAACAAGGAATTAAGCCCCCATTCCAGGATCATGGAAGAAACATCCATGTTGTTTTTACAACACCATGATTATTACAACGTAATTTCTATTCAATTTTCTGATTATACCTATAAGGAAAATAAAAAGACAATGACTAAAATATGTGGTATACATGAGAAAAGCTCACAGCAAGACAATACAATTATAGCAACTATCATTGAACTGTTCTACACAACATGGTGCAGACTCATTACTACAAATCCAACTTCTCTGAGATTTATTTTTTCTTTTGAAACAATTTCTGACAGCTTTTGATCTTCTAAATGGAAAAAATCAAAGAAATCTGTTTCTCAGGAGTATTAATAGCAGAGGAATGTCTGGATGCTACAAAGTACAAAACTGAATATAATAGCATCCTAGTTTTATTCATCTTCAAAGAAAACGAAATATCTTTTACAGCCTAAAGAAAAACTGGGATACCCTACAGATTTTGAAGGAAAGGAATAAACCTCTTTCCATACGAAAATATGAGAAGAAAGTCATCTTGAAGGACGTTCTTTGCTTTTGTCCATTTAATACCCTGGCAAGCTGGCTGTCATGAGTAATCAAGCTTTCACATCTGAAGCAAAATTACTATACAGTTGGGGAAGTTCATATGCTTGATAATTGTTTCATTATCATTCTCTTTGCACCCTTTCCTGGCTTCACGTTGCGCCCCCTTGATATCTACAAATATTTCCTTCTACAGCAGTCCCTAAAATAGTGAACTTCTAGGGAATGGACATGCTTCATATTTTACCTCTTCATTTTTGGACCAAAAATAACTCTTCCATTTCTTTATGGAAAGCAGAGCACCTGCCTGTAAGGAAAGTGAAGGAGGCAGTAACTGCATTTTATGTTTAGGTGGCAGTTAACTATGGGAACAAAAGGAAGAACTGACCAACACAGCTGTACAATTTTATTTATGTATCTGTTCGTTAGATTCATGTCCTGTCTTTCAGTTAGGTGGTCAAGGCAGCAGATGTAATGCTCTCTTTACCTTTTTTTTCCTCACAGCAACAGTCTTGTAAGGTATGTTGGGCTGAGAGAGTGACTAGCCAAACATAACACACACATATGCACATACAAGAACATGTACAAGTACACACAATCATACATATTATGGAAACTATCTGAAAAACATTAACACTGTATCAGAACTGATATGTTTGCATTCATTTCTGGCTTATCAGATGTTACTTACTCACCTGTAAGGACACACTTGCACTTCATTCCAAAGAGATTTGGTCAAGTTAAACTCAATTAGGATAGCATGAGCAGCCTTAGTATTTGGTTCATCCCACATCTAGAGGGTCTCTTGAACATTTGCCCAAGCTTTGTCATCTTTGCTTAAATGCTGGCTCTCCCATGGGCTTCTTCCAAACAACATTTGGCACTTGCAAGCATAAGCTTAGCACCAGCTGCTGGTGGAAACGTTAACCTTGTAAGTCTGGAATAAACTTGATCAAAACTGGTAAATTCTAATGGCATGTCAGGAAAGTGAGAACCAATAAAACTCAATGAGATTAGGTAGGGTTTAAGTAGAAGCTATTGGGAGAGTGTTAGTGTAATGTAGAAAATAAATCTAACAAACAAAATGGTGTCTGCACCCAGCTCCACTCTTTGCCTAATCCCAGCAGGCCCAAATTGACCATCTTTGTCCCAGAAAAAGCCCCCCTGCAATCCCATCTAACCAAAGAATAGAAGCCTCCTCACCAGTTCACAGTACAGCCCAAGGGCAGCCCCTACAAGGGAAGTGCAACCCAGAGAAACCCCAACCTTCCACCCTCTATCAGATGATGACCTCAACATTCCATCTCTTTCAGCAATGGATTTCACCAGCACTGCTGCCCTCCTAAAAGGCCCATTTTGCCTAAAAATAGAAATAACCTCAGGTATGTGGGCAAAGACTTGCCTAGCTTCCCCAAAACTGACCAACAAATCAGATCCCTAGGATTTCCTGTCTTGTAGCCCTCAACTTCTTAAAAAAAATTCTTTGCTTTCCCGTTGTTCAGCATCCTTCTTTCTTGCAAAGCAAGCATTCAAGGATGATAAAACTGGGTTCTTCTCAGTGTTGTGCTCCTTCTTCAGATGGAATCCACGACAGTTAGCTTAAAAGGGAATGACATAAATAAAGGGACAGTATGGTGGAAGATGCATTTCAAACATTCATTCTTCAACCTGATGATCTGCAAGAATGAAGCAAAATCTGCTGAAGGCTTTGGCCAGGCTGGATGCATTGCCTTCTGCTATTGGGTGTTACAAAAGTACTCCCCTACATTCATGGATATGTCCTTGGGGGGAATGGCAGAGTAGTATACTTGAGCCATTTATTGCCCTCTGTAGTGGGCATTCTGGATTACTTTTACTTATCCTATCCTGAAGAAATTTCCAGGCATAGAGCATGATTTCTATTTGTCACTTTTCCTGTTCAACCATTATTTGGATATATCTTCCCATGTTGCTCTGTTTTGTGCTTCTATATGCACCAGCCAGCTCTCCTGGCATCTGAAAAATAGTATTAATTTCTCTTCTTTTTAGCTTCATTTTTTCATTTTTATTTGTTTTATCTGTATCAGATTACTGACCTTATGGCTATAACAAATGTTTGATTTGATTAAGACTAAAGACTTTGCTAAAGACTCTTGAGGTGCTTGATGACAAAAGTAAGAAAGTGAAGCAGAAAAGAGAACAGCACTTTAACTACAACACCCTTTCAGGGCGCTTGGTAATGAAAATCTTATTAACTTTGATTTTATATAATTGCCAGATTTCTAAAGGTTTAGAATTTCCTACTCAGGGACCAGAATCTGTCCTTGTTCTCTGTCTCTCAATCTGTGTGTGTTTGTGTATGTAAAAATCTCAATCATCACCTAATCTTGCTCCACTGAAAAATTACTTCTCCCCTTCCCATACATTCTTTATGGTGGTGTCCTAAAAAATTCTAATGCACTTTCTCCCCTGCTCTTTCTCATTCATTTTGATGGAAAGAAATCTGCTTAGATTTTTTTTTTTTAATTTCAAAGGAGAACTTTTTATGTGTGAGATTCTCATGAGTGCAGGATGCTAGCATTTACCTACTATGAGGCAGCTAAGGGTTAGGCAATGTATGAGTGATCTGTGGTCTATTCTAGAAGAATTCCTCCAATAATCTGCAACCTCCCTGTTTTCCTACACTTTAATTAAATCCCAGCAGAAGAAATCATGTGGAAATACCTCCCATGAGGGGAGAGGTTCAGATCAAAAAGCAAAGACATCAAAAGAGGCTGAAAAATGATAGAGGGGTATGTAATTGGAAAATAAACCCCAATACTTTTGGCCACTGTACAACAATAAAATAGAAAGCTTATGAGACATTTCCACAGGTTCTTTCCCACGATCAAATTATCCACCTATCTTTGAGCCAGCTAAAACTATCCTACCATAAATTAGCTGTCCCCCATTGCCAACCCCTATCCTGCCACAACAATAACATCACACAAAATGGTAGTAGTTATTATTTGCTGTGCACAGGGCAAACTAAGGAAAGAAATGGGAGATGTATGTATGTATGTATGTATGTGTGTATAGAATTTATATGGCTGCCTATCTTATATAGTGATCCTAGGCAGCTCACAACCACCAGAAAAAGCAAGAATACAAACCAAGCAACCCTTCCCATCAGGCACCAGACTAACCAGACTATTAGTCCATTAGAGATATGTCTGGCTTTGTTACCCTCCCACTCCCCTCCCACTAAACATCACCAGCTGGGGAGAAAACATCCCACCAATCCCTCTTTTTAATACGGGTAGGTGATGAACTGGGGCTGGGTGGGTGATGAGTTAAGATTGACGGCTAGATTGGAGGATTTGGACACAGATTTAGCAATATTCCAGAATAATGCTAAACCGGTGATATATTGTAAGCTGATAGTTGACCTCCTTTTAAGACATGACTTCTTGGAAATAATGCTTAGCCATGTTCAAAATTAGTTAAACTTCAGCTGAGAAGCATGAGAAAAGTTGTCCCAGGAAGCCACCAGCACTCTCTCTCTCCTACTTCTCTGGGCAGCCCCCCACCTCCCTTGCTGGCCAAGTGCTATTCAGGCTGATCCAAGTCCAGGTTTTGAGGCTGGAAGTACAAGCCAAGTGCCCAATTTGAAAAACCAAACTCCTGCATCCCAAAGCAGATTGGCCCTGGTTGGAAGTTAGTGCTGCTTAAAGGGAAAAGCACTACCTTAACAGGGGAATGGCTAAGGATCACTTAGGAATAGATTGGGAATAGAAAAAGGAAACATCTATCTGGGGGTCTTTCTGGACTTATAGCTCCTGCTTGATGAGCAGGTGGCAGCTGTGGCCAGAAAGGCCTTTGCCCAGTTTCATCTTGTGCAGCAGTTGCAGCATTTCCTAGATTGGGGGGCCCTTCAGACAGTCACTTATGCCCTGGTCACATCATGGCTTGACTACTGCAATGTGCTTTACATGGGGCTGCCCTTGAAGATCACCCAGAAGCTTCACCTGGTCCAGCATGCAGCGACATGGCCAGTGATGGGCATGTCTCAGTATGCCCATGTAACACCTCTGTTTTACAAGTTGCACTGGTTGCCAGTTTGCTCCCAGGTGCAATTCAAATGCTGGTGGTTATCTATAAAGCCTTCATGTCATAGGGCCTGCCTATGTGAAAGACTGCCTGTATCCCATAGCATCTGCCCAGCCAGTTTGATTTGGCTAGATTGGCATGTTCCAGGTTCCATCAATTAAACAATGCCATCTATCAGGACCCCAGAAGTGGATCTTCTCTGTAGCAGTGCCTGCCCTCTGAAATGAGGTTCCCCCCGAGATTTGAATGGACCTCACCCTACTGTATTTCAAAGGGCCTTGAAGGTGTGGCTCTTCACCCAGGCCTTTGGTGAGGATGACTGATGTCCTTTTCTTCCTTTTCCTTGTTCCCTTCTGGGTTTGTTTTCTCTACCATCTCTGTTGGATGGATGTACCATCCTTTGTTTTATGTTGTTTTTTGTTTTTGTATTGTTCCTTGTTTTTAAATGTTTTTAACAATTTGTAAACTGCCCAGAGTTGCTAGGAATTAGGCAGCAATGATGATGATGATGATGATGATGATGATGATGATGATGATGATTGGTCACACAGTCAGTCAGATGTTTAGACTGGATTTGGCATTTTTGTCCACCTATCAAGTCCTTCCCAAGGGTCTGGGATAGGCAGATATTGTTGTTCAATAATACTAAAGGTATTGTTGCAGGATGTAAGCTGTTCCAAGTAAAGCTGCCTTTTGCAATTGACTGGTGATTTTGTCAATCAGCCAATTGCAACAGGCATTATTATTATTATTATTATTATTATTATTATTATTATTATTTCTTCTTATGGGAAGAAACCTCATTAAAAGTTGAAAGGCAACTTTTGAAAGAGTATTATTAAGCAAAATCTTAGCTTCCCATCCACCTTTGCTATTTAGAAACAATGTATAGGAATACTTTTTGAGGGTATATTTTTTTCCAGAAAATTGAACAATGGTGTGTTTTGCTTTGCTTTTTATTTTTTGGAAACTATATTCTGCCCTGAGCGAGTTGCATAGCCCAGTGGTCAAGGCGCTGAGCTAGGAGTGAGAAGACCTGTGTTCAAATACTTATTCAGACCTGGAATTACTGAGTGACTTTAAGCTAATAATTAGCTTTCAGTTTAATCTATTTCATGAGGGTTGTCATAAAGATTAAATGAGGGAGAAGACCAGTCCACTCCTCCTTAAACTGCTTTGGATATAAAGAAGTAAATAAGTTCCAGCAGAACATCTCCTGGCAGCTGCCCTCAACTTAGCACTGCCAGCCACAGTTCCTAAGTCAGGTAACCCAGCTGTAGTTCTTGTGGGATGGTGTGTCATCACAGTGAAATAGTAGCACTTACTAGGAGAGGAGAATGGTTGCCACAAAAAGTGAAAAGTAGAGGCAAAACAAAAAATACAACAGGAAAAGAATGAAGTCCTGCAGTCATTGCAGCTGTATCCCACACTCACAACTCATCCCCACCCAAAGCCAAATATCCCAAAGTAAGCTTCCATTCCCAAATCCAGGGGAGGTCTACAAGGTGTGGTCAAAACAGTGAAGGTGGCAGCCACCACAGTGTGATCAAAGCTATGCTTGTTTGTTTGTTTTTATCTGGACACACACACACACACCAGGTGGAGCTTCAATCATACTGCCGTGGTCATCATCTTGACTGTTTTGACCACACCCTGCAGACACCCCTGCCCAGACCTTGATATTCAAGCCAAGATATCACAGCTTGCAGTTCTGTGTTGTTTGAGGAAGGCCAAAATCAAGTTAGGTCTCCATACACAAGCACATATTTCTCTTACCAGTTAGTCCACTTCTCCATTGGTTTTGACAAATGTGGAAGGAAGGAAGGGAGGGAGGGAGGGAGGGAGGGAGGGGAATAATTACTGCTGGTATCTCACCTGTGGTTTCATTTATTTCCTCTGCAACATGGGCAAGGAGACCAGACCACTGAAATTTCGAAGTGGACCCTTAGGGCCAGTAAGTGGCTTTGAAAGTGGCTTTTAAAAATGAGAGCAATGGTTTATACATGGCTGCGAGAACCTGCTTGGCACGTATTACTCCAGATGAAGGAGAAAAAGGAAAAACAAAGAAACAAAACCTGCCTCTTGGTACCTTCCAGATATGTTAGACTACCGATCCCATCATCACAACGAATGTAATAGAATGATGGGATTTGTACTCCAGCACATCCAGAATGCTCCAGCTTAGAGGTGTTTGAACTGAAACATTTGGCTCAATGGCCAGCTATCAGGTTGAAGGCCAGCATGGCAAACTGAGTGCCACTTTTGCAATGTGAAATATAACATAACATAATGGAAGTGGAGTCGGACTGAAAGTATTACATACAGTAATGCAAGGCATTCAGAGAGATCACACTAAAGCACCAGTCTTGTTCAGCCCACAGGTAATCTTCATTCTCATATCAAATCAAAGAAAATAGAATTTAGCACTTTTAGTGCCATTAGAAAATATATACGGTGTGTGTATGTGTGTGTGTGTGTGTGTGTGTGTGTGTATATACACACACACATACACACAGACAAACGCGTGTGTGTGTGTATGTATGTATGTGTGTGTGTATGTGTGTGTGTGTATGAATGTGTGTGTGTGTGTGTATATATATATATATTTTCTATTGGGGTTGTTATGGGAAAAGATTTTATTCACTAGGTGTCTGGGACATCTGGATGTGGTTTGTAGGAGCATTTTCTTTTAATACTGCACAAATTATTGCCTTGTAAAGCAGTTTGGTCTGGAATTTATGAAGGAAAAGGTAACCATGCAGGGGCATTGTAGTAAATGTCACAGTGGAGCCCTAAAGATTGCAGGGACCACTCCTTATACTTGGCTTCAGGGGGGGCAATCACATTTTACACAAGAAGGTTGTCAAATCAAGTGGCAAGTGAGGAGAGCAGAGAATCAGGGTAACAAAATTAGAACAACAATGTATGGAAGGAGGATTTCAAATCTGGGTGTAGCAACTCCGGTGTAAATTGTCCTCCTTTCCTTTCCAATTCTTGGCCTCTTCCTTTCTCAGACCCATCACAGAAAGTGTTAGAACATAGCTGGGCACCAGTGGCCTTTTGAACCTCTTCACAATTCTATTCTGTCCCTACTAAGAGAAAATCCTGCCCTTGAGAAATTGTGTGAAATCATCCACCCAATTTCACTGCCCATAAATTAGCTGGAGAATTCCAAAAGGTCCTTTGTGCCCACTTCTAAAAATTATTAGATACAGGAGTGGGCATTATCATATTATTTTAATAGTATTTAAATGAAAGCAATTTTAGTTATTATTTTTCCATGGTCCCACCCTCTACTTTTTGGACAGCTCCCCCAACACACCATTCGGAAACCAGATGTTGTCCTCAGCCTGAAAAATAGAAAGCTGTGCATCGCTCTTATTAACATATTACAAGCACCATCTTCTTGAAACTTCCAGTACTGCAATGTAGCATTACTTGCCATTTAGTAGAAAAACATCATTCTTGAATTAGTCCAAATTACATTTTGGTTCTGTTTCTCAGACACATCCACAGTGCTTAATTAACCTCCATGCTCCCTTTATAATATATAAATGGAGGGAAACAACTTCTTTTGAGCTTTAGGGACTTACATGATAGTAGTTGAAATGTATCCAGGTCCTATCATGTTATGCCCCATAAGCTCCAGCGAACTGAAACTCAGTTCTCCTTTCCGTTCAGCTAGTTTGGAAGAAAACTTTGCATGGTTTCCAAACTACAGATGTTACTGGCTTTCTGTCTGTCCAATCAGCCGTCCCTTTCTTTCTCCTGAATGCCTGGCTCAAGTTAAACTATCCCTATTGATTTTTTAATCTAATGTTTGGGTGGCTGGAACTTGCTTTTTCACTAGCCAGTATATTAGTTGGCTCCTGGGAATATTATCAGAGGTACATCCTTATTTGCCTATTAAGAAAGTGATGCAACACTAACCTGTGCCAATGAGGTCAAGAAATAACTTTCCATAACCTGAATAATGAGACTTGACTGAGATGTCTAATGTAACAAAGGTTTTCATGAAACCTGATCTTGCCTTTGGATTTTTATTAGTTGAGCCAGTTCACTCCTTGATTTGCAATGAAGGAACAAAGTACATTTCTTAGCAGCAGGCCGGTTAGACAAACACACACACACACACACCCAAAAGGGAGGGGGAGAATGATTATTTTAGGAATCACTCAGTCTTTGGAAGCTGCAACTGAAAATGAAAGCACAAATCTGGTTTCCCAATTTCTAAAGAAAATGAATTTCTGAATGCTGAAAAATCAGAACAGCAAGACACAACAGATAACCAATGGACTGAGAATGGAACTTGATTCCTTGTGTGCAGGACCGCAACTGGGGGGGCAAATGGGGCACGCGCCCCAGGTGCCGCGCTGGGGGGGCACCAAAATGACAAAATAGTATTTGTATACTGAATGTTTTATTAATTTAATGTATAATAGAATAATAAAATTTGCCAACACCTCCCTCATGTTTGCCCTCGGTGACACAGACCCTAGTTGCAGGCCTGCTGGTGTACATCAGTGTTTCACTAGATTAAGAGGTCTATGTCTATTGTTTTGTCTTCTGAACCTCCAAGATCAGGTGTCTTTGATGAAATCAGCATGCCAATTCTGAAAGGCAATTTAATTATTGCTTCTTACTGTAGGTGCTTTCGTGTCACATGCCTTCAGGTGACGTTGCACAGCTGATTGGCATTTACTTGGAAACTGCATAGTAATAGCACAAGTGCACCTGTAGAAAATGCATTTTGTATGGAGGATTTCTGCACAAGTCTTTATTGCACACTATTCCCATGTCTTCTAACACCTCTTCTCAAATGGCACTCCATAAAGTTCATTACACTGTTATAATAAAAGACATTTTGGTCCTCAGAGTATCCTTTACTCCAAGGTGCTTTTTCCCTGTTTGTATGATTTAAAGTATCAAATAATTGTGGTGTCCTTGTACTGGGAAATCTCACTAGCTGTCCACTGGGCTGAACCCACTTCCATTATCACTTTCAAGGTCATTGTAAATTGGCCTTGAAATGTAAAAACAAAGCCAAATAAGCCAAAAGGTTGAAAGTTTAACAATGTTCTCTCTGTATCTTCTTAAAAGTAATTTGAGTTGCTATTTTACTCCCATTGATGATAGCTTTGAAGCAAAACAGACCTACTTCTAATTCCAAAGATCCCAATAAAATAGGTAATAATGGAAACATCCACCATCTATTTAAAGTGAAATATCTAGAACTTGTTATTCTGTAATATGACTACTCTGGCTAAAAGAGCAAGCTGGTTCCCAAACATGTTTCATCTTGCATCTGTTTTAATCTCTTCATTCTACATAAGCCTGTGTGAGAAATTTAGGCACATCCAGAGCAAGCGAGCAGTTTTTACAGAGACGTTTCCCCTTCTAATTATCTATTCTTTCTTTATTTATTAATCAGTGTTATCATTTCCTCTGACATTTAACACAGCCATGTGTTCATTTCATACTTTCCACAAGTTAGTAACTCCTTGTATCATCATATGCATGGTAAAGACATGGCAGATATAAATAAATGGAGGCATATCAGGTTTAACCACTGCTCTCAAAAATAATACCTTTTAAAATGCGGTAGAACATGCAATCAAACTGAATGTCATCACAGCTTCAGAGTCTTTATACAGACTTAATGTTTCACACACACATGCAACATACACATCCTGCCAAACCCTGGCATTTGTGATAAAATAGTGAAATGCAAAAAAACTGCAAAAAAAGAAAAGAAACAAAGAAACAAATAACTATTTATGTTCTTCACTACTGCTTTTCAGTGACTGAAATTCATGTGGCTAATTTCTATTAAATAAGTATGCTAACTGACTATTGCAAACGCAAATTTCAGCGATATTTCATGATGAAATCTAAGATGTGTTACAAGCAACAATTTTATGGATGTTTGTTTGTTTGTTTGTTTATGAAGAGATTTGCTTCAAGTTCAGAGATGTTGTGAACATTTGGGGTAATTCCAGCTACCAGAAAAATTAGGATACTTGCTATCTTGTGTAAAGTACATGTAGAGTGAAAGAAAAATAATACTGTATATGGTAACTCTGGCAAGATTATTGTAGACACAAAGATGGAAGAATAATGAAATACTCACAGTAGAGGATTGTGTTGTAAAATTGATGCAGCTCACAAAAATGGCAAAGCTGATCAGTCTGGTCAGGGAACGAACAATAAAGACTTTTCTAAAAGATCATGTGGACGTTTTGTTGAAAGAAGAAAAGACTGAACTGATGATTTATGGATTTGGGAATTAGAAAGGGTTAAAGGGGGGGAAGAGTAAGATGGCAATTACTTGATAGGAAGAAGGATGGAAGTCAAAATTCTATGCTTTCTTTTTTCATTTAATTTCATTTTTCTTATTTCCTTTTTCCTTTTTCTTATTTTTCTTTTCATTTTTTATACTTTTATTGTATGGTAAAGTTCTAATAAAAATATTTTTAAAACGAAAGAGTGTACATATAGATTACACTGGGAGTTTTTGCCCTTATAAATAAAGAGCAAGTTTTAAAATTTTCAAAAGGTTGTTTCAGTTTCTGGATACCAATTCAACCACATTTCAGGTAGCAATTGTCAGAGAGCTATATCTTTTTTGTGTTACAACATGATTGAGTTTCGTCGGTCTAATAAAGACTTAAATGGTCACTTGGGAAAAGTAATTGCAAATAAAACTGGAAAAATTGGTTGCTGAAAAGAAAACTAGACCGCATGTACCCTTTAGGAATGCAATTTACCTACAAAGGCTGAATGTCAATACATACAATTAAAACTCTTTCTACCAAACATGTTCAGAAAAACCAAAAAGAAATTTGGAGAATATACTAGGAATTTTGACTAGAGAATGAGTTTCAATTGCCCAGTCAATGCTTCAGTCTTTAAGGAAATTCTAGAATATGTTTCTTATGGCCTAAAAATGTACTTAGTTCAGCAAAGAATTACCTTTAGGTTCTGTTGGACTCATCAGAAAATGTTTTCAAAAGGCCGTCTTTCATTCTTCCTGCACTGGAGATGTAGTAAATTTGAAGAAACAATGGTACATATGTTTTGGGCATGTCCATTTGTAATTCCTTACTGGTTAGATATTATTACTATGGTAAAGTAGGTTACTGGAAGGTAGTTAAGACATAAAGGTGTTAACATTTCATTGAAAGCCAGCTGGGTGACCTTGGGCCAGTCACTCTCTCTCAGCCCAAGAGCCAATCAGGCGTGATATGAGAGTTCTAGTCCCGCCTTAGGCATGAAAGCCAGCTGGGTGACCTTGGGCCAGTCACTCTCTCTCAGCCCAACTCACCTCACAAGGTTGTTGTTGTGGGGAAAGTAATAGGAGGAGAGAGTATTAGGTATGTTCGCTGCCTCAAGTTATTTATAAAAATAATAAAGGTGGGATAAAATAAATAAATAAAGTTCCAAAATCTGGAAATTTTCAGTCTGTTAAGAATTTTGGACATATTCAGCTTGGACTGTGCAAAACAGGTGATTATGTACTCATGAAAAGTGCTAATGTCCCAAAATAAAAATTCACTTAACATTTTCTTAAACCTTGAGCCTTTGAATTCGCCTTGTACCAAGGAGCTGCAAGAATCAACAATATGGCTGTTGTATGCTGCTCAGAGCTATTTAGAATATAGCAATATACAAATATCAGTAATAAAAAGATTTTAAAAATAATGATTCCATATGGCCTAGGGTCAACATAATGATAAAACTGAATTAAGTTATACAATTTTAATAACTAGATTTTTTTCTCTTTATTTTTTTTAAATGTAGATATTTAGGGTTAGGTTGGAGATGTATAGTTTTACTTAGTTGTTTGTTGCTTTTTAAAGGTTTTCTTTTTTGCTTTCTAGGAGGTTTTATCTTTGTCTTTTTTCCTTATGTAGTTTAGTAGTTGTTTTTTCTTCTTTTTTTCACTATATAGCTTTTTATATATAATAGGTTGGGGGTGTTATAATCTTTTATACAATGAGGAGCCTTATGATGAAGGTGAAAGAAGAAAGTGCAAAAGCTGGTTTGCAGCTAAACCTCAAAAAAACCAAGATTATGGCAACCAGCTTGATTGATAACTGGCAAATAGAGGGAGAAAATGTAGAAGCAGTGAAAGACTTTGTATTCCTAGGTGCAAAGATTACTGCAGATGCTGACTGCAGTCAGGAAATCAGAAGACGCTTAATCCTTGGAAGAAGAGCAATGACAAATCTCGATACAATAGTTAAGAGCAGAGACATCACACTGACAACAAAGGCCCGCATAGTTAAAGCAATGGTGTTCCCTGTAGTAACATATGGCTGTGAGAGCTGGACCATAAGGAAGGCTGAGCGAAGGAAGATCGATGCTTTTGAACTGTGGTGTTGGAGGAAAATTCTGAGAGTGCCTTGGACTGCAAGAAGATCCAACCAGTCCATCCTCCAGGAAATCAAGCCAGACTGCTCACTTGAGGGAATGATATTAAAGGCAAAACTGAAATACTTTGGCCACATAATGAGAAGACAGGACACCCTGGAGAAGATGCTGATGCTAGGGAGAGTGGAAGGCAAAAGGAAGAGGGGCCGACCAAGGGCAAGATGGATGGATGATATTCTAGAGGTGACGGACTCGTCCCTGGGGGAGCTGGGGGTGTTGACGACCGACAGGAAGCTCTGGCGTGGGCTCGTCCATGAAGTCACGAAGAGTCGGAAGCGACTAAACGAATAAACAACAACAATATAATTCTGTGGCTATCTAGTCCGTGTAGGTGTTTATGTGGGTGGGTGTGTATTACTAATAACTAGGTTAATGAAATGGCTTTAAAGCTTAATAATTTTTATTTTAAAATAAGTACAAAATTAAAATGTTGGGTTATCATTTATATTTTAAAATATGGCAACACAAAATACAAAAGAAATGATATAGATGCCCTAACAAAATGGCTGTCATGATAAAATTTCCCACTCATAAAATTACTGCTACAGTGGGCATAGCTAACATCAAACACCTATTTGAAAGAGGACAGATTCATGAGAATGTTCCCCATCATACCTTCAAATTCCTTATCCATCTCCAGCTACCTTTGATTTTTTTTTTCCTTTAGCATATGGTATATATCTCAGGAAAGTCATGGATTAGAGACACATTTCTTTTAGTGATTAAAAATAAAAATTAAAAGCCACTTAGGATAAGTTGCCAAATGATCTTCAAGGGAATTTAATAATTTAATAATAATTAAATAGGCACATTACTGTCCTAGAGCACTTTGGGATTCTGCCACTACACCATGCCCTAGACCAGTGTTTCTCAACCTTGGCAACTTTAAGATGTGTGGACCTCAACTCCCAGAATTCCCCAACCAGCCTTGCTGGCCTAGGAGTTGAAATCCACACATCTTAAAGTTGTCAAGGTTGAGAAATACTGCTCCAGACAATGAGCACTGGTACAGCTTTATTTCTTCTTCTCAAACGAAAACAACATTAGCAGTCTTGATTATTACACTAACACCCTTGCCTTCCTTTAAAAAGTTCATTGTTCATGTGCACTTTCCAAGACTTTCCAAGACTTCTTCCAGATTCCCATCTGATTCTGCATTCCTATTTGGCTTTAATAGCATCTCAGCATCAATTGCTCCAAGCATTTTCAATGTTTCCATGCTCATTGAAGCAAACCATTTTCCCAAGAGGGATTTCCATTGCCTGTTTTACCAGTACAGGTGGCTAGTGTTATTCACGGGGGGGGGGGGGGGGGGCTTGTTCCAGCATAGTGCCATTGATAATAAAACTGTGACTAAGAAAACCCTACATCTCTAGAATTGGTGGAATTAGTCTCTAGAGTTTATGGCTGTCCTCTTCCTTCCAGAAGTTCTTTTTGCCTCTTTCTCCCACAGGAATTGTCTGCCCAGTGCATCTGTATTTGCCCTTCCTTCTTCTTATTTGATTATGGCAGATCTTTCTGGGTCAGCCTGGTTGTGGGGCTCCACATGGCTTCCTCACAGCAGCTGGGCTTCTGCTTCTTTGGAGTAACTTGCTCAACTGATGGTGGAGAAAATTGCACTGCTCATACCACATGGCTCAGCAGAGGGTCCTCTTGATCATTCTACTAGAGAGTAGTGCTGCCTGAAGAGCACTTGATCACCTGTGCATACCTTGTATATGTGAAAATGCCATTTCAGATTATCAAGAGAGAACTTTCTTATCTCCAGATACTACTTCAAACCCAGCAGTAGTGGTAGTTCACACATTAAACTGCAAACCACCAAGTAATGAGAGATTTAAGTGACAGAAATGTATCTAAGAACCAACTTCTCACTTTTGAGGGTAGCATTTATTCCACCAAAGCACAAAACAAAGCCACCTACTTTTGAAAACAAAAGTATGAAGACATGAGTGACCTCTGCCACGAGGACTGATATTCAGATGCTCCTGAAATCTTTTAAGTTATCTAACCTCTGGTCTGGTTAGCCATCTCTCTCTTGGAGATGAAACATCATTATTTCGATCAATTTATTCATTAAAAAAAATTGTTTGCACACATAGATGCATTGTTGCAATACACCATAAGTTTTGTAGATTTAAAATTTCTGCATTGAATTCATCACATCAGCAATTTTGAATGAGAGAATCTAGTAACCATTTGGTAATGCTTCTAAAGATTCAGTGGAGAATAAATTGCTAATTACCTCACTTTTTCTCTTGTCCCAAAGGACATTTTCAAAGATAGTTTACTAAGATCTCAGGGGCCCTTTTAATAAGTAATGCAGTGGATACTTGTGGGCCCAGCACACTGATTTATAGCTGGTTAGTGCACCAGATGTATAACTGTCTGTGTTCCAAACACAATTTTATTTGCAATTAATTTTGAAACACTGTGTCAGTAATCAGTACTATACAATTTACATTTCTCACTTACAAGAAGTATTCATCCAAGTGGATAATTTGTAAACATACATATAAACTGTGCAGTTGTATTCTTTTAATAAATCCCTGGAGTATAGAAAAAAGAATGGTTATGATGAAATCCATAATACAGTATTTAAGTGCTTCAGGAAAATGCCAAAAGAAACATCCAAATGCCTAGAGTTCTTTTCTTTCTTGTTCAGTAAGTGGCAGTTTATACAACCAATTAAGGTAGTCATGATACAATTGCATGTTTATCATCTAATCTTCTAGCACAGCTCCTCCTCACTCATTTTGCACAATACTTCAGGCAGGTCCACCTTTCACACCTAAGAGAAAACAGCAAGAATGATGAAACAACTAATGACTGGCCATAGGGGGAGAGCGATTGAGTCTCTTCCCTCACCTTCTGTTCAAATCAGCACTAGACCACCTCTGTGACCTCTGCTCCCCTTGGTCAATAACACTGCCCTTACCTATTTTTCAGCTAAGAATTTAGCTACTCTTCTATCATTTGCATTCTGGATGAAAAGTAACTTTTCCTGCTTAAACCAATGGAATCCTCCCACAGGCACCAGGCTAGAAACCAGGAGACTGTGAGTTCTAGTCCCACCTTAGGCATGAAAGCTGGCTGGGTGACCTTGGGCCAGTCACTCTCTCTCTCAGCCCAACTCACCTCACAGGGTGGTTGTTGTGGGGAAAATAGGAGGAGGAAGGAGTATGAGGTATGTTCACCACCTTGAGTTATTTATAAAAATAATAAAGGCAGGATAAAAAAAATCTAAAAAAAAAATCAGTGACTTGCAACTTATTTTTAGGATGAGTAGACCATGTGATCTAGTGCCATATGCATGGATGTAGTCAGAGGTATGGTTATGTTCCTTTCCTCTGGTCACTGAGAAGAATGCTGCACTGACATGAATCATTGGTTGGAACAAAGCATTTAGGCCAATCAGTCCTACCTCCTGCACAGTGCAGGAAGGCAGATCAAAGTATACCCAACAGATAACTATCCAACTTCTGCTTGAACACAAATAGGAGGCCACAACCAGCAAAGGATGCCCATTATCTCCTTCAGTAATCAGTTCCACTACTGAAGTGTTCTTATTCTTTGAAATGTTTTCCTCTACTAGAATCTGCCTACCCATAACTTAGAATCATTATTTCATATTTTTGCATTCCAAGAGGATGAATGGGAAGTAACTTTCTTCTAAGTGACAACTGTTTAAATACTTTAAGAATGCCATCATATTCTCTTTTGGTCTACTCTTCTATAGTTTTCTAGTAATTCCTTCAATCTTTCTTTGTACCACTTAGTTTCTCATCTCTTGATCGCCCTCGTCACAGTTGGTGGGTCTTGCTTCAGTTTCCCTGAATCTTTTTCATGGTCTGACAAGCACAGAAAAGAGTCTGTTATTGCTTCCTATGATCTGGAAGCTCATAAATTTGGAAATTCAATGCCATTCATGAATGCTATAACTTACTTCCTGAATCAAAGACAAATCGCCTCTGAATCCTTTGTTGCTGAGAAACAACATCAAATGAGGTCAGTTGACTTTATGCCCTGGTATTGGACTTGCCATAAGCACTTGGTTGGCCTTGATGGATACTATGAAGTCTTGACCTGATAAAGTGGGCTTCCATATCTATATACTATACAGATATCTGAAGATCAGAATCCAGTTTTCAGGTATATTAACATTTCCCACAATTTAGCTCATAAATTCTACGTGATAATTAATATGTGTCTTTAAATGTAAGCTATGAATGCATAATCTTCTTCTAGAATAATTTGTTATAAAATTTAAGTGATAGTTCATTTAATATCTTAATTTAGCACAGACAGTCTGGTAGATTTAAATTTGTATATAGGAGTCCACTTAATGTATGCAAGGATGAGTAAACCAATATTACTGAACACACAGAGATACAGAGAAACACACACACACACACACACAGCTCTCAAGGGAATTTAACCTGTATTGTTAATTTGATGGAGTGCTAATAGGTCTCCCAGGTGTCACTGATTTTTCATAGCAGTCATAATTTAAAATCTTATTTCTTGTTGGATCAACAAAAAGAATACACTCATTTTATAAAAATATGGAAAGATCCTTTGGATAGTCTTGCAGGTCCTTAGAAATATTCCATATGGAAATATTCACTTCCTCAGACTATTAAGTAATTCTATACACTGCTTTCCTAAATAATAAATCATACAAAGATATCCATTATTTTTTAATCATGATCCAGAGAAACTTTTTGTTGAGCTCAGAAACAGGCCACAATGGAGCTTTTATTACATCTAACTTCAGTGTTATTTGCCGAAATCAGCATAGACTAGTGGATGCAGAGTGGCTAAGTGAAGAACAGCCCGAAGGATCCAAATTCTATGGTACAAACTTCAGAATATCTCTGGCTTAAGCTGCCATGGTTTATTTTGCCTTTCCCATCCAGGCATCATTAATCACAGAAGGACAAGACCATTATTTTTGACCTTTTACAGTTGAGGGTACAAGGTTAGGAGATTTGCTCTAGTAATTACCAATCAGTCTGACAAAGTAACCTTAATTAGTAGGGTTTTTTTAATATTGCATATAGGAAAGGGGCATAAGTGAGAATACATGTTATTATGATTTAACACCTTGTTCACATCTCACATATATTCTTCTTCTGACACCAATGTAATTAGGGAACTGGGATGCAAAAGATTTTGATATTATCAATACCTGCTCAATTCTCTGTGTTTATTTGCAGCAGGAAGAGAAGACTTTATAATCTATTTTTTGCCATTTCTTTACTTCCTTCCTTTCAGTCTGTTAAAGATTCAACAGAATTAAAACTGGAAAGTGTGTTGTTGTGGTGGTTGTTTTAAGAAAAAGGAGGAAGAGGAGGGGGGAGAGATAATTTTTTTAAAAAATAGACTCAGGAAAATTTATATGTACTAAAACTCTCAAATAGTTCAGTGTCTTAACTATCCACATAAAGGAACTCAGAGAATTCCTTTATGTGGAATGATGAAATTTGAAATATAAATAAATAAATAAAGATGTAGAGTATTTTATCAATATCAGTGTATTTACTAAAGCTGGGCCAAGTGCCTTGGATTCACTTTGCCGAAGTGCTTCTTGTCATAAAGGTAATGTAGTTCTCACCGAAGTGAGGAGATGATGTGATTCTCTTCAGCAAAGCATTCCCCAGTACCTCAGAGCCTCATCTGGCAGATCATTTAGCTGGAAGACATTTCTATGATGGTGCAGAATCTTCTTCTGATGCGTCCCATCAACCGCTGTGCTTCTGTCAGCGTGCAGAGAACTTTTTCCACCTAACAGAACTAAGAAAAGAGGCAGAGCAGATGAAGAAAAGCAATGTGGCTCTTTGCTTCACTTTTAGAACTGAGGGGACCACATAGCTTCTCAAAACGGTTTTGAAGAAATGATTCAGTCAAAGCATCTTTGAAGTAAAGCACCTTTTTGAAGCTGTGCACAAGTGTAATAACTGCTTCTAAATTTTTACCTAGGCATGTAGATTTCCCTATTTTCCCCCAAATCTGTTCTTCTCTGTGGCTGGAGGATAATAGTCCAAGTCCCTGTTCAATACAGGAAATTAGAGCTACTGCATGTCTGACAGATAACTATCTACAGGTGGTCCTCAACTTATGACCATTCATTTGGTGACTGTTCAAAGTTACAACAGTGCTGAAAAAATTGACTTATAACCTGAGGACCGGTTATAACTTAACTATAACTATAACACTGAAGTTAAGTGTAAGCAGTGTCCCTGTGCTCACATGATCAAAATTCAGGCACTTGGCAACCAGTATGTATTTACAATGGTTGCAGTGTCCTAGGGTCACATGATCACCATTTGTGACCTTACCAGCTGGCTTTCCACAAGCAAAGTCAATGGGGGAACCAGATTCACTTAACAACCACATGATTCACTTAACAACTGCAGAAAAAAGGATATAAAATCAGTTGTGACTCACTTAATGACTACCTCCAGTGCCAGTTGTGGTTGTAAGTCGAGAACTACCTCTAGCCTGTATGGCAGAGATTGCTCATCCCGCTAGGCATTTCTTGCCATTGTCTTATTGTCAAGTTCCTCCTAATATTGAATCAAATCCTAAAAGGCCATCTGAATTGATCTTGCCATCAAGGATGGTAGTTGCCCCTTTTTCTATGGCTGTGCTTTAGATTTTAAAGATATTTGTAAATCCTCTTTGTTACCAGTTTTATTTTTCTTTCCTACCCTATAAGTAAAGGTAAAGGTTTCCCTTGACATTAAGTCCAGTCGTGTCCGACTCTAGGGGGTGGTGCTCATCTCCGTTTCAAAGCCGAAGAGCCGGTTTTGTCCGTAGACACTTCCGTGGTCATGTGGCCAGCATGACTACATGGAACGCCGTTACCTGCCCGCCGAAGCGGTACCTATTAATCTACTCACATTTGCATGTTTTTGAACTGCTAGGTTGGCAGGAGCTGGGACTAGCAACGGGAGCTCACCCCGTCACGCGGATTCGAACCACCGACCTTCCGATCGGCAAGCTCAGCAGCTCAGTGGTTTAACCTGCAGCGCCACTGCATCCCCTATACTTATACAGAAAAAGAAAATCTATCAAACTGCCATTGCATAGATTCAAAATAATCCATTACTAAATTCAAAGACAGATGGACCTTATAATTTTTACTTATGTCATACTTTTAAATGATTAGTTATACTGTCTAAAGAACCTTGCATGTTAGCCACTTTTTATAGTGTGAGACTGCAAGGGGAATCTCTATTGAGCCATTTAGAATATACTGTAGGTCATTAAGACTGTGTACAAGATGAAGAACCACTTGGAGCAAAACTATGTTGCACTTGTTTTGGTGCGTGTTGGAGACTGGAAAGATGAAACTGAGGATTTGAAGAGTAGGCTGAGAGATTAATAATGGAAAATGTGTTTATTATTACTGTAGCAGGCTGTTATTGAATGTGGTCATATAGTTTACATGCAAAGTTACAATAAACATGAAATTCATAATGATATGGATTTAGAGTGGATTTTGTGTGGCTCACCAAGATGTTGTTGAATTCTGGTTCAGGCCAGCAGGGTCAATGGTGAGGATATGATCAGATCGAGCATCAGCTGGAGGGCTACATGTTGCCCATTCTGGTGTAATAAAAAGCAAAGAGGAACTTTGTCTTTATCTACAGTACTGCCTTTTTTTTTTTGAAGAGTGAGGTTGAATGAGCCTTAAGAAGCATTGCTAACAACAGGGCAACAGGAGACAACAGTATCCCAACTGAATTGTTCAAAATCTTGCAAGATGATGCTGTAAAGGTAATACATGCTATATGCCAGCAAATTTGGAAAACACAAGAATGGCCATCAGATTGGAAAAAATCAACTTATATCCCCATACCAAAAAAGGGAAACACTAAAGAATGTTCAAACTATCAAACATTGGTGCTTATTTCACATGCCAGTAAGGTAATGCTCAAGATCCTCCAAGGTAGACTTCAGCAATTCATGGAGTGAGAATTGCCAGATGTACAAGCTGGGTTTAGAAAAGGCAGAGGAACTAGGGACCAAATTGCCAATATCCGCTGGATAATGGAAAAAGCCAGGGAGTTTCAGAAAAACATCTATTTCTGTTTTATTGACTATTCTAAAGCCTTTGACTGTGTGGACCATAACAAATTGTGGCAAGTTCTTAGTGGTATGCGGATACCAAGTCATCTTGTATGCCTCCTGAAGAATCTGTATAACAACCAGTAGCAATGGTAAGAACAGACCACGGAACAACGGACTGGTTTAAGATTGGGAAAGGAATACAGCAGGGCTGTATACTCTCACCCTACCTATTCAACTTGTATGCAGAATGCATCATGCGACGTGCTGGGCTTGAGGAATCCAAGGCTGGAGTTAAAATCTCTGGAAGAAACATTAACGGCCTCAGATATGCAGATGATACCACTTTGATGGCTGAAAGCAAAGAGGAACTGAGGAGCCTTATGATGAAGGTGAAAGAAGAAAGTGCAAAAGCTGGCTTGCAGCTAAACCTCAAAAAAACCAAGGTTATGGCAACCAGCTTGATTGATAACTGGCAAATAGAGGAAGAAAATGTAGAGGCAGTCAAAGACTTTGTATTTCTAGGTGCGAAGATTACTGCAGATGCTGACTGCAGTCAGGAAGTCAGAACACGTTTAATCCTTGGGAGAAGAGCAAAGACAAATCTCAATAAAATAGTTAAGAGCAGAGAGATCACACTGACAACAAAGGTCCGCATAGTTAAAGCAATGGTGTTCCCCGTAGTAACATATGGCTGCGAGAGCTGGACCATAAGGAAGGGTGAGAGAAGGAAGATCGATGCTTTGGAACTGTGGTGTTGGAGGCAAATTCTGAGAGTGCCTTGGACTGCAAGAAGATCAAACCAGTCCATCCTCCAGGAAATAAAGCCAGACTGCTCACTTGAGGGAATGATATTAAAGGCAAAACTGAAATACTTTGGCCACATAATGAGAAGACAGGACACCCTGGAGAAGATGCTGATGCTAGGGAGAGTGGAGGGCAAAAGGAAGAGGGGCCGACCAAGGGCAAGATGGATAGATGATATTCTAGAGGTGACGGACTCGTCCCTGGGGGAGCTGGGGGTGTTGACGACCGACAGGAAGCTCTGGCGTGGGCTGGTCCATGAAGTCACGAAGAGTCGGAAGTGACTGAACGAATAAACAACAAACAACAACTGCTTTTAATATTCTCAGAAACATCTGCCTAAACACCTTTGGAAACAAAATGCAGGAAATAATGATAGCTGCATTCACACATACAAGGATAGACGTAAGCAGCATAGGAGCCATTTCATCATACTATGATGTCTTCAGCTCAGTGGATAAACTTTTTGGTGGAGAAAACATATGATCCTTTACATCAGTGTTCTGCATCCTGGTGCTTTTGAGACAGACTATATTTCCCATAATCTCTAGGTGGCATGGTTATTAACTGACAGGAATGATGCAAATGTAACCTAAATATTTGGAAGACACCAGGTTAGGGAAGACTGCCCTGCATCTATTCCAGAATGGCAAATCAGATTCTTTAACAAAACCAAAAATGTTAAGAAGATCATTTACCAGTTCTTAGACCAGATAATAATTTCTGGATCTAGCAACTTGGTGTAGTGAGTGTGATGTACATGTAGACTTCATGCATGTAGTCCAGCATTCTGTGTCACACAGGGGCTGGCAGACGCACATGGAAAGTTTACGAGCACAACATGAGGACAAGGGCTTCCTTTTACCACTGCTCCCTAGTAAGGGAGTGATTATTGATTCTGGAGATTGATATAGCTAGCAAGAACAGTAGCAATTGATAAGCCGTTCCTCCCGGCCCCAGCACTTTTAAAATAGGGCAATCCAGATCTGATGTCAACCAATTCTACCATTTAAAAATGTATGGGTAGTCAATTATATTTAAAAATAAAAACTGAGAAAATATTATATTGAGATGGGTAGATAGGAGAATAAAACAATATATATATAAATACATGTATGCATGTGGTTTCAAATAGACTATTTTATTACTATAATCAAGGTTAGAGATATGCAGGACTGAAAATACAAGTACTGTTTTGTTTTGTTTTGTTTCTAATCTGAAATTGTCTATTCACTTGCATCTTTATTTAAACAACATTCCCATCTTAATAGATTTATGTTAAGCCAACACTATCGGGGACTCCTTATCCAAACAGAAAAAGCTCACTTGTCAATTTTTTCTTAGTAAGTAATTTAACAAATTCAGCCTGAAACCTTGGCCTTTTTTAGAGCAGAAATAAAGTATGTTTGTTGAAAATATAGGAGCAACTTATTTGTTCTATAAGGTAAAGTCATAGAATCATAAACAAGAAATATCATCATCCTGTTGGGTTGTGAAAGAATGAATGCACATGCAGTTGCCCAAATGATTCTGAGCTTAGATATTGTTAAAGAAATCTATCACTTCACAGAGAGTGGCATCTTTAACATGTAATTTAGGGGTTAATGTAGTGTAAGTATCTGCTTTACACATTGTTGTCTAATGAGGACAGGGTGGTAATCTCTTCTCATTAGGTTAATGTGTCAACTCTGCCAGGTTACATCATCAGCCTATTTTTAAACAGATATAATTAATGTAAGAATCTAACAATACATGGTAATTATTGCCATGACTTCATTGTGATGCTTTCCTTATTACAATAAGAAGAAAAATGTTACAGTGATGCCATTATAGAATAAGTGATGAGTTTTCATAAAATACATGTGACTATAGAACCCAAAATATTTTGTTCATTCATCTATTGCAGATCTTTGGATATCTGCAGGAAGAAAATCTCTACAAATCAAATAAGGGCAGCAAATACCAAGATCCCATGACTGGAAATTTCCATACCATTTCCTGTTCAGGTAAGTTTAGGGAAAGAAGGAAAGAAGGGATATACTTTATGTTGAGGTGTTTATACTAAAAGTATTCATAATGATTTGCAGGGCAATACAATAAGTAACATCAGTTGCAAATTACTATATTTCATCTATCTGTCTGCTTATCTAATTTGTATATCAACATAAAAGACCCCTGGCAGTTAACATATTAGGCTGCAAAAATCTGGATGATGACATAATGGGGGGAGAGGTTCTTTGCTGCCATCAAATTCCATCTGGAATTTTGCAGTCCATTTTTTTTATTATTTTCCCCCATTTAATTAAACAAAAGACAGAAAAAAGAAAGAGCAAAACACACATAAAACACACAGATTTTCCTACATGTATATAAAGCTTTACACAATAGTTTCAATGAAGGATGAGCATAGTTTGTTGTAACAACTTTATTTGTTTGAGTGTTTGTTTGAATTTATTTGAATTTTTTAGCCAGCCAACTTCAATGGACTCCATAAGCCTTTCATAAGGTACAAGTAACATCATGTCTTCAATTCATTAAGTTATTGGGGCCATAAATTTATTTTTTCAATGTTGATGGACTAGTCTTTTAGAAATAAGATGGGCAACATGCCCCCTTTGCCAACAGAAGCATTCAGCTCTTTGCAGAAACTGTTTTTCTTTTTCAGAACTTCCTGGAATGACCATCTATGACTCCCCTTTGTCCCCAAATAAATCAGCTAAATTTTTCTTTGGATGTGAAAGCAGAAACTGCTAGCGTAGAAATTTTCCATGCAAATGGGCAGTAAAGAATATTGGATTTAATTGCTTTGTGCATATTCTTAATTAATAGTTCAGAATTAAAGCACCTGCTAAAAAATATCTGCTTCTGATGGCATGATTTTGGTTGAGATGAGAAGTGAATCACTTAAATCTATCAATTATTTCTCCTTTCTTGAAGACACAGAATTAGACACAAAACAGATCTCACAACAGCTGAACTGTAGTCTGCATTTTGTGGTAGACTTCTCTCTAGTATGTTTGTTTCAAACGCAGATAATTTTTTCTTGTAGGCAACATTTGGCAACTGCAGCACTCATCTGCTGCTTAGAGTGTTTCATTAGATAGCAGATGTATCCCCTCAGCTGCTATTTGCAGGAACTAAGCCTAACAGATCCAAATCAGTGTTCAGTTATAGAAGCCCCATTAAATTTCACAAAAAATCAACTGGATATGCTACTTACCAAATTTGTTACAATCCTATGGAAAAGTTGGGAAACCTGTATTTATCTAACAAGTGTGACTCACAGCATATAACACTGATAAATTTAGGCCCATGTATCTTCTGGAAATCATACCTGCGACATCTTCCTGAGTAATTTATTCACTGACACCAAGTGCTTCTGGAAAAATATGTGCAAATGATATGTAAACAGACGTGTGTGTGCACACAGAACAATTTTTTTTTAAAAAAGGGACAACTGGAAAGCTTCACCTTAGAGTCTTGCAATTGCATACAGGCATGATCCCCATCTTACTGATTTGAAGAGGTATAAGACATTTTGATGTCTAAAGCTAGGGATAAGATAACTAATCCATGCTTTCAAATGCTGATGCCAACAGGACTAAGCAACGAATCTTACTTCAACACTGGCAAGAGGACTGTGTTCTCCAACACACCTCTTCGGAAGCACAAGACAAACCCTGTAGCATACACAGCTCTTCTTTCCAATACTATGGGACTGCTGCCTAGCCCTGGGATCATCTACCTGAAACTGCCACCTCATTTCACCAATGGTATCTCTGGCAGTCTTCTTCTGTTACAGAAGTCTTAAGTGAGGTTGTTACTGGGCAGCAAAGCTTTAAACAAGGTGTCAAAAATGCTAAGGGGTGGATAAGTCACCTGGTTATACAGAAAGCAGTACCTTACTTCCCGTGCAAAATTATCATTAGAAGAAAGTAGAAGAGGGGGTAATCACCTATCCATGCAGTTGGGACTCCAGTCTAGATCCTCCCAGAGTTCCTTAATTATCTGAGTCTGTTTTCAAGATACCTGGGGGAAAAGAAGCTTGAGAAAAATGGAAACAGACAGGTCATAGTCACACAGAAACAGCTTTCAGTCTGCAGGCAGAGAAATCCATATCAATCCCCAGACAAGGTCAGTTATCATGAGGAGGAGGAGGAGGAATGGTCAAGAGGCAAGCCGCCACCACCCAGCAGTAAATCATTCAACTGTCTCATCAAAGATTATCTTCATCTAGCAAAGTTTAAAAGTAGCACTATTTGTACTTAACAAAGCTTGTTCATTCTTTTCTCAGTTCTCACCTCTCCTCGTGGTAACAGCAGAACAACAAAATATACCTGAGACTTTACCTATCCATCTAGGCCATCTAGGTGGAAAGAGAAGTATTTTCACATGCCAAATATACATTCCTAAGTTATAGCAATAAAACAATAATTTCCAGAGAAGAAATACAATAATGCAGATAAGTGATACATCATCAGGACATGTACATCAGAATTACACACTCAGAGAAAATGCTGAGCAAATCTGATCATA
Source organism: Candoia aspera (assembly GCF_035149785.1). Lineage (NCBI taxonomy): Eukaryota > Metazoa > Chordata > Lepidosauria > Squamata > Candoiidae > Candoia > Candoia aspera. The sequence continues at coordinate 58,510,153 of NC_086158.1, read as the reverse complement.
GTTTGCCTATCATTACTTTTGAACACATTTTTTAAAAATAGCAAATTGCAGTGTGAATATAGAGAGATGCCTTCTGCTGATTTCAAATCATAGCAGCTGTAGAGCAAAAGTCAAGAGAGTTTCAGTAGCAAAAATTTCAACTCTAAATGCCTAACATGGCCTCATCCTAATTATGATCCATTTTCTCCTGTTCTCTCTGGGGATGGGAGACTTGTTTGTTGCAGGAGACGTATCTATTATTAATCTTAAAGTAGTTAGTGGAATCATTTGCAATGTTCATTAACCAGCATCGCCTTATGAATTACTAAACAGCATCAATGCTTTTGCTAATGAGCCCCAGTAGTGCAATATTTTACATATATTATAGCTAGACAATTAGGGAATGCCATGGTTTTTAGAGTGGATCTTAAAATAAATTGTTTTGAACATTAAGCAGATACAGAGATAGAGACCTAATATATGAGGCTAACATCAGCTAATCTAATGTGATACAGAATAAAGCTTGTAAAAAAATAGTCTTTCCTTTTTCTTTTTCAATTCCTGTAAGCGACTATAATGAGTAACAGGGACTATCTAATATTCTAAGGACAGATATCTCATCTAGAATATCATTCAGCAAATAATGGCATAATATACTGTACTACAATTATGAGAATTTTTCCTGTCCACGCCAGCTGGTTTCCAACAGGCAAATATGATCAGAACTCTGAAGCTGTTTGATCAATGCATAGTTCATCTATCTCTGGGCCCAGGAAAAAATAATCAATGCTTTTAAATCTGTTACAGTGGTGTTACCATCTCAAGGTTGCATCCCTAGGTTGTTGTATCAAGGTTTCCACTCCTTAGGCAGCACCGCCACTGAATAATATCCAAGTGGCAAAATTGCAGGGTGTAAACTTTGCCACCTCAGCATGTCATGAAGCCCAAGACCAGGACAGCAATTGCTCTATTTTGATGGCAGGATGGAAGAAACTCAGAAAATGAGCTCCATGTGCAATACAAGAGAGAGTCACTGAATATTTAAAAGAACAGTACCATGGCAACAAACATATGCAACAAATATAGAAACATGCACTTCTGTAGTCAGCAAACATTAAAAGGAACTGGATTTCAAGACCTGCTGCTACTTCCTTGAGTTTTCTTCCTTGATCCACCTGTGCTTTTGCTTCAGACCCATGCTTTATTTTGGATCCCAGTCTAGGGTGTATTCTTATGCAGTGCTAAAACCAAAAAAAGTTTCATCCAAAATACTAAATTCAGTAGGAGAAGATCTGGATTGCAGTTCACAGGTCAATTATCTGAACAGATGCAAAATTAGAAAGAACAAATATAATTTAAACAGAAATCTGCAGTACCAAAGATTCTGGAGAAGGCTGCCTCAGGTGATCTATGCACCAGTTGCTCACATCTACTGTCCAGTCACCTTGAAGTCCTCTATCTTAATAAAGCAGGACACATGTCTACTCTCTGCATTATGAACATTTGGTATTCCATCCTTGTATCTATTCTGAACTGACCTGAGATGAGCAAAGGCCACCGGCTCATATGTGATGAAGTGGCTAATCTAAGTATCATCCATTGTAGAAAGGTGCTTTATACAAATCAAACTACTGATCCATCTAACCAACGATTGGGTACCCCCAAACTGCTACATTTCCATAGAGAAGGGGTTACACTTCCTGAACAGATGGGAGAACAAAGAACCAGGAAAAATACGTTTAGAACCTGGGAATTGGTGATTAAGAGTGATGAAACATCACTTGAAAACTAAGAGTGGAATAAGATGTTTTTATTAATAGTTTGAAAATAAAACTAACTGAAAATTATCTAGCAAAGGGCCCATAGAGAAGTTGGTTGAGTCACTACAGAAAGCTTCCTTTAAAAATGCAAACTTTCAGAAACTGTATAAAAAATAAATTCTTACCCCATTTGCTTTCCTGGGGTGCTAAGGGATTGGGCTTTGCTGCCTCTACTCAAGCTTTTTTGGGGTACCAGGAGGGCTGGAGTAGCTGGCTGGCAAGCTAGGCCTCTCCTGGAAAGAACCCACTCATCACTGACCTCTCAGGGGTACCATGCTGGGCAGGGCACATTTGCAAAGCATGATCTTTCCTGGGCAGAACTTGAAAGCATGAAAGCTGACTTGCTCTTGCTCTTGTGGGGTGGCATAGCTTTGCTCTCTCTGATCACTGGATTCTCTAGGGTACCAGGATGACTGGCATGATTGGCAAACTAGGTACCTCCTTTTCATCATTGTCAGGATGTGCTTTTTTTTCCTAATTGTATTTAATTTATGAATCTATAGACTGTTGCAGAAACCTGACTCTAAACACTTCACAGGAGAAACTGTCAGAACCAATATAACAATAAAGTAATAGAATATGTATAATAAAAGTGAAAATAAAGTGTAATTATAATTACAGTTACAATTAATCACAGTAATAATAATTCCATGCCTGGTGACAGGAATTCCAGAACATTAAAATCCCAAAGACCTTCCTGAACAGCCAAGTTTTACATACTTCTGGAAGGCCATGAGAGTGCTACCTTTTCCTGCATGGGGTGGGAGAGGTTTTCCAGAGGAAAGCCCCCACAGAAAATGTCTGCTTTTGGGCCACCTCCTCTTAATCGGTGGGGTTCTTCAACAGGGAGTCTCTGTGACCTTGAATTGGGCAAGAAGATGTTGGCAGGATAGGTGGTCTCAAAGGTACCCAAGCTTTAGGCCATATAGGGCTTTATAGGTGTCAAGGTTGTGTCTTGCTGGCAACATTCTGAGTGGGTGAGTGAGTTAGGCAAGGTAGCAGAATCAGGGCATTGTCACAGAGAGCTGTAGAGAGCTGTAGAGAGACTGGCACAAGAAAATGGCATTGGTAGTCTTGCTATCTTGTCCCTATTTTTAAAGCAGGAGTTTGAACCAGAGTCTGTAAGTATTAGCCTGGCACACATTCACTCATTTTTAAGACACTTAAAACTGCCCAAATCATGCAGAACTTAAAAGTAAGCTCAGGCCTGGATCTGTATTTAGAACATTGATAACTGAACTGAAGTCCAAGTTGTGTTGGCAGGACCAGCACAGAAATGAAGCCTTCCATTAGCACAAAAGATTGCATTGTTGGGGCTTACTTGGGAACCTTAAAGAAGGCAAGAGCTGAGGAAAACAAAACAAAGCTCAAAGTAACACCAGACTTGTCACCCCAAATTCTCTGATAAGCAGAGAATGTCATGAAGGGGTTAATCTCACCAGTCATATGTTCATGCTGGTGTCAGATAATCCATCACCTACTACCTCATTCTCTTATATGGAATAAGTTGCAGCATTGTATATTGGCTGTAAGAATCTGCAAAAGCAGCAGAAAACCATTAGATCTTCCAAGTGCTTCAGAGCTACCCAATTTGATTTGAATCTTCAGTGCAGATCCATTTCAACCTGCAAATCAGTGGAGTGATTTGACTTTCACCCATTTGACACTTTGTACATCCTACTTATTTATTGAGAGCCAGTTTGGTGTAGCAGTTAAGGCATCAGGCTAGAAACTGGGAGATTGTGAGTTCTAGTCCTGCCTTAGGCACAAAGCCAGTTGGGTGACCTTGGGCCAGTCACTTTCTCTCAGCCCTAGTAAGGAGGCAATGGCAAACCACTTCTGAAAAACCTTACCAAGAAAACTGCAGGGACTTGTCCAGGCATTCTCCGAGAATTGGTCACAATTGAACGGATTAAAAAATAAAACTTGTTAGATTTGTATCTACATTGCCTCTAGAAGCTAAAATGACATGCACTCCCTCTTCCCATTTTTCTCTACAACAACATCTTAGATATATTATTTGGCCAAAAGTCACTGATGGAGCTTATACAGCTGACAGGTTCTCCCAGGTTTATCTGCCCAGGCCCAGGCCAATACCTTAGCCATTAAGCACATTGTCGGTAGCCATGTTTTAGTTCTGCCATGCTTGATGGCAGCCAGGGGGAATGTTTCTCAATTAACTATACATTTGAGTCATGGGGGAAAGGATTCTTAATATGCACAGCAATGTATAAATCCAGAGCTCCTCCATATCTATGTGTATATGTCTATACAGTGCCTTTTGATGTATCCATCAGTCATGCATACAGTCCATGTACAGATTTTAAAAGTAGGAGAACTTGGTTTAGTTTGCATTTGAATTAAATCTCCAAAGAGTTTTCTAAGAACTCCGCTAACACTAGCTTGAATTCTAGTCATCCAGTTATGAATAGTCATAAACATGTGGCTGCTTATATGTACTTGAAGACAATACAAAATTATTTGCAGCAGCCAGTTCCTGTTAAAGCAGTCCACTGAGTCCTGTATAAAGTAATACTGAAGAAGCCACTTTGCTCTTTTGCAAGTCCCATGTGCATATTATCCCTAAAATATGTTTTCAGTGTTTGCTATAAATGCAAAGTGTACTTCTGATTCACTTGACTGACAGGCAGGCAGAGAGGAATAAGATTACTCTCTGAAGAACAATCTGCTAAACTCTTAACAGGATGCTTGAGTTGTTTTCAGTCTGAAATTCAACCTTATTTCTGTTCAATCTGCTGCATGGCAAAATGCCAGTTGACCGCAGACAATTAAATTATTACCAGGTTTACAACTCTGGAAACAAAATGAACACTGATTTAGTTAATTACATATAATGTTGATAATAATCTTTTTACAAAATCATCAGTCTGGTTATGAATTAAGAAATTTCTATTCACATACAAATTGTTACCAAAATATAAAGATATTTTGAGTACCTTCAGTCAAGGATATGAGCTTTATTCTAGGTTCTAAATCAAGATGCTGCCAGAATGTGAAATCAGTTAATTCTAGTAGGTTTGAATGCCTGACAAATCCTGAGTTCATGCCAGGAAACTTAATTTTTATGGTACTTCAGACTAAAACTGGTTATGTATTAATAGTTTGTGAATATTCTGGATGGGTAAAAATATCAAGGAATTATTGCTATTATTCAGAGGTTGGCCACCTGGTGTCTGTGGGCACTATTATCTCCCTTGGTGTAATTCTTTCCTTTATGAAGAAAATGAAATAGTCTTATTTACAATGCACAAGCATACATTTTCTTAGAGCTGAGGAGATTCTGAAGTACAATGAGTGCTTATGATGCAGCCAGATTAGAGCCTTCTAGTTGCTGATATTGCCATGCAAGAAAAAAAAATCCAAAGCTGCAGTGACAGAATTACAATGGGAACATGGAATGTATGAAGCATGAGCACAGAAAAGCTCAACACAATGAAAGATGAAATTAATCAATTACACACTGACGTCTTGGACATCAGCAGATTGAAATGACTTGGAACTGAATACTTTCAGTCAGAACACCAAACTGTTTACTCTTTAAACAAAAACAAAAACAAAACCATTGCTTTCATATTAAGGAAGAAGATAACAAAGAGAGTAGTTAAGTAAAATGCAGTCAATAACCAAGTAATATCAATTAGATTTCATGGACAATCCTTTAATATAACAGTCATTGAAATTTTTGTTCCAACCCCTGATATAGAAGAACAGGAAGTCGATGAGTTTTACAGGCAAGTTCAAGTTGAAAATAACAGAATATGCAAGCAAGATGTGCTAGTTGTGGTTTGCAGATGGAATGCCAAAGTTGGAAATCATGTGGAAAACATAATTGGACTGTGTGGCCTAGGAAACATAAATTAAGCAGGAGAATGATTTATCAGTTTCTGCCAATCCAATAATTTCTACATCGCACACACATTCTTCAAATAATCCAAATGATGTCCACATATGGACTACACAAAAATGGACTACACAAAAAATCAAATTGACTATATTATTGGTACAAAGAGGTGGAAGAGCTCAATTATAACAACAAAGACATGTACAGGGGCAGATTGTGGAACAGATCATGAACTGCTCATGTGAAAGTTATAAGCCAAGCTGAAATGGATGAACAAAGTCAATCAGTTTCCACAATATACCCACCATTTTCAAGGGAACATCAGGAATCACTATGAAGTCCTGAGCTTCATTTTAGGATCAACTGTCAACAGTAAAGGAACCAGTATACAAGAAATACACAGATTAGCATTTGATAGGGTAGCACTGAAGACCTTGGAAAAGATATTCAGATACAACAATTAGAATAAGCACAGAATGGTTTTCCCTGTGGCAGTCTATGGAGGTAAATATTGGTCTTTGAAGAAGTAGGATAGAAAGAATAATGACACTTTTGAACTTTGGTGTTGGAGAAGGCCCTAAGAATATCATGGATAGCCAGAAAAACAAATAAATGGATCACAGAATAAATCAATCCAGAGTTCTCACTTGAGGCACAAATGACCATGCCCAAACTATCATATATTGGACACATTTTGTGAAGACCCAGCTCCCTTGAGAAGTCCATAATGCTGGAAAAGTGGAAGGAAAAAGAAGTAGAGGACAACTAGTAGCAAACTGGATGGAGTCAACTACAACCATTGTGTGCACTGTCAAGAGACCTAAAAGACCAGGCTGAAGACAGAACATTTTGGAAAAGATCAATCTGTGTGTTGATTAAGAATTGACACCAGTCTGACTGCACTTAGTTGATCTATCAGTCACTGACAACATCAGCACCGGAATATTCATTTTTCCCTCACTGCCAAGTAGGCATTTTGTTTCTCTATCTGCAGCTCAGACTTTGTTTGCCTTACTGTCTGGTACTGTAGACAAATGGGAATATATGATAACAACCAGTCAGAGAAAGGTGTGTAGTGATACATTATATCATGATATGCAAGAAAGCAGAAAAAAACATTGTTTTGCACACTTCAGGATGCACTTCATTGGCATACATAAACAAAAAGCTAAGATAAATTTTAAAAAAAAATTCTAACAGAGGATTTTCATCTAAATATATAATGTGATAATTGTAGTCCAGCCAGCTCCCCCATTAATTCCTTTAAGTATCGTCCTTAGTTTGTTATGCTTTTATTTGTTTAGAAGAGTTTCATATTTTGAAATCAGTATTTCACTTAACAACTATAACACCAGTTGAAACACTAGTCCTTTCTCCCCCATTCAATGCAACTCCAAAGAGATTACTTCAAATCAAAAGGGAATAATTCATTTTCAGTTCCCATTAAAATCTTCAGGCACAACAGCTAACACGAGCTATCAGCTGGGGCACCAATGACTGTCTTCCCGAGTGATGGCTGGTGCAGCTGTGAACTTCTCTGTCTCCATGATGCAGGATTCAGTGGGCAAACCTCAGCAAGCTGGTATATACTATGGACATGCACTAAATCAACACCCTACAGTGTTTATTTGTTTTTACATTTATGAAAGTTATAAGCAGCCATTTTTGCTTCTTTCAACAAACATTCATTCCTTGTAGTACTCAACTTACCAATCATTATTTTTCTATCAGCATTTACTCAGATTGGTATATCTCCATCCATTTTCCTGTCCTCAATAAACATTCTACCACACATGTATTAAACATATTTTCGGCAGATTTCAGTGCAATAACATTTATGTAATATGGTTAGAAATTATGAACATTCTATTATTTAGAAAGCTTAAAGATGGAAAAATAAGAAGAAAAAAGTGAAATTTCTATTAACATTAATAGCATTTTAGGATGTCAACATTACAAGCATAAAGTTATTTAACTTTTCATCCAAAATTGAGTATCTGGATGGGGGGGGGGGGGTGTTTCTTTGTTGCCATCAAATTCCATCTGAAATTAATTACTTAATATTAAGATCTCCATTGTATTATTACTGAGCGTGTGTGTATATATACACACATTGGTAAAGGAAATAAGAGACAGACAAAGCAAATTTAACAAAAATTAAAACACCAGAAAAGTGGAGAGAGAGAGAGAGGTAATAATAATAATTAAAACAAAAGCAAAAAAACCTATTGATTTCTACTCCTCCTTTTTTATACATTTGCTAATTTGTGATAGTTGTAAACATTCATGCCTCCTTAAAAGCCATACTGTAAGAGGTTGTATTTACCATGCTGCATGTGTTGTATGCATGGGAACGTTCTTGCTTAAACTTGGTTAAACTTCTACTGTGTAAGTATACTGTTAAACATTCTACCCCACAATTATCTATCTCTGATTTATTGCCAGTAATCAAAGGCATAGGTACCAGATTGGGAATGCCAGGCCTGAAAATAATACATATGAAAAGAATAATGAAATTGTAGTTGATCTCAAGTTGAATATGGCTTAGCCATGTAATGGGGCTATGAACAAGAAAAGTATAGTTTTAGACTGCCCCAAGAGAAGCAGGTTTTCCAATCACAGGAAGTTCCACTGTATTCTGCATTAGCCATGTCCTACTATGATTTCAGATTTGAGCATCATGTTTTAGAATAGATTCAAAGAAATGGTCATGAGTGCAGAGAATAGCAACTAGAATGATCAGGAAACTAGAAACTTGCAAGGTGAGACTGAGGGAACCATGAGGATGATACTTAGAGGAAAAATGTTAACACTTTTTAGGTATCTGAAGACAAGTCATATAGAAGGAAGTCAAAATCTTTTCTTTTTCATCTCAGAGAGCAAGACAGAGAATAATCTTTTTTAATTGAAAGGCAAATTGAAGCAGAAAGTTAAGAAAAGCTTTTTAACAATAAGATCAATTCAATAATGGAACCACTTATCCAAAGCTGAGACAAAGTCCCCTCTACTGGATGCATCCATCTCCTAGGAGTGCTTTAATTTGAATACCTGCACTGAGCAGGGAATTGGATGTAATTACCTAAATGCCCTTCCAACTCAATCATTCTATAGCAAGGGAGGAGCTATGGATGAAGGGAAAGATCAAAGAAGATGCTATAGCTTGGGCAACTTCTAAATTTGAGGAAGAGGTAATAGCAACAAAGCAACAAATTATTAAAGCAATCCACTCTATGGACATTGCTGGGGAAGTATGGGAGCAACAGGACTGTCTTCTGTTTGCAGTTCTGCCCAGTTTTACCATGTTTCACATTAACAAAGACACTTTAATCCAGATCACCATTCATCCTTGGACAGGCCTTAGTTAAGAGAGAGACTCTCTTTTTGGCCTCCACAAAGAATCTCTCTGGCTGCTTTGTGATCCACAATGTTGGGTTACATGGTGAGATGCAGCAATGTTCCATTTATATTAGGGATGAGATGTTGGGTGCCACAGATGACAGTCTTGACTACCCTGCTTTTTATACAGAAGCTCCTGAGAAGGGTCATTCAAAGGTTTAGGGCGTGGTAGCATCAATGTGCTGATGATACTCGATTGTACATCACCACTCCAGCCCATGTTGTCGACTCCTCTTTCCAGTTCCTGGAGGCTCTAACAGTCTGGATGGGAGATAACAGATTTACGTGAGGCCTGTGAAGCCAGAATTGTTGATACATCAGGGTCAACTGGCACTGCCAGAGTTACTCCTTGATGGGCAAACATTACCTGATTGATTGTGGAAGCATAGAAATATGTTTAATAAATAAACAAATATTCATTTATTATGAAGGATTTCAACTCTTTTATTTTATTAAATGATCCACATCTGTAATGAAAACATATTCACATTTCTGAGATTTTTTTCATCATAGCTTCATAGAAATTGTTATTCTTACCAAGCCTGCAGGAATCACAGCCTCACCTGTATCTGTTCTATATTCATTTTCATGGATCAGAAATCACAAACTACACTCTATATCCTACAGCAAAGGATCGTTACCTTGTCGTGGTGCTGGAGCTTGAGCACCTCAATGATGCCATGAGCTAAACCGTGAAGGGCCACCCAAGACGGGAAGGTCATGACAGAGAGGTCAGACTAAATACGATCCCTGGGGAAGGTAATGGCAACCCACCCCAGTATTCTTGCCGTGAAAACTAAATGGATCAGTGCAACCAGAGATATGTCGGTATACCATCGGAAGATGAGACCCCCAGGTCGGAAGATGGTCAAAATGCTACTGGGGAGGAAGAGAGGATGAGTTCAACTAGCCCCAGATGTGATGACGCAGCTAGCTCAAAGCTAAAAGGACGGCTAGTGGCCAGCGGTGCTGGTGAACGGCAAATCCGATGTTCTAAGGATCAACACACCATTGGAACCTGGAATGTAAGATCTATGAGCCAGGGCAAATTGGATGTGGTTATTGGTGAGATGTCAAGATTAAAGATAGACATTCTGGGCGTCAGTGAACTGAAATGGACTGGAATGGGCCACTTCACATCAAATGACCACCAGATCTACTACTGTGGACAAGAGGACCACAGAAGAAATGGAGTAGCCTTCATAATTAATAGTAAAGTGGCTAAAGCAGTGCTTGGATACAATCCAAAAAATGATAGAATGATCTCAATTTGAATTCAGGGCAAGCCATCTAACATCACAGTGATCCAAATATACACCCCAACCACAGATGCTGAAGAAGCTGAAGTAGAGCAGTTCTATGAGGATCTGCAGCACATACTGGACAACACGCCTAAAAGAGATGTTATTTTCATCACGGGAGACTGGAATGCTAAGGTGGGCAGTCAAATGACACCTGGAATTACAGGTAAGCATGGCCTGGGAGAACAAAACGAAGCAGGACATAGGCTGATAGAATTTTGCCAAGACAACTCAATGTGCATAACAAACACTGTCTTCCAGCAACCTAAGAGACGGCTTTATACATGGACTTCCCCAGATGGACAACACCAAAATCAGATTGACTACATCCTTTGCAGCCATCCATACAGTCGGTAAAAACAAGACCTGGAGCTGACTGTAGTTCCGATCACGAACGTCTTCTTGCACAATTTAGGATCAGACTAAAGAGATTAGGGAAGACCCACAGATCAGCTAGATATGAGCTCACTAATATTCCTAAGGAATATGCAGTGGAGGTGAAGAATAGATTTAAGGGACTGGACTTAGTAGATAGGGTCCCGGAAGAACTATGGACAGAAGTCCGCAACATTGTTCAAGAGGCAGCAACAAAATACATCCCAAAGAAAGAGAAAACCAAGAAGGCAAAATGGCTGTCTGCTGAGACACTAGAAGTAGCCCAAGAAAGAAGGAAAGCAAAAGGCAACAGTGATAGGGGGAGATATGCCCAATTAAATGCAAAATTTGGTTACCCAGAAGAGATAAGGAATTATGTTTAAACAAGCAATGCACAGAAGTGGAAGAAGACAATAGAATAGGAAGGACAAGAGACCTCTTGCAGAAAATTAGAACCATCGGAGGTAAATTCCAGGCAAAAATGGGTATGATCAAAAACAAAGATGGCAAGGACCTAACAGAAGAAGAAGAGATCAAGAAAAGGTGGCAAGAATATACAGAAGACCTGTATAGGAAGGATAACAATATCGGGGATAGCTTTGACGGTGTGGCCAGTGAGCTAGAGCCAGACATCCTGAAGAGTGCGGTTGAATGGGCCTTAAGAAGCATTGCTAATAACAAGGCAGCAGGAGACGATGGCATCCCAGCTGAACTGTTCAAAATCTTGCAAGATGATGCTGTCAAGGTAATGCATGCTATACGCCAGCAAATTTGGAAAACACAAGAATGGCCATCAGACTGGAAATAATCAACTTATATCCCCATACCAAAAAAGGGAAACACTAAAGAATGTTCAAACTATCAAACAGTGGCACTCATTTCACATGCCAGTAAGGTAATGCTCAAGATCCTGCAAGGTAGACTTCAGCAATTCATGGAGCGAGAATTGCCAGATGTACAAGCTGGGTTTAGAAAAGGCAGAGGAACTAGGGACCAAATTGCCAATATCCGATGGATGATGGAAAAAGCCAGGGAGTTTCAGAAAAACATCTATTTCTGTTTTATTGACTATTCTAAAGCCTTTGACTGTGTGGACCATAACAAATTGTGGCAAGTTCTTAGTGGTATGGGGATACCAAGTCATCTTGTATGCCTCCTGAAGAATCTGTATAACGACCAAGTAGCAACGGTAAGAACAGACCATGGAACAACGGACTGGTTTAAGATTGGGAAAGGAGTACGGCAAGGCTGTATACTCTCACCCTACCTATTCAACTTGTACGCAGAACACATCATGCGACAGGCTGGGCTTGAGGAATCCAAGGCTGGCGTTAAAATCGCTGGAAGTAACATTAACAATCTCAGATATGCAGATAATACCACTTTGATGGCTGAAAGCGAAGAGGAACTGAGGAGCCTTATGATGAAGGTGAAAGAAGAAAGTGCAAAAGCTGGCTTGCAGCTAAACCTCAAAAAAACCAAGATTAGGGCAACCAGCTTGATTGATAACTGGCAAATAGAGGGAGAAAATGTAGAAGCAGTGAAAGACTTTGTCTTTCTAGGTGCGAAGATTACTGCAGATGCTGACTGCAGTCAGGAAATCAGAAGACGCTTAATCCTTGGGAGAAGAGCATTGACAAATCTCGATAAAATAGTTAAGAGCAGAGAGATCACACTGACAACAAAGGTCCGCATAGTTAAAGCAATGGTGTTCCCCGTAGTAACATATGGCTGCGAGAGCTGGACCATAAGGAAGGCTGAGAGAAGGAAGATAGATGCTTTTGAACTGTGGTGTTGGAGGAAAATTCTGAGAGTGCCTTGGACTGCAAGAAGATCAAACCAGTCCATACTCCAGGAAATAAAGCCAGACCGCTCACTTGAGGGAATGATATTAAAGGCAAAACCGAAATACTTTGGCCACATAATGAGAAGACAGGACACCCTGGAGAAGATGCTGATGCTAGGGAGAGTGGAAGGCAAAAGGAAGAGGGGCCGACCAAGGGCAAGGTGGATGGATGATATTCTAGAGGTGACGGACTCGTCCCTGGGGGAGCTGGGGGTGTTGACGACCGACAGGAAGCTCTGGCGTGGGCTGGTCCATGAAGTCACGAAGAGTCGGAAGCGACTAAACGAATAAACAACAACAACAACAACACACTCTATATCAGTGTTTCTCAGCCTTGGCAACTTTAAGATGTGTGGACTTGCTGGCTGGGGAATTCTGGGAGCTGAACTCCACACATCTTAAAGTTGCCAAGGTTGAGAAACCCTGCTCTATATGACTGGCAATGGAAGTATACAATATTTTATGCAGCTTGTCCACCACCTGCTTCAAATCAGTATGGCTGTTTTTCTCAATCATGTCTGTATGTTGTGTCCATAGGCAGTTTGTTCGGGTTCAGAAATTTTTCTACACATAGCCAAATGCCAAACCTCTGTCCTATTTTTTTAATATATCCTCCAAGCGATCACAATCCCAGAACAGAGATTTTTTTTAGTAAAAGAGATTATTATAGTAAATAATAAAGTGTCCTAAGCAGTGTACATAATATTGTATTATAATAATATAGTGATGTTTTTAAAAAATCTACCAACCAACAAATATAACTTTTTTAATTGAAAATGTTAAATGTTTGAAGGATGGCATAAAAAATTATTTGGCACTGAAAAGAGAGCAAGATCAATTCCTTCTCTTTTAGAGTGATATTCCAAACCTGGAATTTTAGTATCTCTATTTAGCAAACAGGTGTAGAATATAGATCTCCCAAAATAGAATTCAAACAGGGACCTTCATGTAAAATCCTAAACTTTCTTATTTCCAATTTACACTAACAGTAATTAAACCAACTATACAGCATTTCATTTCTCATCATGATATTTATAACCCAGTTTGTAGAGTCTTGCCACAATATTTGCACTGTAACATTACAGCAGACTAATAGAATATTTAAATTTGTGAACAATTCAGTGGCTGCTTATACAGCATTTGAAACCTCTCAAATCTGTGGAAATTTCATTGGACAAATCATATACAAAAGGTGCAAATTCAGTGATTATGTATTCTTAGAACTGTATAGATGCAAGTGCAGAGTTTTTCAAGTACACAGCTAATTAGCGTATTTGTATTATGTCACCTAGCAGTTTGATGGAGAAAGGAAAAAATGTTTTTTAGACCACATTTTAAACAATCATCATGTTCTGTTTTGTGCTGTTTTCATTTCCCTAAAAGCCTGGCCCAATCTCTTCTGGTGCTTTGGATTTGTTCAGTCTGTTCACTATAATTCAGAAAAGTTTGTGGAACTCTTCATTTTGCTGCTTCTGCTGATAAAATCAAGACACCCTATTTGGGAATTTGGGTTTGGAAACAGAGCATGCAATAACCATTTGATCTCACTGATTTTTTTTCCTTTTACAGATTCTTATAGTAGGTAATGAATTAGTTCTTTTCAGCACTCTTCTGAAGAATCTTCTTCTTTTTCAATGCCAAGAACCAAAGTTAATGCAGCTGAGATTCATATTTTATTGCGGTTGTCCAACCATCTGATGCCAGCTGGAATGTGACAAAGGAACAGAAGGGAAATGATGTCTTTATTCTTCTATTCTTCCCAAAAACTGTAGACCTAATTGCTTCTGTACTAGCAGCATTTCTGGTGACTGTAACTCATTCAACCACCATGGGCAGATATAGTGGTTAAGGTTTTGGGTGGAGAAAACCAACTTGAGTCCCTGTTCAACCACAGAAATCACCAGGTGATTTTAGGCCCACTCCCCTCTCTCAGCCCAGTTATCTCAGAGAGATGTTCTGGGTAGACCATGAGGAGTTACTGTCATAAGTAGGCTCTCTTGAGTTCTCACAGAAAGGTGCTTTTATATAAAATAATTATTTTATTTTATAATTTAATTCATTTTAATTTAATTTCTTTATTATAGTTGCCCAACTCCAATGTACTCTGGGCAACATACAAAACCAAAACCAAAAAATCCATAAGAACAAATAAAACATAAAACCACACAGAAAGCCTAGACTACAATGATCTAAAAGCAACACAAAACAAACAAAACAAAACAGTCCCTCCTCCCAAAATATCACAATACTTTAATCACAGGCCTGGGACCAAAGCCAGGTTTTAAGAGCTTTCCAGAACCCTAGGACAGAGGGGGCTGTCCTTATCTCAGGGGGGATGCTGTTCCAGAGGGTGGGGACCATGACATAGAAGACAATTACTTAATTTTTCCTGCACTTTTTCTTCTTCCTTTCCATTCTCTTCTATTTCTCTAAGTTTGGCTTGTATTAGTTTTTACTACTGTAATTAAATTCTTAATAAAATTATATATATATATATATAAAAGGAAGTTTCCTAAGTTCCACAAGATGACAATTCATAGAGGGGACCTGGAGTGCACCCACTCTGTCAGAACATACTGGGCAGGCAGAAAAGATTGGAGAAAAGTGGTCCCTCAGACATCCAGGCCGTATGCCATGCAGGTTTTTATAGGTAAGAACCAGCACTTTAATTGCGCTTGGAAGCCAACCGGCAACCAATGCAGTTCATGGAGTGGTAGTGACATATGGGCATGCAACTAGGCACCCAATACAGCTCATGCCACTGTATTTTGAACCAGCTGTAGTTTCCAGGTGGTATTCAAGGGCACATTACAATAATCCAGTCATGAGGTGACTGTAGATAAAGTTCTTACAGGCATATTTATGCTAAAACGTTTCAAGGTATTCTACTGGTTTGATTATTACAGTTTCACCTAGAGAATCCTGATGGATATCATTTGGGGGGGTGTTGAGAATGTATTGAATTTACTGATGAAGGTTCTGCTCTATCCACTTCCACAGAGAGAAGCAAGAGAGAAGAATCTAGAGCTTCTTGGAGCAAAGGAAGGAATATTAAACATGGTGGTTATAAACCATGATTAAATGATACAGAAGTATACACAAGCATTTATTTTAGGGATGAACATTGCCTGATAAATTTGTTGTCAACCTATTATTTTAAGCAGCTGCAAACGATGTCTTTGAACTGTATATAAATAAACCAAGCTGTTAACTTTTATTTTATTTAGGTAGCCATACTGTATTTCAAAGACTTAAACAGGATGGTACTTGGTGACCTACTTTGCAATTGTCTGCCATCTAAATACTGTATATTATTGAATGGAAGTATAAATATGTCATTAAATGTGTAGCACAATTATTGTGTTTTCTGTACTCTGAGTGATAACTTTCTGCCACTCTCCTAAAATAGCAATAAAGATGCTGATGAATGGGAATGAGACTGTACTTGGCAAGAAGTTTCTTTGAAAAAATGAAGACTTTCAAGGTTAAAATATGTAAGAAAAAAATCTAATTTTAAATTAGTATTAGTTACTATTTTAGCAAAACAGATGCACACATTTGCCCAAAGACCCTTCTAACTGAAAAACAAAATTCATTTGCATTCCATTTCAGTTTTAAGCACCTGAGGGCTATGACCATATCTTTTTAACAAGGCATGGGTTATTGTGTTCCCACCTTAAATGAGATCGTAATGAAATTAACTATATTAAGGTTTGTGCTTTTGTTAAAACAGATTGTTTTGTCATAAAGACAATGCTTCAGTGTGATGGTCTTAAGATATCCTTTTTAGCCCCAAATAAACATGATTACTTTTAAGAAATGAACAAACAGTGTAGCTGTTCAGTCTTCAAGTGAAGAAAATGTCAAGGATTTTAAGTATAAGCCTCAAATAAGCCTAAAGCACAAGCCACATGTGACATAATTAGTAGTACCTGGACATAGCTTGTTCATCTACCTTGTTTCGTCATTTCCCTGTATTCTTCTGGCAGGTACTTCAATTCACAAGCACTTTGAAGTTTCCCGTTGCTGATGTTTTTAATGAGTGCTTGGCAGAAATACATTCCTTTGGCTTGGCAATTTGCCATTATTTAATCAGTCAGAATCAAAGGATATATAAATAATGAGTACACCTATTTCTCAATAGTTTTGGAGTGAATTAGCAGATCTTTGTATTCATCATTATAATCTCCTCATTCCTATTAGGTTGTGGTATAGATGCACTCATTATTTATATATTAAAAGTTTTTTCAACTTTTGTCTCTTAGGCAAAAATTACCAATTAAGTTCTTTCATAATCTACCTGAAACTTCATCTGAAAAATATGAACGTTGTATTGAAAAAGTGGATTACATTTCAAACATCATAATCAAAATGAACACATCTTGTTCTAAAACTACTAAAATAAATACTATGTTTGTATCTACCTTTGTGATTAAATTGTTTTGCATTCTGGAAAGATTCAGTATCATCAGATGGTATGATCCGTTCAACTGGCAGCAGCCCTCGAGGAATATAGACCAATTTTTCCCCCAACCTTGTTACTTACAGTTAGCTGTACTAAGAATTACATCTTGGGCAGTCTTTGAACCAAGCATGTCCTTCAAACACTTTTTAATGAAAAAGGAGGCTTTTCTGTTATTCACCCAAAGATATGGAATATGAAAATTCTCATTTTCAGATTCCCAGAGAAAGCAGGTGGGGGGCTTCTTAATTTCTTCTGCAATAAAAATACATTGCAGATTTATATATTTTCCTCCTAATATATCCAGAGAGACAAGCTGCATAAATTGCATTACATTCATCATGAGTGCCACAGGTCTTTATGAAGTCAAAATAAAGAGAAAGATATTATTGAAACTCTTGTTACCAGCCCACCAACCCACCCAGATGTGCAATTGTATATGTGTCAACTCTAATAAAATTCACTTGCATTACAAGTATGTATAGGAATATAGATTAAGAAAAAATGGATCACAAAATATGTCATAGAAATGCAGTAGTGATCTAATAGCTATACCCTTAATTATATATTCTGGATTATTTATAAATCTTTTGTCAATGTCTTTCAGCATTACATTAACATAGTTATCAGTGCTGTTTAGGAAAAAATCTTGCCTTTTAGTGGGCATTTTAGAATTACTGTTACTCAGACATTTGTAGAACAGCCTTTGGAAGAATTATGCCAAAGGCAATATGTTGATTTTATTACTGTCTCTAATGGGCAGATATTTCTTACAAGGAATTTCCTGCAATAAATACCTATGTCATTCCAACTAGAGAAGGTTGATGTTGTGAAACACCTTGCAGTTGAAATATGGTCTTTTTCAGACTAATCATGATGTAAGTACTGCAGGTCTTGTACAACCAAGAGAGAGGAAGAGGAAGAGACAAGGCTTTGCTGTTTTACATCACGTTGTTTGATTAAAAGGAAAATACTTCTTTTCTGGAAAATGGCCAATGGGGTCAACTTTGGGTCATGTGCCAGAGGTAACAGAGAATGGCAAAGTAACTAATTTTAAATTGTTCCTTGTTCCCCAGTTATTATTTAAATTATTCCATTTTATAGTAAAATGCAGAGAAGTTGTAATATAGAGGGACACTTCTGCACCTGAATCCTTTGGATGTAGTAGTCAGGGTTTATAATCTCCAATCTCTCTCTGTTCTTCAGATCAGGTGGCACTCTTGACTTGCTAGGTCTAATTTTAATTTCTTCTAGGAAAAAAATCAGGTATGGAACAGTGATGGAAAATGATGGATCCTGAACTTTGGCTCAGGGAATGGGGTCCATCATATACTGCAGCTCACAAGCCATACACTGGGAATGCATAGCTGTGAAAGTAATAAAGAAGTATTTTCTCTCTGTTTTCGTTGCATCCCAACCCAGCTCTTGTTTCTCTTTCTTAAGTGATGATAAGGAAACCATGGAAGTCTTGAAATGTTACTCAAAAGCACTGAGGCTGGACAAACTAAAGAATAGACAAATTGAGATCTTTTTATCATAGACAGGCTAACCTGAAATTGAGAATGGAACTTTTTTCTGAAATGAATCTTGTACAATTTGAGGAAGCTCCTGGATGTGTTGGGGAAAACATTGCCCAGAAGTTCCTTTACCCAGTTTTTGATGGTGTTCCAGCTTCACCTCTTCTGAGAAAAGTTGATCTGGTCACAATGGTTCATGCCTTAAATATTTTGTGCTTGAAATACTATGTTTTATGGAAGGTTGCTTATCAAAAGTGCTTCAAAAATATACCAATTTAAGATTGGTGTCTTCCCTGCACATCCCCCCAACACCAAGCGGCTTCTAGTATCTTGGAAAGCTGGGCTAACTCTGTAAGTTAATCAGTCCTGGTCAGTTAATCAGACATGGTCAGTCAGAAACAGCTGCACAGCACTTCCCCTGGATCTGTAGGGCAGTCTGGTTTTCCATTGGCTTTCCTTTAGCTTGTCTTCCACCTCTAAAGTTCTACATCCCCTCCAGAAACCTTGGTTTCTCCTTCATCCCCGTTACCACACACATCCTTCTCCACTGAATAGAGGAACAACTGGCTTGTTTTGTTTCATTTTCTTTCCCTTGCCACAAAAAGCTGACATGTTGGGATAGAGGGAAGGACTCAGGGCACCAGCTGCATCTTGTTTTTGGTGCTCCATTGGAAGAAACATAGAAGCACTGGCCAGCTCAAAGAGGGAAAGGTAGAAGTAGTTGCTGTGAAACTACTATGGGTGAAACGGATTATAGCTAGCCTAAAATATCATAACCAAATTCTTATTTACTATGGGTTTTATGGATCATAAAGCACCAGCCCTGAAATATGAACACTGATTTTCTATTTGTTTCTTATCTGAATTCAAGTCTCTGTTTCTTACCTGTAATGGTCTAAATGGAATTTGAAGAAGCGGGAAAGAGTATTGACACTTTTGAATGCTGGTGTTGGAGAAGACTCCTGAGAATACTGTGGACAGCCAAGAAAACAAATGAATCATCAAACAAATCAACACAGATTTCTCACTCAAGCAGAAATTACTGTATAAGGCTCAAATTATCTTACTTCAGACACATAATTCAAAGACCTAGCTCTCTGGAAGAGACTCTAATGCTAGGAAAGGTGGAAGGAAAGAGAAGAAGAGGGAGACCAGCAGCAAGTTCTACAGACCCAGTTACAGGGCCAATGAGTTCACTGTTGCAGGTCCATATGGATATAACGAACTGAAATATCAGTCTGTCTCTAAGTCTTTTAGGCCATTTTTTAATAATTATGTGCCATCAAGTTGGTGTTGACTTTTAGCAACCACATATATGTTCTCCATGACAATCTATCCCTAACCTGATCTTTCAGACCTTCCAGTGGTGCATCCATCACCGTTGTAACTGAGTCTATCCACCTTGCTACTGACCATCCTCTGAGTTGATTTGTTCGATGATCCATTGGCTTGTTTTCTTGGCTGTCTACAGTATTCTCGGGAGCCTTCTCTAACAGCAAAGTTAGTCTGCACTATTCTGTTCTTTGTAGGTATAGACACATCACAGCATTTGAATATCTTTTCTAAGGCCTTCATGGCTGCTCCACCACACTGACATCTCTATCAAATTGAAATATGAATGAAATGTTATAAAGAGGCAACCACCTAACAGGAACTATTCATTAACGGAAGGGAGCGGGGGGACGGCAAATATTTTTATACCAGGTCAAAATTGCATTGCATCTGCCAGTTTCCCAAGGTTTTGTTTGCAGAGGGAATTCGCTAAATCAGAAATGCTGGCATTTCTAGCCTTACTTTCACTCACAAACACGTCTTCTTGTACTAATAAAAGTCAGACTTCAGAAATCAGGTCATGTAAATCATAGATGATTACCACAAAGTGGTGAAAGGAGTATTTTTGTGTAATGATATATACACATTTGACTGTTCAAGTTTCTGTTCTTATATTCATTTCAGCTGAGTTGCTGAATACAAAACAGATGCCAAAATCATGGATTAAAGGTTACAAAGATGGATATTCACATTGCTTTTGTTCAGTGTTTTTATCAATAATACACATGAAAAGGATCTCAGAGGCTGACCTGAATGCATTTAGCTGACACAGATAAACAGATATGAAACGTTCAATAACCACTTTTTAAAAAGTCCTAATAAGTGATGCAGTTTTAAACTCACAACCTTATAATAGGATGGATGAAAAACTGTATTGTAATATAATATAATACTTGTCATTATCAGAACTGGAGTTCATTACCACATTACTGCCTTTTAATCAAAATAAATGTAAAATTGATCATTTATGGTCCATGTGCAAAGCAATTTTGTGTCAGCTATACAATCTCTTTATGAACAAAAGCTTTGTATATGGCATTTTACCCATGGAGAATAAAATCTAGAATAACTGTAGCATTTCAACCTTAGTCAGAGGACTGGACTAGAACAGAGAAGGCAGAGCTCCCTTGTTTCAAGGACTGAGAGCCAGCAGGACATACCTTTTTTAATACATGAATGAAAGTTTTTAAAAATATGGGTGTTTCAGTCTTTTTTTCACTTGCCAACATTCTTCTTCTACACAGTTAAATGTTCATGAGTTCCATCATTCTTTTCATCTGGTCTGTGAAAAAACACAGTAACACCAGTGGATGGGTTATTCTATTTCCTCATAAGGCTGTTTTATCCTCTCTCTACATTATGTTAATTTAAAAAAAAAACAAATCACATGAAAACATCATAGTATTTCCTAGCAAAGAAAACTTTTCTAGAATTATTTATTTTTCAAAGGTTATATATTCTATGCAATTTCATATGGATTCTGAGCTAATATTTGCATTTAGGGAAGTACAAAATCTAAAGAATACTTTCATTTTAATTACTCATTAGCGCTAGAGGTATGGAACAGGTCAGATCACTTCAAAATGCAAACTGAATAAATACTCAAGCATCTCTCATATAGAACAGAATAGAATAGGATTTTGTATTGCCTGGTGGGGGTTAAAAGTGGCTATTTAATTGGAAAGCTGAAAGATGGTTGTGCCAATATGCAAGGTACATTATTTTGAGATGAAACCAGCTTCTAATAAAATAAATTGTTTATAATAAGTGAAAGACACATATTGTCTAATACCTTCAATATCTATTTGTTTATATATAAAAAAGATTCTTATGTCTAAGAAAGATGAGAGCCAGTTTGCTGCAATGGTTAAGGCATCAGGCTAGAAAATGGGAGACCAAGTTCTAGTCCAGCCTTAGGCACAAAGCTAGCTGGGTGACCTTGGCCAGTCACTCTATCTCAGCCCTAGGAAGCAGACAATGGCAAACAACTTCTGAAATCTTGCCAAGAAAACTGCAGGGACTTGTCGAGGCAGTCACCAGGAGTCAACACTTACTTGAATGCACCAAAAAAAAAAAAAGACTCAAAGGTTTTCCCCCTTTCTTGTGCAAGCTTGAATTTTGAGGCTGAAATTCCAGCCCAGATTCTTCATGAAACAGCATTTGACTCTGGAAACAATAAGCTGAAGGGTGATTCTAACAATCTCCTTTAGTTTCCATAAGAAGAGTTTGGAAGACCCTCCATGAATTGTATACAGTATAAGCTGGTTTGGTATTCTAAATGTCAGCTTGTGGGTAAGAGAGAGACAGGGACCTAAATCAGCCAATGTGAAAGGATCTTATTTCTGAATGGTCCTCCTGATCATCCTGTGTCCTGATCAACTGATTGGCTGTGCTGGTACTGGACAATTGCATGTATGCAAGCATTTCTGACTTTCAAATATTTAGCAATATCAAAATGACATGCCCACAACCACTGCCAGAACCCTAAATATTCCTGGTTAAATTTAAGATAACCAGGAGTAGATTGGTGGAAGAAGTGTGGCATCCACTCAGTTCTGACATGCAAAATAAATTCTATGCTTCTAAGTACAGTTCTTTTGTACCTAAACTGGGTGGATTATTTGGACTGAAAACAAAGAAGAAGAAGATCCTTTATGGTTAAATTCTGCCTACATCTGGTCTGATCAATGCTTAATTAAGGAATCAAATAATCAAACCTATCTGAATTATTTGACTTAAAATGGATCTCTTGTTCTAGTAAGTGGTTTGGTCTGCTGTTTAGAACCAAGACTGATAAGATGAGGAGGAAGACAATTTCATCCTCCTTCTCCAGAGGAAGGAAAAATTTGCTTTCCAAACACTTTAGCAGCTAAGAAATAAATGCTTTTCTTTTCCATATTTCATTTCAACAGTCAGATTTTTGCTCCCTTATATGTAGACTTTCTGTATAAGTCATTTTAGGAAAGATTCCATCTCAAGGAACTTGAAAGTATCAATGTGCAGATATGCTAAATCAAAGCTGCAGAGCTGTATGCCAACACATGCAGAATTATTTTATGATGAATTAACCCATACCTGAACCATGTTTCAAAGTATCTGCACATTAAGCCATCTTTTAATATGTTCATGACTTTTATTACCTTATAGGGGGAAAAAGCTGATCTGTCTGCCCACAGTTGCTAGTCAATGGCCATCACCAGTGGCTCAGAACTTGGGTACCTCAAAGACCTCCCTTCCCAGATAGTGCTTACCTCCCTGGACAGCCAGGGAGCTTCTGCTAAGCATTCCCACTGATCGGGAGGTACAGGGGGAGGGGTCTGGCAGCTGCCTTCTCTGTGGGAGCTCTTCTCTAGTGGAACAACCCGCACTCTGAAGTAAGGATGGCCCCCAGTTTTATTTCCTTTCAGAAACTGGTTCTTAGTTGTGGGACACTTGATACCTAGATCTGTCATGAGCACTGATGGTGAGCAGGAGGGGGCCCCTATCCAGGGGGGAAAACGCATGCGTAGTAGTGAAGAGTTGAGCAGCCATTCAAAGAGACACAGAGCAGACCCGCCTTGACTTTTGGGGTTTATCTGTCTGGGTTTTCCCACGCTTCTTGAGTTTGTTAGGATTTTCTGTCTAATGTAGCAGTAATAAAGCACTAGAGACCTATTCCTCATCTCAGCGTGGTTCCTGGCTGTTAGGACAAGATCAATGTATTAATCTATTATTGGAATTTATAATTTGTTATTGTTATTATTGTAAATTATCATTATTGTTGTTTTTACTACTTTTTAAAAAATCTGTAAACCACCTAGAGTTCCTCTGGATTGAGGCAGGGATAAATCGTACTTAAAAAAATATTCTATTGCCTTTTTTTTCCTTGCATTACGTGGGACTTACTCCCAACTAAGTGTATCAGATTGCAACCTAGTTAATTTTTAGAAAGAATTTGTGTCTGTTGATATCCCACAAACTAAAAAATATAAATCACATATTCCAAAGTCCAAGATGTTTACTTAAGGAAATCTGATTTGCATCCCATTTGGAGAGCCAAGCTTTCGCATATTTATATGTCTCTCAAAGGCACATTGGGGGTAGAGTTTTCCTAGCTAAAAATCTTGGAGACATTTATTCTTAAATTTGGCCCTATTCCACTAAAGAGATGGCTTTATAGTTCTAACAGCCATAAACAGTCTCATCATAAAAACGATGACTCAAAGTTTTGACAAGGTTTTAAAAATATTTTACACATGAGCATATGAAATCTTAATCTTAATCTGGGTTTCATATTGAAATAAAGACATTCTTCTCAGATGTGTCTGCCGTTCTTTGCCTTCTGGGCCCTATAAATATAGCATTTATACATATTGTAGCAAAGCAAAATAAAACATAACAAGCTGATCCCTACAGTTTGGGTGTGACTACACACAAACAAAAATAACATTCCCAGAACAAAACTGGGAATAATAGGAAAATAATGGCATGGCTGCAAATGTAAAACCACAAAGATGTTCTCTTATCCATCTCATCCTCTTATTGTTTTCTATCTCTAAGGTTCCATTTCAGTAACACCTTTCTATTTCCTAATTTAACTAACAAAGTGTGAATGATAGAAGATAATTGTTTATTTACTGGACTAGCATTACACATAATTCTAATAAATAATATGATATGATATTCTGTGGCTATTCATTTCGAGGCCTTTTCATAGACATCTATAAAAATCAATGTATAAAAAGTAAATAGTTGAAGATTCTTCCTCCTGAAATTAAACATTAGAAGCTGTTTACTTTCTTTAATGATTTCTAGTCCTCTGCATATCCTCTTTTCTTGACTGGAAACTCCAGAGAAACAGTCTGAAATCAGAATCTAGTCTGAGGAGGCAAAAACCTGACTGCCTTGGATTCCTGGCAGAAAACTTGGACATGAATGAAAGCTAGATTGTTCACTTGATGCAATATAAGGGCAATTCTCAGTTTATTTTTAATCATTTTCTTTTAAGCAGCTGGTCTACTGTTACCAATTTCTCATCACATCAACTCTGAGAAGTTCCCTGAGGAATATCAAGGAAGTGAAAAATGTTAGGAACACACTGCTGCATAGTACTGCAAGATGCACATTGAACGGCTGGTAATAGTCCCTTTAAGGTAAACTGCAGTCAGTTCCTCATGACTCAATAGGAACATAATCCCTTCCAATCCCTCCGGCTGCCCCAGGCCTTACAACTTTTCCATTAGAAGCAACTGTCATTCCAAGCTCTTCTTTGTAGAATTTCATTCTTTTCTGAAGGCACAACAGGTAGAATGCTTTTAATACAGATACATAATCAACAAAAAGGTCAGTTGCACGCATGACCCATGTAAGTTACCCATTAACTCTCAAGGAGTTTGCATCACTGTAATTTATACACACACAAGAGCCGAAGTGTGATTGATGTCAAGCGTTCTGCTGACAACCACTGCCAAGGTTCACACAGTGTGTTATGCCATGCACCTGCATTGTTTTGTTATGTAATCTAATCCCTCAAACATCTGCATATATGGTCTACATTAGAGTGACAGATGCAATTTGCTGAGCTTCACCAGCTGTCCTTGCACATCTAGTTGAAAGTTGTTACATGGGAGAAAAACATTCCTGCTTAACCATTGTTGAAATTCACCTTTGTTTCAATTCCTTCATGGAATTTCTGGAGGGTAGATTCAAGACTTAAGTACTGTATAAATGATATGCTACTGCTGGATGTCAGCAGACATAGCTCAAATGGAAAGTCATTATTCAGCTTTGCCACAACAAATAACTTTACGAATGGAAGGTAGGCATGTGGTTAGCGCCACAATGGTTTATCTTTCTACTTCTTGCAAAAGAATGCACAAATCCAAACAATAACTAGATGGCAGCAAAGATACAGAAAGCTCTTTATGGCCTTTAAATGGTTATCTGCATTTTGGCAGCCCAGATCCAGTAGCCCTTCTATAAATCAACATTTCTTTTTACTCCATATAGTTCCTCCTTCTTTTACTTTTTCTGATATAATGAGTGTCTGCCTAGCCAAAAGAGTTTGTCATGTTCAAAATGGAACTGTTAATTACATTCTAGAGAACCTGTAAACTTGGAAGTTCAGACTTTTCAGAAAGGGCCAGTTCACACAACTATGTTGTCATACTGACAACAAAGTAAAACCATCAGGAAAACAACTTCTTTGAAGAACAAGAGATTTGTTTGTCTTCCACATGTGCCAGAAATTCAGCTCAACACCTCTTGGCTTAGGCTACGATTCAAAGTTTTCCATGAGGGAATGAGTCATCTTCTCTAGACAAATGTCAGAGATATTTTGGAAAATCTACTGATGTTACTGAAACACATAATTAGCAGGCCCATAATACAATAATTCCCATATGCATAAAAAGCTCCAGTTCAAATGTGCCAAAACTGTAATATGTTCATAATTAAAAACATGATTAATTACCATTTCATATGTGTCTGTACAGTTCACACAACTGGCTTGACAAATAGTATCCACTACCTTTGGTGAGACTCAGATTTTGCTTCTTCAGGTAATTAAGGAAGTGAATGTGTTTCTACATGCTCTAAATACATTTATGTTTGACCTTTTAGTTCCTCTTTTCTTTTCCTTTTTTTTTAAAGGCAGAAAAATCATGCCATAATTATCCAGTGATCTACCACTAAATTTTAGCAGCAAGTTTTGAGGAAGCTCAGAAGTTCCAATAAGAAAGTCTGGTCTAATATTTTTCCATATTAAACACATTGTAGCAGTCATAGAACAATACACTGTGGCACAGTGAGAGTTAAAAGAAATTGAACTAAATTGAACTGCCACATTTGTATGGTTAACATTTAACCATGATTCAAAAGCTTAAGGTATAAGAGCTTTCATTTCAGTTTTAATTCAATAGGGCTTATCAATCATACTCAGATTCTGATCACAATTAGGTCCATTCATGTCTAGAAAATGCAGAAACCTGGTCAAGCCATCAAAACAAAAGTCAATAAAATTGTTGACCCATTATTTCATTACATTTTCAGTTTCATCTGGATCATCCTCCAAGCAGGATCCAGAGAAGAAAAATTGCAACCATCAGCAACAAGATTTCAGATCAAAACATGTCAGATGGGAGCCAGTAGAAGCCAAAGCTATTTATTAAATTATTTATCAGCTATTCAACAAATGATAACTTATCTAAAGTTGAATTAGCATAATATTCTATGTGTGGAGTTGCTTTTTAAGGTAGTCTAGACAATTGAAAGTCACTGGTTATAGAGGATATGTTACTCTTTTGAAAACTAGTCCATTGGCTACCGTTCTTTTCAAGGTACAATTCAAAGTCTTGTTTTTGACCTATAAAATCCCCTCTAAATTAGGACTAGGCTATTTGATAAACCAGAGTCTCTCTTGTGAGCATGCCCAGACTTTAAGATCTTTCAGAGAAAGTTCTTGCCCACCTGTGGGAAGAACACCACAAACCAAGAATGAATAAAATGGTCACAGCTTTATTAACTTAAAAAGTTTGGACTTCCCATGTAATTTAGAGAGCTGATAGGCAGCAGCATGTGTTAAGAATTTTCCAGCTTGGTGTTTACATAGTCAGATCATCTCCTAACACTACTTACCTGACTTGAAGGCAGACAAGGGATTCTTTCTTGTTCCACCTCTTTCTGGGAAGCAGCTTTCAGGATCCCAGCCAAATAGCAATGAAGTGTAGACATGTGCAGCCATCTTGACCTGTGGCACCTGAAGGAGCTTACCAATTCATCTAAACAATAGCTAACATGACTGGAGCTTCCAAAGTCTCTGACCAAAACTGACTCAACCCAAATAAAAACAGGAAGGAATAGGCACAAAAGGCTCCCCCAAAGTTAGTCCTACTCAGCTCCCAATAAAGAGCAAGTAGTAAATGCCTTACTACAAATGGCAGAGAGAAGTTATGCAGAAAGAAGCTGGAGGGACTGTGTACTGTCCCTGTCAAAAGAGGAATAGCTGGGCTTTGTGATAGTCAGCCACATGCTCATGAGAACCCATTAATGTGTCCTCCCTGAAAAGGGCACTGTTGTGGGAACAAGATTCTCTCAGTCTCATCCACTATCAAACACTCTTTTGCTAAGAATGCAGAAGAAGGTTGCTCAAGGCCTCCCCTCAATCTTCCCTGCCACTGGTAGTCAGATTAGCTTCTTCTCTACTATCTTCCAGGTTATCAGTCAAGTTCTGAGAAGTAGATGCTGCAAATAGTTTGATACAAGCTACAAGCATTGTTGTTGTTTTCTACAGAGCCATGGTTAGAGCTCACCACTCTCAGTACTGATTTTCTGGTCCATGTTCTTGCAGCAAAATCAACACTATAGTTTGCAAGTAATCATTTGTTCATTGTCCAACTTAGAATTACATCTGTACAGTGGTACCCTTTGTTCAGCATCCTGAGGTGATCTGGTTACAGTTAGTGTTGCTATTAATTAACTCAAGGGAGCCTCTGCAAAAGATTCTAGAAGAATGTCCACTTTTGTACTTACCATAATCATAAAGAGACACAAGAATTTACAAAGAGAGAAGGAATGATTTTATGTTCTGATGCTTCTGGATAAAGAAAAGAAAATATTTCATAGTGTCTCTTGGGGAGAAACTAGGTTCAAACCTGAACAGATTTCAACAGGTTTATCAGGTTCCTTCCTAACATTTGCCCATGATTTATAATAATACTATTCTCCACATCATTTCATAATGCTATAGATAACAACTTGGTGGAGTTCCATCCCCTCAAATTGCATCCGTATAAAGCAGATAAAACAGATGATATATCGCAATTTTAAAAAGTCTGAGGCCAGATATGCATGATGTGCATTTAAGATACATAGTATGGAAAGCAGAAAAGTAGTTTATGTGGTTGAGGATTCTAACAAGTAAACCTTTTAATTGTATCAGTGAAAGTTTCTAACCTTCCAGGCTGCAGAGAAAACCTTGAATGCCCTCAGGAAATGACTGCCTAAGGTTAAGAAACCAATGAGTCAGGAGCAAGGAGCTTCCAAATGCAGCTAATTATTAGGCATGTATTTCATTATCCTTTTGCAAGATCGTTAAACTGTTCCTTTGTATTGCAATCAGAGTTGCATGTAACTTATGATTCCCCTGTCACATGATAGAATGATAGAACGTGGCATTTGGGGAAGAACTTATTCTGAGAAGCTCGAGTTTCATTTTTAGTTAAGAGCTTGCACTCAAGACAAAAAGTGCTTTGGTATTTTAGGAAGAAATTGATACAGTTCAAATTACTTTAGAATCCATGTTTTGCCTCAGGTCCAAATTATGTTTTGGTAAATCCAAATCTTTGTGTCTTCTTACTGTCAAATTGATTTTGCGCGCGCTCTCTCTCTCTTTTTTTTAAGGTGCTTTTTAGAAATTTTCTCCTGGCCCTCAAGACAGAAGAATGTAAAAATGCAAGGTCAAGGTGCAATCTTCATTATTTTTATTTGGGGTTATTCTATACTGCCATAAGTCTATTTGGAAACCAGTGATTTATTTAAAAAAGTAAATAAATAAAATAAGTAATAAATAAGAAAAAAAATAGTTCATCACAATAATAGACTGCTGCTAATCATTTACCATTCTGTGTAGATTAGCACCATGCCAAGGGACAGATATGGCTTTCAAACTCCCATCTAAAAATTCCTAATATCTTGTTATCAAATGTCTATTTTCCATTCCTTTCCTGCTTTTTGAGCCTTTCCCCTGACCTTATCCTTATCATTCATTTTCTAGGAGATGGGGATAAAATTCTGGCCTACACTTCTGGTTCTATCTCAAACGCCCCTTTTCCATCTTAATAAGCACAATAGAGTTATTCTTCAACAAATATGGAAACAATGAAAGCCATATGTGCAATTTGCTCGTACATTTTGTCTTTAATTCAAAGAAACCTGCTGAGAATCACTCCCTTCATAAGTGACAAATGACTCTTGGGACAGGAAGATGTAAGAACTATAATACTCAACAAATATACTCTAATGGAAAAGTCATAAGATGGGGTCATTTTTTCTCTTTTAGTCATGTGTAAGCTTTCAAAAGAAAAAATTGGGATAGGGCTATTACAGCATTAAGAGCAGATAATTATAAAATCTTTTACACAGGAGTACACCAACAGTCCTATGCTTGAAACAAACGTTCCAAGTGTTCTGTGGTCGAAACAAGATGTGCATGTTCTAAAAAATTTGTTTGAAGGTCAAAACAAAATATACTGTTAACGAAACAAAATTTGGCCAATTCAAGTGCCCCTGTTTCTAGTATTCCATGCTGTTCTGAGCATTGTGATTACTATTGTTCTTTGCTGTGTGATTGTCTTGGTTTATTTATCCAATTTTCCTGTAAACTTCCCTCTGACCTGTTTCCCCCCCTCCCCCAAAAAAAGCATAAAAATCACATTGCCATTTTTTGACAGCTTGGGGTAGAAATTCAGTAGGGCACACCACTAGTTGTTGGACCCCTCCTGATACAATCAAAGATGCACATGGAAATGATAGGAAAAAAAGGGTCGCATGTGAATCAGTATCCTGCATTCATGAAAATAGAGTTCAGCACAATGCTGGAAGTGGTATGAAGTTTAACCAGCAACGTTATTCAGTGTTAAGTGGATGGAATGGAGTGAATACACATGGGTTATATAAATAAAAGACTGGCACCAGAACACTTACACACATAAGCAGTTTGAGAATCTCTTAAGGATTTCTGCATGCTTTCTGCCACTGATGTTTACAATACTTCTTAAATCTAAAAAAAAAAAGCTGAAATACTGTATACTGAAGTGGACTAGAAATACAAGGTTCCTGCTTCTTTCTGTTATCACTGAACAGAAACTAGACTGCACTAGTGTCTTTTAGGTCTTGCTAGATCTTTCAACCTGCTCAGTAAAAATGCTGACAAACGCTTTGTGATAAGAGCTTTTCTGTGATGCTATCTTCAAAATCAGCCTATGAGAGGTCTTCACTCCATTCTCTCTGTTCTTTTAAATGGAAAGTAATCATCTGAAATAAAGGAGGAGAATCTGTGCTCTTTCTACTTGTTTGTGACTTACACCAACATGAATGCTGAGGAGGTGAGGAATCTGGCCTTTGTATAAAACCTCATCAGCCAGCCAATCGCATTCCCTGTGTAAACTCAGGCATGAATTAACAGGACAATTAATAGCAAAGAAACAAAAAAGATTTCATTTCTGGCTAGTTTTGGGGAAGACGTAATAAAGTTACAGGTCCACATTTCTTCCCTTGGAATAGTCTGATTTCAGCAGAACACAAATCGGAGCACACAATATAAATGATGAGTTGTTCTTATGGAAGTATTATTGATGCCTAGGAAATTAATAATACAATCTTGTGCATGGCCCCCTACTCCACTCCTCCTCTGCCATAAACTTCTGACCTTCTGACTAAAGGTATGCAAAAGAGCAGACAGAAAATAGATTGGAAATAACTCAGTCCCTTCATGATTTCCAGTACATTAGCAAAGATCTCAAGATTCCAATTGTTGGACACAGAAGCAACCCAGCCGCCCACCCCCAAACAACAAAAGTGTTATACTCCTAAAATTAAGAAAACTTGGGATAACTAGAAATAGGTTTGGGGTAAAAGTCAGAGAGTTAATTCAGTTCTGGTGCCCAGCATTCTTAGCTTTAGCTTTCAAAAATGTCTGTCTTCTCTTCCAGACATTGGCTGGTAGATTTTAGTTCTGTCATTTAGGAGGAGAAGGAGAAGGAGAAGGAGAAGGAGAAGGAGGAGAAGGAGAAGGAGAAGAAGGAGAAGGAGAAGAAGGAGAAGGAATGTAACATATCTTGGGGATGGTGGGAGAGAAAAATACTGAACAGTTCTTCAGCAGCTTTCTCCAATTTAGTCCCTCAATCCTCTCTCCTCCCCCACCCCAGCACAGTATAATCAGGTTTGAAGGAAGACTATTTGTTCAGGATTCATCAAAACCTCATTATCAGACTTTCAACCTGTTCAAACAATGAATCAGGGGCAGATCAGTCTGAAGCCAGTTCCACAGAACTGAAGATCCCTTGCTCCCCTCCCTCCCTTTTCATTTTGGCAAAAGCCCCATGCATTGCCTAAGCCTCATGGAATAAAAAGATGTCCCCCACCACCACCACCACCACCACTTCTTTGCTTTCACTCTGTTTCAATAAATCAATCCCAAATCAACGTCTCCTCCTAAGCCTGGGAGACTGACTGGGGTTTAGCCTGTGAGCTTTTCCCTCCAGACAACAATTATGGGGAGAAACATCTGAATAAACACAGGATCATTTACTTAAAGAATTGACAGACCTTCTACTTGAACTGCTTTAAATTATTTGACGCCATTTTTTGCGTTGGTTTTTTTCCCCCCATAGAAACATATAATTACAGTCATTTGCCAATGGCTAAGGGGGAGGAATTAAGAGAAGCTTCAGCAGGCACATACGCACGCATACATAAACATCTGCTTGCCTATAGACACGGCATGGTTTGCAAATGTTCTATCCAAATAGCCACACCGTGCCTTGATAAAACTGCATTTCTTTGATCTGGCATTTCTCAGGTTCCAGCTGCTTCAGGATAGCTACTTCTTAGATTTGGCTGGGTCAGGATTGAGAACATAGTCCCCCTGTCTGACCATAATCCCCCTGTCCATACTTACAATGAGCCAAATTAAGTCTGGGGAAGGGAAGATACACCCTCTCCCTCCAGCAGTTTCTTCTTTCATGCAAACAGAAGCTAGGAGTAATTGCTCCCAGCCTCCCTGCAAGGCGAAGGTGGCAGCTTTGAAGTGGTATCTCTCCACTGAATCAGTTTCGTTGTGCTTCTGCCTTTCCTTTCCCAAACAGGAGGGAATAGATGGGTTTTTTATTTGAGGCGCTGTGGACCAAAAGAAGAGGCCTGGTGGCTCTTCCTTCCTGGCTGGTTTGTTGTTCCATTTTTTTTTTTTTACGTGAGAAGGAGAAGATGCCCTCTTCATGAAGAATTAAGCTCATCAAAGGAAAAGCAGTGAGTTAGAGCACAAGGCAACATCACCCATGGCAGCAGTTAGGGAAGAGAAGGGCTTGTAGGTGCTCTGAGACTGGGTATTAAAGAAGATATCTCTGAATGCATTCAGAGCTCCCTTGGCTTACAATTGAGCAACCCCGACCTACTCTCATACAGTTAGAATTCAAGGCCTGGGCTTCTTTCCAGTATAGGAAGCAATTTCTTTTCCATGTCTTTTTCAAAAAGCAAATAACCTAACCATGTTTTAACTGATGCATTATCCACTATTCCCTTGGTAACACTCAGGCTGCTGTTAAGAGTCATACTATTTTGGAAACTTTAGAAAATTATAGCTCAGGTGGATGCTCCAGCACCATCCTGAACATTAGGTTGCTAGCTCCTACCTGGAAGGTAAGAGCTCACATCCACTCTCTGCATTTCAATGAGTCTGCCAGCCTAGAAGGTTGCCTTTATGCCTTTACAACAGGGATATACAGCCTAGCTCTTGAGCCACACACAGCACCCTCCAAGCACTGGGATAGCTTCTAAAGCCACGTGATAGGAAGTGGAAGATATTAAATATACTGGAGGTAAGACTATGAAACATATTAAATTTCAACATGCTGGCTGGGGGAATTCTGGGAGTTGAAGTCCACACATCTTAAAGTTGCCAAGTTTGAGAAATACTGCTTTGACTGATGCAAGTGCTACCTGACTTCTTTTTTTTAATAGTAAGTAAAAATTTTATTAGGTTTCAAGAGAAGAATAAAAACTACAAAAAAACAAAAAAACTACAAAGAAAGAAAAATAACTATAAAAGTGCAGAAACACAAGAGAATTTTTTTTTCAAATTTACAAAAAGATGTGGCTTCTGACTTAACAGCAAGGATATGCAAAAATTTCCATAATCAATCTCTTACTCTATATTAAACCAAAACACATTATTTCTATAAGTCATTCCACTTTAACACATAATAAAAATCACTAAGTTCAGTTACTCCTCCCCCTTATATTAAAATAAAGTTTATATTAAAAAAAATTAAAAAGTTTATATTAAAAAAAAGTTCATAAAAACCTCCTAAACATCTTTCTCCCCTCCAGAAGATAAAACATATTTAATTATTCCCTTCCTACCACTATTCTATATATTTCTGTCCACTGTAATAAGAATCAAATTAAAAAGCACATAAGTTGTCTACTATTATACTTAATAGTACAACAATTTTAATAATCCCAATCTTAATAAACCCAAAAAACAAAAACAATTCAAAAGAGTAATTCCATATCTTTAAAAGGCAATAACGTCAATCAAATCCTTAAAGCAAACCAAATAAACATTCTTTAACCCTAATACAACAGTTTTAATAATTTTCATCTTAATAAACCCAAAAAACAAAGCCAATTCAAAACAGTAAATCCAAATCTTTAAAGGCAAATAGTATCAGTCAAATCCTTAAAGCAAACCAGATGAACATTCCTCAACCCTTATCCCACTTCAAAATAAACCAAAGCAGTTACACATCCCTACAATGTGCACAGAGCTTTCCTCTTGAAAGAATCAAACAGCCCAACTCCCCCCCTCAAAGATTCCAGGTTCTTTTCATGGCATTCCACCAGATCGATTTTACTTATGGCTTGCAGATCACTCTCTCCCTTAGATTTCTCCAACTCCATTATCCAATCTTCACCCAGCAACTTGATAAAAATCCCAATCTGTCTTAAAATAAACCTTGCTATTGCTCTTAAATTCCTCAATTTCATCCACCACATCCCTAACCTGAAGGCATGTTTCAGATCTCATATTTTCCACAATGTCCTGGATATCTTGCATGAAAGCTTGATAGAAGTCAGAAGAAATCTGTTTAAAATCCTGGTGAAAGTCAGAAAGAATCTGTTTGAAATCCTCCATGTCTCATGCAGTAGATTATGGTGCCCCCTAGGAGCTTAACCAGAAAAAGTCAAAGATATGGAAGAGTTCCAAAGTGTGTTTCAGATCTCTTTATGTAAAGTGAGAGTGAGATAGCAGACAGTTCTCAAGGGAAAGTGAAAACAGAAAACTGAATGTTCAGATCAGCCAATTCAAAATGTAGGAAAATGCTAATATCTTCAAATGTATTACAAAAATAATAACTGGAAGACAATTATTTACTCTCAATCTTTGGAATTTCCTTTGGAAGGAAAACAAAATCCAAAACTTAAAAGAATTTTTTTTAAAAAAGTAATCCCAAAGATAACGTTAAGGACCAAGAGAACCAGCTTCTCCTCACTGTAGAAAGCCTCTCTTGAGGTACATAAACTTAAAAAAAATACAAATTGGTGATTTAGAAATGGGGTGGCCAGTCTTATTGTCCCTTTAAGGCTACAGAGTGGCTTGGGAAGTGATGAAGTCCCCGCCTCCCAGCTGGCTCTTACCAATCAAACACGAAACACTGTTTGCAATCTTCTGGCTGCAAGCAGCCGTCCGGAGGACAGATGGGATGATTCCAGGTATTCTCCTTGATCCAGAGAACATTTCTGGGATTCAGGAAAACCTGCCTGAGCCCCAAAAAAGTTACATTATCAGCTCCGCCCACTGAACCAGTGGGCACAGCCATTCAGTCCGCCATTCGCACTGGAAGCACTGACTTCTAGTGTAAAGGCCAAAAGTGGGTCTCAGGCCACAATGAGTTCCAAACTCTCCTGATTTACAGTATACTTGGCATGTTTCCTGGAATGCTGCATGGATGCAACCCACTACCCCCTTGGGAAATGGCACTGTTTTCAGTGACTGACATAAACCACCTTGTCAGCGATAAACTAATGACTTACTTCCACTGAGATTAAAACCAGTGGAGGAACATTTCAGCCTTCCAAGGCTTTCTGTAAGTAATCTTAAAGCAGCCAACTTGGAACAAAGAAACTTGAAGGGGAAACTGTCACCTGAAACTGCAAAGTACTGACCAGTGAGATGTTTGAATCTGTTTTGCATGGTTTCAGTTCTGATAAAGCTTTCCTGTCATACTGCATGGGTGAATTGGACTCCTTTCATGGCCATCTTGAATTGTGAATGGATATTTCTGTATTTCATCTTCCTCTGAACTCACTGTCTACAATGCATATGCATAATTGGCTGTGTGTTAGAACAAATTTCACTTACTATTGTTCAGGAAAGTTTGACCATTTTTGAAAGTGTGCTTTAAATATCCCTGCATGAAGCTTTATTATGCTGTATCTTATTATTAAGAGCCAGTTTGGTGTAGTGGTTAAGGCATCAAGCTAGAAACTGGGAGACCGTGAGTTCTAAGCACAAAGCCAGCTGGGTGACCTTGTGCCAGTCACTCTCTCTCAGCCCTAGGAAGGAGGCAATGGCAAATCAATTCTAAAAATAACCTTGCCAAGAAAACTGCAGGGACTTATCCAGGGGTCTCCGAAAATTGGACATAATTGAATGGATTAAAAAAAATATCTTAATATTACAATCCCAACCACAAACAAGCTCAGCAGAAACTTAAACCTTAACCTTAACTTTAAATGCCACTGGACATGATGAGAGAGTCATGCCCCAAACCCCATCCCCTTGATTTTAAGCTGTGTTTTCAAAATGCACTTACTCAAGGTTAACAGGGCCACTTCCTTTCTAGGGTTCCCATGGTATATTTAACCATACATTAACCACATCATCTGGCTTTGCAGAATACATTAGGCTAACATTTGGTTGCCCAGCTAATGGTTCAGCATTCTGTGTGAAAACACCCAAAGAAAGAGATTTAGAAAGGAGGAAAGTATTTGCCATGGTGTTTAATGGAACTGCTGTAGAGTACAGCAGAATTCCAATTGAACTTCCACCGAAATCCCATCCCCATGATGTACTATTACGCAAAGACTTGAGTTTGCTGCCATACAGCAGATGTGATCTGCAAGTCACATGTTCTCTCCCTTCTGTCCTTCATAGTTCCTGGATAAACTGGCTAGAGCCCTGTCTAACTTAAATCTGGCCACTCTCCCTCAGAGAAAGATAAATCAGACCATCTGCTTCCTGCTCCATTCTTTTACTTTGGCCTAACTTATTGATTGCTGGGCTGTACCACTCACAGTAGGGGTGACTAGATGCTTGCCCATACCCTATAATGCAAACATATTTGCACACCAAAACAATATGTCAAGAGAACATTAAGTTAGAACATTTCTACCTGATGCATGTTTGCAAAGTGGATTAATTTCATTGCATGTATTTGTTATTTTTGTAAGAAAATAAGGTTAGAATTGCACGAGTAAGGCAGTTGGTTTACTGAGTTACTTTAAAATGTTTGTTCCTGGTTTATCAAGCTCTTTTCTCTTCAACAGCCTTTTTTTCTTTTATGCAATATTGTACAACCAGGCAGGAGAAAGCTGGAAGAACAGAATTCTGCCCTTTTCCTAATTTGGTGGTAGCAAGAATGTTGATAAATGCAGCTTGCTATTCAAACTACCTAAATCACAAAATTATTACTTCTTTGCACTTTTTTAATATCCTACACAATCAAGTTAATTCTGAAATGTTGTACTGAGACACATAAATATAAATGCTCAGACCCAGTCTTGGAACATTTAAATAGAATACCCTCAAAATGATCATGCCTGAAAATCCACATTTCTGAATTCAAGCTTACCTATAAACATCAATTTCAATTCTTAACATGTTGTTAACAGTGGTCTGGCTATAGTTGCTTTAAATATATATGTATTTATGCTGAAGAATAATTGCTGAGTTACTTTACAGTCTGCTATTCAGTTGTGGATTAAGTATTTAAAAATAAACCCTACTGAATTTAAACTCACTTTGGGTTAGGTTAAATACCCTAGGAACTTTTAAGTGAAGCTACAGATATTCAGGAAAGGACTCTGCACATGTCCATGTTGCCTGGTTGGGGCCAGACATTAAAACAGAGCCATGGAAAGGGAGGCAGGCACCAAAATAGATGAGATATCAAGTGTAATCCAGATTCTGGATCTGAGCACTGATTAAATCCAACATAGGCCAAAATGAAATGTTCTCTGGATAGTGGAAAGCAGTCAACAGTATTTTTACTGTGCTTTAGAAGTCTTTAATAAGCAAAACTGTCTGCTAAGCACGCATGCATTCAGTAAACCATCCTTTCCTCTAGAAAAGCACCAGAGTCCCAGTGTAAATGGATGTTATGGGAGAGGAGGAAGAGAAGAGGCTGATGTATTATTTAATTCATTAGAAATTCCTAACCAAATGGGATATCTCCAACAGGATTGCCTGGAAATCCTTCAAGTCTTCCCTTGAAAGAAAAAAAAATAATGGAGCTCATTTCACCAGACAAATGGAGGGGCAGGGGGAGGATAGGCTGAGCTTCTCCAGCTTCCAAAATTGCAAGGAGTCTCTTGGATTGTATTCTCATGACACCCTGAACCAACTACTTAACTACAAGTTAACATCACCTGTTGTGCAAATCTAATAGGTGTAATTAGTAATGGTTCAGTTTGATGTGCAAACCCAGAAAGCTGAGTTAACTGGGTAAACCACAGGTCAGTTAACTGCAAGGCAAACTTTCATGGAACTGATGGCAAACATGCTTCCTTTTTCAAAAACTGATACACCTTCAGAAACTTCACACACAGGTAGGATCAGCCATATTGTCGAGGGCAAGTAAGAGGAGTAGCAGGTGAACACCAGAACTTTGTACAGATTGCCTTCAGCAAAACTCACCAGCAACTTCAGGGAAGATGTTCACTGCAAAATTGAAGTCCTACAGCCAGTATCTGATCCAGAAGCATCACAGGAAAAGAGGGAAAGTGTTCAGCATTGTGTAAGGGACAACCAATGTTGCCTTTTGGTGACCTAAAGGTCTTACTGGTAGATTGACATCCCGAGCGATTATTTAAGAATCAGGCCTAACTCTGCTGGCTTTTGGGGTGCTGAATTCTTACTATGCTAAAGGTTTTGGGAGATGATGATGATACATGTTCATGTCCACCTTAGCCTTGGGCCAATCACCCTCTCTCAGTCCAGCCTCCTTCATAGGGTTGATGGAGGAGAAAATGGGAGGAGGAAACTCTACTGCCTTGAGCTCTTAAGTTAAATATGGAATATAAATCTGACCAATCAACAGACCTTGGGCACATGCTAGCGAAATGAGAATATTTGGGTTGAATGAGGTGCTTGGCCCATGGACTTGAGGGATGCACAAGATGAAGGTGCACACAGGGGTGATGGCTGCCGGTCACTTCTTGGTCATGAGTAGCCAATGAAACGCTTCAGCAGGAGCCACAGTTCCGATCCCTGCGGTCCCGGGTGCAAACTGGAAAGCAACTGGTAGCAACCCTTTGGTTGCCTAGGCATCTGTCACCGGAAGAAGCCAAGAGCAAGACTCTCACGCACCCACCAAAGTTATCTGGATCAAGATGGTTGAAGAATTTGGAGGCTGGGGAAAGATTTCAGGGCCATTCTTTAAGTTCGAAAATTAACAAAAGAAAAGAGCAAAGCAAAAGATTCCATTTTTTTTTCTCCCTGCCTGCACCTATTTTCTCAGTTGGACTTCAGTTCTCTCTAGGCCATTTGGCACCACACAAACCCTACATCCCGTTAGAGTGAGGTGAGGGTGAGGGAGCAGGCACTCAGTGCTTCAGTTAGGAGGCCACAAGCCCCGCAGCAGGCCCCGGGCAGGGGCTCTCCAGCGAGGGGCTTGGTTGCTGATAAATGGGCCTAGGATTGGCCTGCAGGAGGAAAAAGAGAAGGAGCAACTAGAAGCAAGATCCCGTTCTTCTGAACACCTTAACTTGCCTTCAATTTTCTCCACCAACCTGATCAAATGAAACCAACGCTGTGGGAAAAGCTGGGCGTGGGTCGATCCACGACCGGCCCCCTCCAAAAGCTGCGACCCGCGAAGACGGAGCAGAGAGCGGCCGGGGAGTCTGGGCATCTTGCGCGCTCGTGGGAGCCTCGGCGCAGGCCTTCGCCGCGATCAAATGGGGGCGCGGATGAAATGAGTGGAGCCCCCCCCCGCCCTTCTCCCCCCTCTTTTGAGGAAAAAGGTAGCCCTTGTGGCTCTTTCTCGAAAGAGAGGCCAGCCGGGAACGAACTCCACCGCCCCCAACCCGCCCGGGATCTACACTGCTGCTTCGCTGGCGAGTCGCGCAACTTCGCGCCGGGGCTCGGCTCTGGTCTGTTGCGCCGCAGCTGCCTTCTCAACCCGGGCGCGCCGCTGGGTCTTTACCGGTAAAGAAGCCTCCTCCAGGAAGCCTCTCTCCTCCGGCCAGCCCTGGAGTGGGGCAGGGTGTGAGGCCTTTAGAATATCCTAAATTTTGGCCCGGTCGAGTAGAATTTTTACCGCAACGAGGGGGAGAGGCGGTTGTGGGAGTCTGAGAATGAGGGTCCTCTGCACTTCGGGGCGGGAGCGGCTGTGCTATTTGCCACAAGTATCCTCGGCCGAGTTCACCCACATCTTGCTAAATCATAAACGTGGGTTAAGACGCGATTGCCAACCCAAACAAATAAACGATAGTGCGGCTTAACGTGATGGCCTAACGAATGCAGGCTGCTGACTTCCTATCCCCCCTGAATCATGATAACCAGTCCGGCAGCATATTGTGTAAAAGTAGCCAAATCTTAGTGATGGAAGCAGCGCTTGCTTCCTAGAGAGCGTGCAGAGACCTCTGATACAAGCATGAGCGTCGTCCCATCATCGCGCTAACAACGGGAAGGACACAATT
The DNA here is from genome assembly GCF_035149785.1 of Candoia aspera. NCBI lineage: Eukaryota > Metazoa > Chordata > Lepidosauria > Squamata > Candoiidae > Candoia > Candoia aspera. The sequence continues at coordinate 58,469,587 of NC_086158.1, read as the reverse complement.
TGCAAATACACGCGAATCGCAAGGTGGCGTCACGATACGCGTGACATCATTCGTCCCCTCCTGCAGACACCTCCCACTGGCGGCCTTGGGCTTCCGACGTGGATTCTGCACCTACCTCGGATGCGCCAGGTTCTTGCCCTCTCTTTTCCCGCTTCACCTACAAATCTAAGAGGGGTGTGTGCTGTTGTACCCCCCCCTAAAAGTCGTGGGACTTATTGTCAAAGGTTAAAGTAACCTAAACCATCTCCAATGGCGTTTAACTACAACTTCCATTGTCCCTAACCACTGGGGCTTTGCCTCCAGCTCGGAAAAGGCTGGAAAAGATTAGTTGCATTGATGGTTCTTCTTCCTACAGAGGAGCGTTAGAAACTCCAAGAGACACAGGTTTGGGGAAAACGACGTCACCCCACCACACCTATGCACGTCGCCTTGTTTTGCTTAAGATCCAAGAGGAGAACAGAAACATTTGTCCAACTGTTTTGTAACAAGCCTTTTTGTGGATATGTTCAGCTGGGAGTTCCCCTCCCGCACTCCTTTTTTCCCCCCTTTACTTTTGTAGAAAGGCAAACCACTGGAAACCCCCATCGTTTTCAACCGGATCCCTGCATCACTTGTAATTCCCTGTGGTGACTCCTTCCAGAGAGCTTTCTAATACAACCAGCTGGTCCTAAGCCGGTTGCTTTGGAGTTCAGAAGATGCCTCACCCCACCTCCAATAAAGATGTGTTGGAAAATAACTGCAAACGCTTTCAGACTTTTTCTCATATTTCCACCTTGAACTTTTTTTTTTACTCTAAATATTCCTGTCCAGTTTTTTAAGTCCAATATTCAGAACTTAGTCTTCTTACTCTCCATTCTGTATATTTTCCTCCTATAATTTAATTCAAAACAGATCGCGATCGCTTGCTACTGACTGTGTAGTATGCACATTGTTTGGGCATATAAGGTTCTCTCCCGCCTTGGCGAACCAAGTAAGGCACCCTTCCGGTTCACACTGTTCTGGTTTTGTGTGACGTGTTCGTTTGTAGATTACGTTGTGACGACTGGGGAACGTCTTCCCGAACCCTCCAGACTCCAACTCCCATCACTCCATTCGGAATCTCCATTATGGGGGCCGTCCCCTAACACGTCGAGAGGATAAAGCTTGAGCGAAGGCACTTCCCGATTTATTAGACAGAAGGATATTCGGGACCGGCCCAAGCGTGGAAAAATAACATGTCAAAGTAGTTTGGATCGCCAAATAGTCGCTTCGACTTGTTTGACAAAAGGCTGTAAAACTCTTGGGGGCGGGGGGGGGGGGAGCAGAGGGCTTCCTTCCCAGACGGGGGGGGGGGGGAGGCTATTAGAAAGCATCTGCCAGCCCAATAGCCCTTCATTAAACTCCAGAAAGAACAAACATTTTTTTTCTAAAGAGTCAAACTTTTCTTTCCCTTCACTGCCGATTCCAGGGGAAGAAGGGGGTGAGTGTCCTTCTATTCTCCTTACTAAGTTTTATCCCACTTTCCAATAAAAGTTATCCCAAAGCAGGGGTTACTTACCGCTAAGGAGACTTTCGTAGGATTGCGGTGTACATCTCTCCCCATGAAATCGAATCAAATTCGATTCACTTCGCTTTCTCCGGTCGCCCCCATTGGTTCCACCGGGAGATGAATAGAAAGCATCCAAGAGCTCCATTTCGGTACCCTTTTTCAGCACCCCCAGTCTGGTGCCCTCCAGATAGGTGGGAATACAACTTCCATTCGCCTGATTGCATGGAGAAGGTGGGAGTGGTAACCCAAGGCACCATCTGAACGGCACCAAGTTGGAGGAGGCTTCACAGGCGAGGCGACAACTACGCGGCGTCTCTGTCCCTGAGCTTTCAGTCTCCCTCCCCCTCCCCTCCCCTCCCCTCCTCTCCCAAAAACGGGAATGTTTGTTAAGATCCCAGCCTGGCACTTCAGATATTTAAACAATGGATATCCATTTGGATGAGGCTTTGAAACCCGGGGGTGGTGCGGAGGGAATAAGAAAATGTTCCCCTGGGTCGAAATGCCACCGGGTTCTTTCACACTTCAAGTTGAAGACAGGATTTTTTCTAATTTATTCTGAACCGGCTTTTTTTTTGGGGGGGGGGAGTTGAGGAGAATGAACCTCTTTCCCAAATACCCAAGCCAGTTGCCCGCTACTGAACTCATTCCCGGGCATCCAGGCTTTGGGCCGATTCGGCAGCCGAGCACCCTCCAGCTGGCTCCTCCGGAAGAGCATTACAAGCGCTTTCCCCCTTCCCGTTTCAAAGAAACGGGTTGCTTTTTTCATTGGATTGGGTGAAAACACACACCGGCAAGGAGGGGGGGGGGCTTTCTCTTACCTCCATTGGCCTTTGAGGCGCTAACTAACACTTTTCAATAAAATAAATCCCAGCCCAAGTTGGGACTGAAAGAAGGACGGACTGCGAAAATTAGGAGAGATCTGTGTTTTGACAATTTGTTTGCGACTTTTCTTTTTCAAAAGGAACGACGTAACTAAGAAATACTTGGGAGTTAAGCCCGTCGGAATGGGAAAGCCGTTTCCCTCTCCCTTTCTCTGCTTGCAGAGGAGGAGAAGGTGGAGGAATGCGGTGGTCAATGCCTTTTAGTAAGTTCCCTGGTCTTGTAACAACAACGACGACGACAACAGCAGGTAAATAATAATAACGCTTTCTAAAGCCCAAAGGAGGGCATGCAGTGAATGGATAATAACCCCAACTGAAAATTCCCTATCTAATTCGATAGTTAGTGCTAGGCAAAAGCTAGCCTTCGTAAATAATATACAAAGTAAGAAACCTAATCCAGCCAGCTAGAATGTTTAATTCATCATTATGCGAACTAATTGGAAGGTGATTATATGGTAATTGCTCATTAGTGGTGTATATTTATCGCTGTACCTTATGTCAAGGCCATGGGAATTGTGTAGAGTCTGTTCTCTCATTTCAAGATCAGTTTCAGGAGCCGGTTGGATCAAGTGGTTGCCCCCCCGCACCCCGGCCAGCATCTTGACGTCAGGTCCAGCCAAGTGCAATAGAGAGCTGGGCTATAAATATTAGCCGGCTTCCCCTCGCCGAGAGGAGGGGGGGGGGGAAGACAGGGAGGGCTGCAAGGCTTGACGTGGGGATGGTCACCTCAAAAGGGCCCGGAGGAGGAGGGGTGCTGATCCCCGCGGAAACTGCTTCAACAAAGGCATTGCAGGGGAAGTAAGAACCCCGAATCCTGGATATTTGCCAGCATGGGGAAGGGAGGAAAGAGGGAAAGGAGGTACAGGCAATTTTAAAAACACGAGCGCGAGACTAGTCTTCTCCCAGCCACTGGGATGCAGCAGATAAGGGGCACGAATAAACCTAGTCCCCCTAAAATGGTCGGGGGGGCGCCCGAAAAGTAGGCAGCAGCTTATCTAGTCTTTTGAACTTAACTTTTAAGGCGGCGGGAGGGGAGGTAAGAAAATCTAATGGGCAGTGAGCCTGTCCGGTGCGGGGGGAGGGGGCGGTGAGCAGAGGTGGTGTGAGCGGAGCCTCTCGCTTGTCTGCTCCGATCTGTACGAAATGTGCATCCGCGAGGCAAAAACGCTGAATGCCCCAACGACGGAATCAACTTTTTGTCAATAATAAGGATATATCCAGGGAGAGGAGAAAGGCCCGCCCCTTGCGGGATCTTTGCTTTGGGGAGTGGTCAGGTTCCCGCGACTGGATGAGGCCGCAGTTTCATGCCGAAGGAAGCCCCCCCCCCACCCGTTTATTCTACCAAACGCTTACAACGAAGGGGCTGCGTTTGGGATCATTGGGCTGTGTAGTTGGGAGCCTGAGAAATGGCAAAATGCTTGAGATGTCCCTGTACATTCAGAGGGTTTAGTGGGGTTTCCAACAAGAAGTCGAGCCCGAGCGAGACCTAGGGCTGATTTTCCCTAGTTAGGGGGTACCGGGGAGATGCCTTTCCCGAAGGATTCCCTCCCCCACCCCCATGTTCAAGTGCGCATCTGCGGTGGATGCGCTGCATGGGACGCTTAAAGAGCCGAGACCTTGGAAAGAAAAGGCTTTTGTGAGCTCCTGGGTCAACCAGGCACCTGCCAGCGGATTAAATTCCGGCGGGGCGTCAAATGACAGTCTCTTGACACTCTTCCCTCCTCAATAAAGGGTAGAATTTTCCAAGGTAGCGGGCAGGAGGACCCAGGTAAGGCGAAGTGGCTCGTTTTGAATAGTGAAGCCTGGACACACCTCTTCCGAGACGAACGTCCCTTTCCTCTTACTGCCGTTTCCTCCCCGGCTGAGTAGCTGGCTTCTGAAGAGGAGGAAAGATTGCTCCCTTCCATCCCGCTCACACAAACTTTTTTTTACAGAGCGGCTGTGTTCACACAGCCTGCTTAGCCGAATCCGGTTAAGACCCAGCGACTGATTTTTTCAGCATCATTAGATAGGCTTCTTTCAGGGAGTTCAAAGTTGTGCGAATCTATCCCTTTTAGTCATTAAATGATTCAGTGCAGGAACCCAGAAAATGGGTTAATTTGGTAACCAAATTAACTGTGTTGTGTGAACACAGCCTTCCGTTTCTCCATGAATTTACTTAAAACAAGTTCAAAACAAATCAGAAGAAAATTAATGCTTTTGGCCTGTGTTCTCTGAGAGTGCGGACAGTCCTAACCCAAGACGGTTGCAGTTTTAAACCGAGTAATTAAGTACGGAATTGCCCCTAGTAGACTGGCTTCTACGTCTGAGTAGACATCTATAGGGTCACGCTGTTATTTTCACCCCAAAGGTGAAGTCCTTAAGATGTCTAACAATATTATCAGCCTGGTTTCAAGACTTTGGAGCACGTGTATTTTATTCCTGCTGCGACAATCCTCTTAAGCATTTGGGTTTACGGGATGCATGGATCCAGCCTTCAAAAAGACGAGTGCTAATTTCTTGAACATATTTGCCAGCAAGCTGGCCCTGTTTCCCTTTTCCCCGGAACTTCCTCTCAGGAAAGGAAACAACATCAAAAGCTAAATTGGCAGAGAGTGCGTGAAGCTGATTTCTGAGTATGTATATAACAACCTCTTCTCATCTGGGGTCCTCCAGGTATCTTGGACTACAGTTTCCCAAATTCCAAGTCCGGATGACGAGAACTTCTGAAAGGCTCAGTTGGAAAAGGATGCTCAGAGTTCAGCTCACTGATCTGAAAGAAGTAAAAAAAGTTCCGGCGGAATTGTTGCCGCCCTCCTGCAGGCCATCCACTCACATCAAAGCCAACGGGGAAAGGAGTGAGTGGTCCTCTCCAGCACTGACGCGATTGTCTTGAGGACCTCATAGATCTCCCGGGACTGGACTTCCTGGAGCTTTTAATACCCTGGGGGAGGGAGGAGAGAGGTCCTATCAATCTGGATTTGCTCCCAAATCGGTTGCTCCCGAACAACCTAAAGGAAGAATCTGTCCATTGGAAATAGCTGAAGGGGGAAAGGGAGGAGGTCTGAGCATCTCCCCTCAAAGTTATGTGACATCTGGTTTCCCTGGCCTGAGAGCGATCACAAAAGGCCAATTCAAAGCCAAGCGCCGCTGATTAATCGGGGCTTTCGCTTCCAGCGCTGGCCCCTCCCCACGCCCCATGGCTGTGAGCGTCCCACCAGGACAAGCCCGGGCCGGCGCAAGGTTACCGTTCGGGGTCACTAGGTCCTCTAAACTGCGACGTCCGAGGCGCAGCAGGGCTATTTGGAGAAGTAAATCAATTGATACATTATTAGCTCTAAGTAGTCACGAAAGAGAAGCCGAAGCTTGGGCTGGCCCGGACGGCTACCTCAGTGACTTGTGCTCTGCTTCCCTGTCCCTTCGAAAGAGCAGGGTTCAGCTTCGTAGAAGGGACGGAGTAGTGTTTGACAAAAAATATCGGGACAGTAAACTCTGGGTACAAGTTTCGTACGCGTTGCCCTTCATTGCACGGTTCCTTGGAAGGGAGCTCCGTCCGCGAAAACGGGCTAAGTATTGAGGCGTGGGAGAGCCTTGTTCACACACACTGGAGGAGAATCCAAAACCACCTGGCCCCAAAGGCATTACGAAATACCAGCTTATGACATAATAACCACAAAGACTTTGCGGGGAGGGGGGTAGATGATGATGATGATTTACAAGTCCTAACTCTCCCCTCTCCTCAAGACCATCTAGGAGACAGACGTTGCAGTTCAGCAGAAGACAACAGGATTAGTCTGAACATCCCCCAGTTTGTGTACAAAAACCAGGCCCTGGGATTTATTTCTAGGGAAATCCGTTTCCCTGAGTTCCATGGGCTTACTCCGGAGTCGTGCTGCAGCCTAATTCTAATGTGGCTCAGCTGAGCTGCTAATCTTGGTCCATAGTTCAAATCCTGCCCTAGAGGCAGCCCCAACGTTTACCTATACGAAACCCACGTTAGATAGACTGAGAATGGATGGCCGCAAAGAAATAACACATACATACACACACACGAGGGCACTATACTAAATGGGCTCGACGGGCTCCGAAGTTTCCACTGTTCCCAGCGCCGGTTTTCTCAGCAAGGTTTATATTCTCCACCTCCATTCATTAAGAACAAGGAGGCCAGCCAGGAATGGTCCTGACCCCTTAGTGCACATTGACTTGGAAGTAAGTTTCCTTGAGAGACCGAAATGCGGCTTCTAAAGAAGGTCCTTGAGCCTAGGCTTAGAATCCACGCGAAAATGGCCAAGCGCCGGGGGGCAATTGTCTGCCCGCCAGTTCAGAAGTAAGGCACTTGGAGCTCAAGCGGACTGAACCTTGATAAATGTAGATACTTCACGGGCGAGCTTGGGGATCTGGCCCTGGCGCTGCAGGAGATACCTCAGAACCGTCGTAAGACTCCAGGAACCAGACCGAAGCCAGAAAGCTGTTCTGAGACAGTCGGGGCAGCGGGGAAATGGACGGCTGCGCTCTGCGGATGCGCGCGCACACAACCCATCCTGCCTCCTTCCGTCAATTTTCTGTCCCGGCACTGAACGGCTTTGTTAGATATCCTCTGCAGACGTTAACCTCCTAACCCAAGTTGTTCAAACAGCATAAGGAAAGGGTTTTTGTCTGGTACAAGGGCAGCCCCTTCCAGTGTATTCCTTACAAGGCAATGGGAAGCCCCATCCAAAACTAACGGTGTGGGGGGGGGGGGAGGACTTTGCTTTGTGGCATTTATACCACGCCATCACCGTTTCCTTCCCTCGGACGTCCACTAGCCTTGCTTGAACGCAGCTAGGTTACACCAGGCTGCATGCGCACCTCTGTAGTTGGTCAGATGTCGGAGAGAAGAGTTCCCGCTTAGCGAATGGGGCTTCCCGCTGAGGACCATCAAACACCTTTTTCTAACCCTGGGGCGGCTCGAGCAGGGGTTTCACCCCTCCCTCGGCACGAGGTCGTCATCTAGGGAAGAACGGAGCGGGCTCGGGGCACGGCTTCACAACGGATGGGCTTGACTCAGCAACCGGTGGCCCTGCAGATCTACACTCCGCCTACCCGTTGGCCATGCTGGAAGAGTTGCTGAGATGCGAATCCGTCCGGCCACCCTTAGAGGAGGTGCAGGTTTTCTCTCTCCGTTAAGGGTTTTATATTGCAGCCTTTCCCAGACGGGGGCCCTCTAAATGATAGGCCTCGTACACATCGGGAGCAAGTCCGCGGTTTGCTAAAGAAAAACTGCAGGAAACCGGCGTTAACTATGTAGCTGAGTATGGCGCAATGCACACCGCAGCGCCTCTTCTACCTGGAAACGGCTTCTCCGGGGGTGCATGAGCCACTTCTGTAATGTAGCAGCTGCATGCGGGCCGCCTCCTTCCAGGGAGGGATTTTAAAAAGAAAAAAAAGAATATAAACAAACATTAGGGCGAGGGATAAGAGAAGAACGGCGAAGGGGCGGGGAGCGGGCGTAGGCGGCGTTGGCGCACGCTAGCAACAACCACGCCGCAGCCCGGTTTCGTTCCGTCGGCCGGCCCTTCGCGGGCGGAAGGTGGCGTCGGAGTGCGGGAGCGCGAGCAGCGAGAAGGACGAACGCTTTTGCTTTCCGGAGCTCGGGAGCCCAGAAGGAAAGCGTTTCCGTCCCGGCCTGTCGGTTAGGAGGCGCCGCGCCAACGCCCCGGCCTTGTCCTCTACCTGCTGCTCCCAACCTCGCCCCCCGCGCCCTCTGTTTCCCCGCGCCTTTCAGCCTCGAGGAGGGGCCTGGCCCGGCCAGGAAGAGACTTCTGCGGGGGCGCAAAATTCCAGCCTTCCAGCGCCGACAGTACCAGCAGCAGCCTGCGTAATCCGTGCCGCTTTAAAAGAGATGAATTAATAAAGCAAATGAGGACTTAATAATTCCGAGCGTCCTGCTTTTGGGGGGGGGCGAGGGGGCGAGGGAGGAGGAGGAAAAGAAGAAGAGAGCGAGAGACAGAAAGAGAGAGGGAGGGAGGGAGAGAGGGAGGGGAGAAAGTGCGCCCAAATTGTTTGCAGTGGATCAAGGCAAGCCGCCTTTTGCTTCACTTTCTTTATCTTAATTCCGACTTGAAAAGATATAATTATCTAGTTTGAACAGAGCTGCTATCAAATCCTTCTTTAGGCAGGGAAGGGGGAAGCTGGAGTGTTCTGAGCCGCTCGGTGGAGCCTGAGATAGCGAGTAATGAAGTTGTGGAGTCCTCAGATACAAAGGGCATTAACCTCATTAGCATGAAACCTTTTCTTCTAGCCATTGTGGGACTCTTTCAGACGCCTAATCCCCCCTATTTTCAAAGCTTGGTTTGTAATAAAGCTTTTAGAGTTTTTCCCCCCCAAAGCTAATAGCATTCTCTGAAGATTTTATTGCTGTTACGCTACATAGGGCGCTTAATTCCCCCCTTCTGTCTCCTTCTTTCTTTTTTCCCCTTCTTTGGGGTTTCAGAAAAGAGAGTTTGTGTTATATGGGAGGGTGTGTGTGTATACACACACACACACACTCTTTAAAAATATCAAAATAGGAAAGAATTTTGAGTAATAAAAGCAGAGTCTAGGGTGAAGATGTGTGGGTTTCATTTTATACCTTTAATAGGATTGAGAGAAAATTTAAAGATGCTAAAACAAATCTCTTGCCTAAATCTTCTATTTTCCAAAGAAAGAAAGAAAGAAAAAGAGAAAGAAAGAAAGAAAGAAAAAGAGAAAGAAAGAAAAAGAAAGAAAGAAAATTTACCATAGGCCCAGATCAGATCTTTTGAATCCAATTTCTAGAGAGCCCTGTAGTGGTCAGCACCTGCATGGAATCTCTAATTTGAATTTTTCAAGGCAGGTTGTTGAACAAAGCTGGTATTTTTGCAACGCATTGTAACTTCGCCTTATCGCAGTGTAAAGGGTAGTCAGATTGTCCTAAATTATGTCCAACTAGCCCCCCTGGATCCACGGATTAAGAGATTAAAGGAGACCACTGGGCAATGGCTCTTCTTTCCCCTTCATATTCCTGGTATGATAATTGCCTAAACTGATTTGCACTTCCACAAAAAAGTCTTTGTAGCTGGAACACAGCAGACCGAGGCTTGTGCTGTCAATGGCAAGAAAACTGATTAATGCAGCCTATCAGACTAAAGAGCAAATGAACCATGAATTAAATGTAAAAAAAAACTGGGGTACCCCAGAAAGCCAACTAGCTTCCTCCAGGATTAGGAGAAACTTCTTGCCCCTTCTGTATTAAAGTTGGCATCCCTTCCTTCCCCTTAGAGAGATTCTCCTTCAGAAAACACACAGAATAATACTGAAATAAAAAGAAAATAGTGCGACTGAGAAGAAACTAATATGGCTGCATTTTTGAGACTGCAGCTCAAATCTTCTGTCCCACAATAACAAGTAAGGCACAATTATTATACCACTACGTGTTACTGACACACCAATCCTCAAGGCACTCCTTTGGAACAATCCTACACATGGATGTTTTGAAGACAGCCCACTGAGTTCAGGGAACCTGCCAGGTAAATTGTAATTTGGACTGCAGCCTTACTTGGAAGTAAATTAGGTTGGCACCAAAGGGGCTTTACTTCCAAGTAGCTGTTAAAATGAAGCTTCACAAGATCAGAAAGAAAAGGAGGGAAGGATTTAATTACACTGGGCCTTTTCAAACCATTTTCATCATTGGATAGGTTCATGGGTTCAGATGGGACTTAAATCCAAATTAAGGCTCAGCAATGCCCATATTTCAGCAGACCAATCAACAGTCCAATTATTCCACCAGTATATACCAGTACTAAAATGCTGACAGCCCAAAAATCCTAAGCAGGGACCTAGAGACCAATTGTGGTAATGCAGCTCTGAGACACTTTTATATGGATACAGGCTTTACCCCCAGCATCTAGCGGCCCACAAGGAACGACAGTGCCAGAAGTTCAAATCTGTGTACTTGGTAACCCTGACTTTCTTCTTTGTGGACTTCAATTATGTACATAGACAAATCTTTCAAATGAACACTGCATTTTTCAGAATGGATACCTGAAAAGGGTATGTGTACCAGTCAAAAAGTACTAAATGAAAGGCCCTTCCTTTGCTTGAAAAAAATCATCTTACTGCCATTGTGATTTGATATCATGAATATTTTTGTCCCCTGGTTTTACAGTGTCACTCTCGGGATGACTGATACCAACACTGATCGTGAAATCTAAAGGCTATTAGTACCAAAAGGGATGAAGGCACAGAAAGGAGAAGGTTAAACTTTAAAAAAATGCTTAAAATTGTTAAGCCATATTGATAAATCTTTATTGACAAAATATTGACATTGAGATACTTCTTGGAAGTATATAGTGTGTTAGAATTCTAACAAATTAAACACACAACACAAAAATATTTACATTCTGGTAAAGAAGACAATAAGGAAACATTTGTCATTTTAGCCAGCCTTTTCCAGCCTGCTGTGCTTCAAAAGTGTCAGTTCAGTTCCCAGAATTCCAAAAGCCATGTTGGTTGGGAATTCTGGGAGGTGAAAACCAACACTTCTAAAAGGCACAGGGCTGGAGAGGTTTGTTTTAGTAGCTGTATAATCTTGGAACAATTGACATTATTTATTTCAGTGCTTGAAATCTGTCCCTGTGGAAAATGGGTCAGGGTTGAAATGCCTTGTCTACACTGGTGCCCTCCAGCTATGTTGGACTACTATTCCCATCACACCCAGATGCTGGGTGTTATGGAAATTGCAGCCTTGCACATTTGGGAGGCCCAGAATTGGAAAGGCTGAAATATCTTCATATCCCTCCATACTCCTGTTTTAGCACAGCCCATTAATGGAAAGGAAGAAAAAAAAAAACACCTGAAGTTTTAGAATGAGGACTATTTTCTTTAAATTTCTTTCTGTCTTGCAGCAAAATTATAAGGGTTCCCTTCCCCTCACCCTTTACAACCTTTATCCTTTTCTTCAGAGGGTATCCATTTGGGGAAAAGCAAAACTTATTTTTAAAAAACAGAATTCGTTACTGCTACTTCATTTAGTTTTCACAACCACGTTGACGCCAGAAGTTATCATAAAAAGATTTACAGACTGCACAGCTTGTCATAAAATAAACTTAAAAAGCACACTGAACCTGTTTCAGGAGGAGAAAAAAAAGGACACTTCCTATCTGCCCGTCTTTAGCAACCTTTTCTTTAAAGCCCTACACCCTCCTTCATCCCCTTCCCGCAAGGTCTTTTAACCAACCAACCAACCAACCAACCAAAAAGGAAAAAAAAAGCATGCAGTTCAAGTTTCTGGAACAGGTGTATCGATTTTGGCTAGGTGGAATTTTCTCTCCCATAGACTGGGAGAAAATTAGAATTATTGTTAATAAGATTAAATCCCTCGTGAAGTGCAAGGTGTCCTATGCGGCTGCGTGAGTGTGTGCATTTCCCTTTGAAATTTGAAGTTATTTCATTCTGAATGGCAAGAAACTGAATATTGGTCAATCATCTGGTCTCGGTGATTTGGCTTTGACTGACAGTCTCTCCCTTCCCCACCCCTCGATCTCTCTCTCTCTTGCTCGTCCTCTCCCTCCCTCCCTCCCTCGCTCTCTTTTTTGTACCGGTGCAGGACCAGCGCGGTCAACGCTCGGACTGACTCTTGCCCCTGGCCGCTGCCTCTGTCTAAGCCAGAAGGGCCGTGCGAGCAAGCCGGAATCTGTCCTTCGCCCGGCCACGACACTCACTTTCCTGGGCTTGTCCCGAGCCTTGAACACGGGCGGTGTTCCTGGAAAAGTCTGTTAAGCGCCAGCATCCAGTTTCGCTTCTTTTTGCTGCTTCTTTTTCTACTTTTTAAAAGGGGTGGTTTAATCGTCGGACGTGACGTCGATCTCCTCTGGGCTGGCTTGCTTGGTGGCGATCCTCCACCGGTTAATATGATGGGTTCCTTTTTTCTTCTGTTGGGAGTCCGACCCTTCTTCTTCCAACTTCTGCCGCTTGAATTTTGTCCGCCGATTCTGAAACCAAACTTTTACCTGGGGAAGCACAAGGAGAGAGGGGGAGAAAACAGAGGCGGCTATTAAGCTTGGGCAGGTACTCCTTGCTAGGTAGACCAATTCATCATAATTAGCCAAAAAAGGGAGGGAGGGAGCGAGCGAGCCTTTTCTGCCCTTGTAATGCTGCAATTCTGTACCGCGGCGCTTCTTCCCAGATTCGAATAGGATAGGCCACTGGGGCTTAAGGTGCGAAGCAGACCAGGAAGCCACGAGTAAGTCCGAAAAGAAACTACTCACTCCGAAAATGTTCCTAATCGCCGCACCCTTCTTTACCCTCGACATCCTACAGACGCTGCGTTTGGTTTCAATTCCAGAATCGACTCTCGTCCACAGTCCTTCCCCGCCAAAGGACATTGGTGGTCACCTCACGCTTGTCCTTTCCAGCAGTATAAATGTATGAGTGAGCGCGTGCTGGCTCCTTCGTCCTCGCTACAATTACACGTTTAGCAACCGCCCAGAGAACTACCAGAAATCCCAAGAGCCACCTTCTGCCTACCTTTGCTATCAAGAGCCAGGATCGCAGGCGGGCCCAGGCGCGCGCACACGCACTATACATACATTAGGGTATTCCCGGCCTAATAAACATCCACTAGAGTTGCAAACCTAAACTTACGACTGTTACACGGAATTCTGGTTTCAAGCCTCGGTACAATTGTTCAGAAGTTAATTCAAAGATGGGTTATTTGTGAGCAGCTATAAAGGACAGGCTGGAATTGGTGGGTTGGTAAAGGTTTTTAAGCTTAAACCCTGAGAACTCCAGTCTTTCTCCTTGCAAAAACCGCACCCAACCATCCATCCCTATTTGTAGGAAATTTCTCCATTGCGTCTAATGGGGCTTCCTCTAAAGTAAGTGCCGGCATCATGAATGCCTGTGTTGTTTCTCCCCTACTTGCTCTGCCCAGAGCCTCGCAGGGTCTTGGAGCCTGACAATATGGCATTTCATGCAAGTTGGTGCTTTAAGATCCTATGCACGCTTACTGGGAAATAAATGCCATAGAAATTAACGGGACTTCCCGTGGCTTTGGAAGACAATGCCAGGATCAAAGGCAATCTCATTGACTTCACAGGAACACTGACCTCCTGCCTCCCTGGAACTCATTTAAGCCATAGTAATTGGGCTTTAAGATTAATCCCCCACTTTAGGCACAGTCCTTGGAAATATGCCCCCATTGATGTCAATTTAGGACTGCAGCTTTTCACCACTCGTTTTTAGCATTAGATTCCATCAGAAAACCAATAGGGCTTCCCTCCCAGGAAAATCATTTCGGATCATGATGCCAAGCGTTCAACACTCTTTACAAGTCCACTTGGATCACAGGATCGGATTTTGAATGCAAACGAGTAACTGGGGCATCTGACTGCATTCGAGCTACAAATGTTTATTCTGAATTAGGACACACTTCTATCACAGAACTGTGTTAAACTCTAGTTAACAAAGCCATGATAATTCTATTAACATAACCTGCTAAGCCAAATCATCTTATGGCTTAACCTAAAATGCTGGTTCACACAACAAATTAAAATCTAATGTGATTCGGTTTGCCTTAGCCTTGTGTGAACAGAGTCTTTGTGCTGTACAGGGACTTCCTGTTTTCTCCAGAATAGCTCTGTCACGATCTTGCTGGTCTGGGAGGAAAAATACCCTTTGGGATCTCAGTGGACTACTGACAGAAGTCTTAAGTCCATTTACCTGGACACAACCCCGGTGATTTTAAAAATGTTTACTGAAATTTGCTTCACGTGGTAGCAGTGCCTTGCCATCCTAACCTGTTTTGCTTCACTAATTCCATGGGTTGCCTTCCCCAAGAGTACAGCAGAACTGGGATCTGTGGCTGTTATCTAGACATCTGGATATATGTACATCCACCTGTATGCATTGCTCCATATGTTTGCCCATTTGAATCAATCCATGATACATACATATCATATGTCTACCATGTATGATATATACACATGATGTATGTATCTTAAAAAACCTGACTGGGAGGAAGAGGGGCTGCCTGTGTGTCATTTACTGCACAGTGGCAGTGATGTCTACATATTGTGGGTGTAATATACATAAATCTGGAATAGAATGAAGGTGTTCTGTTCTTGCAGAGAAGGGAATATTCAGCTATTCAGTCTCCCTTTAGATCTGTTTATGTGTGTGTGTGATCACACCTGTCCCCATTTCCTGAGTCTCCATGTCTCCTCTCTGTAGTGCACATTTTGTTATATTAGAGTACATTTTGCATAAGAAAGTTTTTAGGAATGGAGACAGTGCTTAGGAATTCCGGGGTTCAAGTTTTTACTATTAATCACCATGGCCTTATTGAAGATACTTAAACACAAAATAACTAAGCCAGACTTCTTTTTAATTCCCCCTCCACCCACTTTCTGCCATCCTTCGTGAAAACCGTTTGATCTCTCCACTGAAAAGCAGTTCTTACTGTCGGACCTTAGAAACCGATTAACAGACAGGCCTACCAACATTTAGCCCAAACTCAGCTAGGTTCCAGGTTAATTTAGGAGGGGAAAAATCCCTTTAAAGATGGAGGAGGGGATTATTCTACCGTAATTAAAAATAATCAAAAGGGGGGGGGGGAGAGTGGCGAACGAGCTCAGTTAATTAAGGAGGAGGTTCGATTTCTGCCAACTTCAAATAGAGCCTCCTTTTGTATCAAGCGCCTCTGTCTTATCAAAGGAGAGAAGGGAACGCATTTCCCCTAGAAGCCTGGGTGACTGCGATTCGACGTTAAAAACGGGGAAGTCCTTCAGGTTAGTCACCTTAGGAAAGAAGGGGGAAAGAAGTCGCCATGAATTTGCGTTGTCTCTCCGAAATCCAAATCAAACACAACCTGCTGATGCTGCCAGTCATTTAATAACAGATTATATCGATCCCGAAATTACCTCCAGAGCGAGTGGAAGTGACTCCCTGTCGCGGCCAAAGGTAAACGCGGTTTTAAAAGAAGGAAAAGGAAAGGGAGCACTTTCTGTTCTGATTCAGCCTGGAAATGCCTGATAAAGACTTTGCACGGGAGGCGGGGGGGGGGAGGGAAAAATCCGAAAACGGGACCATTTTAATCAGCCACTTTAACCCGCTTCGCTGCCCTTTCTGAAGCTCTTCGCTGCCAGACGCCTTTCCCCACATCTCGGCTGCATTTTCATATTCTCTACCGAAGCCCCTTCTTTAAATAGTGAGCGGGGAACAAGGGGTGAGTTTAATTTGCTTTTCAGCGTGCTAATTGAAGGGGACGACGGTTCATTTCTCCACGCCGATCTCCAAAGGGGAGCTCATTTTGTCGGGGGCTGGGGGCCTGACACCGCCACAATAGACCCCGACCAGCTTCGGAATCAAGCGGGACAAAGACCACCTTAAAGGCCGCTTTGCCCGTGGAAATCAGCTTGTCAGCAGCCCCTTGTTCGGCGAACCTCATCAAAGTGTCGATCCATTGACTGGGGTTTTGTTAAGGGAGGCACGTTTAAAACAAAAGATCCAACCTCTTCCATGCTCTCCTCCGCTCCGCTCCGCCCCAAGAAAGGCAGGAAGGGGGGGGGGAGGAGGAAAAAGTGTTACAACTTAATCCGACCCAAGAACGTTACTGTTTACTGGGAACTTTGAACTAAGCTGGGTCTATTTTTTCCCTTCTTCTTCCCCTCCCGCTTCTCTCCTTTCCTTTAAACACAAGAACAACGTCGCGGAGGAAGCGTGTTTCTTTCGAAGTGGCTTGGAGGGGAGAGAAAGGCTCCCGAATTTAAGGGATGCCACAGTAACCAAGCTGAGCGACAATTGAGAGCTCAGGCGAAGGAATCTTCTCAAAACCCCCACCTTAAACCAACCCTCTGGTTTCAAAGGTGCAGGCCCCCAGAAGGCAGCTGGGCTTGCTAACAGGCAGCCTGAACGATGAATTTGATCTGCTTTCCCCTCTTCCTCCTCCTCCTCGCCCCCTCTCCCCCAAGGTTAATACAATAGATCATTATCCTAAGCACACTTTTCCAAGAATCTCCTACGGCCTCATCTAGGCAATTGTCAAACAACGCCATTCTCCCCATTGCATTGCCCGGCGCACCAGCTTTTTGAGTCTATCCCCACCCGCACCCCCAAAATGTCATTGGTCATTCCGTTAGGCTGGAGAACATCCGCTCTTCTCAACGGCGGAATTTCCAAAGAGTCCGGAATTCTAGTCACCAGGAAAAACGCCAAACTCTCGACCCACAAAACCATGGAGGCGGTTTTAAGAAGGTTCGGGCTTCACTGCAGCGCGGAGGACATCTTTAAAAGCCGCGTGGAAATCCGTGGGATTTAAACGCCAGGCCAGTACATCCAACAGCTTGTTCCCCTATATCTTTGCTCGGAAATAGTTCCGTCGCAATCAGATTCGGGGCTTCTAAGCTCACTACCGGCCCAGGGCCGAAATCCAGTTATTTATCAAGACACATGTAAAGAAAAACAAACAGGAAATGCTTACTTTCAATTTCAAAAACAAACCGGGAAGGGGAAAAAACAGTGTTTTTCCCCCTTACGGACACGTGTTCTAGAGTGTGAAATACATTTTTAAATATAGATTTTATTTAAAACAAAAACAATCCCAAAACAAGTCCACACCCTAAATAAGAACACAATAACTAACCAAAAGAACACACCCTTTGTACTCCAAGTTTCAAAACTGGCACGAGATAAATCTAGAGGTCCAAGGAACAGTTTTAAGCCCTGTAATACTTAAAAACTCCTCAAAGATGAAGAAGCCCTAACATCGAACTCATGTTTTATTCCTCTGCCTTGAAATTTGGCCCCAGATAATCCTCACTGCGTGAGCCAAAACCTGTTAAGCCGATCTGCCTTGATCAGCGGTGTAATCCTAGGCAGGTCTACTTAGAAGTCAGTCCCACTGAATTGAATGGACCGGGCTTCCAAGCAAGGCATATAGGATTGCAGTGGGGAGATGATAAATGCCTTTCGCTGTCACTCAGGCGAAAGATCTTATTTTATTTAGACTCCAAGGAGCACGTAGCGAGATCTACAGCAACCACTGGCTTTAGGCACTGAATAGACAGACATATTTGAGAAAATAAGCACGAGAGGGACATTACTTTCTTTCTTTAAAGAAGGTTAACAGAAGGAGACGGCTCCGGCTTTCCCCACCAACACCGCCCTTATATTTCACGCGCTTTACACAGGAAGCAAGTGGTGTTTTTTCCCTCCTCCTTCCTACCTGAGTTTCCGTGAGGCTGAGGCTGTGGGCCAGTTGCTTTCTCTCTGCCCCGACGACGTAGTGATTTTTTTCAAAAGCGTGCTCCAGCCTCAGTAACTGGGATGGGGAAAAAGCGGTGCGGATCCGTTTCGGTTTCCGGGCCAGTGCGTTGTGCAAGAGGAAACTCTCCGGGCTGGTTTCATTACCTGGATAGGCAGAAGAAAAAAGTAAAGGAACAAAGAAGCAGGAGCCAACCAAGCCCGGCTAAATACTTTTTTTTGCATTTCTCTTTCTGCGGGGGGGGGGGGGCAAATAAAACGCCATCCCTTCTTTATTTGGCCCTTTTCTGACACACGATTTGTTGCTTCGCTAGAGCTTCGGTTCTCCCTCGAAGGAGGACTGGAATTAACTGCCTTCCCTTTTCTCGTACTTATCTCCAGAAAGGAAATTGGGGAGGGGGATGAAGCTGAGGGTATATTAATTGGCTAGTTTGGTATTCTTTTGCGGGAGGAAAGATGCGGTTTAGGTGTGCTTCGAAAGCACCAAACTTCGAATTAAGGGGAGTCAACAGTAACAAACCGACGAATTATTTCCCACATCGGTCAGTCTCCTCCACAAGCCAGGAGGTACTCCGGGAAAGGTGAAAAAAGAATCTTTAGGGTGACCCAGTTTTGTAAATAGATCCCCCACCCGCATCCACTTCAAACTCCCGCTTTATTCTCTCCTCGTCGCGAACCCAAGCGCTGTTCCTTCCTCTTCCTCTTCCTCTCCTCCTTGCCTGCCGCTTTTGTATTATTCTGAAAACCCTCTTTGTCAGTTCCCTAGTAAGTTAAGGAGGTAGAGTTACTGTCCTCGCCACTGTCCGTTTTGAAAAATGGGCCGGAGGAACTGCTCTTGCCAAAGTTGGTTTTACAAAATGCAGAGTCCTCCTCCTCCACTTCCTCCTCTTATCCAAAATGCGAACAAACGGCACAGTGCGAGTTTGCCTTAGAAATAAGTCGCACTGAATTCATTGGGCCTTTCTCCTAAACTAAAAAAAAAAAAGGCGTGGGTGTTTTCCTCTTTGGTGGGCGCGCGCACACACACACACACGCACTCAGGCTGCATTCATCCACTGCAAAACATTTTCAGTAAAGGTTTGAAAATGTTACCCCAATCGCCTGTCAATTTTGTTCTATTGGTTTCCTTGTCCTGCTATTTCGCTCCTTTCCGGAGAGGGAAAGGCCGATGCCGCAGCCAAGCCCTTCCTTTCCGCTGGCGCTCTTCAAGAAGAAGAACACAACGGAGCGAGGATTACGGAGTGAGCGAAACCCTTAATTTTCCACCCAGAGCTTAGTCGCATAATCGTCACCCACTCGCTGCCTTATCTTCCTTCTGGGGAACCGCTCCAACCCCGCCTGTGAGGATTTCACCTTTTTTTCTTCCACACCCCGAATATGTATCCCATAATGGATTTGTGGGACAGCCTTTATTTATTTATTTGGGGGGGGAGAGAAGGAAAGCTTCATAAAATAACTGAAATGCGTATGAATACCTTTCCAAGGCATTGACACGCATGAGGACAGCAACTACACGCACACAGCAGGAGCACACACATAGCAGGATGGGTGCCTTACGGGCATAGGCAGCGGGTGGAGATCTCTCAGACTGATTGCTGTTCTCTCCCCCCTCCCCCGCCCCCCATATCAGCCTTCAAAAGTCTTAATCACTTGGCCTCCCAATTTCTCTCTCTCTCTCTCCCCCTCGTCCTAACCCTCCCTTCTCTCTCTTTTTCTCTCTCTGGCCGTCTCACCTGCCACCGGTCCTTTCGCCCTCTCTTCTGTTTAGTGATAATTTTATGTGAACCGAAGGCAAGGGAAGGGAAAAGCTGTTGGTCAGGAGTCTCTCCCAAGGCTTCACAGCTATACTTTGTGTTGTTCTGGAGATCCCCCGGTTCACTGGAAAATGACAGCGGAGGGGGAAAGAAGCCAAACCAAAACACAGGGAAGCGACTGCAGGGCGACCTAAGTTGTTGTTGTTTTCCTGAGAAGTTAAGACCCGTGGAGACCCTGGACTTTAAAGGAATTGATTCCCAGGAACTTCCCTTAGAAGCTGCACTTCGGAAGTCGGTTACTGCAACCCGATGGACTCACAAGAAATCGGGCTAAGGAATGTGTGTGTGTGTGTTTGTACTTCAGTTAGTTAGATATAGATACACAATACAAAGTCCTCCCTTTAAGCCATTCGGGGAGTTTCTCGAAGTAGTAGTTTGGGTATTTGAGTTCATGAGGCAGCAGTAACTCCAAATGCGTGTCACCTTTGGTTTGTCTATTTAAAAATAAATTCAGTTGTGAGATTTTAAAAGTCGCTCTAACATTAACAAGAATTCGCTTCTGCCCCGCCCCTTTGTTCTCCTCCCGTTTTAATAAACTCTAGTGTCTTTTCACTGGATTTTCCAGCGATAACTTAATTTACTGGAGAAGTGCCCCCCCCCTCCGCCTTAAGCTAAATGGTTAGGCCAGTTTATTTGGCGGTAAGCTGCAGACGAGCAGCAAAATAGAAAAAGAAAACCCTAAGCCGAAAGCCAGGAATTTCCACAAAGATTCCCTGTCTTCTCCGAGGGGGAAAGGGGCTCCTTTGAGCCGAATCGACTACGTGAATCAAGGATCCCGAAGAACCCTGCCCGCTCCATCCGCGTTTCCACCCTCACCGGACCGCTTATCGAGGCGGGCAAGAGCCCCGCTGATCCACCAAAAGAGAGGGAGCAAGAGAGCAAGCGGCAGCTCCCTGAGGCCGCTTCTGGACTAGTCCACACGTTATTGCCCGTTGACGCACGTAGCTTTGTCCCGTGGCAGGGACAAAGAGCCGCGACCTCCTCCTCGCTCACACCTGAACTTTAACGCGGTGGGAGCTGGCGACGCGAGTGCCGCCCTTTCCTTGGAGCTTACCTTGGAACCGGTGGCCCAGATACCGATATCGGTGTATGAGCCAGGGGTAGAAGGTGGATGGGTCCCTTTGCTGCGAGGCGAAGAGCGGGTGAGGCGAGGGCGAGGAAGGCAGCGGGTGGGCGGCCAAGGCGTGGGGCGGGGGCACGGGGTGGACCGGGACGGCGGCGGGATTCGGCGGGTGGGAGACAGCCTCGGCGAAGACCAAGTCCGGGTTGGAGTAGACTCCCCGGCCGCCCGAGTGGAAGCCGTTGAGGAATGGATTCATGGGGCTGGAGTTGGCATAGCTGAGCGCCGCCGGTCGGATGGGCTCCTCGGCGCGGGAGGCGGGCAAGGCAGGGCTGTCTTTGGCCACCAGAGACTCGATGGTGAAGCAGCGTTTCGGGGTGGGCTGGAACATCCTGGCGACGAGCAGACGATCCGGCTGGCCTCCCGCTTGCCGCCGCCGCCGCCTCTCCTGCTCGGGATCCTGGCCGGGAGATCGGAGGGTTCGGCCCGCCTAGATCCAGAGTCTGGCCGCCGGACGGCCGCCAGCGACGGCAACAGGAGGGAAGCTGGCTGGCCGCATTAAGAGGCGAGCGCCCGAAAGGGAGACGCTCTCTGCAGCCGCTCCTCTCCGCTCGCTCGCTCCCTTCATCCACCAAGGGGGAAAAAGTTGCTGGGCGAAGTTCTGCCTTCTGGGTTTTTTTCTTCTTCTTCTCCCCCCTTTCTTCGCCCACCCCCCGCCCGTCCACCCTCCCGCTCGCTCCTTCCTTCCTTCGCGCAGCGCCCGAGGCGGCCCCTTTTAAGTCCAGCGGCAATCCATGAAGGAGAGCGATCGGGTCCCTTTGCCCAAAGTGGCGCAAACGATTTGTTAGTTCATGGGCCTAATTAGTGCCGCGGATCACATAAACAGCTTCCTCTGAAGCCTGGTAAATGGCTTGATGATTGGTCGCTATTACTCGCCTTGAGGTTGAAGGGGGAAGACTCTTTAAAGTGCGTCAGAGGGGAGAGGCAAACTTCTGGCCGACGCGATCCTGGAGGGATGGATCCAGGCCCGACTGGAATGGACTCCTCCGCCTGCCAGGCGAGACTGAAGGGGCGAGGGAGGGAGAGGCGCAAAATCACCAGAGGAGGCTGGAAGAGACAGACGCAGCAGCAGCAGGCGGTGGTCCCGCGGGCGGAATCAAAGCTCGCCTGGAGTCAGGTAGGAACAGGGGTGGTTTCACAGCTTTGAGGAGGGATGGGGAGGAGCTGGGGGAGGGAGGGGGGAAGAAGGGAGTCACTCCGCTGGCTTAAAACAAAAACCCCAAACGGGCATGCCGAACTCCCCTAACGCCGCGCTTCAGTGGGAAGGAGGAGCTGAGTTTTCGGGAAAAGATGTAGGATCCTGGCCTCCCGGGCTGAGTCGTGGGGGGCCGCAGCAGTTCCCTCGTTCTAGCGACTTCTCACACTCCCTTTAAACCTCGGAGGCCTCCCCCGTCAGACCTGCAGCGCGGGGAGGGCACTTTCCCCTTCTAAGGCTCCCCTCCGGGACTTTTCCGGAACTCGTTTCGGGAGCCCTCACAAGTCTGACGTTTTCTCCTCCCGAAAGAACTTGGCGGGGAGGGCGCGCGCGTCGGGAAGAGGCAGGTCCGCGCCTTCCCGGGCTCTTCTGGCAGGCTGCATCTTGGAAGAGACTCCTAGAACAGAGATTAGGGCAGGAGGACACAAAGCTGAGCTGGTGGTGAAGAGACGGGCGCGTCATCCGGGAATCCGGCTTCGTCCGGGTTTTCGAGATTGCCGTGGCGTTCGGGGACGATTTTTAGGGCCGAGTCCTCCTGCTCCGATTGGCTGCCGCGGTCGAATAATTATGATCACATCCTTACACTGCGGGCCACTGCTTAGTGTTTATTGGTAGTTAAGGATCTATTATCTATTCATCAACCTCCTATTTTTACCAATTACACTCCCCTAAAGTGAGGTACCAGCAGGTATTTTTCACGTTTACCATTAATGATTAAAAAAAAATCTGCGCATTTTAAATCTATTGGGCGATGTGATTTATTTTCTGAAAGGCGAGGAATTGTGCGTGGAGAAGCATATTTCTGCGGTACAAGAAAGAATGACAAATCCTGTTTCAGAACGCCCTAATTTTCTCCTGTTTTATTTTTCCTGCCTTCTTCCCACTCTTTTACAGAAAGGTAAATAATTCAGGATGTTTGACAGGGTTGTTTAAGTTGATCAGCACATTCATATAATTGGAAACCTATCTGCCTTTTTCATAACAGCTGCGAAAATCCCCACTCCCAACCCCCAATAAAATAAAACAAGGAAAAATGTTGCTCCAGAACTTAGGATGACCAGGAATCTCTCGTGGGAACGGTAGTTAGAACGCCCTGTCTAAACGCTTGGGAATTCCCCTCAGCTGGGTATTTTGTGTGTTTCTCATACGAAATGTATTTTTATCCATAGTCCACGCGCACCACTTTTATATTTCCTTCTATTCGACATACAAAATAACATAAAATACAAATATATTGGGTATAAATATATATTCTTATAAATGAATGTTGCTGAAATTAACACATTTATTAATATCATATATAATAATTATATAAAAGCCAAATATTCCTCGATTGGTTGTATGTAGGTGAAAGGGGAGCGCAGATTAGAAACGCTTTCGGCTGTGTGCCTCCATGAAGACCGAAGCGAACTGGTGCTGGTGTTCTCTAGTCTGCCCGCCTCGCTTGCGTTCCCTCCTCTTATTCTTCCTCATATCCTGATGTGTTGGTGTGTGTTTTATATCAGATGAATATTTAATTCAGTTAAGCCTTAGAAAGAAAAGGGACAGTTCCTATACCTTTGCAGATGAACTTGCTTTCACTTTTCTAACTGGCCGATTCCAAGCGTCTTTTCATTTCCCTCAAAGAGATTAACCTGCACTGTAAAACAGTCCATTCCGCCCCCCTCCCGCCCCCCCAACTTTCGTTTCACACGACTAAATATTTTGGCTACAGCCTTAGAAAAGAATAGCAACGTGGGAAGAGTGGCCTTGGAAAGGGCATTTTGTATCTCTAGGAGAATATAGTAATCATGCCGTTAATCTGGAGTTGAAGAATTCTCTTTATCCAAGTGTTTTGGATTCATTAACAAAGAATTTAAGGGATCGCCGTTCCTCTTCCACTCCTAAACGTGGAACGGGGAATCAACTCACTCCTCCCGGGGGCACTTTTATCTCTGCCTAAGTGTGAACACCGAATACGGTAAGGATAATTTGCTTTATCCCGGGTATACATAGAAGGAGAATTCTCCTGGAATCAGCGGACTTCACTAGCTCCGACGGATTGGCGGGCCAATAGGTCTAAGCACTCTTTACTCGAGATATGCTATAGAAAAATAGGTACAGCAGTGTGACTGGAACAGGGAGAGAAATAGAGACTTGGAAGAGGAGCCTTCAAGGGCCACTTCCAAGCCAAACCAAGTTTGTGTCTTAAAAGTTCCCAAACGGTGGTGGTGGTGAGTGATCATTTAGTCTGGGAAGTGGAAGAAGTAGGGGCACATCAACTTGCCACTATCCCCCATTTTAACTTCTGCCAAGAAAGAAATCTCACTGTTTAAATCTCACCAGCCTATCTGGAGATTTGAGCCGGTTGGGTGTGTTGCAGGGAGTCCCAGTTCCCAGGCCTTTAGTGAGTTTCTTGTCCTCTGGAGAGTATTTCCGACCCTTAAGACTGAATAACGACTCTGAAGGGAAAGACCGGCTGGGCTCTTCAGCTCCTTTCTCCGTCTAGCTTTGAAGGGGAGTCCCTCTGAATGGTCTCCGCATCGCCTCCAGCCAGATCTCACCTGGCGAGGTCGTCCGGCTCTCCTTCAAGCCGAGGGATTGCTGCAGCCCCGCTCAGCCCCATCCCCTGTCCCGCCGCCGTCTTTGGACGGACAGGACGGAAAGCTGCCTGTCTTGCGGGATCGCGCCGCGGAAGGGCCCCAGTCAGCAAGTTTTGCTCCTGAGTTGCAAGGAAAATGTGTGCGCGGCTTTTCTGCCTCGGCCAGAATAAGCACGCCGCTTGTCCAACACCGCCCAGGAGCCGCTGGTTTGCTGAACGGGCCTTTCCAAAAGAGACTGGTGCTTTGTTGGGACGGGAGAGGTTTTTAAACAGAACAGGAAGGAAAAGGGACCGGCTGTGGGGGGCTCCATGAAGCCAAACCCTTGTCTTTTCGGAATTATTTTCCGAAACCCCACAGCGGCCCCGATTTGAGGAGGGAGGTGTTCCTATTTTTTTTGGAGCTTTTCATCCGGTGTGTTGAGTTCCTACCCCTTGCCCCCGCCCCGTGATCTCCCTGATCTGATTCCTCCTTTCCCAATTGCCTACCAATTATTTAAAGTCCAGTTCAAGGCAGACCAATCAACCCCGCACCACCACCACCCCAAAATTCCCGGGAAACAAGCAAGCGCCTCTACACGCGGCGCGCCGAAAGTTTCCTCTTCCTGCTTTTCTCGGGCGCCCGTTGGCTCAGCAGATCTGGATCGGGCTCACAGGAAGGTCCAAAGGTGCGGCGGTTGGGGGCGGCAGGCGGGCAGAGAGATAATTAAGTGACTTCAGTGCAGATTCAGCTCCATCTGAATGCAGATTCAGATTCATTGTCAGCTCGGTTGAGGCTGCTCCGAGACCCCTTCCAAAGCATTTTAGTGCCCTAAGCCAGCCTGGCTCTGGAGGCCCGGCTTGCTTTTCCACCATTCCTGTGCGAACAGATCAGAGCCGGGTCTGCTAAGACACAAGAGGGCTCGACCCCTTGGGAATGGCTAGAGGTCGGTGGTCCCCAAAGCGCCTGTTTCTCCGGACAGTCAGGTTGCGGCGTTCGCTCAGGTGGAGGTGAGAGCAAGCTTTGTCCGGTTCTAGCAGTAGCAGGGAAGAAGCAGGGCCCGGTCGGCCTGCGCTCTTCTCATGGCCTGATCCCCGGAGCTGCTTCGCTCTCGACTGGAAGGAAGAGGGGCCTTGCTACCCAGCCTGCTTCGGATGCGTCAAGCAATCCTGCAAGCCGGCTCCTTGGCGGCTTTTGCTGGGTGGGCTAGCCGGTCCCCAGTTAGTCAAAGGAATCGCTCTTCCACAGGGGTACTTCAGGGGCACGCAGGAGCCCTGGACCCAGAGAGCCAGGCGTTGAAGAATTAGAGCATCTGAGCAAGGGAAGTTCAAGATAAAGTGAATGGGGTCAGGCCCTGAATGAAATCTCTGGCCAGTGTATCCAGAAAGAAACTTCCAGAGGGTTGCCAAGATGACAGCCTGGCCATGAATGACCAGGAGTTGACCCCAGGAGTCAACCCGACTGGGTGCATCGTTCTCGTTCCCTTACTCCAAGTCCCTCACCTTCCACTGTTAAGAGGAACGTGCTACCAGGATGCAGGTTTGAACAGGTCCCTAGATCCCCATTGCATTGTTTCCCTCTCTGGGCCAATGTAAGGTCTGGAGCAGGTCAGCAACGTGCTGCTGGATGCTTGGAAGCAGGGGGGAGATTCGTTTGTAGGGTAGACAACTCAGGAACTGCCTGGTTGTGTGTAGCACTGTAAGCGGGTGGGGGAGGAAGGGAGACTCCAGAGGCTTGCTTGCTTCATATCTAGGTTCTGGAACTCCAGTCTGGCTCTGCTGGCGTCTGCAGGTCAGGGCGGATTCCCTCCAGAAAACGCTTCAGCCTGATGACGGGGGAATTAAGTACCAGGAACTCCATGCACCATAAAGGGTCGGGGATGGTCTCAGCAACAGGACCTGAGTAATAATAATGACCCTCTGAAGCCTGGCTGTAAATGAAAAACAAACAAACAAGAATGGCAAACAAAAGCAGAAATGGGGGGAGGGAGGTCATTTCCGGATGTTTATGGATTCTGTCATTGGGGAAGAGGGTTTGGATTTCAAAAGTCAGTCCCATGAGCTGAAAAGGGGAGTTAGACCAATATTCCTTGTACAGGAAGCTGACTGTGAATTATTCCAAGCCCATTTATTTGGAAGTAAGGCCTACTGATTTTCACAGAGTTTATTTACAGTGAAATAAGATGGTCCTCATCTGATTATGCTATCCAGATAATTACTCCCCCTTCCCCCTGTTTAAAAAGCAACATCTGTAAAACTGCATCAAAATATATATCCCCCCAACATCTGCATTTGGAAGTCTTTAAGAATCTAACTCATTTAACTAGAATCATATTATTGGCCTTAATGTTTTTCCATTCTCTCTTTCACCCCATAAGATAACATATTAGGCCAAGCAGAGGGCCCATAAGGAGAAAAGTCCACCTGGCTAAACTGCAAACTCTTTAAGAATTTAATTAGCAATTTCTAAACCCTTCCTAGGATTACAGCTCCATCAACTGTAGTAAGACATCATCTGCTCCATTTATTAGATGTGTTTAAATCTGTTTTCTGAATGTACCAACATGTGGTTCAAAAATTTTTAGGAATAGAAGTTGCTGCTATCATTCCTCTCTCTCTCACACACATACTTTATGAAACAATATATTTCTATCTTTTTAAATGCACAGTATCTATAACACAAATTTTAACAGACTGGAAAAAGTAGCATTATTTTGTAAAACAACAAACAATGCCAACCCAACTCGTGTTGTTATATTGTGAATGACTTTAAAAATAGTTTCCAGATATTTTTTGCAAATGAACTTGGGCTTGCACTGTGTCCAGAATGTGGATTAGTTATTCAATACTTTAAGAATCAATTGCTCAATAAAGACACTTTTTAAAAAGTCCTTTCTGACCCATTCTTCTTTCATTTTTTAAATAAAATCCTAGGCATGCAGCTCCGCCTAGTGGTTGTTGTTTATTCGTTTAGTCGCTTCCGACTCTTCGTGACTTCATGGACCAGCCCACGCCAGAGCTTCCTGTCGGTCGTCAACATCCCCAGCTCCCCCAGGGACGAGTCCGTCACCTCTAGAATATCATCCATCCATCTTGCCCTTGGTCGGCCCCTCTTCCTTTTGCCTTCCACTCTCCCTAGCATCAGCATCTTCTCCAGGGTGTCCTGTCTTCTCATTATGTGGCCAAAGTATTTCAGTTTTGCCTTTAATATCATTCCCTCAAGTGAGCAGTCTGGCTTTATTTCCTGGAGGATGGACTGGTTTGATCTTCTTGCAGTCCAAGGCACTCTCAGAATTTTCCTCCAACACCACAGTTCAAAAGCATCGATCTTCCTTCGCTCAGCCTTCCTTATGGTCCAGCTCTCGCAGCCATATGTTACTACAGGGAACACCATTGCTTTAACTATGCGGGCCTTTGTTGTCAGTGTGATGTCTCTGCTCTTAACTATTTTATCGAGATTTGTCATTGCTCTTCTCCCAAGGATTAAGCGTCTTCTGATTTCCTGACTGCAGTCAGCATCTGCAGTAATCTTTGCACCTAGGAATACAAAGTCTTTCACTGCTTCTACATTTTCTCCCTCTATTTGCCAGTTATCAATCAAGCTGGTTGCCATAATCTTGGTTTTTTTGAGGTTTAGCTGCAAGCCAGCTTTTGCACTTTCTTCTTTCACCTTCATCATAAGGCTCCTCAGTTCCTCTTCACTTTCAGCCATCAAAGTGGTATCATCTGCATATCTGAGATTGTTAATGTTTCTTCCAGAGATTTTAACTCCAGCCTTGGATTCCTCAAGACCAGCTTGTCGCATGATGTGTTCTGCATACAAGTTGAATAGGTAGGGTGAGAGTATACAGCCCTGCCGTACTCCTTTCCCAATCTTAAACCAGTCCGTTGTTCCGTGGTCTGTTCTTACTGTTGCTACTTGGTCGTTATACAGATTCTTCAGGAGGCATACAAGATGACTTGGTATCCCCATACCACTAAGAACTTGCCACAATTTGTTATGGTCCACACAGTCAAAGGCTTTAGAATAGTCAATAAAACAGAAATAGATGTTTTTCTGAAACTCCCTGGCTTTTTCCATTATCCAGCGGATATTGGCAATTTGGTCTCTAGTTCCTCTGCCTTTTCTAAACCCAGCCTGTACATCTGGCAATTCTCGCTCCATGAACTGCTGAAGTCTACCTTGCAGGATCTTGAGCATTACCTTACTGGCATGTGAAATGAGTGCCACTGTTCGATAGTTTGAACATTCTTTAGTGTTTCCCTTTTTTGGTATGGGGATATAAGTTGATTTTTTCCAATCTGATGGCCATTCTTGTGTTTTCCAAATTTGCTGGCATATAGCATGCATTACCTTGACATCAATTGAAAACCGCTACAAATAAAATTATTTTTCACTATGTATATTGACGATTTCCTGTACTTTCCACTCTGAAAATGAAGACACTTCTAAATATACTATGTTCTCCACTTCTGAGCTGTTCTTACTTCTGAACTGTGATATAAACTTGGCATCAAAAATTCTGAATCAGTGCAACACTTTTCCATTTCTTGTTAAACTCATACACTTTCTTACAAATCGAATCTGCAGGTGTTTAATACTTCATCATAATGTGTGATTGTGACTCATTTTCAGTAAAAGATACTTCTAAATAAGTTCATTAGGAAACTGGGTTGGGCACACAAGTAATCTGTCAGACGCAAAACATTTCACAATGTCACTGTGAGAATTTCCAAAATCCTGGCTGGAGTGAAATCGTATTCAATATTTTGAATTCAGTTATGAATACTTAAAGCATCTAAAACTTCTCTCTTTGTGTTTGTGTCTCTCCTTCCCCATCTTCTTGTATTTCAGATTAGATAGCACCTCAGTTTCCTAATTTTACTGCATTTAAAAGGTATTGTTTTGAATTCTGTTTTTAGAAAAAAGAAGTGGGGTTCTTGTACTGATCAGTTACCAATTTTATGATTTGTAAATGTTTTCAGTTACTACAATAATCTATCTTCTGAATTTTGACTTGGAATTTAAAGCTCTGCTTGGATCTGAAATGGCACAAGCAAACAAGTTCTCTTTAAAGTATTTTTTTTTTCCAGGCCAAAAGGTTTATATTTGGGTTAGCTTGTTCCCATCCTACAAATAATACTGGTTTCTTGCCTGGAGCTATGAATGGTGACTTTTCCAGTGACCTGTTGTGTTCTGGGATATACTCTCTTCCTATTCCACAAGCCTGGTCCTTATCTCCTTGTACTGGTGCTGAGATCTGAAGGGACTATGTATTGCAATGTCCTAAGGTTTTGTAGAAAATTGTGCTCCCAGTCTTGACTTAGATAGAATTCAAGGAAGCTGTTCCAAACTGTGTGACTTTGCTGGGTGAGCATTTGGCAACTTTCCTGCTCGCTTCCTCAAGCCTGGTGTGCAGATATAGAATTTTAAGTCCTCATGAACTTGCGGTCAGGATTTTGCTCCTAGATTTTGGTCAGCTACTCCATCGCACTCTTGGTTGGTCCCTTGTTTCAAGTTTCCAGTATGATTCCACTCTGGCTCTGCCTTTGATTTTGCATTCCCATGGCCTGCTTTTTTCCCTCCTGTCTCCCACTTTGCAGGCCCAGCTTTTCCACCGCTTCACTTCAGTTTTTCTTTTGCAAGGAAGCTCAACAACCCTCCTTTCCAGGAGCATCAGCAGCTAACTGTCTGGGCAAATGCATGGAATTATTGCAGTTAGAATTGTGAGCGTTGACACTGCTTTCAAACTGAGATTAGCACATTCCCATTTAAACATTCCCTTCAGTAAATGGATCTAATTAAGCATTTGAAAACTTATTTAAAAGTTTCTAGTCCTTGTGGTTGAATGTTTTTGTTTGGCATTTCATTCTTCCTTTGGAACAAGTGGCATAGACTTGGAATAAGGGGAGCTAGAAAGTTGTTTTGTCTTTTCCTTATCTTTCCTGGATTATGGACTGACCCAATGTCTTTATACTAATGATTACAGACTAGAGGTGCTGACCCTTTCCTTTGCTCAGAGACTAAGCCTATCTACATTGCACCAAACCTCTCCCCTTTCTCTCCAGAAACCTGCATCATTATTCAGAAAGAGCCTATGTACAGTATTAGGAAAATGTATACAATTCTTCTGTGTGCAAGATTTAAAGTTTGCACTCTTAGTTGTTCAGAGAAAACCGCACTCTCAAGTCAAGTTCCATTCCCAGTGACTGCATTCATGCACTGATCTAGGAAACAGCCTTAACATTCTGAAGCAGTTACCCATCCAAATATTAACAGGATCACTTCTACTCACCTTCTGAAATCTGTCAAGTTTGGCTGGGTGGTGCAGCTGCAAAGACACCCTCGTGATCCTAATAAAGCTTCAATGTGTTTCTCTTTCTCTCTCTCCTTACTCTGCTGCGATGTTCTGCAGCACAATAATACTGTCCTATCTTACCATATAGTTGTAGTATTTTTTTGCAGCCATGGACACCAAATGCTTAGAATCCCCTCTGAAGCCTTTTTATCTGACCAGCTCTGATGATCCAGGGCACTGACTGTTCTGGACCAAGCAATGCCCCACCCATTGCAAAGAGTTGAGGCCTCCTGTCTTCCTGCTGTTCATTCCATAAAGGCCCCAGAGGAGTCCTCCCACTTGAGATCTCACCTGTGTCTTCTTCTGGCCATAGGGGTGTCAAGCAACCATAAGCCCTCGGCTCAGGACTGACAGGTCCTGTGGGTTTCTATGCAGAAATATATCTCATACTGGCTCATTTAGCAGTAGCCATGCAAACTGATTATTTCCATGGCAATCTTGCCCCAAATCTATTCTGGTGCTCTGCTCCCACATTGACAAGCAGAAGGAGCCACTTGGATGGGATCTTTGAAGTTGGTATCTCTCTTCAGCTTCCAAGAGTTTTGCTTCATTCTTGAAGCTGATCCGTCTAGAGGAGTTTTGTGCTTCTCCTTCTCCTTCCTTCCTCCTTCCAGTGTGGGAAACCCTCACAGGGCAGGAGGGATTTGCCTACACAAGCCAAGTGAGGAATGTCCATTTGTAGGTTGAGGTCCTACAATACCCTAGACCAGTGTTTCTCAACCTTGGCAATTTTAAGTCCACATATCTTGAAGTTTAAGATATGTGGACTTCAGCTCCCAGAATTCCCCAGCCAGCCATGGGGAATTCTGGGAGTTGAAGTCCACATATCTTGAAGTTGCCATGGTTGAGAAACACTGCCCTAGACTGAACTAAAAGAGGCTGGAGGGTTGGTGGTTCAGCCTCCAGCCATTGCTTTTGCGTGCTCTATGAACTAGGCCATCAAATTAAGCCATCATTTGGCATGGGATATGGTGAATGTAGCATGTCTTTTAACCCAGTTTGGGGTGTGCCAACTTGACCCATCAGTTCACTGAAGTGGTGTTTCTTGGATGGTTCTCAGCTCTGCAATGATTTTGGGGAACTTTAGGCCTTCCAGAAAGCCTTTGTTCCCCACCTGTCTCCAGCACGTGTGAAGTGACAGGTTAGATACAAAAAGGGACCCCCATGTGAAACTTGATGTAGTAGTTTAAATGATGGGATGGGTTAATACTTTTCCTCTGAGGCTGGAACAGTTCCAACATCACCCTCAAAGATGTTTCAGCATTGTGGGGTCCCCAGAGGCTCTCTTGACCCATTTCATCAATGGACACAAAGAGACAGAGAGATGATAGGGACAGAAAACTGCAGTGAGAAGGAAGGAGGCAGGAGGCTTAAAGGAAACATTTCTCAGAGTTTTAAAGTGGGCCTGCTCTCCTTCCCACTACCAAGGCATTTTATGCCTTTGCTCCTCCATTTTCAGTCACCTCCTACGCAAATTTTTGGGACGAGACAGGCAGACGGAAGGAAGGAAGCTCCGACATGTGTGAATGATATAAGTCAACCGGGCTTCTGAAGCAGATTCAATATTAGCAAATTAAAGAGCCATTTAATATCTGGTTTTAAATCGTGCCTCGTTCAAAGGTTTCAAGTGCCCCGCTGCCATAACAGCAGCTCACGACCGCCAGTCCTAGGCACTGAGGGACACCACCGGCCTCTCTTCCTCCCTCCGCCCAGGACGCGGGGGCAGCCCCGGCGAGGAGGCCTGCGGAGCCCCGCGGGTGCGGCACGTACCTGCGAAGCAGTCCTTCCAGACCTCCGAAATGAGAAACTTCGAACAGGGGTCAGAAATCGGCGGTAAATAAACGCGGGAGCCCAGCCCGCTCCCCCGAGGTTAAAACTGCTGAACTTTTAAAGAGAGGATTTCCAAGAAAAAAAAAAGACACGAGGGTTGGCGAGTTGAAGATTGCTTGAGGAACTATAACTATAGCAAAACCAAGGCGTCCAAGAAACAGCCCGCTTGCATCCGAGTTGCCCTCCACGCCCTGACCTCTCCCTTCGGTTGTTAATGGAGCGACTTACTCTATTTCTATAGAAAAACGGGTGAAAGAGGAGGCACGGCGTTAGGATCGGGACCGGAAAAGCTGGGTGTCTGTCGATTTCTCTGGCCGTAAATTTAAGCCCAATTCGAGAGCCGCATTCCTGCTAGTCACTATATTTATATGACTCCCTAACCCCGAGGTCGTTTAAGTAGGAGCGAAGGAAGGAAAGCAGAACCAGAATGCGGGGCGGGGGGGTGGGCCGGGGAAGTCCCATTTCAGGAAGAATGGGTTGTGTGTCGGGCTATAGATGGTACTTCGCGTTTGCGTTGTGAATAGGCTGCATTGCCCGGGAAGCTCCGCCCGACCCACCTTTGCCAGATGGGAAAACGAACCGCGGCTGGTGTGTGCTGGCTCTTGTGGGCGAACTGGCTGCTTGGGTGGAATCACTCAAAGAGGCTGAAGACAACTCCAACTTTTCTGGAAGTGTGGAAAGAAATACCTTCTAACCCAATTCCTTTTTTTTTTAATTTGTCCCAGGCTAAAACAAACAAACAAAACATACACGCACACAACCCGCTCTCCTTGTTTGCAAACTTTTTGCACGGCCAAGTCAGGTTAACTTGGAAAAAGTAAGTCTGGGGAACAGTTTTCAAAGGAAGGGGGTTTAGGATTCAGCGCAGCCTAATTTGTTGTGACTTTCGAAAGAGATTTGAGTCCTGAAACGGTGTTCATTTCAGAAGAGTTTCCCAGGGCTTATTGACCCAATCCTATTGTGTCATTTCAAACCAATGCAGTCTCACAACGCTTCCTTCTCCGTCCCCCCAAATTAAGCGCAAATCTCTTTAGAGCATAGGGCCTTTGAGGGTCGCCCCCCTCCCGGAGAAAAAGTTCTGGCGGAACTGTCAGTGCGTTTAGAACAGCCACACTTCTCTCTCCTCTCAACGGAGGGAACAGTAAGATCAGCGGCTTCCTGGGTTGTCATCTTACGCCTGCCCGCTGGTGTAAAGATTGCAGTCTATCCGCTGCCCGGTGCGTCCAGCTTCTCTCCGGGAACTGAGGCGCCGCTCCAATTTCAACACCTAGGTAAGAGCCTTTTCGTTGAACCCCAATTTGGACTTAATTTCAGCCTGATGAATTCAGCCCCACGCTGACGGGGCTTTTGGGAGGAGGAGTCCAAAACATCTGGGGCTCACACCAGATTGTCTAGCCTAAGGTATGGGAAGCGGAGGGGGCGGGGGGGGGGCGGCAGAATCATCTTGGAATCTAAGGACGGCGAACACTCCTAAATTCAGCTAAGAGGAGGAGACGAAGCCTGGAGCCGTCAAGATAAGATTGCTCGTTTGTTCTCCGCAGGCTCAATCAGTCTTCCGGGGGAACTGCTTAGCAGAAGGAGACCGCCAGCAACACTGACTGGCTGTCGCTGGGGATTTAGGGAACGCAACCAGCAAATCTTTCTTGTTATTATTTTCTGTAGGCATTTTTGGCGGGGGGGGGGAGGGTGGCCAGTCTTCAAGTTGGGCAGTGATGTCTTGAAACTGCTCTGGCGTTAGTTTCGGGGTTTGTCACGCCTTCCCAAAATGTCTGAAATAATCCGCTGTGGATTTAATGCCCGCGGTCACGAACAAGAGAAACCAAGACGGGGGTGGGGGGTGGGGAGCCCTGGCGCTTCAGGCGATCCGGAACGCAGCCGTATTCGTGGGCCTTGCTTTCCTGGGCTTGGCGTCGGGTGGTAATTAAACCCTTCTCCAAAGCAGGGAAAGCGGGGAGGGCGGGCGCCTTTTCTCAAACCAGCACCTGCCGCCGATCGGATGGACGCCCGAGTGGCAGCAGTAGTTTTTCCAGGCGAGAAATGCTGGGTTCTCGCCGGATCCATATTCGGATCCAGCATCAGGGTTCCCGTAACGCAAAGGAAAAGAGACACCGAGTCCGCCTTAAACTTCCTGCCTTGAAAGAAGTAGGGTTCGCTTTTGTAGAAGCCTTGGCAAGATCAGGAGAAGGAGAGACAGGTTCTGGATTATCTGGCTTGTTGTACATGGGCTGGAAGTACTTTTTTCAGCTGTATCCAGTTGGTTGGATGGGCAACTGTCAAAGGTGGTATGGTGAGCAGGGGGTGGACTTGATAACCTCTAAGGTCCCTTCAAGCTGTATAATTCTACAAAGTCTTGAATAAATATTTCCCTTCCCAAGACTGTGTTTCAGAAGCTGAACACAGGAAGGGAAGTGGCGTGCTGGATCATTTCTGGGTCATCCAGGCCTTTCAACAAGTTGCATCAGTGTCCAGAAGTCTGAAACTGGCTGCTAACTGTGGAATTTGCTATTCAGGCATTGTGCTTCTAGTGGATGTGTTTGTTGTCAGTCTTCCCATTAGCTGGAAAAGGGCATTTGGCTTTCGAGGGGTCAGAGAAGAGTTTAAGTGTACAAGTGCACACAGACCTAAATTGACTTCCTGCCTTTGGCACCGAGATTACTGTTGCGACCAGTTCTATCATAAAGAGCTGAGAGAAAAGGAGGCCTTGCAGATAATATTCCACATGCCTTCTGTGGCAACCTCTTAAAGCTAATGTTTCAAAAGTAAAAAAATTATAAACAAACTACTTTAAAAAAAAAAAAATGCTCTCTCTGGGCTTCTCTGTCATTCTCTTTTGTAGACCGACAGATGCAAAAACACACAATGAGGTTGGCTGTACTAGTTTTAAAAAACAAGGTGGTATAAGCCCATATAGTCATTTGTTTTCTACTATAAAGGCGCATTTGCTGGAAATGGAATAGTTAATTTTGTAAGCACATGGGGGAAGAGGCTGTTGGGCCATCCAAAAATTCTGGATTGCGAGCACAGATTGGAGTCACTGAAATGAAGGACTTGCAATTCTTGGCCTTAACTCCTTGCAGGCAGCAGTCGAGTCACTACTATTTGAACTGGCATACAAATACAGTAGTTGTGCGGAAGGCCGTTCCATTCTTTAACCCAATGTTTGTTCTCTATCTATCTATAATTTATCTATCTCTATGTTCATAAGAGGCTTCCTTTGTAGGGAGTTAGTAAAATGATTTCACAATTAGTGTTATAATACTGGCATCACATCAGGTAGTAGAAATAAAGCTGAGGGAGAAAAAAGTGTCAGGTAGAGATTTAATGAAGTGCTTTTTGGATCCTTAAAGACTAACCAGTTAACCATAGCATGATGTTGTATGTTGAGTGGGTAGCTATATAAATCAAATCAAATCAAATCAAATCAAATCAAATCAAATCAATAAGCAAGCAAGCAAGTTCTTCATTGTTTTTACTGCAATGAACTAATGAGGTCATTAAAGTAGAGTACTAAAGCTCCCTTAACTACATGGACACATCAATTTAATTTTCTTGGCAACAATGCAGAAGTTTGCTATTGCCTTCTTCTGAAATTCTTTTTTTTTTTACTTCCTGTTTAGCTTTCAGTCCTGCTACTTCCAAGTAGTCTCCCATCAGGTAAAGTCTTCTAAGAAAATGCAAAGATTTAATCAGAGTCACTTGTTGAGATGGGTGGCTATAGAAAACAAACAAACAAACAATTGAATAAGCAAGTTTTCAAGACAGTTTTTAGAAGGGGGGAAAAAAAAACATGGCAACATATTGATTCCAAAGACAATATAGCTGAATAATAGGCATTCTAATAAGACAGTCAGATCTGTCATCACAATCACCAGAACTTACTTCCAAGGAAAGCACTGGAGGCAGTGGGGGAGGTCAGAGAGAGGAAGAAGGAAAATGAAATGGGGAAGAAAATGCTCAATATTTATTTTCCCATTTGGAGAAGAGGGAGCCATGTGAGCCATCAAATGGCAACAGTGTTATGTACACACACCACACAAACACAGGCATAACTAACTCAGTCTTTCCAGGCATTAAAAAAGGTCCTTTGCCATACTCCCCTTCTGCTCCTTTAGTTCTGAGCAATCCTCAAGGACCTAAGACCTCCTTTCTTATTCCCTTCTTTTCTATGCAAAATGAATTCACAGGAAGATAAAATGAGGAAGGGGGAAGCACCTTCAGATTTGCAAGGTTCTGTTGCTATAGCTGTTTCAGTAAAAGTAGTTCTGACCTATGGGGCATTTAGTTTCTTAGTCTGGTCTATCTTGTTGGGCTGATACTCAGAAACATTCTAAGTGGCCCTTCATAGCTTTTCTCGAGATATTAAAACTGAGACTGGATGGCCAACTGGGAGGTATGCTATGGTTAATTTTTGTACTCCATGTCCTGTGTAACATGGAGGATGGACTGGATGATCTCCAGTGTACCTTGCTCTACAGTTCTATTAACCTATAAATGTACATTATCAAGTGCTGCACAAAAAGTACTTGCATGTAGAAGTGAACATGTTACTTTTTGTGGATTATGAGAGTCTGCCTTTCATTAGGACTGGCTGGATAAGCTCTACATTTATTGCTGACCGGAAACTCCTTATGGACTTTTTGCGTGAAACAGGAAAAAATTAACTTACGATTTATTGTTTTGATGATTAGACAGGATAGATTATAGAAAGAAGAGAGTTATGTTGTAACGATAGGGTAAATTTATAATTGTACTTAAAACTGCTGTAAAGAAAATCAGAAGCCACTTCTTTGTATCTTTTTTCTTTCTTTTCTATTTTTCTTTTACTTTTTTCCCCCTTTTCTTGCACTTTTAGCTTTCTCTTTGATTTCTTTCTTTTTCGTTTCTTTTCCTTACTTTATATTAGTTTGTATTAGTTTGTATTAGTTTTTATCTCCCTTTTTAAAAATCGTGGGTGTGTGTGACTGGTTGGATAAGCTCAGCTTCATGTTCTATCAATACCTAAATTATGCCTGACTGTACAACAGGATACAATCCTCTGACAACACACCATGGAATTCCCTTTGGAAGAAGGCCTGCTTTGCTCCCTTCCTGATAGCCAATGGCTGGCTTGCAAAGACTTGCCTTTTGGCAGTCATTCTGGCTGTTAAGTTGCTGATGCATTATGTTCTCCCTGGTTGAAATGTGAATCAGCTCTCGCCTTGCTGTTTCATACTTTGGGTTTATGCTGTTGTAAGCTGTCTTGAGAGGTGAGATATACATAATTATTTCTAAAGGTAGCTTTAAAAAGAGAGTTGGCTCAAAGCTTTGAAAAATAGCCTACTGAGATGTTATATTCAGAATACAATGTATGCTGAATGCTACCTCACTTGAAAATTCCCAGTAGCACATCAGAGATGATCAGGCCAGAATTTTTCCCCAGGTCTAGATTTTAACGAGCAAGGGCTTTCTTCATGCAATTGAGTGAAGCACATTCAAACAGGCGACATGACTGCTTCCATAAAGATCATTTTACATAGGTAGTGAATTGGAATAAAATCAAGAATCAGAGGCCAAATCATCTAGCTCCTGCACTGTGCAAAGATTCCCACAACCTTCAATCTTATTGCCCTCCCTTTTGAAGAGAACTATAAAAAGGGAACAATAATTTTAGGAAAATCAACTATACCTGACAACTAGCAACATTTATCACAGAACTGTCTGGGTCCAGAAATGATAGCCTATATTCTTTCTGAAACCTTTAAAAAAATGAAATGTACGAAAATGAGAGGCCACACTGTAAAACAAAGCAAACTAGATAAAAACAAAAAATTCCTCCCACTCATTGAGTCTGGAAATATATACTGTATATACATCGTTCTGGAGGGAGGGCTAAAGCTTTTAAAACATCCCTATTCAATACTTCTTTTCCAAAAGGCATTTGTATAGATGGAAGAAATGTATTAGGAATTATTTAGCTGACTGAACTAAAATAGGGAGATCAAATGTGAACAAGAAACTATTTAGTTAAAGAATGCTTCAAGGCTGTTTGCTGCTAAGTTGGTTCTTTAGCCACTGCTATTTCCCACACTTTTGCACTTTTAAATGCCCTTGATCCAAATAAAAATATAGTTTAGTTTTCCAGTGTTTTGTCTTCTGGCAGCTAACAACCAAAATGGCTGAAACAAATTGAGATGTTTCTCTTTCTTGCTCTCTCTGTCTGTCTGTCTGTATCTATGAAGTTATCACCCTGTTGAAGACATAGTGGTAGCAACTGTGCTGTGAAGCTGGAAGTAGCCATGATTGACTGCACATGTGCTGGACATTCCAGCAATGGAAGTCTGCATTGCATAACTGCATGGTGAAATTATTTCTTAATTAGCCTGAACTGATCATGTCTGTAGCAAAGTGAATTGGCTTGTTAGGTGATGAGTGTCCCCTTAAAAAGCTCAGACAAGACAAGACAAGACAAGACAAGACAAGACAAGACAAGACAAGACAAGACAAGACAAGACAAGACAAGACAAGACAAGACTTTATTGGCCAAGTATGATCAAACATACAAGGAATTTGACTTTGGTGGAAGAGCTCTCAATATATTTACATAACATCAAAAATAAACAATAGTAAAGTAATAATGTTATTTGCTAAAACTGTACAATCAAGAAAGAAAAAAAAATGAAGGAAATAATACTACAGCTATTAACTAACACACACTCATATTTAAAGGGAGAATTAAGGGACAATATACTGCATCTGTTGTCCAACATATGTTCACATCCAACACAGCATTACCGGTCACATCCCAGCACTCATGTCTTACCATACATTGTCAATCGTTATATCAGGCTACATTAATTAGGAGTTCAACAGAGCAATGGCACGAGGAAAAAAACTGTTTCGATGTGTAGATGTTTTGACATGCGGTACTCTGTAGCGCCGTCGTGATGGTAGAAGTTGAAACAGTTTATGTTTCACCACATTTCTGCTGCCGGCTTTTGCTTAGCTTGAGTTCCCATCAACTTGAATTATAATTGGCTGCTAATTCTTAGTCTGACGGGCAAATGTTAAATAAAAATAAAAATGGGGAGTTTTTCTCTTCTAAGAGTTCTAGATTGAGTTGCATGGGATATATTCTCAGACTGGTCCCCGGAATTCTGGTATGGGGGAGGGAGACATTAATGCAAATATTAGAATGTAGAGTTTGGGCTTTGTGGTCTTATGGGGATCTTCCTTAGATGGCTTTGTGTTCAGTTGCACCAGTCCATGTTTATACATTCATGACTTGTGTGTCTTCTTCCTCTTAATTGTTAAAAATCAAAATTCTGAACATGTGCAGTTTCATATTTTAGACACTATTAAATAACAGGCCTATAATGACTACAGGAATAAAATAATCCTTATTTCTGTTGTCCTCATTCTAATCTAAACACTGGTGTGGGAATAAGCTCCATTTTGCTTTAGGAAAGGGAATAATATACTTTACAGGTGATGTAAAAATGAACATGATCAGAGAGCCACTCCCAGTAGGTGGAAGTATGGGAGCTGAACACAGCTGTCCTTTCACGTATGACTGGTCATTCAAGGGATCCTGGGCAATAAAGCCACTGAATTTTGGTGCCCAAATCCAGCCACAGCTGTACTATTGAAGAAGAGAAGAGGCAGCATTAGCTTTATCAGCTGTCAAGAGAAACGGGATAATCTGTGCCAAAGATTTCATGAGCATGTCTCCATGTGCCCTTTGTGACAGATGTTGCTAGTATGTATATATATAGTTGCTGATTTCTAAAACAATTGTTCCTTTTTTATAGTTCTTTTGGAAAGGAGGAAGATAGAAATAAAGGGTATAAAAACTTAGAAAACTTAGCACTAACCCCAGAAAATGAATAATGATGATGATGATTCAGAGGTAATGGTTTTTTTTTTAATTTGAGCAAGGTAGCATTCAACATAAAAAAATAAGAAAGAAACTTCATAATCATTGTACTTAGTTGTACCTAATATTTGGGGATCATGTCACAATGAAAAATGCTCACTTCTAGACCCTTTTTCCTTTCTTAGAATTTTGCTCTGACATACTCAGTTACCCTGCAACCATCTCTAATGCATTCCATACTTCTGGGTCTTCACTTACTATGATTATTTTATCCCTTCATACAATCAGGCAGAAGGCAGTATTTGGCTCAAGCATCTGAGTACCCACAAAAAGGATTCACTTGCATATATCCTGGGGGTGGGGAGAAAGCATACAGCTGTAGGAGTTATTTGTAAAGATCAAACATTTTCCCTAAAACTTATGTGCGAGCACAGATTTAGGTCTGTGAAATGATCATCACTATAACTTTTGAGATTCTGTTCATTATAATTCACATGTGTATTGATGCTTCAGCTTCAGTGCAAATTCTCAATAACTGAATGGAATTCAAGTAGAAAAGTGGAACACTGTGTCTGACTAGTAATCAATGGGAAAGAGGGGTGTTCAGAGAATTCAGGTAACATAGGATAGGTCTTGTGGTTTGTGTACATTCCTTTGCAATTACAGACAAAGCCTAATTCCAGTAAACAGCAGCTTGGATTTGTAGCTGGGTGAGAATAAAATGGGACAGGGATTGGTTGATTCAGATTATGGGTCAAGGAATATTAATTGGTTTGTGGCAATGGCTTGGAATGCAGCAAATCCATTGGGTACATTTTTGGACCAAACAACTAGTTATGTTTGATTTACCTTGTATGAATAGACATGCATGGATATAATGGAAGCAGCAAGCATGGTCTGCAAGGATAGAAAGGCATGAATGATATTGGTTTCTTTCTTTTTCTTTTTTCTTGTCTCATGCTTTTAATTTTTCTTGCTCACTTTTTTTTTTTACTGCTTTTCTGCTCTTTGCACAAAGTTGCTTACCCTTAAAGGGAATAGCTCAGTCTTCATGTCTATAAGATTAGGTGTCCAGGATGAATGCCATAATACTGGCATTCATTCATTCATTCATTCATTCATTCATTCATTCATTCATTCATTCATTCATTCAATGTATATGGCCACCCATTTCAAATTCATGATTCTGGATGGCTAATAACAGTTAGAAACACCATAAAAACATATAACAGTAAAAAAAAACCCCACATATATAATCAGCAAGATAAAAACAAAACCACCATCAACAAATCAGCATTGCAATTGCACAGGTGCTGCCACACATCTGGATCCCCAAGCCCAGTGACAAAGCAATGTCTTTAAGGCCTTGCAAAAGGCCAGCAGGGTTGAGGCCAATCTGTCCTCTTGGGGAATGATGTTCCAAATGGCAGGCATCATGACAGAACAGGCTCTCTTCCTGGGTCCTGCCAAATGACTCTCCCTATTAAACAAGCCCAGGAGCATGCCTCTCCTGCCAGACCTGGGATGGGTGGACATAACTGAGGATGGGCAGTACCTCAAATAACCTGGCCCCATGCCATGAAGGGTTTTCTAGGTCACTACTTGCACCTTGAATTGGTAACTATACTGGCAACCAGTGCAGCTCGCAAGCAGAGGTGTAACATATGCTGACTGAGAAACACACATGCCTGTGTGGCTGCATTCTGTTTCAGCTGTAGCCTCTCAATGTTCTTCAAGGGCAGCCCAATGTAAAGTGCATTGCAATAGTTAAGAGACAGGTGTAAAATAGGCAGATAAGCTATTGAATTAAATTATGCAGAGAAGAGTATTTTCAGGGCAAAAAAGTTCTGTGATTTTGCATTTCAAGCTAGATATTGTACTGCTTGTTCATGGCAAGTGGAGAAATAAATCCAGTATGAATATGCCAACAGTGATTTCTACTATTGGAT
Source organism: Candoia aspera (assembly GCF_035149785.1). Classification (NCBI taxonomy): domain Eukaryota; kingdom Metazoa; phylum Chordata; class Lepidosauria; order Squamata; family Candoiidae; genus Candoia; species Candoia aspera. The sequence goes on along the minus strand of NC_086158.1, from coordinate 58,427,265 downwards.
ATTGACAATAGCTATAATATCTCTCCAAGTTCTTCCAAAAGGTTAATGAGTATCCATGCAAAATTTCTTTTCCACATCCATTAGAAGCCTGGGTGCAAATCTGCCCATAACTACAAATCCCATGTTTTATGTTGTCTACTTTTTGCTTCAAAAAGAGCAAAAATCAGTTTAAGCCCTAAATATCTCCTTTATGTTCAGTGCTAAGGCATCTGGTTATTTTTTATTTTGATGTGAGTCCAAAGCTCTTTTCATAGTGTTTTAATTGACATCATGGACTTATGTTTATATCTAAGCCAAAGTCTTTCTGGACTTAAAAAAAGTCTATAAAAATCTTCCATTTTCTATCCTCAGTTCCAGAGATAGGGAGTCTTCAGCCCACAGTTGTAATCTGATCTACCAGGCTGGCTCATCTGGGTTGTGGAGGTGAAAACAAGCCCCTCTTCATCCTCTGCCATACTTTCCAGGTTTCATCTTCTCCAAGATCTCCAGAGCTTCACTGAAGGAAAAGGTACCACATGGATGAGAGTGCCACTACCATAGCTGAAAATTCATTGTTTTCCTAGAAAAAGGTTGCTGTTAAAATCCCTGTGTCCCTTCCTGATTACCTGACTCTTGAGATTATCGGAAAAATATAGGTTGCTTTGAGACATTGGTCTCAGCGGGGCTTAAGTTTTGATTTCCCCAAGCACAGAACACAATGAGCAGGAACATACTGAATAGTCCAACTACGAAACCATTAATGCATTATACTTAAAATGATCTCTGTGTATTTGCACGTCAAATCTCTCTTGCCCAAATATTTCTGTAGGTTCTAAAATGGCATTGTCAATTTAAATGTAATTGAACAGGTGAGCATAGATAGATGCAATAAAACACATTTTGACATTCATTTTTCTGATTTTAAATATGATCTAGTCTATTAAGTTGGCCATTTGCCACATGAAGAAATGAACAGCACAAGCAGTAGTCATCATTATATATGGCAGCTCATTATCAGTTTTTATATCAGTTCCAGGATCATAGTAGTCAGTGGGAGTTTTGCTATATGCTTAAATAGGATGTGAATGAAAATCTTCACCCAGTGTAAGAAGCTACTTATAGGAAGGGTGTATAAATTAACAATACATAGTAAGTGGAGTTTGATTATATCTTTTCTGGACTTGCTTTTATTGGAAGCAACTGTTAAAAGAGATAAGGGGAGGGGGCAGGAAAAACCAGCACACTGACCAATGAGACTGATAGAAGTATGGTTCTCTGGTTTTCCTCAACTTTGTGTGTTGTTGTTTATTCGTTTAGTCGCTTCCGACTCTTCGTGACTTCATGGACCAGCCCACGCCAGAGCTTCCTGTCGGTCGTCAACACCCCCAACTCCCCCAGGGACGAGTCCGTCACCTCTAGAATATCATCCATCCATCTTGCCCTTGGTCGGCCCCTCTTCCTTTTGCCTTCCACTCTCCCCAGCATCAGCATCTTCTCCAGGGTGTCCTGTCTTCTCATTATGTGGCCAAAGTATTTCAGTTTTGCCTTGAATATCATTCCCTCAAGTGAGCAGTCTGGCTTTATTTCCTGGAGGATGGACTGGTTTGATCTTCTTGCAGTCCAAGGCACTCTCAGAATTTTCCTCCAACACCACAGTTCAAAAGCATCGATCTTCGTTCGCTCAGCCTTCCTTATGGTCCAGCTCTCTCAGCCATATGTTACTACAGGGAACACCATTGCTTTAACTATGCGGACCTTTGTTGTCAGTGTGATGTCTCTGCTCTTAACTATTTTATCGAGATTTGTCATTGCTCTTCTCCCAAGGATTAAGCGTCTTCTGATTTCCTGACTGCAGTCAGCATCTGCAGTAATCTTTGCACCTAGGAATACAAAGTCTTTCACTGCTTCTACATTTTCTCCCTCTATTTGCCAGTTACCAATCAAGCTGGTTGCCATAATCTTGGTTTTTTTGAGGTTTAGCTGCAAGCCAGCTTTTGCACTTTCTTCTTTCACCTTCATCATAAGGCTCCTCAGTTCCTCTTCACTTTCAGCCATCAAAGTGGTATCATCTGCATATCTGAGATTGTTAATGTTTCTTCCAGAGATTTTAACTCCAGCCTTGGATTCCTCAAGGCCAGCTTGTCGCATGATGTGTTCTGCATACAAGTTGAATAGGTAGGGTGAGAGGATACAGCCCTGCCGTACTCCTTTCCCAATCTTAAACCAGTCCGTTGTTCCGTGGTCTGTTCTTACTGTTGCTACTTGGTCGTTATACAGATTCTTCAGGAGGCATACAAGATGACTTGGTATCCCCATACCACTAAGAACTTGCCACAATTTGTTATGGTCCACACAGTCAAAGGCTTTAGAATAGTCAATAAAACAGAAATAGATGTTTTTCTGAAACTCCCTGGCTTTTTCCATTATCCAGCAGATATTGGCAATTTGGTCCCTAGTTCCTCTGCCTTTTCTAAACCCAGCTTGTACATCTGGCAATTGTTGCTCCAGAAATTGCTGAAGTCTACCTTGCAGGATCTTGAGCATTACCTTACTGGCATGTGAAATGAGTGCCACTGTTCGATAGTTTGAACATTCTTTAGTGTTTCCCTTTTTTGGTATGGGGATATAAGTTGATTTTTTCCAATCTGATGGCCATTCTTGTGTTTTCCAAATTTGCTGGCATATAGCATGCATTACCTTGACAGCAACTTTGTGTACTTCAGATGTATACTGTAATTTAGAACTGACATAATTCCAGTCATGATACATTGTTTTGAGGTTGGCCAATATAAAATGGTAGAGAGAGAAGAAGCCAACAATAAATTTGAAGACATTAAGTTTGATATTAAGATAAGTTAACTTACAGCATTTCACAAATGGGAATTTTCGACCACTTTCTCCATGCAGATTTTAGGTCCCCTAAAAACCTTTTCTTTAGAAATGAGGGGGAAAATGTGGGAGCTCTTGAGAGGGAGTATGTCTCAACATTGGATAAAAGATCTGTTGTAGGCCATTCACCTATTCCATTAGCTCCCCACTATCATACTCCTTGAGGAGTACTCTTCATCCGAAGAAGGAAGAGGAGGAAGTAGAGAATCATGTTTAAAAGATCACAATTTCCACATGAAGAAAGACCACAAACATCAACTAATACAGATGCTGTACCTTCATGTTCTAAAGAGGAAAATACTTGAAAATGTAGGCTGTCATGTGAAGTACTTCGATGAAGCAGAGGCTTTACAAGACCAGCTTATGCCCATATTATATAAAGACCTAGTTTTCTTAAGAAGTCTATAATGGTGGAAAAGGTGGGAAGAAAGAGAAGAGGAGGACAACCTCTTGAGGATAGATAGGTGCACTGTTAGAAGATCTGAAGAGCCAGGTGGGGGTCAAACCAACCTCATAATAATAATCAGTCTATCAATTATAAGGGTAGAGGGCTGTCTTCTTTTAGATCTTGCCACCTTAGTACCCAGGGAATTGTTGCCTATTTCTTCTTCTTTAAGTAATAATATTTTCTTAATAGGACCTTGTTATTTAAGATCATTGCATGGTGTAATTTGTTGATCATGTAGCATTTTCTCTGGTATTTTCTTAGAGTCTTAAGAGCAGCCCTTCTTTTTGTCCTTCTCCAGTTTCTGGGAATGTTTCAGGGAAAACAGAGAGATGTGCATCTCAGAATTGGCCATTTATTTTATGAGCTAAAATGAAGGTCAGAAGGATTTTAAGTCAGCTTAGAACTCCTTCTCTTGTTCTGAATCCCTTTCTCAGTTCTGAAACTTGGTAACATATGTCCTACATGTAAGTAACAACTTCTACCTGAGAACTGAGCTTTAATTTATTTTTACAGTGTTGAGCCAACCCGCTTTTCAAAACAAGCTGTGCCTTTCACGGAATAAAAATACACAACCAGCAATGTATACCATGAAAATCTACTTCTCTCCCTTTCTTTACATCTAATTTGATACTCTGTATCCAAAAAGAAAAAAAAATCTCCCTAGAAATTTACCATTAAATAGATTGTGAATAACAGTAGGGAAGAATGAAAGAAATATTTTATTTATTTATTTATTTATCTATCAAACTTTATCATTGCCCATCTCCCTCCCAAGGAGGGACTCTGGCCGGTTTACAATAAAATATGCATTGAAAACCTATATGCTAGTTCAAGTTTGGTATCAAAAGTTGGTCTTCCTCCTTTTCTCCAGATATGCTTCTGATGGTTTCACTGCGTAGTTATGTCATGTGTAAGCCGGTCCTGAGACTGATAACATGTAATTTGCCAAAGGTCGCCTAATGACCATATGGCTGGGCACTTCATGAAACTGAGGATGGAGTTCAGTTCCATCTACAAGCCATCATTATTCCCCTTGTTATTCTTATCCCAAACAATTGTCCATATGTGTAGAAGTGGTTTTAATATAATTCTAAATATTCTGTTTCCTTTTTCTTGGCAAACTAATTTGATAGAAAACTTATCCAATGGGTTGATTCGTGTTCTGCCAGAACACAAATATAAATATCTATTGCCTCCAAAAATGTTTTGGCTCTCTGAAGATATGAAATGTGTTACAGATATGGGGGAAAAATTACAGACCAACTCCCCTAGGCCCTAATCCCTTAATTTCTAGAAGGATGAATAGCTCCACAAGTTTCAAAGGCATGGGACAGCAGGTGAGTTCTGTTTAAATTTATTTATTTGTCACTGCAATCAACTGGACTCTCAGGGGTTTATAGTAATTAAGAGCCTGAACAAGTATGTAATTCTAATTAAAAAATTCACAGTAAACAAACTCCATACAACCATAATAGATAGCATCAATCAGTCATGGGCATCTCATCACTCTCCAAAAGACTTCAAAAAACAATTTGGTTTTTAATAATTTATGGAATGCTAGTAATGAAGGGGCCAACCTGATTTCTAAAGGGAGGCAGTTCCACAGTATAGGTCCCACAACTGACAAACAACACCTACAAGCTTGGGGAGTCACCAGTATTTTTTCCTGAGTTCTTTTGGTTGGGCAAATAAATTCTGTTTGGAAAAAATGTTCCTGCAAGTACTTGAGTGCCAAGCCATATAGGGTTTTAATGGCAACAATCAGCACTTTGAATTGCACCTGGAAGCTAATAGGAAGCCAGTGCAGAGCCCCAAGCAATGGCTGGGCACCATATTCTAGACTAGCTGGAGCTTCCAGGTGGTCTTCAGAGGCAACCCCAAGTACAGTGCATGGAAATACTCTAATCAAGTACTGATAAGGGAATGAATCACTACTGCAGGTTCCTCCTACCCAATATAGGACCACAATCAATGCACCAACTGACGTTGGGCCAAAGGCCCTGGCCTCCACCTACCCATAAGTAATAGTTGTGAGTCTGTGGGGACCTCCAAGTCACAGACTTACTCCATCAGAAGCAGTGGCCTTCATCAAGACACAACACTTGAACTACTAGAACACCTCAACATACAACCAGTAAGTCCATCTTGATGGGTCTAAACTCAGCCTGTTTCATTCCATCCAGTTCTTAGTAGTCTCCAGACACTAGGACAAGGCAGATCATTATATTACCCATTTGTGTTAATTCTAATATTTCCTGGTCTAGTCTATCTTATTAAGACAATATATAGTCATCAGAGAAGTGTAGGTCATCATCATCTAGTCAAACAATACAATTTTAGTATGTAGTATGCCAATAGTTGGGTGGAAGACATTGGAGGAAGGTAAAATTGCATTTCTGCCTGATTTGAAAAGATTTTATTTATTTATTTATTTTGCAGATTTATATAGCTGCCCATCTCAAGGGAAGTGACTCTGGGCAGCATACAATAATCAATAAAAAACAATGCATATATAAAAACAGGCATTTAAAGATATAAAAATCACCATTAAAAGTAGAGATTAATTAAAACTAAATATATATACAAACCCCAAGCAGAGAGAAAATGAGTACATCCACCTCAATAGTGGAGCCATCTAGACAAGTCTCCAGTTCTCTGGGACCCCCAGGCCTGCTGGTATAACCAGCTCTTGAGGGACTTCAAGACCATTATTCCTGAGGGTATCTGGCTGGTCACTGCAGACATAGGATGCTATAATAGCAAGAACTTTGGTCTGATTCAGCATAACTTTTCCTATATTTTTACTCCTTTAAAAAGTATTCTCTCTCTCTTTTCTTAGTCAATCATTTTTATATTTAAAAAACAGGCAAAAAGAAAACATAATACAAAGATCAGTAAGTGAACAGAGAAATCACAAAAGTTGTACAGTTGGTGCTCAGTATATCATTGATTAAGGTTTAATCATAAAAAGCAGACAACAATGAGCTATTTTTAGAAAAAGGAAAAGGATTTTAAAGGTCTTTTTAATCTCTGGGCTGAATGCCAATATCTCCACTATTTTATTATTTAAAAATAAATCAACTAACAAAAAAAGAAAAAAGAAAAGAAAATATACTAGAAATATTTAATAAATATTTAGTTTCTAAGTTCCCCTTCATTGTACTGCAACTGATATACAATATTTATAAACATTTAAAACGTTCATATATTTCTAACTTCAGTTAATAAATTCTTTTTCCACTTAGTAACCATACTCTATTTAAATTTGTCTTCCATAATATATATTGAATCTATTCTTGCTTGAATTTAGTCAAACTTCTTTTGTGAATATTGCTGTTGATTTTGCCATTGCTGCATAAAAGTAGTTCTTGACTTACGACCATTTGTTAAATGACAGTTCAAAGTTACAACGGCCTCAGAAAAAGCTCTTTGTGACCTGTACTCGCACTTACGACTATTGTACCACCCCCAAGGTCACATGATTGCAATTCGGGCACTTGGCAGCCAGCTCGCATTTACGACCAGTTGCAGCATCCTGTGGTCACATGATCGTGATTTGCTACCTTTTTTGCCAGTTTCCAGAAAAAAGGCAAAAAACGTCCATTGAGGAAGCTGGATTTGCTTAATAGCTATCATAAAAATGGTTGTAAAATGGGGTCCAGTCATGTGGTGAGTCGACTTATGACTGCAACAACTTGGAGGACTACTTATATTCTCCAAGTTTAAGTCCCCAGTCTGATATCATTGGTAAAGTATCACTTTTCCAATGTTGTGCTAAGTTTATCCTTGCAACCATCAACAAGTATCTTAGTAAATTATATTTTTTCTTGATATGTCCTGAAATTATGCCTAATTAAAAAAATGTAGTTTCAATTCAAATTTGGTTTCTCCAATTCTCTGAATAGTGCTGTGTATTCCTTTCCAGTGGAGTCTTTTTATATCACCACTATATATGTATAGTAAAATGTTCCTCCTGTATCATGGCATTTCCAAAGGTATTGTGTCTCTTATGATAGTGACATCATTCTTTCTATCCATTTGGTGAATGATCATGTTGCCCATCATATCATGCCGGTGAAGGGGTTAGCTATCATATCATACATTGGCTGATGAAGGCTGTATTAGCTGTTATGTTAGCTTATGAACCACTTTCTGTAAAGTCAGTGTACTCTTTAACACTCTTCATCTCTACCCAGTAATTTACTACTATTAAAAGCATAATTTGCTAGAACTCAGAGCTGCTGTCTGGCATCTTAGAAATAAAAGGAAATAAATAAATAAATAGATAGAAGAAAATAACTAGAAATAAAATAAAAAGAAATAGAATAAAAGAAATAGAAATAGAAATAAACTTAGACCCTAGGTATATCCTTTGTAAAATCAAAATAGTGTAATGATACTTGAAAAATGCTACATAACGTAAATATGAATTGTCAGAAGAAAAAGGAGGAAGAATTTCTACTATAGGAATGCTCCACTTGATTGGGAAAGGATAATTTTCAAAGGAAAATAGGCAGCCCCATTGGTGGATTTAGTCTTAGAACACCAATGAATAATAATTTTTTAGTTTTTCAGCTTTTAAGGGGATGTTGTTCATTCTTTAGGTAGTCCTCCTTTATTGGGTGCCTCGTTTGGCAACTGTTTGCAGTTATGATGGTGATGAAAAAGTAACTTTGTGACCAATCCTTGCATTTACAACCTTTGCAGGTCTGTAAAGCAAAGGAAAGCTGAAGTAAGATCTTAACCACAGTCACAGTTTCACTTAGTGGCTGCTTCACTTAACAACCAAGTTGGCAGTCCCAATTGTGGTCACTAAATGAGGACTATCTGTATATAAAAATTAAGAAATGTAAGGTCTACTAGAATCAGAGGTATTATTAATATTTACGACTGATGTATCATTAATATTCACTACTGTGCATAACCTGTTATCCATGTATTTCTTTAAAAAAAAGTCAGCTTTCCAAGGATGTTCTAAACCACTGACTGTAAGCATGTTAAACCAAGGAAGGAAGGAAGGAAGGAAGGAAGGAAGGAAGGAAGGAAGGAAGGAAGGAAGGAAGGAAGGAAGGAAGGGGTTAGCTAAGTGTGTGTGCACACACATGTGTGGTCATAGGTGCTGCTCATGGGAGAAACTAAATTCTGTGCAACCTAGGGATGGCTTTGACAATTACCTCAACAAGTAGCTGATAAAAATTATTGTCAGCAACATCAAAAATAAGAATAAAATGATTCAAATCTACTGAGAAACCACTGTCCCCACCCATTTAGTTTGCAGAAAAGAGATGTTAAAGGAATGCATTGGGTAAATGTGAGGAGAGTGTGCAAATAATTTATAATAAATAAATAAATAATTTATTTATTTATTTTGTATTTTATATTTTATATTTGTCAATTGTTTTATTTTTATAGGATTTTAATTGTTTAATTGTTTATTATTATAGTTTTAATTTTATTGTAAACCACCCAGAGTCCCTCTTTTGGGGGAGATGGGCGGTAGCAAAGTTTGAATAATAAATAAATAAATAAGCAAGCATTCCCTTCACATCTACTCAACAAAAAGTCTGAATTCCAATACCTACATGAAAAAATTACAGTATTAAAAAACAGAACCATGTTGCTGACTTGGAAAAAGCACTGTTCACTAATGTGAATGTTGTATGACTGTGCTGTCTTGTTATCATTTTATTTTTTACAAGTGTGACACAGTGTTGTTTTCTTAATGGTTTTACTGTTTCTTCATTGTTCAATAACCAAATAACTATACCTAATTTCAACTACAGAATTACCACCCTGAAAAGAAAGAAAGATTGGTAACACGTGGAGCTAATGATAAATCAGCCGTAACACTCCCCACCCATTATAGAATAGTAGGCATGATCTTGGCATTTGTTTTTAATGGCCAAAGATTTTGGCAGTTTACTCGTTTTCTTCTGCAGACATTCTGAAAGATAGTATTCTATTTTGCAGAACATACAAGTATTCAGGACATGGTCATTTCTTCCAAATTACATGGTTGGGATGGACTTGATCTTGATTTCTTTTGTCCAACCCCATCCTCATTTCTTCATAATAAGCCAGCATAATTTGTTTTATCATCCACATTTCTTGTATACGTCATGAATATGGCCATCTATCTCAGGTTTCCTATGTTTTTATGTTACAAACTGGGAAGTAGTTGCTCAGTTTAGTCCACTGTGATATTGCATCCAATAGAATATTTATAATGAATTTAAATCCTGATAATATTTTTAATAATGCAATTGCATTTCATAATTAACTGGTACTACAAATCCTATTAATAAAACAAAGACACATAGGGCATAGAAATAGATATAATCCATTGTTATCCATCATTCATGAATAGGCCAAAAGGTTCAATGATATGTATTATAGAATGCACAGCTCTTATGAATGAAGTAGCTCATCTTTCCAAATAATTATCATTATTAATGTTGATCATTATTTTTGATGATGGCCAGAATAACCACATATACTTTATTAGAGTCCTCAGATAGAAATTAGACTTCATTAAGTGTCTTAAAAAGAAAATATCCATTCCACTAAAAATCTGAAAGACAATTTTTGACCCATTTTAGGTAAATCTTATTACAAGCATCAGATCAATATTATATGAATTGCATAAAATGTAGCACAAAATAGAAGAAAGTAGAAAGATACAGTTTTCATATTTTTTCTATTTAATTCATTTTACATATATATGCAGACATTTACCTTCTCTGCATACACACACACACACACACACTATTTCAGGGTCAATGTGACTTCAGGGAACAAAGAGTAGGCTTTGATCTGTACCCTTGGAATCCAGAAACTCTACAAATGACCACCAGACATTATGGCAATGGTATGCTGCTCTGAAGATCAACTGATTCACAAATTATAGTACCACATGCTGTTTTAAATGAAATAAATAAATAAATAAACAAACAAAACCCTCCTAGTATAAGGATCAGGCAGCTGCATAAATCACATGGTGCTTTCTGTGGGTGTGCAGTTCTTAAGAGCACCTGAACAGTTGTAGGCCCGCCCTGTTGCATTCTAAAGGGTTCAGTGCCCATTCAGACAGCATCTGGTTGAAATTTAAGTATTAAGCAGCAGTACCAACTTTTTTTTTTCCATTTTAAACAGCTGCTGCACCTTGAGTACATGTTGGCCACCAAAAAGACACTGAAAGCAGAGGAGCAGGAAGCTGTGGTGGAAGAGGAACTGCCACCAATACTGCCAAGTAGGAGCATGTGGAAGCCAGAGGGGGTTGTGTGAGAAAGCAGTCAAGGAATAAGCCTCTTAGAATCCTATAATCAAGAGTTTTATGACTCCTCTTATCATCCCAGCAGCTTACTACTAGTAGGAACCCTGCTGGCAGTAGACCTATCCCACAGAACTCTTACCAGCCAATAGAGTTGGGGGTCATTCATCTAACTGGAGAATGCCCCTTGGCATGTAACATGAAAACATTGATTAACATGGAAAAAGTGCTCAGCATACCCTCCTGGAACTATTTCAGAGTTCTGTCGATTTTTATTAGTTATGATTAATTCTAAATACTATTCACAGCTGTGTCTTACTTTAGTCTCTACTTAACTGAAAGCTCGCATTTCATTGCTTTGAGCAGGACCTTCAACTCAATCATTTTTGCAGTGTTTGCAAGATGTTCTTTGGACCTGATCTTAACTAAGAGCACAGTGATCAGCCTGATTTGGAGTCATTCATATGTTCAGCCCTTGTGGAGATTTTTTTAAAATTAAATAAATAGTTACCATAGATTTGGACTAGATAGGCTTGTGCAGGGAAGAGTTAGCTTACTTGCCCCACTATTTTCCTGTTCTGAAGTGGGAGAGCTCATACCAGATTCGCTCTTTTTGTAGATATGGGAGAATCAGTTCAAATTAGAAAGTGGTAGGTGCGAAGAGTCAACCATGTAGCCCATGTGCTATAGTCCTTTCTGTCATACCTTCCCCGGCAATCAGAATATGTCTAGAAAATGCTATTTTCCCAAGGGATATGGTCTTCCACAGTAACCTGCAGGAAAATTGCATTTCCCATGTCTACTTGCATTTGCATACTTCATAGAGGGATACCAGGTGTTGGAAGGACCTCAACCATCATCTTTCCTAATGTTTGCTGCCTCTGAAGTTTCATTTTTTGTCTTAAAAAAGCTGCCAGTGAAGAGAGTGGCTGAAGTGTAGCTTCATCAAGTGGGAGGATGGATGTTTCTAGGTTATTCCAAGACCCAGATTTTAATTTCAGGCAGAAGAATCATGGAGTCCTAATGTTCACCTCATATTTGAAATGAATAGTAGACGTCCTTGAAGCTTGAATTTCAAAGCAGACAATATGTGTTTGAGATATCTATAGTTTTCATTAAGTTAAAATGAGCAAGTACTGTATATATTAGGTCTTGGCTCAGGCTGCCTATACCATGCTGAGATCTTGGGATACCTCTCATTTCCTGCTGTGAGAGATGTCTGCCATGTGAGAAATAATGCCTTGCACACCCAATCTGTTGTAAAATACAGAGAAAGCATGAAGCATGAGAAAAATGAGAGTGGGAACCATATCTGGCCAACAGGCTAACATTTGGCCATCGCTGATCCAAACCAATTACAGATGGGTTTCCATCTTCTGAAGGAAATTCAGTCCTCTGTGTATGCATATGTGTTTTATATTTGTGTGTGCGTGTGCGTGTGCTTGCATCCATGCAATGCAAAACAATAAGTAATTATGAAATGTGATGATGAATTTCAGTTGGTGATTCTACAAAGAGCTGTCAGTCTAACCTTGCTTGTCTCTTTAAAAAAAATGGGAAGCTTTGCAGCTTCTCCTAGGGCTGGATCCAGACTTAGTTAAAATAGACTCATTGAATGGAGTCTATTTCAGTGGAACTTGTTATTCATGACTTTAATTGACCGACTGAAATTTGAATTGTTCACTCCTTTACATAAGCATCAGAAGGTGAAGGTGTGCATGTTTACTAAAATAAATACATGTTATATAATTGGATACATAAATAAAAGGACTATGAAATCTCGTTATTACAGTGAGTCTGCTCCAAGTGTTATATAGTCTAACTCAAATGGAAAACTGGCAGAGAAGCAAAATGCACTGCTTCCTGCAGTCATTATTTTATATAGAGATTTGTAGAATTTTATAATTGAACTAGATTAGTGGCTTTCTGTGCTAGGCAACGTTGCCATGAAATGTCATACAAATGTTGCACTAATAAAACTGAAAACTGAAAGTGAAGCTTAGAAACAACAAAGTTAAGGTTACTATCCAGTATAGTATCTAATTACAAGGATCACATATGTCTGATGAAAGGCATAGCACTGGGTAGTCAGGATGAATGAATGACCATTCTGAAGAGCTCTGACTGATTAACTGCAGAGGATGGATGGTATGTGATATATGGAGTACATGGCTTTCCATCTAACAAAGAGGATAAAAATAAATAGTGAACAGCTGCCTCTTTAGTTAAGCCTGGACCATCCTGCACACTCCAGAGCGTGGGATCTTGCTAGAAAATAGAGGATATGGTTTTGGAGGCAGATACATGCAGAACACATTAATAGATCAATGTGAACTGGTTTATATGGGAAGGATATAAAATCTCTTTTAAAATGACTAAGAAGAAATTGCAATACATATTAGCCTGAATTAGATGTAATTGGTTAATCAGAGCATTCATACTGTGTTATGTGGTCTTTTACATATTATGTTCAAGCTACAAGGAAGAGTCTCTTAAGCCACTGTGATAAAAGAAAATCCCACACCCCGTTCTAAATGTCTATAGATGAGTACAACACAATGAGAGAAGTCAAGTGCACTGCCCACATTAGTTCCTATAAGCACCTGTTCATTTTCTAATTTCCTTTGAAAGGCAGGACTTTGTGGAAATCTCCATTATGTTGATTCCCAATGTCTCTTGATGTTTGGAAAAGTATCCAAGAAGCTATTTAAGGATCCATTACATTTAAACATCAAAAATAAAATTTAAAAAATGTTCTTGGCTACTGCAGGCTAGAGCTGTGGCCAGTAACTTTTTTTCAAAATTAAAAACTCTTAAGAGTTTTACAACATAGTACCTACTAGTCCAATATGTCAGTATTATATATTTCCTTAAGAGTTTCATTCTAATAACCATTTTGGAATGACATCTTTTGCACATTTCCAGCAAGATAATAATTATTCTAAACTCTTGTACACAGTTCTCCCTGGAGTAATATGATTTAGAATAAATTGTTGCAAATACGGGATTGCTGAGGAATTTCAGTTATCCTGTTAGTAATGGGACTCACAGGCATGTAAGCTTGAGAATGTTGATTCAAGCCAAAATACTCCTGTGTTATTATTATAATAACAATTAAGGACACTTCAGGAACCAATATGCCAAAATAGCACATGAAAGCATGGTTTAAAAGATGATCACATTTGTTCTGGCTCGCAGTACACCAGTGGGAGGGGAAAACCTTTCCAAGTTGGATATTTCTATGAACCTGGACAGATGAAGAACATTGCTGGCTCCTTGCCATGCAGATGTTTATGAATGAATTGATCAAAATGTGGGATTTGGCTTTAAACAGTAAATCTGTAAAATAAAATATTCTCAACTTGGTCTGTGCTGGAGAGATATTATGAAATAATAGAACAAGATTTTTCTTGGGTCTAATTTCCACTGTAGCTGTGCCATATTTTGTACATTTTCAATTACTTGTGCTTCTAGGGTTGAAACATTAGCCTTCTGCTCTTTCCTTAACTCTCTCCTGTACCCACTTCAGATTTCTCCAACCTTGATGTGTTTAAGATTATGGACTTTGCCTCCCAGAATTCTCAGCAATGGGTGTTGAAGTCCACACATCTGGAAGGCATCCCTGTGGGGAATGTGGCCAACAGTGCCTTCTATAGCTTTTTACTAACATTCCACTAGATCTCTTGACAGTGTTTGAAAATGCATGTGTTGCCTCAAATCCAAATTAAACACTTAGTCTCTACTGTTTACATTTTGGAGTCTTTTGATAACAACGAATGTTTAAGAAGTGAGTGGGAAATGGATATCAATATCTGCATTTAGAGATCTGTTGGCAGAGGAACTGGAGTCTACTACAGCTTCAGTATGCAAAATTTATCAGAGCATAGATTAATCTAATCCTTATCCACTGTCATAATTTTAAAAACTGTCTCCCTTATTCTGAAGGGAATGCAAGGCAAGGATGTTTCTGATTCATATACAGTGGATTTATTAAAACTATCTGGGAACAGGTTTTGGTGAACACATCAAACATTGCTCCTCAGGTCATTCCCTTTGATCCAACCTCAGAATTTCGTTCAATAAGTGGAGGGGATTAAGAACAGCTTCTCCACAAAAAACTTCCTTGTAGTCTACGCACCTTTAATAGCTGATTCTAGTAGCTAGAATCAGTCTAGAACTTGTTTGCAAGGACTTTTTGTTTTGTTTTATCTGAGAAATTAATGATTCAAATGAGATTGGCAGGGATCCCAGCTAACCCAAATACTTTTTGAAATGTAAAGAAGTATGAAGGATTCAGCTTTTGCTGTCATTTAAAAAAATATTTGGGAAACATGCATTCCTGACTACAATAATCATGTTGTAATGACAATTTTTTGATTTATGACTTCATTAATATTTGTTGTATGCTTTCCATATTTATGTGCATGGTGGAAAGGGAGGGAGGCAGTGACAGCCCCAGTATTGCCAAATGCACTTTTAACAGTTCAGAGTGTGGGGAAGATTCTCACTATCTGCATATGTGGATTCCTATCCCCACCCCTTTTACAGTAAGTTTGAGGGGAAAATATGTGGGAAAGCAAATGATCTGTTTTATGATCCACTCCCTACATTAAATCAGCTTGGAGGAAAAATACAGCGAGCTTTTGCTCATAGAGAAAACACAGGCAGGATTCAAGACTGTGCATGACTAACATGAACTGAGGCTGAGCAAGCCCAGGGGTCAGTGAATGTCACAGTGCACAAACTGCTTTCATAACAATGCCTGTGGCTCAGCCCTGTCACCCATAGCAGGTAGAACTCGATCTTTTTGGCTGATTCCTTCCAACGTTTGGATTCCAAAACCCATGTGTTTATGGGACTGTGACACATCTCTTTTAGTTACAGCGCTAGCATATTTTCCTCCTGTTTACGACAGCAGTAATCAAGAGCTGGATTATAATGAATGGAAATATATCATGGATGTCAGCTGTGCAGATGGCTTCTTGTTTGATAAGCATTCCAAATGAATTAAGCATGATTCCCATAAACATATATGAAGGGGTCTTATCCAAGTCTTCTCCAGTCTGGTGCCTTCCAGATGTGTTGGAACAAGAACTCAGAGAATTCCATTGTATTTGCTGGCCAGGAATTCTGTGTTTTGCAGTCCCAGTTTATCTGAAGGGCATCCAGAAGTGGCTTAGAACTCAGACTCTAATTCTAAATTGAGGAAGGCTGACCTATTTTAATTCAGTCAACATAGTTTTTCAAAGTGTAAAGCAGAGTTCTTCCAGCTGTCTGAAATCTTTTCTAATGGGAGGTGCCATGGATTTCAAATTGAACCATGTGCATTCAAAATACACAATTTGCCATCTCATCTAAAGGAAGAACCATGATGTGAAGGAAGGATGGGGGAAATGATTCCCCAGGTGACTTGTGGAGGAATAAATCATAGCAAAACAGTTGTGGCAAATATTCCAAAGCTTTCAGTTTTGGTTCACTTCCTGCTATGAACTGCAATAGCCAGAGATTATGCATGAGTCTTGTTTGTTCTTTCTAGGCTGGGAAAGGACAGCTTGAATGCTGCATTTGGCTTCTTCTTCTTCCTCCTCCTTCTCCTCCTTTGCCAAGTGGAAAAACCAGTCTTGGTCTTTGAGTTGAAAGTACATTCAACAGTACATTAGAAGGAATTGGGCATGCACATTCTCTTTGGGCACTGCTTTCTGAAATAAAATGCATTTCAAAATCTTTTGAGGAATCATCGGGGGTCTGGAGTGCATGTCAAAAATCTTCTGGAATGTGGTCAAACCAGAAGCACAGCAGAAGAACATTCTGGTTTGTGCATAGGTGTTGTGGGAAATGGGAAAAAATAAGTAAGGATGTCTTTCCTCCCCACACCCCAGAACTGAGTCTTTATTTTCCCAAAATTATTTTTAAAATCAGATTTCACTCTTGATGCTAAAATAGGACTGATCCATTCATTTCACATTAACTGATATACATATTCAGTGGGAGGCTAGTATTGTCATAGAACAGGAACATAACTCCCAAATAATAATAATAATAATAACAACAACAACAACAACATAGGCAGCAGTTAAGGCAGGCTTTTATAGGGTGATTGCTGCTGCTAGCTTTTCTTTCTTCATGGCTAAAACCCCACCTTTTAAAAAAGTCACTAACCTTGGAAGGATTACCAAGGGGGTAGAGGGTAAAGTACCCAGTTCAAGCAAAGGCCAGGCTGGAAAAACCTAAAGGCTGGGAATTTCTGCTTCCACAGTAGCCTCTGAGCAAAACATAATTGCTTGTAGCAGACAGCTCCAGGCACAATCTTTAGCATCCTCATGGAGAGTACGCTATTGATCCATCTAGGCAGAACTGGCATGGACTCCCCAGGACTTCTGATGGGTTTTCTTTCCAGCTGTGTTTTTTTGTGAAGCTTAGGGCTAAACTGCAAAAGTTTCATTCTACAGTAAGCTACACTCCCATGTTCAAACTTGACTTTATTTGCTTTCAGACTTCCAACAGGTCTCAGCTTTGGACCAGTATACAGCCCTGTACATGATGGGTGATGGTTACAATTCCAATCTAATGAATATGCTTTTCGCTATGTTAAGTGAAGCCTATATGAAGCCATGCATAAGCCATATAATAGGCCTTAACAGATTCAGTTTTGCTGAAGGGGCATGAAGACATTTGTGATTCAAAGTCAGTGCTAAAATTAAATTTTAGTTTGGTTACTGATTGTATATAAAAACCAAGGCAAGACCACATCAATAACAATATAACACAAGAGCCAACTTTAAAATGCTATTAGTAACCCTTGTTCTGGAAGATCCCAGTTGAGCATGACATGCACTCAAAGAAACTTGGTGACTTTCAAAATGATTCAAGTTAGTCAGAAAAAAGGTAAGTAATAACAAAAATATATCAGATTGGCCTTGATATTTTGCTGGAGAAGAAGGTAATACTCTAAACCAATATTTGCATACCAAATGCTATATAGAATATAGGCTGCTGTTTCAGAGTCACTCTGAACAGTTTGTCTGAATAACTTTTAAGGGAGACTGTCCAAAGAAGCACATGTGCTAATAAAAATCATCCTACAATTTTTGGCACAATAAATTGATTTATGGACCTAGTTGACTTTTGCTGTAAATCTGGGCACCTAAACAGACTGAGCTTGTTATCCTGCTCTGATCAGTTTGACAATCTGTATCTATGTATCTAGGATCCTTTGATTAAGCTCCAGTTTAGCATTATCGTAAGTCCTTGTGCTTATAGAACCTGAAGTCTAAACTCTGAACTGCTTCTAAAAGGGTAACTTTATTATATGGACCCAACCCACAAGATCTGGCTGAGAAAATCTTAATTGCCACAAGTTTCTATTAAGCCCCTCTATGCTGAAAAAAGATTGGATGGCAGCTGCAATCCTTTGGGCATTTAGTACCACATGTCAAATGTCCATTGTACGATATTGAAGACTGGAAGATAAGGCCAAGATACTTGACTGGACTTGTTCCAGCCCTTGACCAACATTTGTAATTGCAGTTTCAAGAGTGCTGACTTTTCCCATCTCACTGCCCTTCAGCTGGGCCCTTTATTTCTGTCTTCCACTGGCAATGTACCCTTTCCCCTTTTTTATGTTTTGACTTGAAAACTTGCTTTAGAAACAGCTATAGCAAGACAAAAGACACCATTTGTTTTTTTAAAGGTATCCTTTGATCACCTTAGCCATGCCACAGTTTTTGATCAGCACAAAATATTGGATACACATGTGTCTAGACATCTATCTGAGTAACAAGGCTTTCCATACTTGTTCTTTGTGATGCTCATGTTCTGTGCCTATGCCCCAGGGCCGCAACTAGGGTCTATGTCACCTGGTGCAAACATGGATTCCGTGTCCACTTTGGTGCCCCCCCAGCACTCATTTTGGTGCCACCCCCAGTGCTCACTTTGGTGCCAAAGCAGCGCACCTGGGGCACATGCCCTGGTTGCCCCCCTTAGTTGTGGCTCTGCTACGCCCAATTGCTTCCTCTTTTTCCCACGAGAGAGAAGCCATGTGATTCAGATACTATACCCATGGGCATCCATCTAATGTGTCTACATCATAGGTGATGAAAGTCTGAATGATAGAAGAGACGACCAACCACATGGAGAATGTTGCTTCATTAGTAAATCTGAACAGGATGTGCGTGACATTAACTGTGTGGGAGAAGAGCAGACCCTCATTTGCAGTACATATTGACTCTTGAATCTGTATAATCATGTGCCATGAGCTTAGGTCTGAAATGCAGGACCTTTTGAAGATTCTGTCTGGGTCAGAAGGTCTGTGTAATTTTGTCCATTTTTCTTTCTTATTTAAGTCAATAGCTCAGTTAACAGGAAAGTGAAGGTGGAGAACCAAAATACTGAAACATCTCTTGGGACAGCATTTTATCTGATTGTTTTTACTTGAATGAAAAGCATCAATCCACTTTTATCATTTCAAATATTGAATTGAACTTTCATGTGTGAATTGCAAGGCAATTGCCTTCCAACCCATGATCCTACCGTAATGGAAATATTTCATTGTTGAGGCATACTTATCTGTTGTCATCAGAAGAGCTTGGCATGGCTTCAGTTAGGGCAAGCAATAGTCAATGAGGTCACAGATTTCTCACTTGTGTACTTTTAAGCAAAGATGTACAGGAACACAAATGGCCTGCACTTGCAAAACCCTGCAATATTAAAACTGTTGTTGGATTCTCTGTCTCCCAATTCTCTGTCTCTCTTTCTGGCCATCCTATTCTACCAACCAAACTACCTCCATAAACACAGCTTGCATGTTATCAAGACAAATACTTCATTCCCTTCTTAAAGAAATGTGTATAGACTTTAGATCCCTAGACAAATCTCCAGGGAGATTATATTTCAGAAACTTGTAAAAAAACCCCAAAAAATCAAGGGTAAACCTTGTCTACTCTAGCTACTTCCTTTAGTTTCATCTGTTTCTTTCTGGGGGAAAAAATGCCAGCTGTAAAGTGTGTGGAGTTATAGTGACAGCCTGTGGCAAAACAGAAGAATTTCAGTACTATAATCCTATTGATTTTCATTTGCTTTTGATCTTCCTCATTCTTCCTGCTTGTCAGGAAAGATGAAGATAGGGGAATTTCAACCTAACTCCACTTATCACTACATAAACAACTCTTCATCAGCAATGGCAGAGAAAGAGCAGGAGGGGGGAGAGAGAGAGCTTAGTTTCCCACATACCATTTCTTCAGACTGAAGTTTGCAATGGATGGATCTTGTGCCTGGAGGCTGACAAGCAGGGAATCAAATTGTGCACCTCCACAGGGTATTAGCTAATGGAAGGAACTACAACATTGCCAGGGAGACCCAAGCAATCTTTCTTAATAGTTCTAGTACTATATTCTATTTGGCTGACTGCCACTGTTTGCCACTGTAACCAGTAATTTTAGGTATTATTCACACACACACAAAAATCCACCACAAATACTATAACCTTTTCCTTATATTCTTAGAAAATCCTAACAGCTTTCAGTTCAACATTAGGGAATCAGACTATGTTCCATCCTATGTACTCTTAATTGATCAGAACCTCTTGGATATTAGTAGCACAGGGTGGGCCAAGGGGAAAGTTGGAATGTGAAAGAAATTTAGTCCTGATATTTATGGGAATGGATTTTCAAGCTTTTTCAAAACAGACTTTCTCCATGGCATGGAAGACAGCATTGGATGGAGTCTTTTACCATCCCTCCTTTGGTTGAAAATGTGTACATGG
Source organism: Candoia aspera (assembly GCF_035149785.1). NCBI lineage: Eukaryota > Metazoa > Chordata > Lepidosauria > Squamata > Candoiidae > Candoia > Candoia aspera. The sequence continues at coordinate 58,406,919 of NC_086158.1, read as the reverse complement.
CTATAACTTTATTTGTGAGCGATGCAGATGAAAGAGGTATCCTTTTCAACTGATCCATTATCCTGCCTTTGGCCTTTTTCACCCATGCAGGTTTTATGCACATGTTCTCTCCCCATCTCTGCTTCTTAGCTAGTGCAGGTGCTGGACTTGCCCTACTGGTCCATTGTCCATTCTCAACCTTTTCTTCCCCCAACCACTGCTTCATTTATTACATGCTTGTCTTTTCTCACCCATATAGCATCCATGGATTCCTGCATCTTGAACTGCTTGCATCCAGCCTCTCCCTCTCCCTCCAAGTATATACACTAGGTCCTTCCATCACATCTTCTTCCACCCAACCACCACTCACCTCAACTTCTTCTTTCTGTTAGCCACCTAACCTAGGTACCAGCAGCTCAGTCATAATCCAATTGCATATCCAGTCAGCCTCTCTTCTCCCACCTGTTTGTAACATGAACACAGACATTCAGTCCAAAGAGAACATTTCTATCAACCTGCATTGAAAAGGAATCTATGCACTTACTTTTTCCACATCCTGAGCTTGTGGAAAAAAAAATATGGAATTATAGATGGTCAATCTATATTATATATTCCCTTGAGGTTGTTGCTGTTATTTGTCTATTACATCTCACTGTAAAAATCCTATAAAGGCTTACAACACATAGACATAATTTTTAAATATCATTATTATTACAAAATAACCTGCAGGGAGGCAATATAATTTTTGTGAATATATTATGATTTGTTTTTCAAACATGAGATCTCCTCCAAAGATTTTAATCTGAAGTAAGAAGACAGGATTTTGCAAATGCACTCTTTGATCCTCTACCAACGTAGATCAATTGACTAGTAATCAGTCCTACACTTTGGGGCCATACTTCTTTTCCATGAAGAGCTTGATGGTGGCATATGGCCTACTGAATATTAGATCCATTCTCAAACGGTGTTCTTCCAGTTGGCTAGGCAACAACCTTCTATCTCACCAAGAAGGCAGCAAACTTTGTTCATATAATAATAACATGCTGACAATTTTTCATTCCTGAAATGTCTGTGCTAGGCTCGGTTTTCTTTTTCTTCCCCCATTCCTGAGCAATAGAACTAAAAAGGAAAGGGGGATCTATATTCTCTCTAGATTCTGCCCAAATTAATCAAATAAATCTTCTTTAAAGCAATGCGAAATGAGTCACAGATGGACTTGCCCTTCTGCTGGTTGCAGGAATCACCCATTTACAGTTCTTTTAATTTATCAAAGGGAGGGCAGAAAAATAAGGTGCCCTCTTGCTCTTTTGCAGTAATAATCAAAACCAGTCTATACGGCAATCTAATTTGCTCTAAATACATAATGATAGTTGCAGCAAGGAATATGTGACCTCTTTGGAAGTCACTAACAGTGATGGTAAGCTTTTATAAAACTGGGTTTAATTTTTAAAAAGTGTTATATTAAGTATGGTGGCTGGTGTATTTAAGCATCTGGTTCTGGTATCTGGAGCAAAGATGGCAAACACATGCTTTACCTTTTGACCAACCTTTCATAGAATCTCTGATCCTTGCTATGCAGGAAACTCCTTTTTGATTACAAATTTTTAAAAGTGAGAAAGGTACTTCTTAGAGGATGTTCAACATATGAAGGAAATGCTAAGTAAGCAAACAAATTTGAGGCTCACAAGATCACTGTATCTTTTTTATTTTATTTATCAATAATCAAGGCAATTCCAATTCTCCAATTCTCAAGGCAACATGCAACAAGAAAAATGCAGGGTATAAAATGTAATAAAATTAATGCAACTAAAAGCAAACCAAAATTAAAATCAGTCATTAAAGTGCTTAAAAATTAAATGCTGGGAGAATGGAGTAACTTCTTTTTAGAGAGCACATTTCATAACTCAGGAACCATACAGAAGAAGGTCTTGTCCCATGTACCCAGTAGCTGAGCTTCTGACAGGAGGAGCATCTTCAGTAGGGTCTCTCCTGCTGATCTAAGTAACCAGGCAGGTTCATAGCAGGAGAGGGGATTCTGCACATAATAAACTTGGACTCCAAGTGGAAGTAAAATCTGATCAACTGTATCTGCAGATAATTATGAAAAATGCTCACAGCAAGCTTCCAACTCTTTTGGTTCCCCTCCTTCAGCTTTTTCATGGAGGAACTATTGCATAGTACTGAAAAGGATCACCAGCCTGGTTTGTGGCGATGCAATCAAGGTGCAGAAGTTATTCCTCTTTGCTGCATTCACAACTAGAGAATAAGATTTCAAAGGGGGTTAAAGAGGCCCCCAGTCCATTTTCAATTCAATTCATCATGAGAATTCCTCTATTCATGCTTGACTTCTCTACATATTTGCTTTACTAGTCTCAGTTCCCAAGGTGCTAACCAAACTCTGTTGGAGGGGGCATAATGTTTAGGTGCAATAGTATTAACCATACAGGCCATCTCCTCATGCAAAAACAGCCATGTCTTCAACAGTATTCCTAACACACAAAGTATGTGCATTCAGAAAAATACCCAAACCATTTCAACCAGTCCTCCACCTCTTGCAAAGATGTGTAGAAGCCACCAATGTAGAACTAAAACCAAAGGGTGAACTGTTCATAACAGCAGAGCTACAGAAAGCTTTCCACTGATCAGTCTCCAGCATCAGCCAAACCAAGTAACAAATCCAGCTTCATGTGTTGGGCCAGGCACAATTGGAACCAGTACATGGCTGTCATGGTAAACATCAGATTCTGAGCCTTTCTTGACTGGGCAATCTCATCACAGATGGTGGAATCCCGCAAAACAAGAAGTCTAATGTAATCCAGCACTATGCCAGAGATCACCTTGGCTAATTCAGGAAGAAACACTGTTATCCAGGGGAGTGGGCATTATATTAAAAAGATCCCTAGATTGTCCCACTTACCCAAATTAAATTACAGTAGCAAACACTCAAAATAATCTAATGGATCTTCTGATCAATGAGATGGAATCCCTATAGACTACAACTACATCATCTGCTTGTTCTCTCTCCCTATCCTGCTGCATCACGGAATATCCTGGCTAACAGAACTCTCTGCCAGTTCAATGCTTCCATTCATTCCTAGAGAATCCTAGCAGTGACCTGGCATTAAAAAGCAGGATCTTTAGGGTGGAGGGCCCACCTTCATTGTCACCTAGATTTTATTGGTTATACAGACTTCTAAAAGAAAGTCAGGACACCCACCACTCTCCTTTCCCTGCAATGGCCAAGTGGCAGCCTTCTGTCATACCATCCCTGCCTGTTATTATAGAGTAGCCAAACACTGTTCCCCAATCTCTCACCGTCTTTCTCACACATCCCATGGTGCCAGGCAACACTTAATAAAAACCTCATTTTCCAATTATTCAAGGAGAGATATAATTGGAACAGGCTATAGCTTGATGAATTCTTCACACATTGCTGGTTGCCTGATTTGGCCCTCAGCCCAAAGTACAGAAAATAGATTCAGTTTTTAAGGTGGCGAAGTGCAAGTTTAGCTTCACAGATGTCTTTCTTTTGGATTATAGTGATCTTATGTAGTACATGGGTCGACATAGTTCTGAGGATAAAGAATCAGGATCTAACACTCCAAAATCCCCTCTTTGTCATTTTCTCCAAATTCCAAATATTCACTATGATTCTCCCCAGTTTGGTTTAAGCAAGACTTTATGATTTGATGTGTTCCTATCATTACTTTGGTACTGTATAATCATAGTTGTGTTAATTTGAAGGCTTTTTTTTTTGAAGACTGAAACTTGTTTTAGTATGGATACATGAACATATATGCGTAATCATGCTCACTTTTCTGTACAAAATATAATAGATGTAATTGCATACTCTGCGTGACTGAGTATTTACAAATTGTTGACATTCTGAGTCATATTTTTTCAATGAAAAGCCAAATCCAATCTATACCCTTCTTTTCCTGAGTTGTAATTGCTAACATCTGTTTTCTGATGACTATTTCACATGTTTCTCAGAAGAAAACAAAAGAAGCACGCTTTAATACCTAGTTTATTCCCCATAGTTCTTGACTTATACATGCATGTAAGTGTGTAGGTGTGTTTGTATGTGTATGTACATACACACACAGACACACACACACATATACATACAGGATAGAATGAGTTTCCCACCTTTATTTAGTAGTTGGAAGTAGGATTAGAGTACATGTGAAGTTGATAACTAATTCATACTTCCTTACTGCTGCTTTTGAGGAATGTGTAAAGGTATGCAGAACCTCAACTATGTGGAATTTTCAGCCCATTTTTTCTACCTAAACTCAGTCAACCCTGAAAATATTCCTCCGAATTTGAAAAACTTTTTGCAAAGTTATGGGAAAATGCTAGGAAGGAAGTTAATGAAATTTATAAAATCTGATGCAGATCTACAATGTCTTCTGAAAGCCCTCTTCTTGATCTCCCTAGGATGGTGAAGGCATCTAATATGGTGCTGCCAGTCAGTGTCTGACATACAGGGTCTTTCTTCACTGCTGAGTTATAGTGCTGTCCACTCATCCTTGGGATCTTCCTTATAGGCATTTTAAGTCAGAAGAAAAGTATATCAATATAAGCTAGGCTGTCTCTGCAGCTGAGCTTTACTATACTCTACTTTACTATATTGAAATTACAGTTTTTATTGTGAGATAGTTTCAGAGCAGTGACTGATAGATTTCTTGCCATCTTTTCCCTTCTGAACATGCAGAAAGAGGGATCAAGGGGCTCCAGATACACCTTCCTGCTTTGGTGTGCTTTCTAATGCTCTGCCCAGGCAGGACTGGTTTTGGACAGGTTGATTGATGTCTTTGGAGATCAATATTTCCGTAACAATCCCACCAACCAAACAAAGAAAAATTATTTCACCAGTTCTATCAACATATTTCCAAAGTACAGCAAACATGTATGAAGACTAAGTCTTTCAGGGTAACAGTTTTTAAAAAGTTCAAATCATGGGAATACTGTATGGATGTCTTGAGAAGTTGATATTCTTATGGTAAATACATCTGAAATCAGTATCATTAATGCTGGGTCACCTATTTGCAATATACAGTGAAAGGTAGACAGCATGCCATAGTATTTGCACCGAAAATCCATTGCGGCTATTTCAGGTCAACATTTGAGATTCACAACCTGCTCCAGCAAGCCAATTTAGTACTACTGAAGTCCACAGGATTCATGTCTATAGCCTAACCACCTTTGCTACAAAGAAGAAAGAGTCATCATGTCTATTTTTTTGTTTAGATGTGCAGTACCATCCTCTCTAGAGCCCTTGTAAATTATGGAAGTTCAGGATTGTGACCATTAGTCAGTAGTCACTGGGTAGCATTATAGTCCCTCTAAATCCAACTAGACTGGTTCCAATCAAATGTTCTGTACTTAAAACCCTGAATGCCAACCAAATACTGTATGTTTTGCTTCCCCTGAAAGCAGCCATGCATGCAATCTATAACGCCAGCAGGCTCCAAATGGAAGCAGTCATCCATGCATATTTACCAAGGGAGTAAGTCATATGGAACTCAGTAAATGATCATTGGCTCAGGCTTCATAGTCTTTTCCCACCATCCAAAGCAATCAGAATGTAATCTTAATTGGAGTTGAAATCCCACTGAATTCTTATTTATTTCTGATATTTATTATCCAGCTTTTCATTATTAACACAAATATCCCAAAGTCTGGGATGATCTTTAGTTCAGTTTGACTTATTTTCCAGGTAAGAGCAGCTGGTGCGTGCTCTTATTGCAATGACAAAACCAAAATAGCCAATTCCAGAGCCAATGTAGTTAACACCATGATTGGGGAATGTCTCCCCAGGGCCCCTAATTTCACAAGTGGGCTGATTCTGTGCTTTGTCTGGAAGGAAGATTGCATTCACTGAAGTGAGTGGGGTTTTCCCCTAAGCACAGCAGCTTGGTGTGTGTGTGTGAGAGAGAGAGAGAGAGAGAGAGACAGAGACAAAGACAGAGAGAAAGAGAGAGAGAGAGACAGAAGTCAATCTTGATTCTGCTGAGTGCCTGGACAAGTCTCTGCAGTTTTTCTGGCAGCATTTTCAGAAGTGGTTTGCCATTGCCTTCTTCCTCGGGCTGAAAAAGCATGGCTGGTCTGAAGTCTCCCAGCTGGCTTCATGCCTAAAGCAGGACTAGAACTCACAGTCTCCTGATTTCTAAACTTGTGCTTTTAACCACTAGACCACAGTGGCTCTTAGCCACCCATTCACTGAATCAAACTGCTTTTCCTAGGACACTTTCCAATGATTGCGCTTTCCCCAGTCTTACAACAAGCAAACCGCCACCTTTAGCAACTCCTTTGTTCCACCCCAGAATATTATATATAACAAACAGATATCCAGCAGTTTCATGGAAGCAATAGTAATGGGTCCATAACACATACATACACCAGAAAAAAATATCCAGCAGATAGGCCAGCCCAAGCCAAAATGGCCATGGAGAGCATTGCACATTATTGGAGGGGAGGGGATGCCTTCAGCAGCCTAAAGTGGCCCCTTCATGAAACATATCATCAATGAAACATGCCAGATGTTTCATGGCAAAAATTATGTGGGAAGAAGACTTAATTTAAAAACTGCAATAGCTAAAAGCTACTTCAGGTTGCCTGAACTGTGAGATGAAGATGAAACAAAGAGATGAAATGTCATGAAGACATGTCATCTAAAAATGTTTGTGTTGAGGTCAGGTGATGTGTAGATAGTGAAGAGCTCCAAAGGATTTCTCCAAATGTGTATAAAGGCTTCAAAATGGCAAATGTTACTCAGTGTTCAGTGATGTATGTTGGAACAAACAAACGAACATCCAGATTTGATATATACATTAATAGCTCTGAATTGGCACTGATTGACCAGGAAAAAGACCTTGGAGGACACCTCCATGAAACTGTTAATACAGTGTAAAAAAAAAAAAAAGCCAAATTCCATGCTTGGAACATTAAGAAGGGAACTGACTCTAGAACTGCAGATCACACTTGCAATATTGGATACCCTAGTTGTGTTCTGGCCACTGTACCTTTAAAAAGCATATTATCAAGCTAGAAACGTGGCAAGGAACTTTAGGAGAGAGAGTGTGTGTGTGTAACGTGGGGCAATGGCAGTTCTCCCTCTCTCACAATGTTAGAATTTGAGGTCATCCTTTAAAAGGAATTTGCTGCCTGCAGTTGTGGCAATGGTAGCTATTTTGGATGGTCTTAAAAGGGGAGTGGACAAGTTCATGTCAAATCAGGCAACTGATACTAATGGCTATTTAACCTCATGAATCTTTGGGCCTTTCCCTACTTGTACCTAACCATAGCACAAACATGCACTGGCAATCTCTTTTTTCCTACTGAGCACTCATGACATTGCCTTCATCTTGTGTCCAGTCCATGAGTGAGACAGGCTTAAATCATTCCCAGCTGTACCAGTATTAAAGTAGTATTTCCCCCTTAAATCAACAGCATGAAAAAACCTTATTTCTTGTTTATTCTGTGTTAGCAAAACAGATTGACTAAAGCAACTAATGAATTTCACAAACTCTACCAGGTAAAAACAACTCTCTCTTTGTACCTAAGCAAAGCTGTAGGAGGAGTGAGTGGAATAATAGGTCCAATTAGTTTTATCAAAGCCTGCTCTCAGTTTGCAATTATGCAAATGCAGTTCTGTTGTCTACTAGAATTTATCTAGGCAGGTTTTCTTAGACAGAGAGAAAGAGATGGATTATGATCTGTTCTTTCTGTGTCATTCTCTACATTTCCCTATATCTATATCTTTTTATCCTTATACTTTATGAATTTAGTTATTTGTTCAGTCACTTCCGACTCTTCGTGACTTCATGGATCAGCCCACACCAGAGCTTCCTGTTGGTTATCACCAGCCCCAGCTCCCCCAAGGTCGAATCCGTCACCTCTAGAATGTCATCCATCCATCCTGTCCTTGGTTGGCCCCTCTTCCTTTTGTCTTCCACTCTCCCTGGCATCAGCATCTTCTCCAGGGTATCTTGTCTTCTCATTATGTGGCCAAAGTACTTCAGTTTGCCTTTAATATCATACTTTATGAATACCTACTCAATTTAGCTGAATGCCTAGAATATTTCATCTCTGTACCTGTCTGTCTGCAGTTTTTCATTCCCTTCCTTTCATTTTTTCCATTACCCCCCTCTCCAAAATTGAAAACAAAGCCTTTTTCCCTGCTACTTGTTTATTTCTGTCTGATCTTCAATAAATGAGTCTTCTTCATTGCATGTAAGTCCTAAGATGCTATGCTTGCTATTGCATTATTGCATATAATAAAGTATACATATTTATTTCATAATAGATTATATAAAGAGTAGCAATAATACATTTCTCAGATTTTTAAAATATATATACAGTATATAGTACAAATAGTGCATAATACCTCATTCCTAGAATAAGCTAACCTTGCCACTAAGTCATGTGAATAAGCCTGCCAGGCCAGGAAAGCAAGTATCATGGGTTTGGAGGACTCTTTAATATTTAGTTAGAGCTTAACTTTTAAACAATTTTGGTGTTGTTGTTCTTGTTGTTTGTTTGTTTTTAAGCTGGAGTCAGATACTTTCTGCACCGATTCAGTGCAACATTTTTTATAAGCCCTTTGCTGCATAGTTTGGAGACTACAGAGCTTGGAGAATTTACTCATCCCTGATATTTCTGTTTTAAAAGACCAGGAGAAATATTTCAAGAGTTTATTGGAGCAAAACCCTTGAAGCTAACCAGTTGAATTTTTGCAACATTAGGGTCCCCTAAATGGTGTACAATCCCTCATATTTTCATCCAGTTCAATCAAAGAAATGAAACAGGTGCTATCTCCTGTTATAACTGTATTGGTTGTTGTTTATTCGTTCAGTCGCTTCTGACTCTTCATGACTTCATGGACCAGCCCATGCCAGAGCTTCCTGCCAGTCGTCAACACCCCCAGCTCCCCCAGGGTCGAGTCCGTCACCTCTAGAATATCATCCATCCACCTTGCCCTTGGTCGGCCCCTCTTCCTTTTGCCCTCCACTCTCCCTAGCATCAGCATCTTCTCCAGGGTGTCCTGTCTTCTCATTATGTGGCCAAAGTATTTCAGTTTGGCCTTTAATATCATTCCCTCAAGTGAGCAGTCTGGCTTTATTTCCTGGAGGATGGACTGGTTTGATCTTCTTGCAGTCCAAGGCACTCTCAGAATTTGCCTCCAACACCACAGTTCAAAAGCATCTATCTTCCTTCTCTCAGCCTTCCTTATGGTCCAGCTCTCACAGCCATATGTTACTACTGAGAATACCATTGCTTTAACAATGCGGACCTTTGTTGTCAGTGTGATATCTCTGCTCTTAACTATTTTATCGAGATTTGTCATTGCTCTTCTCCCAAGGATTAAACGTCTTCTGATTTCCTGACTGCAGTCAGCATCTGCAGTAATCTTTGCACCTAGGAATACAAAGTCTTTCACTGCCTCTACATTTTCTCCCTCTATTTGCCAGTTATCAATCAAGCTGGTTGCCATAATCTTGGTTTTTTTGAGGTTTAGCTGCAAGCCAGCTTTTGCACTTTCTTCTTTCACCTACATCATAAGGCTCCTCAGTTCTTCTTCGCTTTCAGCCATCAAAGTGGTATCATCTGCATATCTGAGATTGTTAATGTTTCTTCCAGAGATTTTAACTCCAGCCTTGGATTCCTCAAGCCCAGCATGTCGCATGATGTGTTCTGCATACAAGTTGAATAGGTAGGGTGAGAGTATACAACCCTGCCGCACTCCTTTCCCAATCTTAAACCAGTCCGTTGTTCCGTGGTCTGTTCTTACCGTTGCTACTTGGTCGTTATACAGATTCTTCAGGAGGCATACAAGATGACTTGGTAAACTGTATTGGTACTGGCAACATATTCAACTTTTTCTGGTTAATGTGGAGTTATCTTCAGGGCTAAAGAACTGTAGTTGCCAATATCATTGTGGAAGTGCCTGTTGGTGTTGCTACACTAGTCCTGTTTCCACTTGCAATTTGCAGGGCCTCATAAGGCCCAGAAAACTTCAATCTTCCCCTGATCACATGATACTGGCTTTTTTTTTTTTAATCTTCCATGAGTTACAGCCTTGTGACATCACTTTGTCTACTAGAATCAAAACCATATTTTCCCATTTAAGTTAATACTGTCTCACCATAGCTTCAAGGAGTGTTATCCCTCATTATCTTGGAGGTTAGATAAGATGACTTGAAAAATGACCAGTAATTTCAGGCATGTTGGATGATGTAAACATGCTCCCTTTCTGGCTACCAGCCTCCACCAGAGCTATTTCTCTCCCAGTGTTTGCCCTCTCAAATGGTGTTATGTTTCTGATTTACCTGCATACCTATCACCTTTCCCATTCCCTGTTTTTGAAACCAGCTTCTCTTCTTGCTTCAAACAAGGTAGAGGAGAAGAGGATAGACATTCACTATTTTATTTGTGGAAGAAGAGGCATATTTGTGCAATTCCATCTTAGTGCTACTCCAACATGACGTCTTGTGTAATTTGCATTTTTACCATTAAAGTCCCATTTTTCCTCAATTCAGTGACCAGAAAATAATGAGGGATGTTGAATTGAGTTCTTGTTCCTTATTTGATAGTTTCCTTGTGTTTGTCTGTTTCAACACTCTCCCCCCACCTCTTAAAGTAAAAGGAAGTTCAGTTATACAGGATCTAGGTAGCCTTTCTCAACCTTCTGACCTCCGGGAACCCCTGCACATTCAGGCTGAAACATAGGCCAGAAGTTACAAAATTATCTTCATTTCATGTGTAGGCCTGTATAGATGCATTAACAGTATTCTTAAATTAAAAATAAAGAATGAAATTTACCTCTTGAATGTGAAGTTGCCCAAACTTGAAATTATTTTTTAAATAAATCATGATCTCCTAGGGAATCCTTAGTGACCTCTCATGGAACCCTAGGGTTCCACTGAACCCTGGTTGAGAAACCCTGCTCTAAAAACTTGGAAGGTTCTGCCTGCCTCCCTCTGTGGAACAATTTTTGCTCTGGTGTCTCTCAATGTACCTCTAATTATGCTGGCTACAGAAGAATCCATTTGGTCCTGACATCTTCCCTTCCCTTCCCTTCCCTTCCCTTCCCTTCCCTTCCCTTCCCTTCCCTTCCCTTCCCTTCCTTCCTTCCTTCCTTCCTTCCTTCCTTCCTTCCTTCCTTCCTTCCTTTCTTTCTTTCTTTCTTTCTTTCTTTCTTTCTTTCTTTCTTTTTTTGTAGAAACACTTTTATGCTTGGAAACCATTTTCCCATATGCTTCTTTAGTTCACATTATTTTGAACTTCCGTTGCCCAAATGGGGGCTGGGAGGAGAGGCTGGCAAACCAGCCTACAGAAACCCAGGCAGAGTCCCAGAATTGAGCAATAATGTCAAGACTGCTTCATTCCTGCTGCAGTGCCCTGACTGGTGGATGTTTTCTTGCTTGTTGGTGATACGCTGAAGGGGAATAACAGCAAAACCAGAGTGGAAGACCAGACAGCATGCTTATAACGACTGGCACATTCTCAACTGAAGACAATGCAACTCAGCAGAAGATCGTAACAGATGCCACAGAAGCAGGACAGTGATTGTCAATGCAGATGTCTCAGCCCTGACTTTACAGTCTTCACTGTAGCTATGGCAGAGTATATGTCTGATTTCCATTTTGACACTTTTTGTAAATCCCTAGTCATACCAGTAAAATTGCTGACCATTATATATTCACAGTTTGGAAAACAAAGCCAAGTGGGTTTGCAACCTATGGAGCAAGCTACTATTCCCCAAATTCTTCTCCAGCTCAGACTCAAAACGATGCTGGAGAGGCACTGAAGTCTCTTCCACCCAGTCACACATACTTCTCCAGGCTTTCTTTTTCCTCCATCTACGGTGTAGGAAAGGGTAGAGGAAAGACCTCTTTCTTTTTTTCCCAGGACATTTAATCAATGCTGTAGTGTTGGGATAGCTGTATTCTGCAGCATCCATTGCACCTTCTGTGCAATCAGAGCAGTGTGCCAGGATTAAAGGAGAAGGGAACTCCTTCTTGTTCCCTGCCCTTGCTGTAAGAGCAGCAGCACAAATTATGCAAACTGTAGATGTAGGGGGTGGGGGGTGGGAGGGCAGTACTGGGGATACTGGTGGATGGAACAGACCATCATAGGTCTCCAAAGATACTGATTCCTGCATTATCATGGAGACCAAGAGTCCCAAATAGGCTCAGTATTAGTCTGAAAGAATTTAAAGAAAAATTGGCAGAACCTCTTCCATGTGCTTTAAGAGGAGAGCCCAGGCCTCACTGAAATCAAAAGGCTCTCTGTCATGAGAATCAGAGTAATTCAATTTAGGGGGTTTTGTTTATGTTTTTCACTTCAGATCTGGTCAGAACTGAACAGGAGAAGTTCCAGCATTCAGTTTCATTGTTTAATTTGCAATCAAGAGATATGAGTTAATAATGCAGATTTAGTATGGTCATATTTGCTGGTAAATTAAATAAAATATAGAAATGAAATGCTTTCTTGCTGTTCCATCATAAAATTGCACTGTTGACCCTGATCAAGCAGTTCATGTAACGATGATGATGATGATGATGATGATGTATTGTGAAACATGTTTGATAAATGACAGAATTCTTTTCATCTTATTTTTTTTGTGCTTGGATCCTTTGGTTATCAACTTGCAAGCTGAACACAAGGGAGGCAATGAGTGATGATTTTTTTAGTGTGAACTGTACAGGAAGAATGAAAAATAAACATTGACACTTGTTATAGTCTTCTTGATAGTTGCTGGTTGGCAGCATAGAATTGTAAATCTTTTTGTCCCATTGCTTTTTTGTCACTTGACTGATCCTGTGCCGCTCTTTTTATGTGTAATAATTACTAACATCTGCTTTCTCATCTTGGACTGGGTGGAATTGCAGAAGCACTTTCTATTCAGAAGAATTGCAACAGCTGTTTTATTTAGCCTTGGGCAGCACTTCCTGTTCAGTCTACAGCTGTTTTCCTGTGTCCAATTTAGGTTTGAGACTTTCTTTCTTTCTTTCTCTCTCTCTCTCTCTCTCTCTTTCTTCCTTTCTTTCTTTTTATTTCTTTCAACATTTTGCACTGCAACATGAAAGGAAACAAAATAACTAAGCCATATTCTGCTGAACTGAGTATCATTTACAGTGAAGGATAGTAGTGATAGATAATTGTCAAATATGCCTACTCAAAAGTGAGTTTCACTCTTTTCAGTCTAGTCTCCTCTTGGATAAGTGTCTATGAGATTAGAATCTCAAGAATCAGGATATGATTGGTAAAAAAGTATTTGGCATTTTTAGAACATGCCTCCAAGCATCAGTGATACAGTATAATTTGTAACATGTCTTTCACACATTACTTTCAAAGCTGTAGATAGTTAATGCTAAAGAATTTTGTTACATATACTGTAGGCTGAGATAAAACAACATGTTAACCATCTTACTGATAGGTGTAGGATGTTGTGTGAACACAGCCAAAATGTTAGATTGAATCATCTCCAGATACCCTCCACTATATCTCTTGGTATGTATGTATGTATGTATGTATGTATGTATGTATTTTCTATCCCACCTTTATTATTTTTATAAATAATTCAAGGTGGGGGACATACCTAATACTCCTTCCTCTTTCTATTTTCCCCACAACAACAACCCTATGTAGTGGAACTACCTCCACAATCCATACACACACACATCCTTTCTTCAGACATTTTAATGTACATACTCACATGCAAATGCAAGCACACATGATCATATACTTCCTGCCAGTGATCTGAGATTTAATTTTTGTCTCCCCTTTCCTTGCTGAACTCTGATTGTGCTCCTCAGCTGTTTCATTACTAATCAGCTGGACAATCGAAAGGAGGGAGATCTGTTTTGGGATGTTCTTATGGAATCATATAATCATAGAGATGGAAGGGGCTAGTGAGGCCATGAAGTCAAATCCCTTGCTCAATCCAAAAATCTAAATTAAAGCTTCCATAAGAGATGGCTATCCAGTCTGCCTGAAGATATCAAGTGAATGGGAGTCCATCACTATTCAGACCTGGTCATTGTTTTCATTGTTGAATTACGGTTAGAAGATTTATTTTTTAACAGTCAACTGAAATCTTCATTTATGTAATTTAAGACCATTGTTGTGTATTCTGCACCATAGAATGACAAAGAAAAGACAAGCTACTTCTCTGTGGCATCTCTTCTATCATATCCCCCACAGGAATATGACCAATTCCCATAGTCTCTTTTTGTAGGATTGTTTCCAGCCCCCAATCATCCTCATTCCCCTTTTGTCTGAATTTTTAATCAAATGTGGTATCCAGAAGTGCACCCTGTACTTTGGTGGAGTTTGACCAATGCAGAACATAGTGGAACTATTACTTTCCATTATTTGGAAACTGTACTTCCTATGATGCAAATTAAAATCGCATCTGTGTTTTTGGCCAGCCCCATCAGAGCCATGTTGAACATTTGCTCAACTACAATTCCAATATCTTTTTTGTGTGTCATATTCCTAAGCCAGGTATCTACCACCATATACCTATGTATTTGATTTCTTTTGGAAAATGAAAAATGTTTCATTTGTCTTTATTAAATTTAATTCTTTTATTTTAGTCCACTTCTCCAACTTCTCAATCTTTATCAAATGTTGTTTCTATCGTCTATTCAAGTTTTGTCATCTGCAAATTTAATACCATCCCACTGACAATATGATACTGTGTAATCATACTGTGAAATCGTCTATAGAGGCCTGCTCTATGGCCAAATCCCTACAGCAGGAAAACTATGCCTTTTTTCTGGTCCTATCAGAAAGAAGCTCTTGGCCTCTTACTTCTTCCCTTTGCTAAAAAGAAGAGCATCTTCCAACTTTTCAGGTCCTGCTTTTTAAAATCGTATCTTTCTTCTATCTAAAATATTTTTCAGACCTGGATGCAGTAATAAATACCATAATAAATTGTAGAATAGTACAGTTGTAAGGAGCAACTTAGGTCTTAAGTCCAACTCATTGATTAGCACAGAAATCTAAATGAAAGCATCTCAGTTGATGGATGTCCAGCCTTTGGTTGAACATTTCACAGGAAGAGAAGCTTATCATATTCTTTGGTTAGAGTAATAGTGGAAGAACCCAACCACTATTCAACAAGCCATAATTTAGTACATGAATTATTATATATAGACATGGAAATAAACCATCACTTAGTACAATATGTATGCCAACAGAGAATTTTGGTAGATATGTAAAGGATTGCACTGAATGTAATGGAAAATTCCCAGATCACATCTTCAGCAACAATAACAAACAATGGCTTAACCATGTCAAGTAATGATGCATCAGATATAGCTGCACTCCATAAATTCTAATCTTGGTTTTTTTTCCTTTAATGGGTTGTGTTAACCTAGCCTGTTTGGTTTCCTTATGGTTCAGTGTCTATTGTGAAGCCAGAAATGGAATTAATTGAGTTACCCAGTTACATGTGTTGTATGAAAGAAGACACTGTGGATTGTAATCATGAAATGTACAGTTCAGATTTCTGAATGAAGGTTGCAGGAATGCATTTGCATAGAGGCAATTACAGATCTGTGACTTGATCATTGCAATCACATGGAGGGGGCAATTGTTGTGGGTCATGGGTTCAAGTGTAATTCCAAATTAGTGGTACATGAAAATGAAATGTTTGGGAGAGGAATGAGTAAAAAATGGCAAAGCCAAAGAGTTGAGGTTTTTTTTAAATATAATTTTATTGAAAGTGTTAAAAATGAAGGTAAAAACGAATACAAACTAATATAAAGTAAGGAAGAAAAAAAGAAAGAAATCAAAGAGAAAGCTAAAAGTGCAAGAAAGAAAGAAAGAAAAAGAAAAATAGAAAAGAAAGAAAAAAGATACAAAGAAGTGGCTTCCAAACTTCTTTACAGCAGTTATAAGTACAATTGTAAATTTGCCTCTTTCTCTAAAGTTACATCATGACTTTCTTTGCTTTGCTCTCCTTGAGTGGCAGATTGCAAGGAGCAGCTGGGAGTTTTCCCAAAGCACTGAATTTTTAAGGTTAATGACAAAAATTAGTTTCACTTCTTTAATGTCCTATTGTGTACTAAGCTGAAAAATCAGGGCTTCTTCTTACATTAATTCCTGTTGATGTTAATTCCTATGGATCAGATTTTTCTTTGTCCTCTTAAAAGGCTTGCCGTCTAGTTAAGCCTTTCCTCTAGCTTTCCCTTAAGCCTGTACTGAGATGCAGTTTCCATGCTCCAAGCTTGCATTTGAATTCTGGAGGGAAAGCAAAATAATCATCTCCATTCTCTTCCCACCCTCCACAACCTGACTATATTTAGCTAGCATGATTCTTTGGGAAATTTAAAGAGACACCAAGTTATCAATTCATGTTGTGTAAATATACAGCCAGATCCATCATCAGGAAATATTGGTATAGTTAATATATTTCCAAGCAACCTCATGCATGTTGACTCAGAAATAAGGCTCATCCTACTGTATTCCCTGGTGTTTACTCCATGTAACTGGGCAAGGTTGACTGGTATTAGAGTGAATGAAGACAATGTGGCTATATTCTTCTCCTTATGTAGCCAGATGTAAATGAATGATTGGCTTTTCAAAGAAAGAGCTGGACATTATACACGGGAAAGACCTGAATTATGTACAAAGGGAAAGGGACTAATCCTTGTGCCCACAGTCCCATGTGAAATGTTTCAAGAGTACATAGGAGACCTGAGTATGATCCCTTACTGAATGAAGAGAAAGCATGCCGAAAGAAATGAAAGCAGAGAAGAGAATGCACATTAATGAAATAGTAGCAGTAGTAAAAAGCAGATGTTTCCATTTATCTTGCTTGTTCAAATATAAGAGATGTGCCCATTGTGCTTTGGATGCATTGCTCAACTTGTCAACCTCTAATGATCTAAAACAAGACAGAACCAAATCCATCCAACCAGTGCAATGTATCCCTCCCATATCTTGTGAAAATCCAAGATATCATGAGGGTCCAAAATACTGTCATGCGAAGGAAGGATAGGAAAACAAGAACCCTTCAACACAAAATCATGCAGAATAAGCTTGTCGTTTCCTACTGTTCACTGAACAGCCCTGCTTATTCTTCCTCACATCTTCCTCCTCACCTGGGGGCTTGTCAACTTTCCATGTATCAGGAAATGTGCATGCCTTTCTTTTGAATAAATAATGAGCTGTTTCCATGATGTATGTTTTGACCCTGAAGTCTTTTATTCCTGTTTCGAATGGCTATTTAAAATATCAGCCTTGGATAATTTCCCAAAGATAATCTTTTTCAGAAGATTTACATCCATACCTCAGTTATTAATTTACAATATTTTGTATTCTGATGTGGTCTAATGGCTAATCAGTAAAGCATTACTATCTTACTACCTTAGTTATTTGGAAGTATTTTGTTTTAAAAAGAACTAAATCTAATTTGAGCCTAAACTAAGTTAAGGGTTTTTTTTTAATTATCCTGCCTTTATTATTTTTATAAATAACTCAAGGTGGGGGACATACCTAATACTCCTTCTTCCTCCTTCTATTTTCTCCACAACAACAACCCTGTGAGGTGAGTTTGGCTGAGTAGGGCAACATTTGAGCAATTGGATCACAATTTAGTGTCCTGGCCTATGGGACAGCCACAGCAGGCTCTCCAGTGATGCCATGGGCTTGGAGACCAAGACAGGAATGCTACTGGGAGGCTTCTGGGAGATAAACCGCTTCCATTCCCACCCTTAATGCACACATACACCCCATCACAATTGTTGCACAAAAGTAGGAATGACAAAGAAGCCACAAATGGAGATCTTGGGAGCCACATGCAATTTTACAGACCACAGATTGCTCACTCTTACTCTGTGAGGATAAGAATGAACACACTAATTTTGCTTCCCCTGATATTACTCTTGCTGCAGTCCACAATTAGAGTTTCCCTGTGCAACAGGGAGCGTCCCCTGTTTATGAAGACTCCATGGATTTAGAACTTTGAAATATCAGAAACACCTCTGTGTGTATACGTGGAGATCAAGGAGAATAAAGGTGAACCCAGATCCTGATCTGTGCTCTCCCTCCTTCCTCTCACCTCTCAAAATGGCTAATGTGGTGCTGTCATGCCATTAGCTCAAAGTGCAGATGAGGCATAAATTATTTAAGAGTAACTTATACCTCATCTGCCCTTTCAGCTAACAGTGACATGCAGACACTCCACTAGTCCTTTTTAGGGGACATGTCACCATAATGCAGCTTCTGTCTCATCCACAGTCTAGTGCAGAAGCAACTTAAATTTGTCCTTAGTTGTTCAGTTTTAAATAATGTTTTCCATCATTTCCTGAAATAAGTCCTGGGATGTGAATGTCTCATGTCTCATTCATGTTCTTGGTGTCAAGGACTTGCTTCTTCCAAGCAACTATTGGGCAGTTGAGGCTGCACCAGGCATGCCCCCTTCCTGCCCATCACTGGTTTCTGCTCTTCTTGGCCATTTTGCCTTGGACTGCAGGAGAAACTGGACAAGTGGTTTCCAGAGGCATCTGCTCATGTAATACCTGACCCATTCTTTCCAAAGCATGGAGTCATTACATGGGCTCCTTATACATACTGGCATACCAGTCTTCTGGAAGACCAGTTGTCCTGTTAATAAACATCTGTTCAGGGGCCTTCAAAGAACCAGGTTTGTCTGATGATTTTAAGTGGGAAAGAGATGTGTTGCTAATTCTGTCACAAATGAATGTATTAAAGTTTTCTGCTGCTTCTGTAATAAGCATGGAGACTTGCATGGTCAGACTTTCTACTATTTTTATTCCTTTGGGAGGAAAGCAACATATTCATCTTACTCGAACATAATTGGGCATACTAGGAATATTTCTGGGTGCTATTGACTATAGTTAAACACTGCCCACACTGCCATTCTCTTATAGCACTTAGCCAGTATATAATATTTGGAAGCTAGGGTGCAGTTGACAAGAGTTATGCCAGTTTCCCCTTCTAGGCTATTTTTGGACATTGGTGTACCAGCCTTCTAGAAGGCTGATACATGAGTTTGCTCTTTCTGTGACTTAGGTTACGAGAAGACCAATAGATCTGAGTGACAGTTTACTGACATGGAACACCTCCTCACTGGTGACCTGTCAGTCAGGCAAGAGCCTCCATCCCAGGCATCTACCCACACTTGTCCAAGCCCACCCTGCCACACTAACAAAGGCATTGACAGCTGACACTGCATGAGATAGGGGAACAAAAGCAAGTGAATCTACCAACTACTGCTCTTAAATTGTACCACAGTAAAAGTGTACAAACAGACTACTTTCAAGCTTCATTATTGAGGCAGATTAGAGTTTGGCCATCAGAGCAGCACAATTATGATGTCATATTTTTCTGCTGACTCAAGGACTGGAGGAGTGCACATTAATATGGGCATGGGGAAGAATCTTAGTCTGAGACAGCTGGGTAAAATCAAGAGTGAGATCACAGCAGATGAGCAGAGGATTCTCCTGGTGGTTATCACTGGATTTCTGCCATTATTAATGAAAATTCAATCAAATATGTAAAATCACCAATTTGTTGTTATTTTGTTCTTTTGTTGAAACTACATGAAAGTCCCTTTTGAATCCACTGTTATAAGGTCTTTGTGAAAGGAAATACTGTATGGTTATAAGTAATGTCTAGAAGGTTGACTGATACAATTCTTACAAGAAAGTCTACTCAGCATCAGATCTAGCTTGCAACTGTGCTTTCCAGAATGGAGACACATCACTCTTAAATGAATTTTTAACATCATATATTAAAGTGCAGACATGTGTAAAATATTGTACACTCATCTTTTGTTGTTCAAAGTACATCCAGCAGGAATTTATCTTCTACCCATCCACCATCTACTTGGACCCCTGTGCAGCCCTCTCTGTTTTGTTCCAAAGGATTCCCTTACCCTCCAGAGCAATTCTAAATGGTGTACAGAAGAAGTGTAGTCCACAGAAATAGCTAATCTATTATTGAAATAATATATTTGTTTACAACCCTAGAAACCAACGAAGAATCAGAAGCCATAGCCAACCTGCATTGTTATTCAATGAAAAATTTTTTTAAATAATTCAGCAAGGCAAAATAGTAAAGAAGAACGAAAAGTAAAAAAAAACCATGGAAATCAAGAAATCAGAAGTTATCTTACCAAGCTGGTCAAGATAACTGGAACTGACTAGGTGCTTAAAATGTATAGCTGTCTTTTCTCTTTTGCCAACTGAAAATTATTGATGTTTTGCTACCAAGAAGTAGTAAGGAGATCAGAAGGATGGGTTTCTTCAAGCAGATAACCCATCCAATTTGACAGGAAATAGGGAATAAATGTATACACATACATACAGTAGATCCATGGCTTAAAGATGGGAAAGAGCAGAAAAGTTCAGTATGGGTCCAGTATCTGCTAAGGTGTGTTGTGATTGCTTTCAATGTCATCATATATAAAAAGATGCATTCTGTAGTTTTGGCTTCTAACTAGTTATTTTGGTAAAATCACGTAAGAGCCACTCATACATCTTCTACTAGCATCCTTGAAGTTCTTGAATTTTAAAGTCACTAAAGTTTAAAATCTTCTGTAGGGGTTATTTTTCTTTCCTCAAGCATTCTGTGATCCTGAAATTTGTACAGAATTGTGGCTTTCAGTCAACATCTATGATATCAGCATGATTCTTTGACAGGTGACCACATGGATGCAGCTAATTTTGGAAAAACTCTTTGAGCAATATTTTTATTTTCTGAGCTTCTCAGAACCCTCATTTTATCAATTAAAAATATTCTTTGCATTAATTGATTTTGTAACCAATTAAAATAAAAACTAACACAATCATAAGAGATGTCCTGATATGTAATCCTTTTCAAAAAAAGTTATTTTCTTTTTTTAATCTTGCATAGAGAGTGATGTGGTACAGAGTGGTAGATGATGACTGGGGAAGGCAATGGCAAACCACCCCGCTATAGTCTGCCAAGAAAACGTCGCGAAAGCGGTGTCCCTCCAAAGGGTCAGACATGACTCGGTGCTTGCACAGGGGACCTTTCACCTTTCAGATACATCCCTAACTGGATAATGGGGCAATTCTGAGTCCATTAAAATAAATGAGAACAACTCCACATCAACCCCATTTTCACTCCCCAACCCATCAGAAACAGTTTGAAGGCAATCCAAGACACCTGACTGTCACTAGTCCTGCAGTAACAAAAATCTCTACACACAAAGGAGGGGGAAAAATGGAAATCGTAGTATCCAGTTGCTTTGCATTGCTGTGCTGAAAAGGACAAAACTAACAAAAATGCTTATCTCTTTCATCACTGCTGTTTTTTTTCTGGGCTACTGCACAGCTATCAAGCTAATGTTTCTTTTACAGTATGTGAAGTTCAGGAGCCAGGAGGAGGGTTGAAGATGTTTTTTTCCTTGGGGAACTAGCTTCACAGTGGCTCAACTGACTCACAATTGACCGGAAATGAATTGGCTCAGCTTTCCAACACTTCTGACATCATAGGAACCCAGAGGTCTGGAGTTTCAATTGGTGCAGAATACTTGCATGAACATTCCATTAGTCTTCCTTCTGGGTGAATATGTTTCACAATGGAATGCAAGATTCCACTTTCTGAATTTGTGATTTAAAGAATAAATGGACCACTAGAAATTATAAATATCTGCAGACAAGCCTTCCATAAATAATATTCAGGAAAATCCAAGCAGCATTTATGTATGAGTAACTGGATACAGAATTATATACTTAATTCTTTTAGTCTCAGCCGACAATTGTAATTAGAGTGGTCTTTTGACATTGCTGAATTGTTGAAACTGCTGAAGAAAGCTTGGATTCAGGTTTGGTGGGATATTTGACTTTTATGATAACAGAACAAACCAATTTTGGCAGGATGAATAGGGCCATATTTTAAAAGGAGCAATTGAAAATGTATATTTTATATGTTTGGATGTCAGTTACAGTCATGGAGTGCAAAAAGAAAGATTCAAAACAGCTTCTTCTCCCACTGTCAGCCAACAGAGAATAGAAGCTAACAGCACTAGAAAATTAATGGAAAGGAGGATGTAGGTCACAGCTGGCAGAAAAAGATACAAAACCAAGCAGATGTCTATATATTCTGAAATAATATACATAATAATATAAATGAAAAGGCACTGTATTATTGTCTAATTGTCTCAAAACATTTAGGGAATAAAGGTTCTCTATTTAAAACACTTTGTAAAAAATCTGGGCAATTTATTATTGGCACACTGACTTTAAAAGGTGTAGTCCATTTATGAAACTAGGCAGAAATCAGTAATTACTTTAAAGTAGCTTTCTTTTGGTTATAGATGACACTATGCAAATGAACAAAAATATGACAACAATTTCAGATAGAATATTTGCACAGTAACTCCTAGAGGCTGTTAATGTTGTGGGTTCCACTGACCTTTAAGTAATGCTTACCAAGTACCAGTATGTTACTGCTGGTGTTGTAAAATCAAGCGTGATTAGCAACTAATGTATTTAAAAACTACATGGTGTGGATGTGAGTGTGGGTGCCTGTCTGATTTGCAATTTCTACATTATTAATCATATTCAGGAACCCTTTTTAAAGCTTCAATACTGGCATATTAAAAATGGTCAATCCCAAATTCTTGAGAGGAAAGACATTCCGTCCTTATAATGTAATTACTGTGTGATCCATTAAAAGCCAAGAGTTCAGTTATATGCAGACCAGAACTCTTGCAGAATCATTAAGCCTTAAATGAATTGTTTTCTTAGGCCAGTACTTTATAGGAACATGACTAGCTTGTAAAAACTGTTCAACCAGTACCGTCGCCTTTCCACTTAATGGATCTACTGTACTTCTTTCTGATTTTTCTGATTATTAACTCTAGTTTGCAGGCCATATGGCAGGCAAATCTGCTTTTTCATGTTAACAGATGAACCTACTAACCTACAACATGCTAAAGAAACCAAGCACACCACATCACTAGCAGTGTTAAAAATCTATTAGCTGATTATGGAGAATATAATTCTGTAAGCTCTAAAGGTCTCTAAACAGAACCAAAATACAACTGTTTACATGTAAAACCACAATATATAGTCCATACAATACTCTGTAGCTCTGTTCACATAACCACTGGGTAACAAGGGCAGTCAGCATATTACAGGAACTCTCTAAGCTGCATAAATGACCCACTTAATTAAGTCAGATTTAGCTCCAAGAAGACCCTGTTTTGTTTGAAGCTGAACTGGCTCTCTCTCTATTGTGTGAACTACTTACTGAGTAGTTGATTCTATCTCATGGTTACAGCATTTCTGCATGACCAAGTTGACTTGTTACAAGTATGGACCAACAAACGTCTGGAGGGCAGGAAGAGATGATGTCATCTTCTACTCACCCTGAGCCAACCGCAATCCCAATCTCTAATATATAACCCTATGCAAGTGAGAGATTCGTGTAGCAGTAGATCCAGAAGACATTAATGAACCAAACTTTGGAAAATGCAAGAAAGGAAATTTTATTTTAAAGTGGTTGGTGTGCCTGCATATATATGCATTTTGATGCTGTAACTTGGTATATATAAATTTAGCTGTGTGTGTGGGTGTGCATGTTCTTGCACATTCTCCAGTATGGCCTTCCCACAGGAAGGATAGCGATTGTACACAGAAAATTGGGCGGATGCAGCATCAGGGGAATTGTCCAGTGAGCGATGCAACTGTTGGTAGTTGCAAGTTGCTGCTGAAGCATCCCAATCTGAACAGAAATTTTGTAAACCAGCTTAGAGTCCAATGGCCATTGCAATGGGATAGGAGCAGCTTAATGATGTGATGCAGATATGCCTTGAGAGGATGTTCTAGAGAGGCCATATAGGAACTGCATCTGTCTCCTTAGTAGTTTTCACATTTGTGGAGGAGGTATAAAAAATGGACACCAAGAGGTAGGATGCATGCCTCCCCTTCAACTCTTATCTGTAATTGTGCAAACACTTATTGTGACCACAAGATATTTTCCCTTGGAGAAGGAAAAAAAAAAAGGAAATTGGGAGAAAAGTGATAACCACCAGCTTCCTTTGCAGCCATTTGAATGGCAGATCCAACCTTTCTGAGTTGCATGTTGGTGGCCTACAGAGATTAGTAGACTTACCTAGGGAGAAGGTCACTATGTCATCTGTGTCTTGCAAATATCTCCATTATGCAGTACCTTGCAGAATAGACAAGTTTATGACATTCTCAAATTGAATTTTTGGTTCCATAACACAACGAGCCTTGTCCTGTTTTAGGGAAAGAAATCTCAAATCTCAATGTTCTCCCAGAAGTCTAGTCTTAGCTGGAAGCTCAGTTCATCTGAGTATCTAAAGTCTATCACCATTAAGGTCCAGGCTTCACAAAATGTAAGTGCCCAATCGCATTCCTCTATCTGTTACATTAAAATAAAGAAATAAATGATTCTATAGTATCTCAATCTAACCTAGTTCCAAGAGATATAGAGTAGTAGTAAAGTGTTTTCCACATAACTATTTAACCTCCAGTTATTTATTTTTGTGTTTGTGTATGAAGGAAATTCCTATGAATACAAAGTGGCTAGGAGTATGATTCCCAGTGGATATATGCATAAAATATTCATTCCTCCCATTCTTATCTGGATCAAAGTCTCCCATTGCTGCAATTGCAGTAGCAATGAATGAAAAAACATAGTTATGAATATAAGTGTTCTAATTTGACCCTAAGAGTTCGCAGAATGTTGATTGGTTTCTTGTCAGATGTGCTAAAATATTTTAGCTTGTTTTTTTATCTTCTAAACTTACCCCTACCCCCATAAAAAAAAAAGCCGCCACCATCCTCAGGACTAGTTTTAGAGCTCCTCTAGTTGACTTGCCATGTTTCCTTGTTATGTCAAGTGATTAGAAACGATTTTTGCTATTAATTTAGCTCCCAGCGTTCTTCAAGATGGAAGCTACCCCAGTTCTATCTGTGGAGTTTTTCCTACCAAGAACTCTCTAGGAGTCTTCCTTCTTATCCCTGTTGTTATTTCTTGGGGGCTTTTTGGTTAGTTTTTTTTTTAAATAACATTTGCAGTTCTGGAAACAGGTTAGCCAAATAGTTACTTTTTTCTATCCTGACCCTATAGGGAACAATTGCCAAACTCTACTGTGATTTAGCAAAACTCTGCTTGGGAATTTTCAAGTAATTAATTTATGTTTTCATTGTGAATTCCATCACCCAACCAAGGGGGAGCTTCAGGAAAATTGAGACTTCATCTTATACTTTTGTAAGAAATGTCCTCACTGGTGACACTACAGCATTTTTTTTCCCAAGCTAATTGTATCTTTTTCATGCCCTGAGCCAGATAAGCCATATCTCATTAGAAAGGGAGAGAGAAGATATAACATGAACTTAAAAGCTTCTTTTGAACATTAAAGAACAAGAATCCCTAATCAGCATGGTATATATTTTGTATAATTACATGTTCGCAATCCTTCTCTTGCTCATTAAGCAGAAAAATATAAATGCTGTGTTTCTACAAGGCAAGAAAACTCTGAGTCTATTATTGTTTATATCTACAAAGTATGCCTAGGATCTGTAGAATCATCTGGTTTCATAGATATAACAACCAAAATATTATCATTAAAGCCTATCTGAAAGCAGGGAACTCAGTTTTCAGCCAATGTAAACTGACCTAGCTGTTCTAAAGTTATTCTTGTTGTTTTTGCATCTGGCTAAATCTATCTGCCAGCTTAGAATGTAGTCATAAGACAGAAAGAAAATTAGGTTTTGTGCCTTTTGGCACTATGAAGATGAACTGTACGCTCAAAATTTGTCAAGATAAATTTTAAAAGATAAAAATAAGCTCACACAGATGACCAAATTACCTTCAGCTGAGCTGTCTCATTGATAGTAGGTTAGTTTTTGGCACCATCCTGCCAAGTGGTAAAAAAGATATGGACACATGTTCAGACCAGATGATTCATAAAAGAAATGATCAAGAAGTATTTCTTAGCCTGTTGTTTATTGGATGGACTTCGACCGTATATCCCAGAATTTTCAGCCCATGGCCAATAGAGCTTTCACAAATAATGGTCCCCACACATCTCATTGGTATCAGATTAAAAAAGCTGTGATGGATCAGTGATAAGCTTTATATGCTCTGTATTAATACATATTTGGTGATTCTTATTATTTAACTAGAACTATATTGTTTCCTCTTATAAAGATGGAATTGCTTCACTGATCCCAGTAATTTAGAGTATATAACAATGAAAAATAAAAATATTTCAAAACCCTTAGATCAGCCCATTTCATTAAAGTGTTGTGACTGACCTAAAGAATTTTATGGTGGACTTGTGATTTCAAAATATTCTTCTAAGAAAGCTAGCATCTGCATTTTGCATGATCTAGACTCTTAAGATTTTTCTATTTTTCTAAATTTTAGTATTATTGTAGTCCCAGTGGTATGGATGGCAGTTTTAATTTCAATTACCCAGCTATGTTTATTCTGTATCATGTATTTTCTCTTTTAATATTGTTTTTGTAGTGAGGACCAGCTGCTAGGTTGGATTACATTTTTCAGATTTATCATTATTACTTTTTTTTAATATTATGTCTGAATCAATTTTGTACCATGCTTAAAATATTTAGGTTTCTAAGAAACACTAATAAATAAATAAATAAATAAATAAATAAATAAATAAATAAATAACAACATCTCCATTTCTTGAGAAAATATACTGTTATACTGTAATTAATTAGAGGATTTTACCTACTTTGAAACAACAGATAGATAGATAGATAGATAGATAGATAGATAGATAGATAGATAGATAGATAGATAGATAGATAGATAGATAGATAGATAAGCATATTAGCTTGAACTGGGGAGAGTCTATAAACTAAACTGATATTATTAGGGTTGATCAAACAGTCAGCCAAATGTTTAGATTGGATTTGGCAATTTTATCAATGCTGATAGTGTTAAATTGGTTCAATTCAATGATTTGTTCAATTTCCAGCCTTTCCAATAAGAGATGAATTTTTTAAATCAGATTTTTTTTTTTACAGTATGTCATTCAGAATAAATAGACCATGTTTGCCCAGAATTCTGAAAGAGGTAGTATCAACCACATTTGGATGGAAAATCAGGTCTAGCTGAATAAGGGTCTGCTTCAATATAAGTCAGTTTTGTATGAGTGTCCTCATATGAAAATGAGATCATCACCATCTCACTGGTTAACTTGAATCTTTTATTGTAGATCACTGCAGTGTGGTTTATGCCAGGTTGCCACTGAAGCCTGTTCAAAGGATTCCATTGGCCCAAAACTATCATATAACTTCAAAATATCAATATCATATTTGGTTCTGGGAATAACAGAAAGTGTTCATTCAAGTGCTAAAGCCCTAAATGTCTTAAGACCTTAAGACCCACTTGTTCATATATCTTTGCAATAGTATGCCATAAGGAGGATTTGGAAGGAGAACAGCTGCCTCTGGGTTATTCCACTACTGCTATGATACCCACTGCAATCTCAGTTACTGCTGTAAAAAGCTAGTCTCCATTACAGTGGCTGATTTTTAAAAAAAATCTATGTGGAAACAGTTATAGAAAACACCTTATTTATTCAATGTTGAAATAAATTCTCCCTCTCTTCCTCTTTCCTCCACTTCAACAATCATGTTCTTTTTGCTGCTTGCTTCAAGAATGGTTATACCAATCAAATTTTCAAGCTTCATAACATTCAGATACTCTGAGATCATGATCCATTCAACTTTTCAGAGCTGAAATGCAGGTCTTTCAATTAATTTTTGACAGCAAAGCTTCTTCTCCCTGTGATGTTGGGATTTGGGATAGAAAGGCTGGCAAAGGATCTATCTTCCCCCTAGCAACTTAGTCACTGGATAATGCAAGTGAGATCTAGTGACAAATTTAGGTTTAGAGTAATCAGAAATGTGGCAAGGAAAGTTTTCCCCCATCTGTCTTCTGGGTAAAGGTTTACCTGGTTCATTTCTTTCTGTGGTATGATAGACACTGGTATATGAGCCTTGGCCAAAAGCACCCACTAGCAATTTTATCTGATGGTTCTAGGGATGAGCCCTAACTGAAATGATGTGTTATCTATAAGACTGTCTAACCTATCTGTCTATCAGACTATCAAAGCTAGTGGAAAATAATGCCTGCTTTTGGTATATCCCATTATGATCTTAACATTTGCAAGAGGCTGGCTTTCTATAAAAACACGTTAAAACTTAGTATTTACAAGCAAATAAAATGAAGCAATAGTTGAAAATGTAACTCAGCTGGATTTTCTTCCAAGGAAACATGCATATGATAGGACTCTATAGATGCAAGAGACTGGTTTTGTTGCAATACAGGCATTTTGACATGTAGACTTTATGCCACCTTCTTTACTCAAGGCAAACTGCTTTTCCTACAGAGTTTTAGAAAACTGCTCATTTAGAGGGAATCTCTTCATCTCTCCTACATCAGCCACCATAGCAGTATGTGGGAAAATGTCTACTGTTCATGCATAAGTATATTTCTTGTCACTGCTCATAGGGGCTGTTAAATGCAGTAGAGGAAAGCTAGTTGAGTAGTTTTGCAACTACTCGTCACAGCAACAGTTCAGGGTTGCTGTTATTGTTTTGCATGCTTCTAGATAAACCCACAAAACATGATCTAAAATGTGGTATGGGGTACACCAGCAATTTATTTATTTCTATTTTATGTAACATAGGCATGAAGGGACTCCAGTTACTCTGAAATGTAAGCTGGTTCAAAGGGTCAAGTGCTAACTAAATTCCTTTCTTTGCACTCACCTGTTGGTCAGTTGGAAAGGGCACTGGTTTTTTCAGCAAGTACTCTGTGTTTCAAGAATGGTAGAAACAAATATCATCCCAGCTGGTTTGAACTACTTTGGTGAGACTGATAGGTAGAAATAGTGGAAGTGACTTACGTTTCAATAAATTGATATCCAATCTTGATCTATAATAGCTCACATATAAACCCTAGTGTATGGTTGTTGGAGATATATCAGAAAACTAAGACTAGGTAAATTCCAGGCCAAAATGGGTATGATCAAAAACAAAGATGGCAAGGACCTAACAGAAGAAGAAGAGATCAAGAAAAGGTGGCAAGAATATACAGAAGACCTGTATAGGAAGGATAACAATATCGGGGATAGCTTTGATGGTGTGGTCAGTGAGCTAGAGCCAGACATCCTGAAGAGTGAGGTTGAATGGGCCTTAAGAAGCATTGCTAATAACAAGGCAACAGGAGACGACGGCATCCCAGCTGAACTGTTCAAAATCTTGCAAGATGATGCTGTCAAGGCAATGCATGCTATATGCCAGCAAATTTGGAAAACACAAGAATGGCCATCAGACTGGAAAAAATCAACTTATATCCCCATACCAAAAAAGGGAAACACGAAAGAATGTTCAAACTATCGAACAGTGGCACTCATTTCACATGCCAGTAAGGTAATGCTCAAGATCCTGCAAGGTAGACTTCAGCAGTTCATGGAGCGAGAATTGCCAGATGTACAAGCTGGGTTTAGAAAGGGCAGAGGAACTAGAGACCAAATTGCCAATATCCGCTGGATAATGGAAAAAGCCAGGGAGTTTCAGAAAAACATCTATTTCTGTTTTATTGACTATTCTAAAGCCTTTGACTGTGTGGACCATAACAAATTGTGGCAAGTTCTTAGTGGTATGGGGATACCAAGTCATCTTGTCTGCCTCCTGAAGAATCTGTATAACGACCAAGTAGCAACAGTAAGAACAGACCACGGAACAACAGACTGGTTTAAGATTGGGAAAGGAGTACGGCAGGGCTGTATCCTCTCACCCTACCTATTCAACTTGTACGCAGAACACATCATGCAACAAGCTGGCCTTGAGGAATCCAAGGCTGGAGTTAAAATCTCTGGAAGAAACATTAACAATCTCAGATATGCAGATGATACCACTTTGATGGCTGAAAGCGAAGAGGAACTGAGGAGCCTTATGATGAAGGTGAAAGAAGAAAGTGCAAAAGCTGGTTTGCAGCTAAACCTCAAAAAAACCAAGATTATGGCAACCAGCTTGATTGATAACTGGCAAATAGAGGGAGAAAATGTAGAAGCAGTGAAAGACTTTGTATTCCTAGGTGCGAAGATTACTGCAGATGCTGACTGCAGTCAGGAAATCAGAAGATGCTTAATCCTTGGAAGAAGAGCAATGAAAAATCTCGATAAAATAGTTAAGAGCAGAGACATCACACTGACAACAAAGGTCCGCATAGTTAAAGCAATGGTGTTCCCCGTAGTAACATATGGCTGCGAGAGCTGGACCATAAGGAAGGCTGAGCGAAGGAAGATAGATGCTTTTGAACTGTGGTGTTGGAGGAAAATTCTGAGAGTGCCTTGGACTGCAAGAAGATCAAACCAGTCCATCCTCCAGGAAATAAAGCCAGACTGCTCACTTGAGGGAATGATATTCAAGGCAAAACTGAAATACTTTGGCCACATAATGAGAAGACAGGACACCCTGGAGAAGATGCTGATGCTGGGGAGAGTGGAGGCAAAAGGAAGAGGGGCCGACCAAGGGCAAGGTGGATGGATGATATTCTAGAGGTGACGGAATCGTCCCTGGGGGAGCTGGGGGTGTTGACGACCGACAGGAAGCTCTGGCGTGGGCTGGTCCATGAAGTCATGAAGAGTCGGAAGCGACTGAACGAATAAACAACAAAAGACTAGCTCCATCTAAAGCTCCCATTTCGTAATTAATTAAATCACTGTTTTTCACTGTGCTCTCAGAAATCAGTCCAACTCCATTAAGGCTGTAGTTCTATTCTCCTCTTGCTTGAAAGAAAGCTCTGTTGAAAACAGAACATTCTTTTGAGTAGACATGTATAAACATTTACTCACAGGTAAATCTTGCAGAATTCAAGCTACCATTTTGTTTCTAGCTCCAACCTGATCTATATTTACCCATTACTCTAATAATAAGAGAGAGAGCTTTATAACTTCCTGAATATTGTTCCTCATGACTGTAATCATTGTCATGAAAACATACTTAGTTTATTTGCTCATATGGTCATTGCTGTCTAGTTTGGTAATTTCATATGTTTTATTAGCCTATCTATTCATCCTTTTATCCTGTCAGACCCAAGTATGCTTATTCTACTCCAAATGCATTCCATATTTCAAACTGACTCTTATTTTTCAGCCCATAGCAATAGTTGGCCTTTTGTGTTCATTCACTGCCATCTACTGCAAGTCAAAGAAATTACAAGCAAAATTACTTCCAAATAATCTGTTTTGAGGGCCAGAAAGGCACTTTAGGTTAAAGACAAGCAGGCCTGGCCATGTAATCTACTTTGGTGGGAGACCACTGAAAAGGATCTGGAAGCTTCTTTGAAATCTGTAAAGGACAAGGTGGTGGGTAGAGACCAATCAAATAAATGGCAAAATCAATCCAATCCTCTCAAGTTCAGTTTTTCACAATTTCCCTTGACTTAGGTAGCCTTTTTCATGTGTTAAATTAGCAGTATTATGATTACCTGATAACTGAGTTTCTGCATATACCTGCTTGCTTTCCATTTTCAAAAGCACAGAACTATAAATAATGTGTGTCTTGGAAAAGCTTCTGAAACCAGACAGGTCTAAATCAGTGGGAATATTTAAATTTATATATACATGTGTGTCTGTGTGAATCTAAATCTAAATCTAAATCAGAATAGCTAAATAAAAATGAGTTTCACCATATAGATAGCTCTGTTATTGTATGAAATATATTTTATGAGGTATGTACCTTAGCTATAATTCCTGCAATTCTGCAAATACATCCTCAAACATTTTAAAAACCAAAAACTTTTAAACAGTATGATTTTTCTCCCCCAATGTAGTGTAACTATATATCAGGAGTGGCATATCCAGTGTGCAGAATATAATTCCTGTCCAACAAAACACTATATAAAGAAACTTATAATTTATTACCAGTGGATTTGAGATGTACTGTTTTTCAGTGGATATTTTTCTGTAATATTGTTAGCAATGATTATTAAAATGATCTAAGGAAGCTGGAATACAGTATGCTCAAAACTTATTTTAACAAGGCAGAAATGTCCCTTTGCAGCCTGACTCCTGTTTCCCCCAGCCTTTGGAATATTAAATCCTTTAGCAAGGGGAAAGAGGGAAATGCAGGGTTTTTGCAGCTTTCAGTGTACATTCAGAAAGACCAGGGGAAAAAGCCTGGCCCTGCAAATTTAGCCATAGGAGGCAGATGCTTCTGTGTTTATACAGAAAACAAACATCGCATAGATACCACTGTTTCCCAAAGTTCTGTCATCCAAAGGAAAATAAATCATGTATACTTTTCAGGAAAGTGGGGAGCAGCATTGCCTGCAGCCAAAAATGATTTGAGAGATTAAAGGACTATGCTCTGCAACCAAATGGCACTTAATCAGAAGGAGAGTTCTGGATCTGTAGGGAATCAAAAGTTTCTTTCTGCTTCTGGAGAATTATTCCTAACTGACAATGACTTCCTGTTGTACCTCTGTTCAGCTGAGTATGAAGTTGTGGCTTCAAATACTCAGCAGATGTCTGAGAAACACCTAGAAGTTTATGGCTAAATCAAGATGAATCTTTTAATAGCTGTTTCTTTGCTTTTGTCCCCAGATTTAAGTTGGGTCATAGCATGAATATAAGTGGTATGACTGTGGTTTTTTCCCCTTGCATTCAGAAAGACAGATGCTTCTACAGAGGAATCTTCTGCCACAAGGGTTATATTCTGTCAAACATAACTTTCTGTCTTCTTCCTTTTCCCCTTCCTCTTCTCCCCCAACCAGATACCGTCCAGGCAGCCACATTGGTTGAAATTGTCCAACATCTCAGAAAAGAATTGGACTGGGAAAGGTTGGTTTGTATGAATATATACGATGTTTTTCATCATAAGCAAAAAACAAATCCATGATATATTAACATAGATATTAAACTAGTGTATATGATGGAGACATGTATTCTTATTAATCTGAATTTTATGACTATCTGAGAACAAGTGGCTACAGATCCTAAATTCCCATCTAAAGCCAAATCGTTGAGATTCTGCAAGATGATTAATTCAGATGCCCTCAGACCACAAGCTGGAGAGGGATGGGCAACTTGCAGCCTGTGGGTGATATGTAGCCCTCAGTCTCTTTTCGGGCCCAGAATCCCTCAAGGCCATGTTGCCAGTTTTTGGTAACAAAGCATTGCAAATAGCCAGCATGTGTGTATTGATTTTTTTTTTAAAGGAAGACGAACTAGAACAGGTGCATTAAGCCTCCAATAGGAATAGCACATATTTTTACTTTCAAAAAGCCACCCTAAACCTCTCGAAACAGTTTTTAAAAGAAGTGGAAAAAGCCATTCTACCTCCTCTTGTGACATCACTATGTCACCATATTCCCTGCAGCCACCAGTTGCAAAAAGGTTCTCAGCTTAGAAAACCTATCTTAGTAACATATTGACTAGCTATGTGTTGGCTTTTTTTGGTTCTACATTTTTTGAACTTGTAACAAGTAAATGATGAGTTATTACATTGGATAAGAAAAAATAGTTGCAACAATTCACAGCAATATCATTGCAACTATGAGCTTTCTCATTCATGTGTAAATCATTGCCCCCAACCAGTTGGCATCATCCACTTGGATGAAGGAAGTAGGAAAAATAGATACAAACTTTTGAGCAATAAATCAAGTATTTGTGTTAATGCTATGCTGGAATGTTCCTTGCAATTTCTCAATGTTTTTTTTTTTCTCCTGCTAAAGACACTTCTTATTTTGTACCTTATTCTCACACTGCTGAGAATTTCTTTTGAACTTCCCTTGACATTGTTTCCAACTTACTTTATTATTAGAGATTGCAACCTGCTGGTTTTATTGTTTTTCTGTAACACATATTTCCAGCACTCTAAAACTCCCTGGCTGCCCACACTACCCATTGGAAAAAGCTTAATAGAGGAGTTCATCATTATCTGTTTCCTTGGGATTTAAGTGTGGGAAACAAGGGAGGCTGCAAACTGCTGGCAAAATGATAGCACAAGGGCAAACACATATATTCTTCCACCACTTTGAACCTAAATAAGACAAAAACGATGCGTATTGTCCCATAAAAATTTACTGGAATTATCCTGTCTTGAAAGAAATTTTGGAAGGACATTATCTTTTACCAAGTTCAGTGACAGTTGTTAGAAAAATACAGAAGAATGTTTTCTGTGTAACATTAATCTGGATGGTAGATACTTGGAACCTGATGGACATTACCCTTCATCTGCTGAGACTCTACTACTACAGGGAGGTTCACGTGACCTCTCTGAAGTGTTGAAAGAATGCATGTGGAGGTGTGGTTACACAGGCTTTCAGTTACACTTCCAACAGTCATACAGTTGTTCTTCCTTGGCAACAACCTGTCTGAACTTTGGACTGGGGAAAGGGCTTCATTGTATCTCTGAGCATCTCCAAATAAGGGAGAACTTATCTAAATTCCATCCTAACAATAGCATGAAGGAGTTCTATATTTATATATCATATGTATGTAGAGCCTTTGCATTTCATGCTGATGAAATGCAAGGAAGGAAGGGCAGTGATTTTGCTACCCAAAGTGTGCCTTGACTATAAAAACAGTGAGGCCAATGTTAGCCCAGTTTCCACAGAGCCCCTCCCCGCACCAGTATCCTTTGAGTGCATAGAGGAGGTTGTCTGAATAAGGCTTAAAATGCTGATGGCACAGCTAGTCCTGCATTAAAATGTCTATCTGATGAATAATACTTTATTGTACTTTGTTGATGCCGCAGCAAAACAGACCCCAGGTGTCACAAACTGCCAGATGCTTTTCCTTAATAATCTGCCACTCCTGTTTAATACAGTCCCAGAAGACACATCTAACAGCATGATGAAGTATTATGTATTAGGCCAAACACAAGGTTTCTACTCTACGGAGCCTCCAATCCAAATTATACCGATAACCTAATGAGACCATACACAACAGCATCATAAAAGAGTGTGAGAGACAGAAGGGAGAATATCACACAAAATGAGAAATGGGCTCTTGAGGAAACATAAATTATAGAGAACAGAGGCAGTATAATTAGGTGTATTGCATTCTTAGGTGTAAGAAAGAAAGCAAAGACACGATACTGATCAGAGCCAAAGCATATACTACAAAAGCAGGGAAAAATTAGATAGGCCATGATGGTCAGGTCAGTCTTTTCCAACCTGGAACCCTTCAAATGTATGAGTTTTCAATTCTCATAACCCCCATCCAGCAACAGATGTTGGAAGCCAACACATCTGGAAGGCACCAGGTGAAGGAAAGCTGATTTAGGCCAGTAAAACCTGCCTCTTCTTGGGACTATTGTAGATGGTCCCTGTGGACCCTCTGGATTTTATACTGGGCCAGACTATTTGGCCTAAGCCTGAGTTCACGGAATCAACACATCTCGATAATGCAAATAGTTAATTTTTAAGATTTAAACTCTGTTTCATGCAAGGTTATATGCACGCGTGCTTTATTTTGCTTTCACATGTTCTCATTTTGGTTTTTATAATGGCGGCCCTCAACAGCTGGAAATGGCTTGGGCCTTTCTAATCTCGGAGAGAGGCTGATGTAAAGAAGTATTTGAAAAAAGAAGAAGAAATGTCTTTTCTTGCTGGGGGAACTAGGGCAAAAGCCAGGAACAAGGTGAGAGTAGGACTCATGAAGTTGAAAGCATGAGATAATTTAATCACAGCAGAGGTTTTACTTCTGACAGGAGTTGAACCCAAGACTATAACTTAGGGTGAGCAATGTTTTATCCAGCTTTATCTGGTACTACTGACTGCTGCATCCCAAAATGGAAAATTACTGTAAAATATACTGTATATTTTATTGTGGGATCCTTGACTCTTTATGCAATACTCTGTTGAGATGACCAGGATGCCTGAGAGCAGCCTTAAAAATCTTCTTAGGTATTAGAGGGTTTCTTTTTAATGTTCCCCTGTCAAGTCTTTGCTTGGGAAAAAGTATGACTATTACATTTTCTTTCCCTCCTCTCCATTTCTTCCAACGTGAACAGTTCCACTTAGCCCACTCAGCAAGTCTTTTGGAAAATAGCTAAGAGGATTTTCCTCTTCAGATTAAATGATCTCCAGTGATCTTACCCTCAGCAGGAAGTTGGAACAGAAAAGAATTCACTATGGCTTTAATTTAAGGCAAGACGGGTGCACTTATTTCATCATCATTGGGTAAATTAACAAAAGAAAGATGTGAGTTTGCATTGCTGAGGTTCAACTGATTTGGTTTCAGGAAGGCTGTTTTCTAAATTAGAACTTAGTTGATACTTTTCTTTCAGTGCATTATTTCTGTTTAATGTGTATTTATATTTACAGTATACATTAGCGTTAAGTGTATCTACTAAAAATGTATTTATGGAAGGATAACTGACAGTGAAAATATTATAGATTGGATCTTGATTAAATAACAGCATAATTTTATCCATGTCTACTCTATATAATCCACTAGAACCTACTTCCTAGTTCAAGACTGCATCCATCGCCCACTGAAATTGACTGGACAAGTCATTATAGTATCAAGTTCATATGGAGCTAATTTAATATGGAGCCAATCCTATGGGTAAAATCCAGTATGCAAAAACAGGTTTCTGTCATGCTAATGAGACCTTCTCCTTCTTGATACCTTCCACAAATTCCCAGAACCTAAAATTATTTGCTGTAGGAAAGGAACTCCATTTTCTGCATTCTGCTGAGAGAAGCAGTTCTGTTCCAGTTGGATTCAGAAAATCAGTTCTCTGTTCCTGAATAGTGAACTTTTTCTCTTACTTATTGGATCAACTGATCTAATTTGACAACTCAAACTGCCAAAGCTTCGTCAAATCAATTTGCTGCAACAAAACTTCGCATAGCTCTATTATCTGGGTGGAAACACGGCACCCAGGCCACTGCTAAGTAATGCCCATAGAACGCCAAAGTTAAATAAATAAATAATGAATGAATGCCATGAAATCTTGCAAAATTATGGGGGATCCTATGAGACCTCAGTGATTGCCAAGATCCCATGAGAGTTCAGCCATTTTTAATTGCCTTTTAATGTAATGTTTAAATTATTTTAGTTAGTCTGCCATTTGCATAAAATAGTTTAATGAAGTCTAACACCTGCAACGAATGCCACCTGTTCTATTATTAATAACACTAGCGGAGGACTTTCATCATAAGTTTGCCCAGACTAAAAATGCTTATATACATCCTCCCACTTTCCCTTTTGCTCTGTTGTCTCAAATTCTTTTTGTAGAAAAAGTCTGAACTGATCATTATGCCTTAGCTCTCATTTTTTAAAGCTAATGAGCTTCTTTGTGTTTCTTCCCTCTTTTGCTTTGAAAAAAAAGTTTTTTAAAAAGTCTAATGGTTGGCAAAGTACTTCAAATTGTAATCTAAATCCTTTACTGAAGTTCAGCCATTAATGGAATTATTGCGATATTAACTTCACGTCCATTCCTCCGCCCCCCCCATCCACATAATCTTTTAATAAAATTGGGATATGTGCAAAGGTAATACTGAAAGCTGTATTTTTCTCCATATGTAACATGTCTTCTCTTTTCTTTATTCTTTGACGC
This sequence comes from Candoia aspera, assembly GCF_035149785.1. Taxonomy (NCBI): domain Eukaryota; kingdom Metazoa; phylum Chordata; class Lepidosauria; order Squamata; family Candoiidae; genus Candoia; species Candoia aspera. The sequence goes on along the minus strand of NC_086158.1, from coordinate 58,369,333 downwards.
ATATGGTGTCTTTCACCAAATACCTCCTAGGATCGCTGTTATTCACATCACTCCCTCTGACTTTTATTCTCCTGTACTTTTAGATCTAGCTTTGATCTTTCCTTTCTGCCTCTGCTCTACTTCGTTCAGCTGCAAAAAGCAAGAAGGATTTTTGTTTAACCAAAGTGTGCTGACTTGGTCTTTCTATCACTAGATTTCACTTCTTTCTACTTTTGCTCTGTAGATATTTTTTTTAAATCTAAATTTAATAGGCTGTGTTCTGCTTCAATGAAAAATATATTTTCCTAGCCATTCCATAGTAGTTGTGAACAACAAGTTGATAAGCCAACGGGAAACCCCCTAGAATTTAAATTCTACTCTTTACCACAGGCCCCACCACCACAAATTCTTTCTATTTTAGTATGATAATTCCAGATTTTATCAGCTTGACTGGTTTGCATTAACTTTTACAGCACAAAAACATTTAAGAAACCATAGGACTGACTCAACTTCACTGGCAGATTTTGCTTATTTTTATATTTTACTATTTAAATAGCAGATTATATTTCTACTCAAATGATGGTTAAACTATGCTCCAGTAGAATTCCAGGACTGCAATAGTTTAATTGGTAGAAAATAAAAATAATCAGTTAATTAATCCACAAGAGACCAAAGGAATGAATGAAAACTAAAAGATTACAGATGGTTTTTTGTTTTGGCAATAAGTGGTAGCTTTCATTTATTAAACTATGGGTTTTTTTTAAAAAAAATCCTTTTATGTCTTAAAAAAAGCACCTAGTTTGAAAGTTTGGTGATCTGCAAATGTATTAAAATGTAAGTGCTTAATACCTTAAAAATTATCTAATCAGTTGTCAGCTATCAAGTTAAATCGCTAGTTAACAATTTCATTAGAAAACAAAATAATACAAATACTAGATTGATAAAAGAAGAAAAATACAGTTACAAAAAGATAAATGTACAAGTGATAATTCAAAAAACATGAGGAATGCACCAAATTTATTTCACAGACTGCAATTTCAATACTGAATATATAGAATGATTTAAAAGGTACCAATCACAACCCGTGTACATATAGTAGCAAGTGACATTTTTGTAAGGCAGGAAGATGGCATGCTGAGGATTGGGTAATAGAATGGCCCCCATGGCTTGGTCCTGATATCAGTTGGGGCCCTTTCAGCTGCTTTCTGTTAGGAAAGAGTTGGGGCCAGTAGAGATATGTGTGCTTTAGAAAAGATATGGAAGTATTTTGAACCTCTTGCAAGCACAGGGATGAGCACTGCACCTCTCCAGTGTTCATAAAAACAGCCCATCTTTTTGCAGATTCACCTGAAAGAACAACAGTGATATTATAGGCCAGGCCTCATGCAAAGCCTGGTACCACATTAGAGAAGACCCTGTCCTGGCTATGTGCTGAATGAACTTCAGCTGCAGATCAGATACAGAGCGGAGCCTCACAAAGATCTGAGGAGGTGAACCAAATCATGTATTGCTTCATCTTCTCAAAACACAAATCTCTGAATCCGAAACAGGTGGGTATTTGTTTTTAAAGCACTTACATTCTTGGTTTCCCAATCACTGGGTCCATTCCATCTATCAGATGCCAGTGTAAGAGCTCTTCACAACAAAGCTTTTGATATTCATCATCCAGTGCTTTCACTCTTTGTTAAGCTTTCCTTAAAATGGACATTAAAATACAAACTCTTCCTCATTTTTATTTTGTGGGGGAGAGGTATTTTTTCTTGAAAATATTTCTGAAAAGTTTAATCAATTATCATGAAAGAAGAAAGGTATGCTCTTCTCTGATATAATTTGCCTACACTAGAGTTCAAATCAATATATGAATATTAAACTTCTGAATCAGGAAAAAATGAGATATGAAGATGGGAGGGGATCATTTCCTGTTATCTGAAAAATGTGACTAAATCAGAAAGTAAAGAATAATTGACTTCCAGGGGACATGGCAGATAATTGACTTCCAGTGGGGACATGGGCTCAGCGGGCAGAACTGACAACACAGCAGTTTTTTCAGGCTCAGGCAGGTTTTTCCTGAAGCCCAGGAGTGTTTTTCCAGAAAAAGGAAAACACCTGGAATCACCCCGTCTGTCCTCCGGACAGCTGCTTGCAGCCAGAAGATTGCAAACAGCATTTGCGTTTCACTGGTAAGAGCTAGACGGGAGGCTGGGATGTCACCATTTCCAAGCCACACTGTAACCTTAAAGGGACACTAAGACCGGCCACCCCATTTCTAAATCACACAATTTATATTTCTTTAAGTAAGCGCACCTTCTTCAGCAAAGGTTTGTTACCTTGTTGTGGTGCTGAAGCTTGAGCACCTCAGTGATGCCATCAGCTAAACCGTGAAGGGCCACCCAAGATGGGAAGGTCATGACAGAGAGGTCAGACTAAATGCAATCCCTGGGGAAGGTAATGGCAACCCACCCCAGTATTCTTGCCGTGAAAACTAAATGGATCAGTACAACCAGAGATATGTTGGTATACCATCGGAAGATGAGACCCCCAGGTCGGAAGATGGTCAAAATGCTACTGGGGAGAAACAGAGGATGAGTTCAACTAGACCCAGACGTGATGACGCAGCTAGCTCAAAGCCAAAAGGACTGCTAGTGGCCAACAGTGCTGGTGGTGAACGGCAAATCCGATGTTCTAAGGATCAACACACCATTGGAACCTGGAATGTAAGATCTATGAGCCAGGGCAAATTGGATGTGGTTATTGGTGAGATGTCAAGATTAAAGATAGACATTTTGGGCATCAGTGAACTGAAATGGACTGGAATGGGCCACTTCACATCAAATGACCACCAGATCTACTACTGTGGACAAGAGGACCACAGAAGAAATGGAGTAGCCTTCATAATTAATAGTAAAGTGGCTAAAGCAGTGCTTGGATACAATCCAAAAAACGACAGAATGATCTCAATTCGAAACCATCTAACATCACAGTGATCCAAATATACGCCCCAACCACAGATGCTGAAGAAGCTGAAGTAGAGCAGTTCTATGAAGATCTGCAGCACCTACTGGACAATACACCTAAAAGAGACGTTATTTTCATCACAGGAGACTGGAATGCTAAGGTGGGCAGTCAAATGAGACCTGGAATTACAGGTAAGCATGGCCTGGGAGAACAAAACGGAGCAGGACATAGGCTGATAGAATTTTGCCAAGACAACTCACTCTGCATAACAAACACTCTCTTCCAACAACCTAAGAGATGGCTTTATACATGGACTTCCCCAGATGGACAACACCGAAATCAGATGGACTACATCCTTTGCAGCCAAAGGTGGCGGACATCTATACAGTCGGTAAAAACAAGACCTGGAGCTGACTGTAGTTCCGATCACGAACGTCTTCTTGCACAATTTAGGATCAGACTAAAGAGATTACGGAAAACCCAGAGATCAGCTAGATATGAGCTCACTAATATTCCTAAGGAATATGCAGTGGAGGTGAAGAATAGATTTATGGGACTGGACTTAGTAGATAGGGTCCCAGAAGAATTATGGACAGAAGTTGGCAGCATTGTTCAGATGATGCTGTCAAGGTAATGCATGCTATATGCCAGCAAATTTGGAAAACACAAGAATGGCCATCAGATTGGAAAAAAACAACTTATATCCCCATACCAAAAAAGGGAAACACGAAAGAATGTTCAAACTATCGAACAGTGGCACTCATTTCACATGCCAGTAAGGTAATGCTCAAGATCCTGCAAGGTAGACTTCAGCAATTCATGGAGCGAGAATTGCCAGATGTGCAAGCTGGGTTTAGAAAAGGCAGAGGAACTAGGGACCAAATTGCCAATATCCGATGGATAATGGAAAAAGCCAGGGAGTTTCAGAAAAACATCTATTTCTGTTTTATTGACTATTCTAAAGCCTTTAACTGTGTGGACCATAACAAATTGTGGCAAATTCTTAGTGGTATGGGGATACCAAGTCATCTTGTCTGCCTCCTGAAGAATCTGTATAACGACCAAGTAGCAACAGTAAGAACAGACCACGGAACAACGGACTGGTTTGAGATTGGGAAAGGAGTACTGCAGGGCTGTATCCTCTCACCCTACCTATTCAACTTGTATGCAGAACACATCATGCGACATGCTGGGCTTGAGGAATCCAAGGCTGGAGTTAAAATTGCTGGAGGAAACATTAACAATCTCAGATATGCAGATGATACCACTTTGATGGCTGAAAGCAAAGAGGAACTGAGGAGCCTTATGATGAAGGTGAAAGAAGAAAGTGCAAAAGCTGGCTTGCAGCTAAACCTCAAAAAAACCAAGATGATGGCAACCAGCTTGATTGATAACTGGCAAATAGAGGGAGAAAATGTAGAAGCAGTGAAAGACTTTGTATTTCTAGGTGTGAAGATTACTGCGGATGCTGACTGCAGTCAGGAAATCAGAAGACACTTAATCCTTGGGAGAAGAGCAATGACAAATCTCGATAAAATAGTTAAGAGCAGAGACATCACACTGACAACAAAGGTCCGCATAGTTAAAGCAATGGTGTTCCCTGTAGTAACATATGGCTGTGAGAGCTGGACCATAAGGGAGGCTGAGAGAAGGAAGATCGATGCTTTTGAACTGTGGTGTTGGAGGAAAATTCTGAGAGTGTGTTGGACTGCAAGAAGATCAAACCAGTCCATCCTCCAGGAAATAAAGCCAGACTGCTCACTTGAGGGAATGATATTCAAGGCAAAACTGAAATACTTTGGCCACATAATGAGAAGACAGGACACCCTGGAGAAGATGCTGATGCTAGGGAGAGTGGAAGGCAAAAGGAAGAGGGGCCGACCAAGGGCAAGATGGATGGATGATATTCTAGAGGTGACGGACTTGTCCCTGGGGGAGCTGGGGGTGTTGATGACCGACAGGAAGCTCTGGCGTGGGCTGGTCCATGAAGTCACGAAGAGTCGGAAGCGACTAAACGAATAAACAACAAGTGCACCTTAAGAGAGGCTTTCTACAGCAAGGAGAAGTGGGTTCTCTTGGTGCTTCTCGTTATTTTTGGGATCAATTTTTTTAAAAGATTCTTTTTAAGTTTTGGATTTTGTTCTCCATCCAAATATTGAGGATTGAGAGTAAATAATTGTCTCCCTGTTATTATTTTTGTACTAAATTTGAAGATATTAGCATTCTCCTACACATTGAATCGGCTGTTTTGAACTTTCAGTTTTCTGCTACTTTCACCGGGGAACTGTCTGCATATCTCACTTTCACTTACGTAAACACATTTCGGAATTCTTTCATATCTTCAGCTTTCACTGGTAAAGCTCCTAGGGGGCACCATAATCTACTGCTTGAGACATGGAGGATTTTAAACAGACTTTCTCTGACTTCCAACAAGATTTTAAACAGATTCTTTCTTATTCCTACCAAGTTTTTATCCAAGACATTCCGGATATTGTAGAAAACATGAGGTCTAAAATGTGTCATCTGGTTGGGGATGTCGTGGCTGAAACTGAGGAATTTAACAGTGGCAGTAATGTCTAAGAGTGAGATCAGGACTTCTGTTGAAATGCTGGATGAAGATCAGATAGACAAGTTGAAGAAATTAAAGGGAGAGATCAAGTTGCAAGCCATAAGTGAAACTGATCTTCTAATGGAACGCCATGGAAAAGAAGGGCTTATTATGTATGGGAGGTCTCCTGAAGTTGGAGTTTTTGAGGGGGGCAGTTGGGCTGTTAGATTTTTTAAAAGAAAAACACTCTGTGTACATTGTGAGGATATGTAAATGTTCTGGCATATTTTGAAGTGGGATAAGGGTTTAAGAATATTTATCTAGATTGCTTTTAGGGTTTGGCTGATTTCATATATCTTTAATGATTTGGATTAAGGTTATTAAGGTATAATAAAAAATAATAAATGTCTGGTTTTGTGTTTAATATGATTAAGATTATTAAAATTGTTTTATTATTAAGTACAATGGCAGACAATGTATATGTTTTTTAGTTTGATCTTTATTATAGTAGACAGGAATGTATAGAACAGTAGTAGGAAGGAAATAATTAAATAAATTATCTTGTGGGGGGGAGTTGATTAGGTGGTTTATAGGCTTTTTTTTTTCTTTTAATATAAGGGGAGGGAGCAACTGTATTTAGTGATTTTTATAATGTGCCAATGGAATGATTTATAGAAATAATGTGATTTTGGTTTAATATAGAGTAAGGAATTGATTATGGAAAATTGTTGTATATCCTTGTTGTTAAAAGTCCAAAATCACCTCTTTTTGTAATTTTGAAAAATTTTCTCTTGTGTTACTACATTTTTTTAGTTTTTTCTTTTTTTTCTTCGTAGTTTTTTGTTTTTCTATAGCTTTTATCTTTGCTTGAAACTTCAGAAAATGCTTATTAAAAAAAAGAAAGTAAAGGATAACTAATAAGCATGCGTGCGCGCGCACACACACAAACACACACAAACTTGTTCAGATGCTTGTTTTCAACTGTTCATGACATAATTTCACCAGGATAGCCTGTCTGTAACTGTTTCTTTGAGTTACCAAATTCCAACTCAAATGGTGAGTTTGCCAAACATATTTGTTCATATTTTAATGCTTAGTCCCCAGTTCGCATTTCCCAAATGTATGTTAATCAGAATGCATGTTTATGATTCTTTTTCTCTATATATTCAAGTACTGTATATGTATACTGTACATGTGTGTGTGTGTGCAGATTATTGTTCCAAATGCAAGTAAAACATAATGGGAATGTTTGAATGCAAATGCACACAAAATACACTGGTTTAGCAAAAATATAGATTGCAGAGGGTGCATATCTGAGAATATGTGCATATTATATTGCATTGTACAAGAATGAATATTAAGAGAAATGGAAATATATAAATCCTTTTGCAGAGGGTTTTCTGTTTTTTTAGTTGCAAACTGATGCGCCAATAGAATGGAATGATGCTAGGCTGAAAAATGAGAAGGAATTAAATCAGATTTGACAAACATGCCTGCTTCTAGGTGAAAGAGGGCCTTTCCAGGTTCAGGGATTGTGCCTTTACCCAAAAAATAAAACAGTAACAAAAGGAGAAAGGAAAAACAGAAGCCATCATTTTTTCATTGTAAATACACAAAAATTAGACTGCATAAATGTAAATCTTGCTGACATTGATTCAACTCATTCATATATATATACACACACACACACACATACATAAACACACGCACATGCACACGCACACACACATACATACAGTATTTTCAAAGAATTCAGCAAGTACAGTACATATATGCAATTTGCTCTGCTCAGAAGTAAACAATAAGAAATAAAAAATTTAAAAGCCTATCCAAACTTGTTTGGATAAAGTGTTATAAAATAAAAACAAGTGTTCTTTGTGAACTTAAAAAGACTTTTCCAGGTGTGACATGCTATTGATTGCTAGCACAGACTTCCCCTGGTGGCTGTACAAAAAAAGAAGAAAACTATGCAACAAGCCGGATGAAATGGAAAGAAACGTGGATCCACATGCCAGCCCAGCTGAAGTACGCCTTTAGGTTCCCAGCTGAGGATCACGTTGTTGTCGACCTAATTGCTTTTACCGTCTCTTTAAGGTCTTCTATAAAAGAATCTGGTCATCTGGGGAAGTTGAAAAAATAATTTACCTGTACCGCCATACTTTTACTTGATTTTAGCTCTAAATTTATTACAAGTCAGGGTCTATATACACCTACTGGAAACTGTTCACTGAGAAATAGATAAACAAGAATAGAAAAGAATACAAAACTTATGAGCATCATTTGTTACCTAATAGGATCTAACAAAGCTGGAAGAGATCCAGTTTTATTCTGAACCCATGGCTCTCTCGCTAAAACTTTCTCCAAAGTCGTCATTGAGTACTGCATGAAGGTGGCTGTTAAAATCATAGAATTGTAGAATGTGAAGGCTGTTGAGTCCAAGGCTCTGCTCAGTGCAAGGGTCCAAATTAAAGTATTCCTGACAGATAAACATCTAACCTCCTCTTGAGTATATCCAAGGTGAATTTGCTACTACTTTCTTTGGAGACAGGAAGGTATGGAGGAACTAGCATTTCCTACTACATTGTTTGTGGGTAGGGTGCACACTGTTGGTATTAGCCATTTTCTATGGGGAAAGGAGTACAAAAGGAAAATGTACTTATGCCTACAATTTTAATTGTGAGCAGTTAGGGCTTCAAAGTGATGGGGGGGGGAAATGGAAGATTACACAGGAGTCAGACCTATTTATTTTAAAATTCTTCCACTTATTTCAAGTGGGAGGAAGTCATGTTCTGAAGATGTTTTCCAACAGTGGCACAACACAGATGGAAGCGCTCACACTGAAAAACTCCTAGGGCCCAATTTCTGTGAGATTCCAATATATCTGCATTAGTGAGCACACATGATGGTAATTATGACTTTGACACCTTTGAAGTCAGCTGCTGCTTATTGATCTAGATCTAGATAGGTGCTGAGATCTTTGGTTCAAGTTGAGAAGGAACATCTTGAACCTGTTTCTGGGCATATGAAAAATTAATTGGCTCTCTCTGGACTGAAGCCTTTCCCAAATGCTAAACATTGTTTGTGGTATCCTACATGAAAAGGGATAACCTGCTCAGCCTTTTTTGTCTGCAGGGTTATTGAAAGATATGTAATGAAAAGCTGCCACAATCACGGAGCTTTGACCTGAAGGGGGTTTGTCTAGAGATGATATCCTAAATACTGTACCTCTGGCTTTCTTTCCTCTGCTGAGAGCTGAAATGCAAAGTTACATTACATTACTAATGGTGGATGAACAACAAACCTAAACTCTTTTTTACAGCTCTTGCTAATATTTCCAAATTCCAGACTTTGGGCTCAGTCAACAAGTTCTTGATAATACTAGCAAGTGGATCTCTAACATATCCTTTGACCTCAAGGTCAGGAAATGATGTTGGAAAGATCAGCAATGAAAGGAAGTATTTTGTTGAGACACAGTGTTGAGATCTTCCTTTGGCTCTATCATTATCCAGTAAGGCCCTTCTTCTAACTGTTGTTCTAACACTGCTTTCCTGACAGCACCAGCCAGATGGTTGGCTAGTTCGATGTGATGGGTAACCTAGCTGGAAGATGCTAGGGTAGGGAAGACTTATCTGCATTAGGGATGATTTGATACATAATATCAATAAGTATTTTCCTACTAAGAAAATTAGTTAACTGTTAGATATCAGAGACTTCAACTTCTTGGCCTTACTGTAAGGCCATTTCTGGTCCTTTCCAGAAATTTGCATATCTGCATAAGACATGGGCATAAATGGCATGTCTTTGTGTAATAATTTCTCCAGTGGTCTGCAGCCTCCCTAACTTCTGCTTCAATTAAATCCTAGGGGAGATAGTATGATTGGGAAGTGTGAGCAGCTAGGGCTTCAAAGTGATGGAAATACTTATTGTTGGATATTCTAGGATTTCTTTCGGAATGGACTTGACAACATTACTTCAAACAAGCTGAAATATATCCATTTTGGAAGATAAAAAAGAAACGTCTTTAAATAAAATTCCAGGCGCTTAGCATTTTTGTTAGTTCATTTGATCATAGTTCATTCTGCTCATTCTGGGACAGCAGGAAAACTGGAAATAATAGAAACAAGGGGCCATCAAACCTGGGAAGACAACTGATGGCTTGCATGAGTTCCAGATGTACAATGAGGGTGAATAATAGAGAGAAATAATGGCAGAGGAAGACAATGGTAGATGAAGAAAAAGGCTGGAGCACAGAGTAAGAAGACCAGGAAAACTCAGAAGTTTTCTTCCCCTGTGAAATAGATGTCTGTTTTTTCTATTTTAGACTCTAAACGCTTGAGAACATATCTCAATTTTCTCCTGAGGGCAGTTGGAACTTACTTTATTGGAGCTTGCAGAGGTGTCTATTGATGTCATTTTATTATATGCTCCTGTTCTATGATTAGATAGAAGTGGGCTGGAAAATCCATAGTTCATGAATTTTTCTGGCTCCCAAAATCCTTTTTTTTTTTTTTGGCTCCTAAAGCCTCCCAATGTTGACCTGGTGAAATTCAATTACAAACTGCCAGGAAATTGCCCTGTGATTTTCAGGGAATAACTATTAACATAGTTTTGTCAAGCCTCTGTAACGGTTAATGTATCCATTAAAATTTAACATCCCTAATCACAAAAGTGTGGGAAAAGGCCAGAAATATCTATTTGTGCCCTAACTGTGATTTTATTGCATCACTGCCCAATTATCTCTGACCCTCATCCATAGAAAACTGTAGTTTGGGGGGGGGGGGGAAGAGTGCAATAAATCAATCAATAAATAAAGACACTTTAAAATATAGTAAGGTAGGCAAAGTTAAAGGGTCCTGCCATTTTTGGTAACTACATTGACACATCTATGTCACTTTCTTGACAACAGAAGAGAATGGTCTTTTTTTCAGGATTTTTTTTTTTAACTTTTCAGTTTGGCTGACAGTTCTGCAATTTCTTGATCATCTCCCATTCACACATTAACTTCAACTGTTTAACTTTTTGAGGTCAGCCAAGAGCAGCTAGGCATCACGACATGCTGTGACAATTGTTGCAAAAGGGCAGTAAATTGTTCATTTGCTTTATCAATTTATTTGTACAGCTTGGGATATGGCAAAGTACTTCTCTGCATCAGATGCCAAAATAATTTGATGGGCTTTGGATATTAAGTACTTTCTGAGTTGAGAGAGAAGCGTCTCTATTTGCTAGTCCACTTCTAGAGTAAACTGAAGATCACGTCGCCCTGAATTCCACTTTTTATGTTCCCATTCAAAGTAATCTGTCCTTTAGCTAGTTGCACTTAACTGGACTGAGCAAGATCTCTCAGTTAAGCTATTCTTGATCTATTCTCAGCACCTCTCTATCATCTGTCTATCATTGGGTATCTGGTTGGCTTAACTAAACAGAATCCTATATTCTTTGTTTTTCTATGCTTGGTTCTCAGCAGGTAGCAGCACCTGAGTTTGTAAGCTAACCAGCATTGGACTGGGTTAGTCTTGGAGACCAACAGGGAATATCAGAGTAGCAAGCTTGACTGGGAAGTTAAAAACTATCCCAGAAGAAGGCAATTATAAGCCACTTCCATGCTGTTGCCAGAAAACCTGCATGACTGTGTCAAAGTAGTCACCAGGTGAGCCTCAATTCCAAGATGTCTTCATTATTTTACCTATGGCTGCAAGCAGCCACTTTGCATAAGATGGCCTAAAAGGGAATTTTAGCAGGTGCTTCATTTACTGAAATTCCATTTTCCACAAATTTTTCAAAGATGCAGAAGTCCTATCTGGAGAGGGAGGGATTGTTCTGTTCTGTTTTGGTTTTGAGCAACTGCGTATCCTAATTTTCTCCATGTTGAGAAGAAGACTTCCATGGATAGTCTCCCTGCCTGCCAGTACAGAGTCTGGCTTATTTTTTAAGCATAAGCATTCCTTATTACTACTGTAAGTGGCTCATAGTGAAAGGCACCAAATGGGTTCATGAATCTGGTGGGATTTCAGTTGCACTAAGGTTTTCTAACCATTGATTGTTCTATCGGTGGAGAACAGAAGTTAGTTTAATAATATCTGGATGTACACCATTTCCTCATCTCCTGAATAGTTCATTCTGAAAAGTATAATCCTGTGCGTTTGTGTTCACAAATAAATCCAGCTGAATTCAGTGGGACTTACTCCTTTGCTTGTTTCACTTGCAGGAATTAAAACACTGGAAAGAGAAACAATCACTGTGACCCTGGATTTGAAATCAGGTTCCTCCAAAGGTCTTGGGGCTGCTGAGAATTACAGCAGGGGCTGATTATCCAGCATCATACATTGACGTGACTGCTGGCAAGGCAAAATAAAAGAAGAGGCAAACAAAAAATAAGTGTCCTTAGTACAGTAATGCTACTAACTGCCTCCAGTGAGACAAAGATAAAATAAAAGGAGAGAAGGTTAGATAGGATCTCGCTGGAAGCTTGACTGATGATTATGTGCCATCAAGTTAGCATCAACTCTTAGCAACCACAAAGACAGATTTCTCCATGATGGTCTGCCCCTAGCCTGTTGCTTCAGGTCTTCCAATGGTGCACCCCTGGCCACTGTAACTGAGTCCAGCCACCTTGCTGCTGGTCATCTTCTTCTTCTCTTTTCTTCCACCTTTTCCAGTATTAGAGCCTTTGTCAGAGAACTACATCTTCACATAATGTGTCCGAAATAGAATAATTTGAGCTTGGTCATTTGCACCGCAAGTGAGAATTCTAGGTTGATTTGTTTGATGATTCATTGGTTTGTTCCTTGGCTGGCCATGATATTCTCAGGAGTCTTCTTCAACAACAACAACACTGTAAGCTTACTATACACATACACTCTCACTACAAGGAATGACCACGATCAACCTATATCAGTGAGACCAGTGGGGTTTGCTTTTCAGTAGACCTTTCCAGGCTGCTGAAGTGTTATCGTGGCAGATTTTTGGATGTTCATCAAATAAATTGATGTGGACAGGACAACAGTGCAATATGCAAGCCAAGCTTCTTTGCTCTTGGCTCTCTATCTAGTTCAAACTACAGTCTCACTATTTTGTCCTTGTGCCTTCCATAAAATAATATTCCCGATTTTATGAATAATGAATAAAAATATTCATTATTTTATCAAAGGCAAGAATTCATTCATTCATTCATTCAATTTATATGGCTGCACACCACAAATTTGTGACTCTGGGTAGCTAACAATAATTAAAAACAGCATAAAACATAAAACAACACAGAAACAACAGCATACACAAATTAAATGCTCACTCTATCATATTGAGCTAGATAGTTTCTGGAAAGAAAAGAGCCAAAGTGGTGCCCTGGTTACAGTACTGGAGTCAGACATGGACTACCAACTTCAGGTTCACCCTCCTTAAACTAGTCACATTCTCTCACAGCCTGGGTCCCTCATAGGGTCATCGTTCGAGGCATAGAATGAATGGGGGATCCTCATATAGGCTAACTTGAGCTTCTCCAGGAAAGACAGGATATAAAACTGACAAACTCAACACAAGACTTAAGGCTTTCCACAGGAGCACCTCTCAGGTACAGGGGGTAAATATTTCTCAATATGTACTTCAGTGGCAAATGAAAGGGCTTGGAACAAGAACCGGAGAAACCTAATAAACAATATTAGTAACAAAGCAGCCATGCAGGTTTCATTTCTATTTTTCCCCCTTTTCTTTCTTGTTTGCAACATTGACAGAAAAATGGATCAGCATTGCCCCCTGGTGGCAAAAAGTGGAAAGCAACTACTTTTTATAAAGAACCGTTGGGTTGGATCTAGCAAGATTTTATCATACAATAATATTCTCCCTTTTTAAAACGGCTCTCAGTTTATGCACTGAATTAGTTACAGGGCATTTTCCAATGTAAAGTATTTAAATAAAAATTAGAACTCATCTGTCATTACAATAATAACTAACAAATTGGAAATGTAATCATCTATTACTTTGACAAAAGGTTGAAATGAGAGAAAATTTACAGGAAATATTATTTAGCCACAGTGAAAAAACATGAACTTTTTAAACAGGAAGAAAAGGGGAAAAAAGAGGAGAGGGGAGGAAAACATGTAGGCAAAGAGGAAGAGAAGGTGGAAGATGTAAAGAGAGGAGTATGTTGTAGTTTTATCTTACACAGGGAGAAAGAGGGAGAAAGGTACATACAGGTAGTCCTTGGGTTATGACCACTTGTTCAGCAACCGTTCAAAGTCATGACAGCGCTGAAGGAGGGGGATTTACGACGAGGGGTCCTCAGAATTCCGGCCATCACGGCATCCTCCAGTCACATGATCACAATCTGGGTGCTCAGACTTGCAATTATGATGTCACAGTGAGCCACAGTCATGTGATCACAGTTTCCAAAGTTCCCTGCTGGCTTCCCAGAAGCAAAGTCAATGGAGAAGCCAGTAGGAAGTAGAAGCTACTATCACATGAGGTCCTCTCTTAATGACCCATGCGATCCTCATTTAATGACAGCATCCAGGACTGCCGGAATTGCTGTCACTAAGCAATGCAGTCACTTGACATCACACTTTATGACCACATCACTTAGTGATGGTTCCTGTCCCAATTGCTGCCATAACCCGAGGGCTACCTGTAATAGCACCAAAAATATATTATGATTTATACATGATAATAAACAAGGATGCTAGTTAACAATATATGACAAGGCTTTCCTATAACCACTATTTCCTGATAGAACAGAGGAAGTATTATTTAGAAAATATAAAGTATGTGACCTCAAGTGCCTCAAGGGGTACTTACTTTGGTCAATGGGCTGCAACATTTATTTCAAAGGACAGAGCGATATGGCACAAATAAATGTGTATGCACCAGCATCCATCATTAAACTAAATCAGCACACCACCTTAGAGGAAATGGAATAGAGCAGAGGTGAACAATTAATTTAATTTTAATTGAATTGCAGGGACACTGTCTTAATTCTGATTTTCCTAAATCTTTTTTTTTTAAACCCAGACACATTTAATACATGTGTACATTTAACAGCATGTTATTATTGGCCCTTATTCTAATATTATTATGCATTTCATCTATGACTACTCATCTTGGCATGAAATACTTCTTGTTTTAAAAAAACTACCAGATTTACATATTATGCATAGAAAGCATAACACACTATTTATTGTCCTATACATTCTTGCTTCTTTTCAGTTAAATATATTGCCAAATTCAGGGCATGCTTACCAACAAATAAACCCCAACATGGGGACAGCATGGTCACATTAGTCTTCAGTAAGTATTCATCAGCTCTGCTGAATTCAACAAAGAGAGAATTGACCACACACCTTACTTTTGAAGCAGGAGCAGTACAAGCCAAATCAACTCCCCTCTCAAACTGATGTTCCCCCAGGGGAGTTTGGACCATAATTCCCATCAGTGTCATTGTTGTGGTGGTGATCAGCCTTAATACAGCAGACTAAAAGGAATCAATTTTCATATGCTAATTAATGTAAGTGTTGCAGCTCCTTTTTGCAGATGACAGAGAGCTCTCCACCCATTTTATTTCCACAAATTTAAAGGGGAGAAATGAGAGAGCCAGTTTGGACTAGCGGTTAAGGCATCAGGCTAAAAACGGGAGACCGTGAGTTCTAGTCCAACCTTAGGCACAAAGCCAACTGGGGGACCTTGGGCCAGTCACTCTCTCTCAGCCCTAGAAAGCAGGCAATGGTAAACCACTTCTGAAATCTTGCCAAGAAAACTGCAGGGACTAGTCCAGGCAGTCGTCTGGAGTCAACACTGACTCGAAGGCACAAAAAGCAACAAAAAAAGAGCGCTAGATGGCAGCAAACAGATACAGAAAACTAACTATTTCAGCTATGAGCTAACTGAGCTTTATCAGTGACATCTGGTAGCCCTAAACAAAATAACTTTATGAGAATTGACTATTCATGTCCACCTTGTTGGGCCACTGCTATGCCATGTGATAGATGATAGGTGGATAGATAACTTGACAGGATAACGTTACACCACTAAAAAAAGAGAAAAGTCCTATTAAATCGTTTTTTTCCCACTTCAGTCCTTGTCTCCCCCCCCCCTTTTTTTTTCCTTTTCCTTTTCATTTATAAGCTTGTTGGTAACAACTGTCTTGTTTTTATTGATTGTATATAAGCTACTTTGGGAGCCTTCTTTATGACAAAGCAAATAAGCAAATCAATAATGGCAGCACTTGGATTTTAGTGGTGTTTGCAGGACCGGGTGTATGCAGAATACTATGCAAACCAAGAGTGCACACATTTTTGAAATAATGTTATTTGCTAATCCATGTTATTTTAAATTAAAACTGTACTATACTTCCATTTTTAAACACACATGCTGATTTTTTTGCTCATTTCAGATGGCATGTTTTTGCTGTTTTTATTTTATAACCCTATGATTATATGCATTGTTAATTACTATAATAAAGTTTTGGTGCACGCTTTCTTGAGAGTTGTGAGCCCTTTAGATGGCATAGGAATGAATAAGCACTTTTTGCCAATGTGATTTTTACATGAGGAGTCCAGTATTTGTGGTCTTCCTTGTTTTCTCAAATTCCTTGAGAGCCATGACCTTTTTCTAAATTCATTCATTATAGTCTTCTGGCAAAGTTTATCAAGTCAGACATTTTGCCTGGGCCATGTGATTGAGTTAACAAAAGGTTGCCTTTTCCATATGCCCCTATCTTCTGTTCATCTCTGACGTTTTAGACCAGGCTAGAATTCATTTGCATTTGTACACCCAAGGATTCATAGTCTGAAACTATTAACCTAACTTCCTGATCCTTTGATAAATATTTGCAGAGTTTTATGGTTCTGGTGATAAAACTGTTCACCTCTTGATCCCCTTGTTCCCATGGGATGAGATAAAACGAATTCTTGCATAGAAGGGATTAAACTATAAATGGTTAGGCAAAAGACATGTTTTAAACCAGTGTTTGTCAACCTCAGCAACTTTAAGATGTGTGGACTCCAATGCCCAGAATTCCCTGGCTGGCTGGGGAATTCTGGGCATTGAAGTCCACACATCTTAAAGTTGCTGAGGTTGACAAACACTGGTTTAAACTCTCTTAATGCTCTTTTATTGAAAAAGATGACACACAAAGTTGCCAACAGAAATTAAATAGCTCACTACTGTCTCTTCCACCTGCCCATGTATGGCAGCTTCCCACTCTCTGTCTCTGCTACCTTTTCTAGAACAAATGGGTGGTACGTGAACAGCTAGCCCACGTCTAAATTTTCTAATAAATGCTATATTTACCTTTCTCCAGAGAGGAAAAAGTTACAATGTACCATCATAGAATACCAAGATATTTTCTTTCTGTTTATTGTACAAATTTCCCAGAGACACTAAAACATTAGCCAAGGGTATTTTATACATATGCTTTATCCCAGCTCAGAGGTTTCTTTGGCCCGATTAAAAATTGAAACAGAAAATAAAACAACTAGTATTTCCCTGTAGCCTTTAGAAACTAAAAAACCTGGTGGATGCTCCTAACAAGAAGAGCGATGACAGTAGTAATCCCTAACTTTTGCTAATCTTGAATTTTACCATCAATACACATATTCTGTGTTTGTACAGGATGCTCATTATGATTAAATGACCTAATCCAATTTTCTGGGCTTACACATCACAATGAATCACAAACCAACTAAATGCATCTTAACTCAACCAGTGATCAGGTTTTATACTGACTTGCCTAGTTCACACAAATTGTAACGTGATTGATTTGGTTTTGTTTAGCAAATTCCGCAGCTCATCCTTACACTGTGATTTAGAAACAATTTTTGGCTTAGTACATTTTACAAACTCAGCCACTTGTAACTTATTTGGTAACCAGGGTTAAAGAAATCATAGCAGAATGTGTGAATCTAGTAATTTCATTTTAGGCACAATTGTCTAATATTTAAGTGTCATCCTGGAGGATTTAAAACAACAACAAAAAGAAGAATAACACCTCTGGAGTCTTCATCCATAGCTAGACTTTTGGAAAGACATTAGGGAAAAGAAGAATGGGAGGAAGAAAAATAAAAGGCTGCTGCAGATTGAATACATCTGCGAAGTATACTGTGCTTCAGCACCATGTTAATTAATGGTGTCTAGCTCAGATGTCACTTAGTGGTAGCCTATAGGCAAATGTGGGACATGATTAACAGTGCAGACACCTAAGTGATCTAATCAGCACGTCTTCACTTAGCCAAAAGCTTTAACTAGGATACTAAGGGGTATCCAAGTGTTTTTCATTTCTAAAAAAAAGTGTGAATTAGCTTAAGGGCCCACATGCCCCACTGCAGCTCTACAGCTCTTCAACAGATTTTTGGAAATGAAAACCAGCCACAGGAGGCTGCTACTGTGAAAGGGGGCATGATAATTGAGGAGAAGGAAGGCTGTTCCCCTCCTCCCTTTTTTTCGCCAAAAAATCCCCTCCCCTATTGCCCATCCCCCCAAACACACACATCTTGGACAAAGAAAGAAGTATGTAATTAAGACAAGCAGGTCTTGCAGCAAAATAAACTTTTTTTAAAACTTATTTTTAACATATGCTGTCCAATTCCAATTTGTTCTACTCAGCTTGTTGTTGTTGTTTATTCATTTAGTCGCTTCCGAATCTTCATGACTTCATGGACCAGCCCACACCAGGGCTTCCTGTCGGTCGTCAACACCCCCAGCTTCCCCAGGGATGAATCCATCACCTCTAGAATATCATCCATCCATCTTGCCCTTGGTCGGCCCCTCTTCCTTTTGCCTTCCAATCTCCCTAGCATCAGCATCTTCTCCAGGGTGTCCTGTCTTCTCATTATGTGGCCAAAGTATTTCAGTTTTGCCTTTAATATCATTCCCTCAAGTGAACAGTCTGGCTTTATTTCCTGGAGGATGGACTGGTTTGATCTTCTTGCAGTCCAAGGCACTCTCAGAATTTGCCTCCAACACCACAATTCAAAAGCATCTATCTTCCTTCTCTCAGCCTTCCTTATGGTCCAGCTCTCGCAGCCATATGTTACTACGGCAAACACCATTGCTTTAACTATGCGGACCTTTGTTGTCAGTGTGATGTCTCTGCTCTTAACTATTTTATCGAGATTTATCATTGCTCTTCTCCCAAGGATTAAGCGTCTTCCGATTTCCTGACTGCAGTCAGCATCCGCAGTAATCTTCACACCTAGAAATACAAAGTCTTTCACTGCTTCTACATTTTCTCCCTCTATTTGCCAGTTATCAATCAAGCTGGTTGCCATAATCTTGGTTTTTTTGAGGTTTACCTGCAAGCCAGCTTTTGCACTTTCTTCTTTCACCTTCATCATAAGGCTCCTCAGTTCCTCTTCGCTTTCAGCCATCAAAGTGGTATCATCTGCATATCTGAGATTGTTAATGTTACTTCCAGCGATTTTAACTCCAGCCTTGGATTCCTCAAGCCCAGCATGTCGCATGATGTGTTCTGCATACAAGTTGAATAGGTAGGGTGAGAGTATACAGCCCTGCCGTGCTCCTTTCCCAATCTTAAACCAGTGCGTTGTTCCATGTTCTGTTCTTACTGTTGCTACTTAGTCGTTATACAGATTCTTCAGGAGGCAGACAAGATGACTTGGTATCCCGATACCACTAAAAACTTGCCACCATTTGTTATGGTCCACACAGTCAAAGGCTTTAGAATAGTCAATAAAACAGAAATAGATGTTTTTCTGAAACTCCCTGGCTTTTTCCATTATCCAGCAGATATTGGCAATTTGGTCCCTAGCTCCTCTGCCTTTTCTAATCCCAGCTTGCACATCTGGCAATTCTCGCTCCATGAATTGCTGAAGTCTACCTTGCAGCATTACCTTACTGGCATGTGAAATGAGTGCCACTGTTTGATAGTTTGAACATTCTTTCATGTTTCCCTTTTTTGGTATGGGGATATAAGTTGTTTTTTTCCAATCTGATGGCCATTCTTGTGTTTTCCAAATTTGCTGGCATATAGCATGCATTACCTTGACAGCATCATCTTGCAAGATTTTGAACAGTTCAGCTGGGATGCCGTCGTCTCCTGCTGCCTTGTTATTAGCAATGCTTCTTAAGGCCCATTCAACCTCACTATTCAGGATGTCTGGCTCTAGCTCCCTGACCACACCGTCAAAGCTATCCCCAATATTGTTATCCTTCCTATACAGGTTTTCTGTATATTCTTGCCACCTTTTCTTGATCTCTTCTTCTGTTAGGTCCTTGCCATCTTTGTTTTTGATCATACCCATTTTTGCCTGGAATTTACCTCCAATGTTTCTAATTTTCTGGAAGAGGTCTCTTGTCCTTCCTATTCTATTGTCTTCTTCCACTTCTGCACATTGCTTGTTTAAAAATAATTCCTTATCTCTTCTGGCTAACCTCTGAAATTTTGCATTTAATTGGGCATATCTCCCCCTATCACTGTTGCCTTTTGCTTTCCTTCTTTCTTGGGCTACTTCTAGTGTCTCAGCAGACAGCCATTTTGCCTTTTTGGTTTTCTCTTTCTTTGGGATGTATTTTGTTGCCGCCTCTTGAACAATGTTGTGAACTTCTGTCCATAGTTCTTCCGGGACCCTATCTACTAAGTCCAGTCCCTTAAATCGATCCTTCAGCTCCACTCGATATTCCTTAGGAATATTAGTGAGCTCATATCTAGCTGATCTGTGGGTCTTCCCTAATCTCTTTAGTCTGATCCTAAATTGTGCAATAAGAAGTTTGTGATCTGAACTACAGTCAGCTCCGGGTCTTGTTTTTACCAACTGTATAGATGTCCACCACCTTTGGCTGCAAAGGATGTAGTCAATCTGATTTTGGTGTTGTCCGTCTGGTGAAGTCCATGTATAAAGCCGTCTCTTAGGTTGTTGGAAGAGAGTGTTTGTTATGCAGAGTGAGTTGTCTTGGCAAAATTCTATCAGCGTATGTCCTGCTTCATTTTGTTCTCCCAGGCCATGCTTACCTGTAATTTCAGGTGTCATCTACTCATCTTACAAAGCTATAATTTCGTGCAGTAAGAGCATCCACCAATTAAAACCACAAGGTATGCAGTAGAAACAACATAAAAGACCTATGTAAAAAGATGTTTTGATAAGCATACCAGATCAGGGCTGCCAGACTCTGAAAGGCCACTACAAGCAGGTGTACTTTTCTACCCTTCTTTGCTTCCCTCTAGTGGGTGTCTGAGTTCTGCAGCCCAAATACAGATTTTTACATTTTGAGCCGCTCCTAAACTGTAGTAAGGAGGGGGCTGCCTGATTTCTAATGGCAAGTTATTCCAGCTGTGGAAAAAATAGAATTGATTGTTGATGTTGAAGGATCTGCAAATGTTACCCTGTACTCTCCCCTTCCCAAGTGCTGGGAACCCTTGGAGATTAGAAGGATATATAAATTTCATAAATAAATAAGTGACCCTTCCTATTCAGGACACAGGCTATTTTCTTCAGGCAGCCTATTCAACCCTTTCCTTCTCTGACTCCCATTTTCCTTCTCACTAGCTATGACCTGTAGTGCATTCCTGAGAATGGTTAGCTAATATGGAGTCCCTGGGATTGTTTTTCAAGGGAGGGGGGTTCTGTCTCCAGATCCTGCTAAGCAGGCTGATGCTGCTTCTTGCTTCTTAGTGACTTAGTCCTGTCCGTGGTCACCACCTGCTTGGCTATTAGAAGGAATGATTGCTCAGTGATTTGGAGCAGGGACTTAGTGTCTTAGGTTATTCGTTAGCTAGAGTGCAGATAGGTGGATTTCTCCTTTCTTGAGCTTGGCAGAGCTTGGGGCATTCACAAGTACGTAGATGGCCTGATAGCAGTTGATACGCTTGCTGGCCTTTAATTGCTGTCAACAATGATTGCTAATGAACACCAGCTAGAAAAGTCTGTAACTCTTGGCAGGCCATGCTAACCATTACCAAATGTTTATTAACTTTCAGACTTAGAGACAGTATACTATGTTCTCATTGATTTTTATGTTGCTTTTCAGCCAAAGTACCCCAAATCTGGCACAGGAGTTAAAGATAAAACATCCATTTAAAAAATAACCACATATTCAATGAAAATAAAACAAAACAAAATAAAATAAAAGTTTCCATAGTATAATCAGATGTTACATTCTGGCTATAGTATAGTTTACTTTGCTCCTGTGTAACAGTTCTGGGAGTATATAACCCATAACCTTGCTTAGTTCAGGGCTCTTCTGTACTCTAGTGGCAGAGCGCCCAGTGATCACTGTAGTTGTGCATGCCAATAAAAGACACTTCATTGCATCTATTTCCAATCGCTCTGATTCCTTTTTTAAAGTGGGCATTTTCCCCACAACAGTCTGGCATAGTTGGCAGGAACAGAGGTCAACCATTGGGGCAGTCTGCCACTTTGGAGCCCCCCTGGTTCATAGTTTCTGCCCTTGCCTTTCTTCTTCCCTGATCCAGAAGCCACCTGGAGATACATGGTTGGGGTGAGATTGCGGGGAAGTGTTTTGGGGGACTCTGCAGGAGCAAGGCCGGTGAGTTGCGACTCTGAAAGGTGAGTTGCCAGTTCTTGCCATCTGACTCTGCAGGAGTAACAGGCGGTGGAACGTTTGGAGGCCAGCTTGCGTGAATGGTAGTGCACAAACGAATGGGGGAGGGGGGATGCCAAAGGGTTGTTGCCCACTGCCTGTAGTCTATCTAACCTTACTCCTCATTGACTGTGGTGTGCTGTGTCCCTGAATATATCCCTGCCTGCACATCAGGACTGGGTGTCTCTCCCCCTCACCCCGTGATCTCCACACCAGAGAGGAAAGATGATTCCTGTGTCCCTACAGAGCGGTGAGCAGCTGTGCAAATGCATGTAAGACAAGAGTCACATTTTCTTTTTGGAGGTGTATGTTTGTAGCTAAATAAACTTCTGGCCCCTGACCAGAGCTGCCCATAAGATTCTCCAGCTGCTCCTGGGGAGGGGAGGGTGCAAGACATTGCTTCTCACCGGCCCCTCTGTTTGGAAAGCAAGGGGGTTGGCCCCAGTGGTCTGTGCTTATAGTTGCTGATTTGTGGAGTGTGGTATGTGGTGGATCATAACATGGGGGATGCCTTGTATGAGTTAGTATTGAAAGAAGATAAATGGGAGAATGGACAGGAGATTCGTCCTTGCTGCAGTTTCCACAAAGTGGGGGTGTCATGGCCCGAGGGCCAGGATCTAAAACGAGGGCTGTTCAGGCCCCGCCAGGTGCTGCACCCACAGATTCATCAGTAGCAGGCCTTTTCTCTCACCACCAAAGCTTTTTCAGGCCCTTCCTCAGCTAGCCCTGATGCCTCTCTAACCAACTTGGGTCCCAGGAAGCAGGGAAAGCTCTGAGCTCCATCAAAGTGAGCACTTCACAAGTAAGCGGCAGGCTGCCAACTCTTCAAGCAAACCAAGTGCCTTCTTATTGACAACTGCTGGGCAAGGGAAGCTTCAGCTGTGCATGTCCCACAAGGAAAATATTTACACCACGCAGGGACTGCCTTTCATAGCAGGAAGCAACTTCGGCATCTGGCTTGGTGTTTCCTTGTACCTGACTCCTGCTATGTTTTTGACCTTGGCATGTTCTTGACCAAGTCTTGGACTTGGACTGCTTTAGATTCTTTTGCCACTTGGACTTTTTTATTTTTTACTCTTATTTATATTATTTATTATTGTAATTTTATATTGTGGATTTTAAGGTGGTTGTTTTAATTCATTACTGTAAACTGCCCAGAGTCCCCTGACGGGAGGAGACGGGCAGGGACAAATTAGATAGATAGATAGATAGATAGATAGATAGATAGATAGATAGATAGATAGATAGATAGATAGATAGATAGATAGAGTCTCTGGCTCTTCCTTTGGCACTGCAATGCCATAATTGGTGATATTTTTCCTACAAGTTGAAGAGGGCGGGCAGCAAAACCAAAAGACAGAACTTGCCATAAGCACTGTAGTTGCAAAATTCTGAACAACCTCTAGATGGCAGCAAACAATCCCATTTTTCTCTATTACTCTGCTGTATCTAGTTGTCATCTGGATTTTTGCACTCCAGATATAGTAGCACTATCAGGGGACCCAGCCAACTGCTTGCCTAACACATGCTGCACTTTCATTTCCAGAACAGCATCATCTGGCAGTGATTTGGAACAGGTGCAATAGAGGCAGAGGAGCGATCAACAATGCAGATAGCAAATTTCATGCTGGGATGGTTTTCTGCCAGCTCAAGAATGGGTAGATAGTACTTTAACCCAGCAGTGGTAAAAGGCCCAGAGACATTCTGTAGGAGAAATAATGTGGCTGTGAGAGGCTGTTGAGGGAGTCAGAAAGAAGTGGATGATCATTCAAAAGGAAAAGAAAAAGTCAGGCTAAATAAGAGGAAGTAGCTTCTTTCTGGTTGCTAGAGTTCTTGGAGCTAATATTCTGGCAACTTTTTAGTACAAGAAAATCTGCTTGGAAAAGTTTGACTTGTCAACTAGTACACTGTATCTTAAAGTAGAGTCTCCTTTCAGTTGACAGGCAATGGCCATTGTGATCCATTATTGCTTTTAGGGAAGGGAAGGGAAGGGAAGGGAAGGGAAGGGAAATTGGTGGCTTACATTGCAAACTTCAATTGGTGGCTTACATTGCAAACTGTTCACAAATGGCAAAATAAAAAGTGGCCCTTAGACTATGGCATGGGGGTGTGTGCACATCCGAAAAGGGTAGGTCTTTGTCCATTCTGAGGAAAAATATTTCAGGTGAACATGAATATTGGCTTAAAAATAGCCAATAATTAAAGAAATTTAAGTATTTCCCTTGGTATGAGAAACTGAACATGGATGGATGGATGAACAGACGGATGGACAGGTGGATCAGGTAGAGTATTTCCTCCCTATCAGAAGACAGACATTTATCATTTCCAAATGCCAGGCAATTGTTTAATGCAACTGTTTATGGGGAAACAACATTTCTTGTGCAAATGTGGAATAGATCAAGAATCTGAATTAATCTACCATAATCCTAGGGTCCTGAAATATTATGGGTATTGGGTGTTCAGTACAGATAACATACTTGTTGAATTCAGACATTGCAAAACGCCATAATGTAGCTCACTGGGGTTTGGCTGAATGTGATATGTGAGCCCAGCTCTTATAATTTGGTAAAGCACAAATACACTGACAGCCCAACCACTTGTTGAACAAATCAGAGCTAAAACAAACTGAGTATTATCATGATACATAAACTCAGCAGAATTTCCCAGTTACCCGTGCTCTCAAAAACTCTGAGTAGATAGGATAGATTCATGGAAACAAAGACTGAAAGATTGGTAAATATAGGATTATTGTAGGGTTAATGTTTTCCCTTATTGTCAAAGGAAACTAAGCTAGTAGAGCTGCTTTGAATGATTGTCTTACTAGGGCTACCCTATCTGGGCTGCAAAAATCCAGTCAATCACTAGATGGCGGAAAAGTGTTAGGATGGTTTTTGCTGCCACCTAATAGTTGTCTGGATTTTTGCAGCCCAGATATGGTGGCCTTAGTCTTATATATCAATAGCAAGATGAGAATGTGGATCCTTGATCCTTCTACCAGTGCATAATGCATAATGAACTCAGTGGGTTTTATTTCTGAAAAAAAAAACATATATAAGATTGCGTTATAAGTATCCAAAATGGTACCATCCACATGTATGAAGGAGGTAGACTGTGAAGCTTGAAAGAACTCAAGTTGCAGAAATAAAAGAATTCTAACATAGTGGTGGTGAAACATCACAAAATAATTAGACATGGAATGAACGTGCTAAGCAGGCATGGAATGCTGACTCTGAAAGGAAGGACAATTGAATGAAATGGAATATTCTGCAAAAGGGCACATCTGGCTTGCTGGCAGGAGCAATGAATACAAGCACTTGTTTATACTTTGAACTTAGCTAAGCCACTATGCTAACACCCTGATTCGGTTGATACCAAACAAACCAATCTTAAATCTTGACCTGATGAAAGAACTGAGTATTGTTTAAAGGAATAGTGTGCTTTTCTTCATTCTATCCATTTTGCAGTTAAAATTAACTTGTACAAGGAAGATAAATCACCCAGGGCATACATTGCTGAGACATTATTTACTCTGGAAGAGAATTCTTTCAGCTTCTGCATTTTTGGAATTCCAAGAATGCAAGAGGAATTGCAGAGGTCAACATTCTTTTGTTGTTGTGAGCTGCTGTGCCTGCTTAAATGCTGAGCTCCTTCTGCATTATTTTTTTTCCTACCGGAATATAATCTCTGTGTAGAACAAATGTCAAACTTCATATATCATTTCTTTTGTGGGGAAAAAAGTCTTGAGTATTTATCTTAATGCTGGTCCCTGTGTTAAGCACACTGCACATACTACAGTCCCAAAATAACGCAAATGCAAAAAATAAAAAATAAAATAAACATGTATATGTCCTATATTTTTTTATGAAACAGGATGCTGCATTACATAGTCCTTGGGTCCAATATGGGTGGTTCTTACTTTTTTATGAGTATTCATAGTTGGTAACACTTTTAGAAGAGCTAACCAATGTGGTTTGAAAAATAATGCAAGCTTTCAAGTATTTCCAGGCATTTTCATTGGGCAAGATGTTACAAAAAATAAGGATAAGGATGAAATAAGAAACTCAAAAATTAGGCCATATCAGGTGTTTTAGCCATGAAGCCTGTCAGTCCCAGGATAGAAGTTTTGGGCTGAACACATAGTTGTTCTTGGCCTCAGTAACACCTAGCATCTATGGACAAAAGAAAAGATTGTTCCAAATGTTGAAAACACAATTTCCCATATGTCTCTTGTCATGATTGAAAAACCCAGACTCTCTCACCTGGCAGAGAGCAGACATAACATAAAAACAGAGTCTTTATTTTAGCCAAACTGGACATCAATTTGCCCATGGATAAACATGACTATGATTGCTTCTTATATAATTCATGTTTCCCCATAAGGAGAAAATATTGCTTAGGAGAAAAATGTCATTTGTGAATTGGTTTTCAGAAATAATATCCATCTTATTTACATCCTCAGCTTTCCACTCTGGTGAGTACTCAAGGAGCCCAACAATTAAAAAAAAAAGGGGGGGACATAAAATGTTAAAACAAATTAAAACTAACACTAGAATAAGCATTAAAGACTAGAAGCAACACAGGGGAACGCTGTCTGTCCTGTGCTAGCAGCATGGGCCTCTAACAGCAGAAACATCCCCCAAAGAGCTTTTGCTGCAGATCTTAACAGCTGGAGAAATTCCTAATGGGAGAGGTGATACAATGTCTGTCCCTCAGCCACTTAGGGCTTTAAAACTCAACACCTTAATCTGTGTCCAATGAGCAATCAGCAATCAGTGCAGAATTTTCAGTGTTGGGATCACAGGATATTTGAGTTCAACCTCTTGCTCATGAAGGAATTCCATTTCAAACATCTTCAAGAGATGGCTGTTCAGCCTCCATTTGAACACATCCAAATTACTAGAGCTCATCACCACTTGTATAATTGGTTCCATTGTTGAACTGTTCTAATTATCAGGAAGTTTTTGCTAACATTCAACTGCAGTCTGCCATCCGATAACTTAAATCCATTATTTGGTGTTCTGCACTGCTGAACAAGAGAAAACAGATCTTGATCTTCCTTTGACATCCTTTCAGATTTTCAAGAGAGCTGTCACTGAAAAGTGCTATTCAACACCCCCTCCCACTACCCATCAATCTTTTCTTCTGAAGACTAAAATTTAACCACATCCTTCAATCTCTTTTCCTAGGATTTTGCTTTTAGTTCCCTGAACATCCTCGTCTCTCTGAACGTGTTTCTCTGAATCCTTCTTAAAATGAAGTAAACAGAACTCAACACATAGTACTTCAGGTATTCTCTAAACCAAGCAGAATAAAATGGTACAATCATTTCCCACAATCTGGAAGTTATGTAATTGTTGATGCAGCTTAGAATTATATTTGTCTTTTTTATCACACTGCTGACTCATATTTAGTTTGTGATTTATAGCTGTTCCAAGAACTGTTTCACAAGTGCCATTTCCAAGCAGGTATCTCCTCCCCACACCATTTTTAATTCCAAAGTGAAGAAGTTTACATTTGTCTCTCTTAAATTTTGATTAGCTACCTTCAACTCTGACTTACTAATATCATTTTGAAGTTTATTTCTATCTTCTAAAATATTAACTATCCCATGCAATGTAGTGTCATCAGCAAATTTGAGCAGCATTCTTTCCTTCCACCTCACCATGGATTTAGGCAAAGAATATCTATGGCAGCAATATCCTGGAAGCACATGACTTTCATACAGGTATTGGTTCAGTTCATGTCTGATTTTATTCAAGAAAGAAATTGAATTTCCATCAGATGGGGCTATCAGTCTGGACTGAACAGTTTATGCCATTGTTTAAAATAGTGATCCTGTCTAGAACAATATGTACTAATATATCTACAGGAGTGTATATAAATGGAATACCTTAGTTGGTTTGTGAAAGTGTGCAAAACATTTCGAGATCAAAATATTCCATCTTGTTCTGACTTTGAAAGAACTGTTCCAATTTGGGACTTTAAGAGTTTTGATCTTGAAATGTTATGCGTGCAGCTCTTGGATTGTTCTGTCAACTTTATCGTGAAAAATCACTTACAGTCTAACGAGGCAAAATATTCCAATCAGGGAGACACAATCAGAGAGATACATACTCACTTCACTCCACTCCCTTTATTTTGTGTTGTGGTCGGGATTCTCAGCAGGTCCTCTCCATAGGTATGTATGAAGATCAAATCTATTTGGGAGGGACAATCCTGGAACTATTTTTTGCACAACCTAAAACACTTGGTTCTCAACAATTTTCTACAACCTACTAAATGACAGCTGATTTTGCACATTATCAGGCACTCCTGGAATATATGGAAGTGCTTGCTAATTCAAGCTGATTTTACAATGTCTTCAACTAGCTTTTACCAGTTCTTTTGGATCTTTCAGGTTATAGAATGAGATCCATCCAGAACGAGGGAGGGAAAATAAATTCCTGACTCATTCTGTAATGTCTGTGTGGATTCTCATGTGTCCCAAATTAATTTCAAATGAGTTTGAAGTGATTTGATTGATACTTTAATTAGATTTTTTTATATAGTATTATATTCAGAACAAAGCAGCTTCATCATAGCAGCAGCCAAGTGATAGACAAGGACAGCCAATCATTCCCTATTTCCGCATCATAAACTACCCGCACCGCTCATCTGCAGTATTGAGAGAGCACGTATAATGTAGTCAATATTATCAAGTTTACCCGTTTTAGCATAATCACTTCTGCCTATATGAAGATATTCTTATACTTTGAGTCTCAGAGGATGAAAAAAGGAATTATCTATATTTTTATTGGCATTGTTAGCTTGTGGTTATTAATGTTATTGATACTGTAAGAGCAGGAAATTATGTACTGGAGCAATATCATCCTGTGGTTAAATCGGAGGCACTTTGTAATACCTTAGAGTATTTTTCCAGAATTACATGAAATCTGAAGACCGACTGTATCATCAAAATCAATGAGACATTTATTTTAAGATTGGAGGAAATGCTTCCCCACCCACCCCTAGAGTGAAATGCATATCCTTTATTATTCATCCATGTATCTTTATTTTCCTGGTAATCAACCCAGGATGTGTGAATGCATTTTACAGTATATTTAGTTTAGAACTATCTCTCTCCCAGTCTTGTGTTGGCATGTGATGCCATTAATATACAGTACTTGCTCACAATTTGTTGCCAAGTGAAAAGAGTTTTTTTGGCTTGAGGCTTCTAAACCAGAGAAATGGGCTATTGTATCACTATATTTTACTTATTATTAACTGTTCTTGGACAATTGACAATCTTATAAATAAATTCCAAACATTATAGTGTATATTGAAAAATTAATATTGTGTTGTTTCCATACCTCAGTGAGACACACCAGTCACCTTCACTGCACAGAATGCTTTATATAGGTGAATCAAAACTGCCTCATGCAGACTGATTGCAATACAACCCTGAAAGGATAGATTGACCTCTGATGAGCAGCAATATATTGTTGCCGTGTGTTGTTTGTCAATCTGAGGTAGTTTTTTTTTCAAGAAATTGGCAATTAGAAATTAGCTACTTGTTCAAACATTTTGTGTTGTTTGGTTTATAATCGTCCGTCTTTTTTTTTCTCCTTTAATTGCTGTGTAACAATAAATCATATTGTTAGAATAGTCAGCTGTGTGTATTTCTTCCCTAACTTCTTCTGTTGGTTTTATGTATTTTTAACAGAGAGAAAGCTAAATGCAGTCTCAGGCTAGAAAAGGGTGTCCACCACCAAAACTGGCTTCTTCAGGCAACCACAAAACAGTATGAGAGCCTTACCCAACATATGAATGAAATATGTAAGACTAGAGAGAAGCTTCAAATACTGTACCTGCTTGATCCCATTGAAAATATCTGTATTACAACAAGAGAATTTACAGAAGATTCCACAGTTCGGCCAAAAGTCTGGTTCTCCAAGCACTGTAAATGGAAGGAACTCTAAAAATGTCAGTAAATCAAATGAGAGTTTGTCTCACCTCTTTTATGTTTAAAGGGATCTATTCTGCCTATGAGAACCAGTTTGGTGTAGTGGTCAAGGCACTGGGCTAGATATCGGGAGACCGTGAGTTCTAGTCCCGCCTTGGGCACAAAGCCACCTGGTGACCTTGGGCCAGTCATTTTCTCTCAGTCCTTGGAAGGAGGCCATGGCAAACCACTTCTGAAAAGCCTTGCCAAGAAAAATGCAGGGACTTGTCCAGGCAGTCTTCGAGAATTGGACCCAAGTGAATGGATTAAAAAAACCCTGTCTATATGCCTATTCTGTTTAACATTTATTAATGAATATGTTTTGACTGAAACTATTTTAATAGAGAAATAAAACTACTCAGTTTTGAGATCTGTGTCTATCTTTGGATGCAGTGTAACAGATACACCATTGTTATGCCATAAACCTTGTCTTAATTCCCAAAGCCCTCACGAACAGATCAGTTTGAGCTGTTGTTTCCCTGCAGCCTATGAAGTGGCAGGGAGAAAAGAAAGTGTCTGAAAGTGGAAGAGAGAATTTTCAGAAATATAAAACTGAAACGTTGGAAACTAGGTGTTCCTGCCCATTTTGGATTCAGATTCTACTTTTGGTTGGCTTCAGTTCCATTTCCATGCAATCCCCATGTGGTTCCTAATAGAAAAAGACTGCCCACCCCTGCTTTAAGGAGAATCTCTAATGGTGGCTTCACCATTCTAAAAATATATCTGTTTTTAATCTTAAACAAGGTTGACCTTGTAGTCTGTAAGACACATTCAAAAAAGTTTATGAACTAGCAGATTATGCTTCTAAAAGCTAAACAACAACTTATTTTTTACCTCATTTTACATCATTTGAGCCCAGTGTTTCTCAACCATGGCCACTTTAGGATGGACTTCAACTCCCAGAATTCCCTAGCCAAGCAAGGCTGGCTGGGGAATTCTGGGAGTTGCAGTCCACACATCTTAAAGTGGCCAAGGTTGAGAAACACTAATTTCAGCCTCTTCTTTCACCACCACAATTCCCAGAATGGTTCACTAAGATTAGTAGTGTGACAGACACAGTCACTGAGTTTACAAGTTAAAAGTTACTGCACATGAAGTAAGCTCAGGAATCTATTTTGTAAGCTCAGGAATCTATTTTGTAACTTGCTATTCTTACAATGACCAACTGGAAGAAATGGGTTAGGAAGACAGACAGAATGTCTGATGCTTAATGTCCACTACATATTGGCCAGAGGTAGATAATCCCTTAGAAGAAGCAACAGAATACCTGTACTCCTGAATAACAGAGTTGTGTGTTTACTTTGAGCATACTGATGGGCAATGCTCTGCTTCGGTCAAAGTCTCAAAATGACTCTGGGCAATTAATCACCAGTTTTTACTCACCTGAAACAGGATGGACAGTTCCTGCTCATCCTGTCCCCACTCAGTATTCTCAGCCTTGAAATTCTGGTTTGAGTGGTACCACAACAGCCAAACCAAAAAGAAAAAGAACGTTAAAAATATTTGAAGTTTTCCTGTGTAAAATACCTTGGTTGGATTTGGGAAATGACAAATTTGGCCTCATATCAGAGTGATCCTTGTTATTTGATCACAGAAATGCTCACATCCCTCCCAAATTGGACTAGCAAGAAATCATGGCAGACTATACCCTGGCAAAGTCAGACAGGGAGATATATATGGAATATCAGTTCCAGACTGCAGAATAAATTGAGTGGTCTTTGCACAGCCCCAGTATAAATTGTTCACAAATGACAGAGCTTCTTCTACAGCAGCATTTAGATTTTCATGATGCAAAATGTCAGTATTCGTATCCAACCAATGTCCAGCCTTGGCTATTCACCTAAAAACATAGCCAAAACAAAAATAACCCCTTGCAGTGAGTCAAACATATGGTCCATTGATTATAGTAACTCTATGCCTGCAAGCTGAGAGTGAATATTTAGCAGAGGTGACTGAGACTGTCCCTTGATAACACCCCCACCTCCAAGCTTAGATGGCATGGCAGTATAAAACAAAAAAGACATTTTATTGTCACATTTGGAGATCTGCAGAGAAAAGCGAGTCTCATTCAACTCTTGGTCAAACCAATGACGCTTGCTAATGTACTTTAGGGCTATGCTTGCTGGATCCCCAATACTACCCTGCAAATCTGAAGGCTCTTTTAGTGAAGTCAGTGGAAATGCATTCATTTTGCATTCTCTAAAGAAAACAAATTAACTGTTTGGGTTCTTTTTTTTTCTTTCTGCTGTCAGTCTTTATCTCAATTCCCCTCTGATAGAAATAAACTGATCAGAGGATGATTGGGACAATAACATTCAATTTTATTCAAAACAATTTGTCCTGCTAATCCCACAGTTCAGGTTGGATAGCAGATGTGACTGCAGTACTTGAGGGGACCCCCTTAAAAAAAAAACCTCTCCTCTTGTTTAGAACATAGCTCTATACTACAGGGATGGTGAGTATGTGATTAACAAGTTACATGAAGCTCCCCATGCCCCATTTTTGATTCCCCCAGAACACTCCAAGATTATCTTGTCAAAATTCAGCAATAAGATGGCCAATTCTGGCAACATTATTTTTGTAGAGTCTTCTTAAAGAAAACATTTGGGACAAAATGTGCTTAATATGCTTGTTAAAAAGTTATAAAAAGTAAGCTGAAAAGAGTAAAAAAAAACTTCTAGTTGAAGTTGATTCCTGATGACTTACATGGAATCCGTGCACATTTCTTCACATTATTTGGAAATGGTTTTCCTTTACCTTCTTTCCAAAATAGTAAGAAAACAAAAAGTGTCACCCTCTCAACTCCTACGTACCATTGGTTAACAATCATGTATTCAGCTTATTCTGGGTTCACACTACACTTCAAATGATAAACTCTTTGTCTAACTTGCTAGGTTAAAATGTGATTGGCCAAATTGTGGTTCTCCAGTGTCTGCCCTGTAGTCTGTCTAAACCAGCTATAAATATCAAGTAGCTAAAGTTCTCCAGAGGTTCAGTGAAGATTCTTTTCCAAACTCACCAAGAGATGCCAGGAATGAAAGCTGGGGGGTTTTGCTTTTAAAACCTGTACACTACAACTGTCTTCAGCAAAGGATCATTACTTTGTCGTGGTGCTGGAGCTTGAGCACGTCAATGATGCCATGAGCTAAACCGTGAAGGGCCACCCAAGACGGGAAGGTCATGACAGAGAGGTCAGACTAAATGCGATCCCTGGGGAAGGTAATGGCAACCCACCCCAGTATTCTTGCCGTGAAAACTAAATGGATCAGTACAACCAGAGATACGTCGGTATACCATCGGAAGATGAGACTCCCAGGTCGGAAGATGGTCAAAATGCTACTGGGGAGGAACAGAGGATGAGTTCAACTAGCCCCAGACGTGATGACGCAGCTAGCTCAAAGCCGAAAGGACGGCTAGTGGCCGATGGTGCTGGTGGTGAACGGCGAATCCAATGTTCTAAGGATCAACACAACATTGGAACCTGGAATGTAAGATCTATGAGCCAGGGCAAATTGGATGTGGTTATTGGTGAGATGTTAAGATTAAAGATAGACATTTTGGGCGTCAGTGAACTGAAATGGACTGGAATGGGCCACTTCCCATCAAATGACCACCAGATCTACTACTGTGGACAAGAGGACCACAGAAGAAATGGAGTAGCCTTCATAATTAATAGTAAAGTGGCTAAAGCAGTGCTTGGATACAATCCAAAAAACGACAGAATGATCTCAATTCGAATTCAGGGCAAGCCATCTAACATCACAGTGATCCAAATATACACCCCAACCACAGATGCTGAAGAAGCTGAAGTAGAGCAGTTCTATGAGGATCTGCAGCACCTACTGGACGACATGTCTAAAAGAGATGTTATTTTCATCATGGGAGACTGGAATGCTAAGGTGGGCAGTCAAATGACACCTGGAATTACAGGTAAGAACGGCCTGGGAGAACAAAACGAAGCAGGACATAGGCTGATAGAATTTTGCCAAGACAACTCAATGTGCATAACAAACACTCTCTTCCAACAACCTAAGAGACAGCTTTATACATGGACTTCACCAGATGGACAACACCAAAATCAGATTGATTACATCGTTTGCAGCCAAAGATCATGGACATCTATACAGTCAGTAAAAACAAGACCTGGAGCTGACTGTAGTTTCAATCACGAACTTCTTATTGCACAATTTAGGATCAGACTAAAGAGATTAGGGAAGACCCACAGATCAGCTAGATATGAGCTCACTAATATTCCTAAGGAATATGCAGTGGAGGTGAAGAATAGATTTAAGGGACTGGATTTAGTAGATAGGGTCCCGGAAGAACTCTGGACAGAAGTTCACAACATTGTTCAGGAGGCGGCAACAAAATACATCCCAAAGAAAGAGAAAACCAAGAAGGCAAAATGGCTGTCTGCTGAGACACTGGAAGTAGCCCAAGAAAGAAGGAAAGCAAAAGGCAACAGTGATAGGGGGAGATATGCCCAATTAAATGCAAAATTCCAGAGGTTAGCCAGAAGAGATAAGGAATTATTTTTAAACAAGCAATGCGTGGAAGTGGAAGAAGACAATAGAATAGGAAGGACAAGTGATCTCTTCCAGAAAATTAGAAACATTGGAGGTAAATTCCAGGCAAAAATGGGTATGATCAAAAACAAAGATGGCAAGGACATAACAGAAGAAGAGATCAAGAAAAGGTGGCAAGAATATACAGAAGACCTGTATAGGAAGGATAACAATATTGGGGATAGCTTTGACGGTGTGGTCAGGGAGCTAGAGCCAGACATCCTGAATAGTGAGGTTGAATGGGCCTTAAGAAGCATTGCTAATAACAAGGCAGCAGGAGACGACGGCATCCCAGCTGAACTGTTCAAAATCTTGCAAGATGATGCTGTCAAGGTAATGCATGCTATATGCCAGCAAATTTGGAAAACACAAGAATGGCCATCAGACTGGAAAAAATCAACCTATATCTCTATACCAAAAAAGGGAAACACGAAAGAATGTTCAAACTATCGAACAGTGGCACTCATTTCACATGCCAGTAAGGTAATGCTCAAGATCCTGCAAGGTAGACTTCAGCAATTCATGGAGTGAGAATTGCCAGATGTACAAGCTGGGTTTAGAAAAGGCAGAGGAACTAGGGACCAAATTGCCAATATCTGCTGGATAATGGAAAAAGCCAGGGAGTTTCAGAAAAACATCTATTTCTGTTTTATTGACTATTCTAAAGCCTTTGACTGTGTGGACCGTAACAAACTGTGGCAAGTTCTTAGCGGTATGGGGATACCAAGTCATCTTGTTTGCCTCCTGAAGAATCTGTATAACAACCAAGTAGCAACAGTAAGAACAGACCACGGAACAATGGACTAGTTTAAGGAAAGGAGTACAGCAGGGTTGCATACTCTCACCCTACCTATTCAACTTGTACGCAGAACGCATCATGCAACGTGCTGGGCTTGAGGAATCCAAGGCTGGAGTTAAAATCACTGGAAGAAACATTAACAATCTCAGATATGCAGATGATACCACTTTGATGGCTGAAAGCGAAGAGGAACTGAGGAGCTTTATGATGAAGGTGAAAGAAGAAAGTGCAAAAGTTGGCTTGCAGGTAAACCTCAAAAAAACCAAGATTATGGCAACCAGCTTGATTGATAACTGGCAAATAGAGGGAGAAAATGTAGAAGCAGTGAAAGACTTTGTATTTCCAGGTGCGAAGATTACTGCAGATGCTGACTGCAGTCAGGAAATCAGAAGACGTTTAATCCTTGGGAGAAGAGCAATGACAAATCTCGATACAATAGTTAAGAGCAGAGACATCACACTGACAACAAAGGTCTGCATTGTTAAAGCAATGGTTTTCCTAGTAGTAACATATGGCTGCGAGAGCTGGACCATAAGGAAGGCTGAGAGAAGGAAGATAGATGCTTTTGAACTGTGGTGTTGGAGGCAAATTCTGAGAGTGCCTTGGACTGCAAGAAGATCAAACCAGTCCATCCTCCAGGAAATCAAGCCAGACTGCTCACTTGAGGGAATGATATTAAAGGCCAAACTGAAATACTTTGGCCACATAATGAGAAGACAGGACACCCTGGAGAAGATGCTGATGCTAGGGAGAGTGAAAGGCAAAAGGAAGAGGGGCCGACCAAGGGCAAGATGCATAGATGATATTCTAGAGGTGACGGACTCGTCCCTGGGTGAGCTGGGGGTGTTGACGACCGACAGGAAGCTCTGGGGTGGGCTGGTCCATGAAGTCATGAAGAGTCGGAAGCGACTGAATGAATAAACAACAACAGAACTGTAGGTCCTTCCTTCTTCCAGTATGAATGTTTTTTTTAAAAGGTTATGAAGAAATGCAGACATTGAGTGATAAGACCACAAAAGGAAGTAAGCAGATGAGCACAGCAGCTTTTCCTTGCTCTTGCTCACTGTATGTATGTAAGTAGGTAGGTCTGTATTTGCTAAGGCATTCTTGTGGGGTCTGGGTGGCTTACAAATCACCAAACACAGAGTTAAAAATATCAAATCCTATAGGAAACCTCTACCTAATTAAAACATCATGAATGTACAGTATCACCCATGGGGGGATGGGTAGGAAGGCTAATCCTTCATATCCTCAAATGCTTCCTAGAGAGCGAAGACTTTACAGCCCTTCAGAAGGCCAGTATGGTAGAGAAAGACTGGACATTTGGGCATTAGGTTGGGGAAGACTGGTATAATAGCATAGGACCATAGGATAAAATCTTGGTGGCCACTGGATTCCAATCCCACCTACATAATGTTGACTCTAGTTGGGTCTTAATATCGTACTTTTTCCAGCCGCAATTCCCTGAACTGCAATATGGAGATATCTTCTTCATGAATGGGATATGAGGCTAGCTGAAGATTTGGCATGCAGTACATACATAAATGACACAAAAGACTGATAAGCATAAGGTGTTTGTTTTTTGTTTGTTTTTAAAGATACATAATTGTCACTGGAATAGTAGGTATTTCTGGGATTATACATATTTTTAAGATTGAATCCCAAACATTACTCATTCCTGCTTTATGTCCAGCAATAAAATGAAAGAAAATTCCTGTTCAGGTTCTGTTTCTGACATCATCCTTCTGTTTCAAGATTTGTGTCTAGCTTCATTTAGTATAATTATACAATTTTATCCCACCTTTCTGTTAGAAACTTAAGACAGCGCAGATCCCCATTTACTTAATCCTCCCAATAACTGGGGTGAGAAATAATAACAAAGCAAATGTTGCTAAATGAGCTTGGTGGTCAGTTGGGATTTGAACCTCCATCTCATCAGTCCCAGCACAAAACGTTAAGTTTTACATCACACAGTATCTTAAGCAAGTTCCTCTGAGCTATGTACTGATGTTTACAAAAAGTGTGGCAACTATTGCACAAAATTATTCTGCTACTTCTTGTACTAGTATCAGTAGAAGGAACCTGCATAACGAGTCTACAGAATTCTCTTGACATGGGTGTCTTAATGAAAAAGATGGGTATTGCCCATTTCAGTGATGGTAATATTTTATATGCAGCTTTCCCATTTAAAACATGAAAGGTGCTAAACAAAACAAATGAGGCCCACACTTTTGTATAGTAAAAAACGGAAGAGCAAAGTTTGAAACCTTGCTACTACATTTGCAAACACACACGCATGTATACACATACATACATCTTAGCATCTACTAGGGTGTGCTTCACAATTTACAGGAGTTCATCTCTTTTTGAATCCTTAAAATGGCCAGCCTTTCTTCAGGTTTTTATAGCTTATTTAAGAGAAGAGGCTGAAGCTCCCAAGCAATTTATTGCTTATCTATGCTTTATAGGGCACCTTTATGCCAGGCTAAAAACTAGGGGGTTGTCACAGAAATATAATAGAAAATTACCTTGAACTATTTTAAACTTTTATTTCAGGTATTTTGTTTTTTCTCAATACGTTAAGAACATTAACTTAAAAACTTATCAGGATTGTGGTTGGTTTGTTTTAGTTGCATAGGAATGAATAAAAAGAATCTAGGAATTCTTTGGTTTGGCTTGTTACATGTCATGGATGCTTTTGAGTGTGGAAGGCTGAGTTTTTAAATTGTTCTATGGCATTATATGTACTGTTTCAACTTGGTTGTATTTGCTTATGCAGAACTACCTTAACTACTTATAGAAATTTGATATAGAGAATAGATACATGCATTAAAAAGCATTTCTAAAGCTTACAAATTGATCCTTAATGTGATATTGTTCCATCAGTATAATGGCTAATCATTTGATGATCTGCTTACCAAAAATTCTTGTTGCACGATTCAGCATGGGGGAGGGAGTGTATGTAGACAATAAGGCTTGGAAGTGATGATATATATATTTATATTTATATATTTTAATCCATTCAATCGTGCCTGATTCTTGGAGATTGCCTGGAAAAGTCCCTGCAGTTTTCTTGGCAAGGTTTTTCAGAAGTGGTTTGCCACTGCCTCCTTCCTAGGGTTGAGAGAGAGTGACTGGCCCAAGGTCACCCAGCTGGCTTTGTGCCTAAGGCGGGACTAGAACTCATGGTCTCCTGGTTTCTAGCCCAGTGCCTTAACCACTACACCAAACTGGCTCTCAATGATATGGTAGTTATTGGCTATAATTGTCACAATATTTTTGTGTGTTGGAAATTTATGGTGCTAAGATTTCATTCATTGGAAAGCTAACTGTATATTTTTGGTGGTGAAACTATAAATAGAGTTTGGCTTCGAGAAGTCTGACAAGTTTGCCTAGTTGAAACCATGTTGTATTTCTTGAAAGTGAACTACACTGGCTGCCTATGTACTTTTGAGTCCAAGTGCTTGTGCTTAAAGTACGCAGTTTAAGTTTAAGGCACACATTTCTAAAGGATCATCTCCTCACCTATGTTGTCATAGCGAGGAGCATCAATTATTCCTCTATGCCTCTATGCAAAATCCTTGTAAGGCCTTTAGACTAGTTTATAGCAACTGGATATTCTCTATTTCCTTGTTAGCTATCTATGTAGTTACCTTCTATTTTCCATGCATGTTTTAAGACATACTTCTAGGCCATGGAGGGAAGGGGGAGAGTGTGACGGTATAAAGCTAGCACCAGATAAATGTCTATGACTGCTGATTAATAAACAAATGTAAGCAATTTGCAACTAGTACAAAGTATTAAAGTATCTTCAGCAAAGGATCGTTACCTTGTCGTGGTGCTGGAGCTTGAGCACCTCAATGATGCCATGAGCTAAACCGTGAAGGGCCACCCAAGATGGGAAGGTCATGACAGAGAGGTCAGACTAAATGCGATCCCTGGGGAAGGTAATGGCAACCCACCCCAGTATTCTTGCCGTGAAAACTAAATGGATCAGTACAACCAGAGATATGTCGGTATACCATCGGAAGATGAGACTCCCAGGTCGGAAGATGGTCAAAATGCTACTGGGGAGGAACAGAGGATGAGTTCAACTAGCCCCAGACGTGATGATGCAGCTAGCTCAAAGCAGAAAGGACGGCTAGCAGCTGACGGTGTTGGTGGTGAACGGCGAATCCCATGTTCTAAGGATCAACACACCATTGGAACCTGGAATGTAAGATCTATGAGCCAGGGCAAATTGGATGTGGTTATTGGTGAGATGTCAAGATTAAAGATAGACATTTTGGGCGTCAGTGAACTGAAATGGACTGGAATGGGCCACTTCACAGAAATAATGGAGTAGCCTTCATAATTAATAGTAAAGTGGCTAAAGCAGTGCTTGGATACGATCCAAAAAACGACAGAATGATCTCAATTCGAATTCAGGGCAAGCCATCTAACATCACAGTGATCCAAATATACACCCCAACCACAGATGCTGAAGAAGCTGAAGTAGAGCAGTTCTATGAGGATCTGCAGCACCTACTGGACAACACGCCTAAAAGAGATGTTATTTTCATCACGGGAGACTGGAATGCTAAGGTGGGCAGTCAAATGACACCTGGAATTACAGGTAAGA
Organism: Candoia aspera; assembly: GCF_035149785.1. NCBI lineage: Eukaryota > Metazoa > Chordata > Lepidosauria > Squamata > Candoiidae > Candoia > Candoia aspera. The sequence continues at coordinate 58,329,343 of NC_086158.1, read as the reverse complement.
ACGGCCTGGGAGAACAAAATGAAGCAGGACATAGGCTGATAGAATTTTGCCAAGACAACTCAATGTGCATAACAAACACTCTCTTCCAACAACCTAAGAGACAGCTTTATACATGGACTTCACCAGATGGACAACACCAAAATCAGATTGATTACATCGTTTGCAGCCAAAGATGGCGGACATCTATACAGTCAGTAAAAACAAGACCTGGAGCTGACTGTAGGTCCGATCACGAACTTCTTATTGCACAATTTAGGATCAGACTAAAGATATTAGGGAAGACCCACAGATCAGCTAGATATGAGCTCACTAATATTCCTAAGGAATATGCAGTGGAGGTGAAGAATAGATTTAAGGGACTGGATTTAGTACATAGGGTCCCGGAAGAACTATGGACAGAAGTTCATAACATTGTTCAGGAGGCGGCAACAAAATACATCCCAAAGAAAGAGAAAACCAAGAAGGCAAAATGGCTGTCTGCTGAGACACTAGAAGTAGCCCAAGAAAGAAGGAAAGCAAAAGGCAACAGTGATAGGGGGAGATATGCCCAATTAAATGCAAAATTCCAGAGGTTAGCCAGAAGAGATAAGGAATTATTTTTAAACAAGCAATGCGCGGAAGTGGAAGAAGACAATAGAATAGGAAGGACAAGTGATCTCTTCCAGAAAATTAGAAACATTGGAGGTAAATTCCAGGCAAAAATGGGTATGATCAAAAACAAAGATGGCAAGGACCTAACAGAAGAAGAGATCAAGAAAAGGTGGCAAGAATATACAGAAGACCTGTATAGGAAGGATAACAATATTGGGGATAGCTTTGACGGTGTGGTCAGGGAGCTAGAGCCAGACATCCTGAAGAGTGAGGTTGAATGGGCCTTAAGAAGCATTGCTAATAACAAGGCAGCAGGAGACGACGGCATCCCAGCTGAACTGTTCAAAATCTTGCAAGATGATGCTGTCAAGGTAATGCATGCTATATGCCAGCAAATTTGGAAAACACAAGAATGGCCATCAGACTGGAAAAAATCAACCTATATCCCCATACCAAAAAAGGGAAACACAAAAGAATGTTCAAACTATCGAACAGTGGCACTCATTTCACATGCCAGTAAGGTAATGCTCAAGATCCTGCAAGGTAGACTTCAGCAATTCATGGAGCGAGAATTGCCAGATGTACAAGCTGGGTTTAGAAAAGGCAGAGGAACTAGGGACCAAATTGCCAATATCTGCTGGATAATGGAAAAAGCCAGGGAGTTTCAGAAAAACATCTATTTCTGTTTTATTGACTATTCTAAAGCCTTTGACTGTGTGGACCATAACAAATGGTGGCAAGTTCTTAGTGGTATGGGGATACCAAGTCATCTTGTATGCCTCCTGAAGAATCTGTATAACGACCAAGTAGCAACAGTAAGAACAGACCACGGAACAACGGACGGTTTAAGATAGGGAAAGGAGTACGGCAGGGCTGTATACTCTCACCCTCCCTATTCAACTTTTACGCAGAACACATCATGCGACATGCTGGGCTTGAGGAATCCAAGGCTGGAGTTAAAATCGCTGGAGGAAACATTAACAATCTCAGATATGCAGATGATACCACTTTGATGGCTGAAAGCGAAGAGGAACTGAGGAGCCTTATGATGAAGGTGAAAGAAGAAAGTGCAAAAGCTGGCTTGCAGCTAAACCTCAAAAAAACCAGGATTATGGCAACCAGCTTGATTGATAACTGGCAAATAGAGGGAGAAAATGTAGAAGCAGTGAAAGACTTTGTATTTCCAGGTGCGAAGATTACTGCAGATGCTGACTGCAGTGAGGAAATCAGAAGACGCTTAATCCTTGGGAGAAGAGCAATGACAAATCTCGATACAATAGTTAAGAGCAGAGACATCACACTGACAACAAAGGTCCACATAGTAAAAGCAATGGTGTTCCCCGTAGTAACATATGGCTGTGAGAGCTGGACCATAAGGAAGGCTGAGAGAAGGAAGATAGATACTTTGGAACTGTGGTGTTGGAGGAAAAGTCTGAGAGTGCCTTGGACTGCAAGAAGATCAAACCGGTCCATCCTCCAGGAAATAAAGCCAGACTGCTCACTTGAGGGAATGATATTCAAGGCAAAACTGAAATACTTTGGCCACATAATGAGAAGACAGGACACCCTGGAGAAGATGCTGATGCTAGGGAGAGTGGAAGGCAAAAGGAAGAGGGGCCGACCAAGGGCAAGATGGATGGATGATATTCTAGAGGTGACGGACTCGTCCCTGGGGGAGCTGGGGGTGTTGACAACCGACAGGAAGCTCTGGTGTGGGCTGGTCCATGAAGTCACGAAGAGTCAGAAGCAACTAAACAAATAAACAACAACACAAAGTATGGCAAATAGATTGCTGGCTGGACCGCCACTCAAAGTTGGTTCTGACTGGATTAGCCTATAAGCCTTGTAAAACAAGCAAGCAAGCAATCCCTGCCAGTATTGAGTAGCACCAATTTTAAAGTCACAGCCTTCATTGCCGTTAGACTTCCAGGCCCAGTTCAAAGTGTTGGTCACTATTTTGCTGCCTTGGGATACATGAGGCATTGCCTTGCCAGAATTAAATTTGCCCATCCAGTCATCTAGGGAGAGCCTCCTGAGAATCCCCCTTCCATGAGAAGTGCATGGATATACCAGATAGCAGCTTCTTGGTGGTAACCCCCACTCCTCCCAGAGGTATGTGTGTCCCCTATCCCATTAAGAGTCTCCAGACAAGTAAGATTTCAGCAAGCCTTCAACTCCATTTGATGTAAGTTTCTGCTGTTGTATGCTGCCCAGAGTCATTTGCGATTAGGGCAGAATAGAAGGTTAGATTAGAAGGTTAGATTAGAAGAGAGCCAGTTTGGTGCAGTGGTTAAGACACCATGCTAGAAACTAGGAGATTGTGAGTTCTAGTCCTGCCTTGGGCACAAAGCCAGCTGGGTGACCTTGGGCCAGTCACTTTCTCTCAGCCCTAGGAAAGAGGCAATGGCAAACCACTTTTGAAAAACCCTACCAAGAAAACTGCAGGGATTTGTCTGGGCAGCCTCTGAGAATCAGACACGGTTGAATGGGGAAAAAAATGCTGCCCAGAGTCATTTGGGATATGGCAGATTAGAAGTACTGTTAAATCAACAATCAAAACATAAAAAAGATACATCTACATTGCTTCAAACAGATAAGGTGTCATTGGTTGGAAAAAGTTGGGAGTGGTCACACTGAAAAGGCAGAGAACATATTCTTGGAGAATAAACAGAGCTGGTCAGCATGAGAGGAGATAGGAAATAATAATACATATAAAATGTATAAAATAGATGTAAAGCTCTTTGAGACACACATCAGCCTATAGCCTAGGTTTTACTAGGGTTATAAACCCCTAAATGGTTTTTTTCACTTCCAATAATGGGTAGAAAGGGTTAGATGGCACATGAAGAATTCTCTCCACATGGTAAATAAAATGCCAAAGTTAGATGCCATCCTGATTCTTCATTCCAATGTTTCTTAACCTTTTTTGGACCGTGTAAAATTGAGCAATATTTTTAATGAGACCTATGATTGTTCCTTTAAAAAAAAGTTTTAAAAATAAAATATTGAAATAAAACATGCTTTAACACCTTTTTTTCCCCTTTATACTTAATGCATCAATTAAAAATCTCAGTGGGATGTATGTACTTAGGATGGTATATTTCTTCAATGTCTGACCTGAGTTTTCTTTTTTAAAGAAGTCTTGGAATGGCATAACATTTAGCCTACTTCAACATTCACTCTTGGATGAGTGCTGAAAATTTACTTTCACAAAGATATATTGAAGGTCATATTCTATCTGAACTTTCATCCAAAAGTCTTCTAGTGATTGTTTTTTCCAACTATTTCAGTGTGATTGACTACAAAGAAATCTGCCAACATCTTTCCTTACTTACAGACAAGATACTCATTTAGCTAGTATATTTGAATAGATCCAAAATCCACTCTAAACCCTAATTTTGATCTTGGGCTCAAGATGCTGAGAGAACACTGTTTTATTCCATCTGCAACCAATGCTTGATTTCCTTCTTAATGGAAGAATATATTATGTAATTATCCCATCTACCCCTCCCATTCTCCAAAAAAATAGTCCAAATGCCAATTTACCGCTACAGTGAAAACTGGAACACAGGAAAGGCTTCACAATTCCTCCCATAACTCCTGACCATTGACAGTATCAAGTGCCTATTCCTGGCTTATACACTTTATACTACAGTCAGTGTGCAGTTTTAGACACCAGTTCTTAATGTATATTTTGTGCCTGCTTTTTCTTATCCCTCCCCATTTGTCCCAACCTTTTATTAGGCATGTTTATCTGCAGACCTCTCTTCCTTTGCCTTTAATCATCAGGCTTTCTCAAACGCTCTAGAGAACCACAGAGGGGTGTGTTTATTTATAAACTGAATAATAGATGAACGCCATGATGCATTTACTCTGCTTTGTTCCCTACTAAAGTACATTATTTTTACATGGCACAATATCACAACACCTATGTTTAAAGCCAATAAGCCACAAATTAACATCTCAGAAAGCCGATTAAGAGAACTGTCTTTCTCCTCTCTCATTAACTTGTATTTATATATTAATACAGAGAAACACACGGGTTTCTTCTATAGTACACGTATAAGCGCTACTGCTGAGCAGTATACAAACATGATTCAAGTAAATGATCATGAATGTTAATCTTCTAAGCGTGGCAACTCTGGAACCAAAAAACCATAGGTAAGTAATGAAATAGTGTCTGCAATAGCAAACATGATAGTTAGTTTAGCTACGTTCTCTGCACTTTACTCAACATCTTGCCTTTCTACTGATCACACATGCTGAAGAATAAGGGTAATTTGTCATCTGTTTTCTCTTACTGGCAATGGAATATTAAAAAAGACCATTAAGATATTAATAACTGAGAAGTGTGTGCATGCATGCTTGCAGCAAGAGGAAGCAATAAACTCTTGGAATCAAACACGACTGAAATATAATAATATTGTATAGAATTAAAGTTGCTAGTAGCCAAGTATATCCTATTAAAGAACACAGAGAACAACAGCATATCAAAGATCATCTGCTCTCCCTCCCTCCCTCTCCTTGCAGCATTATCTGACTGAATGGATCTATTCATATCCCTGAAGGTCAATTTTGGTGCCATGTTCCATGATGGCAATTGCATCCAGGTATGTCATACGACTTTGGATGAATAACAGCTGCCCCTGTCAGCACCATTAGATTTGCTTCCATGACGTGGTTAGGGAAAAGAAGCACGGTCACATCCAGTTTCAGATATAAAAAGCATTGCAGAGATGTGTCTGAAATAAAGAACATACCTTATCATATGCACCAGGTTGGATACCCACTACTGCCACTTGCTAAAAAAAAATTGAGTGTGGTTATAGCAGTGACATTTTATGAATTTATTTTAAGCAACTTTTGGCTTTTCTATGGGATGAAAAGCAGGAAGACGTCTCTGTATAGATATCTATTAAAGATTCTACAGACTAATTTAGACGGTATGGAATCCTTTTGTTGCTATTATTAAACAATAAATGCAGAACCCTTTGATCTATTGCAAATCATCAGCCAGTAGAACCTCCTTTATCTTCTATCCACATCCACGACAGCTTTGAAGTGTTTTTAATTGGGAAAAAAAAAATCTTCATGAGTAAATAAACAGCAAGTCCTTTTAATTTTAAAAAAAAGTTACATAAGAATGGATCACAATGCAATATCACTCAACCTTCCATGTTGAAATCAATTATTGGTATTAAGCAGAGTATTTTAGTCTGGGCTGACTGTTGATTTAATGTTTCTCGTTGTTTTTATGTTTTTTAGCTTTGTACACTGTCCAGAGTCCTGGAACTGGGCAGCCAAAAAATCCAAATAAATAAATAAATAAACAAATGTCCAAGAATATGTCAAACTACAGTTAAAACACATAGCAATCATGTTTGCGAAGCTTAGCTGGAAACAGAAAAGTTTTGTTTCCAGCTAAGCTTTACAGACATGATTTACAGTGAACACTTGTTTGTCCCTTGCCCACAAGAGTGTTTCAAAAGTGAGAACAATTTTTCCTGACCTTTCAGTTCTAGTAAATTCTAAGCATCTATATGTGCACAGATTATGGTCTAAGCTTAACATATATGTGCACTATTCTAATTCTGTCTCCTCTAATTAGAATTCTACCTCTAGAGTTCTTAACTCTAATTCTAGACTTACAGGTATTACTGGCACGATTTCTCTAGTTCAATCAGATGAACTGGCAACCAGCCTTGATTTAGCTTTGACAAGTAACAAGATCCTTTGATTTTATCTCTTCTGTCATCTTCAAACCTACCAAGGGTCCTCTGCAAATTAGTAGATTAGGGTTTCACCCTAATGTTCTTCATCTTCAGCACTCTTTTCCTGCCTCATGCCCTTGAATACTTCATGGATTTCAGACCACCCATGAGCTAACAAGCTTTCAACACTACAAACTGTTACACAATTTTATCTTTAAAAATCTAACTGGCCTTTTTGTCTTTGTGAGTCCCACTTACAGACAACTGCTTTAAGCACATGCTTAAAGCATTTCCCACTTGCTCTGATCAACTGTTCACACATAACTGCACCTGGGTGTCATGGAAATGCCTATATTCTACAGCCCTGGTAAAGAAGCTGGAATTTATTAAAGGAGCACACACATGTGCGCGCACACACACACACACACAACACTCAAGGGAACTTTTCCCCCTAACCTTTCTTTTTAGCATTCTTGATTTCCTTTAAGATGTAACTAGAATCTTTGCTAGTAGCAAGCATACCAACACTCACCTTTCTCTCTTTTTCATTTATTCTTATTCTCTCAGAGTATAGCATCTGTCTAAGAGAATGGGGAGAATCCCTTCCAGAACAGGAATTCTCCACTGAGGCTTTGCTTTAATGACTACTTTAGACTTTATTGGTTACTAGGCAGGAATTCACTGTAGACAATGCTAATTAATTTATTGCCACTTTTTTGTTAATTTCTTCAGCCAGTTTCCTCATTCCTCAGCTACTATTTTTTTCCTCCCTATTTCTCTTTGGAATGCATACTGGATATGCTTTCCTCCAGATAATGGTGTCTTTAGGAATTTTACTCCCTTGGTTTTACTGGCACTAACCTTTTTAGAGAGATACTTTAAATCATGTCACAAAACCCAGCTTAATCCATTTTAAGATCACTAGCCACACTTTGGCCTAAAATCAGAAGTCTTTTTTCAGCAGACACTAGATTTCTCTAAGTCCATCTTTGTCATATCAGCTGCTAGCAACAACTCAAATGGAACAATAGCTACAAATAAACAGTGTTATGATATAGGGTAGGAGGAAGGACTTGTTCTGGTTTCCAATATCTATGGAAGTAATGTCGATGAATTCCTTCCTCTTTTCTCTCTGAAGAAGAAACATCAAACAAACATGTTCTATGCTGATGACACTACTCAGCTGAAAATGCAAATGATCTGGAAGCTGTAGTAATGAAAATCAAGGAGCATAGTGAAGAAAAAAATTGGACTAAAATTAAATATAAAGCAAACCAAACTAATGACAACATGTACAGCAATCAGCCTTAGAATTGGCAATGAAGATACTGAAGTGATGGATAGCTTCTGCTCAGGTTCAATTATCTTATTTCAGACCTTATACAAAGACCTAATTCTCTGGAGAAGTTTATAATGCTGGGAAAACTGGAGGGAAAGAGAATTGAACAACCAACTGCAAGGTGGATGGACTCAATTATAGCAGCAATGGGTGCAACATTGGAAGACCCAAAGGACCAGATTGGGACAAATCCTCCTACAGAAAATCCACATATGTATGTATGTATGTATTTATTTATCAGATTTATCACCGCCCATCTCCCCCACAAGGAGGGACTCTGGGGAGTTCACAACAAAAACATTCAACCACAATATAATATACAATAATATACAACAATATCAATGACATAAACATATAAATATATTAAAATATAATAACCATATATATCATATATGGTTGCTGAGTATCTATATTGACTTGATTGCACCTAATTGATTAATCACATTTTGAAATACCCAACATAAGAATGCAACAAAGGAATATCTAAAGGGAAATGGATTTGGCCTTTTGTCTTGCTAACATCAACATTTAATCTTTAGTTGTATAATTTTCCCCAATTTAATTTAGAAATTATAATTGCTTTGTAACTCAGTTTTTTAATTTTCTATCTATTTGAACACCTATGGTAACATCTAGTTATCTTTATTAATATGCATATGAACAAAATATTTCTAAAACAGATAATTAAAATGTTTCTAAATGAAAAAACAATATTAACTATGAATAATTTAATGTATCGCTAAACAAAAAGCCCCCTCGCTACTTCCAATTTTACTGTATTGGACTTAGATTAGTTACAATTTTAGAGGGAAAAATAAGAGACTGAAATGTACCCAGAAATTTTAAGAAGCTATTGCAGACCCAGGAGAAATATATCCTGTTCCTTTTGTTACCCATTCAATTTATGCAAGCCATAGCTGGATATCCAATTTGGTGGCACCAATGTGGCTGCACACACCTACCTTTGTCCCTGCCAGTCTCTCTGGCCCATTTGCCTTTTTGCATTGTAGAAATTTAATTTCAAAAGTGGGAAGTTGACATGTTATAAGGCTAACCCTCAGCCTCTAGCATTGTCTTTATTTCCAATAACACCTCTAGGCTCCAATAAGCTAGATACACTTAGAAAACAGAAATGTTGGATGACTGCACCCTTGTACTTTATTTGGAAATGTATATTTCCAAAAAAGAAATGGAAGTAAGTAGAAATTGTAAGAACCATCTGGGAGAGGGGGTGTGAGGTGGTGGCTGGACTAATATATCGCTTTTTTAAACTGATTATGTTACAACTAGTTATGGTCACCATTGGGCAAGCCTAATGTTCCAAGCAATTTTAGGAAAATATCCATAACTTGTTCTCAAAATTCCAGATATGTCCTCCAGCCCCATTTCTGAATTTCTACATCAATTTCAATGTCTTCATTGGCAGCCCTTTCAGGAGAACGTTTTTATTATTCTAGTTTGGGAAAGCAGCTGCCAAACAAATATCATGGTCACCATAATCTTGACTTTACTGAAACTGTTGTAAATCCTAAGACTCATTCTGTTGCTTACAGCTGTGTATTTCAGACAACTTCCACTTTCTCAACTTAGCCTTTTGTATAGTTTAAGAATGGCTTTTATCAAATTATTATTGCTGTTTAAATTATGTTGCTTTAGCTGCATTTTTAATTACAATGTTATTTTTCTTACTGTGGTTGAACCACTTTTATCGCTACTTTTCCGTAGTTAGAAACAGGCATTGCCCTATTTCTAAATATCACAGTACTTTGTCTCAAAATTCCCAGGAAATGGTTGGAGATGCGAAAAGAAACAGGGCAGGTTGTCATGCCTCCTTCGGGACTCTGTAGCCAGAGAGTGACAGGCACCGGCCAGAAAAACTCATAACAAGATGCTTTTCCCGGACCTTTCATTTTCACCCCTTTCTTTCATTTTACGTTGAAAAGGGAATCCCCTTTCTGTATAGGATGAGGATTTGTCCGTAAGACAAATTTCATCAGATTCACTGGCCTGCAAAATGAGATCATTCCTTCCAATCCGCCCACGTCCCTCCTCACCTACAAGCCGAACGTTCTCCGCCAGCTTTGAAGCATCGCGCTAGGGAGGGAATGGGAGGAGGGAATACGCACGCGTACATTCTACGGGTTTTTTTTTTACTCTTTTTTGTTGTTGTTTCCTCCCTCCGCAGTATTATGAGGTCAGCGCGAAGGGACGGCGTGCCCTATGACGTAACCCTCCGGACCTCCCCGGTTCCTCCAATCCAGACCTATGGAAGGAGCGGAGCAAAGGGAGAGAAGTAGCAGTTGGTTTCTTCTTTTCCGAAAGGGGGGTGGCGGAAGGGAAGGAAGAAAAGACCCGGATGCCGCCGCCGCTGAGCGGGGCTGAATGGGCCAGAGAAGGGGGGAGTTGTGCCGGCGGCTTCTCGCCTTGTTGTCTGGGACGGACCAGGGAGACGGCCGCGAGTTTCACGTCCTGACGGAGCGCGGGGCCCGTTTTCCGCAGGTCGTTGTCCGCAAGATGGAGGAGGCGGGGATGGCTGCGCCGCTGCCAGCTGCGGCGTAAGGTGCGAAGGGCCCCTCGGCTCTCAGGGATCGGCGCGTTTGCTTGAGGCAGCGAAGGGCGCTGAGGCGAGGCGATGCTGTCGGTCTACGGAATACTGCTGTCAGCTCTGCTGGGCTCCTGCCTCACGCTGCTCGCCCAGATCCTGCTCTTTTATCGGAGGAAGCCCGAAGTCGCCCCCGGGCCGTCCCGGGCTCGCAACTCCAACTTCTTGGTTACGAGAGTAATGCCCGACTCGACCCTCAAGGATTACTTCACCGGCTTCCTCGCGTTTGGGCAGGAGGTGCTTTTCGCCGGATCTTTTTTCAACCAGTCCCCGTCCAAAAGCGAGCAGAGCTTCAAGCAGACGCTGCCCTCGAGCCAGGAATCGCCCCCCTTGGTGGAGTGTACCGAGGAGACCCTCTACTGGCTCAATGCCATCTGCCTCTTTCTCTTCAGGGAGCTCAAGGACACCTCCTTGATCCGGCACTGGGTCACCAGGAAGATCAAGGTGGAATTTGAGGAGCTTCTCCAGACAAAGGTGACGGGCAAGGTGCTGGAGGGGCTTAGCTTGCGGGATGTCTCCTTTGGGAACGTGGTACCCCTTTTTAAAAATATCAAGATATTGCGCCCAGTGACTTGTAATGATGAAGGCTGTCCGGAGGAGCTGGACTTTGAGGTTGACCTGGAGTATAATGGTGGCTTCCACTTGGCCATTGATGCAGACCTTGTTTTTGGCAAGTCAGCGTATCTGTTTGCCAAAATTTCTAAAATTGTGGGTCGGCTGAGGCTGGTCTTCACCCGTATACCCTTCACACACTGGTCCTTTGCTTTTGTTGATGAACCTGTGATCAACCTTGAAGTCAAGTCGCAATTCGAAGGACGGCCCTTGCCACAACTTACTTCCATCATTGTCAATCAGTTCAAGAAAGTTATTAGGCGCAAGCATACATTACCTCACTATAAAATCAGGTAAGTTGTTTTGGACTAAGAAGATACAGTTATATTGCATGCTTTTGTAAGATGGGTGGGAATGGAAGGAGAATACTTCACTGGCTTACTCTGAATAAGTTTGGTAAGGACAATTGAAGGGTGACAGAAATGTCTTCTGGACATGGTAATAAATGAGGAAGATGATTAAACTTGGCTTTCAACATGTAATTCTACAACATTTAGACTTATTAGAAGCCATGCTGGATTTCTGAAGAAAGTTCAAACCTCACATTGTAGTGGACTTTGATAGTGAATTGGATGTTTTATTTTTATACCCACATGCATGCTCATCACACTATTCCCTTTCTTGGGAAGCTGCATTATGCAGAGCACATAAAAAGTGTAAGAAGCAATAAGCCAAAGGAATTGATAAATGAATTAAGAAAAACAATAGGGGATATACCTAAACCTAGTTTTCACCATACAAATAATTAAGCTTCTCTGTATATTTCTGTTCTTACAAACCAGCCTTATTTCCTCCCCATCCATTCTTGCTTTTTGTTCTTTAAATTTCTCAATTGTTTTTCAGAATTTCATCAATTCCATACCAGCACAACTTTCATAGTTTTGCTCTTTCTCTTGACCCATTCACTCTTCCTTTATAGATTTGTTTTGAAATGTGATCCTTATTCATTTCTTCCACATCAACAAAACATCTCAAAGTGCTCCTTTCATATTGGTCACTCAATTCTTATTCATTCCACGTTTATTCATCATCCATTCATTCAGCTTGGAATGATAGCATTGATTTCACTTAATTTATGACCTTTGGCAGAGCCAGAATGGGGCTTGTGCAACCATCCTGCTTCTCCTTGGTATTGATCATGGTATTCTTCTGGACTGCTAGGGGACTTGGGAGTGAGAGGCACAGTGTTGCAATGGTTTTCCTCTTTTCTACATGGCTGGTTACACTCAATGTTAACAGATGGGGAAAGGTAGAGCCTTTGTGGGATGCCTCAGGGCTTGGCATTCTCACCTAGGTGTGGTCATTTGTTGAGACAAGGTCAGTTGTCATCAGTATGATGATACTCAGTTATATATCTTGACCTCTGGTTCACCAAATGATGAGGTTGAGGTCTTGTAACAGTGCCTAGAGGATATTGGAGTCTGGATGGGGAGGAACCCTGACAAGACTAAGTAGCTATGGGTTCATGGGTCTTCCAGTGGTACAGATTCTCCATTTTTGGTTCTGAATAGTGTTGCACTTCCCCAGACCAAACTGGTGCACAATTTGGGGGACTTCCTGGGCTCATAGCTCCTCAAATAACAGGTGGCAGCTGTGACCTGGAAGTTAATCTGGTGCACCAACTGCACCCTTTCCTGGACTCAGTCTCTTCTCACAGTTATTTATGCATTGGTCATCTTACTGGTGGATTGTTGCAATACGCTGTACATGGGTCTGCCCTGGAAGAACACACAGAAGCTACAATTTGTCCAGAATGCAGCAGCACAAGCAGTTATGGGCATACCTCAGTATATCCATGCAACACTGCTGGTAACTAGTGAATTTGCAGGTAAAATTCAAAGTGTTGGTTATCACCTGTAAAGCCTTAATGGCATAGGGCCTGGCTTTCTGAGGAACCACCTCTCTCCCATTCTCTTTGCCAGTCCTATATGGTCTGACAGAGTGGGTAGGCTTCATTTCCCATCCATTAAGCATTTCCATCTGGGAAGTGTACCTTCTCTTGTTACGGTTACGGTCTTTGGAATAGGATCCCCTAGAGGTTTGAACTGCCCCAGCCTTGAAATTCTTTAAACAACTTTTGAAAAACTGTCTCTTTTTCCCCAAGCTCCAGTTTAGGTCAGGGATCCTAGTGTTCTACTGTTTCATTTATGATGTATACTTGTTCCCCTGTTATGTTTATTCCATTTTGCTTGGTTTTAGGCCATGTGGTTGTTTTTTTATTTGTACACCATCCACAGTCAGTGTTGAATTGGGCAGCCTTATAAATTAAATTATGAACAAAACAAAGAAATCAGTATATAAAATAGGCAGCTCTCTCACATGATGGAATTATGGATCTGAAATATTGCTTTTAGAACTTTATGCTAATATTAAGAAAGCAAGGGTTCTGATTGTAAGTAATCTACAGTATAAAGTCAGATTCTCAATGTCACAGTAGCTACCTTGAAAAGTGCTAGGAGAAATTTGATTTCTGTCTTACAATATGTGACCCTGAACTGTGGCATACTAATTTTAGCAGCCTAAATACAGTACCGTTTTTTGGTTGGTGCACCTGCATTTTGGAATAACATTCCCCAGGAATTTGATCTGCCCCCTATGCTGTTGACTTTCTATAAGCCAGTGTTTCTTAAACTTTTTTCTCTCAGGACCCCTTGTCACTTTTAAAAATTATAGATGATTCCAAAAGAACTTTTGCTTGTATGGGTTATATTTCTCGTTATTAAAAATTAAAATTTATGCATTTGCTGCCACTGCTACTTTGATGTTTGATGGGATTTTAATATTGTATTATTTTTCAAGATAGGCTGGCAAATAATTTTGATTTCATGGATCCTTGAGAAGGTTCTGGGGGGCCGCCAGGGGTCCTAGGACCACACTTTTAGGAACACTGCTGTAAGCTATTAACAGTTGCGCTTTTTCAGAAAGCCTTGTTTATCCATGTTTTATTACTTTGTATTGATAGATGTTGTAAACTAACAGTCTCTTTGATGGGGGGTGGGGGGACAAATTCAATAAATACATGCATCTCTGAAAAAGCGTAAAACTCATGGGTTAACTGATGCGCATATGCATTTGACCAAAGCAAAGCTTACTTTTCACTCATCTATTGGTGGGAGTTCTTTACTGTGTGCAGATTACAAGACAACTTAAAAGCAGTTTGTAACTCCCTTGAGCAGGCAAAGGAATTAGAATTACATTTTGGTTGCAGTTCACGTTATTGGCCCTAGCATGAAATTTTCTAGTTTTGAACCAGAAGTAATATAGCAATTATTTTTTACTCTAATATGTTTGAACGTGTCTTGTGAGTTCTTTCCATTGTGTTCAAAGTATTCCTGTGCTTTTTATTGTAAATATTGATGCTTTAGTCCAGAATCATACATGTTCAAACATGACTGGTTTTCAGTTTTTTGAAGAGCATCTGTGGTGATTGCCCAATTTAAATAAATACAAGGAAATCCTCTTCTAATATAGTGTTTGCACTTTGTAGGTTTTACAAGTATTGTGTGCATATGCAACAGAGGGAGAAAACCTGCTGCTTGATTAAGTAGGGACAGTTTTGTAGCCAGTCAAGTTGGTTCTTTAACCAGGTATTACCAAGTGTTGAAGTAAGCCTGCCCTGCATGTTCTAACTGGGAAGTTATGCTCCTAATTTCTTCCCCTTGGAAAATAGACAGACAGGCAGGCATAGAAGCAGAAGGTTTCATGGCTGCCCTAAAGCTATGGAACAGATTCCCCCCAGATTAATATGGCTCCCTCCCTAATATCTTTCAGGAAAGAGATGAAGACCATCCATTGGGCATTTGGTGTCTAGGGGATTGGTTATGAAGACTGTTATACATATTGTTGGTTGACTATTCTATTTTTGGAGTGGCATACAATTGTTAAATAAGTGGGGTGGCTAACATCTAGCTTTTCTCTGTAGAAGATTTTTACAGTATTTTTGCAGTAGAATATCAACTGAACACTAGAATACATTAAAGTGGGGAACTTGTCATACTCCAGATGTTGAATTACAACCCTCAAGAGCTCTTGCTAGCATGAGTGATGATGAGGGGGATGCTAGAAGCTGTAGTTTAGTAACATCTGGAGAACCACATGTTCTGTATCTCTGGATTTAAGAACAGTATTTGTGATAAATGCATGAAGGGAGGGAATAGGTTGCCTTCTTACAAATTAATAAAAGTAAAAAGAGGAAAATTGGGGGTTACTTCATTTTAACTAAGATATTTCTATAAGCTTATTTAGCAACTTATATGCCACCTCAGTCATCAAAGTAATTCTAGGCAGCTTACATTTTAGGGTTAAAACAACAGCATAAAAATAGTAAAAACAGCAACCAACCAGCCATAATATATACAATACAGCAGGTGAGAAAACTCAATCACAATCAAATACTAAAGTATGCTGTCAAAAAGCAGATCAACCCACAGTGCCTCAAGAGTAGTTTTAACAGCTTTGCAAAATTTCAGCATAAAAGCTTCAGGGAAAATGCTATTCCATAGGACAAATACAGCTACAGTGATGGTGTGTCTCTTAGGTCCTACAAGATGGCAGTGCTTTATAGCTGGGACCTAAAGCATGCCAACTGTACCAAATCTTACTGTTTTGGAAGAAGCAATCGCGAAAAGGTAGCCCTGAAGTTAACTAGATCCTAAGCCGTGAATGACATTAAAGGTGAATTGCACCTGGAAGCTTACCTGTACCTTGTGCAGCTTGCGGAGTAGAGATGTTACATAGATGAAATAGAAAATGCCTATAACTGCTCAAGCAACTGTGGGAAATACAAATAGTAAACCAAGAGAGTGACCTGGATATATTTTTCTTATATTGGATTTACAAAAGAGGCTTGTTAAAGCTGTGAAGAATCTTGTGAGAAGGGACAAAGAAGAAATGAAAAGAAATCAAATTCTAAAACATTATTTGAATGGACTAAAGATTAAGACTGTTAGAAGTAAAAGGAAGGAATATAAAGTTGTACCAATTGAAGCGAAAATTTGTAGCTCAAGGTTGAACTGTTCATCTGGTGTTAATCCTAGTGTAAATCAAACAGCACAATATATCCTAATCAAAGAACTATTAACTCAGTCAACCAACCAAGCAGCAAACAACAGTCCAATCAAGGAACTCCCAAGAAGAGAACACCTCCACCAACACAAGCTGGACAAACCACGGTATATAAACAAAGAGCAAGGCTCACTCCCTGTTCGCACTGAAGATGTTGCCTGGCCTGGCAATGAAACGTCTGCAAGAAAACAACAAGGCTCAGAGAGCACCAAGGACTCCACAATATAAAGTTGGTTTATTTGATCAAGGTTAAAATAAGATATGTTGTTATTTCTGGTAAACCTTGATGGACTTTCTGCTAACACCAGGACTGAAAAGATGATGCTTTATGGATTTATCTATAGATAAGAGATGGCATATGGGAAGAAGAGATAATTGTTGTAAACTAAAAGAGGGTGAAGAGTTACTAAAATTGTTTATACTTGTGATGAAGGTTGGAAGTCACTTCTTTATATATTTCTTTTTTCTTTCTTTAGTATATTCTTTTTTTTTCTTTTTCTTTCTGTTTTCTATGTTCTTTTATTTTCCTTTACACCTTTCACTCTTTCTTTCTATTCTTCTTTCTTTTAGTTTGTATTAGATTTTACTATTGTAATTAATATCCTTAATAAAATTATATTAAGAAAAAATTGCAATTGTTATACAAGCTTTGTTTCCTCAATATACCAAATTATACATACATTTTTGTATGCAATTTAAGCTGTTACCAATAATTTATGCTTTTTGTCTGTACTTCCTCCTTTTTTCTGTGTACTTCCTTATAAATGCTACTTCCTTATAAATGCTACTTTCCCAACACTTAATGACAGATGACATTGGATTCTGCTACCATCTATTCAGATTTCTTCTACAATTTTAAATTCTGCAGTACTTCCATGTACGTGTTTAGAAGGAAAGGTCACTACATATATTCAGCAGGATTTATAAACTCAGTGTAGACTGAGATCTTGTGCTGTCATAATTATGTGCTCAGGACAGTTTACTTTTGATTATCTGTTACATTTTAAAGCAATGTTAATGTACCTGATAATCTGATGTGGGTGAGCAATTGGCAAACCTATTTATTATTCAGATGGCATTACATGTATTGAGTTTTGTCTGTAAAATTCTATTTTTCTTTTCATTGTGCATGTGAATTTTCTGGGAAGAGCATGGAGAGTTCTGGAGTGCTGAGTTTTTAAAACAATCTTCATTTAAAAAACAAATAACTATTTTGAGAATTACTTGGAACTTTATTTTACAGTCTCAGTAAGATTAATTATATACTAACAAATAGTAAGGATGCAAATTGGGAAGGTTTCTTGATAGTACAATAAACACCTAGAATATAATTGTCCATATACACAATTTATTTCATCTGTAATATACTACAGATAAGGAATCAATTACCTTCTACTTGATTCACAACAAGGATGTTAACTGTAATCACATTTGTTTCTAAGACTTTAATAAAATGTTATTTGCTACACTACAGTTAGCAAATTTAGCACAGTTATCAGGGTATTTTAGGATATTTTGCCAATTATTTTCTTTTTTCTTTTCCTTTTGTTTTCTGTGATAACGTTTTGTCCAGGCAGAACAGGACCAAGTTCTCATAGGGCTCTGGTTTTGAGTAGGTAAGCCTGATGCCCAGGGAATACTCGCAAATATGCCTGTTCCTTACCCAATTCAGCATGTAGGAATTTCAAGGCTGTGCCACTCATTTGTGGGAAGTGGTTGATTAGTGACTATCAGGCACATCAGGTCAGCATGAGTGAGCATGGAAAGGTAGCTTCCAATTTTTCCTCTTAGCTTGGTGAGATGTTATGTAGAGCAGCATTGTCATAAATATGCAATCTACATATTCTCTCATACATGGGGAAATTCATGTCTTGGACTGCATAAAGTGTTGGCATTGTGTTGCAAGGCCGTGGTAACATCAGTGGGTTAAGTTAGCATGGTGGTGTGTGACATTCTTATTGTTAAGAAAATAAGAACTCTTCTTTGCTGGGCAAATTCTGTTTCCTGTATATTTAAAATATAGTGAAGTGACCAAATATTCCCTTATTCAGGAGAAATTTTGCATAGCAAATTAGCATAGTTAGTTTTGTCATCTTTACATTTTGGAAAATTATCTTCACAGATTCTGTAAGAGGTAAAATGTACTTTGTAATTACTAAGCTGTACATAGGACAAACTGGCCAGTCCTTATGCAAAAGAATAATGGAACACAATAACAAAAATGGAAATATCTTAACCCAATAAGGGAACATTTTAATTTTTCAGAACATTGCATAATAGCAGATCAACCTTGAGTAAATGAATTATAAAGACTGATTTCATCATGACATAGCTGTGCTAAATTTTGGTTCAGAAATAGTATATTATTTCTGATAGGTTGATCAGAGAAAATTGGTTCTTTTTATATGATGTGTTAACCAACTACTAGTACAGGTAACTACACAATGATTATGACATCTGAGAACTGTTTTGTAAATGACCAATATCAAAAAGGTAATTGTAATTGGCCTTACCAGGGCTCAGAAATTTGTGACCAATAGAAGGATGGTAGGCTGAATTACAATGCCTAGCGTCCTTATGTTGACTATGCTGACTGGGGTGCTGGGATTTCAGTTCAGTGACAATCAGATGGTCGCTGGCTTTCCATCCTAGTTTGTGCTGTCCGCATTTTATTTCTCCTTGACCTTACCATTTGTTTTTTCCCCTCTCCTCCTACAAATCATTAGTCTATGTAATACATTGTCTGAATATTACTCTGTGAATCTAATACAGTGGATTTAGTCCACTAAAGCTTATGGAACAATGTAGCTGTTAACCTTAAAGAACCCCCAAGAAACCATATCTGTTGCAGCAAACTACTTGGCAACTCATCTGGAATTTATGGCATCAAGTTGGAACAGATTTAATTAGGATCTAAGTTCTGTGTCCACTTACATTGTGTAGTTCTACTGATTCTCAGCTCTTCTTTTTTCATAAAACCCAGGTGTGGCAGTCAGTGACCTTTAAAAGAGCCTGAGTCAATGTTAGTTGGATGAGTGCTAAAAAACTGAAGCTCAAACCAGTTATGGTGATAGTGTGGTTGTAAGGTGGAGTTAAACTGTGAAGTTGTATTGCGGCCAATTGTAGGTGGAGCTGTACTTGTATTGAGTTGACAAATAATTCTTGGGATAGGGAAATGGTTCTTAGTCTCAAAGTGACTTCTGTGAATTGAAATGCTACCAATTTTTACTGGTACGAATTCTGTCCCAGGGGAGAAAATACAAAATACAAATAGCATCTGATTCAGAACACTTCAGACAATTTATTTCCTTGGACTTACCATGTTGATTGTATTTTGGCCATGTTGAAAAGTTCCCACTTCTTGACACCATTCATATTGAGTATAATTGGAGAAATTGAAGGACCACATACTCTCACATCATTCTGCCCGAATGCTAAGGCTGTCAACTAAAGCCATTTCCTAAAGAGGTCTTCCTCTGTGCAAGATCGATGGGTGGCTATTGGAAAAATCCTTGAATACTTTCTAGAGACATAACTGCTTATCATAGACTTTATTATCTAGTTACAGGGTAAACAGTTAATGTCCCATATTTTTGTTGAAATAATCTGTACTGTTAAAGGTTTTGTATATTATTAAGGCTGATTTTTAGTTTGCTTTATTTTATGTTGCATTCTTGACTGCAGTACATTTCTGTATATAATTTACTTTAAAATTAGAGTAAATAACCTTGACACAGAAAGGCAAATCACTCCTTTTTTTTAAAGTAATTTTACTATATTCATTGGCATTTTTAAAACATAAACTGGCAATAGTTTGAGATAGATGTGTTAATCTGATTTGTGATTTGACAACAGTATAGAGAGAAAAAAGAGAAGATGGGATCATTCCATAGTTGCGACTGAGTTCGAAGAATGGGATGCTGAGATTCCCATCATACTCTTGAGTCTATATAACCATGACTAGAAACTGTTCTCGGTTTAGTGGAATCAGTATTTGAAAATCAGTAGTCCTTCAAGATTGGCTGAGATTGCTTGGAATTATAGTTCTGCAACACTTGGAGGGCTACAGATGCTGCAGCCTTGAACCTAGGTCAGCACTGTATTGCAAATACATGAACTCGCTGTATGTTGCCTAATAGACTATAAATGATAGAGGTTTTTTACTATTATATGATTCACTAACGTATACGATCATACAAGTGAAGCTGCTAGTGCTTCTCATAGTGATGGAGTATTACCCATGAAACAAGATGAGTGTGTGTGTGTGTGTGTGTGTGTGTATTGACATACGTGCTTTAGTTGCACCAGTAGAGAAATGACATATGGCAAAGAGGCAGGCTAATATCCCAGGAAAAAAATAAATAGAAGAAACTTCTAGTAACTGAAGTAGGCTGAAGAGATATACTAGTGAAAAGGAGAAACAATACTTTCTTAGAGCAGATCTGTATGAAGTTCATATGTTGCTATAATTGAGCTGAATTTAGTTTTATGTTCCACATTTCTCTTTCTTTCTGAATAGGAAATGGATCTGATGAAAGTAGCAAAGCTCTTCTCAAAAAAAACTCATTTATGTAAGGCTTGGAATTACTGGAAGTTAAATTCACAGTCTGCTTCTTAGGATTGAGAATTCCTCTTGGAAGCTCCATATTGAAAAATGCGTCAAATTACAGTCTGCTGCCAATGACTAAATAAGAATAATATATACAGGGAATTTTCTGTGAAAAAATTCATAACAGTGAATTATAATTTCTACAGTTTGAATGAAATCAAACAGCTGCAATTCTAGAATTTTGTGTCATTTATTCTTGGCATCTCACACCCATCAACTCTACAACAATGAGCTGCTTAAACAATTTTCAAATCCAACCTCATACAAAATGCACTGCTGTAGCTGCATCTAATATGAGGGGGGCATTGTAGAAACACTTATTTTGAATACATTGCCTGGAACTATATTATTAACAAGATTTTTAATATACTGTGAGGAATCAGGTATTCACAAAACAATTTGTTTTGAAAAAAAACATTGTTCCATATGAGGAAAATGAGTTTATTCTGAATGTCATTTTATGCTGCTCAATCACTGTAATAAAGATTGATTAATCATCATGGCTAATCTTGTCTGGGCTGGAAAGCTAAGCTCTAGACTTGATAGTTGAAAAAGATAGAGTTGAAAGAACATCCCAGAAAAAAGCAATAGCAAATCACTTCTCTGTTGCCAAGAAAACTACATGGATTTGAGAGAGACTTACTTTTGACACAGAGTTCAGTGAAAGCACCTGCACAAAAAGACAATATGACTGTTGTAATAAATTCATCTAAAGTTAGAAAATATTAATGATTTCATCAGAAAAGTATATGCTACAGCTGAACAGCAGTTTTTTTTAATATTAGCATGGTATATAATCATTAGACCTGAAATGTAAAGCATTGAATAAATCTGCAACCATTAACATTTAATACAACTCATCTTTGTAAATGTGATCAAATTGGAATGCCATATAAGAGATTTTTTTAAAAGAAGAATGGTATATATAATCATATTTTATACCTTGACACTTACTATCCATCTTTTTTCTGGCCCTGCACACAGTGGAGCTGCGGAAAGGATCTGGGCCATGCTTTTTGCACTTCTACTCTATAGTGCTCAATGCCGGGTGGGGGAGGCATGTAGAAAGGGTTCATCAGAAAATCCTTGGCATCCTTCCGGAGGTCCCTTAAAACATGGCTGTGTCAGCAGGCCTGGGGATCTCCAGAAAATGACGATTTGATGAGATGGCTGCATTGTTTTAACTTCAGTTCTCCCCACTATCTTGTTATTAATAATATTGTTGATGTCTTTTAATTTTGGTTTTTAACATTTAGATTTTGTTTTGTTTTTATTGTAAGCGCCTAGAGTCACTTTTTTGTGATATGGGCAGCTACACTGTATAAATGTGATAGGTGATAGATAGATAGATAATGACAATCCCTTCCTGAATATGGTAGAAAAGAACGTTTGGGTTGAGAAGGAAGTATAAGTGATTAACCTGCTGACCTTTTCCATTTATTCTTACAGAATGTGGTGCTATGGAAATGATGCATAGTATGCTGTAAACCTGTGAATTAAACTAGCATCTAGAATAGGTTGTAGGTGAGCTGTGTGAATAAGTAAAAGACCTGTCACATCATTGATCAGGATGGGAAAGTGGTGATAGGAAGTCATAGCTGAGCGGAACAGTTATTAGAAAAGTGGTGGAGAGAGGAATAGAAATTATAGGCTGCTCTACTGGCCCTTAGGATGTATAGAAAATATTTCTATTGGCTGATTCTCCTTTTTATCTATTAATATTTGTGTATATGGTATTACATCTTGCCATGCTATGCATGATGACAGTTTATTTATATACTGTACTACTAATGTAAAAATCACTTTTGAAAGTGTGCCAAGAAAACTGCAGGGACTTGACCAGGCAGTCACCAAGAATCAAGACTGATACGAAGGGACAAAAACAAAAAAAAACCCAAACATAAAAACATCCGGGTAGTGGCAGCATCTAACTATCCTTGATTATCACAAAAAGTGAGGCAACAAAAGCAAACCTAAAAACTGTACAGTTGCAACTGTAGGTGCAACCCCTCTGTAAGTAAATTAGAATACACATATGATCATATACAGTGAAGTAATTGATTGGATATACCAAGACTTTTAGAAAGGTCAAATGGGGGTGGAGTGTATGAGATAGAATGGTTAAGAACAGTGATATGTTAAAAGAACAAAGACAGTATTCTCATGAACATGGTTTCTTTCTAGATAGTTACATTTATGGGTTTATCTGTACTGGCCTTGCTTCCTAGCACCTACAGTTGTAATCGAAATTATTCAATCTCCATTGCAAATCAGGTTGATTGTCAGAATGTACAGACTTTCAGCTGTTTGCAATGAACAAATCAAGCAAAAGCAATTGAAATTGCTCAACACAATGAATGCTTCAAGTGGTGTCCCCAAAGTCAACTGAAAATGCAACTTATAATGACTTCTCCAGTCTCAAAATTATTCAACCCCTTCATGGCAAGCATCTTCAGTACTTAGTAGAGCACCCTTTTGCTGTTATGACCTGCTGCAAACAAGATGCATAGCCAGACACCAGCTTCTGGCGGTGTTCCTGAGGAATCTTAGCCCATTCCTCATGAGCAGTGGCTCCCAGTTCAGTAATATTCTTGGGTTTGCATGCTGCAACCGCCTTCTTCAAATCACACCAGAGATTTTCTATGGGGTTCAAGTCAGGTGACTGTGATGGCCACTGTAGAATCTTCCAGGACTACTTCTGCATCCAGGCCTTAGTGGAATTTGAGGTATGCTTGGGATCATTGTCCTGTTGGAAGGTCCAGTGATGCCCAAGCTTCAGCTTCCTTACAGACAGCATGACGTTTTCTTCTAGGATTTCTTGATACTTCAGTGAATCCATCTTAACATCCACATGCTGCAGGTTTCCAGTGCCAGAGGATGCAAAGCCGCTCCAGAGCATCACCGAGCCACCTCCATGCTTAACTGTAGGCAGAGTGTTCTTTTCAGCATATGCTTCATTCTTCTTCCTCTAGACATACTGCTGATCCATCAGGCCGAAAAGTTCCAGTTTTGTTTCATCGCTCCACAGAACAGAATCCCAAAACTTCTGTGGCTTATTTATATGATTTTGAGCATCTTGGAGCCAACTTTTCTTGTGCTTTTGGGTCAGTAGTGGTGTACGTCTTGGAGTTCTGGCATGGAAACCTTCTTTGTTTAGTACGCACCCTACTGTGTTCACTGAAATCTCAGTGCCTGTTGCCACCAAGTCTTGCTGCAGGCCTTTTGGAGTCACTCGAGGGTTTCTCTCTACCTGCCTTCTCAGAAATCTGGTTGCAGCCATTGACAGCTTCCTTTTTCTGCCCCGTCCAGGTAGTGTCACCACTGTTCCTTTAACTCTGAACTTGCGAACTATGCTTCCAACAGTGTCTCTAGGAACAGTCAGTGCCTTCGCTATCTTTTTGTATCCTGTTCCTTGTTTGTGAAGGGCAATGATCTCTTCTCTTACCTTTTTGGACCATTCTTTTGACTTAGCCACACTGTATTTTTAACATGCAGTCAAACGTGACACTCAACAAACCCCTAGCCACTTCAGGTATTTCATGTGTTCCAGCTCAAGCACACCTGGTGCAACTAATGAAGCCCTTGATTAGTTGCATCAGGTGTGCTTGAGACAATACCTGTTTTGCATACTGTATGTGTGCTGTTGTGACAGATTCTATTCAGGGGGTTGAATAGTTTTGAGACTGGAGTAGTCATTATAAGTTGCATTTTCAGTTGAATTTCCACTTGAAGTATTCAAAAATTGAACTGTTTCAATTGCTTTTGTTTGATTTGTTCATTGCAAACAGCTGAAAGTCTGTACATTTTGACAATCATCCTGATTTGCAATGGGAGTTGAATAATTTTGATTACAACCATATGCTCATGTCCTGATACGCTAACAGGGTATATTATTTCTCAAGTCCCTGGGAAGGTAATCTAGAGAGAGAGGTGTTATGCTTGTCCTAACCAACACCATATTTTCTCCTACAATAGCACCAAGAAAATCCTGGGAGAATGCAGTGGCGAACCATTTCCTTGTCCATTAAGTCATCAGGAGTAACATTCAACTCAAAGGAGACTTTACCTGAACATGAAAATTGATACTATAGATGATGGAAATCAGGCACCCTGTAGCATTCTAAGTTAGTGAGTCACCTAATCTGGTCTTCAGAAACCAGTAAATGTTTGCAAGATCTTGCTCCTTTCATCAGAATGAAGAAAGCCTGTTGTGCCATCATGCAGCAATCTCAATCCTTTAGGGCATGTATGGTGCATTTAGAAAAGGGGTGCTTTTGTCAGTCTGACACACACATCCTGCCTGCTCCTGTGGAGGCTGCCATTTCAGTTTTACATACATTTCTAGCATGGATTTTCCATATGTGTTATAGACTACATATTTTTGAATAAATGCATATATCTTTCTATCATAAAAGTAAGCACATCAATTTTTTTCCAGTTTTTCTTCTCTTGGGAAATAAAGCTTTAAGTGTGATCACAAATAGTTTTACTGGGAAATGTGAAATGTTTCTTGATTTGTATGTTTAACTTCTTCATAGATTATAAGGCATATGAACTTGTTGCCATGGCTCATTATGCTACAGGATCTCCTGCAAGGATTTTGTATATTTCTTGATGTACAAAAACTTCTGAATGCAACAGTGACTGCAATACTCTGTTCCCAGCCATGATGATGATGATGATGATGATTCTATAGATGCTTTCTATCAGAGTCCTGTATCAACAGAATGAATTGCTAAAATCACAATTCTAAATAAATAATGTGTGCATATCTTTTGATTAGGTTCAAACCGTTTTTTCCATTTCAAGTTGTGCCACCTGAAGAATATAGAGACCGGAACCTCAGTATACAAGGTTTCTCACTAACGGAAGGAAGACTGAAAGTTTCCTTAATAGAATGTTCAAGGTATGGTCTTGGCACTCCCTGTCATATTGGTTTTGTTTGTGTCTTAAAGTCAAGTGATTAGGAAAGGGTTAAGGTTAGGGTTACAGTTCTTCAAATTAAGGATTCGTGTCCAATTAACTTATTCTTCTGACAGAAAGTTCTCATCAGCAAAATAGAACAGAACTCAAGACAGTTGAAGTGACTGATATGATGCACTCTAGAACTAAGACATCTCCCAAAGAGCCAACTCCCAAAACATATTTTTGTTGGTATTTTTCCCTTTGAGTGGTAGGGGTTGTCAATTTTTATTTTACAGATTTTATGACAGAACTACCCAACTGTATTGATTTCAAAAACATAAACAGTGTCAGTTGATTAGTACTTGGACAGGAGAGCACCAATAAATACTAGAACCCCCTAAGAGAAGAAGTAGGCAGGGGCATCCCTTCCTTCTTCTGGTTGTATTTGGCTGTGGGTTCAGTGTGACAGCTAAACTCATAGACAACATGGCTCTTTTGGAACAGGCCAAATGATGGTGAGAAAAGCCATCACTGGGTACCCTAGCCAAGCAAATGTATTGTTTTCTAGGAGAATCAGCTTAGATGGACTTAGAGTTGGCTGAACAATCACACTCAAAAAGTGCTCATTAATGGCTCCACTTTAGCTTGGAAGTATCAAGCATTGTGCACAGGACTCTAGCCTGTGTCCTAAGCTGTTCAATAGTTTTATCAGTAACTTCTGTGAGGGAGTTGTGGAAATTTAACAAGGAGTGAAGTTCAGCATCCTGGTAGGAAAAATGTATGGCACAAGAGTGGTAAGAACTGGTTTGGGAGTAGTATATGTGAAAAGGAACTGGGTGTCTTTGTCAGCCACTCATTAAATATAAGCCAGCAGCGTGATGCAGCTGCAAAAAAGACAGATGCTGTCTTGGGTGCATTAACACCAAAGCATAGAGCTCATTTCACAGGTCGTAATTGCTCCACTCATCTCTGCCCTGGTCAAACCTCATTTGAAGTACTATGTCCAGTTCTGGGCATTGCAGTTCAAAAAGCATAGTGACAAATCAGAGCAAGTTCAAGAAGGGCTACCAAGATAATGAAGGGTTTTGAAACCAAGCTCTGTGAGAATTTTTTAAAGGATCTGGGTATAAAACTCAACTGAGTGGCAATATGATAGAAGTATCAAATATCTGAACAGTTGTCATATAGAAAAGGGTGTGGTTGTAATCTGTTGCCGAGAAGGCAAACCAAAACCAGAGGGTTAAAAATACAAGGAAGTTCACGTTAGTCATCAGGAGGAATGTCCTGATACCACAGACTGTCAACCAGTGAAACAGGCTGCCACATGATGCAGTGAGTTCTTCACTAGAAGACTTGAAACAGGCTGAATATTATCTGTCAGGGATTCTGTAGTGGATCAGCTATAGAGTTCATAGACTCCATAGTGGATTAATGTTATTATCTGGGTCTTAGCTAAGGACTGATGCTGATTTGTATGAATCTGTTTCCTCATATCCCCTCTATTAGAAATTGTCATTTTAGTCAATTTTATGCTTAATTGACTAGGGGCAGAGAGTCAGGTTCATGTCCACCCTTTGCTGTGGAAGCTCACTGGCTGACT
The DNA here is from genome assembly GCF_035149785.1 of Candoia aspera. Lineage (NCBI taxonomy): Eukaryota > Metazoa > Chordata > Lepidosauria > Squamata > Candoiidae > Candoia > Candoia aspera. The sequence goes on along the minus strand of NC_086158.1, from coordinate 58,302,310 downwards.
TTGGACCATTCACTTAGCTCAACTTACCTAACAAGGTTGTTGTAGAAAAAAAAATGGAGGAAAAGTGGTGTGTACACCAACCTAAGCTCCTGGAAAAATGATGGGATACAGTATTAATGTAGCAAATAAATAAATTAAACAAAAAATATATAAGACATTAGTTACCTCTCCTTTAGCCAGAAATATTTTCAGAGTGGCCTGCAAAGCAATAAGTCACAGCTAAAAATCAAAAATAAAAGTAGAGAATGAAGAGGAAAGAAAAGGAAAACAAGAATGTCTGGAAACTAATTTGTAATGTATTACTAATCTTAGAATGACCAGTTGTAATGCAGAAATAATTCAGTAATAACTATAAAGTAACCAGAAGTTGCTGATCTTATCAAAACTAGTTGGCATGGAAATGGCCAAGAGAGACAATTTTCGCATTTCTGGTCTCTTTAATAGCTGAGCTAGTGGTATAGTTTTGCTTCCTGCTTTTCCCTCTGATATAACTTGGTGGAATGACTGCTGAATCATCGTTAGTGGAGAGGCAACAGTTGATAATGGTAGTAAACAGTCCTGTTTATGTAGGATACGAGGGTGATGGGCAAGACAAAGAGTGTTCTCTGTCAAGAAGATATATCAGCAAGATAAAAAGCTCAGGAAACTAAAGAATAACTGCATGTACAGTATATTGGGTAATGATGGCTGAAAATGCAAATGATTTGCATGAAAGCTGAAAATGCAAAAGATTTGCAAGCTCTAGTAATGAAAGTCAAGGATCTCATAACATAAACATAAAGAAGACCAAAGGTGCAACAACCAGCCTTAGAAGTGACAGTGAAGATACTGAAGTAGTGGATAGCTTCTGCTTTTTAGGATCAACTGTCAGCAGTAAAGGAACTAGCAATTAAGAAATATGCTGCAGACTAGCACTTGGTAAAGTAGTAATGAAGGCCTTAGAAGAGATATTCAGATGCCATGTAGTGTCTATACCTACAAAGATCAGAATCATGCAGGCAATAGTTTTCCCTGTGACATTCCACAGAAGTGAAAGTTGGACTTTGAAGAAGCGGGATAAAGCATTGACACTTTTGAACTTCATTATTCAAAATTCTGAGAATACCTTGGATAGCCAAGATAACAAACAAAGGGATCATCAAACACATCAACTCATAGTTCTTATTTGAGACACCAATGACCAGGTTCAAATTATCCTACTTTGAACACATTATGTGAAGACCTACCTCTCTGGAGAAGTGTCTAACACTGGGAAAGGTGGGAGGAAAGAGAAGAAGAAGACAACCTGAAGCAAGGTGGTTGGACTCAATTACAGTGGTCATAGGTGTTTCATTGGAAGACCTGTAGGACCAGATTAGAGACAGATTTTCATGGAGAAAATCCATCTTTGTGGTCACTAAGAGTAAACACTTACTTGATGGCACATAAGTAATCAAACATATTGGGTAATGCAGAAAAACTAGCCAACATAGACATGTTTTCAAATTTATTTCTCATAGATTATTCAGAAAAAAAGGTAGTAGAGGAGACCAGGAAGTCTTACTTGATCTTTAATCTAAACTGCTTTTCTTATTTTGTTTGACGTTACGTTATTAAACAGCAGTTGAGAAGCTTGAATAGAATTACATAAGATTCCTATAAAATGTAGAACCTTCACACATGCAGCTGTACTGAGTCTCTAGATATTAAAAATACTGGTTAAAAGGCTACCCCAATTAAGTGGCAGGTACATTCCACAGTGAGCATATTTTCAGAAGTACTTAAAAGTTATGGGTGACAGATACCTGTTTGTGGAGTCCTTGGTGCTCTCTGAGCCTTGTTGTTTTATTGTAGATGTTTCATAGCCAGACTAGGCAACATCTTCAGCGTGAAACATCTGCAAGAAAACAACAAGGCTCCAAGAGCAGCAAGGATTTCATAGTTCAACCCTGACCTACAAATATTCGCTTCGATAGATACCTATTTGTCCTGTCAGAAAAGAAAGGATTACAGTTTTCCCTTTAGAATGATTACACTAATATGCATTTAATTAAAATTAGTACATTCAGTTCTTTTCAGTCACAGTTTTTATCACTGCTACTTACTTTGCAATAATGCACAGTTATGCTTGTTAGCTACTTCAGTGCATATATTACCCATATGAAAAATGTTGAAATTCTGGGTTTGCTTTCATTTGCCATCTGTTTCCACTAGAGGGTGCAAATTCTTTTTTAAACTTCTGATATCCTGAATTGTAGGCATATGGGTGCAGCTGAAATAATGTAATATACATACATTTTTAAAGGTAATGTAGCAGCTGTAAGCAATTAATGGTAATTTAATAATGAAATTAAATAGTAATTATATGTTTGGATTTCAGATTATTTATTTTTGGATCCTATGAGAGAGAAGTAAATATTCACTGCACAATTGAATTGAGTGATAAAGTTTGGGAAGAAAAAGAAAGGACTTTTATCAAGACGGTAAACAATATTTTCCATAATTTCAATTTAATACAGCAGTGATATATGGTATATGTATGTGTGTTATATTATATTATATTAATTTATTTATTATTCACATTTCTATCACTGCCCATCTCCCCCCAAAAGGGGTACTCTATATATAACATACTATACGTTATATATAATATTATGGACTTTAAATGCATTATCCATTCCTGATACTTGAGAGATACATCCTTTGCAAAGAATCAACATATGTTTTCAGTGGAAATTTGGCCCATCATCTCTTGGACCAGCCACATCCTGGAAAGAAAATTCCTGATATTCTTTCTGTACATTTATGCACCTATTGCTTTCCCCTTGGGATCAGAGCCAACTACACTCTCTCAGCCCAACCCATCTCACAAGATCGTTGTGGGAAAAGGAGGAGGAGGGAACATTATGTATGCCACCTTGAGTTGTAAAAATTAAAGGTGGGATATAAATAAAGTTAATTTAAATTACTTGAATATTGGGCAGTAGCCCCTGGGGGGGGAAAGCAGTGGTTTGGTGGGAAGATTAAAAAAAATGTGCCTTTCCATTCTGTATAATGGCTGTTCCAAACTCTCTTAGCCTTTTTTTTTTTTTTTTGGTATATAATTTTTATAACTCTCTTAGCTTATTTCTGCCTTTATTGTACTCTCTACTGTTTCTTTTTGAGAACTAGAACTTGGTCTAGCATTTTCTTTTGGGAATTTCTCAGCCCATGTAATAATTGCATCCATTTAACAGTAGGTGGCAGTATTACTATTTTTATAAATTAGTGAATTAAAGTAACAAGAAAGGTAGGAGTGTTACTACTTTAGTTGAATTAAGATTTTCTTAATATATCTTCCACAATATCACTGCACTTGACAGAAATCATCAGTTGAATCCCCTGTTTGTATCCCCTCACTTAACCGAGCTTTCTGTTCATACATTTAAGCAATAAAAGGTAGATAAGGTGAGTTGGACAGTTATTGTATGACAAACAAACTTCTTAGCAGAGGAAGTCTTAATGTTGCCATCACTCTCACTGGGGCAAGGAATATTGAATTGGTCAGCAGTTGTAACCTCAGTCATGTTAAAGAAGTCTATTCTTGAAGCTTCTCCCCTTTTTTGAGTGTACAAGTAAATGAACTTTCAGGTGATTCCCAGTTAATCTCAGAAAGGCCTGTTTGGAGCTAGGCTCCTGAACTATTCTCATCAGAGCAAGAAAAGTTTCATAAGCTTTTTGATATGCCCCACATAAAATTTTGATACTTACTGTATGTAAATAAGCCTTCCGAGGGAATAAAAGGGGAACAATGATTCTCTTACCCTAAAGAGCATTCAGAAGTTTTTCCTACATAGCCCAGACTAAACTGGAATTCCTTTTTTGGAAACCTTTATTTGATAATTCTAAAGAAAAGTGAGCAACCTCATCATGTTAAAAAATAATAATACAAATATCAAATACAGCTGTCAGAATGTTAAACTTGCCCAAAGCATTTCTTTCTCTTTCCAAGGCAAATGCTCCTATAATCTCATTTCTTCAATTAGAAAATTTATTGTGGAATGAATCATGTAGGGTTTATAATGACTGGCACCTGGAATCTACTTTAAAACACCATTTTATACTGCTGCCAAAGCTTAAGTCACTTCCTTCATCTTTGCAAAGATGGCATATTAGTGTCCAACTGTACAACGTCCATCATGGTCACTGGAAATCATTTCTTGCATGGGGCTTCGATGGTCAATGCAAGATTTAAAAATAATCCAATGATATATACAGTAGGGTTGAAAGCTTTGAGACTGCAAAGCTTTTAAGATCCAAATTTTGGAAAAGATTAATTTTTTATACTTTCAGGCTTATCACTTGGCATTTATCCTAGCTTTGGCCACTAGCTGGAGTAAGGAACTTCAGAGTCCAGTTTTTCTTTACATTCTACTTGATAGTTATTATTAAATCCATTGAAATTGTAGTAGGAATGTTTTCCCTCAAAGGGATTCATTTTAAACCAGAGATCAGGACACATAACACTGAAGCACAAATTGCTTTATTGACACAGCAGGAGGCAAAGACCCACCTAAAGGGGAGAAGGATTACAGTCCCTCTTTATAGACTTATGGACAATAGAATATACAAGTGACCAGCTAGACCAGCCAAGCATTTCATTGGACATAACACATCATGTGCCTGGTGAGGTCAGTGAGGTCATTAGAGTGTAACTATGAGGTAATGGGGCAGGACTTCCAAGACAATGGAGTTTGAAAGAACAAAGAGGCAGTTATTCCATGAACAGAGTTTCTTTCTAGGGTGATACTTCCTTTGCTTTGCCAGAGCTCTGCTTGCCTCCCAGTATCTTTTCCCAGTTTAACGGTGTTCCTTGGCCTTCTGAATGTTCTGTGGCTAAGATGACAGTATAGTTTTCCTGGGAAAGTGTTTTGCAATGGGGTAGTCACACAATTTGACACCACATAGCTAAGCCTGTGCTTTGTTTTCCCTTGGAAGATGTATTTGGGTTAGGGACTTTTAACGTGGCCCCAAAAATCCTCTTTCAAAATCTTACCAAGCATTGGGCCCTGTTTGTGTGAGAATCAGTCTCAATACCTTACTCAAAGATATACTGTATATGGAAAATAATTGGGTTGTAAATATAATTTTGACCCTTTTATTTATGGAAATCTTACATTATGGCATAATCGCATTAGTTAAAAATAGTGGGTAAATTATTTATTGGGTAAACTGGGGCTTTCATAGTATTACTTAGATCAACTCAGTCCTGAGGTTTCTGTTTTAAAACATTTTGCAGAATCAAAAAATTATTTGGTTTACCTTAAGAATGGTTCTTAGCAGTTTATTTAATGCAAACATTTCCTATTTGTTCTATTTGGTCCATATTCTATTGTTGCTTCTGAAGTTCTGCAATGACTGGATATTATAGAGGAATTAATTGTGGCTCCTGTGCAAGTAACTTTTTGTTAAAGAAAGTTGAAGGGCATTAATATTAACTAATTTTTACTTGACCTCTGGAATACAGTAATGGGTTTGAATATCCTAACTTGATAAAGAAGTAGAGGATTGCTTTAAATAAGATGAAATTAATTTCCTATGGTCTGAAAATGAGATTAAACAAAAACATGTTTGATATATTTTGGGCACCTTTCTGAATGTTTAATAACATTGATTGTTATCACTTTTGTGTTGGAGATGCAGCTGGAACATTAACTCATGGCAGGGTATGTCCTTTTATTGCCACATTTGGGGGTTGATATCAGTAGGATTGTTCATAAGACTGTGGATGCATATGATCTTCTTGGCTATATCTCTAGTAATTGGAATCCATCAAGAACTGTGGATTTTTCAGACATAAGGACTGGCTAAAGGAGTTATATAATATAGAAATCTCCACTAATTTACAGCAATGGATTGTAAACATGTGTCATTGTTTGAATTAGTTTTATTTATTTACAGAGGAGTGAAATTTTTTAAAAAAACTTGTACAATATGGTCAGGGTTTTTTTTTTATTCTATTTATAACATAATTTTCCAAGCCTTTTTTTCTCTTTCTTCCTTTTTCTCCTCTTCTTATGCTTAATTTCAGGTTACATTGTATTGTTAATATTGTTACATTTTTAATTATGTTAATTAGTTTGATATAATATTTTTTTAAAAAAATATGGAAAAAAATTCCAGGGAAGATAATGGTAGAGGAGAGTAGTTCTGGAAGTTGTTAGAACTTACTCTTCAAAAATATCCTTGTATAAAGATGCTTCTTTCAGTAGAGCAATTTTCAGTTTCGGTCTAGAAAGCCCCATCCAAAGTCAAGGAACCATCCTCCACCTTAGACAAATTCACAAGTTTGCCAAAACACCATCTCTACATATTCTGATAATCCTTTTATTTACAAATCTTTACAACCTCTGCTGTAAGCTAATGGATCCTTGAAATAATGGAGAAAGGATTACCTTCCATAGCAAAGTGTCACTTCCTACATAAAGATTTCTTTAATTTACAAAAATTAAAGACCCAGTCTGAGCAGTTGAATGTAGTGAAAGCCATTGGTTACTCAGTCCTAGTTCAAGTTACAGAAAAAAATCCAATCAAGGGGCATTGTATTTTTTGCTCTGCTGAAAATGAACTATATTATTTTGAATAATTCTTGAATCTCAGATAACTGAAGAACTAGTGGAAGAACAGATACTGATGGGATTTGTACCCTTCAAATTTGCTAATGGTTTAATCCAAAAATTTTTGGCTACAATAAAATGCTCCTAAATCATTTCAAGAATCATTATTACTAAGCTGAATTTTATATTTCATGCTGATCAGGGAGGTATCATTATGATGCTCTTCATTTTAATAATCCAGTTCTGGTTCTCTATTTGACTCTATGTTACAGACTTTCCAGTATATACTGTTGAGAGATTTTGAAGTACAATGCCCATGGCCCCTAACTGATTTGAAAGAGAGTAAAAGTTTAAGTAGTTTGGGAACATCTGATGAATATCATATTGAGAAAAGCACCTAGACTGGGTCACCAGGTGTTTCAGCATTACTAAACTTTAAGCTGCATATCTAAAATACTCATGTATTATTTAGTTACATGGAAATCAATACATTGTAGTCAATTAAGGTAATATTAATGGCAAAATTTGGAGTAGAAATACATTTTTTCAGATAGCAATTGTTTAAAATGTTTGGATCTGTTCTGCAATTTCATGCAAAGATTTAAATGTGTTTAGAGATATAGAAAGACACAAGTTTTTTCTTGTGCATTCAAGTTCTTTATCTGAGAAAAATACTAGCCCACCTTGAGTTGGCATTTTCATTTTTTATTCTGTTAGCAATGAAGATAAGTTAGACACCTTAGTCACAGCAGTGAACAGTAGTGACACTTTAATCTGATCACATCACCTACAGTATATTGGTACATAATTGATTGTAAAAGAAGATTCAGGGTTATTAAACCTGTCCAATATATTGCTTAAAATGTCAGTTGCAATGTGGACATACCTTTTTCAGGAAGATTTGTAATTTTGTGTCCCTGGTTCAATATGATAAGCTTAAGATCATTTTGCATGTAACGTCCCTGCTATATAACTTCAGTAGGCTTTTTTTTTTTTTTTGGCTTCATGGCTATCTTTTGTGCTAGACTAGGAGCTACACACTGTCCCATTATTACAAGGATTCTACATTCCTTTCCCTCTAATATTCTTGTTCAATGTAACTGTCTTGTCACTACTGTTAGTAACAGAGTCACTGGAAAGGAAGAGAAGCTTCATTGCTTTCCTCTCCTGTCAGGAAGTAGATGGGTCTTCCAGAGAGCCCATAAGGCTCTCAGTTTAACCATAAAATCAAAGGACTGTCCATGAGGACTGTGTTGGAGACCTTACTCTACATTGAGTGGCAGCAATTCTCCAGATTTCAGACTAGAGTATTTCCCAAACCTTCTTCTATATACAAAGCAAATGAGACAGGCCAGAGGGAATTTAGTAGGAAGTAATGGAGATGCTCCCTACCTGTTCTGGATATTCCATTTCTCTCTTTTTTTTTTAATTTACGTTTTTACACAGTAATCGATTTAGAAGTAACAACATGAACTAAATAAATTAGGGGTTGTTAAACTGCATATATCCAACAACCTAAGAGACGGCTTTATACATGGACTTCACCAGATGGACAACACCGAAATCAGATTGATTACATCCTTTGCAGCCAAAGGTGGCGGACATCTGTACAGTCGGTAAAAACAAGGCCTGGAGCTGACTGTAGTTCAGATCACGAACTTCTTCTTGCACAATTTAGGATCAGACTAAAGAGATTAGGGAAGACCCACAGATTAGCTAGATATGAGCTCACTAATATTCCTAAGGAATATGCAGTGGAGGTGAAGAATAGATTTAAGGGACTGGACTTAGTAGATAGGGTCCCGGAAGAACTCTGGACAGAAGTTGGCAGCATTGTTCAGGAGGCGGCAACAAAATACATCCCAAAGAAAGAGAAAACCAAGAAGGCAAAATGGCTGTCTGCTGAGACACTAGAAGTAGCCCAAGAAAGAAGGAAAGCAAAAGGCAACAGTGATAGGGGGAGATATGCCCAATTAAATGCAAAATTCCAGAGGTTAGCCAGAAGAGATAAGGAATTATTTTTAAACAAGCAATGCGCGGAGGTGGAAGAAGACAATAGAATAGAAAGGACAAGAGACCTCTTCCAGAAAATTAGAAACATTGGAGGTAAATTCCAGGCAAAAATGGGTATGATCAAAAACAAAGATGGCAAGGACCTAACAGAAGAAGAGGAGATCAAGAAAAGGTGGCAAGAATATACAGAAAACCTGTATAGGAAGGATAACAATATCGGGGATAGCTTTGACAGTGTGGTCAGTGAGCTAGAGCCAGACATCCTGAAGAGTGAGGTTGAGTGGGCCTTAAGAAGCATTGCTAATAACAAGGCAACAGGAGACGACGGCATCCCAGCTGAACTGTTCAAAATCTTGCAAGATGATGCTGTCAAGGTAATGCATGCTATATGCCAGCAAATTTGGAAAACACAAGAATGGCCATCAGACTGGAAAAAATCAACCTATATCCCCATACCAAAAAAGGGAAACACTAAAGAATGTTCAAACTATCGAACAGTGGCACTCATTTCACATGCCAGTAAGGTAATGCTCAAGATCCTGCAAGGTAGACTTCAGCAGTTCATGGAGCGAGAATTGCCAGACGTACAAGCTGGGTTTAGAAAAGGCAGAGGAACTAGAGACCAAATTGCCAATATCCGCTGGATAATGGAAAAAGCCAGGGAGTTTCAGAAAAACATCTATTTCTGTTTTATTGACTATTCTAAAGCCTTTGACTGTGTGGACCATAACAAATTGTGGCAAGTTCTTAGTGGCATGGGGATACCAAGTCATCTTGTATGCCTCCTGAAGAATCTGTATAACGACCAAGTAGCAACAGTAAGAACAGACCACGGAACAACAGACTGGTTTAAGATTGGGAAAGGAGTACGGCAGGGCTGTATACTCTCACCCTACCTATTCAACTTGTATGCAGAACACATCATGCGACAAGCTGGCCTTGAGGAATCCAAGGCTGGAGTTAAAATCTCTGGAAGAAACATTAACAATCTCAGATATGCAGATGATACCACTTTGATGGCTGAAAGCAAAGAGGAACTGAGGAGCCTTATGATGAAGGTGAAAGAAGAAAGTGCAAAAGCTGGTTTGCAGCTAAACCTCAAAAAAACCAAGATTATGGCAACCAGCTTGATTGATAACTGGCAAATAGAGGGAGAAAATGTAGAAGCAGTGAAAGACTTTGTATTCCTAGGTGCAAAGATTACTGCAGATGCTGACTGCAGTCAGGAAATCAGAAGACGCTTAATCCTTGGAAGAAGAGCAATGACAAATCTCGATAAAATAGTTAAGAGCAGAGACATCACACTGACAACAAAGGCCCGCATAGTTAAAGCAATGGTGTTCCCTGTAGTAACATATGGCTGCGAGAGCTGGACCATAAGGAAGGCTGAGCGAAGGAAGATCGATGCTTTTGAACTGTGGTGTTGGAGGAAAATTCTGAGAGTGCCTTGGACTGCAAGAAGATCCAACCAGTCCATCCTCCAGGAAATAAAGCCAGACTGCTCACTTGAGGGAATGATATTAAAGGCAAAACTGAAATACTTTGGCCACATCATGAGAAGACAGGACACTCTGGAGAAGATGCTGATGCTAGGGAGAGTGGAGGGCAAAAGGAAGAGGGGCCGACCAAGGGCAAGATGGATGGATGATATTCTAGAGGTGACGGACTCGTCCCTGGGGGAGCTGGGGCTGTTGACGACCGACAGGAAGCTCTGGCGTGGGCTGGTCCATGAAGTCACGAAGAGTCGGAAGCGACTAAACGAATAAACAACAACAACAAACTGCATATAAGTCTAGTACCTGCATGCTGCCATTTACCTTTATTTCATGTTGGATTTGAAGGCTTAGGGATTTGTAACCAAATATGAAAAAAATATGGTTAATTTTTAATACTTATATAAACCACAGTTTGGAACATTTTTGCAACTTTATTAGAATTGTAGCTATGAGCTCTAGTTTGGACTGCTTTCAAGTTTTAAATCAGTATTCCAACTTTCATGCTTATTTGCAACTGAGACAGGTACTTATTTATTAGATTTATATACCATCTTTCTACTTCTGCTAACACTCAAGGATATTATATTTAAAACTCGACATGGCTTCAGTCCAGACTACTTGAAGTAGTTTATCTTTCTGTTAGGATTGTACAGTTATCCATATTCAAATGGGAAAAGATGTTTGAGAGTACACATGGGCATGCATATAACACCTGTCATCACTTTCTTAACTAGATGTTTTCCACAGACTGCACAAGATTAAGAAAAGACACAGCTACTTTAAGGAAAAGTGGCAGGTGCTGTGTGAGCATGTCCAAACCACCTTTTCTTTTAATCCAAATCCACAGTAGAGTTCTACTTTCTCTATGAGTTCTCCTCTCCATATGCATTGAGATCATTTCAAAAAGTTTCCCTCCAGTTGTTGTGGGCTCATTTTGAAATGCATTAAGGTTATCCTTTTCTATGACTGTACCAGTTGTTTGGAATGCATACCTTGCTGACTAGATATGAACAATTTGTTTGTTGGAATTAAATAAGCCTCTTAGTATACTAAACCTTTGTAAACTAATTCTTTCACTGTTGATCTTAATTGTTCACTTTGAATTGTTTTTAATGGAAGTTTTATTTTTTTAATAATAAAAGATTATCTTATATTTTATTGTAAACCATTAAGGGAACACAGTGACTTGTATATAAGAAATTGATGAAGTAAAAACGCATCAAGGAGAGCTAGAGTCAAATTTATGTGAACTTGTTTGCTTAAATCAGTCTTTGCATTTTTAAAAAGTAAATGCCTATACATAAGCCCTTGAACCAGATAACAGTATTGTAGTTCTAATGTCTTGCTGCCTACTGTGATCTTGATCTGGACCGGCTGTAGAGTTATAGCTGCAGTTTGCATTGCAATAAATAAATGAGTCCCATTTAGGTGAGTGGCAAAGGATTAAAACTTCCTAACTGCAATACTAAAGCCAGTGTATGGTAGTGATTAAGGTGTTAGATCAAGGTGCTGGACAGGTTCAAATTCCTTCTCACCATAGCTTGCTTTGGGCCAATCAGTATCTCTCAGCCCAACAGATCTCACAAACTTATTTTGAAAATAAGATGAGGAAGAACATCTGTATGCACTGGATGATGATGATGATGATGATAATGTAATAATACATTATAAAATACTGAACATTTTTGTAGGGAAAAAAATTAGAGTTTGCACTACACAGTTAAAATCACTTGTACTTTGCCCCTTAATGCTATTCTTTAACATTGCAACACACAGAATACATTTTATAGAACTCATTGGGGTTGCATGCAATTCACCTAAACATATATTGTCTTTGAGCCTAATATTCATCTTATTATACATCTCTGTACTCCATTTCATCGCATACTATTTTATCTTACCTTTTATCCTTATTTTACCCTACCTTACTATATTTTATCTATTTTATCTCACTGTAACCCATTTTATCCCATTATATTGTATCTTACCTTATTTTGTCTTATTGTATTTTACTGCAGTTGATGTTTTGATATGGTCAAATAGACTAATCAGTAAAGTATAATACTAATACTGCTTCATTAGAAGAAAATGCATAATTTCCTGGGATGCTCCTGAGAGCTTAACCACTGATTTATAAAAATTCTGATGAAATGTCATTTTTTTCAAAAGACAATTTCATTCTTAAAAGACATTAAATCTTCACATGTGATTCTAACATTAAATTTGCCCATGTCTTGGAAAGAACTACATGACACCTTGTTTTAAGAACTGATGTCACATTTGAAGTAATGAATTAATAATCTGTGAGCCTCAGTTAATGCCTCATATGGTTAGCAATTTACTGATTTTACTAAAGTCTGTCGTTTTAGTCTTTAATCGTGTCAAACAAGAACTGAGATTAAAGGGGAGAAACCGCCTTTTTGAAAATGTCACTTTTTATGAAAAAGAATCTTGTAAAAGTCAATATTTGTAAATATTGTGGGGAATAGTTCTGAGACTTGAGGATTGTGTAACATTATGTAATCTGTCTACTATATAAGTTTGAAAGTGATCTGCTTTCTCAGCTTGAGTGTTAAATATTTAACTTCTTTTGCCATCTTGACTCCAGTGATTGAAGTAGTTGTGTTCTATTGACATGTATATTTTCTGCCGCAACAGCAGTATATATTGAGCTGTAACTGACACTTTATGTATATTAGTATAATCTTCATAAGAATATTTATGTCATGTATTCTCTTTTGTATTGACGATGTATTGAATATTCCCCTAGTTCAAATGTTTAAGCATGTAGCTCTTTGTTCTACCTACATTACTTCCCAAGACAGTTCAGTATCAGGTGAATATGATAACCTCTTGCTTTTGTATAGCCAAATCTGACTCACTGCTGTTGTTGCATTGGCATCTAATGAAAAGTGTGCATTGAAGATCTCAAGGATGATTTCTGATATTACTATTTAAAAATATCAGATAGCAAATGTAAAGTCCAATAGAGTCATTGGTAATGAAAATAGACAAGATTTTATTTTTTCTATTGCATGGGGCTTAGTTAGGTTTATATTTTTGTAAACAGCATTTTGAGTAACTTGCTCCCAAGCTATTAAAGTTGCTCAAGTCTGGAAATAATAGCCAGGCTAGTTGAAGCGAGATTGGTGTAATACAAAAGAGTGGTTAGCTCCACTGTATCTTTATGACTGTACTTTATAAGAATTGCCATCCTGCTCTTTGGTCTCTTAGAAGTCTCTGATACCGACTATGGCATTCTTCTGAACCAACTCCAGGGACTGGGAATTGGAGACACATATTATAGTGGTTCTCTTCCTTCCTTCACAGTCAGTTCCAGAGTGTTGGTAGAGGGGAGAGAAGTCGCTCCCTAGGCCCCTCTGTGGGGTGCCACAGGGCTTGATGTGCACTGCCCTCCTGTTTAACATCTACATGAAACCTCTGGGTGATGTCATCTGCCAGTTTGGGGTCCAGTATCATAAGTATGCTGATGATGCCCAATTATATCTTTTGACTCCAGGCCAGCCAAGTGAGGATGTTGAAGTTCTGTCCCAGTGCCTGGAGTCTGTATGGGTCTGATTGGGGAGAAACCAACTCTAGCTCAATCCAATCAAGACTGAGTATCTGTGGCTGTTAAGACCACTCAGATCGAGGGATTATCTTTACTTCTTGATGGGTTACACTTTCCCAGTCAGAATCATTGTGCACCCTGGGGGTTCTCTTGGACATACAGCTCCTGCTTGAAGAAAAGGTGGCAGCTATGGCCAAGAGGGCCTTTATACAGCACCATCTGGTGCACCAGTTGCAGCCTTTCCTGCTACAGTTGGCAGTCACTCCAGGCAGTCACTCATTCCCTTGTCAACTTATGGCTCAACTATTTCAATGTGCTTAACATGGGGTTGTCCTTGAAGACCATTTGGAAGGTTCCACTGGTCTAGAATGCAGTGATGTGCACAGAGGTGGGCATGCCTTTATATGCCCATGTGACACCTCCATGAGTTGCACTGGTTGACAGTTTGCTTCTGGGTATGATTCAAGGTGCTGGTTATTACTTATAAACTTGTGATGGAATGTGTCTCTGAGGAGGGAGGTGGTACAATGGAGGTCGCAGGAGAGAGGGGGGGTGCATTCCAGGGGGAGAAACGATCTTACAGTCTGGAGGGCCTTGGGCAGCCAGCCAAGAAGCCGAGACAGGGCAAGCCTTAGATTGCCCAGAGTATTTTTCCCTACCACTTTTTGGTTTTACTCAATTTGGCAAGATTCTGTGTGTGATAGAAGCAATGAAGACTAGTGCTTAATCCTTGGCTCAGCTTTGTTTCTTCACCTCAACCCTGACAAAACTCCTACATGGCACAGAGCGCAACTGTTTGAGGGACTGCCTGTCCTCCACAGTTTCTGCCTGTCTGGTACGATCCAGCAGAATGGGTGCTCTCTGAGACCCCTTGATTAAACCATGCCCCATTTCAGGATCCAGGATCTGCCCTCTGGAACGAGGTCCCCCCCGAGATCCATACAGCTTCTGTCCTAACAGTCAGAAATCACGCTGAGATGAGGAGTAGGTCTCTAGTGTTTATTACTGCTACATAAAACAGAATCCTAACAAACTGAAGAAGCGTGGGGAAAACCCAGACAGATAAACCCCAAAAGTTAGGGCGGGTCTGCTCTGTGTCTCTTTGAATGGCTGCTTAATTCCTCAGTACTACGCATGCGTTTTCCCCCCTGGATAGAGGCCCCTTCCAGCTCGCCATCAGTACTCATGACAGCTTCCACCCTGATGACGTTCTGGAAGGCCTTGAAAACACTAGTGTAGCGTAGATGTATAGTGTTGGGTTTTTTGTTTTTGTTTTTGACTTTTGCTGCAAGTCATGTGGTCTCCCATTGGGCTACAGCTTTTTCCTGTATGTGTTTTGCATAGGATTTTTTAAAAATGTAGACAACCCTATTTGTCCAAGGGGGGAACGTAAAGCATTGAAGAATTTATTGGAAGAATGGTTTTGTAAGGGTAAGAATATCATCTGATCTCCAGGTGATTACAGTGACTTAAGAAGGTATATACATATCGGGGGAGATGGGCAGTAATATAAATTTAATAATAATAATAAAATATGTAAGAACTGAGTGAATAAAAGCTGGTTAAATAGCACTTCATATGAAGCTAGTTGTTCAATTAGGCAATAATTACACTAGGATTGAGCTATAGTCATAATGTAATCGATAGTTCACTTTGCAAGACATGATTGACAGCCTAAGTACAAAAGTCAGAACTATAATCTGTTTTGGGGCAGAGATGATATATTTGAGAATTGCTGCATTAGACAATTAAAGACACAAATTTAGTTTTAAAAAGATCATTTGTACTTGGTATAAAACAGAATTATTCACTCTGACCTGAGAAAAGGAATCAAATCCTCTTTGGAGGAAGATGGGTGGTGACAGACATTTGAAATATAAATAAAGAAATCAATCAAATTAAATCAAACCTTTATTAGGCCCTGTGGGCCGGAAAGCACAACAATAACATACATAGACCTGTAATTATTAATAAAAGTTAATTTTAAAAAATTGCAATAAAATTACATAAAATACACCATTATAGTAATTGTAGTACAAATAACAGTGGCAATCACCAAAATTTGTGCTAAACTTCAGCTGTAGGTAAGACAGAATCAAGAAATGATAGCACAGAATCAGGCAACATGGAAAGATATTTCAGGGCCCCGGTCAGATGAAGACGTGCTCTCTACCAGGGTGGTTGGTGGACCCCAGTGCTGGCTGATCTTTTTACTTACATTAATAGCACAGCACATTTTCCATCTGAGTGGAATGAGGCCATAATTATCTATCTATAAGAATACAGGAAATAGACGTAACCCTGCCAACTATAGACAATTAACTTACCTAATACAATAAACAAACTATATGCAAAGTTCTTGTTGTTTATTCGTTTAGTCACTTCTGACTCTTCGTGACCTCATGGACCAGCCCAAGCCAGAGCTTCCTGTCGGTCATCAACACCCCCAGCTCACCCAGGGACGAGTCCGTCACCTCTAGAATATCATCCATCCACCTTGCCCTTGGTCGGCCCCTCTACCTTTTGCCCTCCACTCTCCCTAGCATCAGCATCTTCTCCAGGGTGTCCTGTCTTTTCATTATGTGGCCAAAGTATTTCAGTTTTGCCTTTAATATTCCCTCAAGTGAACAGTCTGGCTTGATTTCCTGGAGTATGGACTGGTTTGATCTTCTTGCAGTCCAAGGCACTCTCAGAATTTTCCTCCAACACCACATTTCCAAAGCATCTATCTTCCTTCTCTCAGCCTTCCTTATGGTCCAGCTCTCGCAGCCATATGTTACTACGGGGAACACCATTGCTTTAACTATGCGGACCTTTGTTGTCACTGTGATGTCTCTGCTCTTAACTATTTTATCGAGATTTGTCATTGCTCTTCTCCCAAGGATTAAGCATCTTCTGATTTCCTGACTGCAGTGAGCATCTGCAGTAATCTTTGCACCTCGAAATACAAAGTCTTTCACTGCTTCTACATTTTCTCCCTCTATTTGCCAGTTATCGATCAAGCTGGTTGCCATCATCTTGGTTTTTTTGAGGTTTAGCTGCAAGCCAGCTTTTGCACTTTCTTCTTTCACCTTCATCATAAGGCCCCTTAGTTCCTCTTCGCTTTCAGCCATCAAAATGGTATCATCTGCATATCTGAGATTGTTAATGTTTCTTCCAGTGATTTTAACTCCAGCCTTGGATTCCTCAAGCCCAGCATGTCGCATGATGTGTTCTGCGTACAAGTTGAATAGGTAGGGTGAGAGTATACAGCCCTGCCGTACTCCTTTCCCAATCTTAAACCAGTCCGTTGTTCTGTGGTCTGTTCTTACTGTTGCTACTTGGTCGTTGTACAGATTCTTCAGGAGGCATACAAGATGACTTGGTATCCCCATACCGCTAAGAACTTGCCACCATTTGTTATGGTCCACACAGTCAAAGGCTTTAGAATAGTCAATAAAACAGAAATAGATGTTTTTCTGAAACTCCCTGGCTTTTTCCATTATCCAGCGGATATTGGCAATTTGGTCCCTAGTTCCTCTGCCTTTTCTAAACCCAGCTTGCACATCTGGCAATTCTCGCTCCATGAATTGCTGAAGTCTACCTTGCAGGATCTTGAGCATTACCTTACTGGCATGTGAAATGAGTGCCACTGTTCGATAGTTTGAACATTCTTTAGTGTTTCCCTTTTTTTGGTATGGGGATATAAGTTGATTTTTTCCAGTCTGATGGCCATTCTTGTGTTTTCCAAATTTGCTGGCATATAGCATGCATTACCTTGACAGCATCATCTTGCAAGATTTTGAACAGTTCAGCTGGGATGCCATCGTCTCCTGCTGCCTTGTTATTAGCAATGCTTCTTAAGGCCCATTCAACCGCACTCTTCAGGATGTCTGGCTCTAGCTCCCTGACCACACCGTCAAAGCTATCCCCGATACTGTTATCCTTCCTGTACAGGTCTTCTGTATATTCTTGCCACCTTTTCTTGATCTCTTCTTCTTCTGTTAGGTCCTTGCCATCTTTGTTTTTGATCATACCCATTTTTGCCTGGAATTTACCTCCAAAGTTTCTAATTTTCTGGAAGAGGTCTCTTGTCCTTCCTATTCTATTGTCTTCTTCCACTTCCACGCATTGCTTGTTTAAAAATAATTCCTTATCTCTTCTGGCTAACCTCTGGAATTTTGCATTTAATTGGGCATATCTCCCCCTATCACTGTTGCCTTTTACATTCATTCTTTCTTGGGCTACTTCTAGTGTCTCAGCAGACAGCCATTTTGCCTTCTTGGTTTTCTCTTTCTTTGGGATGTATTTTGTTGCCGCCTCCTGAACAATGTTGTGAACTTCTGTCCATAGTTCTTCCGGGACCCTATCTACTAAGTCCAGTCCCTTAAATCGATTCTTCACCTCCACTGCATATTCCTTAGGAATATTAGTGAGCTCATATCTAGCTGATCTGTGGGTCTTCCCTAATCTCTTTAGTCTGATCCTAAATTGTGCAAGAAGAAGTTCGTGATCGGAACTACAGTCAGCTCCAGGTCTTGTTTTTACCAACTGTATAGATGTCCGTCACCTTTGGCTGCAAAGGATGTAGTCAATCTGATTTTGGTGTTGTCCATCTGGTGAAGCCCATGTATAAAGCCATCTCTTAGGTTGTTGGAAGAGAGTGTTTGTTATGCAGAGTGAGTTGTCTTGGCAAAATTCTATCAGCCTATGTCCTGCTTCATTTTGTTCTCCCAGGCCATGCTTACCTGTAATTCCAGGTGTCATTTGACTGCCCACCTTAGCATTCCAGTCTCCCGTGATGAAAATAACATCTCTTTTAGGCGTGTTGTTCAATAGGTGCTGCAGATCCTCATAGAACTGCTCTACTTCAGCTTCTTCAGCATCTGTGGTTGGGGTGTATATTTGGATCACTGTGATGTTAGATGGTTTGCCCTGAATTCGAAATGAGATCATTCTGTCGCTTTTTGGATTGTATCCAAGCACTGCTTTAGCCACTTTACTATTAATTAGGAAGGCTACTCCATTTCTTCTGTGGTCCTCTTGTCCACAGTAGTAGATCTGGCGGTCATTTGATGTGAAGTGGCCCATTCCAGTCCATTTCAGTTCACTGACGCCCAAAATGTCTATCTTTAGTCTTAACATCTCACCAATAACCACATCCAATTTGCCCTGGCTCATAGATCTTACATTCCAGGTTCCAATGTTGTGTTGATCCTTAGAACATGGGATTCGCCGTTCACCACCAGCACCGTCAGCCGCTAGCCGTCCTTTCGGCTTTGAGCTAGCTGCGTCATCACGTCTGGGGCTAGTTGAGCTCATCCTCTGTTCCTCCTCAGTAGCATTTTGACCATCTTCCGACCTGGGGGTCTCATCTTCCGATGGTATACCGACATATCTCTGGTTGTAATGATCCATTTCGTTTTCATGGCAAGAATACTGGGATGGGTTGCCATTACCTTCCCCAGGGATCGCATTTAGTCTGACCTCTCTGTCATGACCTTCCCGTCTTGGGTGGCCCTTCACGGTTTAGCTCATGGCATCATTGAGGTGCTCAAGCTCCAGCACCACGACAAGGTAACGATCCTTTGCTGAAGATATGCAAAGTATCTTTATTTAAAATATATTTTTATTTATTTATCAAATTTGTCCCCACCCATCTCCTCCCACTGGAGGGACTCTGGGCGGTTTACAATAATCTAGTCAGTTGAAACAACAATATATACTGCAGTACTGCTCTGATGCCATGTGGGAGGTGATTGGTATATGCAGATGAAAATGAATAACTTTTGGAAATAGAGCAGTTTTAACTAATTGGGGAGTGTGTTTATACATTGCTTTTTTGGTAAGCAGTGTTACGCAAATTGCAGAAAGAGTGTAAGAAACGAAAGCAAAATAAATGATTTAAAAGGAAAAAATGAAATACTGCTAAATCTAGTTTACACCAAAACCTTTCACTCTCTCTCTCTCTGTACCTTTATATCCTTGTGTATATATCATGTTTCTACCATGTCCATGCATCAATTTGTACATTGTTTTTTATTCACACACGCAAAATATTTATTTAATTTTTATCCTGCCTTTATTGTTTTTATAAATAACTCAAGGCGGCAAACATGCCTAATACTCCTTCCTCCTCCTATTTTCCCCACAACGGCAACCCTGTGAGGTGAGTTGGGCTGAGAGAGAGACTGGCCCAAGGTCACCCAGCTGGCTTTCATGCCTAAGGTGGGACTAGAACTCTCAGTCTCCTGGTTTCTAGCCCAGCACCTTAACCACTAGACCAAACTGGCTCTCAAAATAATTATTAGATAAAATTACCCTCTGATACTGTATTTTGAAAAGTAATTGATTCTCATCTGCCTATATTCTCTCTCTTACACACATCACTCTCACATGCATAAACACAAAAGTCAACTTCTTCCTTATTTCAGCAAGATAGGAAAAGGAAAAAAATCAGGATAGAGATGGGGTGAGAAGGGAAAAGAAGAGAAAGTTAGAGAAAGGGGGGAATAAAACAGTAGGAAGATGAGAGGGAATGCATTAGCTGGGAAAGAAAGAAAAGAAAAGCCCTGCATAGGGTAGGGTACAGAAAGGAAAATTTACCAGTTTAACGGCTTCTCCCAACAACAACTGTTCTTCAGGCTTTCAAATACATCCATGCACTGCAGCAGCAGTGTCTATAATCATTTATGCCAATTGTGCACTCCTTTATTTTCAATAGCTTCTTCAAATAAGTCCTAACAAATAATAAATTTTTGCCTTTTGCCTCTAGTTTTTATAAAAAGATCTAAAAAATTGGGTAATTTTATATATTTCTAAAAGTAAAAAGTTAAAAACACATACAGTGAATAGCTGCATCACCCCTGCATATTATCAACTCTTAAAGTAATTTCCTCAGCTAATTGAAGTAACTGGTTGTCATTCAGGAGAGAATATAAAAGCTGAATAAAGCATGAAGCCAAAATTTGAACTGTGTGTAGAAAGGGAGAAGAGGCACAAGGATATTTGGGGAAAAGGGTTCCATTTATAAAAAATACCCAAAACAGTAAGATAAAATCTGTACTGAGAGCAGTAATTCATTGTTTCACTCATCATAAGCCATAAAACGTGAAATGTAAAATGTTCATAAATTGGGAGGGGCATTCCCCCTCATAGTGGTTTGTATGTCAGTTTAAACAAAAGCAAACTACATTATGGATTAACACAATGTGTAAAGAAGGCCAAAAGATCTTAGTTCCATTCTGTATTGGTTTCTATCTAAAGGTTTTTGAAATATTTAACACACTGATTCAGCCTAGGATGAGAAGTAATGGGGAGATTTGTTTTGTTCCTGCCAAATGGCAAGCTATCAACTAGCAGGATTACTGCAGGTATTTAAAATCCCCAATTCTTTAACACTGTCCCTTCATTTCCAGTTCTCTGATGTAATGTTTAACCATCCTTGAAAAGAATTTATCATATAAACAAATCCATAAATTAAAGTTGTTTTATAAAATAAATCTCTAATCCACATTGCCTGATTTTAATATCACAGAAACCCAATTCAATCTCTTTGTTAAATAATTTAAATGCCAACATATTGTAGAATCTTTTCACTTTTAATTATTTTACCACTCTGCTGTTTAGAGGATATTAAAATATATAGGTCAGAGGATATGAACAGCAAGAGTTCAGTGATGAAAACAGAAGTTTATTTTTCATGATTTTCTGCTGACATTTGAAGACAAACAAATTTCCTCAGTAGGAAATAAGTTTCTTATAAATACAGTATAACTGACCAAACTGAGTGATCTTGAAATGATAAAGTCGTACAGAACTCTTTATGTTTGTAAGCAAGAAATAAAGTAGGCCCACTTATCCAAATATTAGCAATAACCTTAATCCTTGCAGCTTTTTCTGTGACCTTGGGAAAGCTCACATGCAAGGTAAATTACTGTAAAAGCAAAAGCAAATGTTTCCTACCATATTTAAATATGTCAAGTTTTTTTTTTACCTATACTGCAACAAGCTGTCTAACTTCTATCAGTAAAATGGCCACAGTTGGGAGATTGAATTCTTCTCCCTTGTACTCTGCAGAATCTGTTCAAACAAGTTGTGGAATCATCCAGAACAGATTGTAGGGACTTACATAAAGGAGAAGCACGTACAGGAAATGCTTCTCTAACAACTTTAGAACCTTGATGTGAGACAACAGCTTTGGAGGTTTTTAATTTTGGGGGGGAAGGGGGGCTTCAGCATCAGATTTCCCCCTCCAAGAGTGGACCCCCCCACAATTGGAAGAAAGTAAACATCCTATCATTCCTAAGGCATCCTCAAACCAGCTGTAGCAGTACATCTTTAATGTTTCTGTTTGTTTCTAATGTTTGGAAGGGATCATCAAATCCATCTTCCAGATCACTGCAGAAATCCAAAACAAACCATCTTCAGCAGATGGTTTTCTAGTGCAGAAATGCTCTTGTTACAACACCACCTCCCACACAGACACCCCCCCCCCATACCCTAACATTCAATTGGAACCTGCCTTTCCATAACTTGACTCCAGTATTCCATGTCCTTACCAGGGAACGATGAAGACAGATCATGACGTTCTTCTGTATGATACCCTTTTAAGTATTTGAGGAGTGATATTTCCCTTCCCCACCCCCATCTTCTTTTCTTAAGGTTAAACAACAGCTTCAGAGGACCCTAATCCTACTTACTAGTGTTTTCTGAACTTGTTCTGTTTTTTTACATTCTTAAAATGTGCCCCGAGAAAGGCTGTGATTCAAGCAGAATAAAGTAGAAATTCCTTTATCCAACCAATGGAGCCAAATCTCCAGATAAAAACATTTTATTGAGAAAAGGGAAAAACAGGAAAGACAAAGAGAGGCAGAGAATTCCAAATAAAATCAGTACAGTCAGCCTAGCTAAACTAGTTGCCTATTACCTCTTGAATGAGCTCTTAGGATTCCACATGTATTCAGAGTTCATTGGAGAAAGTGTGGTTGGAGAGAAATTGTCCCACTAAATGCCAGTCAGTGTACAAACTTCCCAAATATTTATCATCCGCATCCTAGTCACTAGCCTCAGCCTGTGCCTCTGTTCTATCTCCCGTTGTTCATGGGTGTAGGCAAAAGAAATATTCTCTGCTTCCCTAGAATTCCCTATCCCATTTCATTGAATTGTTGCAGGACAGGTGGCCCTTGTTATTGAAAGCCTTGTTATCAATGGTATTGCATATCCGCAGTTGGAATAGATTAGACTTGTTATCCAAGTAAATGGTAAATGGATTTTTGCTCATGCATCAAATATATTTTCTCATGGTCTTGTTGTGTGCAATTTTTACCTGGAGCAGAATCCTCCCAAAGAATGAGGGATAGCTGACCTTCCTGTGGTACAAAGAGAAGTAGTGAGATATATGGCTACAGTTCTACAAACACAGAGATCAATTAGCAGTGAAAATTCTGTTCTGGTAACTCTTCTTGCTAGCAAAGTGTAATGCCTTAACGTGCATGAACTGAATCCCCAAAATAGACATACTGTTAAGGAAACACTGACTGATGGTAGATGAGAGAGAATTAATCCACCCCCCATGCCAAGTGCAATTAAATCTGGGACTTTGTGGTGAAAATATCACGTTGTTAAAGAAAGGGGGGGAAAAGCAGTTATTGGCTTGATAGATAATATGTAGGAGACCTGTGCAAAAATGCAAGGAAAGGGAACATTATACAAGGGTTGAATAAAAGTAATGCCTCTACCTCCATAACTTTAGTTTAAATAGAAATATTTTAATAAATGAAACAGAAAAATAATTCTTGAAATAAGCTCTTTTGTTATCTGTAGGTACTTCTCCACATAATCACACCATTCACTACACACTTCTGCCAGTGATGGCCAAGCTTCTTAAAGCTTTGCTGTCTTCTTTGCTATGCCTCTTCTACTAAGTCCTGATAGTCCTTTCCACCTTTTCATTTGAGTCAAACAGATGCCCACAGTTAAGTTCCTTCAATTTTGAGGAAAAAAGTATATTGTGGTGAAGTTTGGTCAAAAATTAGGAAATAGTTTATTGAAAGTGAAAGTGGTTGTACAATTTCTTATTTTTTAAAAAAAAGTTTTATTTTTTTATTTATTTTATTTTTATCCTGCCTTTACTATCTTTATAAATAACTCAAGGTGGCAAACATACCTAATACTCCTTCCTCCTCCTATTTTCCCCACAGCAACCACCCTGTGAGATGGGTTAGGCTGAGAGGGAGTGACTGGCCCAGGGTCACCCAGCCGGCTTTCATGCCTAAGGCAGGACTAGAACATCTCCTGATTTCTAGCCCATTGCCTTAACCACTAGACCAAACTGGCTCTCTATGTTTGTATGTATGTATATATGTGTGTGTGTGTGTTTATGTGTTTTGGTCTGTCTGGTAAAGTCAGCGAGAGTGGGCATACTCCAGGGCCCATCAATCTAGCATTTTATAGGGCCCAGGAAGTATACCTTTTCAATGATGGATAGGTGGTGGGGGTTTTTTTTTATTTTTTTTTATTTCATGTTATGGGTTGGCTTTCTGGTCAGCCATATCTTCTTTTCTTTGATATCTTGTGTTTTAATTTAACTTCATTGTAAGCCGCCCACAGTCATTGTGGAGTCAGATGGCTCCAAAATTGGAATACAGCCAGGTTTCAATTAATGAGGATAATGAATCCCACAAAGTGAATTCATTGAATTCACACTATTCAAAATTATTTTTCTATGGAAAACATGGTAATCACTGGAAATAGGCAGTGAAAAATTTTAACATAATTTTTATATGTTTATTACTGAAATATTACATTAAATGTCAAAAATAATGTACTTATAATTTAAATGTGTTGTTAACAAAGAGTATTTATAGAAAGCAAAGTAAAAACAAAAAGAAAATCTAAATATCATTCCTAAAGGTAAGCTTGCTCGATTTTTAAATCGAACAAACCAACCAACGCTTGCATTAAAAGTTTCTTCTACTTCATTATTTTTTTTCTTTCACTCTCTTAAACAAACTTAGCTTTGTCTGAATGGCTGCCCTGCTAAGGAGAATGTGTTTTTGATTGTAATCTTCAATCCATACAGTTGAAAAATGCTCTGTTTCTATCATTGTAACACTTGTATTCCTTGTAGATGTTTGCAAATCACAAAAAGCTGATGTGACATTACCTTTTTTCTTTTATTTCCCCTGTGTTTTATAATATTGCATACTGTAGATTCAGGCATTCCAATATCTTGTTCTATTTTCATGTTGTTCAATCACATCAAAGTTTTGCTCTTTGTAATAACGAGCCTCTTCTTTTTTGAACTTGTAGTGTTTTCGTCTGAAGGGATCTTCCTTTTGTCCATTTTGCACACACAAAGATAAACAAATGGCAGCATCTAAAACTCCAGTGGTAATCCAGTAACCTCAACTGCTCACATGCTAGCCTTGCATTAACAGCATTTTGGTTTGCATTAAACAGGACCTGGTATTAATTTACAATTATCACTAAATTGAATATCACATTACTTGAACTTACATTAATCATGACCTAGCTGTATTAAATTATAATTAAATACTCTTCAGAATGAAGTAGGTTCTTTGAGCAATATTATAAAATACCAATTTTGATACACTCATTAATGTATCACAATAATCCCAAAAGGATTTTTTTGTTTTTCCTCAAAGAGCGTATCCAGTTAATATCTACTGTATGAGAGATCAGTCAGTTTAGTTTTCAGAATTTTCTATGCTCAAATGCCAAAGTAGAGGAATCTTTTCTGTCAATTTATGTAAGGTGGGTGAAAATCGTAAAAATAATGATTTTCTTTCAGGTCTGAGAAAGCATCCCAACTACAATTAGTAAAGATTAAAAGTCAGAGAATAAGAAATGTTCAGCAGGATCACATGGGCTAAATTGTTCTCTTTGATGGAACAGCTGCAGGACTGTGTAAAAAGCTCATGGCCTTTAAAAAAGCCAGCCTAATACATACAGCCTCTTAAATTGCTTTTGCAGTTGTTTGTATTTTTTCTGCCTTGGTAATTGCCGCTTACTTGGAATACCTAGGTAATTTGTGCTAATTGCTGATAGGTTTACTTGCTAGTCACAGAAACTGATTATTTCCAAGTGTTTTGAAAAAATTATTACTTTGCAGTTCAAGCGGATGCTATTACAAGCATGCTGAAATAATTAGGAGAAAATCAGGGCCATTTGTTAAAATATAAATCAGATTCTGACACTGGAATTTTACATAAATGTTTCCTAAAATGCTAGATAAATATAAAACATACATATTGAACAGCCATTTTCCAATTGGAAAAGATTCTTGAAGTTCTCAGAGGAAAGATTTTTCCAACCCTACTGTCTAGATTACCATTGATTAAGATTCCAGCATTGAATTTTAGATCACCTATATAGAATGCATGTGTTCAATCACTTTGCTCTTTCAAGACAATTTATAAAACTTGCTTGGAATAATAAGAAAAAAAAGGCTCTCCCTTTAAATGTAAAATGTGGGGAAATATATCAGGAGTAGATCCTGGAATATATCACTTTTAAACTGCATGCATCTAGTTCAGCCTCTAATTGCTTAGTTAGCTGTTTTTCTTAAAAAATAAGTTTCCAAGAACATTAGTTTTTTTTTCCTTTTATTTTTAAAACAAAATACAATATACATATAAAAAGGAAAGATATTAAAAATGAAATATAAGAAATTATACATTTGAATCCTATCCTGAATTTTTTCATTCCAAAGGTATCAAAATAATGGCCATTTAAGTATGAAAGTTTTATAGTTGACAAGTGAATTGCTAACCAGAAAAAGTTGATTTGACAAGCAGTATTAATCCCCATATTTTGCTATATCTGTTGATAGCACTTCTGCTGCTTTCTGCTATGTGTATTTTAGCTGCCATTAGTAAAGTTAATGATCTATGTTCTACACTTTATATGCAAATAACTTTACTATTCAATGTTGGCTTGAATCAACTTCTGTGATTTGTTTAAAATTACAGAATTTATCATTTCAGAATTATTTAATATGTATACATGAACAGAAATTATTAAGGACTGTCTTAGATGCTCCTTTGTAACAATACTAATCATCAGAGTGTACATTGTTTAGTAGTACTGTCTCAGGCTTGAAATGTCCTGTTACAAGCAAAAAAGAGCTGGTCTGAGCAAGTACTTATTAATAAAAAGTAGTGTGTTGTGGAGATACATCATATCTGTACTGTGTCTGTAAGAACTCTAGTTCAGATGAAACTTGCTGTTAGGTAGGGCAGTCACAGAAAAAATATGGTCATTATCTGAAGAAAAGAGATGGCCTCATCATTAAGTGAGATAAATCCAAATCTCTTACTGCTAGAAATGTAAACATCTAGATAGGCATCTTGATACTCAGAATTTCTGGATTTTGATTCGAATGGAGTGAGAGGATTTAATGATGATTCCATTAAGTTGGACTCAAAGTGAAAGACTGAATTAATATTTCATCTTATAATTCGGATATCAGAAGTGCAATTACAAGAAAATATTTCCAAAGATATGAGAATTCTGAAACTACCATTACATTGTGTGTATCTTATAATTAGTGGAGCATGAGCAACTGTTTCTGGGTTCACAAGGCTGTCTCTAGAGTAGAGTTTCTTGTTTGCATAGAATAGTGTAAGGATGTTTGGGACAAAACTGGGTTTTAGTTGTGCTTGTGGCGCACTGGCCAAAATGTTCCAGAACTGACCAATACTATATTTACTATTAACAGGGAATAGTGTCTGTGGCATAGATACAGCTAAGGCTGATAAGCTAGTCTGTTCCTTCTCTTGCTTGCTAAAAAGCATTGCGTGAAAGCCTCAATTTTCACCAAAGCCATGTTGGGCATATATTTCTGGGCCCATCTGGTGTCGACCATGGTATATGGAAAATTGGAACTTGGAATGTAAGAGAAGTAAGTGGTAGAGCATGTATTAATAAAGGAAAAAAAAAAATTGATATGCTTTTTGCCTGTGAAACTAAGCAAAAAGGGAAGTATGTAATAGATCAGAATGGAAGTGGTCTTATTTTGTGGGACATATGCATATATAGAAATCCAGGTGAAGGTTAGCTATAAATAAAAAGAACTAAACTTTATGTCAGAAATCATGAATTGGTGTCATCTAGGTTGCTATGGGTTATGAAAATAGGAATCCATACTACCCTCTAGAATCCATTGGAGTTGGGTGGCTAATAAATTCAAATGAGGAGGAGGAGGAGTCAGATATGACAAAAACTATGCAGTAGTGTGACTTAATGGAGTCTGTGGAAAAGAAGTATTCTGGAAGTGACATGAATGGATGTGTAGGAACAAGTTGAGAGAGTACAAAAAGGTGATTAGGTCATTTGGAGAACCAAGAATTAATTACAATGGTGAATGTTTGTATCTGCTTACAACTTTGATTTTTAATATGTTGTTTAAGCATAGGTTTATTTGTGCATACACATGAAAGAGGAATGAACAGAAAAGCATGATTTATTATGAATATTATTATGAATGATTGAGAGAGTTGGTGAAGGATACAAGGGTGATGAGAGGTTCTGAATATGCAAGGGAACATGCTTGTATTAGGAATGTTTGTTGTGATATTAGACGTGTATTGCTTTTTGATGTCTGTGTGCGTGTATATGTTTGTATGTACTGTAGATAATGATGTAGCTGGTTAAGAACCTGAATTATTTGCAGCAAATGATAGATCATATGATGCAACAAGGAACCTGAATCTGGAATTTAATATGTCAAAGAGTTGTGTTTAACAGGAAAAAGGAAGCGACAATGTTTACTTAGTGAAGGTTGGAACTGGATGTAGAAATTTTAAGAGATGCAAATGCTGGTAGTAGAACAGTGTAATAGGTGATCTGTTGTGAGGAATAAACATTTGTTGAAACAACTAAAATGACTGCATATAAGAGCATGCTTCTGTTCACTTTGTTATATGAAAGTGAAAGTTGGGTATGTCTGGAGAAACATAATGTTTTATATCACACAGTGGGGTCCTTAAGAAGATAAAGAGTATCACAGTGTGGTAAAAAAAGATAAAGAGTAAAAATGAATAGATACTGAATGAATCTGGATTGAATACAAACGTGAATGTCCAGAATTAAAGAAATAAATTTAGGTAGCTTAATCATACCGAGAGAATGAATGGGGACTGAACTGCAGAACAGCTATATGAAGGAAAAGGGAATGGTTTGAGGGGAAAGGGAAGACTAAGAAAGTTGTGGTTCACTGAATCAGATCCACTGCAAGGGAGAGATGAGATTTTTTTTAAAAAAAAGGACAGTATGAATCAATGTATATATGTGGTAGAAGCAAGGATTGTTTGGAAGAAAAAAAAACTAGGAAGAGGTATAGTAAAATGGTGTTTGCATAAACTAGAGTTAGCTGTATTTCCTTTATTTTTCCCTTATCTCATACCTTTTTTTTCTTTTGTTATACCTTATTCCTTTGTTTTGCATAGTGTTGCTTGCCTTGAAAGGGAATAACATGATAGGTTTGTTTTATATGTATGTAAAATTTGATTGATCAACACTTTTCCTTCCATTGTCTAATCAATCATCCTGTATTTCAAATTCACAGACTATGTTATAAAGTACTGGAGATTAAATATACTGAAATGAATAACCAGATACATTAACTGGCTATCCAGGTATCTCTGTGATGAACTGTGCCATCTAATTTAATCAGATGTTTAAAAACTTTGCAGTTTAGCAGTTTTTAATAAAAGTAGTAGCACAATAGCTTCAGAAATGGTCAGTGTATTTCACACAGATACTTAAGCACCCGGCATATATGTCTACAACAACCCTTTAATAAAGGGTAGTATTTTTATCCAATATTATTCATAAGCAAGCTATTTTCCTAGCCTTCCAAGCTTACCAAGTGAATTCATGGCTCAAATTGAAAAGTTGACTAGAAACTCCAGGATACCAAACAAGTTGTGCTATGTCAGCATTTAGCCCTAAACAATATTTATCTGTCTCAAAGGTTTCATACTTTAATCTATGATACTTAAAATTTCTGTAGTCCCAGGTTCAAGAGCTGACTTTCCTAGAGATTTGCAACTAAGAATCTCTTACAGTTCCTAGAGAATTTATTCTTATGAAACCTGCTGCCAACAGTTTCTCCACCAGGGAGCCCTGTAATAGGTGCCTTTGCACCCACCTGTGCCATCCAATAAGTAAAAGAATATTCCACCTCTAATTTTGAGCTTTTTACTTTTACTTACACCGTGGGAAACAACATGCAAAACATGAGCAGTATGGGTTCCAATACAATAGGAACTTTATCCTAAATTATTAAACGATCAGTCCAGTAACCAAACAACTCTCATCCCCCACCCTTCCAGAATGGGCTGACTCTGTTTCCACCAACATCTTGTGTAACAGACTGCTTGCTACAGATCTTCAGTCCCACTTTTCTCTTTGCTTTTAATCTTAGCATCTTTCTTCTCTTGGGTTAGATCACCAAGCTGCTTCTCAGCTTCTCCTAAGAATCAAACCCTAGCTCTTCACAACAGATTGACTCAGGTGCCTACCACAGTTCTGATATTCCTTGCACAAAGCTTTGTCCCTTCTCTCCTCTGTCTTTTGCTCATGAATAGTCTTTCTGCCAGTAAAGAGGATCGCCCCCTGTACCTCCATTTATTTACCTTAGAGTATAGGTGACCATATAAATCTTTTTAAACAAACAAAAAAATAGATCATATAACATAAAATTATCCTGTTTCCCACATCCTACTGACTAGCTATTTAGCTGACAACATTTAAGTTTTCCCAATTTTCGGTTGCATTTTTAAAGTACATTCACATATTAAAAATGCTTACCGTTATACAGAACTATGTATAAGATAAGGTGAATAAATTTGGAGTAAGCAAACAGTTTGGCTTTGAATAGAAAATATAAAGATTGTAGAGCTGTTCTTAATTCTGGTTTCTTTTATTGTGAACTAGTTTGGTTGACGCCATGAACTACATAGCTTCCTGCTATGTTAACTTTTTAAAATTATTTGATTAATCGTACCTCTGTGACATAGATGGAAAAGATCATTTTAAGTACTATTTGGGTAGTGAGATATAACTTGTAATAAATATTCTGTTTGAAAAAAACAGTATTGACCTGTAAAATGTACCATGTTTTGTAAAACATATTTCTTCTTAAAAACATAGTAATTATATGGAATATATATTAATCTCTATCAAGTACAAATTCTGCATGAGGTAACGGCAGAAAACCATTTAATTTTATGAATTATATAACTTAATGTTAACAATGAAAATCATTTTTCTTTTTTCCCCCCACAGGCAGAACTCATAAAAGGAAATTCGCCAAGTATTGGACTCACTCTCCGTCAAGTACAGGCTAAGGAAGGAGAAACAGGTCACGTTGTCATTGAGACTGTTACACCAAACTCTGCTGCCGCTGCTGCTGATCTTCAGAGGGGGGACAGGTTATTATCTATTGGAGGTATGCAGTGAAATTACATGGACTAAGCTTAATAAGATTTGCTAAGCTATATGTAACTTGCTCAGAAGGTATAAAAATGAAATGAAACTATAGGGAAATCTATATTTCAGCCATCCTTCATCAGTCATCACTCAGCAGGATCATAAAACATTGTATTGTATTGAGGATAATAGTGCCCTAATGAAGAGAATATCATAACTTGTTTTCAGATGCATAAGTCCATAATGATATATTAGTGTAGTTTTTACTATAAAAATAGTGGCTATGCTTTTAGGTACAGTTTCCTCCTTAACCCTGAAGGGACATTATTATTGGAGAATAGAAAATACATAAATACTTTAGAAAAGCTCACATCAATATTTGGTACCAACTTTGGCAGCTGTTGAGGAAATATTTTTCGCTTCAGTACAAGAGATACAAACAAGCATCTTGGTAACTATTTCTGTAAGATTCATTGTTATCTAAAAGAGTTCTCTGTATGTGATGTTTATGTAGAGAGTAGCAAATCTGATTTAGTTTTAACGTTCTAACACTTTATTATCTGTTGAACAATATTATTTTGTGTTAATACTGTGCATGTTTTCTTAAAGAATGATAAATTTTATTTAAGTTTTGCATTTTTATCTCTCCTTTTCTCTGAGATCTCAGGCTAGCATATATATATTATCTTTACAATAGCTACCTTGTGAGATAGACTGGGCTGAAGCAGAGTGGCTGTTCCAGAGTTAGTCTGTGAGCTCTGGGGTTGGATGGAGACTTGAACCTGGATCTCCCTGCTTCTTCCTTTACTACTACACTGCACCTTTTGTAGCCTTGGGAATAATATGTTCATTATTATTTACCCCTCCATCAGCTGGTTGGTTATTTTGTGCTTTCAAGTCAGTGCTGACTCCTGGTGACTGCCTGGACAAGTTTGTTTGGCAATGTTTTTGGAAGTGGTTTGCCATTGCCTCCTTCTTAGGGCTGAGAGAAAGTGACTGGCCCAAGGTCACCCAGCTGGCTTTGTGCCTAAGGTGAGACTAGAACCCAGAGTCTCCCAGTTTCTAGGCTTAACCATTACACCAAACTGGCTCTCTCTCCATCAGCAGGCTTAGGCTAAATAGGACTTTTGTTATAATGCAAATGGTAATTGCTCTACTTCCTATTTACGTCTATAGTAATAACATTGATAAGGAATTAATTCATAGGACAATCTCAGTTACCTTCTCCATGGGAGGGAAACAGACTTCATGGCTTCTCCTTCACTGGGCAGCACTCTCAGTTTAGGTGTTTATCAATTACTTTCAGCAAATATTAATTATTATTGTTTCTCTGTTTTTTTTAACAGGAGTCAGAATTACATCAACAATACAAGTGTTAAAACTTATCAAACAGGCTGGTGAAAGAGTCACCATATATTATGAGAGACCGGTTGGCTATTCTCAGCAGACTCCATTAGCCCAAGATAATCTATCACAGTTGGACGAGTCATCATTTGCAGATGACTATTTGCTGAATGAAATAGATAACAAAGAATTTGATAAAGAATTTGAGGACTTGGCAAATGCACTAAAGTCAAGTGAATTCAAAGATGATTCTTCAACCAGTCCCAAGCATACACCAGTTTCACTTGCTGTTAAACCACCTGGAACCGTATCTCCAGTGTTAAATCGCAAGTTACATCTAGGAAGTTATCAGACATCTTCAAGGGTACTTTTCAAAGAGGCAGCCAGACAAACGACACTCAAAAATCCTGAGAACCCGGATGGAAGTCAGCAGACGAACAAACAGCCACAGATAAATGTAACCAAACCACCTGTACCACCCAGGCCACAAATTAAAGTGTCAACAGTTTCTAGCGAAGTTCAAAATAAATTAGAAACTGGTGACTTATCTTCTGAGAAAGTAGACAGGCTCCCTCTTCCTGCAAGTAATGGAGATAAGAATTCAGAAAAGATAATCAGAATTATTGATCTAGGAGAAGAAACTACAGGATCCAAACCCATTGCAAATAAATTAGAAATAGCTAAGGAGCCTTCAGAAATTTCACAAAGTTCTAGAATAACTATAAATAAATCAGAAATATCAAAGGAAAGTATAGAACCTCAACAGAATATTAAAGCACCTATCAATAAATCTATTATGAGCAAATTAGAACTGTATAAAGACATTACAGATTCTTCACATTGTTCACTGAATTCTAAGGCAGTAGAAAACCATAATACATGGGAATCACCAGAAATTCCTTATCATAATCGAGCAGGTAAATGGGCAAGGACAAAGGGCTCTTCCTACATATTTGAAGTAGGAAAAGAACATACCTACCTAAATATTGGTATTTGGTGTAGAGACCCTTTCAAACTAGGTGGGCTGGTTTGTTTAGGATATGAAAGTGTAAAACTTGAAGACATAGCATTAGATTGTATAGCTACATCCTCTATGGAATTCTTTAGGCTATTTCGATTAAATCCTCCTGCACCTAAAGCTGCAGTAACTAGAACAGCTTTGCGTAGTTTGATCTCACACAAAGGTTTCAATGAAAAGTTTTGTTATGGTGATGTCACTATACATTTTAAATATTTAAGAGAGGGTGAACCTGAAGATTCAAGTTTTCTGTTGGAAAAAGAGAAAGAAAATATTTCAGAAGAAGAAGCAGCTCCTGTTCTTTCAAAAGACGATCCTTACTTTGGACAAGTTACTTATACGGAAAATAGGCATAATTTCCAAGATACTCAATTTCAGAATCCAACTTGGTGTGACTACTGCAAAAAGAAAGTTTGGACAAAAGCAGCATCTCAGTGTGTGGTTTGTGCATACGTTTGCCACAAAAAATGTCAAGAAAAGTGTCTAACTGATGCTCCCTTCTGTTTAGGAGCCTCAAGGCGGCTTGATCGAGTTCTACAGCCTTTCAAATCTGAAAACCAAGATTCTCAGTCCACACAAGGAACTCGTGTTGATTCAGAATTAAAAACTGCAAATAAGGCAACAGGTCTAACAAGACACATCATCAATACAAGCAGCCGATTCTTAAACCTCCGTCAAGTTCCTAAAGTGCGTATTCATGATCAAGGACCTGATGTGGTAGAACCTTCACCAAAGCAGACACCACTTCCTTCTGATAATGAAGGTAGCGATACAGAAACTGGTGGCCCTAGTAGTCCTTCCAAGCACATAACCACTCCAGGGATTAAGTTACCAAGGAAGGAAGGAGGACTTGATGATAGTGTTTTCATTGCAGTGAAAGAAATTGGCCGAGATCTTTATAGAAGTTTACCTACAGAGGAAAGAATCCAGAAATTAGAAATTATGTTGGAAAAACTTCAATACGAAATAGACCAGGAACTGGAGAACAACAATTCTTTAATTAGAGAAAAGAAAGAAACAACAGATACAAGGAAAAAAGTGCTATTGGCTGCTGCATTGGCTAAATCAGGTGAAAGATTGCAAGCCCTGACACTCCTTATGATTCATTATAAAGCTGGCATTGAAGATATAGAAGCTTTAGAAAATACTGCTTTAGAACTTGGATCTAGAAAAGAGGATAAAGATGAAGAAGACAACAACTTAGTGGAAGAAACAGATAATGAAGACGAAGCTGCTTTAGTAATGGCACCAGTACTTGAAACCCTACTAAAAGAAGAAGAAAGACTTGAATCCCAGAATGTGTCCGTAGACTGATGCTGCACATTTGGCCTTGCAGATGATAAACCGGGAAACACTTTGCACTTAATCAAACTACATCAGATACTTCAAAACGTAATTAAACACTGATATAATATATACAAGCTGCTTCTCCATTATTTTCAAACCCATGTAAGGAAATGGTTTTTATTTCCAGGTACAATATGATTTTGTTTTGTTGAACCATGTTATACTTTAATAACATTTTGGGACTTTATACTAGGTGATTTTTAATTTATTTGAACTTTTTTTCTAAAATGTGTTTCTAAAATACATTAGGGTAAGTTGTAAACCTGTACAAAGCATTCAGAGGGATGCTTTATGAAGTGGGCTGGCATGAGTGAAGCACCCTTTCAAGGCAGCCACTTCCTCCATAAGGCTCAGCATCAGCGCTTCGAGGGCTTTCTCAAGTCATCTCTGCGGACATGTTCACACATAGCCTGTTTCCTGACAATCTTTATGGAAATGTTGTCTTCTGAAGGGCACAGCTGCCTCTATGTTTCAAGAAAGAGCCCTTTACTCACACCAACACACTTTCTGAATTGCCTTTGAAATGCTTTGCACAGTTTCTGTTCTCATTTTTGTTCCTTTCATTATTCAGATTTAAAGCTTTTCATTTTTACTTTGTACTCAAATTAGAACTACTGTAGCAACTGCTGAGGGGCCAGTTTTGAAGATTTTTGTTAGGCTTTGCCATTTGCTTATCCAGTTTATTTTGGAAAGGGGATTGTGAGTTTCAGGGTTTTTTTGTTTTGCCAATGATGCATTATAGATAACAGTATTTATTTGTTTCTTTGTTTATTTATTTATTTATATTTCAAATTTCCATCACCGCCCATCTCCCCGGAAAAGGGGACTCTGGGCAGTTTACAATCAAAATTAAAACACATAAGTTACAATATAAAAACTCTATAAAAATAAAATAAATATAAAATATAAAATCCAGCAGGTCAGATCTTGTTTGTTGGGGAGAGATCTATAATAGCCACCCCCAAGATGAACTGGTGCCCCTACCACCCCAAGTGAGGCAGCAGAGCCAGGTTTTTAGGTTCTTCCGGAAGTCCGGGAGCAAATGGGCCTGTCTCACCGCTGGGGGCAGAATATTCCAGAGGGCAGATGCCACTGCAGAGAACGCCCACCTCCTGGACCCCACCAGGTGGAATTCCTTTACTAGCGGGGCTCATAGCATGCCCTCTCTGCATGACCGGGTGGGGTGAGTCAATGCTATGGGGATGAGACAGTCCCTCAGGTAACCTGGCCCCATGCCATGTAGGGCTTTAAAGGTGATAACACCTTGAATTGGACCTGGAAGCAAACTGGTACCCAGTGCAGCTCGCACAGCAGTAGTGTCACATGTTCCAATCTTAGGGCACCAATAACTGTTCACGCGGCTGCATTCTGGACCAGTTGAAGCTTCCGGATACTCTTCAAGGGTAGCCCCATGTAGAGCGCATTTCAATAGTCTATGTGGGAGATGACCAGGGCATGAGTGACTGCCTCTCGTTCCAGGAAAGGGCATAACTGGCGCACAACACGAAGTTGCACAAAGGCCCTTCTGGCCACAACTGCCACCTGCTCATCGAGCAGGAGTCGTGAGTCCAGGAGGACCCCCAGATTACGCAGCAGGTCTGAATGGGGCAGTGCAACCCCATCCAGAACTAAAGAT
The DNA here is from genome assembly GCF_035149785.1 of Candoia aspera. Classification (NCBI taxonomy): domain Eukaryota; kingdom Metazoa; phylum Chordata; class Lepidosauria; order Squamata; family Candoiidae; genus Candoia; species Candoia aspera. The sequence continues at coordinate 58,265,871 of NC_086158.1, read as the reverse complement.
AACTTCCCAGATACAGAGTAACCATCAACCCACAGCCACTCCATCTTACCAGGGTTCAGTTGAAGCCTATTGTTTCCCATCCAGACCCCCACAGCCCCCAGGCACTTGGAGAGGGCAGCTACCGCATCACTTACCTCACCTGGGATGGAGATACATAACTAAGTATCATCGGCATATTGATGATATGTCCCGTGATGACGGATGATCTCGCCCAGCAGTTTCATGTAGATGTTGAACAGGAGAGGAGAGAGAACTGAACCCTGCAGCACTCCGCAATGGAGGGGTTGAGGGGCAGATCTCTCCTATCACCACTGATTGGGACCAGCCCTGGAGGAAGGAGGTGAACCAGCGCAAAACTACACCACCCCCAACTCCCTGAGCCGGCCCAAAAGAATACCATGGTTGATTGAAAGCCGCTGAGAGGTCAAGAAGAGCCAGGATGGATGCACTCCCTCCATCCTGCTCTCCCCAGAGATCATCCATAAGTGCGACCAATGCAGTCTCTGTCCCATATCCTGGCCTGAAACCTGACTGAAAGGGGTCCAGATAATCTGTTTCCTCCAGAATCCTCTGGAGCTGCAACGCAACCACTTTCCCAACCACCTTTCCCAAAAAGGGAAGATAGGAGACAGGGTGAAATTGCCCAGTATAATAGGGTCCAGGGATGGCTTCTTGAGGAGGGGGTGTACCAGCGCCTCCTTGAAGGCAGCTGGAAACTCCTCCTCCCTCAAGGATGTATTAACCATCGCCTGGACCCAACAAGTCACCTCCCGGGCTGATTTTACCAGCCAGGAGGGTCAAGGGTCAAGATGGCATGTGGTTGCATTTGCAGTCTGGAGGATCCTGTTCACTTCCTCAGGCCCAACAGGATCAAACCATTCCCAGATAACAGGGTAAGTACATCCCTTCAGCATCTCCCCAGACTATGCCTCATGCTTAGAGTCCAACTTAGAACGAATCTGAGTGATTTTATCCTGCAGATGCTCAGAAAACTCCGCACAGCCCTGTAAACAGATCACTGATTCCCCATTACCCAAGAGGGATTGGGTAATCCTAAGCAGGGCTGCCGGGCGGCATTCTGCGGATGCAATAAGAGTGGAGAAATACTGCTGTTTCGCCGCTCTTAACACCACAAGGTAGGCCTTAATAGCAGCTCTAGTTTGTGTTTGGTCAGATTTGCTCCTTGTCTTTCTCCGGTGGCGCTTTAGATGTCTCTTAATCCTCTTCAGAACCTGCAGCTCCTCCATAAACCACGGGGAGTGCTGGGTCAGATGAGGCAAGAGAGGTCACACAGGCGTGATCCTGTCCAAGCCCCCTGCCACCTCCCTATTCCAGGCCACGGCTAGGGCCTCCGCTGGGCTGTGCAGTAGATCCTCGGGTATAACCCCAGCTCCCTCTGAAACCCTACCGGGTCCACCAGGGTCGCCATGAACTCCTGAGCCACCTCTGAGGCACGCCCCAGAGATGGCAGATTGAAGTCCCCCAGAACCATAAGCCTGGGGTACTCCCTCCTCAGGCAGGGAGGTTGCCATGCAGCAGGGAGGCTGGTACAGCAGCAACACTCCCAACTGTTCTCAGGCACCCAACTTGAAGAACAGGGTCTCACAACCAGCCACTTGTGGAGCAGCGCCCCTGAAGGCTACTAGAGACTCTCAGATCACAACTGCTACCCCACCTCCCCTGCCCTAGCATCTCGGCTGATGCCACACCTGAAACCCGGCTGGGCACATTTCTGAAAGGGCTACCCCCCCCCCTTCTGGGCCCAGCCAGGTCTCAATGATATACACCAGGTCAGCCCCCTCCTCTGTGATTAAATCACATATGAGGGGGGCCTTGTTGTTAACTGACCTGGCGTTAAGCAGCAGCAGTTGGAAGCCGGGGCCCTCAAGGATCTGCTGACCAGGGCCTGGGTCTGAACACAGAGGGCTGGAACATGCCACTGGTAACGAACACCGGGGGTGTCTTCCCCGAAGATGACCTGCCCTCTGATTCCTGCCATAGCATCCCCGGCCCGTCACCACCTCGATAGAGTGACCTGCCCTACAACCCCCAGAGTTTCCAAGCCCAGTTGCCTCCATTCCCAGACCTCCGGAAACCCTGGATTGAAACAAGGGTTCCCTCCCCCACACACCCAAACTCCCACACACAATCAGCCTCAAGTGATGGCATTATGCCTTTATTTTCAACTATTTGGTAACATTAGAGAGGACTGAATTTTTTGAAAAGGTAATATATGCTTTACTCTTTTCTTCTGTAGATGTATTAGAATCTTTAGCTGGGAAAGACCTTTAAAGCACATACCATTGAAACAACCCTCATCAGATTTTCATTTCCCTGCTCAAAAATGTCCATAGGCATTAGGTTTTGCCTATACATATACTATACCAATGTTTTATAGAAATGTATTGAGAATGTGCCAGCAGGTTTTTGTTTGTTCATGTAACTATAGATGGAGGCTTCATAGAATATACCCTTATGTAATGTAATACTGTTAAGCACCAGTGAGAAAATTTAAAATTTAATGGTAGCCTTATCTGTTTATTTTTGCCAGAGAATCTATGACTTAAAAATTAATGTTTAAAAGGATAAAAAGAAACACTAAATTATTTACTCTCCTGTGCTTGTAGTGACATCTCGCACAAAAAAATGACAGATCCTCAGCATCTTAAGATTGCCCCCAGCTCCATTGGTTCCTGAGTCCAGCAAAATAAAATAAACTTTGCCACCTTGTTGGAAGAAACATGAGGATTGTTACTTAGGGTTAGGGTTATTTAGGTGTTTCAAACCCATATTTCTTAATATTTTGTTTTCATGTCCTTCTTCATCATTATTTTTGGTAAAACCGGCTAGCATTCTAAATCACTCCTATCTTGACTAACAAGCAACCACTCGTGCTACTGCATAAGCATTGTTTTGCTGTTAAAATGGGAGTGAACGATGTCCCAACATTTTTATCCTTATAACTTATTCTTACAATAAAAAAGCAAACAGTTGAACTGAATAGCTGCCAAATTAACATAGTCCATACTTTTTTAAAAAGGTAAAACTTAATTTTGGGGTATTTCCCCAAATGAACCAATAATGTTCAATCAACACTGTATTTAAGGAATATTTCAGAATTCATCAGCTTAACAAGTTTGCATAAACTAGGATATTTTTCCTTTAGCTTCTGTCCAGATACTAACTTGCTGATGATAATACAATTACAGAAATACTACAGGTGTTAGGTTTACTAAACTAACATTGTATAGTTATCTGTTAATGAAAGGGGCATGAAAAGTTGGGTATCAGTACTCCACTGTGACGATTGTATAATGTAAGTTAAATATAGTGCAATATTCTAACTGTTGCGAGAGAATGGCAGCAAAATAATAGTATGGTAGCATCAAGGAAAACATATAAAGCGTAGAATTAGAATAAATACTGTTTTTAAGAAGCAACTATTAATACATTCCTTTTATATCCTTTGCTTCTCTGCTTTACTATACACAGCTGAAAATAATAAATACCACTAGAAGCAAGAGTATCTTGATGTGGTGGTATGTTATTACTTGACACTAGCATATATTTATGGAAATCTGCCTGAGTTGATTGTCAGATGATTTTATCACGAGAACAAGCTTTAATAAAAGTTTTTTAAAATAAATTCTGTTTCTTTGTTACAAGCTGTTAATATTTAACGAATATTTTGGCACATAACTAAAGCTTTTTTTTTTTTTACTCCATGCCTATGCTGTTTTCTAGACCAATGGCTTCCAACATTCTGCATTCAGTGAAACTTTTCAGTTCTGTGGAAGGGTGGTAGATGAAAGATAAAGATCATATTTATCTGTGAATGATACTAGGTTCATTCTTTGATAGGCCTAGGTTAGAGTTAGGGAAGCCCCATCAGTGAAATCTTTTATGGACCCTTTCCCATCCGGGTTCCTGCCCAATGTTTTTGACTTCAATTCTCATCAGATCCAGCCAGCCTTGTCTGTAATCAGAGGACTCCAGATTCGGAAAGGCTACTGGAGAAATACAAGAACTAGATGTCCCAGTTACTAGGATAGGTACTTGCTCTTTTTTCTAGTAACACATTTTCTAAGGAGCTTCTCTACATTTTCAATACTCTACGCTACAGAGGATTTAAGGTTGTGAAATACTTACTCCTTGATTGAGAAATTCTTGATAAATCTGAGGAACTTAATTAAAAATCATAAATTAAAACATTGCTTTGGGATGATTAAACAAGTTTACCTACAAAGTAAGTGCAATGGGGTTGTTTGTGTTTTCATAATTATTTGTGTTCCTATTAGACTTTAAATAACAGAATTCTTAAACATACTATGTGATGCAACTTCTTGAGCTTGTAGCAATCTAATACCAAATATCACAGTACTAAGGGTTATGTTTAATATCACAGTCTCATTGAAGCAGTTATGAATGCTTAAATATGAACACTTGTGTTATTCTCCTGTAAGATTATCAGTATGACTTTTGACAGAGCATTATCTGAAAACCTGTTACTTCCAAGCACACCTATTGGAGAGAAGAAGATAATTTATATTTTAAAAAAATTATCTGTTTTTTAAAATGTACAAGGAAAACCAGAATATCAGTAAGATGAATATAAATAAAAATTATATTTTGTAGAGGAATTGTTAAGTTCAGCACACTGTGTCTAGATATGCAAGGCAGCTATATTTCAAGTAATATGCTGCATAGAAACCAAATACAGATTAAGATAAATACTCTTCTCTGTAATAAAGGTACCACTGAAATAAATGTTAGTTATAGATTATATGAAAGGAAGATTTGAAATGAATTAGAATAAATTGGTTAATTACAATAGCACCCCAAGTGTCCCTGAGGTTCACTGTCAAGTGGCAATGATTATAGTAACAGGCAGTTTAAATATTTAGAAGAAAACAGTAATTCATATCTCTGTCTCAGAGTGTTCTGACCCAGGAATCTCCAGCACCACTTATTGTTTACCATGCTGACACAAGAAGGTCAACTGTGAGGGAAGAATGATGTTTGAAACTCTCCTAATCTTTCACAGTGGTGTATTGTTTTGTTGTTTAAAACTTCCTACCCATAATTTAGGGAGTCTACCAAAGAGTTGTAGATACAGAGCGTCTCTTTATCTGCCCAAGATTTGAATTTAGGGGAGCAACTCTGCAAGTTGGTGAGAGACTAGAGGCATCATCAAGTGCCTCTCTTCCCATACACTCCTCTCACTTGCATATACACATACATACACGGAGACACCTGTTTAATTGTCTTCTAAGATAAGGTTTTCTAAGCCTTATGCAAAGGGAGCTGTTGACTCTTCAACATATGGAACAATTACAACAACAACAACAACAAAAGACCAACGTTTTCTCTGCCCCCAAATCCACATCAGCAAACAACTGTGGATTTAAAGCACTTTCTCTGAAATTCAGCACAGTCATTCTGAGAGCTGTCATACCAACGGGGCAAGGGAATGAAGACTTGGTGTCTTACCTTTCTGCACTAACTGGCACATAAACAGTAGCAAAACATCACATAGTTACCTTTTATTTCTTTCACAAAATAACATTCCATTCTTATTTTCTGTATAACAGAACAATAACAATTCATCTAAAGCATTTCCAAAACTTGACCAAAATATATGTTTTATACATGGAAATGACACACACAAACACACACTTTACAAAACTATATAAAGTTTCTGCTTTAAATACAAACCATCTGCTGATACATTAGAAAAGGCACAGAGATCAAGTTTACAAACTGTTATGTATACAACACTACATAAATATTTGATACTTACATGGTCCTACATTAGTTGGATTTTTATTTTCACAACGAAGGCCATAGTCCATGGGCTTATCTCAACACTGAGAGAACAGTGCCAGAGGAGTCAATAGATTGCAATATAGACCATTATGTATCAAGAACTGGAACATTACCTGCCTTCCATTTATCAAACTACCCAGTCTTCAAATCTCTTTAACCCTGTTTTGCATATTTTCTTCAAAAGCACAATATGTTGCATTCAAGGAAAGGTGTTAATCCATTTCCATCTGCTGATGTCTAATGGATAGTTAGAAGCAAAGGAGTCACTCTGTGAATAGACTTTGTATGAATTTCATTTTCTGCAAACACCTAAAAGTCTGACAGTGTTAAAAAGCAGGTGTGTCCTATAACTTTTTAATTTGCAAAAACAATACTGTAGAAAAATAAAATTTTAGCATAAAGTGTCTGCCAGATACTTTACTTATTCTAGTACAAGTCTACTAGGGAATATAACTGCCTGGTCTTCCTTTTGATAATCAGGTAGCGTTTTTACAAAGCAGATCTCATAAATGGGAGTTCAAATGCTGGCAGTTTTGCTTCTAGTTTAAATAGGCACATATTAGAACAGTTTTATCAAGGAGTATGCTCAGACTAATGGTGCAGCATGAGGCTTAATCTTAAAACTCCAGAAACAGACTGATCTGGTATAGCCATTCCATTCTGATCTTTGGATCTGATGCAAGATTTGGAGGAAAAAACAGAACTCTAGTCTAACATGGGAAAAACTGAATTAGTCATCAGTCTTGTTTCTTCATTAAATGGGATAACATTAGCAGAAAAACTAAAGCTTCATGAGATGAAGCATGGCAAACTTTATAGAAATTACTACAAAAGTTTTGGGGCTATGTTCCTTATTTTAAAATGTCCCAGTATTGGATGTTGTTTTGTGACAACATGTTCAAATTTGTAGCATCAGTAGCTTCCTTGGAGGGAATCATCCAAACTGAATTTTAAATAGATGGGGAATATAAATCAAAGAGGATCTTGTAAAGAATTTTCCTTGTATATGGAGAAGTTCATTGCTTGAGGATTGGCCAGGTCAGGTACTTGACATAGCTCAAAAACACAAACCTTTGCAGAAGCTGAGGACATAAAGCACATGATATAACTAAAGGTACTTCTTCAGTCTTCAAGAAGCTATAATTGGGCCCTGCAGTTCAGGATAATGGAAACAACAGTTCCTTTCATGTAAATGACAAAAAAGTTTGCTGCATTATCACTGTTTGCATTATGCTGAAGCTCCAGATAATAGATCAAGGCGTGGTCTCCATCCCAGGGAAATAAAAATCTGTTCTGAATTACCATATTTCAATTTGGGATCTAGGACTTGTCTGAATCTGATACACACTCTAGTTCAAGCTGACATAAGAAGAGTATAAGCAGTAATCATATAATTTTTTTTCTTTCTGTACAATTTTGGATGTATGTAATGAATGGCATGCAACCATAGTAACAGCTATTTGAAATTTGAATATTCAGATAATGTACTAGACATCAATGTTTATATGAGGATAAGATACCAAATTTGGACAAGTTTGATAAGATGAAAAATATTCAGCAATTTTCAATATATATTTTATCAGTACCAATGCAAAGTTAAGATGAACCAATTATTTATATCAAACTTCGCTTTCCCAAATGCCACATGGTTTGCAATGAAATTGATTCTCTATTAGCCATATATATAAAGTTTTGTTCACTCTACATCATTCTTAATTAGGGTAAGCGTAAATGAAAGTTTATAGTTTCAAGCAAAGCTAATTTGAAAAGTGCAAAGTATTATAATTTTTAAAAAATATACAGTCTCATCATTCATAACTGCTAGTTTCAGGCAGTCATTGCTTCAATGAATTAAATTAAAATGTAAGGGAAATGTTTGTGAACTAATATTTTAAAGGCATGGATCTAGACTGAGATGTATACATTTACAAAATGCATAAGGTTAAACACAAAATCCCCTAAAATCTTTTTTATAAGGCAGTGGGTAATCTTGATCAAGGGCAATAAATAACTATACCTTTGGTTTCATTTTGTTTTACAAGTTCACAATTAAAAATACAGTACAACTAAAACTTTCTGATGAAATGTTTCACAGGAAAAGTCTGCTGTATCACTGAACTACCAGTACCATTTTTTAAGCATTATTCATCACTCTCCGATTCTTCATCGTCACCACCTAACTGATGTGACTGGACGCTGTTCTGTGTATACATTTTGGTTTTAAAATGACAGTTATGATCCATAAGTATTGCCTATAAAAGAACAGAGCTATGATTATAATATTACCAAGTATTGTATTGCTCTGCATAACAACAGAAGACTTCAAGGCCAGTATCACTTAAGCATATACAACATAAGATTAATTTTCAAAAGTTAAACGTATCTGCTTGTTTTATACTAGCCTATTAGTGTTTAGCTTTTAATATAAAACGCTTCATGTAGCTACCCTGCTTACTAAATATGATAATACAAAACAGTTTAATCTAATTGCTTGTGAATTAATCTGAACTAAAGCTGGAACTGCAGGCATTAGTTATCTACAGCTAAAAAAAATGTATCGTAGAAATATACTATTTCAGCTATGTGGACATGCTGTTTCCTAAATGTGAGCCCAAGCAAATATGGGGGTCTTGGTCAGCTACTAAGGAGCAGCAGTTCAGAATGGAGAGGTCAGCTGTCCCTAGTGTGGAATTATCCAGATAACTGGCAGAATATCACTATTTGTCAATCATTCTGCTGTTTGGTCTACGTACATGCTAGATGATTAAAGAAAAGTAAATGACATAGCACCCCTTTTAATGTATTTAAAAGCAGTCATGCTGATTATTTTGTTGCAGAAAATGTAGACGTAGAAGACATGCTACAAAAGATGTTCTGTACTGAGTCCACAGAAGAACAAGAAATAGTTCTGTGCTTACCATTTTTTCTTCCTTGGCAGGTGGACTGCGCAGAAAGAAACACAAGGGGGCAAAGAGGATATCAATAATTCCTATAATTGTCATGAGCCATGGAAACCCAATTGACTTTGCAATAGCACCACCAACAGATGGACCTTTGGAAATACAAATTGTTTAACCAAAAGAAAGAAGAAAAAGCTGAGGACTATTAAATAAGGAAAAAGACCTGATCTAAAACATTGGGCTACTTCATGCCTAACACTAAATCAGAGATCAGACAAGTATGCCAGTCCAAACTGCCTGACTGCTCTCAACTGGCCCCTCCTACAAAAATGATAAGTCAGTTACCTATGTTTATGTTTAATTAGCATTACATACAAACCTGGATAACAGAGTTCATCTAACATGCTGCAAATTGAAGCCAGGTTTGCTTAGGAATGCCAAGGGATCCCAGTTGGCATACAAAGATGAACAAGCCATAGACTAAAACTTCCTTGTTTGTTTAGCCACTCCCAACAGAAGGAGGACCTAAACAGGAGTGATTGACAATGTGCACCAACACATTGTTCATAAGATGTTTTGTTATGCAGGAAGCCAGAATACTCTGAAAGCATAATCAGATCTTAAGCATGTGAGCAAACAAATTTCTGGCTGCTGCTTACTGAAATGCTTAGTATAATGTTCTTTCTTCATTACCATAGTTCTCATAATTTCAGGAACTGAAGAGTGAAAACAGGAAATCAGCTTGTTCTCACCCTAACCCATCCCTTTTGCCATTATCTGACTATTTTTATGTAGCTTTCTTTCAGAAAGTTTCAACAGCAGAAATGGAGACCCTAAGTCCCCAGGGTGCCCCTATTGACTTTCATGCAGGCCTTGGGACTCCTCCCAATTCCTAAAAATAGGTAGCATGGTTTCCTAGCATCTGGGGCAGGAAAGACAAGAAAGGCTTAGTGTAAGTCCCAGAATAAGCTTTAAATAGCTCTTCAGCATGAGATGAAACAGCCTTCAATGGCAACCCCCCACCCCAAAAACCCCTGGCCTTCTTAAACAGTATTTGAAGCTTTTTATATATATATTGGTAGCAGTTCAGTATATTTTTAAATACTAACCATAGATTTGTGGAAGTGCGGGGGGAGGGGTTAATACAAAATAGTACAAAGCTCTAAACCCTTCTACAAACAGTTTTTAATGTTAAGTGCATTTCATATAAACAGGTTAAGTCCTTACCTAAAGCAAAACCCATGCAAAATGCAACATCTGCGATTGCATAAACACTCCCATAGACTGAAACATGACGCAGATCAACAAGGTAACCCATAATAGGCATCAGTGAGGAATCCACCATCCCTGATTATAACACAGAAAAAGAGTATTTTAAGGACAATCTCCAATTTCTCTCCAAAGTATATACATACAAAATAAAATGGTTATAAATAATTTTTGAAGGAAGTATGTATATGTATAGGTGGGACATGGTGGCACTGCAGGTTAAACCGCTGAGCTGCTGAGCTTGCCGATTGGAAGGTTGGCGGTTCGAATCTGCGTGACGGGATGACCTCCCATTGCTAGTCCCAGCTCCTGCCAACCTAGCAGTTCGAAAACATGCCAATGTGAGTAGATTAATAGGTACCGCTTCAGCTGGCGTTCCATTTAGTCATGCTGGCCACACGACCACAGAAGTGTCTACAGACAAACACCGGCTCTTTGGCTTTGAAACGGAGATGAGCACTGCCCCCTAGAGTCGGGCACGACTGGACTTAATGTCAAGGGAAACCTTTACCTTTACTATGTATATGTATAGTGCCCAGCTTTATCAAATTTACTACAGAATTTTTAAACCAAAAGGTATTCTAGAAGTAGCAAAATCATATTCCTTTCAACACAATGCAGTCAAAATTTCAAATAGGCTATGCTTTGTTTACCAGAACTGGAACAATGATCTCAAAAGTATTTGTAGGATATTAAGAAGAAATTTTGCTTCAAATGTCAAATTTGCTTTATTCTAATAAGCATTGTTTGCTCCTCCAAATTGGGACTACCTTTCACAGAGAGGAACCGCCCAATCCTGCCTAGTCTATAAAAGTATCATACCAGTCTCATAAACCTTGTCCTGATAACAGGTGTAAAATCAGTGGGTTATGATAATCAGTATCAGATCTGAAATATCATTAGATAGCAAAAACCTTTAATAATTGACATCAGGAATCCACCATCTAGTTTATTATGCCATCTATATACCATCTATATTAATTATATATTGTTGAAGAATCAAAGTTCTTCAACAATATATATTTCCCAAAGTTTAGACTTCATATAATTAATTTTGTATCCTGCTATGATGCAAAATTCAAATGAAAAGTATATTATCTTCAACTGCGTGATTTTACTCAACATTTTAAATTAATGAATACTAATGTTTTCTACTAATGTTTGGTTTTATTTTACCATAAACTGTCCTCAAGTCTCCTTCTATATTCGCCTGGATAGCCAGACGGATACATCAAGCCAGTAGAAGAGATATTGAACTCTGTAGCTATTACACCTGAGTTGCTAGACCATTTTTCAAACCTTCTGCCATAATACAGGAATACAGCATTTCGAAAAGAACTGTCCTGCCACAGATAAAGTTGGTGCTAATATAACTAACACTCACCTTCATCTGCAAAAGCCTATGTATGAAAGGCAATGAAATCTTTCTGTGAAGGATTCATCAAAAATGTTTAGCGTTTTCTATATTTATTGCCAGAATGTTCACAAAATACGTTCTGCTACTTTGTACACTTTGTGCAAGAGGATGAAAGCTTTTACTAAATTTAAAACTGGTAATTATATGCTGGAGTCAGTTATCCAAGAGCTACTTTTGCTATAATTAAAGATAATTTATTAGAATATAATCAATCCAATGTTATTCACTAATGTCAAAATATCATTATACAAATTCTCTACCCTGTAAAGACTCTTTATATTCTACAGAATGACATATGTATATCTAATTATTGCACCATCTGTCACATCTGTTATGATACAATAAAACTATGTTTAATTTTCCTGCTGGCAGCCCAGTCTAACAACATTACATTGAAACAGAATAGGATTTCTTATATGTCTTAGGCACTGATAGTCACTGCTGACTGTATTTACTTCTTTTGTAGGTTCCAAATGATGTAAAATATTGCTTTTTGAAAGGAAACAGCATTATGTTTCACTAATGTAAACACTAATTAGCTCTATTTGCAGTATTTTTAAGGTTTTGTATACTTTCAGAAACCACAGCCAAGCCACAGGTTTCCATATATTACAATGGTTAATGCATATTGCTGCATACAATCTTCTTAGAACATTGGAATCTTAACTGTGCTGAGTACTTGTTAGTAATGAAAATGGGGTAGGTTCCTTATGTTAAAGCCATCATATTTCAAAAATATGCATGCATCTCTTGGGTTCAGAGTCCAGTCAGGAAGGAGATCCAAATTACTAGTTGGTACCACATGTTGCAACTTAATTAAAATATGAAATATAAAGTAGTGTATCTGGGATCGCAAAGCAAACCCATATATCAAGTTGAGCTGTTTTCTATGTTACCTCTTCTACCACTGTCCAACCTAAACATGAGATGCATCTCATCTATCTCCCCTTCTTTCACAGAACTGTGCATATAAATAGTCTAGATGTAGCTGTACACAGGAAGATAATGTCCCCTTTCAAATTCATTTAATGTAATTGTGATAGAAATCAGAAACTACAGTATATAACTTATATGACTCTACTGATATTTTATGTAAAAGTGAAGATTCTACGTAACACATTAAACAGAATGTAGCTTTGCATACTCTCTAAACCAAATTTCCAGCCATTTTTTTTCCTTACCAATGGCAAAGCCAACTCCAAAATTTGGTGCTATGAGTCCATATATATTTTTAGCAAGTGGTACCTGGAAGTAAAAGAAAATGAAATATCAAAGTGTTGATATTGGATGTGTTTTTCATCAGATGAGCAGACAACTTTCATCAGCTTGAGGGTTTTGCTAGATTTTGTGTGGCATATGAGGAGCCACATTAAATGAGGCATCAATTTTGCCCCTTAAAGTTTCCAAACCAAAAATTTTGGCACCACCCACTTGGGATGGAGGCCCCAAAAGGCCAGGCAGTGAGGCATATCTTCTAGAACCTTGCATTGAACTTGTTAAGGTTGTGCAGTGTATCATTTCTGTGTTTGGTATAAGATTCAAATAGTATAACATAATGTTTTAGTTTAAGGTCAGTGTACAGGTTTTAGTAACATCAGTTACACATACAAAGTCTTCAGCTATGAGAACTGAAGCAGGACTGTTTCATTGCACTGTGGTATGTTTTCATACTACAGTTTGTAATAGTGTGGGACTTGGTTCTGATGGTTTTTGCTTCATGTAAATTCTGCAGAACCTTTTAGAACTCATTTTCATAGACCTTTGTCCACTTGGAATACTAAATAATCTTTATTCTACATAAAGCTTAATTTTATATAAAGCTTAAAAACCTAGATTGTTCAAGGATTTACATCTGACTGTACATTTCTCCCAGATTTGCAATACAAGTACGTGATGCACACAAAAACACAGATATGCTCAAATGTGGTTCAGTAAACCTGAGACATGCCACATAGGTCAGATATGGAATTTATTCAATAGAACTGAAGTCCAACTGGTTCTGTTTTATATATGAAAAAGCAACAGCATTTTAAAAACTGGCAGCATTATACTAAAAGACAGGGAAATGCTAAGGCTCTGGAAAATGCAAACTAAAAATGTTAATGATTGCCAGATTTCTAAGTACTGCTGACACAGATTAAAAGAATAATATAATCAAGAGGGCATAGCTCATTTTTCATTAATTCTTTTTCTCCTGAATAAAAGCAAGAGAATGAAATGGCTGCAATTTGAGAAGTAAAAGGATTTTCCACTAGAAATGCTGTGAACACTAGTTTGCCCAGCATTCATCTTCTCTAAATAAAAAGTGTATGACAAAAAGATATTGTAATGGATATTAAGTGCCAACAGCAAGATTTATATTTTTCAAAGTTTATATGTTTAAAAGAGTTTACAACCAGGAATTTGCATTTTAAAAGCCTGCATCAGGAAAATGTACACAGCAAAAAATGAGTGCTAGAGGAACTACATTAGAAAAATATTGGATAATTTATTCAAGTGCATAATAGCTTTGTAAATTAGGGGAAAACATTACAGTTTGTTTTAAAAACCCATAAAAATAGTTCCAGACCAGAATTCCACCCTACTGGGATGGACAGTAGAGCAGACAGTATTGCTAATGATCTGCAGATGCCTAGTTGTAGTACCTTTTTATAGGTTAATATACAGATTGCACTAAGGCACAATGGTTTGGGTTTTTTTGTTTTGTTTTGTTTTGTTTACCACCATGTGAGATCCCATCCATTATGAGTTTTAAACCATAATTTTACAAGTTATAAAATGTGTGAACCAAGCTGCTAGTTTGTTCAAAATTTATAATTAAATCACAGTTGAAAGTAATGTGTGGAGCCTACGTTAAGATAAATTTAAATTTACAAGCTGCTCTCTCGATTTTAATGAGTATTTAGATCTGGCCAAACCCAGTATGTTGCTTCCTACTTCATTGTTACATACAACAAAAGAGCAGAAGAGAACAGAATTGGATTTTTTGCAGTAACAACTTTTACTCACGCACAAAATGCTTATTCCCACTATTATCATCCCAATTAGGGCACAAAGCCACCTATGAAAGGAGAAACATTATCTTTTAGACATCCAGAAACATAGACACCAAATATATTTTCCTCAAGCAATATTGTAGCTAACAGCACTATGTGACTTTAAAATAAAATTGCTTCAATTATATTATTATGAAAACCACAATATGCTTTCATTAAGAATTAAGAAACACCAAGCATTTAGAAAACATTGTCTAGGAATTCAGTGTTTAAATTTAGCCTACCTTCCCATTTTGTGTGCAAGGCCCCCAAAAAGATTTGTTCCTATCAGATAAGAGACACTGGCTGGAATGAAAGCAACGCCTGAAAAATATGAATGGGTGTCTTATCAACAATGCTTTCAGTGAAGCATAGGAAAAAGCAATACATTCAGACACAGCCATTTTTATTAGAACATATCTAATAAAGGTCCACAATCTGAACCAAAAAAAAAAAAACCCATCTCTAATATCCGGGTTATTTCAAGCCTTTTGTAATCTCAAACAAGATTATCAGATTTAAACTATAATTATATTTTTAAAAGTGTTTTCATAAATTCATGTTTCTGTGTAGATGAAGGAGTATATGTGTCTATAGAACAAAATGTCAATAAAGTTTATTAAAAGGTCAATTAAACTGAAAAGTAACAAATAATTTACTAATAACTGATTTTTCCTAGAATTAAATCACAAATTAATCTACAACATTTAGAAATCCAAGTTTATAAAATAAAAACAATTTATTTATGGAGAAAAAGGATATCAGTCCATTGTTGCTATATAATGCGACTGAATACCTGTTACTGGATAACAAGAGGAGAATGCTATTCTACTGATCACATTCTGCTTGTAGGATTCCCCATTCAAATATGGCTAACCAATGTGGATACAGACTTGATAGGCCTTTGATCTGAATCAGCAGGCTTTTCTTCATTAACCCTGTTGGATCAGGCCAAGGCTTATTGTATTAAATAGATACTTTTGGGAAAGATCTATCAAGCAGACAATATATCCTTCTCCTGCTCTTGTTCCTCTGTAACTGATATTTGGTAGTCCCCAATCTAGAGGTAACATTTGTGTTCAGAACAAATAGTTCTTGATAGATTTTTCTCCATGGACATATCCAACCTCCTTTTAAAGCCATACAAGTTAGTAGCTATCACTTTGCCTTCTGGTAACAAACTCCACATGTTAATTATGCATTCTATTAAAAAGAAACTTCTTATGCCTATTCTAAATCTCATTCCAGTCAGCTGATCCCCGGTTCTAATGTTTTGAGAGAGGGAGAAAAACTTATTTCTATTCACTTTCTACATGTTATGCATGATTTCATACATGTCATTTATATCTTCTCTCTGTTGCTTTTTTTCCCTAAACAAAAGACTACTAAAGGTTTTAGCCTTTTCTCATGGAGGTGTTCATGCACCTTGAGCAGTTTGGTTACTCTCTGTTTCACTTTTTTCTTCTATATTGTTCATTTCCAAAATGCTGATCAATACATGGTATTCCAGGTGCAAGCATAACATACATTTGTAAAAGTTTTTAATTTTTTTTATTCTTCATTTTAAAAAAATACAAATATAATCAAAATACCAAGATATACAACAATAACAAATTTAAACTAAACAATCTATACAAATAAAAATGATAAAAAAAACAAGAAAAGGAAAAGAAGAGGGGGAAGGAAATGAACACATTCTACCTTATATATTATAGTTAGTCACTAGTTTACAAATATACTGTTTGGTGCTATATTATAATCAGATAAAAAATATTATTGCAAAATGTCATAACATCTATGCCAAAGAAGAACACATTGTTTCATCCTTTGTTTAGGATGACAAATATTGCCTTTTCCAGGATGGATAAGTAACACATAAGTAACTTTTCCAAAAAGTTAACCCTTAATATCTGGAATATTATCATTTTTCCAATTTCTCAATATTATTCTTTTAGCCATCCCATCATGCATGCTGCAACCAGAATTCCTCACAGACAGTCAGATTTTAGAGCTTTGTTATATAATACAACACAATAACATCTTTAACATTTAAATATTTCCCATCGATCAATCTATCTATCTATCATAAAATGCTGTTCCAGAAAAGTGTCAAGAATTCACTGGACTATATCATATGGGTCAATGAACCCTCAAATGTTTCAAATGCTCAATTAAGATGTAGACTGTATGCAGCAGCTTTGAAAAAGGCAAATCCCTTTTATAATGATCCTTAGCATAGAATTGCCTTTTTCAAAGCTGCTGCACACAGAGTCAACATCTTAATTGAGCAATTAATTAAGGAGAGTCCTGTGACCTCATGATCTTTTTCTGACTGTTAGAGATCTTTGCACTTAAAATGAGCCAGATTTGCTCTTTGCATTCCTCAGATTCCTGAAGTTGGAAAGAGCATTCTTATATCTGAGGTATTGTCTACTGCCAGATCTGTCTTAAAGGCTAATTGTTCCAAGTGTCTGAATCTCTCTTTTTGGGAAAGCCAAACCGTGAATCTGTATAGATTTGGGCAAGAGATAGGTCGAAGGGGAGAGTGCTTTGGTTCTGTTTTTGAATTGGCCTTTTCATTGAGCTATTTGCTGTGATCCCTGAAAACTACAGTCAGCTCATACCCCATCTGTGTATATGTAGGTTTTGAGGTCCCAAGGCACATCATTTCACACCCTTAAATTGATCTGCATTTGCATCATTTACCCATTTAAATAGATCATTTTGAATTTTTTCATAATCACTCTTGATACTGTGAACAGTTTGGTTCATCCACTAATGTGGCCAGATTACTACCACTGATGAATAAATTTAAAGCTCCTGTTCCCAAACAGATCCTTAAGGGATTTCGTGTTTTTATTTTTTATTTGTATTATTAAATTTATACACTGCCCATCTCTGCATAAAAGTGACTCTGGGCAGCTTACAAATAAAGCTATAAAACCATTATAAAAATAGAAAAAGTACAAAAAATAGAAAATAAAAGAGGGAAACTAAAAGGCAGAGAGAGCGTCTTAAGCCACCAACCACCCCCAGGGCTGTTATTTATTTTATTTTATTTTAAAATTTTACTTTTTGTATTTTACTTCCCTCCACTTAGAAAACTGGCCATTTATTCTTTTTTGTTTGTTTTCTGTTTTGTAACTAGTCAGAAATCCATAAAATGGTAGATCCTCTTATCCCATGACTACTAGTTTATTAAAGAGCCTTTGATAAAGGACTTTGTCAGGAGTCGAACTGTACAATAGCGGCATATGTGTTGCAGAACCAATAGGAAACAGTAACTATAATGCTATTACATTTAGCATATATACAAGTAAGAAACTACCCCCTTCACTCTGTAGTAATAATATCCCACGTTTAGCTTCCATTTGAATTCTTTCCAACCTAATGGAATTTTAGAAGGCGATTATGTAAAGGGACTAAGGTCTCCATTTGCCTATATGTCAGCAGAATAACCTTTTGAACATTGAACAAAATAGAACCGCATTTCATATAAGTGAGAATCCAGCAAAAGAAAGGTTGAATATGAAAATAGGCTAGTTCAGGTAAGAGGGAAAAAATCCAAAGAAAATTCCTCCAGTGCTTTCCTACAGGAGCAGCAGCTTGGAATGTTGCTGACTGTTCCATGCCAAGCCATTTCAGTCACATGGCCCAGAGTGGAGCTATTATTCAGGAGTTGGGAAGAATTTGGTGGATATAATTTTGCCAGTTTAATTGAATTTGTATCTACTTCTAATAGAGCATTCCAATGCTCAGCAAACCTCTGTTGAGTAAAGCCATTATGCCAGCATAGCTTACATTACAGTATGTGGCATCCCTACCATTCTCTTTATACGGAGTGTGTACAGTACATCATGGACAATCTGCCACAGTTAAGCTCTTGCCCCAGGGAAGCGTGTTGCATTGCCTTGGGGTGGGGAATGTCTTCATTCCAGTGGATCGTAAACAGCAGCTCTGTCACCAAAATGAAGCAGCATGATCACTCCCCTCTCCCAGTCATGGCATTATAAAAGGCACTGCTTTACTCCACAAATATCCATAGATACTGGCTTTCACTCTGATGAAACAAGGCACCTCTTTGAAAAACTGCACAGCCCCGTGCTTTCAAATGCGTAAGGTACTAGAAGTCTGATAATCATTCCATTAGCTAAATACAGATTTCAAAAATAATAAGTGAGCATCTATGACTAACAGTTCTGAGAAGGCAATAGCACTAACTTAGGATCAAAAATTAAATAGCTAAGTATTTTGTTGCACTTTACCCAGTTGCCATTTGCTTGAACACATTGTCTCCATCATCCAAATGGGTAAAGCTGGTTCCAGCATAGCAATTGCCATATTTGCAAAACATATTGATCCTTGAAAAGAGATGAAAAATAGATTTCTGGAATTATTTCACTTAAATTCTAATCAATAGCTGAAAAGAGCAACACTGACATGAAAAAATGCAGTATGAAGAAATGCTTGTCAAATGTACAACACTGATTATATTTAAATTGCTAGGATGGGAACAAACATTTAATCCTGTAATTTCATAAAAGTTCCAGTTCTCCAAAAATGAAACAATAAATAGTACACTATTTCCAAGACATGGAATACAATGTGTAATGACTTTTAGAAAATGTTTTAAATCTAGCAGAGGCAATGCATAGCTTTTAATATAAATAAGTTCGATTCAGTGATATCTGACATGCACATTTAGTTTTAATAAAATGTCTATTTCTATGTAGTACTTTTGATTTTCAGGTGGAAATTTTATTTGATACAGCAGTTGAGAATGAGCACAAGAAGGAAACCAAGAAATCCAAGTCTTATTGATTACTTATCACAAAATAGAACAGTTGCCATATTCCCTACCAGTAGATTCTTATATACCCAATGCCCTGATATTTGTGGAGGGAATTTCTCTCAGAGTATATTATGGAGTAATATAGTTTTTACACGAAGAACTTCAGATTCTGTAACTTGTCTTATACCACTCATGGCCTGAATGACTTTTAAAACAGTCTATACAGGTTTGATAACAATCAAAACTTAATTGCAGACTCAGCCTGTAATAACTTTTAAACCTTTACACTTCATCTAGTATTTCTTAGCTATATAGAAATTGTTTTGCCCAGGAAAAGGCTCTCCTATCACACAGTTCAGCGCCAAAATGACCACTGCTGTCATTCTTCGTTCAGATATGCCATGCTGTATTAGGCTGTCTATTTAGGATATCTAAAAGCTGGATGTGCTGTCACTCACATGCCTAAGGGCAAGGAGCAAGACCCCAGTTCTTTTCTGGCAAAGAAGAAGATGTTGCATCTAAAATATCAGAACTTAAAAAAAAAAAAAAAACCTTTGCTTTTTCAAGGTCTGTTACCTTCTTGTAGAAAAGCAGTACAATCTCCTGTGAGACTGCAAAACTCTCATAAGATTTTTTAATATTGTAAGGCTTCAGCCATTTTTATTTTTAAGAATTTATTTAAAACAGTGGTAATTTTAATTTTAAATGATGGGGTTAACAAGTTCTAGAGCACCCCCAGGCACCGTGTTATACCACAAAGTACAGATGGCTAATGAACATTCCCACCTTTAAAAGTCCTCTTTTTTCTCCTTTTAAAGTGCTTTTATTCCAAACATTAGCTAATATTTGCTTTTATAACTGATAGAGATCAATATAAATAATTTTAATATAAATATGCAGGAAGCTAATGCTATATCATTTACTCCATCATAAGAGCATTAGACAAGAACCAATTCTAAATAAAAATATTTGACATTAACATAACTACACAGATCCGAAGCTCTGCAAATCTAATCTAAAATGCTATTCATTCAATACTATATATTCACATATATTAAGCACATTTTTGTGGGGAAAAAATGAAGCATCATCTATGATACCATATTCTCCCTAAATTAATTTAATGTCTGGCAAAGATCTGTGTATGTGTGTGTGTGCGTGTATCATACATATTCAGTAATGGAGAATGACTACGAGCAATATGATAAATAGCTAATATAGTTAGGATTAAACTTTAAACTTTCTAGTTCATTCTGGTAATAAATTTCACCCCTGAGTTCGTATCGAAAGAATTTTCATTTTCATGTCAAGTATTTACATTTCATAATATTTTGTTATCTCTGAATATGCCCTCATGCATCTATCTGTGACATCCAGTTCTCTCACAGTGTGCTGTTTCTTCCTATAAAGATAAGGCTATTCAAGAGAAAACAACATTATGGCCCAGTCTGAATTTGACTAAAATTGACAATTAAACTTTATGATTGATGTTCGAACTTGAATCAGCTTGAGAAAACAGCTGGTTTTATTCTAACCCCAAACACCTCACTTCTTCCCACAGAACAGGAGAAAGAGAATTTAGTTTCCACTAGAAAAAATATGGTTTAAGTGGAGCCTAGTTTGCTAAACCAGGAAAACAATCCACAAGTTGAGGTTGCTTGATTTAGCACTTGACTTTAGTCTCTTTTAATCAACATGCTTCACACATAACCAAACTAGAAAGCTATGCAATAAAAGGGAACAAAACACTGGGAAGAGAGAATTGGGGCAGTGCCACTTTGCCCTCATGCATCTATGATTTATAACTTGGCATTCTGTGCGAAACAGCCATATGATTCTGACACCTAATTATTTAATGGTTCATTTAAAATAACTCTAAGAGCAATTGTTACCATGCAATGTAATTTTCCTTCCCAGGGTATTAGCACCCTAAGGTGCAGGATAGAATCAATTAATTGGTCCTGGACAAATAAGGTTGGACTGCTCCTTCAAGTTAATGATCAGCAAACCGAAACTCACATTCTTTGGCTGTGTAGATGAAACTAGTACTGTATGTGGCATAGTTGAAGGAAGCAGAAGGGAAGACAATAGAAAATACAGACAGGATCAAAGGAAATCAGTGGAAAGCTCTTGGAAAAGCTATGAATTATTACTGGGGATAGTTTAAGATAGTAGGGTTCAGCTCATACATTCACCAGTGGTCTAACCCAGCCCAGTGGCACCTAACTAATATAATTCTGCACAAAACGTATGCTAAAAGAAAGTATAATTTTAAGTTTAATCCAAAATGAAACTAAGGAAACTTCAGGTTACAATTAAAATTAATGAACATTTAAAAAAAACAAAAAAAACCCTTGCTCCTTTAATTTCAATGATATTTAAGTATGTCTAATAATCTCTCCCACTTTTTGACGTTCCCAATTTTGGAATTTTTCAGCCTATCTTTTCTAACACCAAAGAGCTACTTGTCAAGAGGCCAGCTGCATGTAAATCAACACTCAGAAGCATTAACTCAACAACTTTTCAGTGGTATTTGACAAACACAAACAGTGATATACAATTTCAATTTAGTATACTGTACTTTGAAAAAACATAATTGTGCATTATATCAGGTTGTAGTTGTGACACCTCTTCCATTTATTTAGTGAGTGATGCAATGATTTTGAATGTCCTACTGCTCAGGTAGCGTAGCAGTTCACCTCCAAATTCTGTGCAACAAGGTAACATAGTTATTCTCACTCACTCCAGTTAAAATGTACACATATATTGTACAACTGCAAAAAATCTCCAGGAAAAGGTTAAGGGCAGAAAATTGGGACAAGGGACCAATCATGAGGAAATCCCTGAAGAAAATTGCACAACAGCAAAAACAATGTGAAAAAGAAAAGTGTAGTCCAGAAAGGATAATTGTGAAGAAATAATGGGTCCTGGAGACATAGAATTGAAGAGACCCAAAGATAGTCTAGATCTGGGGCAAAGGAGAACTTAAAGATTGGAAATGCAAAAAGAATATATCCAGTACTTGCAGCTGTACTCTGGAGAGAAAAATCAAAAGCCAGGGAAGTTAAGGAATTATATCATCATTCAACTTCTCATTAAGGAATTCCTAAGGAATATCTGAGAAAAAATATTGCTATAATGAATCTGACAACCATACTGTATACAGGAGTTCATGAATGGTTCTGTAAAGCTTCTGTTGCATAAATTTTACTACGTACAGATGTGGGATTTTGTTTGGATTCCTAATTAGCATGAATAATTATCTTACCACTCACCAAATGTCCTGAACCCAAACCCAGCTGACTTTACCAAAGTTAATTTTACTTTTATAAGCAAAGAAAAGGCTGGAAGAAGCGCTAACCTTCAAGTAGACCTCTGAAATACTTGGAAAATAAAATGGTGGCTTTCGGGAGGAGAAGGAGGAGAAAAGAAGCAGCTGAAGGTAATAGTAGAGACTATCTGGTTTTGAATGCTGAATTTTTTTTTATTTCACTTTTCAAATAATCTGTCAAATCCAGAAAACAGTCACATATTTTTAAAAATGTAGCTATGTAAAATCCAAAAATACCTGCAGCAATAAGAATGTATGGGTCTCTCAAGAGGGTCAGTAATGATGCTCCTTTTTGGCTCTGTTAAAAGAGTTTTTTTTTAAAAAAATCAGTTTTATAAAAAGGGTGATATAAGCATTCTTTAAAAATGTTTGCTGAAGTACTTACTTCTGGCTGTATCCTAGATGGCTGCAAAACTAGCAGTTGTATTGCTACGAACAAAATGAAACAAAAAATGGGCTTCTAACTCTTCAGTGTAAACTATATAAACTATAAAACTATATATGAAACCATGAATGTTACTTCTACTTACCTCCATCAAAAAGAGCCAATGCTGCTAACACCAGGAACGGGGCTGCCTTCCCAACAAATTCATACATCACACTTCCAAAAGGTGGACCCACTATGAAAAAATTCACCAGTTTCAAAGTCACTTTTCTTAGTAAATGTTTTGGATTCTAGTAAGTTAAATGGCCAAACACCAGTAATGATTAATGGCAATTCTATATGTAGATAAATACTACATCTGGCATTTAGATTAAAACCTCATTTTCCTCTGAAGGGAAAGTTGCAATCTAAAACAAGGTAAGGAAAGCATGCACAGCCATGGCATCTGGAATTCTTTCCAACAGCTTAAAAATAGCTGTGCTCTGGGTCATGTGATGATAGAATGGGGGGGGGGGCTTCAATGGAATAGCTGCATTCTGAGCCCCTGCCCAGCTGCCCCTCATATATGGATTCACAGGGGGGATTTTCTTGATTTTTTTTTCAGAGCCACCAGCCCATGGTCCATTTTCAAACTTGATTTTTCTTCTACCAGCTTCTCCCCAACACCCAATTTGTTCCGTTCCATCCTGTTTTCAGATAATTATCCTGCTGCCAGACAGGTCCTAATCCATAATTTCTTTGCAACATTCAACTGATTGGAAGGAATCAAAAGAGAACTATCATTGTACTGAATCAATTGGGACATACAGTAACTGTTCACAAAAATGCTTGCCATAAATGAATGTGTGGTTGCCCATACTTAGAGAGCCTTCATACATTTCTCAATTATATATAAAATAAAGCAGTATGTGTTAAACATTCAAGTACGTCTAGGCAACCATTGCCCTTGCTACTTGTTAAGTACCTATAACTGCTAAATGGAAGGCAGGAACAATTACATGTTCAGTATATTGGCCACTGAGAGCCAGTTTGCTGTAATAGTTAAGGCACCAGGCTTAACTATTACACCAACTATTACAGACTGTTAGTTCTAGTTCTACCTTAGGTATGAAAGCCAGCTGGGTGACTTTGGGCCAGTCATTCCCTCTCTGCCTGAGGAAGAACACAATGGCAAACCACTTCTGAAAACGTTGCCAGGGTCTTGTCCTGGCAGTTGCCAGGAGTCAAAACTTACTTGATAGTACTCTATATGGGTCTCTCTTTCTCTCTGTGTGTGTATATGCACAACTAAACTCTTCGACAGCTGCAAGCCAACAAATAATTCTGAGTCAAATAATTCAATTAACAACCTATTCCTGTGTAGTTTTACTCAGACACAAGTATTTATGTGTTCAGTGGCACTGACTGTAATGTGTGAACAAAATCATAGCCTAAGGCAGTAATTATATATGCATTTATTTGGGAGTAAGAAGGACTAGTTATAAAATAGCACTGTTGAATGAAAAAGTGGCATATGAAGTTTTCTAAAACTGCATATTCTGTTCCAGGGAACACATTCATACTGACCTAATACCCCCATAGCCAAGCCTCCCAAGGCAATTCCCATTGCATTGCCTCTTTCTTCATCATCAGTATATACACTTGCTAGCATCCCCATCCCTGCATAAAAAGAAAAGCAAAATAAAAATCACTAAAGTTGTCTTCAACAGACAGGAAATTACACTGAGATATGAACAATCACCTGTGAAACGTTTATCTTCACGCATCCAATAAACTGAACTTTGGAAAATCTCTTAAGATCAGGGGAGGGGACAGTGAGAATTTCTCCAGCTGTGTCTCTTTGGCTGGAAAGCAGCCTCTTTGACACAATGGGGGCTTTAATACAAAGGAGAGAGATGCCTTTTTATTAATTTGCCCTTCCCTATGCAACCCCTGTACCCTTCCCTATGCAATAAGGAAAGTGGTATGGAGAAATGCAGAACGGATATAACCCGGAACTCTTAAGAATGTAAAGAATTCTAGGAATCTAGAATGACTGCTACAAACTACACGTTCTAAATGACATGGCATATATTAAATCCACCCAACGCGAAAAATTATTTTGAAGTTTTTAAAAGCAGAAGAAAATATCATAATCATTCTTAAGAAATGCAAAGTTGTTCATAATTAGAGGTCTCATCTAATTATATAAAAATATTAAAAATAAAATGGTTTGCAACTTGATCAAATCCTTAGTAAAGAAAAGAATAAACTGCTATAGCCCTTATGGCAATGTACATGTTAGAAACCTACCAGCTACAGAAGAACAAGATGAACCCACGCCTTGGAGAGCTCTTGCAATCACAAGTAATTTATAGCTTTCTGAAAAGGCAAACACTTGGAAAAAAGCAGGAGGAAATATTAAAAAAACAAAGGATTAACTCTATCTAAATTTAAATGTTAACGCTTTTTATACTACTGTATTATTAACATTCATTTATTCTGAGTTCTCTGTGACTATCATGGAACTTTCAATGCTAACTGCATTATTTTCTCTTATTACATTTAGAATTGTTGTGGAAATGTTTTCCTCTTGTTTAGCCTCTTGGTGACACAACATAAAAGAAAGAAGTGTTACGAAGCTTCTTATCAAAGCAGTATCTGTTCCCAAACAGATTGGGAAGCTTCCCCCAGCCAAGGTACACTTTAACTGATCTAGCAGAAGTTCTTTGCTGAAAATAGGCAATCAATTTCCAAACCTCTGTGGGGAATATGCATTGCTATATAATAAATAGAATGATACAATCGAAGGAACCACTCTAATGAATGAGAGGCATTCAAAGGCATTCCTCTTTCCATTGGGCTGTGGTTGCTCTTCATCTGGCAAGTAAGAAAAGGCAAGATTAAAATGCCTTATTTTTCCATCCAATCTGTCCCTTCTGGTCCAACAGACTGTATAAGAAGAGAAAACTTTTAAGCTCAAAGCATGGCCTAAGCAACAGCAGCAAAAGGAATGACTATGTGAATACATTATTATGGCACAGTTAGAACCAATGGAAAGAGCCTTGTGTGGCACAGAATGTTAGGCAGCAGCACTGCGACCGAAACATTCCCCACGACCCGAGTTCGATCCCAGTGGAAGCTGGATTCTTGGGTAGCCGGCTCAGGTCGACTCAGCCTCCCATCCTTCCGAGGTCGGTAAAAGGAGTACCCAGCTTGCTGGGGAAGGTGACGACTGGGGAAGGCAATGGCAAACCACCCCGCTCTATAGTCTGCCAAGAAAACGTCACAAAAGCAGTATCCCCCCAAAGGGTCAGACATGACTCGGTGCTTGCACAGGGGACCTTTCACCTTTCACACAGAATTGATGGAACAAAGTTTAGTCTTCAGTAATGTTCTGACCAGTGATTCAGCTTCTCTAGTGAAAGCTTCATATACTCTTAGAACTAAAGGATATCCAGATCTGACAATGTAAAACAATGTTTTGTTCCTATTTCTCCTTCTCTTCCATAATATTTGGGGACATAGGACAGAAAAAAACAACACTTACTAATTGTTGAAACAAACATGATGCAGAAGCCGGCAAACATGGGGATCTGATAGCCTATCCTAGAAAACAAAATCAATACCACATTTTTTAATATATGTTTTTCTATATATACAAGAGCTGTTTCTTTCTTTTTTCTTTTTTAGGAAGCTAAAATGATATTTTATAACAGGGCTAGGCAACGTTTTTGAGAGCCAGAGAAGAATTTTGAGGGGACAAACATCTGTGTGGACATGTTGCTCATGCAGAATGAGTGGAACCACAAAAGAATTTCAGATTTTTGCCAGACTGTGAGTTTTGTTCTATTTCAGTAAGGGCTCTGCTGCTTACCTTCAATTAACTGTCTGTAATAGACAACAAATGTATAATTAAATTCAAGAAATTGCTTCAGTAAGAACACACAGCATATGGCAGTGCAAAACTTTAATATTGAAACAAGGCTACTGTAGCCAATGGGGGATGGGGGGAGGGTACCTCAAAACTAGCAAGATGGTGGACAGAGCATTGTGATGCAAACCTGCTACTTCTGCATGTGCCCAAATGATATCAGAAATCTCTTTACAGATCTCTACAGATTAGAGATAATTTGTTTCAAAACTCACAATTAATTTTATTAACTTAGCATATAGAACCGCACATCAATAATGTATTAGTACCATTAGAGAAATACAGAAATAGATTTTAATATTCAAAATGCAATGTAAATATTGTCCTGCCTTCCTGCTCTTTCATCTAAAACAATGATTTCATTTATTTTATATTAAATGTCAGTAAGTCATAGGACTTACTAGAACTTATTCTATTACTGCACTTTTGATTTCCTAATATTTTACACTTTTCATTTAAAAATTTCTCCTGTAAAATTGCTGCTATTGCTTTTGATATTACTTTACTGTTTATGTGGTTTTGTTTTGTTTCTTGTAGACAGTATGGTGGGACATCATATATGAATATAATGAATATATATATATATAATAAAAATCATAATCATAATGGATTTTTTATAAACTACTGATTTACATTTCATAACATAGATCATCATATGCTGCAGTGTTGTATGGGTAAACACAAATCAGGTATTTGTTTGCTATTTATTTGTTTGCTGGGGTTTCTATGCCTCTCCAATCCAGAGGGATTCTGAATGGCTTCTGCTCCATTCTTTTAGTAAGATTAAAATAACAAAGCAATATCAGAACAAGACAACTAACAGTAACAAAGAAAATTACAAAGAAAACAATGGTCACCGAGGAAAAATAAACATCCAGACACAACCCAGAATGTTCCAAGGTTGGTAAAATGAGTACCCAGCTTACTGGGGAAGGTGATGACTGGGGAAGGCAATCGCAAACCACCCCGCTCTATAGTCTGCCACGAAAACGTCACGAAAGCGGCTTCCCCGCTAAGGGTCAGACATGACTTGGTGCTTGCACAGGGGACCTTTCACCTTCACAAGCGAAGGACCCAAGGTGAGCATACCTGACTTGATCTGAATGGACCGGTAGAAGCCACTGGGACAGGGCAGTACTGTAGATAATCAAGTCCCGAACCATGCAGGCTTTAAAGATAACAATAAGTGCCAATTCAAGAATTGCAGCTGAACACAAAATGGCAGCCAATGCAGCTCTCAAAGTAGGAGTGTTACATGGGAGAAACTTAGCACTTCTGTCATTACTTACATTCTGTAGAACGAATTGCAATAATCCAAATGAAAGATGACTAACACGTGAGTGATTGTAGGACTTTCCAGTCCAAGGATTTTCGTAACTTCTGCACCAGATATAACTGTGCAAAAGTCTTCTTGACCACAGGAGCCATGAGTCCAAAAGAACTCTCTGGTTATGAATCAGTTCTGCCCAAGGAAGTGTAAGCCTATCCAGAACTAAAGATAAAATATCCCTGGAGTCAGAAGGTTTATGTATCCACAGTCACTCTGTCTTGCTATTTTTAAATCTGTCCCTCCAGGCACAGGAACAGGGAGTCTACTGCATCTTCTGCTTGGCCTGAGCTCAAGCGGCATACCTGACCCCATTTCAGCCAATGATCTCCCCCAGCCCTCTGGCACCACACAGGGGGATACCCCAGAACAAGACTTTTCCGCACAACTTCTACTGACTGGAACCTCTCCTCAGGGAGGAGGAGAAGCATGTAAAGCAGTCCTTTCCCCAACCCTCAGAGGCAGTCCTGTAGGATACCATGATCAATGGAATCAAAAGCTGCTGAGAGATAGAATGAGCCTAGGAATGTTGTACACCCTCTCAGGTCATCCACAATAGTAATCATCAATGTAATTTCAGTCCCATGTCCAAGCCTGAAACCAGACTGAAATTGATCCAGATAATCCATTTCCTCCAGGACCCTCCTTAACTGCAGGTTCATCATCAACCTTCCCTAATGCCCTTATTGAATTTGTATTCTGCCACATCAGAAGAGACTTTCTTGAAAGATATTCCAGTTGAACAAAATAGGGACATCACAATACTAGAGTTGCAATTATTGGCTGTTTTGTTGCTGCTTTTTCAATCATTCTTTAACAGGAACATAGTATCTATCAATATGACTATAATCGCTTTTTTCCCCCTACAACTTTTTCATATGTGCTTTTAAGTTTGTTGCTGGAAAAGTATGGAATTATGATATATTAAAACCATGGTGCCACTCTAGTGCTTCTACCCCCAGCCTAGAAGAACAATATGGGCCTGCCTGAATTGTTATCTTTTCAGATGAAAACAGTTGCAATGTCAACCATATTATTTGATCAACAAACTGAGGTATAAAAGACAATACTTTTTGTCTAAGATGGGAACTCATCCTGCAGTCATTTCTGCTCCTGGTTTCATGTTTCATCAGCACTTACTTGTAGGTATTTATTAAAATAAGCTACCTTAGAAGGATTTTCCTTGAAAGGCAACATATAAATAAATATATTTGCAATAAAAAATAAACTTGAAAGATTGGCTGGAAGGAAATGCACAACTTTTACTCACCACTTCCATATTAATACTGCAGAGTTTTGCAACAGTTTTACTAACATAAACTACCATACCATATTTCATTTCTAGTTTTCATTATCTGGTATTTGCACTAGCTCAAAAAAAGTTCACTCTTTCTACAAAAACACCTATATATGGGTATCACTCAAAAAGCAGAGAAAGAACAAGGTTGAACATTATTTATTCAACAAAGTTGGAAATTGTTTAAAATATAATAACAGGTGGTAAATAGAAGGCTGAATTATTTAGAGAATATATAGTGCAGGTTAATTAGCAATTTTTAAATAATATGTATAAGTGAAAGCAATCAATAAATGAAATAAGAAATAAGAACATATACATAATAAAACAAAAATATCTCTAAAAAAGAAATACACAGCAGAATAAAACAGCATGAAATGTATTTTATTATGTAAGAAAAAAAGAAGGCATACCTGTTTGTCATCGGCCCTATAAAAGGGTTAGTAAGGAATTGCATAGTTGCTTTGGAAGCGAAAAGCAAACCAACTTCTACATTTTCATTTAGCAATTCTTTGTCTTCCTTTGGGCAGTCTGAGGATGATGGAGTTGTCTTAGTCATATTTACCACCATTTGCTCTGTCTGAGCATGATAATCATCTTCTGGCCTTGTTCCTTCAGAATTATTTCCAGTAACTATAGTTGAATTGTCATAATATGAAAAGATGCTTTGCAATCTGTTCAGATTTACAGAAGTTGTCTCTGGTCTAATGGTTTGGACTTCCGTTGCATTTTTGGGGTGTCTAATGCTATATAAATAACTGGGTATTATTGGCACTGAAAAAGCAAAGAGAACAATGGTCATATAAGGGGATATACATGCCGTAATTAAAATATCAAAAATAAATGCAAGGCTGTACCTTTCCTGGAATAAAATACATGAATGACAAATTTGCTACTTTTTAGAACTATTTGTCAGGAAGTATGGAGGAATAATTATGTTCAGTTTTATCAAAATAGTTTTATTTCAACAGAGGGGTTAGGAAAAGCAGTTTAAATCTGGTCAAAGTTTGTACTGTCTGATACATGTTTCTAGGCTTTTCATTTTTCCTTCATATTTAATCTTATATTATATTATGAGTGCATTGTTTATAATTTCAACTGTTAATTTAACTTATATTATTTTAATATTTGCATACTTCTTGAAAATGCATTTCATATTTATATTGTTATATGGCACTACTATTAGTTTAATAAAGCACAAAAAAAAACCCAGCTGTATCATAATTTAAGAATGCAAAAACAGCTAGAAATTTGATGTCAAAAATCATGTTTAAACTGATTTTTGCATACTCCAGGCACATTAATATAACTATAATTTGAATGACAAAAGAAATACTTCTAATCCTTTAAAAGCTAAGGATTAAAATCATATGCACGTTATGCCCTTATTCATTTATAAACTGTCCTTTATCCATAGCAGTTGCTTCCAGTGCAGGATATAAAAGTCAAATAAAAATCCTAATTATAATAAAACACAATAAACATCAAACATAAACACAGAAAGGCTAAAATGACAAATCAGCCTCTATAAAGTTCATCTAGAAACAAAATACTAGGCATATAAAAATAAGAATAACCTGGTATGTAAATGAATGCAATATTGGTACCAATTAGTTGTCTAGGAAACACCACAGAAAAGGGTTGAGTTCACCCCTCCATAACAGAGTTCAAGGAACGACTGTCATATCTTTTATACTTTTAGTTATTTGAGTAAAAGAAGCTTTTTTTGTATGCAAAATTGCTATACAAAATATAAATAAGAAGTAACAATGGTGTTTTTGGTCTTAATTTCTTTTAATGCCAACACAGTGTAATAAATATATACAGCTAGTTGCATTTGACATTTATTACAGAATTTTGAAAGTAAAATTATTCTTATATTCATTCTACAAAATAGTCTATGTGATCTCTGAAGGGAAGGAATCAAGGATATAACTTTAGGGTTGGATTTAGACTGTTAATCCTCATTAACATGAACAGATTTTAGATTAACTAATATTCCACACTGAAGTTAAAGCGCACTGCTGGTTTTACTAATAACTCAGTAATAAGCTTCTTATTTTCTGAGAAGAATATCCCAGATTCAAAGACATGGAAGTCCAAGTAAGTCTGGAAAAGACTCAGATCTAAAATTCCAAATAGTTGCTGCAATTAATAGAGACAATATTAAGGTAGATAATCTCTCCTTCATACATTCTTTATAAAAGTACATAACAGTGTGGTCTTTTCCAGACAAGGAAATTACATATAGTTTAATAACTTGCATACAGTTTAATGTTTCTGTGCAAACCTTGTTCAACTTCATGTCAACATACTTGAGATGAGATAGTGATTATTTTAGGAATCAAAAAAACAGAAATAAAATGAGTAAATGTGGAAATGTGTATATGATTTAAGTTCCTAACAGCATCCTAATTATACAAATGTGTGAGAAAGGAAATGAGGACTTTTAAAATAAAAGGAGGTAGGAACCTATCTGGCAAGGGATATTAATGACAAAATTATCAATCATGTACATGAATTATGTTTTGCAAATGTCCGGATCTAAGTACTGTGTAAACAATCCTATTTATTCAGGAAACCTTGAAGTTGAGATAAGTGAATGGCCTTCAGCAAGTACATAACTGAAAAACTAGTGATATGGAAATAATTTACAAAGGGATATTTCCATACTTGAAAACAAAAAGATAATTTTGACATGAATGTAACATCAAACACATAAAAATACTAACATGTCAGAGCATCACCAATATTCTCTGGATACTGCTGCTGTTTCAGGAATCCTAGTGGATAGGGGAGCCATAATGGCTATTATTTATATAGCTGTTCAAATAACCATGCTTGCTGGTGGGAAAAGCTGTGCAGAAAAAGGCATATTCTACCAGGAAAAGCAAGTGTAAGTGGAACAGACAGGAACACTTGCTAAGAAAAATAAGGAAGTGCAGTGATGATGCTAACTTGCAAAACTTAAAATCATTGGGAAAATCTCTTGTCAAAGCTAGTCCTCAAGTGTGACAAGGGAAAACTGTGAAATTTACTTGGTCAAAGCCATAGGTGAGTATAAGTAAAGGAGAAACAGGAACACAGAAGACTACTTATTCCAACACATGAATGTCAAATTTAATTTTATAAACTATATTGCAAAGAATAACATGTAGTGAAGATTTACTTTAGATCAGATCACTGGCTTAAAATATGTTACCAGATTTCTATATATTTCCTGAATAAACGTGTATACCACTTGACAGCTATACACAATTTCATATGCATATACTGTAGCTGTCCCCCTTAAGTCTCCTCAGAAGTCAGCTCCATTTAAATCAATGGGCCATATTCCCAGGTACATGTGTATAGGATTGCAAATTTAAAACATACTACTTTATATAGAACCGAACAATACCAATGCAGAAACAGCCGTCTTCATTATAGTCCCTGGGAAAGGAGTAGAAGGAACAAGAACAAGAATTGTTCATGTTTCTGCATAATTTAGCAGAATTCAGAGATAATTGACAAAGTACATTTAGGACATTAGTCAACCTCAAGAGTCTGCTGAATTAAAAGCATTGGGGGGGGGCATTAAAATTTGACCTGCATAACACTTGTTATTATTTTGGAGTTTATAGCTGGAATTCTGTGTTGTTTTTAATTTTTCCTTGACAATTGCATAGAAATTCTAGGAAAAAAATAGAAATAAAATACTGGAAAAGGCAAAAACAAATAAAGAATTCTAAATGATGGTTGGCTTGTGGTATACCTGGAAATTCAAACAAGTTAGGGCAAACACGATTTTACATTATGTATGAACCCACCCAATGCATTTGTCAGAGGGACTTACTTCACTGGTAAGAAATGGCATACAAACCTTCAACAAGGTGGTTTCATTTTAATGTAAGATGGGTTTTCATGAAAATTTAATGATTACAATATATATAAAACTATGATTTACATCATAGCAATGTTTAAGTTTTAAAACATCTTGACATTTATTTAAATTTCCTTATCAAGCAGGTTTCAAAATTATTCAGTTGTACTCACTCTGATTTATATGCATATAGAAATTGTCAAATCTGGGGAACAAATGGAGTTCATTTCTGTGTTATAATTTTTGTTTGTTTGTTTTGTGACTGCTTTTTCATCTTCATAATTTCTTTATTGAAAAAATACCCCCCATTTTGTAAGAGTTAATGTCTTGGCAATCGTTATATGAGGAATAAACAATAGCAGTTTACCACATTGAATAAACATAGAACTTTTGTGTTACCCGAAGACAAATCTTGCTTCAAATTTTCTCCAATGAATAAACAAGCAATACAAGAGGATACTAAATTTAAGATTTGGCTACAGGATAAGCTCATATGAAGCCAACCCTTTAGTCCTTTTGGAATAAAATACTTCCTCCTTTGATAAGAATGTAGTATTTAATTCTCTGATCAGTGTTCATTACATGCTAGCCATCATGCAAATTAATTAAATTTCTTGCTGTTTCCATAATGAGTAACTGTTGTGACATTGTAAAGCTAGACCATCATAAAATGTAAGGGTGAAATAGCAAAAGTATTAGACGTGACATACCAACTTTTTATCTTTCCTGCCATTTTGTTTTACAAAAACCACAAAGGAAGGAAATGAATGTAGCACAGTGATGTGACTGTGTGTGTGTTTGTGTGTGTGTGTGTGTGTGTGTGAGCTTCATGCAGGAGTTTAAGGCTACCCAGAAACAAAGCAGTTACAATATTCATAGTAACAGGAACTTTTTACATACCAACTACAGTAAGCAGCATGTTGTCCAAGAGCAGAGCAACAAAGACAATCAACAAGATTAATTTCCGAGACTGCCGACTCTCTCGGAGCCAGTTCAGCACACCGAATTCATGCCAAGCCATGGTTTAGTTTCTGTCAAGTTATGGCTTCTACAGTAAACATAAAAAAAAGAATATTTTAATGTAATCCAGAATTTAAAAACACTTTTTTTTTTGCTTTCATGGCACTCTTTTTAAGGAATAACATCATTCCATAATCTGCCACCACTATAGTGACGTTTGTTTCTCTTCATTTTCCTGGGTGTCATTGCTGCTTCTGCCTGATTATTTCCTTATATTCTCTAGCTAAACAAGTGCTTTTCTGAATAAATAATAAATAAATAAATATTTCAGGAATAAAACCATAAATGACTAACATTACTGTCAATATTTCTACACCACATTATTACACAAAAGTTATTTGCCTTTTGTTAGAGCTAACCATAGACAGATAAAAATAACCTGTTGAAAATCCAATGATTTACAGATAAGAAAAATAATCTAAAAATAAAAGGAATCAACCAGACACCCAAGCCCACTAACATACAGAAAAATGCATTCAGATATAATGTTGCTGATTGAACCAACAGACATACTTGATACCTTAAATTGGTTTCATTTACTGCCCATATTTAGGTTAATTAATCTGCTTGCCTTTGCTCTAGGCAAAGAACATCAAGCACTTATAGCTTTATTTAGAATAATCTTCATAAATAGTCAGTTTATATTAAATAGATATGTTTATTTTCCACTATCTCAAACAGGCTTTCCAAGACTGAATTAGGTTTTAAACAAAATTATTCAGAACACCAGTGCAATATACACATATTCCCCTTTTACCAAGAAAATTCCTCCTGGTTGTTTTCACCCAATCCCTATTTCTAAAAATCTCAGTTTTTAATTTCTTATTGTTTAACATAATGTGGCAAGTTTGCCTAAATAACAGACAGCAAAGACTAACAATGAATGTAGAAAAAGAGGATTACTAATATTTGGTATCTCAGAACCTTGCAGTCAGCCTGTTTTGATACTCCAGATGCATGCATCCTCCATGGATCCCAAGTCTAATGCTACACCTTGGAGTTCATTTCAAGAAGGCATAAATGGACAGCTCACTCAAGTTTTCCTTTTTATAGAGAAAACCATGTCACACAAAAAACGTAAGTATGTTCGAAAGGTTCCTACAATCCCATGTACAGAAATAAGCCCTAAAACGAATTCACCCCAACCAGTATTTACCGTCTATACTAATTGATGTGGCATCATCACAATGATTTTTTTTTCAATACACATGTAAAGATCCATTAGTTGAGTTATAAGTGGTGGCACCTGTAACCTTGCATAAATTTTTGTCATTGTCCCAAATAACAATATAATATAAAACCACAAGCACATAAATTGATTTTCATACATAATATTTCATCCTATCCTTTCTTAGAGATCACTTTGTATGCATTCCTAGTTTTTCACCATTAATCCAGACTTCCTTTCAATTGTTAAAACAGATATATCAAGAATCAGACCTGTCTGGAAACCGACTTGCTTGTTTTGGAAGTATTTCTAAGTATGTATGTATGTATGCATGTATGTATGTATACATATACATATACATATATAATACTCATTGCTGAAGGCAGTACCGTTTGCTCAGAAACTCTCTCTTCCAGATATGAATTCCAGTATTGAAAACAGGTTCCAAGGATGAACTCCAATTCTTATATACATCTCTACATTGTTTCTCCTATTCCTTCCCAATTGCATCCAAAAACACACAAGTCCAGAGCACTCTGCCTCCAGATTAATCCCTTGCTCCTGGACTGACAGGTACCATTAACTCCCAAGTTTCAGTAACATTAAAGTCACACACAGATTCTAGAGGTACCACAATATTTATGACATAAGCCTCGGTGATGAGATGCACAGGATGAGACGGGAGTGCCATTCCTGGGTACATCTCGTGGTATTGCTCCATGCAGGTGATGACATCTTGTCCACAAAAGCTAATCTATTAGTTTGTAAGGTGCCATTAAGATACCTCATTGGTTTGGCTGCAATCACAAGAGCGATAAAGTTTCGGAGCGGGGGTGGGGGAATAGGGTTGAAGCATAGTAACCAAAGTGACTGGGATGTGTGGAGTCTTCAGCCCTTTCTCATGTTTCGTCAGGCTCAGGAAATCCACCTTTTTACCGACCTGCCCCACCGTTTCCTCCCCGCTTCATCTTTCCAGGGTGCTCCAGCATCACCGCTCGCCTCCCCTCATTTCCACCCGTTGCCTCCCCAGCCTCCCGCCCTCCACATTCCACTCTCTTCTGCTCCCGCCTCGGCCCCTCTTTTGACCCGTCGCCTCACTCCGCCCAAGCGTCTCCCCACGGCGCCCCCGCTCACTCAGGAAGCGCGCCAGGCGGTTTCCTCCACTTGCCCCGCGCTGCCTTAACTCCCGCGTCCCTCGCCCCGTCTTTCCTTCGCCGCGCGCAAAAGGCTCCGCGCACCCTACCCAGGCGGCCAGGCTCGTCCGACGCAGCTCCTGAGCTTTGCTGCCTCGCTCCCGCCTTGCCTGCTGCCGGAGCGCCGATGCCGCGCCGAAGAGCCCCCGGTGCCTCGGAGCAGCTCCGCTTACCAAGCTCCTCCTTGACGTCACGCCAGATCCTTATCTCTCTCCCCTCGAGTCCCTTCTGATAGTGTTTGCCGCTGGAAGCCAGCCAGGCAACCAAAGAGTTTCCTGCCCCCCCCACCCCCCAAAAGAAAGTATATGTACTGCTCCCTGTTTGGGGGCACCTTGCTTCCTCCTCCTCCCCCCGCCTCCTCCTCTTCCCGTCTCAAAAGTGAGCGCGTCCCTCATGCCTGGAACGGACGAGGAAGATGCTCAGTGGAAAAGCCGCTGCAGAGCCCGAGGCGCTTTTTGCAAGCGTCTGGCTTAGAAGCCCAAGAAGAAATAACCATCGCTTGCACTGCAGATGGTTTCTCGGCCACCGCTCCTCGTGCAGCTGCTGCGCGAGCGGTAAATACTGGGAGGACAGTGTGCCAAGAGCTCATTAAGCCAGCTGGCTTTACTGGCGTCTCCATCTTCGGGACGCAGGGAACAGGAGGCTGATCTGCCTTGTCTAATGTTAAGAGCAATACTTGCCTTTGGGGCTTTCCTCACTTGCCGTTTACATCAACACCAGATTACCCTGGCAATCTCCAAGGTGCCCCTTTGGCCACAGGGCACAGGCCTTGTCTTGTTCCCAGCAAAGAATTTAATCAATTTATACCTTCTGCTTGTTCCCCCAGCAACTGGCGCTTCCTTTTTTAAGCAAAACAGGGTCCTGCTACAGCAAGAAAGGAAGGTGACGTGTTGCAAAGTGCAACCAGAGGTACGTCTTGGCTGTGCAAGAAAGTGTGCCCATGCCCCCTCCCTTAGGCCACTAGTCACCAAGTTCTACCATCCATGTGACTGGCATGACAGACATTGACCAATCACTGAAAATACCGGTAGCCAACATACGAGGAGAAGGCATCTGGTTAGCAAGGCATTCTGTATGCAGGATGATGGCCACAGACTCTACAGTCTGTACAACCCAATTTATGGTATCTGTTCATTTTACAATCCAACAAGAGCTGGATGGTGTGAGGACAGCTCTTCAACACTCACAGGCTCAGCTGATTCATCGGGCTGAGGCACAAGATGGTGAATTTGCTTTGGCTTTGTGTATTGTATGAACCTAGCCAATAATGATTTAAACCATGTTAAATCATAGCTTATGATAAGGTATGAACCCAATTAATGAGTTGTGTATCTAGCTAGATGGTTCCTTAATAGCTTCCCTAAACTATGAGGCTTTTAAAAGCAAGAGTATACCAGTTGTCAACTATTGTAATTTATCCATAGTTGCAATGGAAATCTATTTACAGTCCACCTGATAGCCTGTCTTTTTTCACTTCTGAGGAAGGGGGGTGAATCAGTGAATCTTCAAGCTGTAAAGCACTAAAGCGCTCAGCAGCCTCAGGCAACATAGCCAAGGGTGAGGGATACAGGAAGTGACAGTTCAGCAGTGATTGGAGGGACACAGGTTTACCACCTCTGGCTTGTTTAAAGAGCCTTCCAAAGAATATTGGCAACTTAAATTTATATCCTATAATAAAGCATATGTGCTGTGAGACTGTGACTCATTAACTGCTTTTACTTCACAAATCACAAGCTAATTTTCTAGCTTTTTACACATCCACCAAACATGATAGAATGTCCCTTCTTGTTGTTCACATGTCCAACATAAATTTGAAGTGCCTTTATACATTCTAAACAATTTCTCTGGTGATATATACCAATGGTACACTTTATAAAAATTATCTTTAAGATTATAACATAGTGTAAATTTCAGTCCTTTCAACCACATATTTTCCCATTGTTCTGTCTGTATATAATAACCAACATTTTTAGCCCATTTTATCATACATTCTTTCACTTGTTCTTCTTCTGTTTCAAATTTCAATAAAAATTTATACATTTTAGCAATTACATGTTCTTAATTTGTACACAATTCTTTTTCAAATTCAGTCTTACAATGTTCAAAACCATAAACTTTTTTTTCTAAATTTTTCTAATAACTGTAAATAAGAAAAGCAGTGACAAATACATCCCTCTACCACCAGGTCTTGATTTTATTTTACATTCCCCTTGACAAAATTCTAGCATCTCAAGATAAGTTAGCCATTTGTGTTTGCCTATTATTTCTCATCTATAAAATGCTTCTTGTGCTGAGAGCCACAAAGGTGTTTTTGGGCACAACCTGGGTTTGTATCTATTCCATATTCTCAATATGGCACATCTAACCTAATGATTTTTAAAAGCCACATTGACCTTGACTTTGTCATACCACAGATATCCATGACACCCAACTCTCAGGTCGTGTCCTTCTAAGTCCAAGAGCCTACTATTTCTCAGCAGCACCCTCTGTTTCAGCCAGATCAGGTAGACCCAATCTTCCTCTTTCCTTGCATCTTGTAACACCT
Source organism: Candoia aspera (assembly GCF_035149785.1). Classification (NCBI taxonomy): domain Eukaryota; kingdom Metazoa; phylum Chordata; class Lepidosauria; order Squamata; family Candoiidae; genus Candoia; species Candoia aspera. Next base: position 58,226,591 of record NC_086158.1, on the reverse strand, counting down.
TATATTTAACTCATGTTTTTTCCCCGCCACACAAATGTAGATGTATGTTTCTGCCACTGTTTAAATGTGCATCAGTTGTCCAAACAGGTATCGTCCGAAACAAAAGCATCATTCTAGGCAAGGCATTCATTATTATCACAGAAATTCTCCTCAGCAGTGACAGTTGTAGTTTCTCCCATCTTAACGTGTCTTTTTAAACTTAATTCCATGTCTTAACATAGTTATTTTGAAATAACATACAGTTCATATTTGTCATAGTGATACCCAGATATTTTACCTTCTTATCAATCTTAAACCTGTTTTATTCATGAATTCTGTCTGATCTTCTATTTTCATATTTTTTGATAACATCTTTGTCTTCTCTTTATTAACCTTGAAACTTGCTAATGCACTAAATTCTTTTAATTTGCCCATTAATATTTCAATTTCCTTGAAAGGATCTTCCAAAACCAATACCAATTTCATCATGACCGCTATTTTAGCTCAATGGGTAGATGGCTCTAGAGCACTGTTTCTCAACCTCAGCAACTTTAAGATGCATGGACTTCAACTCCCAGAATTGGCTGGGGTTGCTGCTCTAGAAGATACCGTTGGTCCCAGTGGATGATTTATTCTGAGAATGAGTGCCAGCACATAGGGGCAATAAAATAGATGGAGGCCTGCTTAAGCAAATGTGATACCCATGCAATGCTCACGTTAGTCTAAGGAACTTTGGAGCATGGACTCCTCATTAGCATGTGCTGGTGGAAAAGTTAGGGATGGAGAGCTCTCAGCTGTTGCTGGTCACCCCCTTATTAAAGAATCATCTCTGCTACCCCTAAATGCAGATTTTCTAACCATATCATGACAAATCCATTTTCTCTCCTCCATCTATGCTTTGCTTAACTTTTTAACCTTGCAGAACAATTGAAAGCTTGCTTGCTATTTTATGACATTTTGATTGGTCCTAATAAAAATATTTTCTGAGTTATGTGAACAAATAAAAAATCTTGTACATCAATATGTAATCTCTCTCTCTCTCTCTCTCTCTCTCTCTCTCTCTCTCTATATATATATATATATATATATATAGAGAGAGAGAGAGAGAGAGAGAGAGAGAGAGAGAAAGAGAGAATATCCTAGGGCAGAAAATAAATTTCATCATGATTACAAAACTTTCTTAGGTATATAGTTTTTCATTGGTTTATTTATTTTATTTGTCACCACCCATCTCCTCCCACAAGAGGGACTCTGGGCGGTTTACAACAAAGTCATCAATAAAACAATAAATATACAATATAGTTACAATATATAAAATACACTATATAAAAATATATAAAAATACAATTAGAAATAAACAGTAATATAAATAAAAATAAAATCCAAATGGCAGATGATCTGATTCAGTCCTTGTGTGAGACGAGCACTCTAGGGTAGTAGCCATCCCCAAACGTGACTGCTCCCCTCCCTACCCCAAGCCAGGTGGCAGAGCCAGGTGTTCTGATTCCTCCAGAAGGCCAGGAGCAATGGGGCTAACCTCACCTCCCGCCTGCCTCCTGGACCCCATAAAACGGAGTGGGGGCGGGGGAGGGGACACAGACATATCTTTCAATTTTTCAATAGGAAGTGAAAGACTTATGCTTTGTGGTTGCAAACGGATATTTACCTAAATATAAATTGGAATCCAACTCAGTAAGGAAAAACAATCTTACTTAGTCAATGCTAAATTGATGGAGGTGCCTTCTATAAAACATTAGTAGCAATACTGCATTATGGAAAAAGGAATAATTTACACATTTGCAATACTTCAAAGAAAAAAAAATAAGTCTTTAGCTGTAATGCAGTCAGATTTTCAAAGAGAATTCCATGTATGTGGTGCATTAAGTAAGAAGAGATTTCCTTATGACAGGATATATTGTAAACATCTTGCCATGAAAGATTTCCTCTCTAGCCAGTTACTGTTTATTCTGTTCCTTCTGTTGCCTTTTCCACAGTGCAGTCCATGGTGATGATGGCTATTTAGTACTGCTCAAGTTTGAATCATTGGTTTTCCTAGGCTCTCAAGCTCTTCCTGCCTCCAAGGAGCTGACATTCTCACTGCCAGATACAAAAGCCAATATATATTAAAAGGGATCTTGCCAGCACCTTTGGAACAAGTGGCTGAAATTGTTTCTGAGAATACTTATTTGTGCACAGATATATTATTAATACTTACACGGTGGTAATGTCTAAAGGTCATAGGGCTGGATTTCCACTGTACATTCAATGGAAACTCAGGTATATTTAGGCAGTTCACTTTTTTCTCATCTTTCTTCTTACAAAATCAGTGTGGTGTATATGTTCCTCAGCTTGTATCAGGCACCTCCAGGTTCTGACGACTGATGGGTACATTTGAAATTTTGAGCGCATGCCATGGATGTGATTCCACTGTTAATTTGATTACTGTCTGGTTTGGATCATGTTCACCAATGAGTGAAAACTTGTTTGAACCAGTACATTTCCTGTGCATAGCTGCATATTGCCCTCAGCAATTTGCAAAGCAGTTAGCTGATTTGTAGTAATTTAGATGTAAGTGGGTATTTTTTGATATGCAAGTCACTGCAATTATTGGCTTTTTCCTGCCCACTCTTATCTATAGGGCTCTGATCAGTAGATTCAGTTTCTAAAACAATTTCAAAGAATATAATGGAATAAGGATTTATGGTAGCAATAATAAATCAATGATAGACAAATCATTTTTAAAGAAAAAATGAAATCGTAGACTTTCAAAGAGAGCCAGTTTGGTGTAGTGGTTAAGGCACCAGGCTAGAAACCTGGAGATCATGAGTTCTAGTCCTGCCTTAGGCACAAAGCCAGCTGGGTGACCTTGGGCCAGTCACTCTCTCTCTCAGCCCTAGAAAGGAGGCAATGGCACATCACTTCTTAATATAGTAAATTTTATTAAGTTTCAAAGAAAGAATACAAACTACAATAAAAACAAAAAACTACCAAAAAAAAACTTTAAAAGTGCAGAAACACAAGAAAAGAAAAGAAAAATTACAGAAAGATGTGGCTTCTGACTTTTAACAGCAAGGATATACAAAATTTCCATAATCAATCTCTTACTCTATATTAAACCAAAACACCACATTATTTCTATAAGTCATTCCACTTTCACACATAATAAAAATCACTAAGTACAGTTACTCCTCCCCCTTATATTAAAATGAAGAAAAAAATTCATATAAACTTCTTTCTCCACTCCAAAAGATAAAACATATTTAATTATTCCCTTCCCACCACTATTCTATACATTTCTGTCTACTATAATAAAAATCAAATTGAAAGGCACATAAGTTGTCAGCTAATATACTTAATAGTATGACAATTTTAATAATCCCAATCTTAATAAACCCAAAATCCTAATAAACTCAAAAAACAAAGCCAATTTAAAACAGTAAATCCAAATCTTTAAAGGCAAATAACATCAGTCAAATCCTTAAAGCAAACCAAATAAACATTCTTCAACCCTTATCCCACTTCAAAATAAACCAGAGCAGTTACATATTCCCAAAATATGCACAGAGCTTTCTTCTTAAGAAAAACAGCCCAGCTGCCCCCCTCAAAAATTCCAGGTTCTTTTCATGGCATTCCACCAGGAGATCAAACCTACTTATGGCTTGCAGATCACTCTCTCCCCTAGATTTATCCAACTTGATTATTCAATCTTCATCCAGGATCTTGACAAAAATCCCTATCTCAATCTTAAAAGAAACTTTTCTATCACTCTTAAATTCCTCAGTTTCATCCACCACATCCTCAACCTGAGGCTCTCATATTTTCCACAATGTCCTGGATATCATGCATAAGGGTTTGATAAAAGTCAGAAGATATCTGTTTGAAATCCTGGTGAAGGTCAGAAAGGATGTTTGAAATCCCCCATGTTTCACATAGTAGTTTATGGTGCCCCCTAGGAACTTACTCAGCAAAAGTTGAAGATATCAGAGAGTTCAAAAGTTGTTTACAAAAAGTAAAAGTAAATAGCAGACTGTTCTCAAGGGAAAGTGAAGACAGAAAGCTGAAGTTTCAAATCAACTGATTCAACGTGTAGGAACATGCTAATATCTTCAAACTTAATACAAAAATAATTAAAGGAAGACAATTGTTTACTCAATCTTTGAAATTTCCTTTGGAAGGAAAACAAAATCCAAAACTTAAAACAAAATTTTAAAAGTAATCCCAAAAATAACATTAAGCACCAAGAGAACCAGCTTCTCCTTGCTGTAGAAAGACTCGGGGTAATATACTTAAAAAAACAAATTAGTGATTTAGAAATAAGGTGGCTGGTCTTAGTGTCCCTTTAAGGCTAAAGCATGGCTTGGTGACATCCCCGCCTCCTGGATGCTCTTACCAATCGAGAGCAAAATGCAGTTTGCGATCTCCTGGCTGCAAGCCTCCATTCAGGAGGACAGATGGGATGATTCCAAGTATTCTCCTTAATCCAGAGAATGTTGCTGGGCTTCAGGAAAGCCTGCCTGAGCCCCAAAAAAGCCACTGTGCTGTCCACTCTGCCCACGGAAACAGTGTGCACAGCTGCTCAGTCCGCCATTCCCACCAGAAGCCAGTGGCAAACCACTTCTGAAAAACCTTGCCAAGAAAACTGCAGGGACTAATCCAGGCAGTCACCAGGAGTCAAAACCTGACTTGAAATCGCGAAAAAAAAAAGACTTGGAAAAGTATAGAATTTGGAAGTATATCAGAAAACCTGAGATACTTTGAAGAAAAATAAGCTAGAACAAGGGGGGTGGGGGTGGATTGGTTGGGATATCATGGGCACTTTCGCAAAATGGCTATCATGAGAAGGCTTGTTTATGTAAAAATGGGGCAAAGTAACTTACTTAAGAAGAAATTAAGATGGGATTTGATAGTCATTATCATCTTTCAAAACTATCATTTTCTGCTTGAACCCCCATTTCACAAAAGACAAACTGAATGCTCAGAGATATGTAAGTTGGCTAAGAAATTAAACATAGAACTTTTTTTTTTTTTGGTGCCTTCAGGTCAGTGTTGACTCCTGGCAACTGCTCAGACTAGTCCCTGCAGGTTTCTTGGCAGCATTTTCAGAAATAGTTTCCCATTGACTCCTTCCTACAGTTGAGAGAAAGTGACTGGCCAAGCCTAAGGCAAGGATAAATCAATAAAATCTTTTCAACTATTCATTTTCATTCTTATCTGTAACTTTCAGCAACTATTTTACTTTATTGTTTTTACTAGCTACCATGAGAAAGATCCCAATGCTTTGTAAATGCCACTAATAGAACTTTGAGTCAGCATAAAGGAGACTGCAGTTGATGTGCTCTACACACAAAGGCAGTCATGAAAAAGCAGAAATCCTCATAGGTGTGGTTATAGACAACGCTACTGATCAGTGCAAACCTTTTCTGGGTTTCTCTCATCCTCTGTGACAGTGCCACAATAGAAAGAAGCCCAAAGTGATTGGGCATTTGGTACCAGAAAAAATGATTTGAAAAATACCCTCATGTTAAAAGAAACTTTATTTGAAAATACTGTTAAACTCAGTTATTTTTATTTTGTACTGTATAACTTTGAAAAGAGACCATTTTTAAAAAAGAAGAATGCTAAGTAGCACAAGAAATAATTCAAACTCTAGCATCTCACTTGAAGATATTCTGTAGCAGATTATGAAGACACAACATCCAGGTTTGCTGTCACTGTTCTCATTGTAAGCTATTACCTTTTTGAACTCAAGCTAAAGGATGGTCATTTTATTTCTCCTCTCCAAAGCAAAGCATGTTTAGCCCATGAGCACATGGTTCTTTGACAGTATCTTCAGATGTATAAATGGATGCATAAAGTCCTGTCCCCTCATATCTCCAGCACATCCAGGCACTACCATGAAATGCCATGGCCCCTGGCCATTCCATGTTCCTTCAATTAACATTGCAGTCCTTTGAACATTATTTACAGAAATGGGAAGCCTATGGTCAGTGGAGAGAAAAATGGAAGACAGGAGATGAAGATTTGTGAGTTCACATCACAAACTGAAGTAACCCATCCTACCTTGGACAGTAGCTGGCACGATATTCCCCACTTTAAAAGTGACACATCTGTGAGCTGGTTTATTGATAACAAACTCAGGTGGTTATTTGGCTGAAAAAGTCCAGATAAACTCAACACAATAGCCTTTAACAATACAATGGGAGTTTTGTAGAACAGCCAGTTTTGGTTTAGATACAAGGAAAGCATGGCATGCATTATACAGTATGTTAGATTTCGACCAATGTGTTTCCCTCTTCTGCCCAGGACTGGCTAAGCATTTCATTTGTATCAATCAAATGGCCCACTTTCCCATGGATTGGGGTTTAGCTATTGTGATCCTGATACATAAAAAGGTGTATCCAAGCAATTATCAATCAGTTTATTGAGCACTTTCAGAAAACATGTGTATGTTATCACTTAGGTAACCAAATAATATCACCATGGCCATCAACTGTTCAACTGTTGATGTTGCTTAGTTCAACTGTTATATTGCTTATATAGCAATATAACTAGAGGTGTGCATGAAACAACAACAAAAAATCATTGTATTCCACAAGTTTCTGCCAAACCATTTTGGATCAGCCACAGTTGCAGGAACAAAACCTGAAGTGTTTTGGTTGTTCTGGGTTTGGTCAAAACAAAATTCAGAGGTTCCCACTGCATTTTACAGGACATGTAGGCAATGCTGATACATGCTGACCCCTCTATTCCTCCTACCTGGCCTGTAGGTTAGCCTCCCCATTTCCCATTTTCCCAGCATCTTCCCTTCCTCCCTTCCTTTTCATGCCTCCCTCAGCCACCATCACTACTGATGTCCTATCTCAACATATCCAGCAGTCTGCCCACACCAATCTTTCCAGTACCTTCCCTTTCCTCCCTCCCCCACTCTCTCAACTGCCAATGTCCCAGCATGTCATATCCCACCAATTTTGTGCTGTGTCTTGTACAGTCCACCAAATGATCCTTCAGAAACTGATCCAGTGATAAGCAAATTTGGCCTAGTTGGCAAAGGCCAATATATGATGTTATTGCTGCTTTGTTACATATTCATTCCATCATGCTTTTTTCTGTACTGGTTAAAGACTGTAATAAAGATGATTGATCGATTCCCTCTTACACTTAGCTGTACCCAAGTCTACTTCTAATTGTTATCATTTGAAATATTTGAAATTGTTCCTCTCTAGAATAGTAACAAGAACAAACAGAACCACAATGAAATTAAATCATATTATCTTTAAAAAAAAAAATTTTAGGTAAACCATTAGATGGGAAATATTAATTATTGATATTTTCAGTGACAACTGCCACTAGAAATAATCATTTTGTACCAGGCAGAAAAGGGAGAAGATCATATTGTCCTAACGTGGTATTTTAACAAGGAGAGAACTCCTGTCAAGGAAAATAAAAGCTGACTAATAACCAGGTTAAATCACAGGTTCTTTTATCTGTCTTTCCCAGCTAAGTGTTCTCTTAACACGTGACACAGCCTTACAGGCAAACTTTGCCTTAGCTTCACAATCAATAAGAAGAGACACTGAGTGCAGTGTTACAAACCTAATTATTTTTTTTTCCTGGACATTTGTCTCTAACTAAAAGGCATCTGACAAATAATCTTCCCCATCCCTCGAGGTTAAAGGAATCCAGTCATTACATGCAAATTGTGTTTATATTGACTGTTTATGCTGCTGTTTGAAACCTTTTGGCATTTAAGCAGCTAAACACCAAGCTGTAAATACCATCTTCCAGGCACAGCGGAAGTTCAGATTGATGTAAGTAGAGATCTCAGTTTCAAATATGATTACACTCTGCTTTGCATGTTGACCCACGTTTTATTTAAGTATAAATAAATAGCAATGAACTGCATTGGTTACATCCGTGGGTGCCCATTTGGGTTCACTTGTCAGACAGATAGTTTAACTAAGTATAGGTCAAGTAAGGCAAAGAAACAGACACCTGTTCCCCTCTGGGCCCTGCACTCTGAAGAGAAAATATCACATCTTCCCTTTGGCATAGTACTCAGCAGGAGCATGGCAAACTCTATACAAAGCAAACTCTTTCTGATAATTTTTAAAAATGCACAGAAAGTACAATGGAAGCTTAAAGATGATTTTTTTTTTATCGTATTCACTATGACATGATTCACTATGACATGAGCTTTCACACAGAAGAGGCAACTTAGTCACAGGTCCAGAATGGTTGAGAAAGTGGCCCATACATACTCTTGTAGATTTAAAGGAATAGAGAAGGATAAACAAAGACCCAAAATTTAAAGCCACTGACAGCAGCAGAAGGCTTAGGAAAGAGGTGGCTTGGATCTCTGAGCAGGAATTTCCAAAGTCTAGGTGCAACCAATAAAAAAGCACCTATTCATACATATTTTGGAGGACAAAGTAGGGCCTCTGATCACGATCTTAAATACTCAAGTAAGCTCATACTGGACAAGGTAATCCATAAACGGTTTCTTTCTTGCACATAATAATTGGTTTCCCTTTCCTCCCCAATGAGAATAAATCGGTTTATAGCAAAACCCACAGGTCAGTTAGCTCCCCCAGAAACAAGCATTAATTCAGTTTCCCAGTCATCTTTGAGAAGATCAACTAGAATATTTATTAGGTCTGTGCTACATACTGGGCTGAGTTAAAAGCAGGTGCTCTATAATGTACAGAGGCGTAAACGTAGCACTTCTCTGCAGGTCTTTAAATCAACTGTGTCCTTCCTTGGGGTCATGTGGCTGCCCTGTATAACTGTCCCATGATTTTGAGATGCAGCTGCTTTGAAAAGTTAAAGAAAGATGCTATATTCATGCTCTTATGCACTCCAAAACACTGTTAGAATAGGAAGCATTACACAGCCCTATGCTTATATGCTGCTTTTCAGTGATTATTTCTTTGCTTATTCTAAAGTGAGTATAATTCTATAATCTAGGAAAATGCATGCATTAATTTTGCACTGCAGGACAGAAATGTGTGGCCTCCAGCCATGGGAGTCCATGGGTAGGGGTAAGGGGTGGAAAATGATGAAAGGAGCATCAAAACATCTCAACCCATGCTCTGCCATATGCATGTAAATTGTGACATCACATACTTGTACATAAGGGGCAGAGCTTGCATCACAACTTTGCAACATACTCATCAGCATTCTGACAAAGCTATAGGATTCTGCAGGTGCATCTGCCTCCAGCTGTTGTGGATGGCAACTCCCATCATCCCTTATTGCTCCTGTTGGCTAGGGCTGATGGGAGTTGGAATTCAACAACATCTGGAAAACTGCATATTTCCTATCTCTGTTATAAGCACTGAAATCAAGGAAAATTCTATGCATTGTCTTCTTCTGTGTTTGTGTATCTGTCATAGCAATCTGTTTTGACATGGTACTTTGACCCCTTCCCTTCAAAAAACTCCTACAAATATTGAATAGAAATAGAAATTTTGATCTGGGAATAAAAAGAACAGTATGATGCTGATTCATGAATGGACACATACAAGGTGATTTTCTAATAAACCAGAAATGTCTGTGTTCTGTTGTATTAATCAATGTTTCTGCAGTGCCCTTAAGGACAATAAATTACTGCTAATGGAACATTGTCCCCAGCATGTACTAGTAATTTTCCCTGTCCAGACAGTTTTAGATTAGGTTTAAATTGGTTTTAGGAAATCCTAAACATGTTTCCTTAGAGTAAAAGGGGAGCTATTTAGGACAAGCAGCAACTGTTTAGAGAGGTTGCCGAGCAGTAGGTGGGCCACAGTATTTCACTTATTTACACATCCACTACAAAGAGGTTGAACAGTCAGTGATCTATCCTATGATCCAGATTTTAAAGGGTTGGTAGATTTTTATTGCCAAAAATAAGAGGTGGAAAATTGGGGGGCGGGGTACAACCATTAATAATAGGTTAAATCAGTAGAATGCAGCATTATTTAAAATTCAATAGTCCTATGAGTTCAGTGGGACTTAGTAATTCTGCACTGGATTGAACTATCATTATAAAATTTCATATCCACCCTTATATTCACCTCTTTCTGAAACACAAATGTTAGTTGTGTATTTATGTGTTGGGTGTGGTAAATATTGATAAAGCAGTATCTTTTGCATCACAGATGCAGAGTTTAGCCATTGGTCCACTTGTGCAGCTGCATGAAGCCTGGTGTAGCTTGTCATTTTAAATTCTTATTTCTAAGAGCAAATGGCATTTTAGCTTTGGCTGCAATACTTTGTTAAAGAAGAAAGAAACCAAGAGATAGGGGGAAAAAAGATGGGCTTAATTTGGATCAGCTCTAGAACCATGTGAACTTGTAATATAACGATAATGGAATGCCCTTTAGTTAGTGCATAAATTATTTCTCTCATTGCTAAAAAAGCCTAATATTTACACAGCCAAGTTTGTTGATGGGGGAAGACAAAAAGGATGAAGACAGGAAATAAAGTATGAAATACAGAGAAAGCTGAGAACAGCCAATGAGAGAGGCATTCATGTGACAGTTGGAGACCAATTGTCATTCAGAGTAGAGGATTAAGAAAAAGGCTGGAAAGAAATGAAGGGGAAGAATTAAAAAGGAGAATCAGAAGGGAAACAGCCACCACAATGACTACAACACCAGCCCCAACATCAGCCTTGAACTTTAAAACCAGGTTTTCCTCAGATGTTATAATTCTACCTTCTCCAGCTCCAGAAAACTGAATACTTCCAAGTCCATTTACTGTAGCTGTTGGGGACATTTGTATCATAGTTATATGTGATAAACATGTAGTATCTCTGCCACCCACCCCTTCTGAAGAAGAAAAAGGGCCCAGGAGCTCTGCTCAGGAAGCTAAACTCATAATAAGGGCTACACTTACTGTCAAGACATCTTGGATTGTCATGCGCTTGAACTTGGGCTCCTGAAAGGCAACCAGAAAACTGTAATTGGCACAGAATGTGGCAGTTTGCATGCCAGTGGGGTAGGGCTCACAATATAGGCCAACACCTATATTGTGAGTACTACAATGGCTATCAGTAGGTTTATGGGTACAATTCAAAATGCTGCTTTATACAGCCCTGCAGGGCTTGGGGCCAGGGTACTCTTAGGGCCATCTCCTCCAAGTTGAATCTGCCTGTTTTCTTCAGGCCACATAGGTGGAGATGCTACATATCTCTTCACCTTGGGAGGGCTGAAGGGAGGAACTCTGAATCAGATCTTCTAGAATACCTTTTCCCTGGAGAGCCAATTGCCCCTATGCCTGTTATTGTCCTGAAGCCAGTGAAGACATGGCTCTTCCACCAAGCATCTATGACATTTTATGTTTCAGTTTACATTTGAATACTGATGGATTTTGCTTGATTCTGTTCTAATTATGCTTAATTATGCTTTTAAAGAGCAGTTACAGGGTTTAAGATTAGTTGGTTTATTGTGAATGACTTAGATTTTAATGAAAAGAAAGGGTACTAGTGGTAGGAAGGGAGTGAGTTTTTTGGCCATAGCAGGAGTTGAGGTTGAATGAGGGCATCTTTCTCTTTTAGAAGTTAAAAATTATTCAAGTTGCATTGAAACTTAAAATATCTATGCTGTAATCATGTAAGCATTTCCCCAGCAGTAACTGGGATTTTTGCATAAATGTACCAAAGGCATGTAGATAATGGAATCTGAAATAGAAGTAACAGCAGAAGCCTCTCTCTATTCAGAGTACACAACTGAAATCAGTAGAACTTACTGCCTGAGAAGGTAGAGGCAATTATTCAATTATCGATTGTTACTTTCATTGGATTTCCTGGGCCCTGCTCCTGCAATCAGGCATCAGTAATGGAATTGGCTTTTCCCATTGCTAGTTATGGAATAGTTTATTAACCAGATACAGGGTGTAGGCATTGCATTTTATTTTGTTTCACAGAGCCAACAGTGGCAGGTTCTGCCAATTCTAGGTCATTTTGCCCATTGGTTTGTTATCATTCCTATATTGTTTTTTGTTAGTAAATAAATGATGAAAAAAAATTAACATAGAGAAAGGGAAAAAATCAACACATTTTCAAAACAGGAAAATGAGAAAAATGAGATGACTAAAACAATTTTAAAAGATCCATTGGATTTAAAGTATGAATAGATGATACAGTTTAGAACTTACTGTTCTCTCTGGAACAATTCCGACTGGCTGGTGTCACTCCTCAAGCTGAAGTCATGCAATTTGATTAATAGATACTTTACTCTTACAGTGGAAAGATCAACATACAAAGGAAGAGTCATGTATATATAAATTGAAACAAATTGAATATATCCTAAAGCCTAAAACAAAAGCTACAAAGGAACATAACACTATACCATAAATTAGGTACTTTAAATCATGCAAGCCAACAGGTAACATCCTTCAAGTATCTTTAAAAATAGAAGACTATGGCTCACTATATCTACTCACAGGTCCCCAAAAGGCAGAGACCTTGCTCAAACAGTACATTCTGCTATCTACCAAACATTAATGCTGAGGGGAGAGTATTTAATCAAGCTAATATGAAAGCCCTGTGATGTGTCAGCCCAGATCTTTGGGGAAGGTGGGCTGAAAAGGCAAAATTAATATTAGCCAACCCTGCATATAAATGACTGGAAACAGAATTCCTATTCCTTTGTAAGTCCATATTCCAGGTATGTTGTCTGACTAGTTCATACAACTGGCCTTCTTCCTCCAGGGTTCTCTTCCACATCATTTAGAATGATTCTTCTAGAATTAAAACAGCCAAGTCAGCCATTACTAAGGAAGCCTGTAGCCAAAGACTGAAGAAAAAGAACCCAATCTCTACTTCAATGGAAACTAGCTTTATCTCAAGCTAGATTCAACATTATATGTGAACCAGACCACTGCGGCTTATGTAACAAACTATGTTTAAAACAAGGCACAATTCATAATAATGCACCCCAATAGGAGAGACTATCTGTAGCTCAGGGTTGAACTGCGGGGTACTTGGTGCTTTCTGAGCTTGGTTGTTTGCTTGCAGACGTTTAATTACCCAACTAGGGAACACCCCCAGTGCAAGGAAGTGCAAGAAATCAGTGCATAAAACACACCTCCTCTGCCTCAGCCCTCACCCAGCTACTGTCAGTATCACCTCTGAGTACTCTAAAGATAGTTCAAATGGCTGATAGTTACTTAATTTTTACTATTCTCTTTTACTATTAGTGAAGAGGAAAAATATTTGTGCAATTTTCTGTCTCAGGTACCAAGGTAATTTGGGCTCGCTTTGAGCACAATGCCTCTTTGACTCTGGTGGAGAAAAACAAAGACAGCAGAATAATTTGTGTCAGTCTTGGGAAAAAAACGTTAGGATAGATGGCCTGACTTGGTATAAGGCAACTGCATAGTCTTTGAGCAAGAAGTGAGTCCACATGTTTATCTCTTCTTTTGAGTTAGTTTTATAAACTTTAATTTTTACTAATGGATATCATACTAACATAGTTTTAAAGAGGAAATCAGAGCCCAAAAGCACAGAATAATTATTGAGCCACTTGATTGAGAGGTCGGCATAAATCTGGGTTGATGTGTAAGAGGAACTCTGTGAATAAATCAGATAAATTGCAGAATTCTCTCTCTCTCTCTCTCTCTATATATATATATATATATACACACACACATATACATATACATATATGTATATGTATATATTCTGTTCAGTCATGTCCAATTCTCAGAGACTGCCTGGACTAGTCTCTGCAGTTTTCTTGGCAAGGTTTTTCAGAAGTGGTTTGCCATTGCCTCCTTCCTAGGGCTGAGAGAGAGTGACTGACCCAAGCTGGCTTTGTGCCTAAGGCGGGACTAGAGCTCACAGTCTCCTGGTTTCTAGCCTGATGCCTTAACCACTACATCAGACTGGCTCTAAGAATTCTATATTGCTGGATATTTTATATATAGGACCACAAATGAAAATCGAAGTAGCATACTTTTAAACCAGGGGACTTCATTGCTGCAAAAGGCTGTAAAGGATACTAATTAATAATTTCTCTTTGGAGTCTTGTGATTTAACAGAAACTGATGCAGACAACACTCATTATGTGAGTTTGCTATGACTAAAATAGCTACAAGTCTGTAGTTACAGGCATCGAAGTATATTTGTATCAAAAGAAAGTTCTATATAGTAATGTGGTATATAGTTCAAGAGTAGGCAGTTCTATAATTTGCTTTTATTTCAATCCCAAGATCTATCAAATGCAGACCAGCAAAACAAAAACAAAAAAACCTGACATTTAAAATTAAAGATGTCCAAATCTAGGAATCCTGGTATCAAAGTTTGAATGGAGCTTAAGACTACCATATCTGGACGACCACAAGATGGCAGCAAAGTGACATAGAAAACTCCTTATATCATTTCTGCCATCTAGTGGTCATCTGTTTGGCAATCCCTAATGGTGCTCACAATCCTGAGAAAAGAAGAAAAGAGAAAATTTCTTCATGTCAGTACAAGAAACAGAAGAGATATTTCTGACCAACAGAGGAACAGAAAGATGTGAGATGTCGAAAAGGGAGAGCGCATGGCAAGAAGAGGAAAGTGATACATGGAATGCCAGGAATGTGCATGGATTTACTTCCAAAGGACAAGTTGCCCAGCACTTCTCACCTCTGGCAACATTGCTGATGTTTAGTTTCCACAAGTCACCTTTAAAAGTCTGTTTGACAATTGGACATTGTTATTATTTTTCCATCACACATTAAAGGTGATAAGGATGCTTAATGTATATAATATACCCCTCTCTGACTGATGAGCTGTTCCCACAAGTTTCTGTGCACCAGGTTACAGACAGAGAAGGTGTTTCAGAGAAGCCGTTTCAGGTCAGTTTTGAGATTTCTCTTAAAAAAATAAAGATAAATGTGTTTCCTTCATATTGTAATGGTATGTGGGAATGACCTTGAGAGGTGAGGGGAAGAGATGGTGCCTAGGGAATGATCAGATAAAAGGGGCAGGAGACCTCAGCTGCATAACGGGAACAGAAAGAAACTTAGAAAGGATCTGCCCTAACTTATCAGGCTGTAAAAAGAGATGGTGAGATAATTGTGCTTTCAGACTTGCAAGATTCTGTAAATGTAGTGTTACAATAAAGTAGAATTAGCTCATCTTGTTGTGTTTCCTGTCTGGTCTACTTGAGAGGCTGACATATACTCATGTAAAGTAATATAGAGTATCTAAGACCATAATCTCCATATACTGTATCTTACAAGTTCCTTGATGTTGTGCATGACAACAAATAATGACCTTTTTAAATATGCCAGATTTAGTTTCCTTGGACTGGGATAAAAGCTTGAAAAAGAATAGGAAAAGCTTAAAAGCTGCTTTCATTGTCTACATTCTAAATTCATATTAGCATGAAGTCCCTGCTTGTAAAGGACAAAGGCCAACTAATAAAGGCCAAATTAGAGATAAAAGAAATAATTTGCAAGCCATATATCAAGCCATCTCTTTGTTCTTCTGACAAAATCAGCTTGAAAGTTTGAATCAGAACACAGGATCATTTCAACATCTGTAGCAGCCATTAAATTATACATCCCTAGAGCTATTTCAAAGCACATGTTGCACAAGAGAACCAAAATAAGAGAGAGATGCAGGGCTAGATGCATCTCTTAATTATGTTAATGACCCAGTTTGTGTTCTCTTCTGTCATACGTAAAGATAGGATGACATATTCCTTATGAAGATACATGATGAAAAACAGCATTTAAATTTTGCTGCTTGCTTTCATTGATGAATTATGATAACTATACTTTCATGCCAAATTATGGGTTGAGAAATTTTAGAATAAAACCAGATATATTAGAACTATGCCAATAGATGTTAAAAATTGCCTTTCCATAAAGACTTCCAATACCTCTCTCTCCCAGGACCATCAGTCTTCATTCCCACCAGTTTCTCACCCCTTAAAAAAAAATGTTTTCATCTGGGAATCAAGTCACCAAAAGGTTTGTTTCCTTCCATATAGTACACATTTACCCTGATTCTGAGCTGATTTTCTGAAATCCTCCTCTTGATGTCCCTGCCTAATAAGGGAAGAAGAGTGACTCAATGAAAACAAGGATCTTTCTGGTTCTGGCATGCTATCTGCAGAATGCTCTCCCCAGAGAAACTTACCTGGCATCTATTTTACTGGGTTTCCAGTACAGTAGTAGAGAAATTTTTGTATTCTTCAGGTATTTAAGAATTAGGCTGTTTTTAATCTTTGCCCTGTTGAAGTTTGCTGCTGTTTGTTCTTTGATGTTACGTATTCTCTACTGCTGGTTTTAGTTTATGCTGCTTTGTTATGATCATTTTATTCTGATCTTGTATTTTCTTTAATACTGGGCCAAAATCTATCCCCTGATTTCCTAAAAATAATCTTCCTTGAAAGAAGCTTCAATATTTGAACCAAATGTTCAGGCTGTTTTGTATTTCTGTTCATAGTGGGTTTGAGCTTACTTTATCATTGCAGATTGGGCAATAATACTGGTGTCACTGTGGTTTCTGTTACACATCTCTTCCTTGTTTGTCAACTAGGTCTGTGAGAAAGCTCAAATGGGTATATAGCTTCAACTATGACTTCAGAGAAGCTTCCCTTAGATCAGTGTTTCTCAACCTCAGCAACTTTAAGATGTGTGAACTTCAAGTCCCAGAATTCCCCAGCCAGACCTTGAAGTCCACACATCTTAAAGTTGCTGAGGCTGAGAAGCACTGCCTTAGATGTTGCTTGTGTGCAACTACAGAAGAAATTTCCACCTGAGGGATACAGCCAAGGGAACAGCCTACCCTGACACTTTTGCTTGAAGTCATCAAAGTAAAGGGTTTCACTTTTTCATGTGAAGGTGTGACCATGAAGCAGACTTTCAGGGATTCTAATTAAAGTGTCTCCATGAACAAAACAGTGAGGCTTCAAATACCCATACTGGCAATCTTCCTGGATGGTCTATATTCCTGGTCTGAAAGAGCACCTGAAAACGGATCCCTAGGGATTTAATGGAAACAAGGTAATCCAGAAAAGTTGCTGACCAATGAAGAGATGATTGTGGGGGATAATATCCCCATATCAGCAAAGCACCCAGAAGTTGAGTAAGGCTGGCATGTTCTGTCTCAAGGATGAGCAATCTATGGCTCTCCAATTGTGACTGAACTATGCGTCACATCATTACCCTTGATTCTAGAGAAGCTGGGAGTTGTAATTCAGCAGCATCTGTCATGGCACTGGTTACCTCCTCTGGCTTTATCTAATCTTTGAAGGCAGAGACTTGAATACAGGCTATGTTGGAAGTTTGTCTTTCTTCTTTCCACCCTACCTGCATTCTGGTTAAGGTATCAACAATAGCCTGCACACAGAATCTTCTCTCTATTATCATAAATTATTTCAAGGTCATACAGGTGCTGCCACCTGCTGTGAGATTCACACATGAATGCACACACACATGGACACATGCACACTCTTCTCAGGATTTCAGGAAAAAGATAAGCAGCACATGCTTCTCACACATGCAAAATCACAGATGTTCCACCCATCTTGGTTTTCTTGAGCGTTTACAGCAGGAAGAGTTTAATGAGCACAGTAGTATTTAAAGGGGAGGGAATGCTATTGTCATGCAGTAATTAGACCTTCATGTAACAGCTGACATTTTACATGTTTACATCTCAGAATGTCTGGTGCTGCTAAAATCAGCCACCCTATCTGGACAATGCAGCATGTGTCACTGGCGTAGGCAAAGTACAAACTAATAAAAATCTGCACAGGGCTTCAGCTCCAGCAGCCAATAAAGCAGGAAATTCACTACTGATTGGCAAAGCTTTATAAGATTAAGCATTGTGTGAATCTCCTATCACTTGTTGAGAAAATGTAGGGTGACAGGCCTGATTTGAATCCTGGCATATGGTAAGACAGCAGGGCAGGGAAAACATGCTGGGGTAACAGCTTCCTTCTAAGATCATTTTCACAGGAAACTAGAAGGCATTGCTGAGTTTTTCTCTCTGGCTTGTTGATTTTGTCTTAATAAGATCCCAGCTATTAAGTACAACCGTATGCATGTCCTCTGAGAAGTAAATTCAATTAAAGAGCTAAAGAGAAGTAGTTATGGGATTTTTAACCTAGGCTACATTTTAATGCGTATTTACTTGGGATTAAGTCAGCGGAGATCGTTTCCCAGATAGGAAACATGGGATTGGCTGTTAAAATTGCAGATGGAAATGCCCAAAAGATTTCAGTTCAACATAGTAACTAATTTACTATCTTAAACAAGTAGTACCACTACTATTAAATACTGTACCTTTGAAGTCAGTGAGATATACCTCTGAGTAGAAATTAATTTTAATGTAGATCATACTGACTATGAAATAAGACAGATGAGTTAGATATAGACATTGCTAAGCTGTGATTAATTAATTAATTAGATCTGTATGGCTGCCCATCTGATTTACAGACCTAGTATGGTGCTATAAATCCAGTGGCTTAGAATGCGGTGCTTCTTGACATCCATCCAGAATGTCATCTTGTCTCCCTCCTCTCTTTCTTTCCAAATTCCCCAATCTTTTTCTTAATTTTCTTGTTATGACATAACTTGAATATGCTCTAGACTTAAACAATGTATTCATAGTTTTATAAGGTACATTGCATATTTTCCATAATGTATAGATGGGCCCTTTCCAGAGCCCGCTTTGATGCCCTCCCTTCAGCACTGCTGGCAGGAACGTTTCATGGGACTCCTTATTCACAGAGACTGCCCTTGTGGATCCAGGGAGGTAGGAAGTCTTGCCCATGTCCTCATACAGTGCCCTTTTTATGATGCCCCAAGATGTGTTTTGTTTTCCCCAGTCATCTCTAAATTTGAGGGTCATACTGGTAGATGTTATGTTTATTTCTTTTTAAGGGATGCTGACTCTACACTCACACACCAGGTGGCCAAATATTTTTATCAAGTTATACAATTGTGCAAAACCTTTAATTAGATATATTGTTTCACTGTTTTATTGTTTTCCTTTTCCCTGAGAACGAATTGTTGGATTAAACTATTTTCTTTTATTGTAAAGACCATAATAAAGATATTCATTCATTCATTCCATAATGTATTAATGGAGATAAATTTACAAATATTAGAAGCAATGTACCAAAAGCTACTATTACAACCCTTGGCAATGTTTGAAAATGAGGGAACTAGCTTTGCTTTCTTGTTTCTCTGAACTGCCATGTGACTTTGGACCAAACATTTTAACTTTTTATGTCTCAGTTTATCCAGTAATGAAAGTGCCTTTGAAAATTAAAATGTAATAGTTGGTATTCTAAAGCGAATTTCTTAAATACAGGATAAAAACTAACATGCATAGAAACAACAATGAAATAAGAATTCTGAAACCAAAGGAATAAAAATGATAGTTTACTATTACAGAATTCCACCTGGATGTTTTGCCTTTCCTGTTTTCAATGAACTGTGACTTAAATTGTTGCCATCTGCTGGTTGATGCTGCTGCAAAACTAAGGCTGGCTGTGCCATCTAGTGGTTCCTTTGGAGACTTTTGGTCGACACTGCGCAGTTCATCTACCGCGAAGTCAATCAGCACCATAGATCAAACACACCTCAGTCTTCAAGGCAAATAATCCAAAGTAATCTCATGCTGAAAAACAAAAAGGAAGTACACTGGAACCTCCTGCCCAAAATCTAGCTACACACACACACACACACACACACACAGAAACCTTGTGCCAATCCTGAAACACAAGAGGTATGCTTAGTACATGGGAAAGGCTTTAATGAGATTTGTGTGTGTGTGAGTGAAACCAATTAAGTTAAATCCATAGATACAAAAAGTTCACAAGGAAAAAAGAAACATACGGAGAACAGGAAGGCAACAATCATACACAGACAGAATTCCAAATACAATCATTGCAGTTAGTTCAGCTAAACTAGCGTCTTATTACCTTCTTGAAAAAGATCTTGAGTTACAGATGGGTATTAGAGAAAGACCTTTTTGCCTTTGTGCTGGTATATTCTCCTCCTCCTCCTCCTCCTCCTCCTCCTCCTCAGTTCTCCTGAAAACTTATATTCAGTTTTATAGAAAGTAAGGGGTAAGTGAAAGCCAGCCTCTTTGTGGAGACTGAGAGCACATTCACACTATATCCTTAAGTTGCTCTTGTCTTCTACTGATGCCAGCTTAACCCTAAGCCTGCTTTAAAAACTCCTCTCCAGACTGAGAATCTTTGGCAGCGGCTTGCAAAGGGTTCATTCTGGGCTGCAGGCTATCATGGCAATTCCCTGGTTGCTGTGCCCTCCTAATTTACTATTCCAGAAAAGCAACTGCTAATTGCTCTCCTTTCTGCGGGCAGCTCATACTGGAGATATATAGGTTCATATGTATGTATACTTTATAAAACCTTTCTCTGCAACTGATCAAAAAATGATGAAATAGTAAATACTGCACTACAGTACTTACTTTAAAAAAGCTCAGTGGAAAATTAGGTAGCTCAGGAAAAGGAAAATAGCAATTAAAAACAAAGCAGAACCACTTTGCCAGGTTTCAAACCAGTGATATTCTACATGTCAGGCAAGAGTTATAACTACTATACTATTGAGATTCCTGTGTTACAACAGTCACTGCAGGAGAGATTAGAAAGTTATAAGTTTCTAGTAACTAAGCTGACTCAAGTGAGGGGTGTTCTTTCCTCTGTGCAGAAGCAATCCAAGTGCAGGGAGTTGCCTAGAAGAAAGTAAAGTGTAGCAAGCACAAGCTGGAAAATTACTTCAAATTTGGAGCAGGAGAATGTAGGTGGAATTTATGGGGGGCTGTAGGCAAGTAGAAGAATGATCACCTCCAGAAATGATTATTGGTCAGTTCACATAGGGGCAACCTGGCAGTGTATATATGCCCCAATTGTTGCTTTACCAATTAAACAAGACAACATTCATACAATTAGCAATTGGGTGAATGACTGTTAAGAAGTACAGTAGCTGGTGCAGGGACTTCAGCTTGAATTGGTTCCATAGTACAGGGCAAAAAATCTTTTTTTCCTTCCCACACCATGGTCCTGACTAATTGCACAAATTGCATCTGATTATTTGGGTGAAGCTTGGGCTCCCAGATCTGGGCTTCAAAAATCCAAACAATCACTATAAATTACAACAAAGATAGTTTTCTATATCTTTGTTGCTATTTAGCAACTCTAGTTAAAGCCTCAGATATCAAATAAATACAGGTAGTCCTTGCTTAACAACCATTCGTTTAGTGATGGTTCGGACTTACAACGGTGCTGAAAAAACCAACTTATGTCTGGAACTCACACGACCATCACAACTTATGTCTGGAACTCACACACCTCAGTCACATGATCACAATTTGGGCACTTGGCAACCAGTTCACATTTATGACTGTCGCAGCATCCCATGGTCATGTGATCACCATTTTTGACCTTACTGGCTGGCTTCTGGCAAGCAAAGTCAATGGGGAACCACGTGATTCACTTAACAACCACATGGTTTGCTTAACACCCATGGTGTTTTGCTTAATGACCATCACAAAAAAGATTATAAAATCTGGTTGGATTCACTTAATGACTGCTTCACTTAGCAACTGAAATTCCGGTCTCAATTGTGGTCGTTAAGCGAGGAGTACCTGTATATTATGAAATCGTTCTTATAGAAGAGAATATCTGTAGCTCAGGGGTTGAACTGTGGAGTCCTTGGTGCTCTCTGAGCTTGGTTGTTTGTTTGCAGACCTTTCATTACCCAACTAGGTAACATCATCATCTGTCT
Source organism: Candoia aspera (assembly GCF_035149785.1). Taxonomy (NCBI): domain Eukaryota; kingdom Metazoa; phylum Chordata; class Lepidosauria; order Squamata; family Candoiidae; genus Candoia; species Candoia aspera. The sequence continues at coordinate 58,204,874 of NC_086158.1, read as the reverse complement.
TCCTTGTTATGTTCTTAAAAAGTATATTGTTTAACTCAGTGGGCATAGTAGTAGTGTGTAATACCCACGTACACAGCAGAGTACTTGACTCCCTGTTATTTATAGAGTCTAAAATGATTTGTTCATTTCGTAAGCCACCTGCTTAAAAGTGCCTGAGAGGTAAGCAATTGAAGTAAATGAAATTTGAAGACCTAAGACAACATAGTCAAGAGAAATGGGTAGACATCACTAACATTGCCCAGAATTGTCCTTGAAGTAGATAACTTCACATGGCAAAGTTAGGACAAATGGGGATTTCATACTGATAAAATGGAAATGACTATGTTATAAATAGAGAATGTCCAAACAACGCTTTACATTTGTGGCATATTTCATGGCAGCCTTCCCAACCTTTGTGCCTCTCTAAATGTGGTAGGACTGTGGCTGCCATAATTCCTAGCCAGTATGGTAAATTAGACTGGAATTCTGAGAGCTGCAATCCCCATATAGCTGGAAGGCATCTAGTTGGGGAAGGCTGCTTTATGGGCAATACCATCATTTTAAAGTGTGGCGTTGCGGGTCCTCTGCGGGATGTGGTGCCAACAGGTGATGGCGCAACCGGCCTGGTCTGACCGGGCGGGCTCCTCACGGGAAGAATGACACTCAGCACAACGGTTCGTTTAGGCGGGAGAGAGCCCAGAACAATTGCGCACCTCCCTTTTATTGAACAGGCAAGGAAGTGACATCAAGGGACATAGGGAGGGATAATGATACAAGGAAGTTATATCTTAGCCAATACTTTGCTTGCTAACTATGTGCATTACTGTTTGCTGCTAACACCCTGGGATTTTCTGCAACTGCCTCAGCCGATACTACAACATTAAAGAATAAGGACTGCAGGAGTTTAACTCTAAAAATCTGATTGCAAGTCTTCCTGAAACTGCAATTTTCCACTTTCTCTTGACTTGTTTTTTTCTTCTCGGTGTACTAATTAGTTTTGCAGCTAATTTTGCAATCACAGTCTTAATAGAGCTATCATTACTTCAACTAAACAACAAGTCAGTGAAATCTACTGTTTAGTTCATAAATTGATCAAAGATACATAAAGACAGAAATATGTCCCAGCTTTCTCCATCCCTGTTGCCATCAAGTATTTTAGATGACAACTTCCATCATTCCCATTCCATCATTCTGGGGCTGATGGGGATTATAACCAATACGTCTGAAAAATGCCACTTTGGAGAAAACTGGATACCTGCTGAGGATAAAACCACACTGATAAAAATCAGTCCACAGAACCACATCATGTTTAATAGATGAACACCGATGTTCAGTGTTCATTGAACTTAATAAACCAAAATGATACAGTGGAAAGGTAAGTAAAAAGAAGCATTTAATCCATTAAGAAATTATTTAAAGTACTATTAGCCCAAGGGAAAAGAGATAATAAATAAGTCTTGGGTTCTGAAGATGATATCGATTTGAATTCTTTCCTGGAGGAATTAAAGATTATATAAAAGGACATAACAGTATGAAGTCAGCCTGACTGAGCAGTTACTTTCAGTGCTGCTTTGGAACACAGTCCAAGTAAAATGAGAAAGGGAAGGATATGATGGTTTGTTTACTGCTGTATCCAAAGATGTCCACATTAGTTCTGCATTATTTCTCACTCCCTACTGGTTCAAGTCTTACACTCCTGAAAATACCATGGATAGCCAAGAAAACAAATAGTTGGATCATAGAACATATCAATCCAGAGTTCTCACTTGAGGCACTAATGACCAAGCTCTAATTATCTTATTCTGGACACATTATGCAAAGGTCTAAATCTCTTGAGAAGTCCATAATGCTTGGAAGGATGGACGGGAAAAAAAGAAGAGGATGACCAGCAGCAAGGTGGATTGACTCAGTTACAATGGCGATGTTGGAAGACCTGAAGGTCTATCTAAGAAAATCTATCTATGTGGTCACTAAGAGTTGACACTGACTTCATGGCACATAATCAATCAATTACTTAATTAAAATAAACATTGTTAATGTTTTCTAGCTATTTTCCATATGCTGAAAAGTCTTTTAATATCTTAAAACAGCAAATAGGGAGCCAAAAAAATCCAAAATTCATATTTGAGCAATACTTATCCTAGGACTATTAGCCCTAAAATATATTTAATTAAAGGCTCAAAGCTGCTAGGACATAACTACAATCTTTTCTCTTCTTTAGAGATTGCAGAATGCATTAAACTCAACATGTTGAGTCCAAAGTATGTTATTTTACTGAAAGCCAGTGTAGGATAGCATTGAAAGTCTTCAGTATGTATTAAGGAGTTCAAGTAGCTACACAACCATATAGCTCCCTGAGTGACTTTGGCCTACCTTACCTCACACAGTTGCCCTTGTAGAAATAAAATTAGGTGAGACTAAAGTCCACAGTCTTAAACTTCTGGGAAAGAGACAGGATAATGAATGAATTTTTGCAAAAGTTTGTGTACCACCTACTTACGATATTTAAGGAAGTTTATAATTCCACACAAAAAAATCTGAAATATATAAAAATAAAGCCAACAAAATAATAAAATAACCAAATAATAAAACTTATCCATAAGGCAACCCTTCCACCATTACTGCCCATCTGCCCTGCAGAACAATCCTTTTGAAGCTGCCTTAAAGGCTAGCTGGATGGGAAACAAATTATTCACACTTTAGGTTCCATTGGTTTCTGTGAGATCCAAGTACAAGTAACTGACAGTATAATCCTATGTTGATCTACTCAGAAATAAGTCCTATTGAGTTTAGTGAGATTTACACTTAGGTAAGGTTATATAACCACAGTGGGGGATCCAAGCCTGTGGGACACAAGCAGCTCTTGTCTTAACACAGAGGCAGTCTTTAGCAACCAGATGCTCTACTTTTTGAAAATGTTATTATTTAGCAGGGATGTGCAAAGCCCACTGTTCAATGGTCTGGATAAAGCAATCCAGTGAACTTCCAGAAAGTTACTGGGCTACCCATGGAATAGCTAGATTAGTATGGCCCAAAGAAACCTCTCAGGATTTTCCAAAATGATCCATTCCTGCAACAGTAGATTTTGCACATAGCTTTTATTCAGGGCTTTGCAAAGATTGAGTCAGAGATTCATTTCAAAGCTGATTCAATTAAATCTCCAATCCAAGATGACTTTCCTAATTGAAGTGACAATTCAAATTTAATCATTGAATTAATTTAATGAGTCACCTTTTTATATTGAATCAATTTTCAAATAGAATTAACAGTTCAAATTTATTTACAAATCAGAATCAAATTGAAGATATGAATCAGGTTGGTGCCAATGTATTGTTGCTGTTGTTAATATTATTATTATTGTTATTATTTTGCTTAGTAGGTAGAAACACTTGTCTAACCTTGTCTGCAGTCAGCCCTGATTAGTACTTAGATAAGAGGCTATCACCAAATACCAGAACTGGGAAGTTAAAGCCCTCAAACCCCCCAAACTGCATGGATGTGTCATGAAGTCACCAGAAGTTGAGCTTGACTCAAGATATTATTATGGTAGCCAAGAGCTCCAATGGATGTTGGATCACCTGGTGGCTTTCCCATTATTACCCCAAATTTCCTGAATTCCCAGTTTTTTTCAACCTTTTGGAATATTTGGGAGAGTATTTGGGATAGAATTATTGCACAAAGCTGGAATAAATTTGCTAAGTATAATTTTGGAATCATTATAAAATCCCACAGGTTGTTTTCGATCTGCAAAGCTGGTGGTGGTTATCTGGATTGTTCTAATATGAGCTACTGGAAATTTTAAGTTATCACAACTCATGAATATAAGATAACCCCTTGGGTAGAAATTGTTTTCTGGAAAGAAATGTCATTGAAATTAGTTGAATGTATATTTGAATACAAAGGGACGCGGTGGCACTGCGGGTTAAACCGCTGAGCTGTCGATCGGAAGGTCGGCGGTTCGAAACCGCGCGGCGGGGTGAGCTCCCGTTGCTAGTCCCAGCTCCTGCTCACCTAGCAGTTCGAAAACATGCAAATGTGAGTAGATCAATAGGTACCGCTTCGGCGGGAAGGTAACGGCGTTCCGAGTCGTCATGCTGGCCACATGACCCGGAAGTGTCTATGACAACGCCGGCTCCAAGGCTTAGAAACGGAGATGAGCACCGCCCCCTAGAGTCGGATTCGACTGGACTTTACGTCAAGGGAAACCTTTACCTTATATTTGAATACACATGGACAAGATTGCGTTCTTCATGTACTAGTCTGTGGGGATCAGAATAACTGAGAAGCAGCTAGCCATTTTTGGCACATAGTCATCTGCTTTTCTGGATAATCTCAAAGCATCAGAAAATTCAGGAAGACTACAGTTTGATTTGGCTTCCTTCTGCTTTATCTTTCAAGCCACAGATTGGGTCTGAAACTGCCTGGTTCTGACTGGAATTTGGAGTTCAATCAAACCCAATTATACCCCTACAATTTATGCTACTGTATATCTGACACTGTTAGCAAATAGAAAGAATAGGAGATATATAGATATATAGATATGAAAGAAAGTCCTTAGAGCACTGTTCCTCAACCTTGGCAGCCTGAAGATGTGTGGACTTCAACTCCCAGAATTCCCCAACCAGAATGGTTGGCTGGGGAATTCTGGGAGTTGAAGTCCACATATCAAGTTGCCAAGGTTGAGAAACACTGCCTTAGAGTATCATATTTTGGAATCCAGATTCAGTATGGGATTGTTTCTTATTGCCCAGGAACCCCACATTAACTCACCTTACTTTAGAATGAAAAGTTTTCTCTATGTGCCTGATAATAAGTACAACTAAAAAGGGATTGTCTGTTGGGAGTTCCTTAAGCTTTAGCTGAGCCCTTCATTTAGCTGCATTTTATATTTAATTCCCTATATTTAAATCCGTAAGATTGCTTGCCATCACATTTAGATATTTTAAATAACTGCCATTATTTAAATGTGTGTGATTTCTTAATTTGCCAAACATTATGGTCTTGCAGGAACAAGAGACAGAAAAATGCAGAATATGTGAAATCTGACCAAACCTCCCTGCTTCCTTTACATTTCTACCCCCAAGTACTTGACACATTGTTCAAAATGAATAGCAAGACCCGCTTCCAAACAAATATTGCATCCCATCCGGATATTTGTAATTGTTTCTCAAGGCTTCTCATGGACAATAGTCAATAGAGTCAAGTCTCATTCTTTCTCCTGGTCAGCAGGTTTTTCTTTCAGTACCTCAGCAGAGAGACGATGCAATATCTGTCAGAGCAGAAGATCAAGTGTGCCACCTTTTCAAAGATGCTTTGTGTTAGAGATTCCATGTGATAATGGATAGATTCAGAAAGATAGAAGTTTTTTTTAAAGACCTTATTACAGATTTGTTTTTACAGAGTGCTTTTCTCCTTTCCACATCTCAGATTTGTTCATAGAACATACTCAATTACCTTATTTTTTGACTCTGAACTCTTTTGTGAGTAGCCCTTGTCTAGTTCCTCTAAATAATGGGAAAGTAGCAGAAAATATATCATTAACCTTTACTTTAGATGTGGGCGACTCATATAATATCTTGATCCATTTGATGAATTCCAAAGGAAATCCAAATCTATTTAGAACAGCAAACACATACTGTTTATATATTTTGTCAAAGGCTTTTTCAGCAAGACCACCATTAAGGGGTAGCAGAGAGATACAGAAAACCCAAATTCTTTAGTGAATCTAGCTGTCATCCAGATTTTTGCAACCCAGACCTGATAACCCTAATTAATACAAACTCTGTAGTTCCCTTCATTTGAAAAAGAGTTCCACCCAAGACGCAAAGTTCTGCTAAGTGGTGTCTGGTAGGCTCTAAACTAGCAGACTCATTTGTCTTGCCACCTGTGCCGACACATTGTAACAAACATGACTGGAATTTATCCAAAATAGTTCCCAGTGCTCTCTTTTGTGTAAGTATTTCAGCTCAGAGAGCCCCCGGGAAACATCTTATTATGGGTTTGCATGAGGAAGGAGGAGATATAATTATTTATTTGTTTGTTTGTCATATTTCTCAACTGCCCATCTCGTATTACGACTCCGGGAGGTTATAATGGTCTACTGCAGCCCTAAAACAAAAAGAGCAGGTTTTTCAAATATTTATTTCCCAGGTATCTTTAATAAACTATTTGGAATGTGAGGCTGTAAATTAAACTACACTATCTTTTGTAAGAGCAACACTGTTTTGTTGCTCTATTGTACTGGCAGTTATGGTTCTGTAGCTACATGTCAAGTAATATAGTATCGTAACTTTTCATTTTTAATGCAGACATGTGCCACACTCTAATTATTAGGATTAAAATGGCTCTCGTAGGTGTGGGTCTTGCCTGTTTGCAAGTGGTCATGGTGGATGTTGCCAGCCACAAAACACCTATGCCCTGGGAAACAAGGTTTTTTGTTTTTCTGAGCAGGACAGCACACTTCCAAGTGTCAACTCAAGCCACCCACCCTTTTTATTTTCTAAGGGCATTTCCAGAGACTGGACCATCCAATCACCCAAATTGTTAGATCTCCTAGAATCAACAGACTATCGCCTGTTCAGATAGTCAGATGCAAAACTCTGGAGGACCACAACTCCCACTTTGTGTTGCTGTCTAGTGGGCATTTGGATTTCTGTAGCCAAAATATGACAGCCCTAAAGAAACAAGAATAAAAACTGCTGCATGAGATTAAAGATTCAATACAACAAATGATGTATTACACGCATGTTCTTTATTAGTATTATTTAGAATCGGGACTAACATATAAGCCATTATCAATTGATTCCTAGCAATTAATCATGATTAAGGGAGCTACTGCATGTCAATGTAGCAAAAATTATTTCATTTTTGTTGTTTTAACACAAAGCACACTCTTCCCTATGTCTTCATCTATATTCATATTCATCCATAATGATTGCCAACCCAGAGACAAAATAATTAAAGGTAATACTGAAGACTTGTCCTCTCTGTATCCTCCATACAATTCCCATCTTCTCTTGCTGCTCCAGATTAATCATTAGCATATGTTTCAAATGGCATGTACGTATTCCTACACAGTTTCTTCAGACTATGGACAAAAGCTGTAAACAGTTTGTAAAGTAACCTGTAACTTAGATGACTTTTATTTTACTTTCTAATTTACCATAGTGGAATTAGGAGAATACATGTTTTAAATGTATTTGTAGATTTCTAAAATTACAACTGAGAATGCTACCTCACGTTAATTTCTTAGAATGATTGTTAACGTATGTTTACAATGTTTGATAGAGAAAAGCTGCATCTCCATCAATAAAATAGGTTAAAAATATGAAGGAGACCCTTCTAATAGATGCTTTTAGATGCATTGTTGATAATAGAAACAGTTGCTCTATTCAGGTTTTCTCAACATTAATTTCCCATTTTTTGTGGCATCTGTCCAGTTCATACAGAATGGCTACATTTAAAAAAACAAACAACCCTTTCCCCATCCCAAGAAGTATTTCAAAAACTGTGGTTGTTGTTATTTTCATTGTGAACTACTTAGAATATTGATGTTATCAATTACTTATGGTCCTGAGCCTACTTGATCATCATCTTCTTACCAGTTTACTGCACAGGGCTTCTCCTGAAAATCCATGCCAATCAAAGGTAAAAGCTCAGTCATTCTCAACATATATGAGCAATGATATTGGAGAGGAGCATTCCACACTTTTTAGTTAGTACTTCCAAGGCTTCTTTATTAGTATTATTTACTTCTCAAGGCCACTGGATGGAAGCAAAGAGTTAAGGTTTTCTCTATTTCCAGATATCTATCTGGAAGATTGATGCCTTCTATAAAATGCTGCCTGCTTACAATCTCAGATCATCAGTTGAAGCTCTTTCATTCTCTTCTATCTTTATAAACGGTAATTTATTTTTAAAGAGCATTTTGGCCCATGCTACCTATCTATGGAAAGCCCTTCCCTAGAAGACTTGCCGACCACTAATGGACACCAAGCAAAAGTCATCTTATTCTGTCAGTCCTGTCATGAATTTTAAGCACATTCAGATCTTGCCAATCATCTCTTGGTCTGGATTCAGTTTTACAGATTTGATATTTTCAGCAGGTAACGTGTCCTAACCAACCTTGTGTGGCGCAGAGTGGTAGGCAGCAGTATTGCAATCGAAACTCTCCCCACGACCTGAGTTTGATCCCAGCGGAAGCTGGATTCTCAGGTAGCTGGCTCAGGTCAACTCAGACTTCCATCCTTCTGAGGTCGGTAAAATGACTACCCAGCTTGCTGGGGAAGGTAAAGACTGGGGAAGGCATTGGCAAACCACCTCGCTATAGACTGCCAAGAAAACGTCACAAAAGTGGCATCCCCCCAAAGGGTCAGACATGACTCGGTGCTTGCACAGGGGACCTTTCACCTTTCAACATGTCCTAACACAGTACTGGTAAAGGGAAGTATATCAATAGTTTAACCAAGCACACAGCAGCTTTGGCTCAGTTGTTCTGGCTTATTCTGTCACTGCCAGTTGAGAAAAAGGTATAGGCACTTGTCCACACAAAAATAAGTGTTACGTAGATCTAAAACATTACACTGGGAGCTAGCATTCCAAATAATTCCTTTCAGGGCAATCCCATGCATGCCTACTCAGAACAAATCCTGTTGAATTCAATAGGACTTACTTTCCAGCAAACCTTGTTGAACTCAGTGGGTCTTACTGTTGAGTTGGTGTATCCAGGTTCACATTGTTATTCTATCAGTTTTATTTCTTAAAAGAGAAAAGTTATTTTCAAACCAAGTATATTTAGTTGCTCTATGCAGTAATTCAATTAGTTTACAGCAGATTCCCAGTGACGATGAAGAAATCTGTCCCATCCCTTGATGATTTTCCAATGGAAAAATGGAAGTATCCATTCCTTTTGAATGCACTGTTTATGGATCTGATTCAAGAAGTGATGTTGCATGCCTTCTTCAGGGGAGATGGATGTTCTTCATGCTCTTTTGTCTGAAACTTTTTTTCGACCAATGCAGAAAAGTAGCTTCTTGTACAGACCAAGGATCCTGTCTTGTCCTAGCTTGAAAGCAATTATGACAATTTCCATGCCAACCACAATATAAACTGAGAGAAACAAGAAAAAGTTGGGATGCTGCAGCTTGACATCACCAAAGCCAATGGTAGTTAAGGTGATAAAGCAAAAATAGAAAGCTTCCTCAAAATTTAAAGCTCTTTCCCAATGTGGAAGAATAGCTGCAGCACAGGAGATGTATGCAAAAACAATAAAAGTCATCAGTGAAAAGGGTACATCCAGCTTTTCTACTTCTTTCCCTATATTATTGAGATTGCTAATCATGTGATTCACCATTTCCCCTTTGTCTAATTCAGGACATGAACTCCATCTATCAAATCTGGTCAGTTTTGGAGGGGTTAAAAATGCATTTTCCCTGATGATAAGCCTTTCAAAAATTTCAACATTTTGATATTGTCCAGGCTTTTTTTTAAAGGAAGAATTATTTTTCAAAGCATCCCTAATATTTAAAGGTTCAAGAAGGACTATTTTGGCTGGCCCAAGTGAAGCTGAGTCTCCTTTTGAATCAGCATTTTTCTTACAACAAGATCCCAAAGAAAGCCTGGCTAATATTTTCGACTGTAGTTTCCGGGCTCGATTGTAAGAGGTGGATAATATAGCTGCTAGGATGTCGCCCATGTCGGTAAGGACCAGGAACATGAGAGGTATGCCAAACAAGGCATACACCATGCACAAGTATTTCCCAAGTCTTGTCACAGGGTAACTGTGGCCATAACCTGTAACCAAACAAAACCAGAAAAAAACTGTTTAAATGTTATTTGTTTTTCTATGGCATTCCGGTTTGAACAAAGCTAATGAATATGCAAGCTTTTTTGTCCAAACAGTCTCCGAGAATCGGACATGATTGGATTAAAAAAAATGAATATGCATATATTAGCTGCTTTTAGTGGGAGGAGTATGGTTTGCCTTTTATTAATGTCATATTGGTGCATTAGTTGTATAACCACTCATTTTCTTTGTCCACACTGATACTTTCTTTTCTGAAAATATGTCTTTGTTTTAAATAAATAAATAAAGTATGCATACAATAGCTGTTTTAAAAAAGAGCACCTATTGCCTGCATTTAAAATATGAAGACAAATAATAAAATCCTAATGCTTCCTTGTCTTTCCATTACAGATGTTAGAGCATTTTCATAGTGAATATGACATATAAGATATAATGCATTTATTTATTAGCTGTGCGTTTTGATACTTTTTTTTCAAGAAGGGCTGGGCAGACCAGAGTTTTCATTGTAAAACTCCCTCAGAACCTGCAACTGAAAGCCCTGAGATGCCAGATATTGTCAAGGACCTCCTAACAGCAAAACCCTCCACCTGGTTCCTGTAAGTCTAATTGTTTGCATTGGATGTTTTCCTCTGAGAACTATTGTTAAATATTCAGATACAACACATTTGCAATATGGAATGTGGATTTTAAAAGTAAGCTCCATCTAAAAGCTTACTTTTATTAGCCCTGACTGATTTTGAAGTTACCAGTTTTTATATCAGTTATTTAGCTCTGTTACAATGGAAAATTGCCTTGATGTTTGTTTGTTTTAGAATATTGGAATATTTCCATAGTTTATGTGGAGCTTTGCCTTCTTTCATATAAATCTGCCCAATCACTGGATCATCAGCAGAAGCCCTCCTATTATGCCACTTCCTGTGGATACTCTTTTAGCATCAACCAAGAAGTGGTACTTATCTGCAGAAAACTCTCCCTAGAGATAAAGTAAGTGCCAAAGTTATTAGTATTTAGGGGGATGCTAAAAAAAAACCCCATTCATTCACCCTGGCATTTCACATTTCAATACGATGTTCCTCTATCTGTGTATGCACCTGTGTAGTTACATGTTTGATGCATGATCTTTGAACATTCCTAAGTACAGCAATATTTTCTCTGAAAAAAAATTAATTAATAAAGCAGATTGTGATTGGCCTATGGGGCCTGATTTTTATAGCCCAACCTTGCACAGAATGTGTTTCCTGTTCCCAATTTGCTAGGGAGCTGGATAGAGCAGTTTCCCCAACTCTGTTGAAATATAGTCTTCTTCATCCCCAACTGGCATCCAATACTCATGGAGAATCCCATGTAAAGCTGTGTTGTATAGAATGCAAAATCCCAGATCTGCCGTGAAATTTAATACTCAACCTGTCAGTCAGCTGACCAAAGACACAATTAGAAAGCCAAAGGGTTGCACATGGGAACCTTTATAATGACACACACAGACCTTCCACTGTCTCCATTTTGTAGCCTCGGTGATATGTGTGTCCTGTTAAGCTCCAGATTCCTTCCCTTCTTAATTTTCACACCTGTAAGCAGTGCGGAGTAAGGCTGATTTTCAGGCCAGAGAGAAAAGCTAATCGCTTTATCTTTCTGTCTCCTTTTTGTCCTTTAATCATAGTCATCAGAAGGGCTTAACCCAGCTGGTGTTCTCCTACAAATGTGAACAAAGCATCCACCCAAATACTAGCAATTTTTGTCTAAGGTTATCAGCCATAGTTAGAAAGAATATTGCTCCTTTTTCCACTTTCAAATACTGTATTTTGGCTTCTCCTAGATAACCCAGAACATGCAGAGTGACATTGCATCCCATTACTGTCATTGGCTGTCTTTGGCTGCCAGACTAATCCAGAGCTACTTGCACCCAAACAGCTTTGAATTCATGGCTCAGTGGCAATTAGCCTTGATGGCAGCATGACTCCCTCTGAAGGCCATCTGCTGGGAGACAAGTGGGCTTCCTGGTACTGTCAGGATTGGGTGCCTGGACTGGAGTGGAAGGTTAGAGCCTTTTTAAGCACCTCTGAGATCCAAAGGCAGAATTTTCATTTGAGCACCCCACAGACACACACACTTCTTCCCACTGCATCCTGTGTCAATGTAATTCTTTTCTCCATTACTTTTATCAACTGAAGTCAGAGGATGAGTAAGCAGCAGTGCACAGGGAAACCTAAAATAGTGATACAATGGTGAACATCATACTTAACTAAGTAGATTTATTGTACTGAACAAAAGACTTGAAATATGTGATGATTTCCAATACAGGATCAAACTTCGAATGAGTTTCCCTTCAGGTGTGAAGCAGGAGCAACTCTCTTTTTTTGTCCTTTACCTATGAAAAAGGCTCTCAAGAAGGTAAAAACAAGTAATGGGTGAAGGATTGTACTTTTGAAGCAGGGGGTCAATGTATTTTGGGCCCTTCAAATGTTGTGAAAACGCCAGTAAAAATAATTTTGGCTAGTTCAGACTAATCATTGTACATTTTCACTAATTTAGCAGTCATGGAACCAAGAAGTTCAGATGTTAGATATGAACTTCTGTAAAAACTATCTTTGTCTACTTATAGAGGCAAAGGCTCCCTCCTGGCAAAAGTTTGTGGTCAGTGTGTGGTTGCTTGAGGAAGGGACTAAATCAAATGACCCTGACATGAGGGGCATTCCACATCCCCTGCTCATTCCTTTCACAGGCAAATTTATCATAATACAATTTTGCTTTGATACATTAATGGGATTGGTATTCTAGTAACTCTCTAATTTTTCATTTTAAAACCTGTTCTTTTTCTTCCTTTTCCTTTTAGATTCCTTGAAGTGGCAAAATAGGACAATGTGCAAAAGTCTCAGTTTTGAACTCTGGCATAACGTGGAACACCTTCACTATTAAAATGGGATCCTAGAGAACTATTGCCAGACAAATAGGCAACTGAGCTAGATGGCCTGCTAGTTTGCCCAGATAAAAGGCAGCTTCTTCCCTTGTTCCAAATGCATTTAATATTTAATATTGTATATAGCTTTAGTGGATCGGATGAAGCAAATCCACAGAGCAGTCTTATAAATTAGGAAAGCAACATCAATATAGAAAAGCTTATACAGCTAAAGATAAGCTTATTATAAAAAAAAAACTTTGGTTATTATTCAATCCCTTCTGACTCTTTAGGTTCTAATGGACAAAGTCCTCAAGAATAGTTTGTCATTAGCTGCTTTGAATTCTGGTAAGCTCATGCTTATGATATCAGTGGCAGCATCTAGCTATCTTGTCTTCTGCTGTCCTCTTTTTTCCATTAACTTCATTATTAGCACTTTTCCCCAGTAGCTCATTGGATATCTTCTGATTTGAGCAGGATATGGACCAGGAGTGTTCCACAGGTTATGGTAAAAAAAAGTCAAGATGGCAGCCACGTTAGTACAGCCATTTCCATCTGTTCTATCTTTATCTGTTGTTTATGTGCATTGACCATACCTACTAGTACGTCCCTAGTATGGACATTTTCCTGGCTGTGATTATCCATTGGCAGAATAAGGGCACGCACTGTACTGTGATTAGCCTAGTTTTCCATCTATGATCTGTTCACCATGGGTGAGTCTTCTTGGAGAATGTTCTCCCCACAAGATAGCTCACAGACTCATTGGGATGTGCAAGCCCCTTCGCTGCTACAGGGTAATGATCCATAAAGGGGTAGAAATACTAACTTATAATGGAGGATTTAAAAATGACTAAAGCATTATAAATCCTGTTGGTGGGGAAGGGAATGAAAATAAAGGAATACGTGAAAGAATACGAACAATAACAGCCCTAACTCTGTCCATTAAAATGTCTGTTTGGCATGGATGTAGCAGTTCAAGTAGTGCAACCCTGAGTAATGATTATTAACATTTCATGCTGCTGTTATTTGGCTCCTAATAAGTTGAATATAATATGTAATAATGACAATTTTAACAGTTGGATGTTGCTGACTGAAGATTATTTTCAATGCAACAAGCACATCCTGTGGTCCATATATTTTGGAAAAGAATTGTAAGAAAAATCAATACAAAGAAAAGCTGTAATTTACCATTAACTCCAAATGCTTTATTGCATGGATTTCTACGTGATTATGTATCAACATTTAATGATTTTTTTTATATTGCTGCAAACAATAATTACAAAATATTGACACAATCTCAAGCAAAAGATCACTGAAGTATGTAAACAGCAAAAGTATTAAAATTCAGTGACATTCTGAATTTACAATGGTAAGCAAGTGGAGAAAAATGTCAAAAGGCTGTTCATATGTATGCAAATCATTTTTAAAAAATACAGAATACCAGTATGCCATTTGTCAGCCACAAACTATTGGAGAAATCATTATCACTATGTATGTATAAGCAGGCATGTTCAGTTTATAAGTTTGATTCTTAAATCAGTTTAACTATATTAATCTACAGCCAGAACCTAAAAAAAAGGATCTCCATACAGGGTAGAATAAGAAACTGTTTACAGAATATTAGTGATAATATTCTAAAAGCTGTCTATGAATAATATATATATATATATATATATATATATATATATATATATATATATAAATAGAAAATAGAATACATATATATATATATATATATATATGATAAAAATAGAATATATATATATGAGAATATATATATATATATATGATAAAAATAGAATATGAATAGATATATATATGTGTGTATATATAGTATATATATCATGTATATATATCGTCTGTGTGTGTGTATATACGATATATATAGTAAGTATATCATGTGTGTACGTATGTATGTATGTATATATATATATGTTAATGTTTTCTACTACAGATTAAAGTTACTATGGTAACTAATCATTTTGGCTGGGTGAAAAGGTTGAATTCAACTGTCCCCTTTTCAGATGTTGATTTTTGCACCTGGGGGGAGGAACTTGCCTGGACTTGTTTTAGTTTCTGTTTCCTTTCTGTGCAGGCATGTAGAGAGTCAAGCTGCTCTCACTGAGAGCCTGAGCTTTTAAATATGTTTTGCTTTCTGTAAATAAAAATTATTTTTATAGAAATGCCTGGTGTGTGACTTTTCTGAACTCTCCTGGGCTAAAGGCTTTCCCAGCAATCTGCCAACAGGTTATGTGCCCAGTAAACAGTCCAGTAAAACCCAGAGAGAATAGAGAGATTAGCTCCACACCTCATGCACAATTTAAAGGCAGATAGCAAAGACCTGTGAAGATTTTCTTTGGAGCCGCCTGGAGATTTTCCAGCAACTGCCTGTCTACAGGACAAAGAAGCCAGCTGAGGTGACTTGCAAAAGAAGGAAGAAGCCATGGCTATCTCCCAGCCCTCAGCGATGCCTCTGGAGCACCTATCAGATACCAACGATTTGAACTGGGCCCTGAAGATGGAGATGTATCTTCGCAGAGAGAAGCTGCCAATTGGTGAACAAACCCCACCAAATCCCAGTGCTGAATGGCTTAGACAGGATGAGTGGGCTAGAGCTACACCATTATCCTGGGAGTTGAGGACAATCAGCTAGTCCACGTGCGAGGCATGCAGTCTGCAAAGCAACTTTGGGACACTTTGAGAGACTTGTATGTAAAGGCAACAGCAGGGAGTAAAGTTACCCTGACAAAAAAAGCTGTACAAAGCCTACCTTGAAGAAGGAGATAGCCTTCCTGAGCACCTGCATTATATTCAGCAGCTGTTTGTTGAGTTACAGGAGAGAGGAATGGAATTTACACCTCTCACAAAATCCTATATCCTCCTGTCCTCACTGAATGAAATGTGGGACACACTGATTTGTACCCTGGAGGCTATGCCTGAAGCAGACCTCACCCCATCGTATGTTACACAGCGCTTACTCGCTGAATGGGAGAAGAAAGAGGAAAGATCCCCCCCCCCATCTCTTCTGGAAATCTGCAATACCAGAAAACAAGGGAAAAGAAGGGAAAGGAAGCAGAGGCCACAGCACTAGCCAGCCAGCGATGCTTCACCTGTGGTTCAGCTGGACATTGGCAGAAAGACTGCCTTGAGACCCAAGAGTAGAAAGACAGAGAAGAAGAACACAAGGGCAACACAGAAGAAGGCTCTTCAGACAACCCAAATTGCACAGGTTGCTGAGAAGGGTAATTCTGATGTATGGGTGTTAGATTCTGGGGCCAATTGTCATTTATGTAATTGTAAAAGCTCTTTTGTGTCACTGTCTAAAACTGAAAGACAAAGTGTATCTTTGGCTGATCGGTCTGTGACCAAAATTATGGGACAAGGTGACTTGTATTTATCCTGCTTGGGAGAAACTGTAAAAGGTGTGTTGTATGTGCCAAATTTACAATCAAACCTTTTATCTGTGGCACAATTGGCTGCAACAGGGTATATCATAACATTTAAGAAAAATGGTTGTGAGATACGAAAAAATGGGAAATTGTGTGCTACTGGTATGTTAAAAGACTCCTTGTACATTGTGCAAAATGCAAGGAAGCCAAGCTGCAAGGCTGCAGTTGGCAACACTCCATATCATGACCAATGTGTACACCTGATGCACAGGAGATTTGGTCATGCTAATTTCAAGTATATAGCACAAATGCCACAGCTGTGTGCTGACCTAAAGATAAAACCCTGTGACAAATACTGAGATTGTTTAGTTTGCAAAGAATGCAAAACACTAAAAGCTCCTGTGAGTAAGCACAGTGACAGAGTTAGAACTAGACCTTTGGAAATTGTGCGCTCTGACATTATTGGTCCTTTTGCTCCAAGTCTTGGACAAGCAAGGTATGCAATGACCATCACTGATGATTTCTCAAGATACACATTTATCTACATCTTAAAACACAAAGATGAGGCATTTGAGAAATTTAAAGGTTTTGTGACATAGGCAAATAGAAAATTCCCTAGGCCTGAATCTGCACTCCAATGCGATAGAGGAATAGAGTACCTTTCTCACAAATTCAAAAGGTTCCTAGTGGAAAAGGGGATAGAACAAATTCTTTCTAATGCTTACACCCCTCAGCAAAATGGTGTTGCTGAAAGAAAGGGCAGAACCTTGCAAAATGCAATGGAATGCATGCTTAAAGATTCACATTTATCTTTTAAGTATTGGGGAGAGGCAATATCTACTGCCTGTTATGTACAAAACAGATTGTATAACTCTATGATTCAGGACACTCCATTCCATTTGTTTTATGGTGTGAAACCAAAGGTAAACCATCTTAGAGTGTTTGGTAGCACTGCTTGGGTTCATATTCCAAAACAACAGAGAAGGAAAAGAGGCCCCACAACAAAGAAAGCCATCTTTGTTGGCTATGAACAAAGCCAAAGGAGCTACAGGTTCATAATAGGAGAGAAATTAATAATTAGCAAAAGCGCTTCTTTTGCTGAACAAAACTGGGGGAGATTAAATTCTAGCTCTCCAGTTGATCTGACCACCACAAGAGAACAGCAAGGACTTGCTGATGGTGATCTTTTGCCTGATGAGGACATTAAACCAGAAAAGCAAACTGAAGATCTGTCTGATGAGACAGATGCTTCTCAGGAAAGTGATAGGAGTCAAAATTTAAGCCCTGTATTACCCCGCAGATCTCAGAGAAGTAATAAAGGTGTTCATCACATTTTCAGGCTGAAACAGTAAAGGCTTTTCACATATTCACAGAACCTGAGTCTTTAGAACAAGTGAATGCTTTACCACCTGAGATTGCACAAAATTGGCATTCTGCCATGCAACAGGAGTTAGCATCCTTGAAAGAAAATAAAACATGGAAACTGGTAAATCTACCTCCCAATGAACGCTGTCTAGGTTGTAGGTGGGTTTTCAAACTAAAAAGGGATGCTGATGGAAAAATCCAAAAATATAAAGCAAGGTTGGTTGCAAAAGGGTTCACTCAGAGGAAAGATTTAGACTTTGACAAGACTTTTGCACCAGTTACTAAAGGTGAATCAATTAGATTACTGTTAAAAATTGCTGCACTCAAAGGAATGTCAGTTCACCACTATGACATTCAAACTGCATTTCTCTATGGTGATTTAGACCACAAATTATACATGCAGCAACCCCCTGGCTATGAAAAAGGGGAGAACCTAGTCTGTGAACTGCAGAAGTCTATGGGTTAAAACAAGCTGCTAGATCCTGGAACCAAAAATTAGATGAAAAACTGCAGAATTTTGGTTTTGAAAAAGGAAAAGCAGATCCATGTGTATATATGAAGAAAGACAAACAAGGCTGTATGTATCTGTGCATTTATGTTGATGATTTGCTGCTGTTCACATCCACAGAAAAACAAAGGCTTGATTCTGAAGCCTGCATGAAAAGCCGTTTCATATTAAAAAGCCTTGGAATTGTGACAAATTACCTAGGTTTGGAAATACACAGGGAGAAGGATGGTAGCTTTCTGTTAAGCCAACGTAGTAAAATTCAAAAGCTCCTAGAGGATTTTAATATGCAAGACTGTAAACCAGTCTCTACTCCGATAACACATTTTCAGAAAGATATAGGAGAAACTCAATTAACTGAGGCAGAGAAATATAGATCTGCAATTGGAAGTTTACTCTACATTGCAAATCATTCTCACCCAGATATCTCAAATTCTGTGGCCATTTTAAGTAGACAGATAGAGAAGCCTACATCTACTGGAAAAGCAGCATTGAAGAGGTTAATGAGGTATTTGCAAGGAACAAAGAATTATTGCCTGAAGCTAAATGCCTCTGGAACCGAGAAATTGCAGGCTTTTGCCAATTCTGACTGGGGAGCAGATGTCAGTGACAGAAAATCCACTTCTGAGTTTTAATTCAATTTGCTGGATCTAGCTTAGGCTGGCATTCTAGAAAATAAACACTTGTTGCTTTTTCCACTGCAGAAGCAGAGTTTTATTCTCTAACACAAACCTGTAATGAGGTTACATGGTTTAAACATTTGTTAAAAGACATAGGCATGGAAGTGAACCAGGCTATAACTGTTTATGAGGATAATCAAGCTTGCATTGCTATGGCAAAATCTGAAGCCTGCAAAAATAGGACAAAACATATAGATATTAGATATCAATATATCAAAGATATGATAAGCAAAGGAGAAATAATGTTAAAATATTGTGAATCAAAAGACATGATTGCTGATATTTTAACCAAACCTCTTGCTGTACTAAGACACAAAGAGTTAACAAAGCAAATTGGTTTGCATCTTATTCTGTAGTATAAAAAGGGGAGTGTTAATGTTTTCTACTACAGATTAAAGTTACTATGGTAACTAATCATTTTGGCTGGGTGAAAAGGTTGAATTCAACTGTCCCCTTTTCAGATGTTGATTTTTGCACCTGGGGGGAGGAACTTGCCTGGACTTGTTTTAGTTTCTGTTTCCTTGTCTGTGTAGGCATGTAGCTGCTCTGAGAGCCTGCAAGAATGCAGAAGTCTTTTAAATATGTTTTGCTTTCTGTAAATAAATTATTTTTATAGAAATGCCTGGTGTGTGACTTTTCTGAACTCTCCTGGGCCAAAGGCTTTCCCAGCAATCTGCCAACAATATATATATACACATACATACACTATATATATATTGTGTGTGTAGATATATATATATATATACACATACACACACACACACATACAATGACAGAAAATAGTATATATACACACACAGTACTGTGTGAAAAAATGCTGTAAAGTAAGAATGCTTTCAAAAATGTATATTGTAATTGTTTATGTTTATCAATTTACAAAATGCAAAGTGAGCAAACAGAAGAGAAGTCCAAATCAAATCAATATTTGGTGTGACCACATTTTGCCTTCAAAACAGCATACTTCTAGGTACACTTGCACACGGTTTTTGAAGGAACTTGGCAGGTAGGTTGTTCTGAACATCTTGGAGAACTAACCACAGATCTCCTGTGGATGTAGGCTGCCTCAAATCCTTTTGTCTCTTCATGTAATCCCAGACAGACTCCATGATGTTGAGATCAGGGCTCTGTGGGGGCCAAACCACCACTTCCAGAACTCCTTGTTCTTCTTTACGCTGAAGGTAGTTCTTAATGACATTGGCTGTATGTTTTTGGTCATTGTCCTGCTGCAGAACAAATTTGGGGCCAATCACACACCTCCCTGATGGTATGGCATGATGGATAAGCATCTGCCTGTATTTGAGGACACCATTGATCCTGACCAAATCTCCAACTCCATTTGCAGAAATGCAGCCCCAAACTTGCAAGGAACCTCCACCATGCTTCACTGTTGCCTGCAGACGCTTCTTATTGTACCACTCTCCAGCCCTTCAGTGAAACAACTGCCTCCTGCGACAGCCAAATATTTCAAATTTTGACTCATCAGTCCAGAGCACCTGGTGCCATTTTTCTGCTCCCCAGTTCCTATGTTTTCGTGCATAGTTGAGTCGCTTAGCCTTGTTTCCACATCGGAGGTATGGCTTTTTGGGCGCAATTCTTCCATGAAGACCACTTCTGGCCAGACTCCTCCGGACAGTAGATGGGTGTACCTGGGTCCCACTGGTTTCCACCAGTTCTGTGCTGATGGCACTGCTGGACATCTTCCGATGTCAAAGGGAAGTAAGCATGATGTGTCTTTCATCTGCTGCATTAAGTTTCCTTGGCCGACCACTGCATCTATGGTCCTCAACGTTGCCCATTTCTTTGTGCTTCTTCAAAAAAGCTTGAACAGCACATTTTGAAACCCAGTCTGCTTTGAAATTTTTGCCAGGAGAGACCTTGATGATGCAGTATAACTACCTTGTGTCTTGTTGCTGTGCTCAGTCTTGCCGTGGTGTATGACCTGTGACATGAAACTGTCTTCCACAACCTCACCTTAGTCTGGCTGTTCCTCACCCAGTTTTAAGCCTCCTACACAGCTGTTTCTGTTTCAGTTAATGACTGTGTTTCAACCTACATATGAAACTGATGATCATTAGCGCCTGCTTGGTATAATTCGTTAATCATACACCTGACTCTAATCCTACAAGATCCCTGACTTTGTGCAAATGTACAAAGTGTGCAAGTGTAAGAATTGGTGCTGTTTTGAAGGCAAAGGGTGGTCTCACCAAATATTGATTTGATTTGGATTTCTCTTCTGTTCACTCATTTTGCATTTTGTAAATTGATCAACATAAACAATTACAATATATATTTTTGAAAGCATTCTTACTTTACAGCATTTTTTCACACCTGCCTAAAACTTTCACACAGTACTCTGTGTGTGTGTGTGTGTGTGTGTGTGTGTATATATATATATATATATATATATATATATATATATATATAGTTGTATTGTATATCACACACACACATGTATATGTATATGTTATATACAATATATGGAAGTTTGGTGCTCTTAACTATCATAAGAATCAAACACAAAGTCTTCTCATAGTAGTTGCAACTGAGCAAAATTTTGCTGCATTTTTGGAAATTTCAATGGAGAAGCCAACAAATGAAAAGCAAGTAATTTTAGTTTGGGACAAGCATGGACAATGAGTAAGAAGTGAGGTTATGAGCACTGCATAGATGAAGAAGTGAAATAAAGCATGGCCTACTGATTCAACTGTGAAGTTGAAACAGAAATGTTCTGCAGAGGATTGTTGTTACATCTCTCCTCTGTCTGTGTTAAAGATAAGGCCATGAACCCTACTAACATGAGGTTTTTTTCTGTTTGAGGCAAAAGTAATTCTATAGAGATACTTTGGAAGATGAAACAACCATGAAAGAGGACCTTGAGACAATATGATGGAATTTTGGATCTGCAATTCTGTACGTATAGAACAAGGGCTTTCTATTTAACTACTTGCATAGCTTGCATATCACTCATTCCAAGTGATATTAGGAATGAGGCTAAAGAGCCACAGGAAGACAGATCATTAGCAGTTCTTTTCTTCCAGTGCTGGCATCATCAGTAAAAATTCTGATAACTTTAGTTCATCTTTGAATGGGATATTTGGTTGGTGAAACTTCCCGTCCACTGATGACATTTTTTTAGAAGGTATTTGTTACTGATGTAATTGCAATACACACTTACTCAAATGTAAATCCCACTATGTTTGGCAGGAACTACTTCAATATATCTGTGAACTGAAAGACAGTTGTAGATGTCTAAATTAGTGTTATTTGAAATATTATGGCGCCTTGGATCACATGTGCTGACCTTAAAGGGCCATGAATCTCATTGAAGCTTTTGTCTACTTCATCTTTGATTAGACTAAGTATGTTTATTGCAAAATACTTAATGCAAATCATACTGACCCACTGTTGTGAAGACAGTGCAGCAGAAAAAGAGAGAGCCAAGGAAGGACCACTTCTTTGAGGGATCAATAAACCATGCAAAGTCAATTTCATTAATCAGGTCACGTGTTCTGGTCATAAATATCTCATTGTTGGTCTCATTATCTGTTAATAAGAAAGTTAGATGCTGTGATTAATCAAATGTTATGGAAAATTAAAGATTACAGACTACTGCTGTAATCAACAGAACATGTTGCCGCACTGAAGGGGGGGGGCTTATTTAAACATACATACATCTTCTATTGACAAAAGACAACTCCCTCTGATTTTGCAGCTTTCCTCTCTAGTTCTTGTATGTGGCTACTCTATAGTCATTCAATGTTGAGAGAAATACACAGTTCATTTGATCATATATGCTCCAGAATTATCCCCTGGTATTAACAAGAAACACTGCTTTACAGATTAACTTCTTTCTCAGAGTGGCTGACAACAACGATAAGAA
The DNA here is from genome assembly GCF_035149785.1 of Candoia aspera. Lineage (NCBI taxonomy): Eukaryota > Metazoa > Chordata > Lepidosauria > Squamata > Candoiidae > Candoia > Candoia aspera. Next base: position 58,182,378 of record NC_086158.1, on the reverse strand, counting down.
AAAAAGCAGATTCATTTAACGCTACTAATAAAAAGTATATAAAAATACTGTTACTTAACTTTTAAAAAGTAAAACAAGCTTTAAAAACATTCCTGGCATGTTTGTTTTTCTTAGAATCCCTCTTTCAACAATGGTTACACTTATGCTAGATTCAATCTGTTCACAAGTGCTGCCTTCTGAAATGGCTCCTTTATCCCCATGGGACTAGGAGAGGTATAAAGAATGCTGTTAGGATTAAAACACTTATGATCTGCTCTTTGTAAATGCTAAGCACAATCTATGTGAGAGTAAGTTTCTAAATCATGCTTTGTTTTATAGCTCTTTTTCACATCCTCCTTTCTATTCCTAACAATGTTTCACAAGTCTCCTAAAGCAGGGGCAGAATGGCAGGGAGGGGGAATAAAAAAGATTCTGCAGAAGTAAGAAATCCTTTCAACTGAAGACAAGAAAATACAATATGCTACAGAAACTCAAATTCCCACATTTATTTAAATATTCCAAACAAGAAGAGCATGAGCTTCTATTTGGTGCAAGTAACTTGGTTGCCCTCTCTGCCAACTGCTGCAAACTCATACCTGACAAATCCTTTGAAAGATTCCAAAGCCTCCGCATGAAGTTCCTGTATGCTTCACCTTCATGGCTCTGTCTGCAGCCTTCCACGTGAGAAAACATGAGTGCCCCCAGGAGGGCATAGACCACTAAAGAACAAATGAAGCAAGCATGGGGAAAGATCGCCCAGAATAATTGACAGCAAGTCCTTTCCTCTGTCTGGGAAGGAGATGTTTTTGACTTCATCTTCCCAAAACTTTGCATCAACAAGACCAGAAAGAAGGTTTCATGAACAGAGAGAAAACAACTCTGGAACTCCAGTAGAGCCTCTTCTTGAACAATGGAAACCTGTACCCTACTTCTGTTTCATAGCTTAAAGAGCTCCTGGTTTAATAGCTGGAAAGGAGCCTGGATAGAGATTGCAACCAATTGCGATTTAAAACATCTGTCTGTCAGATGCTGATACATTGTGCAGAAGAAATATTGATTCCCTCAAGTGCTGTAATGCGTGCCTGTGATGAGTGACTCTATGCATCACGGATTATCACCACCTGATAGTTGAAGGAAGAGGCTGTTGGTCTATAGGGCTATGTAGCTTGCAATGCCCTGCCCTTTGGCAACAGCCAAAGCAAAATTTCCAGTAAGAGAAAGCAAATAGCAAAGAATAGATAATGAGTCCATATAAGCAGGTAATGGATCTCAGTACAATTGGGGATATTCCCCAAGGAGTGAAGATGCAACTTTTAATTTTTCCAAGAAAGCTACTAGACCTCTACCACTGTATGGGCTTTTTATGAGGAGGCTCAATAAAACACTGCTTACTGCTCTATCTCCCTGCCCTCCACTGCTCCCAGCCCACTTTTGAGGCATCTGCTCTATGCACAAAGTCTGTATCCTGAACATACATGAGTTAGAATTGGTTAATTATATAGAATTACCCCAGAGTGTGCTGTCTGGTGAAAGAGAGAAAACATATCCTGTTGCCCAATCAACTTTTCTCCAACTTTATATCAGTTTGGAGCAGGTATAAGAGCTGACCTTTATTTCTGTAATTTATTTATTAAGACAGATGTGTCCCAACCTAGTCCAAAAGCACCATTCAGTTCAGCTTACAATTCTCCCCAATGATGAGCAAAAGTCATAAAAGCAGCAGCCAAAGAAACTGGGTTTAGTTAAAACCAAAAGACAAGTATTAACTCCCGTGTTATCACAGAAGCATGCCAGAATAAAATTAGTTTCAACAACCAGCAAGAAACAGTTTCAATCAACTATACCCCATAGGACAAAGTTTTCCATAACCTGAGTGCAACTATTGAAAATACTATTTGTCCCATCATATTCAAACATTCTTGAATGACAGCCGCACATTCAGTATTCCAGGATCAGAAAATTAGTCATGCCATGAGCAATAGGTTTTTGTGATAGCGAAGCAAATCCTTACTGGCAGTCGTGTGGCCAAGCCCAAACTCTTAGTCATATGGAGTCCTTGGTGCTCTGTGAGCTGGATTGTTTGCTTGCAGATGTTTCATTACCCAACTAGGGAACATCATCAGTGTGGCAGTGATCAAGTTGTTAGATGTCTCTGTTCTTATTGTCAGCCACTGTATTAATAAAGTCTAGGGCAATGAGCTTTTTCAATTAATTAATTATTTATTTCATTTATTTATCCATTTTTTATCACCACCAGATGATAAAAATGCCCCACACAAGGAGGGACTCTGGACAGCTGCTTTGTTGTCTGACATAAAGATGTGCTACTCTGAAACATTCTTTTAAATGGGGAGAACAAAATTCTGTGGACAAATCTAATTCAATTAATTCTATAGATAAGTGCAGATTAAAATGTGTGCAGTTTCTTGGATCACCAAAGTTAGGAAACTGTTTTTCCAAATACCGAAAAGCTTTTAGGTAATCAATACCAACTGTCCTTGCATTATTTTATCAATGACCTGCTTAGATGCTCATTATATTTGGCAACTGTACTCCAAGCATTAAGTGCTCATGTTTCTATATCCATTGTTTATACATATGCAATAGGGTTTGTTTTTCCCCTACCATCACCATGAGAATTTGTGGAACAAAGGGGGCAACCATTCCTACATGGCACAGAATTGTCTTTAGAAAGGAAAAGAGAGCAAGCCTAATGGTTTTGGGGATTAAGAGTAGCAGTTGTGGCAAGGGGCATATCTGCACCATTAAAATTAATGCTCCTGTCACAATCATTCCTGAACTATATTCTGACTTTTTAATTTTTTTTCCATTGGAACAAAATCAAAACAGAAACTACAAAAATACAGAGTAACAATGACTGCATCCTGCTCTGACTTGCAATGCATCTACATGGAACCATCCTTGAAAACTGTCTGCAAACTTGAATTGATGCAGAATGCAGAAACTGGGCTGTTAAGTGGTAAGGTACCAGGACATATAATGCCTTTGGAGAAAGATTTGCACTGGTTGCTAGTTGTTTTTTGCAGACAATAGGGTATTGATGTTGAATCTAGAAACCCCATAAAGGTAAGGGATTGACTATCTAAGCCAGGGTTTCTCAACCATGGTTTCATGAAATCCTAGGGTTCCATGAGAGGTCTCTTGGGGTTCCCTGGGAGATCACGATTTATTTAAAAAAATATTTCAAATTTGGGCAACTTCACATTAAAGAGTTAGTTTCATTATTTTTAGTTTAAGAACACTGTTAATGCACATATGCAGGCCTACGCATGAAACAAATATAATAATTTTTTTAACTTGTGGCATATATTTGAGCCTGAATGTGCAGGGGTTCCCCAAGGCCTGAAAAATATTTCAAGGGTACCTCCAGGGTCAGAAGGTTGAGAAAAGCTGGTCTAAGGGAACTGCTTTCCCATTCCTCTCCTGCTTAGATATTACAGTGTGTAGGAGAGGAACTTCTAAAGATGACCTTGTTTTCAGAAGCTTTATCTAGCACATGGGAGCCCAGGCTATGGAAAGAATAACAGTTGCATTTGACCTCCACTCTCTCTGCCTTTTGGAATATCTGCAGAGATGCCGCTCTTTAGTCAGGACCTTCAAGATTTTTTTATTATTATTGTATTTTAATTTATTATTGTTAATACCTTGTGTTTTTAATTTTGGAGATTATTTTAATAGGTAAGTCACCTTTGATATTTAAGCTGCACAAAAGATGACATAGAAATGAGTCAGTAAAAGGGTATCAGGCAACTAGGCAGTGTAAAATGCTATGACTTCAACCCATGTGAAATTTCTCACATCATTATTTTTCTGTTGTGTGGCAATGGTGATGAAGAATGAGATTCCGATTATATACATTATTTTAGATGTGCCTTCCAAATATAATACACCCTAGATTATCACTTCGGGTCAATGGTTTTCCTTGCTGAAGGCATACGCACAAGATGCTTTTTGCTCATCCTTGTTTTAGTATTCCTGTGATCCAGGATATAGGACAGGTGAAAATCTAGGGGAGGAAGCAGAGCATCTCCAACCCTTTTTTTTCAGAGCAGTAGTGATGTTGTCATCTGCCAAAACACAATAAACTTTCTTTCCTTTGTCAAATGAAGGAGATGAAAAGATCCTTTCAAGTTTTATTCCTTTATGACTGATTACCAAATCAGAGAATAATAAAAGTAATCAGGAGCTCAATATTTTCCATATTTCAGGTCTTTACCTAGACCCCAAGCTCACATTTCAATAGTATTATACAATAATGATGATGGTGACTGATAAATGTAAATCAGGTTTGACATCTTCCAGAAACTCAATCCTGCATTCAGGAACTAGCTAACAACAGAAATTTCAAGAATGTAGTACCCCTAGATAATTTGCTTTATTGAAGGATGAAGAAAGATTCACAGAGGATCAGGTGGCTGCAGAATGCAGGCATTCCATCCTATATATGAATGATAGTTTTAGAGTTTAAATCTTTTTCCCCTCCCACCCTTTAGAGTTAATGCGGTTTGGGCTGTTGTTTTCCCAGTCTTGAAACTGAAATGCACCTGCTCAGTGTTTAGAGAATGCCTCTCTCTATTCTGATTCCCTCCTCGCCCTTCTTCCTTTATCCGCCAGAGGTTTTAGGCTTCAGTTCCCACCAGCCACACTGACTAAGACTGAAAGCATTTGAAGTCCAAAACTTTAAGTTAGCACCAGGTTGTCCAAACCTAATAAAAATGATGGTGCTATCTGTGATTGTGAAGAGAGATGCTCAAGCCAGGTGCACCTCAGTGGAGCCCTTGGATGAGTCTCATCATTCCATACATTTGGACAGGATTTTATAGGATGATCACACTAAGTGTATGTAACCCAAAACCAGCCTTCTTGCTTACTATCATTATTTACAAGACATGATTGCCCGCTTAATATATACAGATTTCATGATGGCCATTCATTGTTCATTGATGTTAATAGCTTGCTCCCAATCAAACCAGAATGAGCCATTTCCCCAAATGATGAGATTTAGGTTGACTTCCAGGTGAATTCTTAATCCTAAATTATACAACTATGATAATTAATGCTATGATAATGATTTTTTAATGATGATATATTCTGGAGAATTTCCTTACACTATAGCATGTGAGGTATGATTAACATGACCAGGAGCAAAAAACTAGCAAAACTTCAGTTTTGCAGACTATCATGCAGGCTACACAAAATTATCTCTTTAAAATTTTTAAATAAGTTGAGATGCTATGGAGATCACTGGTGAGGAAGGATGGGGCCCCTTCCAGGGGGAAAAATGCATGCACAGTGTAGAAAGCCTTGGGCACCTGGCCAAGAGGATCAGACAGGACCCACATTAAAGTTCTGGAGTTTTTATTTTTATTTATTTATTTATTTAATAAATTTATTCAACGCCCATCTCTCCCCCAGGGGAGAGTTTTCCCCTTAGAGTTTGCTAGTACTGTTCAGTTTTGGCAAGATTCTGTTTATAGGGCAGAACAATAAAGATTAGAGCTTCATTCCTGACTCAGTGTTGTTCTTTCGCCTCATTCCTAACATGAGTTCTTGTAAAAAGAATCTGGATTGTCTAAAAAACTGAAGTATAATCAGTTAAAAACTCTTTGATTTTACAATTTGTTTCAGATGCTTTAGCAGTCTCTAAACTTCTGAATTATTTACTCTATTGAAATGTGGATTCTCTTAAACCTACAGTATTTAAAGACAATTAAAGAATATAGTTAAGGTAAATGCTAATTATTTGCAAGAATTTTGAAATAGAGGTTTGGAATGCTCCTTACTGACAATCTAATGATTATACAGCTGGTGTTATGATCTTAAGATAAGACAACATTTTGAAAATCATAATTACTGGACTCACCAATAAAGCTTCAAAAACTGTTGGTTGTCAAATATAAAATGATGGATGGGACATTGATACATATGATATGGCCTTGCCCTGCCATAAATTTCATTAATTTGTTAAATAAATATATTTAACATATTTAACATTTAAATATGTTAAATAAATTAATATAAATTAAATTTACATAATAATTTATATTAGTTTAAAATTATAAGGTTTAAATACAGTAATGTAATCTTAAAGTGTGTACCAAATGGAATTTGTCAGTTTATGAAGGATGATTTGCCAAGAATGGGATGTGGCAAAAAAGATTTTGCTATGATGGGAAGACTGTACCATTTCAGAGCTCCCAGCTCTTGGATTGGCAATATCAATATTATTCCATGTAATCAAGGTTTAATGTTGCACTTCAGAACTGAGCCATTTGTCAAAAGTATAACAATGTGTTTTTGTGGGTGGGGTTTCTTAGAGGGTAGGGTTTGGGGGCGGTGTTTGTATAGTTTTGTTTTTTGTCCCCCCCCCCTTTCTCTTTTCGTACTTTTTTCCATCTCTGCAGATTAAAGCAATAACATTTAAAAATTTGAATTGAGCTTGGAAGTGAACTACACACCAGTGGCATTGTGCTAACATTCAGGTCATCTAATCTGTAACAGCAAAGCTGCCTGTAGCGTTTTGCACATTCTGTGGTTTCTGGCCGCTTTTCATGGGTAAAGTCACATAAAACATTACAGTAATCCAGGTAGCCACAGAAATTTAACCGATTTATGGGAAGAATCACTGTTCAAATTATTTACTCTAATTCCTGTTGGCGATCTTAGTTGCTACTTTTTCTGACATTTTTCAGAGATAGTTTCTTACTATAGCCAAAATGTGTTCAAATGTGTGGTTTCGGGCTCAAGAATTTAACCAGAGCAAAAACAGTCTTTTTGTGGGTTGTTTCCCCCACTCCCTTAGAGGGTAGGGTTTGGGGGGGGGGGGTGTTGGTGTAGTTTTGTTTTTTGTTTTTTTCCCCCTCTCTCTCTTTTTCTCTTTTCATATTTTTTGGCTATGCTCTTAATCCTGGATTCATTGTCAGAACAAGGCCAGTCCCCAGCTATGTAACTGAATTTTACAGGAGCTATCCCACTTAGAACAAACAGAACACTTATTCCCAGTTTAAGCTTTTACCAACCAAAAGTGCACTTGGAGTCATACTTCGCACTTAGTTATGGTTTGTTCCACATGCCACTATAACCTAGATCATACAATGCTAAACCCTAAATTATGTGGATCCACACACAATACTAAGCTAAAATCGAACAAACCATATTCAAGCTCAATGTGATATGAAAACCCACTTCTCATATGCGCCTACCTTTGAATTATTCTATGCTGTTTTGATTTCTCTGCATTGATTTCAAGCAACAGTTCAGGATACTGATATATTCTCTGGTCCAAGGTGGAAAGGAAGGATGGAGCAGAGTACTGTATCATGACTTTCCAGGTAAATTTTACATAAACACTGCACGCAGGAGTTAAACAATGAAGTGAAAGGAAGCAAAAGGCCATTGGGAAGAACATCCGTTTGTGAAAGCTGTCATAAAGAATGCAAGAAGCACCCTTAAAATATCTCTCCAAGACCTATTCCTTCTAAGGCTTCTGGAAGGGGACCCAATGATGCTCCAAGCCACCACCAGCCAAATGATTGGAGAGATGGCCTGCCTATCCAGCTCGAGCTATGTGTAATCCAGTTAACAACCAACACTCTCCCAATGGCAAGGACAAGCCAGAAACCAGGCGGTTGAGGACCTGAACTGTTAATCTCCTTAGAGAGGTAAGGCTACTCAGGACCATCCCATTAGGCAAAATAAGGCAGTAACCTGAGGCACGTAGCTAATGAAAAGGCAGAAAGTGGTTAGATATATAATTAAGTTGTCAGCTTTTGAGTCAATGATGAAGGTAAGAAATGCTTGTGACATGCTCAGCTTCAGACACCAAAACAATTTGATGGCTGTTTGGTCCTGCACACTTTGGCTGAGGGTGGGGAAGGAGATATTCTCTGCACCAACATGACTTCAGTCAGCCTTGAGGCCACCAGACACTTCAACTTGTTTTCTAGGAACAGTAGTTTCGATGTTGGCTACAACATGATAATCTAAATAAATAAATAAAAATAAATATCACCAATGAAATCAAAATAAAAACATTGACCATAAAAACAGTAATGATAAAACAGAAAGTGCAACCCTTAACTGTACAATCATTCAAGCCATTTGTGCAGGCATGAAGGATTAATCAGCAGAGGAATTATTTGGTCCTGGAGCAGTTCTTGCCTTGCAAATGTTTAGATGAAAATCCATTTTGTAAGCAGCTGTCTAGTGTTAGCAGTATGGAGTCCTCTGGACAGAATTCCATGAGTGGTGATCGTACATTCTGGATGTGGCCTTGTCTTCATGATGTGTTTCAGGGCATCAATTCCCTCCACACGTGAAAGGAGATGAAGCTATGGGGAGCAGGAGCAAGCCTAAACGCCCCCCAGAAGAGGCATCTTCCCCTGGAATTTGCTGCCCAAAGCCATTACTGCAGGATACAACCCCATGTGAAAGATACATGAGTTGCCTTTATACAGTGATTGGAAATCTAGCTATAATTCTACAACAGCTCCTTAGTACAGGAGAAGAATGAGTACGGGAGATGATAACTGCATGGCTATCAGCTTCTTGTAACATTGTTGCTCTTTGTGAATACACACAAATCGTGCAACAGTCAGACCCAGGAGGAAAATCAGCCTTATCTGCAGTTGTTCCTAAAACATTCATTGCTGCATTCACCAAGACTGACACTTCTAGAATCCATATCATCAAACGTTTATACAGACAAAAGTGGTTAGCTCAGCAGCCAGTCCATTAGACTCAGATGATTAGAGAGCTATGCCATCTATCTATCCACATCATCATTATTTTGTTTAGTATAATAATTTTGGATTGAGAGTTGCTCTGAAGCATACTGCACATAATGAGAGATTTGAATTATATATTTTGTTTTTCCAGTAGAAGCTAAATGCTGGTCGCTTGTGGCCAACTGGTGGTTCATTCACCTTCAATCCATCTAGTGCTGAGAACTGTAAAAGAAAGAAGGGAGAAATTTATTAACCATTATCAGCCGGATTATATTTCAGGTTTGTTGTTAATTGTTCCTCTTGGTTTAATTGATGATTTCCCCCAAGCTATTATACATAAATCAAAACATAGGCAGACAATAATGCATGAATGATGCATGGATTTAAGCCAGGCTTGCTGAATCTATTAAGTTAAATATTATTTAAAATAGAACAACAGCCGCAATGAAGCCTAAACATAGTTTAACTAAGCTATAGATTGTGAAACTGGTTATCACTTTGATTGCTTGTGCAAGCGTTTCTGGCTGTTAAGAATCATAACTCAAATGGCCACAAGGGGGCACTGCAGGAACACATGATTTACTTATAGCAGATTTTAGGGGAACCAAATACTAGGGTTTAACTTCGGTATACTGTATTCAGAAACGTTCCAGTGTGAACGGGAAGATTATGTGCTAGTATCAGAAGTTGGGCAAATCTCCATTCCAGCCACTTCTACTTTGAAGAGAACTGACTCAGAAGCCAGCCTGCCAAGTCCTCCATCTGGATCAATGCACAAATATATTGTCTGGAACAAAGACGTTGGAAACGTTTACAGGTCAGCAGGAGAGTCTGCATCGGAGGGGAGGAGTCAAAAGATGGCACCTGCAACCATGAGATTGAAACCCTGCCCCTTTCTTACATATGTTGCATGCTGTGGATGCCCCTAGATCAGTGTTTCTCAACCTTGGCAACTTGAAGATGTGTGGACTTTAAATCCCAGAATTCCCCAGCCAGCCAGTTTGGTCTAGTGGTTAAGGCAACAGGCTAGAAACCAGGAGTCTGTGAGTTCTAGTCCTGCCTTAGGCACAAAGCTGGCTGGGTGATCGTGGGCCAGTCCCTCTCTCTCAGCCCAACTCACCTCACAGGGTTGTTGTTGTGGGGAAAATAGGAGGAGGAAGGAGTATTAGGTCTGTTCACCACCTTGAGTTATTTATAAAAATAATAAAGGCAGAATAGAAAATAAAATGAATAAATAATCTAAAATCTGATAATGCAAAGATTAGCAATTATCATTGCAGCAATTTTATATGTAACATGATGACATTTATGTTTGATGTTGTGATGCAGGTGATGCTACTTGCATAATTTTTGTCACTTGCGTGATAAGCAGACAACACAAATTCCATTAATTGTGTAATGATGTCATTATGGAAATGATATTCCCATCATTTATGTTCCTTGCACAAGCAACACAAATTCTATCATTAGCATAATGACATCATTACATACATGACCTAAACCACAGCCAAACTGGTCCATTGAATGGGAAGTCTATTACATAGAGGGTTGGTAAATCAAGATTTCATTATACTTGAATAACAATCCTTTTCTCTGTTTAGGGGTGAATTCTACCAAGATTATTGTGATGCCCAAGGTGAGCTGAGTGGAGCAATAGTCATTCCCTCTTTTTTTTTTCTTCTTGCCACCACTTCCCCTGTTCCGTTTCTGATTCCTTTTCCCACTTCCCACAAACACTTTTGGAACTGATATTAAGCAGCCCTGCCCTGTTACATTAATGAGCATCTTTTTAGGAAGGAAGGGTTGAGAATACTAAACGGTATAAATAATTTAGTATATCGTCTACCTCACTATTTCAAACCCTCATTTTGTCATCTTTTGCTTAAATGGATATTATTCTAAATAAATGATTAAACTGCATCTGTAGTTCATCCCTGTGGCAAGGGCTATCACATATTCACAAGGAAAAAGGCCCTTTTGGGAAGTCTGGGGAACCAGTTCTCTTATCTGCTTCCCCAGGCTAACCAACTGTGCAGACTGCATTGGGGCGAGACATACTCCAATTAGCCCCTTTGTTTGTGGTATTTAAAGCTAGGTTGTTGCTGATCTCATTGTTCTTATTTGTATCACTTTGTCTCAGTTGGAAGACATTGTGTAGAGCAAGCTGGAGTCCAGTCGAGGATGCAGAAGGTTCAGAAGTGTTGAAAAAGGCTCCAATTTTTCAAGCAGCATGCAGATCACTCCTCTACACATAGTATTAAATTCTAATTATAGCTTGTTGGTGCCCAAAACTGGAGTTGCTGTTAAATCTATATATACCATTTCCCCAGGCTTGCAAATTTTGTTTCTTAGCCTGTTGATGCTTAGTGAAAAAGGGAAAAGGAAAAGAAACATTGCTTATGTCAAAGTAACATCTGAACTTATTTTTATGTGTCAGAAGAAAGCTCATTTCCCAGGAAATCCTAGTACAAGAATACACACATATACATAATTACACCCCCCTCCTTTATTAAACAAGGGATTATTTTAGTATCTAGGAAGGAGGAATGTGTCTTCCTGTACCTGTCTCCTCTCCATGGTGACCCCGTGCCTTCCTACCTGACATTTTTTTTTCAGTTACATTGACCACCAGGAGGCACTACATTACCAGTTTTGTCTTTATTTGGGGCGCTTCAGACACCCGTAGTGAGATCTTATTCCATGGGGTTCAGACACTCCAACAGGAATTGAGCTCATGGACTTCCATGCTTTGCAATGCTATATACAGGGCAATAGCTTTCCAACTCATGTAAAAACCCGTGAGTGGGGGCAGGACATAATAAAGCATTGGTATCTCTCTGCTCTGAGCGTTTAAGGGAATGTGGATGATATGTACTATTCTGAGAGCTTACAGTCAAGTGTATTAGAGGAGTGTGCTAACATTACTGACAAGACATTTCTAACTTCCTGTCCTTTGACCCTGGCTGGGTAAATGATACAGATTTAATCGAAGTCCTGATATGAGGCAGCTTTAAAGGGCATTGTTAGAATTCCAGGATATTCATGATTACTGTTCACACAATAGCTGTATGTGTGCTACATTCAGGATCAGAAATAGTTACGCCGAATACAAGGCATTGGAAGGGACAAACAGTGGAAGGGAGAGTGAGATGGCACCATCTCTTGCTGGCAGATCTCCTAGAGGCATCTAATTGGCCACTACAAATAGTTTGCTGGACTAAATGGGTCAGTTGCCTGTTCCAACTCCCACATTCCTCTTTCTATTTTCAACCAAGGAAAATGCAGTGGCCCAAGGGAGTTGCTGGAGGAGATACCATTAGGTCAAACCTTGTGCTGTACCAGCAGGCTGCACGGACATCAGTCTGATCCAGTAGGGGCTTTGCTTATGAGTTGATGACGACGGCGATGGTGATGACGATGACAACTGGGGAGACTTTATCCAAAGTGACTGAAAGTATAGTTATGACCGTGATCACAGTACTTAGCTCTGATCATGTAAGAACAAGCAGCCGTTTATGTAGCATCTCTTACAACTGTGGACTTATTTCCTTTACTCATAATCACAAATGGGGTCACATCACATATTTATCTAAAAATGTTATTATATGTATGGTTTTATTTCCAGTTCCCTTCCTAATAGGTCTAAGCAGGGAATTTACCATTTTGGCTGTTGAACTAACTTGCTGTGATGGAAAATGCCTCAAGGATTCTGTTGGCATCTTCAGGACACACTGACTGAAACAATTTCGTCCAAGAGAACTAGGGTCAGAGAACACAAAAACAACTAAACTACAGGAGGGCTTCAAGATCACTTTAAATAAAGAACAACACTCCACCACAATAAAGTCAAGTCCAGTACCAGTGAGTGACTACCTCATAATGATACTTGTCCTATTGGTCTCTGCTAATATACTGTATGGAACCAATTTTCCCACAAGAGGGTTCCTGCTCTCCTCCAAGATAGTGTGAAACTCCTTGATCAAGGTATTTGCTAATCCATAATCAAGGGAGACAAAATTCTGTCCTGTCTAACCAGATTCCCTATAATATTCAACAATTCCTAGAATTCCAACCCAAACTTTATTGCACTCATATTACCATATCACAGTAAAAACGCTTCTGATATGGATGACATGGAAGAATGTATAAATGTCTTTGAATTAATAAATGGAATATCCCATATTCCTTAATACAGGTAAAACAAAGAAAACAAATGTGTATTTTCTGGTGAAAAGAGTTAACAGTTTTAACTTGCGATATTCTGCTTTTTAAAAAGGTTCCTTACCAATTACTCTGACAAAAAGCTCAGATTGACAAGGCAGGTAACATTAAAGTATCATCATCATCATCATTGAGTCAGTTTCTGATTTCAGGGTTATGAAGGCTAGTGTGCTTATCTTGCCAAGATGACATCAGGCATTTATAAAATGTTTGGGAAACCATGGGATTTGTAGATGTACAAACCGGCTTAGTGGGGAAAAGCCCTAAGTGGTGGTGGGGGGGGGGGTAAACAATCCAGTGATGAGGAATGAATGGGTCCAGTGGCTACAGAATGCTGGCCCACCTGCTTGGGAAAGGGGTAGAGCATAGATGTAATGATTGCCTTATCCCAACGAAGTCAGTCTCACCAGAGTTTAGTGATTAAAACTGATTTATTGAAAGGATAGTATGCAAATACAAAGAAAGCTGAGAATGAGCAAAAGCGCAGCAAATACAAACTAAAAACCCTCGCTTCAAAACCAACCCCGCCCCCTCCCTCCTAGCAACCACCTCCTCCCAGGTGTTAGCAACTGTTACCCTAAGCGGCCTGAGAACGCAACCTTGAACAGAGTCAGTAACCCAAACATACATTCCACAGTTGCAGTAAAAGATTACAACCCGGCACGGCTGGAAATTTCCAACCCGCAAACACGGGTTAAAGAAGTGACATGCGAAATGTTACGATGTATACAGAACATTGAAACGATGAACATGACATATTGCCCCCCCTAAAAATGCAAAATTAAGGTGCAGGCTTATCAGGATAGGTAGTATGAAAATGAGTAACTAGAATAGGGGAGTGAACATTGCGGGCAGCAACCCACTCAGGATGGGGAAAATGCTTCCAGCGAACCAAGTATTGCAGGACAGAACGACATCGTCGGGAGTCCAGGATTTCTCGGACTTCAAAGTGTTGTTGACCATCAATCATGGTAGGTGCAGGGGCTGGAGGTTGTGGATGCCAGCGGGCTGATTTGTGGAAAGGTTTGAGGAGGCTGCAATGAAAGACAGGATGTAAGCATTTAAGATTTGCCGGCAAATCTAATTTAAAAGTAACAGGATTAATTTGAGCTACAATAGGAAAGGGACCAATAAATTTAGGTGACAACTTCTTTGAAGGTTGTGTAGACTTGATGAATTTGGTGGATAGATACACCTTGTCACCTACTTGGAACGGTGGAGAGGGGGATCGTTTAGAATCGGCATGTCGTTTGTAAGTGGCTTGAGCATCAGCAAGCGCCTGTTGTATGGCTGGCCATGCAGCCGGTAGACGTGCAGCCCAATCGGCAGCTGAAGATGGAGGGGAGGCTGGTTGAGGCAGTTCTGGGATCAGAACAAAGTCACGTCCAAAGACGGTATGAAATGGCACTTGCCCCGTGCTTTGGTGAACAGCATTGTTATAAGCAACCTCTGTGAAGGGTAGGAGGTCGACCCAATCGTCTTGCTGATAGTTGACAAAAGCACGCAGGTATTGTTCAAGGGTAGAATTGACCGCCTCCGTATTTCCGTCAGTCTCCGGATGCGACGCAGTTGACAAGGCTTGGGTAGTCCCCAACAATTTCATAAATTCCCGCCAAAACTTTACGTGAATTGTGTTCCTCTGTCTGTCATCAAGCGGGCGGGGCATCTGTGAATTTTGTACACATGTACAATAAAGAGGCGGGCTAACTGTTGCGCAGATGGGATGGAGGTACACGGGATGAAGTGTGCTTGTTTAGAGAAAAAATCTTTCACCACCCAAATGACAGTTTTTCTTTGGCTAGGTGGTAAATCAACAATGAAATCCATAGAGATCTCCTCCCAAGGACGGGCAGGAGTAGCCACTGGTTGTAACATGCCCTGGGGCTTTCCCACTTTTCGTTTGGAAGCAGCACATACTGGGCAGGACTTTACGTATTCTTTGATGTCGCGCCGGAGCGTTGGCCACCAGAATTGGCGTCTAACCAGATGAAGGGTTTTCCCGAACCCAAAATGCCCAGCCAATCTGTCATCATGGGATCGTGACAGAATGGTTTTGCGCAGCGTCTCAGGCACATAGAGGCGATCATGTTTCCAGGCAAATTTTTGTTTAAAAGTAACCTCGTTGAGGTTTGCTTGCAACCAAGTATCAGTTTTTTGCTCAGAAAGAAACTTTTGTTGCAAGTCTGAGGGAACAGGCAGGTGAGGTGAAACTGAAGCGTCTGTGCGCTGCGCTCGGGTTTGGCTGCGAGTCACAGCTGCTAGACTCATTTGAGGCTCAGTCCAGAGAGTTCCCACTAAATCTGGCACCACACTCGCATCTTGAGGCTGGCGCAACAGCGCATCAGCCAGGAAGTTGGTTTTGCCCGGTATAAATTTCAGTTTAAAGTCAAAACGACTAAAGAATTGAGCCCACCTAATTTGTTTTGGGCTGAGTTTACGGGAGGCAGTGAGCGCCTCCAGGTTTTTATGATCAGTCCAAACCTCGAATGGGTGGGTAGCCCCCTCCAGCAAATGACGCCAACTTTCCAAAGCGGCTTTAACAGCAAAAGCCTCCTTTTCCCAAACGTGCCACCTCCTCTCTGTCTCCGAAAATTTACGGGAGAGGTAAGCACATGGCTTTAACTGTCCGAGATTGTTCCTTTGCATTAGCAGAGCTCCAATTGAGAAATCAGAAGCATCCACCTGTACTACAAATGGTTTGTCAGGATCGGGATGCTGCAAAATGGGTTGGGACGTAAACAACCGTTTAAGGGTCTGAAAAGCCCTCTGGCATGCAGGAGTCCACTTTAGCAGCGCTAAATTTTTCACCCTCTGTGTGTCCCCCAAACCTTTCGTTTTGAGCAACTCAGTGAGGGGCAGCGCAATTTCTGCAAACCCCTGGGTGAACGGCTGATAGAAATTCGTGAATCCAAGGAGACTTTGAAGCTGCTTACGCGTGCGTGGTGGCTCCCATGCCAAAATGGCTTCAGTTTTCGCGGGATCCATTTCAATTCCTTTATCAGAAATTCTATAGCCCAGATAATCAATTTGCGTCTTATGAAATGCACATTTTGACAGTTTAGCATACAATTCTGTCTTTCTTAGTTTGCTGAGAACCTGTTTGACCAGATGTATATGTTCCTCCATCGTTTCAGTATATATTAGAACATCGTCTAAATACACCAATACCCCTTTAAATAGATGGTCATGCAAGACCTCATTGATGAGTTGCATAAACACCCCTGGTGCCCCCGCCAGTCCAAATGGTAGCACTTTATATTGAAAAGCCCCCAAAGGACAATTAAAAGCAGTTTTCCATTCATCCCCCTCCCGTATGCGAATACGGAAGTATGCCTCCCTCAAGTCCAGTTTAGAGAATATTTTCCCCTTTGCCAGATGTGTTAACATGTCTTTTATCAGGGGCAAAGGATATTTATTTAATATTGATACTGCATTGAGCCCACGGAAGTCCGTACACAGTCTCAAAGTGCCATCCTTCTTTGGTCGAAACAGTACAGGTGCGCCTACTGGAGAGCTGGCAGGCTCAATGAAACCCCTAGCTAGGTTTTTGTCAATACACTCCCGTAGTGCTGCCAGCTCCTTCTGGGTCATTGAATAAATTTTCGGACTAGGCAGTTTCACATTAGGAACAAATTCTATGGCACAGTCAGTTTTGCGATGAGGCGGTAGCCGATCCGCCTCTTTTTCACCAAACACATCTGCAAAGTCCTGGTATTGTTTCGGCAGCCCTTCCAGTGGCTGGAGGACTTGCAGAGAAGTGGTCGCTGCCCTCCCCACCTCGTTGTCGTCTAGCTGGTCTTTCGCAGGGGCTTTATAAAATCCATCTGCGAACGTCACCGTTTGATGCACCCAGTTTATGGAGGGATTTTGCCGTACAAACCAAGGCATCCCCAAGATGACCAAAGGGCCCCCTACCGGTGCCACAATAAACGGTAATTTTTCCCAATGGCTGCCCATTTGTAAGGCAACCATCCCAGTAGAGTGGGTGACTGGTTTCCCCCCTGCCATGGTCCCATCCAACTGGGTAAAAATCATCGGCCACTTTAAAGGGAATGTGGGTAACCCCAACGCAGTCACCACGTCGGGGTGCATCAAGGACCGTGAACACCCCGAATCCACCATGGCCCACAGTTCTATGGTTCGGGTACTGGACCCCAACTTCACTTTGACGGTCAGGGTCCCCACTCACCGAAACATGGTCGCGCCCATCTTCTACTTCTTCCACCTGCCCCACGGCGCCCTTTAAAGCAGGTGGCTGGCGTTTCCCGCCGGCTCATCGGTCTCCTGTTCCCTCTCTCCTCCAAAGAAAGGGCTGCCCTCCGATTCTGCCTCAGCCAGGGCGGCTTTCATCTTCCTGGGTAGGGATGGCGATTTCCCAGCTGGTTTAGCTGGGCGATCCTCGGCTCGTCTTTTTGGGCACGCCACCGCCTGGTGCCCTTCCTTCCCGCAGTGCAGACATTGCCCCTTTGCAAAGCGACGCTCCCTCTCCTCTTTCCATGCCCGGTGGCTGGGTCGTCCTGAAGAGCTCGGAGCGCGGGCGCTTTTGATGGTTTTGCTTTGCTTCACCGCCTTACGATGTGCGAAGGTTTCCAGGGCGTTTTCGGCGCTGCCCGCTAGTTGAATCCACCCATACAAAGTCTTTGGGTCATCCCGTCCCAGAGCCACTGAAGGACCTCCGTTTCTAGTCCATCTTTAAACATCTCTACTAGGGTGGACTGGGACCAGTCATCAACTTTTCCGGCCAGTGCTTTGAATTCTAGCGCGTAGTCTGCCACTGACAGCGACCCTTGTGCCAGGTTCTTTAGAGCCCGTTTTGCCCTTTCTTGTGCCAGAGGGTCCTCGAAGTGTTGCTTTAGCGCCCATAGGAACTCCTCAAAGTCCTCTAGCTCTGGGGCCTCTGCTTGACACAGCTGGACGTACCAATCCGCTGCCCTCTCCTTCAGCCTATTTGCAATGGCATTGATTTTCCCCCTCTCGGAACGGAAACTCTGCTCCCAATCCTCCATGTAGCTATTAGCATTGGTGATGAACAAAGACAGCTTCGTAGGATCACCGTCAAACTTCACCGGAAAGGGGGGGGGAGGTCTCGCCGCCTCCAGCCATTCAGCTTTTCCAGTCACTTCTAGGGTCCTCCTCCCTGTAGCTGTCAGAACCGAGTCCAACCTCTTCTCCGCGGAGATGGGGGTGGTGACTCCGGGTTAGCGCTCTGATCCATAGCGCCCTTTCGTTTCCCCTCAGCCGACCCCGACTTCCCACGGCTTTCCCTTAGCATCACCGCCAAAGACTCCAACTTCTCCTCCAAAGCCTTCATTCGCGCGGGGGTGACCGATTCTTCGGCCGCACCGGTTACCGCTACCACCGTAGGTGACAACGGAGGTCCTGGTTTCCGGACCTCTGGGGCGTCTCCTACAGCGGAGTCCTCATCCTCGTCCCCCGTTCTATATTCGGCCCCTGACGTGCCCGTCGTTTCCGATGTTACCAACTGCTCACCGGGTTGTAGCCCCAGTTGTTCCCGACGGGCCGCCCTCTCCGCGCGGGCACTCCGGGCCACTTGCACCGTGGTGTCCGGCTCCTCTTCAATCCACCCGGCTTCTCGCAGTAGAGACATCGCTAGCACTCCCCGTCACAGGAAACCTGGTTAGGGATAGCGGGATAAGTTTCTTTGATGATTCTCAGCTTTATGTAATGATTGCCTTATCCCAACGAAGTCAGTCTCACCAGAGTTTAGCGATTAAAACTGATTTATTGAAAGGATAGTATGCAAATACGAAGAAAGCTGAGAATGAGCAAAAGCGCGCCAAATACAAACTAAAAACCCTCGCTTCAAAACCAACCCCGCCCTTCCTCCCTCCTAGCAACCACCCCCTCCCAGGTGTTAGCAACCGTTACCCAAAGCGGCCTGAGAACGCAACCTTGAACAGAGTCAGTAACCCAAACATACATTCCACAGTTGCAGTAAAAGATTACAACCTGGCACGGCTGGAAATTTCCAACCCGCAAACATGGGTTAGAAAAGTGACATGCGAAACGTTACGATGTATACAGAACATTGAAACGATGAACATGACAATAGGGTGGCAGAAATTCTGGCAAAGACTGTTTTGCATATTGCGACATCTTTATGCAGATTCCACTAGCATTTCAAAGAAAGTCCCACCATTCTTCATGATATAATGAAATTGTAGAATGAACTATATAGTAAAATTATAGTAGTGTCATTGAAAAGATGCATTAGAAAATGTTAAGCAAACAAAAATTAATAGTAATAGATCATTGGGGCAAAGAGACACTTTGAAATATCAAAAGGGACATGCAAACTTTTGTGTGTGTTTTATAGAACGGTTAAGGTAGCAGAGAAGAATCTTTTCCTTTGACTCTGTTGTACTTTGAAATAGACAGAAGATGGCTGCCCTTCCAGGCCTTTTGCTTCATAAGCAGCAGCTCTGTACATACTTATCTGGAATAAATCCCATTGACCTTAGTATAAATAAGATTGCATTTCCAGCAAGCCTGTTGAGCTGAAGATGCATGAAGAGAGAACTGGGCTACAGTGCAGAATGTTTCCTCGGAGTGAAGACAGAGGAAAAATGAGCCTTGGAGGATCAGTTCATTGCAGCAGAATTGATCTGAGGGGGCTTCGGGTGAGACATTGATCTGGGTGAATCTTGAATATTTGGGGAGGAGATTAATCAAAAAGGAAACTGAGGACTAAGGAGTCCACCGTTCCCTTGTACTCAGTTTCCTGAGCAAGTCTGTCAAATTCCCTAGGGAAGCTTTCCATCTGGGAGTAGGAATGAGACTACCCTCAGCTCTAGACAGACTGCCTCTAAACAGAGAGGCTCTGTTTTGTCATCAAAGCTACAGGAAGAACTTCCAGAGCAGAGATGAGCTTGAAGAAAATTGGGGTAGCTGAAACTGATGATGGATGGTACGTTGGAGATATGGTGAGCAGATGAAGAAACAAAAGACAAGTCTCCCCCATGTTTTGGAGGAAATTTCAGGAGATGTAGCTGACATGACAAACAAACTACACCTGACAACCCCTACCCCCCCACCCGTTTAAACATTTAAACATTTAAATTCCCCAGCAGGCCACGGTTGAGAAACACTGGTATTGAACGTAGGAACAATGTTTTGTTTCCTACATCCGCTATGACTGCCGTCTTGTACCCTGAGAACTGAGTACAAAATTGAGAATTGGATACACAGAATTTGGTGAAACTTTTGGGACAGACATAGGATTGTGCTGTATCAGGTGTCTATTTTTAAAAAAATCCACGAAATTATCATTCCATAGAACGGAACGTCTGTGTTATTACAAACACCAGCTTCCAGATTTAGGGATGGGAAATTTAGCATACTAAAGATGGTTAAATCTGTTTAAGGTTACACTGCAGAGACTCTACAATATACATACATACATTGTATCAATTTATTGCATCAATTTATTGCAGCTAATAATGCCCCTGCTTTTCTTCAGAATTATTATTTTGTAAAATGCATTGTAGCAGGCAGAAGTTCAGTAGGTACTGATTTTCTTCTTGACAGGGAGGTGATACCAGGATCATAAAAGCTTATGTTAAATTGCTGCCTGCCATTCAGCTGTCAAATGCGTTACGTCCTTTGAGCAAAAAAGGGTGTATAAATATTTACAATGTATCGTCAAAGCTATTACAGGGGAAAGCATTGTGCAGTGAGCTAAAAAAACAAACAGCAGGTGGAGTTACTTATAACAGAGTGTTTAATATATACAGTAGGTTAATATATAAAGCTAGTACAACAAAAAAAGTTACACTTTGATGTGTGTGCATGTGTGTGCATGCACAGACTTGTTTATCTGGGGACAAGCATGGCAAGGCCCTCAAAAATTTCATCATTGCTGATATTGGCCAAAAAATAAAATTAAATTGGCATTTCCTAGTATTTCTATGTTTCAAACTGGTATTTTTAGAATTACTACTCTCATTTTTGTTGTTTATTCGTTTAGTCGCTTCCGACTCTTCGTGACTTCATGGACCAGCCCACGCCAGAGCTTCCTGTCAGTCGTCAACACCCCCAGCTCCCCCAGGGACGAGTCCGTCACCTCTAGAATATCATCCATCCACCTTGCCCTTGGTCGGCCCCTCTTCCTTTTGCCCTCCACTCTCCCTAGCATCAGCATCTTCTCCAGGGTGTCCTGTCTTCTCATTATGTGGCCAAAGTATTTCAATTTTGCCTTGAATATCATTCCCTCAAGTGAGCAATCTGGTTTTATTTCCTGGAGGATGGACTGGTTTGATCTTCTGGCAGTCCAAGGCACTCTCAGAATTTTCCTCCAATACCACAGTTCCAAAGCATCTATTTTCCTTCTCTCAGCCTTCCTTATGGTCCAGCTCTCGCAGCCGTATGTTACTACGGGGAATACCGTTGCTTTAACTATGCGGACCTTGTCAGTTTGATGTCTCTGCTCTTAACTATTTTATCGAGATTTGTCATTGCTCTCCTCCCCAGGATTAAACGACTTCTGATTTCCTGGCTGCAGTCAGCATCTGCACTAATCTTCGCACCTAGAAATACAAAGTCTTTCACTGCCTCTACGTTTTCTCCCTCTATTTGCCAGTTATCAATCAAGCTGGTTGCCATAATCTTGGTTTTTTTGAGGTTTAACTGCAAACCAGCTTTTGCACTTTCTTCTTTCACCTTCATCATAAGGCTCCTCAGTTCCTCTTCACTTTCAGCCATCAAAGTGGTATCATCTGCATATCTGGGATTGTTAATGTTTCTTCCAGCAATTTTAACTCCAGCCTTGGATTCCTCAAGCCCAGCATGTCGCATGATGGGTTCTGTGTACAAGTTGAATAGGTAGGGTGAGAGTATACAGCCCTGCCGTACTCCTTTCCCAATCTTAAACCAGTCCGTTGTTCCGTGGTCTGTTCTTACTGTTGCTACTTGGTCGTTATACAGATTCTTCAGGAGGCAGACAAGATGACTTGGTATCCCCATACCACTAAGAACTTGCCAGAATTTGTTATGGTCCACACAGTCAAAGGCTTTAGAATAGTCAATAAAACAGAAATAGATGTTTTTCTGAAACTCCCTGGCTTTTTCCATTATCCAGCGGATATTGGCAATTTGGTCCCTAGTTCCTCTGCCTTTTCTAAACCCAGCTTGTACATCTGGCAATTCTCGCTCCATGAATTGCTGAAGTCTACCTTGCAGGATCTTGAGCATTACCTTACTGGCATGTGAAATGGGTGCCACTGTTCGATAGTTTGAACATTCTTTAGTGTTTCCCTTTCTTGGTATGGGGATATAAGTTGATTATTATTATTATTATTCCTGATACAAACCTGTAAAAAACGAAACAACACCTTTCTTTCCAGTAGAGGCAAGACCAGAAATGTCATTCCAAGAATATTTGAGTGGAGTGAGATGCAAATAGCAAGACCCGGAGGGTTTACAGTGGGAAGCGTATAAACAAGGCATTGCCTTCCTTTCAGTCATCTATAGCTCCTCATCAGGCATTTACATGGGGTTTCAAGCTGCTGTCCAAAGAATTTGTAGAGTTTGCTTAGATACCCACTGAATTCACTAGTAGATTAGTGGGCTATGATCCTCTGGTGGCTGTTGGGTTCCTGCTTAAATAAATGCCTTAAATGCACCCAGCATTAATGGGTGATATTTCACAGAATGCCTCAAGGTTCATACAACAGATGTCAATTCTTTCCTGGAACTGTGCAGAATGCACACATGCCTATATGAACTTTAATTTGTATAATTGTGTGTATATGCATAGGCAAACCAAAATCTGCAACCCCAGATCTGAAGGGAATCACATTCACATTCATTCTTTCAAGGTATTGCCATCACCTACTCCAAAAGCAAAAGAATAACAAATAAGATTAATATGTGATGGTGATAATAATGATTAGGGCAATTTTGAGGCATCTGACACAAGCAACTTTGCATTTTGCTGACCACCAGGGATGAGGAACGTTGCTGTCCGATATATCCGGAGTGACCCAGCCTGGGGAAAAACATGGCTATGACACTAGCCAGAAAATGCCATCTGAACTGCACCTAAAAGGGGAGAAGGAAATGTGGTAGCTCAGAGAGAGTTACTGGAACATCTGAGAGGGTCCTACAAAAGCTTCTCAGAAGAAGACAGGAGAAAAGTGACTTGGCAAGGAGGTCCAGCACTATCCACCTGCCTGGGCTTCTGCAGAGGGATCTGAAGACCAAGGCGAGGGCTGTGATTTCTACAGGGAGTCAGGAGGTGGATATCGAGGCTAGCCAAAATTAGTCTACGGGAAGGACAAACCTGTGGTTTGTTTACTTGGGTTGTCGATTAAGCGCTAGTGACTCTATTCCTACAATAAGCTAAGCCATAAACCATGTTTACGGTTGGTTCAGAAGGGGTGGCTGTCTCAGGAACAGGCCGCCCAAAACCATCGAATCCCGCGTGGCTCAGCCCCGAGAAGGAGGTTTGGCAAGAGGTCCACGGAAAATTGGGAGCGGCCTGTCTCCTCCCCGACACCGCTTCCTTTTTTTCCCGTTCCTCACTGTCGTCTTCCCCAGCGAAAGCGCGACGTCGCCGGCGATCGCTCCGAGATGGCGCCGCTGTTCCGCACCACCCGCCTCCCGCCCTCCGGCCGTCGGCTACTCAGGGACCAGTCCCCCGCGCCGCCTCGCGCCCTGCGCGCGTTGCAAAGCGCTCTGGGTCTCGCCGCTGTTCAAAAATTCTCCCGCCGCGAACGCGCGAGTCGGGGCCACAGGAAGGAACCGGCGCGCGTGCACTCAGCGGCGTGGGCGCTGCGGCTGGCTGGCAATACAGGGGCCCCGCAGCCCAGTAGTCCCTCTTCCCCATCCGAGAGGGAGACCCCGCCGAGAAACCGGAGGCTAGGGCGGTAGTACTCTGCTGGGAAGCCCAGAGGAATAAGAATCTCGGCGAAACAAGCAGCTGATGGGGCTCCGAACGGCAAATGGGAGAAGGAAAGCAGTGGGGGGAGTGTCATAAAACACGTTAAACCGTGATTTAACCATAGTTTATTGACTAATCACAGTTGGCTGACATGGGTCTCACACTAGGTCGAAACTAAAGTAATCCACATCAGAGTTCGAAGCAACTTAGGAACCCAGTCCATGATTTCCAAATCCAAGGGAATGGGGACAATTGTCGGCCGTTGGGCTGTTGCACTGTGAATGCCCAGCATCACTTCTATGGGAGAGAAAGGAGTCCAAAGAGAGGAGGTGAATTTATTGTTAAAGTGTTAAAGTATTCTTTCGAGGGGCTTTCTTTGGGCTGGAATGGTTAAGTGTGGAAGGGAAGGAGAGAGGGAGTTCGAGCCTTTCCAACCTTGCAATTTGCATAGGTACCAGATCATCCTGGCAATCCCCGTGTCTCATCAAAGGATGCTGTCTTATTTCATCCCCATCCCAGACTTGAAAGAATCTTATGCTTCTCTTTCCTGTTTCTGAAAGCTAGTTTTTCCCATCGAAGCAAACAGTAGCGGTAGCAAAGTATGAAAAATACAGGGTTTACATCACCCCTTTTTAAGAAGGCAAGAACAAATGAAGTGTTGCCAGGGTGTGATCGGAGGAGTGCCCAATCTTGCAGCTCCTTCTGTTCCATTCGGGTCCAGTGAGATATGCCAGCCACACCAATGACCAAACATTGACCAGCCTAAGCACTCCAGGAGACAAACCATACAATTAACAAAGCACTCTGAAAGGATACCTGACCATAACTTAAACAATTCAATTTATGACACCAGTTCTTTTTATTACTATTGGGAGGGTTGAGGAGCACATAAAATCACTCGTCAGTATTGTCGTATCGGTATCAAGATAAATCATAAGCTGACATGACTCTTGATATACCTTCTCATTATTGGAGGGGGAATGCAATATCCCCCCTCCCAATAGTCACTTTCCTGGAAATAAATCAATGATGCATAAAGGCTGAATGGAGTCATATGAACACACCTTCCCCCAAAGAGTGGGAACTGAAAAATGTTTGATTCAGCAGGAAATAAAGAGGTATTTTCTAGAATGTGGTGGCGGGGCGGTTTTGCATGATCAAGGGCGACACTGCGATGATTAGGGCATTCTGATATTTATGTAAAAGACAAATAAGGAAAGTATATTGATGGCATACTAGGAACCCGAAAATTCTTCCCTGCATGGGATCTACCAAATGCTTTGGATTATGTCCAATCATTCCCAGCTACCATGGCTTACACACCTGGAGAAAGTATTTGGGAAAGGCTGTTGTAGTTCCTTTCAAATTCAGCTTCAGACACGATTATCCCACTCAGTCTTATTCAAGTGATTTAAATACCAAGATGCAGTTAGAGAGAGTTAGCCCCTGTATCTTCCCACAAATATACATAGATCCTAAACACATTTCTTTGGGAAGAATCTTTCCAGAACTTGGAAGTTTCACAATGAAATGGAAAACCTAGAATTATCTTTCAATTTCTGGCTTTTTCCTCATTTGCAGTTTACTTTGGTATCAGACTGCTCTGGCAGCCTCAATGTTCCCTTCTGATCATATTATGATCATTATCTGATTTCCAGACCATGTTTCAAATGATTTTGAGCTTATCCTTTGAGTTCAGGCAAATAACCAGTTTTTCCTGATTGAAATGTCAAAGACAGTACAAGTAGAAACTATTTTCCACTTCCCTGTTTGCTGAGGTGTGATCATATGACCAACACAGGTTTTATCAGTCATTGATAAATTCCCAGTAAAGTTCTGCAGTTTAGGAATGAGGTGGAGGGCAAATACATGCCATTCAATATTCATCATGCACTCAGCATCTTTGATGATGATTATCCCACCACAACTAGTGAAGTCAATTCATTTCCTTAGCTAGCCAGGGTAGTGACAACAATAAGACAAGCAAGCCTTTCTCACTGTCATTGGTGCAGACTGCAAGCCATTCATAAGTCACTGTATATCCAATCAACTCTGTACATATTCATTAAATGCAGCTTTTTATTGACTGATTGATTATGTGCCATCAAGTGACTACATCATTAATGACTACATAGCTGGACCTTCTCCACAATGATCTGTCCCCAACCTGGCCCTTCATTTGACTAATGGCACACCTATTACTACTATAATTAAGTTTATCTTCCTTGCTACTAGGTGTCTTCTTTTCTTTTTTGAATGCCTTCATTGTTAATTCTAAGGGTGTACCTGTTGTCATGAGTTTGGTCTTTTTTCATATCTAAACTAGTAGATCCCAGCCCACTCCTGAAAAAGGATCTGTTGGAACAACTGTGTTAGCCAGTAAATAACCAAGGCAATGTAATGATTGTTCTATTGATTCTCAGAATGATTACCTTTGAATATATCCCAGTAGTATTAATCTCCAAGTGTTTGGTAATGGTGGAATGCTGTATCAATTTAAGATATGTTTACATATCAACTTTCCTCGGACTGAGGGAGGTGTTATATTGAAAAGGAAGAAATAAACAATATATCCCATTTTGTTCAACTTTTGAACCACATGCATTCTCATAATATGAGTGGTAGTTGTGTATTTTCAATGAAATATCTAACTCAGTACAGAATATCTTGTGAGATATGGCTGCAAGAATGAGTTCATGTGCATTGCTGGAGGAGGAATACTATTTTCAACAGTGAAAAAACACTAGAGTGATACATCCATCAGTAAAGAACATTTCCCAACAATCTAGCAGGCAGGCAGGCAGTTCCACTGATTGCTTGATCAGTCTCTGGTATCAAGAAGCAACCTGGGCTTTGGATGACATTGTTCCCTATGGAGTCCTTGGTGCTCTCTGAGCCTTGTTGTTTTCCTGCAGACGTTTCATTGCCAGGCTAGGCAACATCTTCAGTGCGAACAGGGAGTGGGCCTTGCTCTCAGTTTATATACAGTGGCTTGCCCTGCTTGTGTTGGTGGGGGTGTTGTTCTCTCCTTGGGAGTTCTTTGATTGGGATGTTGTTTGCTGCTTGGTTGACTGAGTTAATAGTTCCTTGATTAGGATGTATTGTGCTGTTTGATGGTTCATCTGGTGTTAATCCTAGTGTTGATTTTTGCATATCTGGGTGTTGATTGCTGGCAAGGGAGTGTACTGGTCTTTTGGCTTTTCTATTGTCTCTTTTGAATGGTATGTAAATGTTGTTTACCTCTATGTGTCTGTTGATGGCTGCTTTGTCTGAGTGCCAGGCTTCCAGGAATTCTCTGGCGTTTTTGGATTTGGCTTGGTCTAGGATGCTCACAGTTTCGCAGTTGAAACTATGGTTGAGTCTGTCCATGTGTTGTGAGATTAAGGAGTTCTCATTGTGTCTTCTGACTGCTAGTTGGTGTTCGTGGATGTGCTCTGCTAGTCTTCTGCCTGTCTGTCCTACATAGTGGCTGTTATAGTCTTTGCATCGTATGTTGTAAATAACTCCTGTTTTTTCTTCTTGGGCTATTGGATCTATTGGGTTACTTAATATGTTCTGAAGAGTTTTAGTTAGTTTATGTGCTACGGTGATGCCATGCGCTTGTAACAGTCTGTTGGTAGTTTCTGAGACGTTTCTGATGTATGGCAGTGTTATCCTTTTCATAGCTTCTGTTGGTTGGGTTGTAGTGGGTTGGGTGGTGAGGCACTTTTTGATAAAGTTGAGGGGATATCCATTTTGCTGGAAAATGCTGTACAGATGATCTGCTTCCTTTTTCCAGTGTTCTGTGTTGCTGCAGTGTGTAAGTGCTTGTCTGAATAATGTTCTTACAGGTTCTCTTGTGGGAGGTTGGATTGTTACTTTGGTAATGGAGCACTTGGTTGGTGTGGGTAGCTTTCCTGTGGACTTGTGTTTCTAACTTGCCATCATTTCCTCTACTGATGAGGATGTCCAGGAATAGTAGTGTGTTGTTGTTTTCTTCCTCCCTTGTAAATTTTGTTCCATTAGAGATGGTATTGATGGTTTTGTGGGTTTTTTCCAGTTGTTTCTTTTGTATTATGATGAAAGTGTCATCTATGTACTGATCCATACTTTGGGTTGTATATGTGGGAGTGCTATCCTTTCCAGACGCTGCATTACAATCTCTGCTATAAGTCCTGAAATGGGTGATCCCATGGGTGTTCCTTTGATCTGTTGGTATATTTGTCCATCAAACTGAAAGTATGTCCCTAATAATTGTTCCCTAATAATCACTTGCTACCAGTGATACTGGACCATCCTTTGAGAAGCTCCAGGAGATGAACCAGCAGATGTAGTGACTGGAGCTAGTGGAAAAAGCCTGAAAGGAAACCTGATGAAGCATGGGTACACCTTCCCCATGGCAATAAGGAAGTATTGGTGTTTTTCTTCCTGGCAGCCCCCTGCAAGGAACTAAGCTCACAGGTGGCATAAGTCATTTGTAAAAAACAACAACTTTGCTCTGACTTTGAATAACAAACTGTGTTGGAATCATAAAAAAAAAACAGTTCAGTTCAGGAGGTGGAAACCTGAGATTAGCCTGGTTTAGAGCAGACTTTTAACAAACTCAGAGTAATTGTGTGAATACTGTCGCAGCTTCTATAGACCCTGTGCCAAAGCAAACTCTACCCCATACCATACTGCTGTATGGGATAAAGACATATAATTCTGGTGTTCTGTTATTGATGGGATGGTAGCAGTGCCTGGCAGGGGAGGAACCATTAGCTAGGCTGGTTCCAAGAGATGGTAATCCCATTTTCCAAGAGTAAGTAGTCTTTAAATGTAGCAGTTGTAAGACCATTCCTTAATTAATGTTCATTGGACCCAGCAAATTGAGCTATTTATTTGGATGGATGAGCTTATGTTAGGAGTGCAGAGAGCATGTTATTCTATTTATTCCCCAGATTGCTTGGTAGCTTTTGTTACCATCAACTATGCCATACTGATTGCCCTGATTCTGATTTGATTCCCTCAGTTGTGGTTATAATGGTACCTTGGTTGCTACAAAGAGGTGCCTGTGGTCTATTAGTGGCATATTAGAAGCCACACTTCCAAAAAGAGGCAGGACAAGGAGAAAGAAGTGTGCCACGTCAACAATTAAATTGAAGTTAAAGGCAACAAACAATATTATTTTTCTCCAAGTCATGAACTCCTACAATTAAAAACATGGATCAAATTTTGGAGAGGCACTAAGTTACTGCCACATTAAAATTTTCTTCTGTAATTTCTCTACCATTCTCATGCAACTTGATGGAGAAAGTGCTTTCAACGATTTTGTCAAAAGAGAACATTTGGTGTAACCCTCTTGGACATTCCACAGTTACGAGGTGGCCAAATATGTCCAAGTTTCTAATCATTCAAAGCAAATGGGCAATCTCAAAGACAGGGCAAGGAGGCTGTAGGGACAATGCCTTTGCTTTGGTTACTAGGCTGTAATTTGATGTTTCCCTATTTTTTTTTATATTGTTTTTCATTTTGCTCTAGCAATTTTCATCTAATAGAAAAGCAGGATGTCAAGTTTTATAAAGAAATAAATGAGGCTTTATAACTAACTAAATAAATCTGTTCCAGATAATCCATCTCAAATGTGTGTGGTGCTGGTTCCTGGCTGGAGAGAGTAAAACTGGGCCTTCAGATTGACTCACCATAAAGCACAGCTTCAAATAGCAGGTTTTTGAAAGGTAGAATAGATAAAAGTTTGTGCTTATTTTTATTTTTATGTTTTTTTCATTTACTTTGCAAAGTTGGCTGCAAGGTCATCACAGTAGATTGATTCAATTCCCAGGCAAAGAAAACTCAGCAGGCCATTCATTGCCCAGAACAATTCCACCAGATGGCACCTGGGCATGGCATTATTGTATGAAGCATTTCTGGGCGGGGGGAATCCCTCCCCCCAATATATTATGCTTTATATTGTGTGCTTGGCCTGTCTCTTCCCATAATTCAGACCTAGATAAAAACATAATCACAAACTGCATCATGATATGTCAGACCCACAGACAATCATGTACTCTACTTTCCAGTCCACACAGAGAAGGGGGAAAATAAATAGCTCATATTGTTATTTACTGAGTTCAGGAAGGCTTCCTTCCCACACCCCAGACAGCAGTTTTCTTCTTGTTTGTAATGATTAGCAGACACTTTTTCATTGCTCAAGGTAAGCAGGATAACTGTCTGTAGCTTTGCTCACCACTGCTAAATCCTCTTTACGAGTCTCTTTAAGAATATTCAGTAACTGTACATATAGAGCCAGGGTCAAGTGTTCTGTTCCCTCTACTACTATCTCACTTATACCTCACTGCTCAGGACAGATCTAAAGAGATGCTGCAAGTGCATTCAGTTGAACGTGGTTACAGTCCCTCTTCAAACTTTCCCTTTTATTTTAGAAAAATTAGGGAAGGAAAGGATAGAGCCAGAACATACATCCTCAGTTCCTATCCACTCTTACACAAATGCCCAAAATAAGACTGAAGTATTCTGCCCATTTATTAAAGCAAATGCCCACTTGCTATATGCTGAGGCCCACAATTAGAGTAGTGTCACATACAATATTGGGCTTTTAATGCAGATGCAAATGTAGGTGGATATTAATATTGTATGTGAAGGCTGTGATATTCCACAGAACTTTCCATTCCGAGCTCTAGAAGCCATACTCAACCAGATGCAAAAGACCTGAAATGATGACACAGGGAATTGTGCTTGTTAAAATGGGAAACAAAGTTTGTAGCAGTTCGTGGAGCATCAGAATGTAAACAACCGCTCAGCCACAAAATGTAGTATGTGGAATGACTGGATAATACAGTATGTCAGTCAAGTTCAAGGATACTGACCTCCAGATATTGTTGAACTACAAGTTGAATTACAATACAGCTCTCATTTTGGGTCATGTTGGTTGTGGAAACGAGATGTTGTAGTATGGCAACATCTAAGGGCACACAAGGTTTCTCACTGTCAGTGACAGAAAAATGGGAAGCAAACATGGAAAACTGCTGTAAAGATGACATAGAATAGCAACCTACATCAAGGTTGCTTTTGGACTGAGCAACGAAACCAAATAGTTGTTTCACACATTATTATACTTTATTTCTTTGGCCTTTTTCAACATACTTAAATTGTATATAGAGGGTGGGATGCCCACATTTGAGAAACTGATTATTTATATGTTGATTAATGTACAGAGGTTTTCTTTCTAGAGACGTACCAACCTCACTGATTTATGAATGAAACATTCCTAAAAACACTGGAACACCCTATTCCTCCTCTGGACCATGCCAAATCTTCTCCAGACTTTGCCATTTCAGGACAGGTTCAGAAGTTTCCTCCCAACTGAAAGTGATTTGGATGGCCCAAACACTGGATGAGAATTTCCATTCTCTTCAGCCTATTTTGCAAAGTAACAATCTGCAAGTAATTTCTGTTTCATGTTGACATTATCATCATGTTGTTGTTCTCTATAACAGATTAGAAGGGTATATCTAGAATTGCAAGATAAATGGTACAACAATATCTATAGCATATTCACTTCTGTTGATTCCTCATACTATGTTATTTCTTGTTCAAGTTTCCCCAACCTGGAGCCTACCAAATGTGTTGAAGCAGAACACCTGATCCCAGCCATTTCAGTCAGTAGTTATGTTAACAGATAACATATGGCTGAAAAGAAGATATGCCTTCCACTAGGCAGTTGAAAGAACTAGTGGAAGAATCTGTTAATTCATGGAGCACATGCATGACGCTGCTTTGAAATAATTGTTTATCTTGTGGTAGTGGTGGGGAGTTTACAAAACTGAACTTCAAAGGGGCAAAAGAGAGCTAGATTGGTGTAGTGGTTAAGGCGCAAACTTAAAAACTGGGAGACCAGGAGTTCTAGTCCCATCTTAGGCACAAAGCCAGCTGGGTGACCTTGAGCCAGTCACTCTTTCTCAGCCCTAGAAAAAAAGGCAATTTTATTTATTTATTTATTTTATAAATTTATTCACCGCCCATCTCTCCCCTACAATAAAACAAGATTAAAATATAAAACCATTACATTACAAAATACAATAAAAATATAAATATAATAAAATCTACATGGCGAAGAGATCTTAATCAGTCCTTCAGTATGGTAGGTCCCTCCGAATCAGTGACAAACTACTTCCAAAATCTTGCCAGGAAAAGTGCAGGGACTAGTCCAGGAAGTTGCCAGGAGTCAACACTGACTCACTCACACTCACACACACACATACACAGACACACAGCAAGTGGGAAGAACAGAAGAGCAGTGTTGTCTTTGTGGTTTATATCGCCTTAACATTACACTTCCAACTTTTTGAAGATAGGCTGATCAAGTGTTCTGTGTTAGACAATGCAGTTGCCTCCTGAAGAGCTGTTAGATGTCTCCTCATCATTGGGAAGGCATCAAGCCTCTCTTCCTTACTATTGTAGCAGCATAAGAATGGTTGTATATGGTTATAAGATACTATAAATCACTAGTAAGGGAATAGCTTAATTCTGTTTTAAAGAGCCATTAAGCCAAAGGGAGAGCTTTGGGGACTTGAAGATGCCCATCCATCCATCCATCCTTACTTACTACTTGGATAGCAGGTTGAGCAAGCACAAAGATGTGTACTCATAGTTTTCTCTTCTATGGCAGGTTTTCTTTTTAATTAATTATAATTTTAGAAATATATATCAGTTGGCATATGCAAAATGTATGAACCTTAATATTCCCTTTTATCATTTTGATTATGTGTTTCCTCTTTTTAGTAATGTATAAAGTTACCGTCCTATAAAAGCATATTATTCTGAGATGTACAATTATTAGTATTCGTATTAATTATTTAATTCAGCATTCCTCTATTACTTTCCAAGTCAGTTCTATTTTCATTTTCATTTATTTTATTTAAAATGTTTAATTTTAGTGTGCATATTTTTTCATTTATGTTAAAATGATTTTTCTTTTTCTTTTAAATAAAAAAGCATATTATAACTGTCAAGCATTCCTGATTAATCGTAATAGGTTATAGTCTGTTTATTTTTAATTTGAAAAAAAAAAAACTGGGAGCAACATGAAACATGTATTTGTTCCATGGCAGCTTTTTTAGCCATTTACAAGGACATTAAACAGAGCTACAATCAATTAGAGTTACAGTGTAGATTATGAAAATGTAATAATATTTTTAAATGTAAGCGAAAAAGGTGTAGAGCAATTTAAATAAACAAGCAAATTAATCAGGGTCTAAAATGGCCTGTTCAACTGTACACTGCATATGTAACTACATTATGTCTAAAAAGGTGGCTGAAACAGAAGAAGTACAGATAGTCTTTGTTTAGCAACCATTCACAGTTACGACAGTGATGAAAAAGTAACTTTGCGACCAATTCTCACATTTATGACTTTCACAGGTCTGTAAAGCAAAGAAAAACTGAAGTAAGGTCATAAGCACAGTTGTGGTTTCACTTAGTGACCACTTTGCTTAACAAATGAGTTGTCAGTCCTAATTGTGGTCACTAAACAAAGACTACCTATAATACACCAGCAATATCCAGGTCTTTCAGTACATTTGGAACATGTTGTGGGCACTCTTCAAAATGGCTGTTGGGGATGCCTCAGCATTCATAACATGGCTGCCATGGGGAACATAACCAGGTACAAAGCTTCCAGAGTACTACGTACTGCATCTTTTCAGTCAGTCAAAGTTGATTTTGGTCTAAGAACAGTACAGAACAAAACAACACACTGTTTAAAAGTAAAAGAGGAGGGCCAAATATAAAACACAAGCTGATGTAATAGTACAGAATAATATTATCATTATTGTTGCCAGAGTAAGCTGTGTCTCTAGAACTAAGAAACCAAGTGTTATTTATGTAAAACTAAGACATAGAGCTAAAATTCTAAGATAGAGGTATGTTTTAAATTAAATTAAATTAAATTAACATCTATCTATCTATCTATCTATCTATCTATCTATCTATCTATCTATCTATCTATCTATCTAGTATTGTTCAAAAGTTAGCCACAGTTATACTATATTGAGGGATGAGGATTAGTCAACCATATGACTTTGGTATTTTAACTGGTAAGGGGAAATAAAATGGATTCTAGTATCTGTATAAAACAGGAGTATAGTAAAATGTGGGCAATAGATTCTATGGCGCCTGTATCACATGGACATAGTCGAACAGCATATGGATTTTTTTTGTATCTGCCTTCCAAAATAGCTGAAGGGAGAGCATTAAACTGATCCAGCGTTAAGGCCCTTCTCAGCTTGGATACTGTAATATGGTTTAAGAATCTCACCAGTCTGAACATATAAGGTTGGCTGCTCAGGAAATCATTCCTGGGCAGTAGGGCCTGGTCTTGTCTTTCCAGCTCCAGAGCACATTATGTTAGAATTCTCTTGGCTTATTGATATCCCAAAGGAAGGAGACCGTCTTGTGAAAAGGCATAAAAGTGCAATTGATATCGCTTCCACCTAGCACTAAAACTGTGTGCTAATATCAGGGGGGTCAATTTATTTTATTTTATTTTTTATCCTGCCTTTATTATTTTTACAAATAACTCAAGGCGACGAACATACCAAATACTCCTTCCTCCTCCTATTTTCTCCACAACAGAAACCCTGTGAGGTGAGTTGGGCTGAGAGAGAAGGACTGGCCAAGGTCACCCAGCCAGCTTTCCTGCCTCAGGCGGGACTAGAAGATTATCCAGATTTTTGAGTAATCTTAATTGAACCTGTTTCACAGTGGAGAGTAACATAAGATACATAGTATGGTACTTGTAAGATATTTCCTAAGAATTTGGATTGCACAATGTCTAATTTTGAATAATTATCATAAGGTCCAAGCTGTGCACATACTTTGGCTGTAAATAGCTTTAGGGCACTGGAGCAAAAAAGTTTTGCAACAAGCTTCAATTCCTGAAGCTGATCTTTGGACATTCTGAGCTACATAATCCAGATGTGTTTCTTCCATCTGAAGCCCGGAAGACAATTCTGAGGTATCTGCAAACTTTAACTTGTTTGATTTTGTGCTCATTTAATTGCCACATGTGGATTCTGGGGCACTCAGCAAATACCAATATTTTTGTCTTTTTGTAATTTATTGTTAATTCATCATCTGTGCAATGAGTGGCAAATGATCATGGTGCACATTTTAAACCACATTTTAAGTATGCTAGCTTTGGTGGACAAAAATCTGGAAAGTTCTGACAGGCCACCAAGGAATTTATATAAAGATTGAATAATGATGGGGCCAGAATGAAGCCCTGTCTGACTCCTCTCACTGAGAGGATTGCTTTTGTGACATGGCCTTGTGAAGTATATCAAATTTTTACACAGGAGTTTTCATGCAATTTGTGTATCAGCAGTAATATCTGTTTATCTATTGTGGACTTACTGATGGCTGGCTGAGGAATTCTGGAGTTGAAGTCCACACATCTTAAAGTTGCCATGTTTGAGAAACACTGATCTAGATATTGAATCAAATGCAGATTTAAAGTCAATAAAAGCTGCATATAGTGCTGAGCTAGGTTTTACTTTTCTACTAAGGATTGTAATACAAATGCATGATCAAGGGGGAAACAATTAGCTCTAAAACCAGCTTGTTCCTCTGCCAAAATCTGTTTAGATTCCATCCAGTCCAGTAATTTTGTTTAAATGTTTAACATTTAATTTGCTCATAATATTTAATAGACTGATGAGCTAATAGTTAGCTGGTAGATTCCTTTTCCCCTTTTTGTAAATGGGGACTATTATTGCTGTGCCCCAATCTCTTAGAATTATTGCAAAACAGTCAATAGCAGAGAACACAGAAGCTAAGCCTGGAATCACCACCCTGGGTGTTGCAAATAATTTCATCAGTTAAAAGGTCATTCCCTGCTGTTTTTCTTGAGTTGAGTTGGTTAATCAGGTGTTTGATTTCTGTGCATGTTACTGGGGGCCAATAAGGAAGCATATCAGATTCCAATTTTAATTGGTTGGATCAAGGTTCCCTTTGTCCATATGAAGAAAGAACCCACATCTTCTAGCTGTTCCTTCTACAACAGTGTTTCTCAACCTTGGGAACTTTAAGAATGGATGGAGTTCAACTCCCAGAATTCCAATGCTGGCCATGGAATTCTGGGAGTTGAACTCCACCCATCTTAAAGTTCCCAAGGTTGAGAAATGCTGTTCCATAGGATGCACTTTACTAAGCCTCCTGTTTGTCCCTTTTCTGGGCAAGTTGCTGCACTTACAAGCAAAACATTGGGCTTTAGCCACTCACTGTTTTTATTTTCTAAGAGAGCTTAGGTGGCCCATTTTTAACCCAGCAACATTATAGAAATAAATATGATAAATTATTTTTTAAAAAACTAAGAAATAAAATAAGTCAAGAAATCTGGCAGACACCAATGGAAGCGTCTGTGGGCCCATTGGCACCCCTGGATATTATAATGGGCCTCAGAGTTAGTCCAAATAGATTGTTTTCACAGAATATGAAAAGTTACCCACCATTCTGTGTCTAATTAATAGGAGAAAAGCAGAAAGTACAATGCACATGAAGATAGATAGATAGGATAAAATGAAATATTTTAAAAATATTTATTTAAAATAAATTAATAAAATAAAAAATGGCATTATAGCAATTAAACAGTGCCTATAATAAGCAATAAAGTTTACAATTAAAAATATGAATGGGAGATTTTTAATATCAAACATAAATGCAGTGATAATCTACTTGGGCATTGTCTGGGCCCTAAATTTTTAGGTGGACTAGCAAAATGTAGCAGCTTGGAATGTGAAATGTGGGTCTTGATAATCAAAAAGACAATTTCTCTCTCTCTCTCTCCCCTCTCTAACTAACTATGGCTTGTATGCTGCACAATTCCAAATGGCTCTGAGCAGCTTACATCAAGTAACAAAAACACTAAGAATCATAATAATCAAAATATTATTTTTAATGAGACACCCAATAATCTGACAGAATTCAACAGAGCATCTAGTCATATTCCTGATCAGAGGCAATATTATCCTAATGAAAGGTACAAGAAAGCAGGACATGTGCCAATATTTTAGTGGCATCCCAGACCCAAGGGCAGATTATATCATTGTAGCAGAGATTCTTGAATCTCTGAATTGCTGAAAGAAGAATATTAAGTAGGGCGAATATTAAACTTTTTGCAGTATTTTGGGAGAATGAGCTCCGCAGGGTAACTTGATGACTTAGAATTGGAATCATGGTTGCCTACTAAAATATTTGTAGATCATTACAAGCTCTTGCAGGTTAATATTTATCATCTTCTGCTTTGCTACAACCTTTGTTTGCTCAGGGACCAATTCCTTAAACAATGGTGGAGAAAGGTGTGAAGCAGAATGGCTGAGCCTGTAGCCTCCCAGGGGCCTTCTGGGTCTTCATACCTGGTCCTGCCTCCTGCTTTGAGGAAGCAGCCTGGAAGTTCCTGCTGTCACAACCATCTTCCAGAGGCATCTCATCTGGCATCCAATGCCTAACCCCAACATGTGAGTGAGTCTGGTCTCTTGCAACCTGTCCTGCCATTCTGGAAATTAAAAGGTCAGAGTACAAATGGTAAAATAGGTTTTATAAAGCCACTTCCTTAACATACAGGGAGCATGATTAGAGGATTCAGCCCTCTCGAGTCATAAACAACAATAAGCTTTTTTAAAGAAAAAAAAGCTAAAATGTGAAAATAGTTTTTAAATTAAATGCCAAAAGAGGCAAACGTTAGCTGCTGAAACAGTTATATTATAAAGTTGACCAGATCGCAATTAACAGCTTGGTTAAGAAATAAAATCCAGCAGAAAAGGCTCAAAATGAATGTTTTCTGGCAGTATCTTGGAAGAGATGCTGTGAACAAGTTTCAAGTTGGTATTATTTTAGGTCAAAATAAGTGAAAACAATATATTCATACCCAATTTTATAATTTATTCAGAGAGAGAGAGAGTAGAAAATAAGACAATGAGTACAGCCCAGAGAAACAAAAATTAAGATCATAATGCTGATTTCTTGCTGGATTTTCTACCTATTCTTCAGAAATAGTCATATCTAGAGCACCTGCTCTGCTTCATTTTTCCTGGACTTCCCAGCTTGTTTGTCTAAATTTTAATCAGAGGCTGAGAGGCATAATGTTACACTCTGCTTCTCCAGCCTCATTCCTGCAACAACTTCTTTTAAAAGGTCCAAATCTTTTTCTGTAACCATCAGAGGAAGGGCTGGGCATAATCTGAATCTGTGTGTACATGACTGAGAGCATCTGTCCTTTGTGGTGGTGGGTTGTATGTCTTAGCCTGTCTGTTTGAAATCAGCATCTCAAAACAGATGTAATCTAGGTTAGGGTAACCCAGTAGTCTCTGCATGTTGCAAAAATGGCCACTAGATGGCAAGAAAGAGATAATGAAAATGTTAAACCTTTGCTTCCATCTAGGAGTCATTTCATCGTTTGCAGCCCAGATATGATAGCTGTACTCTAGGATGCCAAGAGATTTCTGAGCATAGACTCTCTGACTGGTCATAAAATCAGATGAAGCCAAGGTTTACTTAACCATGGCTTAATGCTGGGTAAAGCAAAGTAACAGTTTCTGGCATTGTATTTGTTTCCAAGAAAAAAAACATACATGCCTGTTTAGAAAACCAGTTAGTTACGCTTATACAGATCATAGCTTCTTCATTTATTTCCATTTTCTTTCCATAAAAGACCACTGTATTTTTCTGTGTCAGAAAATTATTGTTTCTATGTCTCTGTGTTTCTGCCTTCCATAAGGTTGTGACCCTTTGTGCTTGTGGGCATGTGCGCCCTGGGAAGCACAGGGCAGGCTGCATGTGCAATGTTCTGGGTCACATGACCAGGAGGGAGGGAGGCTTAGAATGGAGCAGTCTCCGACATTCTGAGGTGCTGCCCAAGTGCCTCTTCCATAGGGATGCATTGGGGGATTTTTTTCCGCAATGTTTTTTTCTGCATTTTTTTTCTCCCTGCTCAGATCTAGCTCTTTTTTCTTTGCTGGTGTCTATCACCATACCAAATTTGCTCCTGCTCTGTTCAGTTTTTGGAGAGTTATCCTTCTGATGGACAAAAAAAGTTAAGCTGGTGGCCGGGACAGTGTGATCAAAGCTTTGCCTGTTTTTTATGAGTGTTCATCACAACTGCCCTTTTTATTTTTTTGACTGTTTTGACAACAGAAAGACAAATGGACATATAGGCAGAGTCTGGAGGCCTTTACATAACCTGTTTCAAAACATACGGTAGCATTGGGCTGAAAAGAATAAGAGAGGTGATCAGCTGCAGCCCTGGTCTTGACTTGGAAGTGTGCCTATCAGCCCATTAAAAGCATGAGTAGTAAAATGTAGGGGAGCAGGAGGTAGATACAGGGGGTGGCTAGCAGCATTCTAGTAAATCAAGTCTTTTCTAATGGCCCTTTGTGAAAAGAAAATACTCCCAGAAACCAATTTATGGAAAAATTTATATTTTCAACATTCAAAATGTGACCACTACCCCACTGCCAATTTAGGGATACTGGCTTAATAAATATATCATAGTTGGGTGGGCTCACACAACATGCTAAACCATAAACCATGATTTATGTGTCACAAAAGTTGATTTTGCACAGCTCCCCAATGTACTTTAACACAATGTGTTAATCTACCTTTAATTAGCTTGTTTCACTTGTTTACCAAAAAAAAGAGATATTGTTGAAAAATATTCCTATAACTTAAAACAGCAATACTTTTCTGTTCTGCAATACTTTGCACGAACACATGTCTAACATTCTGAGATAGTTTTTAACTTATATCAGAGTCTTCCCTGAAGGAACGATCATGACATTATGCTAGCTCATGTTTAAAATTATCACAGTTGCAGCAGAACCATACTGCCTCAAATGCTATAATATATTCCAGGATATTGCAGCTTTTCCCAATGTATATTTTACTCCCTTTTCATTCAACCTGGCATTTACTCTCATTTTATGTTAAGAAGGGAGCAAAAGTAATGTGTACTGCCCAATGTATACTTATATAAGCCTCACTGCCACCATCAGCCTTCTCTAATTCATTCATCCAAGCAAAATAATTCTAGACTTCCCAATCTTTCTTTGTACATACATCCTACCATACCTATAATCAGCCATTCTCATCACTCGTTCCAGGAGGTTTTCAAACTGCTAATAAATATATCTTAAGAGCCAAGTGACCAAAATGGAACATGGCATGAATGGGAAAGGAGGAAGACCCTATCATAATTTTCTTTCAGGGGCCTGTTTCTACATTTCTCCCATATTTAAGCTATTCGAAGGATTGCTTTTTAGGTTTGGTTTGTTTAAAAGACACATGTGCAGATATCCACAGATTAAGAAGAAAGCGACAATGACAACAATACCTACACTGGCACTCCTTTCCTCTGAGACCTCTAACTGTTTGGAGGGCATCAGATTATTTCACAAATGTAGCAAGTTGCAGCCACTGTGCACTACCTTGCATTTATCCATGATTAATGTCATGTCTTGACGTGCTGCCCAGTTTCCCTATGTGCTTATGTTCCTCTGTCATAAGGTAGGATAACCCCAAAATGCCCTGAAATCCTCCACAGATTTTAATAACTAGTGTCACGGGCAATTTGTCTTGCTAACCCTGCTTTTATCATCTCTTACAATTCATTAGGAAGTATATTGAACTCTATGAAGTGCCCATTTAAAGAATGAGCCAATTAAAAATAATGGAATCCTCACAGCTCCAGAGTCATAGGTCAAAGCTAAGAATTTATTGCAAACATAGACTTCTCTTGTCCTGTGTGACAACAGCAAATAAAGTTTTCTTTTCATGGATTCTTTAGCTGAAATGAAGAAAATAAGAGTGTATCTACATTTACTTTGTTACAGATGATTGCCTAGTCTTACGTTTCTAAATCGTGATACAGAATACCCCTATGTTCTTATGGTATCTCATATATTTCTCAAGTGGCTTATTCAATGGGTTTACTTCATGACTTTCTCAAATGCTTTGCTTTGTAGGTTCAGTAGAGCAATGATTAGATGGAGCATGAGATCCCATAGGTAAGATCATGTCATCCATATCAGGACCAACTTACGCTTAGATCCAGAGACCTGATTAGAGAAGGAAGAACTTCTCTGGCCCCAACACATATGAGAATCAAGGAAATTTGACATAACTTAATGGGCATCCCAATATTTACTGCCAAAGATATTCCACCCAATAATTCTGCAATCGAGATCTAATGCCTCCTTGCTGAACCCAGCTCCATAGCTCCAACATTAGCCTCTTAGCTGCAGGAGCAAAGTTATCTGTGAACCTGTCACTGAAGTGCCAACTATGTATATCTGGCAACATAAGCTTACTCTCCCATTTGTAAGCTGTACTCAAAATAATAATAATAATAATAAAGTAAGAAGGTTACTTGAGCTGCTCCATAAATGGAGTAGCTATGAAACCACTGAACTGCTACTTGGTTTTTCTAGTGCAGCATCACTTTCTCTTCCAATTGTTATGTGTTAGTCTGACTCCTTGCCTGGGTAACTCTCCCAATGCTTCCACACATTTCATTTTGAAGGCAGTATTGCCTGCAATACAGCCTTTTACAAGTACAATAATGGGAAGCCTAGCCATATGACAGTTTGGCAGGAATGAGACATCAAAAAGGTACATCAGTTCTCATTC
Source organism: Candoia aspera (assembly GCF_035149785.1). NCBI lineage: Eukaryota > Metazoa > Chordata > Lepidosauria > Squamata > Candoiidae > Candoia > Candoia aspera. Next base: position 58,140,873 of record NC_086158.1, on the reverse strand, counting down.
AATGAAATCATGCAAGAGTTATCATCATAGGAAGTACTGAAGGACCTCTGTAGTTCTACTGATAAAAATAGCACTTAAGATGCTCCAACTGTATTATTTGAGGGAACATGACTCCCCAGTTAAACCATTGATCCCAGTATCAATGAACAGTTGGTGGCTTCAAAGCTTACTTCTTTAAAGAAAAGACTTTGTACTTCTCAAAGCAAAGGCAGTACAGGTAAAAAGAAAAAACCCACAAGCAGAGGCTTATGTACATTTATTTCTTTAGCTGAATGGAACAATTGTAAATTACCATCAGAGTTTTTACACTGGCAGCACCTTTTCTGGGTTTAGAAGCCATGTCAAGTCTAGTTATTACTTGAATGGGAGACCATCAGGACAGGCTATTCTGGGAAGCAAAACACATCCCTGAAGACTTCACTGATAAAAGCAAGGACAAATTCTTTCTCTATTAGTGCCACAAAAAATGTAAAGTGTAGGCACAGTTGAGCTCAATTTGAAAGAGAGTTATTTGATGGCATGGATATCTATGGTATGATAAAGCTAAGGTGAATGTAAATGGTTTTTTTATGTACGATTATCAGAAAGGTTTAAGGTGGATAAAAGATTTTATGGTTTTGAACAAAGTAAGACTGAGTTTGAAATAGAACTATGTACTAGTGATGACCATGTTATTGCTTAAATGTATACACTTTTGCTGAAATATGGGACAGAACAAGTGAAAGAATGTATGATAAGGTAAAGGTAAAGGTTTCCCTTGACGTAAAGTCCAGTCGTGTCCGACTCTAGGGAGCGGTGCTCATCTCCGTTTCTAAGCCTTGGAGCCAGCGTTGTCCATAGGACACTTCCGGGTCATGTGGCCAGCATGACGACTCGGAACGCCGTTACCTTCCCGCCGAAGCGGTACCTATTGATCTACTCACATTTGCATGTTTTCGAACTGCTAGGTGAGCAGGAGCTGGGACGAGCAACGGGAGCTCACCCCGCCACGCGGTTTCGAACTGCCGACCTTCCGATCGGCAGCTCAGCGGTTTAACCCGCAGCGCCACCGCGTCCCAATATGTATGATAAAATGGGCTAAAAATTTTGGCTATAATATACATATGAATCAACAGGAAAATATGTGGTTGAAAGGCCTGAAATTTACATTATGTTCTAGCCTTAAAGAGAATTTTTATAAAATGATGTATCTTTGGTATTTGTCACCAGAGAAAGGTACTAGAATGTATAAAGGTACTTTGAATCTTTGCTGGAAATGTAAACAACATGAAGGGACATTTTAGCATGTTTGTTGAACATGTAAAAAAGCCCCCCCCCCCAAAAATGGATACAAATACATACGTTAATTCAAAAGATTTTAAAGGTTGAAGTACAACTGAAACCAGAGACTTTTCTTTTGGGACTAATGGACAGGCAATTAGAAAAAAGCCATGGAACTTTGTTATATATGACAACTGCAGTGAGACTATTATATGCTCAAAAGTGAAAAGATTCAACACTACCCACAATGGAGAAATGGCTGGTGAAGATGAGGGAACTTGTGGAGATGGCTATATTAACTTCTTTAATGAGAGAAAAAACAGTATCTACATTTATGGCTGACCGGAAACCTCTTATAGACTTTTTGCATGAAATGGAAAAAAATGCACTTATGATTTGTGGTTCTGATGATTAGAAAAAAAAACCCAGATAATAGAAAAAAGTGAACTTTTTTTTTGTAACCATAGAGTAAATTTTGTAACAGTACTAATATTTGCTAAAAAAGAAATCAGGAGCTTCTTCTTTGTACTTCTTTTTATTCTTTCTGCACTTTTTCTTTCCTTTTTTTTTCTTTCCTTCTTTTCTCCTTTTACTCTTTACTGGTTTGTGTTAGTTTTTAATGTTCTTTATAAAACTTTTAATAAAATTTATATTAAAAAATAAAGTTATTTGCATCAATTTGTAAAAAGTGGGGGGAAATCATAAAAAATGTACATGTATTTTTAATTCCTCCTAATATACATGTTTTGCACTACATTTTAATGTATTTCCTTTAATATTATGTGCTTTCATATACCCTTCCCTCCTAAAAACATTTCTGTGAACTCTCCCTTACTATCGAACATCTTGGATACATTTTTACATTCAAAACCCCCACTGGAAAATTCTGAAAAGTGTAGGAAAGAAGCATGTCAAAGTCAAATGTTGCTTTGAAAGTTTTTTGAGAACTTTCAAAGCTAGAACTTATGCGATTTCATTGAGATCCCAGATCCCAGAGGGAATTCTTTCTTGTAAGTAGAATCCTATTTCTGAGTAAGCCTTGTGCACTAGGTGACCCATTACTTTGGTATGTGTTGCATCTTTACACTGAAACCCCAACTTCCCTAGAGTTTGGCAGTATCTCACTCTGACTCAGCTTCAAAAATGATACAAGCCTGGATCTATGCTTCTTCTTCAGAGACACACAGAACCTATAACACATCTGGTGATTTATACTCATTTTTGGATGAGAATCTATCCTGGAGAAACATAATAGCAGTATCTCTCAGACATGATTCAGGTGCCCAACCTTTGGGGCTTCAGGATTACACATGGCTTCAGCAGAATATGTGAGTGTCTATGATAGGATTGATCTAAAATAGAATTGGTTGTCTCCAGATTTTTTTAACAAAAGATCCCATACATTTTTTTCCGATTATTTTTCCCTACACCACCATTTACCCATTCTTTGAAACCTAGGATTATCACTGAAGGCTGGAGGACCATAGAAAGCTCTGCATGCAGAAGTTCAGATAGGGACCTCATAAATATGCCTAGATACTTAATCAGGGCCACAGCCATATTGTAGGTGAAGGGCCATTACTGTGTTGGCAATGAAAGATTAAAAAAAGTTCATTCTTGGATTAATTAATGAGAAAATCTCAATCATATGGTAAGTCAGACTGGAGAACTTCTCACTGCCAGTTCAAATATCCCCATATGATGCATCCAGGGTGTGACTGTTGGAGTTACCCATGGAGAACTCAGTGAAAATAAGTGACTCAGACCAGAGGTGTCAAGTACAAGCCATAATGATGCCACCCGTCCCATGACATAATCATTGACATAAATGACATACAGTAAATTATGTATGTACTTAATTCATGTCATCTGCACAATGATACCATGATGGATAGAACATCACTTCCTCACCATTACTCTCCATGACCTGAGATTTCCACTGAAGGAATCACAGCTGTGTTACTGGATGCAGTTCTATATATGCTTCTCAGTCCGTGATATTATTGCTTCAGAAATATTGTGAGATAGTTACAGTATATATAATGTGTGTGTCAAGTTATATTTATTATGATATCCCCATATACTTATTTAAAGTTTCTGTTTTTACAATCTTAATAATTTATTTCCCTCTTTGGAACAGAGTCCCCTTCTCGGGGGAGTTGAGCGGTGATGGAAATCTGAAATATAAATAAACAAACAAACAAACTAATAAAGAACATGGAGCTGATGATTCCATCAGTGGTTTTGTTCCCAAGCTCCCTTTCGTACATTGCAAATAGCTATGACCTGGAGAGAGGCCAATTTTATTTGTCTTCATTAATACTGAAGATGTTTAGCACATGTGGGTTAAAGAGAAACCAAATACTTAAAGAGTTTGGTTTGGCTCAGAATATACAGCTCATTAGATTATCTAGCCTCAAGTATTTCACCTTTTATACAAAGCTAAAATGTATATGTCTGGGAATGCAGGCAGATAAACATCTCTTCACACACTATTGAATAAATATTTTAACCTACTGAATTTTTCATGGGAATTTGGCAACTGGCTACTAGAAAAATGGAACACAACTGTCTGTGCAGAAGTTTCTGCTTCTAATGTTTTTTTTTTCAATCTCACTATAAAGTCTATGAGCAGTTTGTTTGTGTATGTGTATAAATAAATTCACAGAGTTTACACATAGCTTTTACTTTTCCATGTCTCCACAGACAAACAATGGCTATGCTTGCATTCCCACATTCATTCCTGATAAATGGTAGCATTGCTTTTTTTTTTTAGAAAACTTTATTAAAACATTTTCAAAATATACAAAATATACATAAAAACTAAAAAGATTGAAACAAAGAAAAAGAAACAGAACTAAAAAGGTGTGAAAAACACAAAACGAATTACTGCAAAGTGACTTCCAATTTTCTATAACAAAAATATTCATAAATCAATATCAATCTCTTACTCCAATATATATTATAATAAACATTATTTCTATAAAGCATTTAAATCCTCATTATTACATTCCCTTCTAAAACAGAGTTACCCTCCCAATTAAAGAAAAACATATAAAACCCTTCAAACATAATTTGGAACCTAATACAGTAACAAACACTACCCTTCTTCACTCTAATTTGCTCCTATTTCCCAACCAAAAATGTTAGTTTTGGTTAAACTAACATTAACCAAAAATATAAAAATTATCCAAACAGCATAAACATTTACCTAAACGCTTAAAAAAACATTTAAACAATAACCTAGGCATTTACCAAAAATGTAAGAATTTTCAGAACAGCATAACCATTTATCCGAACCTTTATGAAACCATCCTGATAAACACATTTAGACAATTATCCCACTTCAAAGTAAACCAAGGCATTTAAATGTCTCGGTATTATGTACAGAGCTTTCTTGTCAATTTCAAATTCTACACCCTGCTTTAAGAAGCCCAAATACTGTATTCGTCCAAAATCTTCCAGTCTCTAGAGTTTAATTCTCTTTCTTGATCATGGTGTGGTGGCAACACCGTCTTCTTATCTTCAACTTTTGGCAACTCAATTTTCCTTTGACTATTTAAATATAAGTCACCAATTCTCATTTTTTTCTTTGGAGAAACCACTTTACTCTTAAGGTAGTTTTCAGGCTTATCAGTTTCTCTCAATTCTTGTGACAATTTGAACTCCACAGATTCTGAGAAATGCTCCAAGATTTGAATAACAGCATTGTAGAGATCATTAAGTATCAAATTAGTTTCCTCCATATTTCTTAACAGTAAAATAGATTATGGCGCCCTCTAGTGCCTCAGGAAGGTAAAGTCATTAAAGCTGTAACTGAACTCTCTCTCCAGCCTTTTTATCTCCAGGCGTGGAGATAAAATGGGAGTCACCAAGATATTCTGCATTTCTTTGTTGTAGAAAGTCCCTCTTTGGTAAAATTCAAACAAAAAAACCTTAGTGCTGTAGAAATGCGGTGGGCAGTTTTAAGGTCCGTTTTGGCTTCAGAGTGGCTTGGGAAGAAGATGACGCCCCGCCTCCCAGCTGATTGCTTATCAGTCAATCACGAAGTTCTGTTTTGTGGTCTTCTGCCTGTGACTAGTCATCTGAAGATACTGTTGAGGTTTTCCTACTAACAGATTAAGCTGCTGTTGTACCTAGTCATTTTGGCCGGGTGAAAAGGTTGCAGTTAGATTGTCTCCTCTCACGTGCTTCATGCAAAATAGCCTGGGGGGAGGAAACCTGCCCGGACTTGTTTCTTACTTCCTCTTTTTTTTTTCCATGCCAGCAATGTAGCCAAGCAAGGCTTGCTCCAAGGGAGCTAAATCCTTTAAATATGTTTTGTTTTTGTTTTGCTTTCTGTAAATAAATTATTTTTATAGAAATGCTTGGTGTGTGACTTTTTTGACCTCTCCTGGGCTAAAGGCTTTCCCAGCATCTGCCAACAGGTTATGGGCCCAGTAAAACAGCCCAGTAAAACCCAGAGAGAAAAGAGAGATCAGCTCCACACCTCATGCACAATTTAAAGGCAGGTAGCAAAGACCTGTGAAGATTTACTTTGGAGCCACCTGGAGATTTTCCAGCAACTGCCGGTCTACAGGACAAAGAAGCTAGCTGAGGTGACTTGCAAAAGAAGGAAGAAGCCATGGCTACCTCCCAGCCCTCAGCGATGCCTCTGGAGCACCTATCAGAGACCAACTATTTGAATTGGGCCCTGAAGATGGAAATGTATCTTCGCAGAGAGAATCTTTGGCTGCCAATTGGTGAGCAAAACCCCCCAAATTCCAGTGCTGAATGGCTGAGACAGGATGAGTGGGCTAGAGCCACCATTATCTTGGGAGTTGAGGACAATCAGCTAGTCCACATGCGAGGCATGCAGTCTGCAAAGCAACTTTGGGATGCTTTGAGAGACTTATATGTAAAGGCAACAGCAGGGAGTAAAGTTACTCTGACGAAAAAGCTGTACAGAGCCTACCTTGCAGAAGGAGATAGCCTTCCTGAGCACCTGCATTATATTCAGTAGCTGTTTGTTGAGTTGCAGGAGAGAGGAATGGAATTTACACCTCTCACAAAATCCTATATCCTCCTGTCCTCACTAAATGCAACGTGGGACACGCTGATCTGTACCCTGGAGGCTATGCCTGAAGCAGACCTCACCCCATCGTATGTTACACAGCGCTTACTCACTGAATGGGAGAAGAGAGAGGAAAGATTCCCCCCCCCCATCTCTTCTAGAAAGCTGCAAGACCAGAAAATGAGGGAAAAGAAGGGAAAGGAACCTGAGGCCACAGCGCTAGCAAGCCAGCGATGCTTCACTTGTGGTTCAGCTGGACATTTGCAAAGAGACTGTGCCATGAGATCCAAGACTAGAAAGACAGAGCAGAAGAACACAAGGGCAACACAGAAGAAGGCTCTTCAGACAACCCAAATTGCACAGGTTGCTGAGAAGGGTAATTCTGATGTATGGGTGTTAGATTCTGGGGCCAGTTGTCATTTATGTAATTGTAAAAGCTCTTTTGTGTCACTGTCTAAAACTGAAAGACAAAGTGTATCTTTGGCTGATGGGTCTGTGACCAAAATTATGGGACAAGGTGACTTGTATTTATCCTGCTTGGGAGAAACTGTAAAAGGTGTGTTGTATGTGCCAAATTTACAATCAAACCTTTTATCTGTGGCACAATTGGCTGCAACAGGGTATATCATAACATTTAAGAAAAATGGTTGTGAGATACGAAAAAATGGGAAATTGTGTGCTACTGGTATGTTAAAAGACTCCTTGTACATTGTGCAAAATGCAAGGAAGCCAAGCTGCAAGGCTGCAGTTGGCAACACGCCATATCATGACCAATGTGTACACCTGATGCACAGGAGATTTGGTCATGCTAATTTCAAGTATATAGCACAAATGCCACAGCTGTGTGCTGACCTAAAGATAAAACCCTGTGATAAATACTTAGACTGTGTAGTTTGCAAAGAATGCAAAACACTAAAAGCTCCTGTGAGTAAGCACAGTGACAGAGTTACAACTAGACCTTTGGAAATTGTACACTCTGACATTATTGGTCCTTTTGCTCCAAGTCTTGGACAAGCAAGGTATGCAATGACCATCATTGATGATTTCTCAAGATACACATTTATCTACATCTTAAAACATAAAGATGAGGCATTTGAGAAATTTAAAAGTTTTGTGACATGGGTAAATGGAAAATTCCCTAGGCCTGTATCTGCACTCCAATGTGATAGAGGAGGAGAATACCTTTCTCACAAATTCAGAAGGTTCCTAGTAGAAAAAGGGATAGAACAAATTCTTTCTAACCCGTACACCCCTCAGCAACATGGTGTTGCTGAAAGAAAGGGCAGAACCTTGCAAAATGCGATGGAATGCATGTTAAAAGATTCACGATTATGTTTTAAGTACTGGGGAGAGGCAATATCTACTGCCACTTATGTACAGAACAGGTTGTATAACTCTGTGATTCAGGACACTCCATTCCATTTGTTTTATGGTGTGAAACCAAAGGTAAACCATCTTAGAGTGTTTGGTAGCACTGCATGGGTTCACATTCCAAAACAGCAGAGAAGGAAAGGAGGCTCCACAACAAAGGAAGCCATCTTTGTTGGCTATGAATAAAGCCAGAGGAGCTACAGGTTCATAATAGGAGAGAAATTAATAATTAGCAAAAGCGCTTCTTTTGCTGAACAAAACTGGGGGAGATTAAATTCTAGCTCTCCAGTTGATCTGACCACCACAAGAGAACAGCAAGGACTTGCTGATGGTGATCTTTTGCCTGATGAGGACATTAAACCAGAAAAGCAAACTGAAGATCTGTCTGATGAGACAGATGCTTCTCAGGAAAGTGATAGGAGTCAAAATTTAAGCCCTGTATTACCTCGCAGATCTCAGAGGAGTAATAAAGGCTTTCCTCCATCACGTTTTCAGGCTGAAACAGTAAAGGCTTTTCACATATTCACAGAACCTGAGTCTTTAGAACAAGTGAATGCTTTACCACCTGAGATTGCACAAAATTGGCATTCTGCCATGCAACAGAAATTAGCATCCTTGAAAGAAAATAAAACATGGAAACTGGTAAATCTACCTCCCACTGAATGCTGTCTGGGTTGTAGGTGGGTTTTCAAACTGAAAAGGGATGCTGATGGCAAAATCCAAAAATATAAAGCAAGGTTGGTTGCAAAAGGGTTCACTCAAAGGAAAGATTTAGACTTTGACAAGACTTTTGCACCAGTTACTAAAGGTGAATCAATTAGATTACTGTTAAAAGTTGCTGCACTCAAGGGAATGTCAGTTAACCACTATGACATTCAAACTGCATTTCTCTATGGTGATTTAGACCACAAATTATACATGCAGCAACCCCCTGGCTATGAAAAAGGGGAGAATCTAGTCTGTGAACTGCAGAAGTCAATCTATGGGTTAAAACAAGCTGCTAGATCCTGGAACCAAAAATTAGATGAAAAACTGCAGAATTTTGATTTTGAAAAAGGAAAAGCAGATCCCTGTGTATATATGAAGGATGACAAACAAGGCTGTATGTATCTGTGCATTTATGTTGATGATTTGCTGCTGTTCACATCAACAGAAAAACAAAGGCTTGATTTTGAAGCCTGCATGAAAAGCCATTTCACATTAAAAAGCCTTGGAATTATAATAACCTAGGTTTGGAAAAACACAGGAAGAAGAATGGTAGCTTTCTGTTAAACCAAAGGGGAGATAATGGTAAAGTAATGTGAATGGAAAGACATATAAAGTTGTTAGAGAAGATTGGTTATGCATCTTAATCTGTAGTGTAAAAAGGGGAGTGTTGAGGTTTTCCTACTAACAGATTAAGCTGCTGTTGTACCTAGTCATTTTGGCCGGGTGAAAAGGTTGCAGTTAGATTGTCTCCTCTCACGTGCTTCATGCAAAATAGCCTGGGGGGAGGAAACCTGCCCGGACTTGTTTCTTACTTCCTCTTTTTTTTTTTCTCTGCCGGCAATGTAGCCAAGCAAGGCTTGCTCCAAGGGAGCTAAGTCCTTAAAATATGTTTTGTTTTTGTTTTGCTTTCTGTAAATAAATTATTTTTATAGAAATGCTTGGTGTGTGACTTTTTTGACCTCTCCTGGGCTAAAGGCTTTCCCAGCATCTGCCAACAGACACATAGGGTGATTCCTGGGGTTCTCCTAATTCAGAGAACACTTCTGGGCTCCAAGGTAGCCTGCCTGAGCCCAAGAAAAAAAAAAACCACTTTGACAGGTGAGTCTGCAGACAGTGGAAAAAAAACAGCTCAAGCCACCATTGTTCCCACTGGAAGTCCGCATTGGTAAGCATAAGCACACAGAAGTCCTCTTCCTTGAAAAATAGCCCTCTCTAACATATCAGGAGGAACTGCTTGACATGCTATCATTCTATGTGCAATTCAAACATGAGAGATATCCTACCTGCAGGATGACGTGTCCCCAAATTTAGAAGGATATGTTGACTGATATGTCACTAAACAGCAGTGACTTTAATAGCACAGTGTTCTATTTATACATGCATTTGCTTCTTGACAAATTTTCATTCTACCTTTCTGTTAAAATACATCTTTTCAAAATTAAAAATCTAAGCCGAGGCAGGATGCTGACACTTCATACAATCTGCTGGGAGCAACAACTGAAAAGAGGCATTGCTCTTTTATCTTGTTCATGACTTTCCAAAGGCCCTTGGCCGGCCTCAGTGTAAAGTGGTTAATGCATAAATGTCTCTCTTTCTTCCTAGGTGCCTATCTGATGTCTATTTAAAGTAGATTAATAGTAGATTATAGCAGATTAGATTCCTCAGATTAAACAAATTTTAGTTTCTGCCAAATTACAGTATGGGTTAATGAAATAATACGCTGACATTTGAATATGAATAAATGTTTATGAAGCATGTTTTCTTTTGATACAAATGATGCATGTGTTATAGCAGATGCCTCCGTAATGTGCTGAGAAAAAAAATGTTTCTTCTAAATTGCTGATGCTGCAATGAGTTGTATTGTAAATTTCTGCTTCTATGTTGCATTTAGATATTAGGTTTTATCTTGAGTAGAGCAGTACTTGGAACGTTTCAAAACTGGACACTCAAAGAAGCTCAGGATGGAAGGCAGGGCAAAGAAATATTTCCATCTCTCCATACCCCCCACCATCACCATTTTCTCTAAAACACAAAGGGATTAGTTTAGACCATTGAAAGAGCTAGTTTAGATTTTCCCTGGGGCTGAAATCTCGCTAGAGCCCTGGGGGCAGGTTTGATGGCTGGTACTTCAAATCTGAAGATTCATCTGTTTTGGCATTAGTTGTCCAGATTTGCCATTTTCCTTATTTCCTTTATTGTATTTTTATTTATCATACTGTATTTGTATTTTGTTTTTTATACTGTGAGCCACCCAGAGACAGTCTGGAGTTGGGCAGCATTGAAATGGAATTAAATAAATAAATGGGTAGATATTCCATTCACACCTTACACTGAACAGTCATTCTTCTTGGAAGGTTGTTGCTCTGACATCAGGGAGAGTTGGATTTATTCATAGGAGCCAAGAAGATAGAACTCCTGTCAGCTTTCTTCCTCCAAGATCAAAGCAATCTCTGCCTCCAAAGCATGAATCCATAGTTATTCTTTATTGTAAAATGTTGTGAAACCCATTGTGACTTGGTGGCATATCAGTGCAGCATAAATAACAAGATAATAATAACAAGAAATTCTAAAGTGATGCCTTCTATTTCTGCTTAGGAGTCTTAAAGGCAGTTGACCAGTTGAAATAGTAAGGCTACCTAGTTAATTCAATAAAATGTTATAACAAACAAAATTGACCAAACTGAACCATCAATTTATTACCCTGAAAACTTGGTTTACAGCCTTCCTCTCAGGCACTGTAATGTTCACTATGGGAGACACAGTAGAATGACTGAAACCAATATATCCAACAATAATCCTAAGAAGTTCATGTGACAGTTCAGGGGGGGAAAATGAATAGAAATAGTTTAAGCTTTCTAGCAGTGACTATTTTCTTTGATGATAAGCAGATGTAACATTCAAGGAAGAGAAAGTCATAGTTCAGAAAAATATTATATTTATATAAACCTGCATGATTTATAAGATCACTGTATTTTAGTCCTTAAATCACAGGAGATGAGCTGAAAGCCACCTGGTGATTTAACTGGGTCTTGGATTAAATACATCATACTAGAGCAATATAATTAAATTAAAAAAACATGTTAATTTCAGTGACATAACTGAGGGAAACAACTTCATTTTTTTTGTTATTATTATTATGCCATAGAAGTGGAAAGTAGTAAAAAAAATTAAAGATGGAATAATGCCATAGGGACATCCACATGACTATAATCCCCCACCAAAGTTTATAGCAGAGCACTGTGTCCTTTTTATTTTAAAATACATGTTATGTCATTGTATGAATATCACATATCAGTTTCTTTTATCTTCTGCAATAAAAACATAGTACACCACAATGGACTATTGATGCTACTATAATATTTAATTTTATAGGGGTCTTCTGCTCAGATGAGTAGTGTCCAGGACTGAATTTTAGAACATCTCAAGTTTCAAGAAGCACCGGCAGGTAAGGCTCACAATTCAGCCGCAGACACTGGTCAGGTTGCAGAGTAAAGCTGGGCAGATCTGTCTCGTTTACCTTTGGGGGTGCTTTCATGAGACAGTGTTTTTCTAATAATACATGGAACATAGTTTATTTAAAATGAGGCAGCAGTCAGATAATGGACTTGTGCATTTCACTGAAGACCTCTGTGCTTTATCCTCCATAATAATACAAGTATTAACAGAAAGTTTCGTTATTCTTTTTCTTGGGTTTTTCCTTATGCACACGAATAGCTGGGCTCATACATCAAGCTAAGTCATTCTTTTTAAACATGTATTTATTTACAGCTGTTGCCCAAGTGATAGCGGCCTGACATATCCATGATACTAGGTGGCTGGATGCATATACTAGGGACCAAATTAGCTCTGGTCCAGTTAGAATCAGAGTACAATTCTGATCATCAATCCTGTTTGGTTTTCTAAATATATTCTGGGGGAAAAAAAACTTCAAATGGATTTGAAAGAAATCTGTCTTTACCATTTTTCTAAATATGGGAGAGGAAGGGCCAGATCCACCTTCCAGTGAGCCACATAAGAGAAGTCCCTCCTCTATATCTCAGAGAGCTGAGCTTCTAACAGTGAGGTTTATTATTTTATTATTATTCAGGTTCTCTTTCAGAGAGAATTCCCCATCCCACTCCCGCATTTAGGTTCTCTTCTAGAGTGCTTCTTTTGCTGATCTAAGTGATCGGGCAGATTCACAGCAGAAAGGTGATCCCCCAGATAGTCAGTCCTTAAATCATTGAGGGATTTAAAGGTCAGCACAATATATTCTCTCTCTCTCTCTCTCTTACACCAGTTAGCAGCCTAGCCACAGCATTTTGCACCTCTTGCAATTTCTGGATACTCTTCAGAAGTAACTCCACATTAAGCATGTTACAATAGTCAAGATGGGTTGTAACCAAAATGTGGGTAACAATCACTAAGTCTAATCAGCTCAGGAATGATCAGAGCTAGTGAACTCCTCCAGAACAACTGGTAACTATGGTTCCAGTGACACTGGAAGATTAAGGAATACTCCCAGAACATGAATGGGCTTAGCTTAAAGTGCAGCCCCATTCAAAACTGGCTTCACCTTAATCCCCAAGATCAGTTTTCTCCTTACCAACAGCACCAGTCATCATTGAGACTAGACAACATTCAAAGTTGCTAACTGCTTCCTTAGAGTTAGATGGTAGGAGCAGTAAAAATCGGTCATCAGCATCCTAATGGCACTCCACTCCAGTGCTCTGAATGAGAACTCCCGAAGTTTTCAGTGTTGGACACTATGGTTCAGTTTACTAACCATTGGGACCATCCTGTATTTGATGTGATCCATTAAAAGAATTCTTCCACTTGTCTACCAACCCTCCACTTCATTGCTCTCAGCTTCTGGTAAACCAATATGCTGATTTAGAGCCAGTCTGGTGTAGTGGTTAAGGCATCAAGCTAGAAACCTGGAGACCATAAGTTCTAGTCCTGCCTTAGGCACAAAGCCAGCTGGGTGACCTCGGGCCAGTTACTCTCTCTCAGCCCTAGGAAGTAGGCAATGGCAAATCACTTCTGAAATCTTGCCAAGAAAACTGCAGGGATTTGTCCAAGCAGTTGCCAGGAGTCAACACTTACTTGAAGGCACCAAAGAGGGAAGACGGAAGAAAGAAGGAAGATTACCTGGGCCAATTCTGTGTTCCAGTGGTCAGCCAGGGCTTCAACAGTATCACCAAAAGTTGAGGTGGAAAACTCACCAAGCACATTCAGGAAGTCATCCTGACCTATTGGGTATCCATGTCAGACCATTTTAACCAGTCTTCCACTTCTGCAGAGGTTTGTAGCAGGCACCAGTCTAAAACTAACAAGAAAGTGATCTGTCCATGACGAGTTTCAGAGAGTTCAAGCACCAGCAGATTACCTGTTTTAGCCAGTCCGAATACCAAATCCAACATGTGCCCTGCCAATTCATGAGGCCAGATTATATTAGGTCCATGTTTACATGACAGCCATGAATTCCTGTGGCAACCTCACTGTCGAAGTCCCTTAGGACAAGATATCTAGGCTAGTTTATTGCCACATCAGTTAATTTAGGAAGAGACACTGTGGTGCAGGGGTACCGAAGGTACACTAATAGTATCCCTACATTATCCCATCAAATACAGCAGCAAATACCACAGATTGGCAACTATAATTTTTAAGTAGTTACACGCACACGGAGTGTAAAGATGTATTTTTCTGTGTAAGAGTGATAGCTTCAGTGAGGGCCACAGAAATTAACTAGACAGTTTAATATTTGGAATAGCGTTCCCCAATCTGTTGACCTCCAAACATGCTGGACTACAACTCCCATATTTTCAATTCAGAAATTTGTTGACCATGCTAACTGTATATTATGAGAACTGTAATCCAATACAACTGGAAGACACCAAGTTGAGAAAGTTTGCATCAGAAAACTGCACTAAGACACGAGAGACTTAGATTCTAATTCCCACTCAGTCATGAAGCTTGCTAAATGGGGTTAGGTCAATTTTTCATTATCTGCCTAAGCTACTTTATCAGATTGAGGTTAAAACGTGTATGGAAGAGACATGAGATTCACGTACATCACCCTGAACCCCTGAAGGAAAGATGTATAAAGGGCTTCCATATCCACAGTCATATACATGCCTATTTAGTTCCACATATGATATAAGGGAGAGAGGGAGGGGCTGGTAAGTGTTGCCTTTAATACTAATGTTCAGGCAGGAACTCTTACTGATAATCTATTAAACATGGTAGCTCTTCTCGGTCCATTTGTGTATTATTTCTCTCCCTTTCTCAGAAAAACTGCATGTTATGTATTTATTTGAGATTATATATTCAAGTGTTCTACAGGCAAAAAGACGGAGTATAAAAAGTAACAACAATAATAGAACCTCAATGAAATAAAGTATGTATTTATTACACCCGAAGTATTTATTCATTTATACCCACCCAAATTACATCTTTTATTATTAAAAACAAATGCGATTAGATGTATATGATATACCAAAAGCAATTGGTAGCATCCTATTTCAACATCGGGGACAAGCCAGGACACTATTTGGGGAGGAAGGCTCCCCACTTAGGACCCCTTCACTCAGTTGTCAGAAAGTGGCATGCAGCTGCCAACTAGATATCTAGGCTTCAGGTGTATTAAAGTGGAAATTATTTTAATGACAAGAGGTGTTTAGGGCCAACTGATTCCAAAGGCAGACCCTTGCACCGAGAGGGTTGTGGGAAGAGAGGCGGAAGGTCTCCAGCTCAGTCTTGAATGAGGTAGTAGGCGAAGCAAAGGTTAGGGCTGGGGCGAGCCACTGAAAAAGTCTCTTTCTGGGCATCTGCTGTTCAGATACGGCCGATGAATCGTTCGCGGTGTATCTGGAGTGAATTCCATTTTCCGGCAGGGATGCCTCTTCCTCTGCACAAACTAACTTCGGGGTAACTAGCCCTTCCGCTTCTGGTGGGCAGCGGCGGGTGTCGTCACTTCTACTTAAAGACAGTTACCAGCCTCCCTCTTCCAGCGTCCCCCGGCCTTCGGGAGAGCAGAAGCGGGGTGTCTAAGAGGGCGGGGATTGGAAGGACGTCTCCCTAAAGCCGCCTCGGATTTTCTGTGAGAAGTTCCCCCGCTTTCTTCCTCTCGCCTGGCCCCTGCAACTCTTTTGTGAATGGGGCCAGTGCAACAGGCGGCCTTTCACCCCGCCCAAGAACCAATGCCAGACAGCCACACTCGGAGAATTGTTTGTTAATAGTCCAATTAGATAATTGCCATCTTTCACTCCTTTCGCTCTACATTTCCCATAAAGGCCTGAATGAGGAGAGCAGCGTGAAGAGGGCTTCTGCCCTGCAAGGTGACAAGAAAGGCTGGAGCATGCTCTGTGCACAAAGCCAGGCGCTTGAATTGAATCATTGTCGTCTAATCAATGGTCTTATTGGATTACTGGCTGTTGCGGTTCTCAAAGATATTGTAGCGGAGACAATGAAATAGCCAGGGGGAAACTTTTCCCTCGCTCGCTCGCTCGCTCGCTCTTTCTCCCCGCCCCTTTAGTAGATCACGCAGTTGAGATCTGCCCCGCACTCTCCTCCTCCTCCTCGCTCCTTCTCTTTCTTGGATCCGTCTGGATACAAAGCAGGCTTTTTTAGAAGCGGGGGGGGGGGAGTAGGCTCTGCAAATGTGTTCAATTTTTATGAAAGGCGTGCAGGGGGAGCGGGGGGGGGACACCTACAAGTATCTGCATTGAACGAGAGAAAAGAGTTGTAAGATGGCTGGTAGGCAGTAGAGGGAAGCGTTTAGGGGATCCTTCCAGTGTAACACCCTCTTCGCCCTCTCTCCCCGTTCCCAACAGGGAAACAAAACACCCCTTATTTCTGGGATCGAGAATTCATACCAAGGCAAAGCTCTTTCTCTCACACACAGACACACACACACACACACCCCAACTGGTTGACGGTGTTTCCCTTTGGCGAGGTGACTCGGTGGTTGTTCGCGGAGAAGATCTACCAAGATCCCTTTGGTCAAGTGCCCGGCCTTTTCCAGATCTCTCTGTGTTTGTTTTCTATCTGAGGCGTGTCTAGGATGAACGTGTCGGGAAATCAGGAAAGGTGAACGCCAAACTGGAGAAAGTTAATGATGGCTGCTAATGGCTCCTAACAATTCAGGCTGAATCTTGTCAAAAGTTTTTTTTTCCTTTCCTTTTCTTTTTCCCTCCCCCATCCCCGCGCTTCTTCAATTGATCCTTCTTCTCGTTCTCCTTCTTCTCCTTCTGGAAATCTCAGCCTTTTGATTGTGTGTTTCCTGAAAGCAAGGCCAATCATTTCAGTTTATTCACTGGCTAAACTCGACTTGATTGGGGACAAGCATACAAACCACCCATTACGATGTGATATATTATCCAAACAATTTAGTGTATTCATGAGGTAACCTAAATGTGGAGGCTGCAAAATTACCCGTAATCAATTGAAACAGCGAGTGCGCGTCCCTCTGGGTGTCTAACAACTGCATCCCTCTCCATAATAAGGGAGGCATTAAATCATTTTAGAGTTGCACTGTTGAGTACCTGATCATTGGGGCGCGGAGAAGCTGGACACTCGCACTAGGACGCTGGGATTGAGGAAGCGGCCGATTTCCTGCCTCTCCAGCAGAAGGACCGAGTCTCGCCTTCAAGGGATTCGCTTGCTCCTCACCGAACTGACCCTACGCCGGGCGACATTCAGCACAGATTTCTCTTCGCTTCTTTTCCTCCCCCCACCCTCAGCCCGCGCCTTTTTTTTCCCCACTAAAAAAAAAAAACCCAAACCCCTACACCATATTGCACTACATGTTTGGGAAACAAGACAAAATGGACGTTAGATGCAATTCAGAGCTCGAAACCAACCGGCTCTCCAAGAACGGGCATAAAGAAGGCAAGGAAAGCAAAAGCTCCGAAGGAAATATTTCGAATTCTTTTTTGAAGGAACCGCAAGGGACTTTTTCGGCTTCGGGCGTCCCGGAAGATTGCAATAAAAATAAATCCAGTTCCGCTGACCCGGATTATTGCAGAAGAATACTAGTCCGAGGTAGGACTGTCGCTTTACGTTCTGAAATTTCGATTAATGAATTCTTCCCGCTCGCTTGCTTGCTTTCCTTTCGTTTTTACTTTCGGTTTTTGTTTTTTGTTTTTTTCGTTTTTCTCGTTTCAAAATCAGATGAATGACTGAGGTTTCCTAATGGCTCCACTTCATTCTTTTTATCTCTTTCCTCCTGTTCTTGGTTTGTTTCAAAAGTCTAGGAATATTTTTGCTGTCTGGGTTGCCAAGAACTGGAGGGCTCTAAGTCCCAAACCTTACATTTTAGCTGGGGCGGGGTGTATGCCGATGATGTTTTCTTTTTCCGGGTACTTCTCAAGCGTTCGGGGAAGGAAAAGCTAAGATCTACCTTGCTTGTGTTTCTTCCCTAGTTTACTTTTGCTTTAAGGGCGCAAAAGGCTGCTAAGTCCTTTTTCGATCCCATTAGATTCTGTCTGCAATTCTTCGACCACTTGCCTTGGAGTAAGACCCACTGGATTCAATAGAACTTCTCCATAGGAGTTTTCAGCCTCAGCCCTTTGCAAAAGACTGCTTCTTTGAAATATCTCCCTGCCCTCTAAAAAAAGAAAAGGGGGGGAAAACCCACTTCCATTTCCTATGGTTTAAAGGTAAGCAAAAAGAAAAAAAGAGATGGAGGAAGAAAAAGAACCTTTGGGGACTTATTAAGAAATGCACTGGGGCGCTTCTTATTTTCAATCCATTACCTTTGTCCCATTCTTTGATTTCCATCAACAGCAGAAAATTCTTTCTAGCCTGACGAGATAGCCACCCTGAGAAAAGTCTTTCCTCCAAGCGTTCCTTAGCCTTGAAGCTCAAGTATTTGGCGGTTGCACCTTTTTTGATAGTGACTTTAGAGTAACAAAATCTGTCAGAAAGTGGTGTGGTGGTTGCTGCTGCTGTTATTCGGCTGTATCAGTTTTAACACCTTCACTTTAATGAATTGTTTACATAACTGTTTGATTCCTTGGTTTTCTTTTGTTCTTTTATTCTAACCTGGATTATTCTCTTCTTTCCTCCTCTCCCCATATCCAACAGTAGAATAATTTCAAGGGAACTTTTATTTCCCACTGCTGTTAAAATTCCAAAACTATCAAATCAGTCTTTCATTTCTGAAATTGCACATCCATGTGTGTGCCTATAGGTTTAAAAAATATTTCATTCTGCTCACATGTGAATGAAAACCAGGCCTGATAAACAATAACTCATCTTGGATGACCTCCAGCAAGCTTAGCTGAAAAAAGAAAACAAGTCTTGGAACTCTAGGGTTGCTTCCGCACAGATTAGGAAGGTAAAAATTATGGCAAACCCATACATGTAATTGGCATGTCATTTGAATCAGGTTGTCCTCCACCGGCAAGAGGCTAGTGATATTTGGGGTGCTGTGATGAGATCAAGGCCAAGCAGAAAATGGACAGCCATGAAGGCAACTTGATGTTCACCAGCATGGAAAAGAAGGAGCAGGACTGTGGAAGGTGGACATCAGAGCTGCAGACTGGAGATGGCTCCCTGGTGTGCTTGCCCTGCAGGGAAATCAAGGGAGGCCCCAGCAGGTGTGAGCTTGCAAGGCAGAGACTGCTGCTCATAGGCCTCTGGTGATGGTGAGGCTGGCTTGGAACCTGTGAGGCTCCTTTGGAGTTCTTTGTGCTGGAGCTCTTCCCTTGGGGTGGATGGTGGCCTGCTTTATAAGCGACACTCTGAGAGTGCAGTGCCTGGGCCAGCAGGAAATCCTGGGGATTCATTCAGTCCCGGCCAGGAGAGGCTTCTTGCTCTGACTGGAGTGGCTTTTCTGCGCAATTCCTAAATACTAGATCCATGATCCATCCTTCCTTCTGGATCTAAACATGCCTCCTTCTCTTTTTGCCAGATGCCAAAGGCTCCATCAGGGAGATTATTCTTCCAAAAGGGCTTGATCTCGACCGCCCCAAGAGGACTCGAACTTCTTTCACTGCCGAACAACTTTATAGGCTTGAGATGGAATTCCAGAGGTGCCAATACGTGGTTGGACGGGAAAGAACTGAGCTGGCCAGGCAGCTCAATCTCTCAGAAACTCAGGTACTAAAGACACAAATGCATTGGTGGCAAAAGGAGGTTTTTCTGCCCCACTACGCACAAGAAGCAGTAGAGTAGCATAGCTTACCAAGGTGATTCCTTCCTTCCAGAGGTCTTAAGGCTGCTGCTGCCCCAATTCCAGTCAGTTTGCTGGCTGGCTTTTCTGACAATTGCATTACCCTTACATCTGAGGGGCATCACTATGGGAAGGCTGGGGCAATGGTTCCAGCCCTACTCTTGAACAGGAGAGTTCTCTTCCCCTTGAGATGAGGGGCTTCTCACTAATAGCCAGGCCTGCAGGGCTGTAGCTAACACTTGGGGTAGCTTCCCGCATGGGTGTGATCAGTGCTGAGGACCAATCTTCCTTTTTTTGCAGCTAAACACCATCCAGAGATGACCAAGCCTAGGACCCTAAACTTAGGGCACACAGCAAAATTCCACTCTTTTCAGGCTTTTGCAAGTTCCCTTTCAAAGAGGCAGTATTTCGATTTGATTGATATCTAAATACCTGGAGGAAGTGGAAGCTGTAGGTATCAGTAGGGTGTGAACGCCCTTGAACGCCAGAGGCTAAGATCCCAAGAAATAAATTGGCTCCGAGGAATGAGGAGCCACTGCAAGACTTGTTTCTAAGTCCACAAATCACTCATAGACACTGTAAACATTTAATCTGAAAAATTAATTAGCCTCTATGATGATTTTTGAGAACTATAGAACCAGTCCTGTGTACTTACGCACAAGAATCTTTGAAGAAACTGTCTCCCCACAAACACATGCATACAGATCCGCAATCAGTGCTAAAGAGAGGGCTTCTGGAAGACAATCCTGGAGTGGAAAACCGCAGGAGTAGCGAGGATCCCGTCTCAACAGAGTAAGACCAGACCCTGGGGAAAAAAAGTAAAATTTCAAAACAGAATCAGAAAACACATCAAAATATCGCTTAGAGAATCCATAGCTTATGGGAAAAGCAGAGTCTTTCTGGAGAAAGTGGAGTGCTACACAAATAATATTTTTCTTTTGCTATAGTCAATAAGGCTTTTCAGCCTATGCATTTAGGTCGGGTCAGGAGCTTAAAAGCTAGAATGGCAGTGTGTTCCCCGGGCTTCCACCAGGTGACAATAATACAGAATTTATTTGCTACCTGAACACTTTGTCAGCAGTTACAGAGATGTTGCTGTGGTGGTGGTGGTGGTGGTTTTAAGCGATTCAGCATTTTGTGGTTCTAAAAATACCAAATGGTATGCTTGTTTCTTCAGAAGTAAATTGATGTTAATGGAGTTTCTCCTCCGATAAATCTGTGTATATCCAAGTGCCACTATTTACAACGGGGCATTGGAGTGTTTGTCCTGAGCATTGCTGAAATTAAAATAAATGGAGGGAGTAAGATTTTATTCTGATTGTGGCATATTGAAAAGAATCCAAGCCATACAGGTCTCTTTGCAGATCTTTACTGGACTCTTTTTTGTTTCCCTGGTTTTGGTAGTTTGATCAACAACTGTTTGGGTTGAGAAACGTATTTTTAAGACACACAAAAAGAAAAAAAAAGCAGGTGATAGTTCAGGTAACTACTCATGTGTTTGCATAATTTAATATGTATTATAATAATAATTCCCCTTAATTCAAGGAGCACATTCTTGTGTAAGAATGAATAGTACTGTAATCTGACCATGCATATCTAGACATGCTTTATGTAGATACGGTTTACTTTCAGGTGGAAGCACCTGTGTGACTTTCTTTGGACTGGGAAACCAACAGGATTGGGCCTGGTTAATCTTGGATGAGATTCCTCCTTGGAATTCTGGGCTGTCCATTAGACT
The DNA here is from genome assembly GCF_035149785.1 of Candoia aspera. Taxonomy (NCBI): domain Eukaryota; kingdom Metazoa; phylum Chordata; class Lepidosauria; order Squamata; family Candoiidae; genus Candoia; species Candoia aspera. The sequence continues at coordinate 58,119,585 of NC_086158.1, read as the reverse complement.
GGGAAATGGGAAAATACCCCAGAAGGAGATAATGGCAAAACACTTCGGCACTGCTCCTCAAAATGAAGATGTTTCCATGAAGTCATCAAAAATTGAGCTCCATTTGAAGGAGACTTCGTTTCTTTTAAATGGGCATCCCCTTTCTGCAAAAAATGGTGTGTGTGTGTGTGTGTGTGTGTATGTATGTATGTATATAGCCAAAAGCCACTTGGTAATATATAAATAAATGCAGGGGTCAGATGGATAGCAAAAGACTATTCTTTCATCTGTGTGAAGATGTTCAGGAATGCCTCCAAGATTGACCATATTCCCCTTCCCATTTCTTAAATCAACTTTGCCTGATGAAGATTTATTGAAACTGAATACTTAGCAGGGATTTCACCGAACTTCCTTTGGCTTCATAAACTTACTGCCTCTGTGGATTTGGGATCTTGTTTTCTACAGAGCCATGCTATTCATGTTTATACTGTATCACTTGACTTGTATTTTCTGAAACTCTCAAGGATGAGCAGTCCCATCCATCTGCTCTCAGCAAATACCCGTTGTCTCCCATCGAGGTACAGAATCCCTAAGTCTGGCCAAGTTCTTTGGCCATCAGAGGTAGTAATTCCTCCAAGTACCACTTCCTAGTGAAAAATACAACCGTGTTAAATATCAAGGACTTTGTTGCTCTTTCTGGCCACCAGATTAGCTGTTGGAGGCGGTAGACGAGTGCCTGCAAGTAGGGCCGGCTCTGACGATGAGATCAGCCCCAAATGGGCCTGCTCTGATTTTGAAAGCCAAATCTGTTCTTTCATTCAGTCCTAGAACCTGAAAAATAGGCCTGGGGGTGGGGGGAATCTGAAAGGCAGGCCATTTTCTGTGTGTGTGTGTGTGCATGTGTGCATGGGTGTCCATGTGCATACAACACAAGAGGCAAATAGTCATTTGCTCCCTTTCTGCACAGGAAGGAAATACTGTGCAGAAACTTGTGCTTTGCTGAATAAAGCGTTGGTGGGAAAGAGAATAGGAAAAGTCGTGTGTGTGTGAGAGAGAGAGAGAGCGCACGCCCACACGTGCAAGAGAGGGAGATTTTATGATTTAAGTGAAATGCTCCGAGAAATTTGAAAACATCATTAAGAAGTCAAAACATGAAATAGCTGATCGAATTCAAAGAGAAACAGATATATTATTGGAAAATATTGTATTATATGTACTTGATGCTTTTAAATATATTATTTACGGAAATAAGGTGAAAATTGTTGTAGTTTTACAATGCAGGAGAACAGGAAGTACTAGAGTGGGATGAAATGTAGGTGTGGTTTTATTTCTGAGGGAGGGAGGGAGGGAGAAAGGAAAGGAAAGGAAAGGAAAGGAAGGAAGGAAGGAAGGAAGGAGTCTAAGTGTGTAAGGATTGGTTTCGTATTTCTTGAAAAGATGACAAGCTAATTAGCATTTCTTTGCCTGTCAGATTTAGCCCTTGATACGAAAGAGCCGAAGCGTGGCCTGTCATAGGAATCTAAGCGAAGGATAACTAGGAAGGGTCCAGAAGAGGGTTGAAGTAGCTGGCGGGATGGGGATCGGTCAGGCCCAAGTCGGGGCGGTGGAGCACCGGACAATCTCTTGCTCCCTGGCCTTTCGGAAAAACCTAAGACAGCCAATATCTTCCCGGAGCTGCTGCCGCAGATGAGACACGTGGGAGAGAAATGGCAAGTTTAGGAGCGCCCAAATAACAACAAAATACTACCTTGTATCGGGGATCTAAGAGGCTAATGGTTAGACACATCCTTCCAAGAGGTTAGGACTGTTTCAATTAATTCGTGGTGGTTTCATCCCTCACCAAACTTCTTTGTTCCCGAAAAACTCCCGGTTGAGGGGATCCAGTCAGTCTTAAAGGAGGGTGTGAAAGACGGGGCGCGGTTGTTCCGTTGCAGAAGCTTCGCAGCCGGCGGCTTCCTCCACTCAATGCTTTTTCATCTTAGTTTGTTAAAGAGGTGCCACCCCCGCTCCCCAGTACATGCACATGCATGCACATGCCGAGGCTTTTACTGGCCACTTATAATAAGCCCCTGCCCAAAACAGCTCAGGTTCACAATACACGCGCGTCTTCAAGGCGCTGGAGGAGAAGCCTTTGTGGTCTCTGCAGTTCTCTGCCACTCCGGTAGCACTTTCCAGAGTGCAGCGTTGCTTCGTGATCCTTATCGAAATGAGCAGACTTGCACGCTCGCTCTTCCATTCGCTCAACGACATCCGCGCGCTCCCAGCCGGCTGCACACGCGCGCGCGCACACAAATTTCCGCCGCTTGACTCCCACAGGGAAATCTCCGTCTCCCCAGGATCTCCCCAGCCGGGCGCTGTCCTCCTAGGGAGGCCTCTGGAAAGAGGCCGAGGGCGGTGGTGTGAGGGACAACTGCGGCCTTTTCTCTCCTGCTCCGGGCCTAAGAAGGCCAAGACCTTTGCTAGGCCCCGCTAGCTGACGCTGACTCTGTGCTTCTGCCTTCTTCCCTCGCCTTCTTGCAGGTCAAAGTCTGGTTCCAGAACCGACGCACAAAGCAGAAGAAAGACCAGGGCAAAGACTCGGAGATGAAGTCGGTGGTGTCCGAGACAGCGGCTACTTGCAGCGTCCTACGGCTGCTCGAGCAAGGACGCCTGCTCTCCCCACCCGGCTTGCCCGGCCTTCTTCCCCCTTGCGCCACCAGCGCCTTGGGCTCGGCCTTGCGAGCACCCAGCCTCGCCAGCCGCACTGGCGGCTCAGGATCAGGGACCGCGGGCGGCTCTCCGCACCACCCGGCCGTCAGTAGCACAGCCGCCGGGCCGGCTCATCCCTCTCCGCCCGGCGGCCACAACCTCTTCAGCCTGCCGGTGCCCACCCTGCTGGGCTCGGTGGCCAGCCGGCTCTCCTCCAACCCGTTAGCGATGGCCGGATCCCTGGCCGGGAACTTGCAAGAACTGTCGGCCCGGTATCTGAGCTCCTCTGCCTTCGAGCCCTACTCCCGGACCGCCAATAAAGAAGGCGCGGAAAAAAAGGCGCTGGACTGACTCTTGGTGACTCTCGCTGTATTTATATTTATCCTCTCTATTTGTGTTGGTTATTTATGGAGTCTCCATACGTTAGATGCCCCCTCCTCTCCAGTATACCTTGCACCCCTCCACACGCTCTTTCCCACCGGCGGATCCACCCCGCGGTTTCTGCTCCCCCGCTCCGCTTCCCCCCACCCGCCTGTGCATTCCAAACCAGGAGCCGCCCCGGTTTCTCTCGGCGCGCCCAGCCCTCGAAAGCCCTCGAGAAGCGCCGGCCGGGAAAAGCAACTCGCCGAAGCCACACGCTGGCAGTAAACAGACGGAGGGACCAGACAAACGGCCCGCGAGCTGCTGAACGTTGGAAGGGGGGGGGGTCGGGGGGTGAAGAAGCGCAGAGCACACCTCGCCTTGTGGAGGACCGCGTTCGCGAGCGTTTTAGAAACGGGGCGGGGTGGGAAGCCTAAAGTTGAGGCGACTTCATGTTGGGGGCAGGAAAAGAGGGGTTTCAATTGCTGGGCGCGGACGCCCTTTCCTTCAAGCTGACTGCCAACGCGAGAAAGCAGCTTTGACTTTAAAAGGGGGGCGGGTTTCTGGGAAGAGTCTTGAAGCGGGAAAGGTTGGTTGGAGCTGAAGTGTATTTTGTGCGGGGAAGGTGGGGGTTGTCCGCGCGTATGTAGCCCCACGCAGCCTTTTAAGTCCAGCCTGCCGGGCGAGATGTTGGTTGCTCAGTGTTGTAAGGTTCCTAAAGCACAAATCTAAGAAAGGCCCCCTCAGCACGGGCAACAGTACCCTGCCAAGGGATAACTTATTTTGCACATCATCCTGAAGAAGCGTGCAGCCTCCCCCCCGACGTCCGTATGCCCCAATGCCAGACTGAACTCTCGGGCGTGAAGCCTATTGACTTAACTGGAAGGAGGCGCGCCGCGGGTATTCGGCAGTTTCACTTCAATGGGATTTACTTCCGGTAAGTGCGCGTAGGATTGCAGTCTCATTTCCAAGTTGTGAATGTGGGTGTAAGCCGAGTGAGGCCAACCGTCCTTCTTTCAGGTAACGCAGTTGGGAACTGATTTAGCTTTGAAATATTGACCCAAGAATGCTTACGAAGAAAGCTCACTTTAAGTAAACGTCGACTTGATACAGTTTTAGGAATGTTGCAATCATCTCCAAGATCCTACCCCCCCGCCAAAATAATAATAATAATAATAATAATAATAATAATAATAATAATAATAATAATATTTTACATTAGGCTCTCAGACTTAACGGTATTTGCATCTCGAATCTAGCCTATTTTTTAAAAGAATCGCATAACCCACTTTTCTTTGTTAAATTCTGGAAGGAAGCCAGACAAATAGACACATACCACCTTTGCTCACACCCCTCGTTAACAATATGCGGATGCGAAAAAATGAAGCTTAAAAAAAATCCTTATAGACAGGCTTTTTCAAATGATCAGATTTTGGTCTCTGCAGAACAGGAAAATAATAACCACAAGGCAGCGTTATGGAATTACTGATGTGCCTGCAGTTTCAGCACTCTCCTAAAACCACCAGAATATATTCAACTTTTTAAATAAATTGAATGTAAACTGGAAGCATCGATTTTTGCCCCCTTCTGACTGATTTTCTTCTGAAATGTTTGTTCTTTAAACTAATGCAAAATGCAAAGTGGCGTCCCATTTGATTTTGTACTTATTTTATCCTCTATGTAATAATTGTTACTTTACCTTATTTGAAAGTCTCCCATTAACCACAGATGTATTCCTGGCTGCTGCTGCTGCTGCTGCTTTTTCACCTGACGCTTTGAGTTTGCCAGAAGTAGCAAACAGAAACAAAATACCACGTAGTTAGCTAGCTACTTTTCCCCTGTTTTGTTTTGTTTTTGGAGGGGGGAATTGGAAAAACACTTGATCCGTTGCGTTTACACTGTACAAAATATGTGCCGCCACCAAACTTTTCAACCAAAAAGAAAAAGGAAAGAAAGTGAAATGGCTGATGTAGTACATACAGAGTTTACTCTAGAACAGAAAGAACGAGAGAGAGAGAGAGAGAGAGCGAGCGCATAACACGAAAACTGTCACAATTTTATTGTAAATTATTTACGTCTGAAGTTTTAGGCAACTAGTGAAGACAAAAAATAAGAATGAATCTGTGGGTGAAGGTGAGGCCCCTGCTACTAACCTTTATTTGGAGTGTTCTGGATATTTGACTGTTTTGTATTTATGTGGTGAGAGTGAAATATATCTATATGATGACAGATCGCTATTTTCGTCTTCTGTTTAGAACTCCCTGGAACACTTTCAGCCCACTTGTGTAAAGCAAAAGATATAACACCGGGAGTTGGGATGTTCAGCAATCAACTCTGTATCTGAAAAGGTGACTCTGCAGGGTGTGCGTCCAGATGACATCTTGAGTAGCTAAATAACATATAGTAAGGTGGAGGTTGCTTGTGATTCTTGAAATTGCCCATTAGAACTGAAATTGTGCACCTCCTTATAACCTGTAGATATCATTTTTAGTGCATTATATTGGCCAGTATATTTGATTCTGCCCAACTTACTCACCTTACTTAGTGTCACCAAAGAAGGATTTCAGAATCTGCCTCCTATTAGTTCATACATCGGCCATCCAATAGAATCTGGGTTGGGGGGTTGGGGGCAGAAAATTGCCAAGATAGGTCTGATTCTCATCTAATTTTCTCTGAACCTTGTTGATCTACTCTTACTTGTCCCTTTTGTGCCCCAGGGATTAAAAGTCTTAGTAGTTGGAAAAAAAATACAAACAACGTTTAATTTCAATGCAGTTTCCTGAAGGAGTAAAAGTGATTAATACTAATCATTACACAATCTCAACCACTCTTCATTTTTCATTGTATCTATTCACTTATTTACTTGGAAGTAAAACCCATTGAAATAAATACAGCTTACTTAGAGGACTGCATTGTAAAATCTCCATTACACCAAACTGTGCAATTCATACATAATCTGCAGAAGGAGAGTCCCTTTGATTTTTAAAATAAACAATTTCATTTGAACCACATATTAGGAAAAAGCTCTTTCAGAGATCTCATTTCTTTCCTTCCTTCCTTCCGACCCGCCCACCATCCTCCAAAAACATAATTTCTATTTCAAGAAAAATGGATTCATAAATTTAGTAATACCATTTGATTATAATTAATTAATGTATTTCCTCATTAATTGTGCATTTCATATTACCTTAACTATTGCCTTAAGATGGCTTTTTGACATATGACTATTCCTTCCAACTTAAGTAAGAAGTCCCTCTCCCTCCCATCTTCAAATTTTGTAGGGATATGCCCTAGGGCTTATATCAGAAGGATATAATTCTGAGCATATTTGTGCAATATCTCACTGCATGATCATTTATGGATCTGGTATTTTACAATATGTAAGCTTTCTATTATTAGTTTGAAAGAGAAAATGGTTTTAGCCAAAATAAGTGCACAATGGAATAAAATGAAAACTTCTACTACTGAAGTCTGACAAAACTGTGATCCTAATCTAGTTATGAAGCCAGTTCCTTGGAAGGGAATGGGACAAGAGGTGAGACTGGGAATACTTTAAAGCTATGTAATCTATTAAGAAAATCTGGCTGCAGCAATATTCTTGATTTCCTATGTTTATACATTTCCTTATTCTGAAATTTTAAATAATATGGGGAATTATTGCTGTTTAGGGAATACTTCGTTTGGTTTTCTCTTGCCACCCTATGTTAATGTAAGAAAATGAGCACATATATACACATACATAATTACACAGAAAGATAAATTCTACTGTGAGGCTGAACCAATTAATGTATGACTTCTGCAAGATCCCAATCCTCAAGCACTTCTCTGTAATCAGGCTGTCTCCTACCATATCTCTTATTGTAAAAGCATGAGTTACCTCACTTACTTCCAGCATAAAAGTCAGGGTAATCAGGAACTGTGTACCTGATTGTGTTTGCATTAAAAAAAACAACAACCAACCAACTTAACAACTCTGAGTTCAATCATGTCAGTTCCTTCCCCAGCAACTGAGAAGCTTCAGATGAGATGTGAGATTGTAACGCTAACATAGCTGGGCTTCATAGATCTAGACAACCACTCTTGGCTGCCATATAGTAGTCATCTGGATTTTTGTAGTCTAGCTGGTAATCCTTTAGTTGTTAGGGCAACATTGCCTAATCTCAAAGTGCTTAATCAATAAGGAGATAACTTTGTACCTATAGTTTTTTTAATTGTATCAATCCCAGAATTGCTCTACATATTCATGTCTGAAGATGACTGCCATATTCATCCATATAAATTAGTGTTTCTCATAATGTATGAGCATATCATGCAGGTATGGATTGAGCAGTCTGGGGGAAAAGAGCACCTGTCATACATTATAATAATAAAAAAATTACAAACATGGAAACAGTCTCTATGAAAGTGAAAAAGAACATATGGCTCTCAAGATGTTATTCATATACTTCAGGGAAGGACTTCGTTCTAATAGGTTTGATTTCTTTTTAGGTCAATAGTGTGTGGGAAGCTGCAACACCCTTATTACAAGAACCAAGGTGATAGCACTTCTCCCAATCTGACAGTAGAGAGAGAGAGAGAGAAAGGGAGAGAGAGAGAGAGAGATGATTGTAACCAGAGGTAGAGAGGAGCCAAAGAAGATCAAGGAAGATAAAATAATTAGTTTTAAAACCAGGAATAAGTGCGAATAGTTGACTGGTTTGTAAAATGTATAAACTAACCTCCCAAATATTCAGGTAAGTTTACAATAACATTTAAATCTGCAATAAATAAACTACAAACAATACATTATGAGTTACAGCACCAAAGACACTAGAAGGCCAGTACAAAGAAAATGATGTCAGTAATTCAAGAGATGTCAGCCCTTTGAAGTAGGCCAGATCAGGAAACAGACAGCGGAAGGATTATAGGAATGCTACTTTATTGTTGGAGGGTATAATAACAGCATCTTGAAAGCCTGCCAGATTTTCCTTCTGCCTCCTCTTATACCAAACAGACTCGAAGAGGACATATTTTGAGTTTCTCATGCCTTGTCCTTTCCCAGAACTGAGTTGCCTTAACTGTTCCTGCACACTTTCTTCAAGTACCCACATAGCTAAGGGTACTTCTACAAGAAGGCTGGGAAAAGAAAAATAACTGTCCCAGCAGCTATAACAGTTGTAAGGAAATTGTGGCTCTCTAGATGTTGCTGCACTAACAATTCCCAGCATTCCCATTTAGGGGACATCTGGGCTGGGCCTGCTGGGGGTTGAGCAACATCTGGAAGGTTACAAGTAACCAGATCTTGACCTAAAAGATGACAGAAGAGTGCCAGAAAACACCTTTGGAGAGAGAATTTTACAAAAAGTATAATATAATGGTGGGGCGGAGTCACCTTTCCCCAGTCTGCCTAAGATGGGCAATTAAAAGATGATGAATCTTCTTTCTTCTTACCTAAAGTAAGGTTTAAAGCCACATCAAGCCTGACAAAGATCAGTGAAAATCCAGCTCAACTAACTAATTTCCAGGCAATTCTGAATACAGTCTCACATACAGATAATTAGAGAAGCTGCACCTGTTGGTCTGACACACTGAAAGAACCTGATTGTGAGAGAATCAAGGAGTTGTCTCAGTTATGCCAATGTTGTACATAATGGCCATTCCTCCATTTGCCACCCATTAAGTGTGTGAAAAAAATATCATCTCTTCTATGCTGGTTTCCCTTATGCATGGGTGAGCCCTGTGTGGGCTCAAGGGCCTTTTAATCTGATGCGGAAATCACAGCTAAAAACTATTCTTCGTAGTGTGATCTTGTATCTTTGCATGCGATTTCAGTATATGAGGGTACTGAACAGGCCTATCGCAAGAGTCCATTCCAGAAACCACCAGAATATAAATGGTTGTGCCAAAATGGCCAAAGCTTAACAAACCTATGGTCCAAAAACCCCCAAACACGAGCACTAGTTAGAATTTTAGAATTTTCAGCTGTCAAGTCAAAAAGGGAAAAAAAAACCCTTAATAATACTATAGAGGAGGAGCTTGGATGGAGGTGAGACAGCAATTCACAGTATCCTTAGCAACTACACCACCAACCATCACAATGATAATCCAAGATAATGCACCCCACCTTGCCCAAGACTGGGAATGTTGATTTGGCCATTCAATCAGCTTGATTATCCTGCTCATGCTTGACTATGTTGTACATGTTCACTTCAAGCTGGCTTAGATTTTTTGCTGCTTGAGTTTCCTGTCTCCTATTCCACCATGCCATTTCCACCTCCTGCTGAGTGCAGGGTGTGCTTTTCCTGGACTTCAGTGAAATATCTTAAAAAGAGTCTAAAGAGGCCAATTCACTGTGTTGAAGAAAAAAAGCAACAGTTTGCAAATGTTTTCAGTTCCATCAATGTACGCCTGAATTGCCAGTGTGGGACCCACAGGCTCCAGCATTCAGACCTTTCCTTTGGTACCCAGAAGAATTGATGCCCAACCTGCTTTAATCTGGGATTAATTATGTCTTTCTTTGTTTAATTATTATGGGAAAATAGCATGCTGCAAAGCAAAGTGTCAACTCCACTCATACTATTTATTTCAGAGAATGTTTTGGGGTCAACATATACCTCAGAGAAGTTTATTAGACAATCAAACTGATAGAGGGCTGCAGTTAGGTGCTTTGTCTGAAACTATGCCCATATACCCACAAGTAAATCAAAATAATAGAGAGAATCCCACAAAGCTAGAATGGGGGTGGGGAGGCTTCTAGTAAATTAATGTTTTGTCAGTGACACTGCCTACCATAGCAGCTATTTTGTGAGAGTGTCCTAACATACAGTACTCAATATTTCAAATATGCTCACCAGCCTAAGAAGACTGGGGACTTCTGAGATACACTCATGTAGTATGTGTACTGTGTAGTGATTATGTCAGAGGTTTCTTTTTTTCCAGTATTGGTTATTTATCAAATTGAGGACATGAACTTTGAGGATCTACTTTTAAGATACGAGTAAGATATAAATTTCTCAAAACATCACATTCTGGGCAAAAAGAATCCTGCTGCAGGTCCCTCTAATAATAGGACCCTGCACAGAATCTCCCACAGTTGTCTGTCACTCAAAAATACATAGCTTCTGAAGAGAAAAACAAACTCTGGCCTTGTCCACATTGGTAATACCACAATATTTCTGCCAACCCCCCCTACAGACTTCTGCCATCTAGCTTTGTTTTCTTTTTTAAGCATGATTTCCAGGTACTGAAAGTTTGCTTGTCCATGGTCTAACAGGAAAATACTTAATATACATGGAGGGTAGTTATTAATACCCATCCAGCAACTTTGGAAGCATTATTATTTATAAAAACATTTACAAAAGGAAATTTTATAATGGAACTCCTTATATATGTTTCCTTCCCAGTATTTAGAGCACAATTTTCAGACAGTGGAGAAGTGATTAACTATACTTCTTTCCCAGAGGTTTTCTCCCACATAAGACCTAGGAAGATAACTTAAATGATACATTATTTATAAGTGCTTTAAAATGATAGGGGTCCAATTCTGTGTCTTTTGTAACAGACATTTTAATAAAATTGTTAAATCTCAAATCAAACTTTCATCAATGCTCTAAAAAGCAAAAAAAAAAATGCAAGTCCATCAGCCTTGTACACAGACAGTACCTAGATTACATTATTCCAAGAGGTGCAAAAATAATACCCACCATTTTGCCCATGTGCAAAATAACCACCACTTTTTATACACATGCATGTGTGTGAATTCCAGTGTGCACAATAATCAGCTTGGCCCACAATTCTTCAAATGGAACATGTTTATAACCCAGGGACTGCCTAGCATAAATGCTTTACAAGTTAGCCTTCATGTACCCACACATTGTCTTTGTCATTCTCTCAAAATTGGCAAAGGGGAGGTTGCACCTTCCTTAGTCAAATGATCATTATCGTTTATTTATATCAAATATTTTATTTTTTTCTACTTTTCTACTAAAAATACAAAAACAACCAAAGCTACCTCCAATGAATGCCTGCTTTATGCATGTCTACTAGACAAAAGATCCCCCCTCCACATTCTACCTACTATTGTAATTGTGCAGTGAGTAATTCAAAAGGGGTACAATAATTTCCTAAAATTACACCTGAGTTAAGGGTTTCAGCTATGGCTTTTCTTGTACTAGTCAGCCAAACGTGTTTTACTCAATCAAGCAATTTATTACAACCACTATTTGTTCTCTAATATTGTTTTGTAACTTAGCACTCAACAACATGCTATTGAGCATATTCTTGTTAGTGGTGATGACAGTGATGGCATTTTGGGTTTCTTGATTCATTCTTTTCAAACAATTTTTGCTTTCCCCAAGTATACTGATACCCTGTGATGGAGCGACTGAATCTATTTTTCAGCTCAATCTACCTCAAAGAATTGTTGTGAGGATAAAATAAGAACCCTCTTGTATAAATGTCTTACAATTCAAAATAGACATGTAATAAAATAAAGAACGTAAATAGATAAATAAGAGTTTATATGTGACCTTCAAGAATTATGATCAGTACCCTGGACAGCACTTTGCTGAGGATCATAAACTGGTGATTCTTCCTTATCTGTTTATAATATTTTAAGAAATAAGAGGCTGGTCTTTTGTTAGACAATAGAGCTTCACACTTCTTGGTAACTTTAGCAGGACAGCTAGGATTTGTTGCTTATATTTCAAAGTATATTAACATTAGGTACAAATTAAATATTGCTGCTTATATTTCAAAGTATATTAACATTAGGTACAAATTAAAATTTAATTGAAAAGTCCACATTAATCACATATTATGCCTCCCTAGTTAAAAAGGTGGGGACAGATAGGATGGGCAGAAGATAATACTTCCTTAGTCAATGACATTTCATTTTATTGAATCATTGACACAAGATGTTGTGATGCCACTGCACATATTCCATCTTTAAACAACAACAACAATACATAAATACAGTATAGGATTCAGCATTAATATTTCATATAGGAACTTCTGTGCTCAAAGACAGTATACACCTGATTATAAGATTCTTAACACTGAAATCAAATGTTAGCTATATCCATTTAGTTTTTCTTTTTTTTCTGGGGTATTTAAAGGATCAGTAATAAGGGATACTACAGAATACACAGGTACCAAATACTAAATACTCTGATTTGTGTGAGAATTTTTTTAAAGGAAAATCTGTTTTATTTTAACATAATACTTTAAGATCAGTATTAATTTCAATTCCCCATGAATATTTTACATAGGTATGAAAAATGATAAATTAGGTGATGGTGTTGGAATAAGATACTTAATATTATACTAACTACTCTGCAAGAAATAAAGTATAGATTTATTTAACCATAATTCTGGATTCTTATCCATCCAGAGTTCATTTTGTAAACTGAATTAAATGGGATGGATTATTCCAGATCGACCCTACAATTCCATCAATCTAAAAATATTATCTAATGGTGTTATATATTCATATCTGTCCCAAATAACTTTCATTTAATTAATTAGAGCTTACTTTCAGAAAGTGTGTATAGAATTGCAGTCTATAAGTGCTATCCATCTACTGAATGAAGAATAGAAACTTTAGCTATCAGCATTAGTGGTTTTGCTTATGAGCTATAGCAAGGCAAGTGCATTATAACCCTAGTGGCTTAAAATTTCAAATCACTCAAATCTATTGAAAATAAACCTCCTAAAGGTTTATTTTATGCCACAAGAAAGGAATATCTGAAACCAAGTTATGGATCTGAGCTGGTGAGTTTCCTCCTCTCCATTTCCAATTTATTGTACTTCCCAATTAAATTATTTTTTATTTTATTTTTTATTAAATTTATACACTGCCCATCTCACTATAAAAGTGACTCTGGGTGGCTTACAAATAAAAATTGTAAAACCATTATAAAAATAGTAAAAGTACAAAAAATAGAAGATAAAAGAGGGAATCTAAAGGGCAGAGAGAGCATCTTAAGCCACCAACCAGCCCCAGGGCTGCCTATCACTCCTGGATCCCCAAGTTAGTTGGCAGAACCAGGTCTTGATGCTTTCCCTGAAAGCCAAAAGAGTGGGGGCCAACTTCACCTCAGGGGGCAAGAGGTTCCACAGCAGAACAGGCAACAGCAGAAAAGGCTCTCCTCAACCCCGCCAGTTGAAATTCTTTAGCCAACAGGATCCGTAACATGCCCTTCCTGCCAGACTGGGTGGGACGGGTCAATGTAATTGGGATGAGATGGTTGCTCAGGTAACCTGGGCCCATGCCATCAAGAGCTTTAAAGGTCATAACCAGCCATAATGCTCTAATACAATATTCCAATGCATCATTAAAAGCTTAAAGTACTATGGGGTGGTACAGGCCCAATTTCTAAATCAAAACATGTCTCTATTAAACTTTAAAAATACTTAGTTAACCTAATTGGAGTCAATATGAGGAAGGGAAAAAAAGTTGTAGGCAATAAATGATACATTAAGACAATATTGTAAATTATATGTAGATTATTTATCAAATTAAAATATAAACTTTAAAGCCCATATTTTGGAAGTGACACAGTTCCATGCTTGGGATTTTAATCTAAAAAATGTTTCCAAATAGAATCAAGTTCTATGTCAGTTTTACTTTTTAAATACGACATTATTCTAGACATAAAAGCACACTCCCACAATCTGGTTAGCCATTTTTCCATAGAGGAGATCAAATATTTTTTTCCAATAAAGAGCATATAAAACATTTGCAGCTGTTAATGTGTACAATGCCAGTTCAGTAAATTTTGGAGGGATATATGGCTTAGTGAAGTTTAATAAAAATCTCTCAGAATAAAATGGGATTATGACTTTCAAAATTTGTTCCATTCTATGATGAAGTACTTTCCAGTATTGTTGAGCTTTGCAACGTTGCCACCACATATGGAAGAAGGATCCAATCTGTTTATTTCTTTTCCAGCATCTCACAGAAAGGGAATTACTCATTTAGCAATCAAGCCTGGAGTAATGAACCAGCAGTAAAACATCTTGTACCAGTTCTCTCTAAGTGTAATATTTGAGATGTATTATAAATTAATTTGCTGGCAACAAGAATAGACATTCCTAGTGGTGCAGCCAAATTTTTGATACATTTTTACTGAACTGAAAATGCTGCTTGAAAACAGATTCACTAGACCTCCAACAGTGTATAAATGCTTTACAAAGGAATATGCTTGACACGAGACTAATGCATGCATTTTTAAATATTGCATGTGCATGGCCTGTTAAGATTTATGAAAAACTATGTGAATACAATGGTTGGTTTTAATACCATCAGTTCAGATTGTCACTACTTCAGCGAAGAGCTTCAATAATATTGAATGAGTTGAATTAATGATGGCAGTGGCATTTGTAACTATTACGTATGTTTGCTGTGATTTTGACATTTATTATTCCAATATTTTTGCAAGAATTAGCTGTAAACAGCTTCATACTCGGAATTCAAAGAAGAACCTATTCCCACTGCAATCTGCTCATGTACTATGAGTTTCCTCAACGTGGGCCCTCTAATGTGCTGGGCCATAATACAAATCATCCCCACTCATCTACCATCAAACCTCCTATAGGGATAATAGGAGTTGTCACATCCAGAGGGACCCAGTCAGGAAAGACAGCTTTCTGGCCATTGGCTTATGGGAGAGACGTTTTTCAGTCATAAAACTCCAGCAATCCAATACATACATACCCCTGAGATTAGCACCACCCTTGCTGAATTTCAAGCATTAATCTCAAACATTTTTCACATATTTACCTATCTTGAGTATTTAGACTTCTTTGATTTAATTGTGCATTTATATTATTTTTATACACTTTCAGCATTTTTTTTAAACATAGATTAATGCAATAAAGAAATGTTTTAAGTAAATAAAATGATATGGGGGAACGGAAGGAAAAACACCAAACCAAACTGATTTGCAGCTTGTGATTCAAAATAATCTGTATGATAAAATGTCCATTAGTACAGAACAGCTTAACCAACGAGCCTTCAGACTGTATCGTGCTTTCTCTGCTCTAGTCGTATTTGTTCTTGGAAAGCTGCTTAAGGGTAAATATGGTGTGACTTCCATCATCTGTTGTATTGTGCATGATAGGAAAGAAAAGCAGCACCTTAAAAAGAAAACACACCATCTGCTGACTTGCTAATACAGTGGGGGGGGGGGGGGGAAGCAGGCAGATGTGCCTTGGACTGAAGTTTCTTCTGGCAGTTATATGTTGGACGCTGGAGAGATTTACAGATGATTCATTGTTGAGCTTTCAGTGGGGAATCCCAAAGGGGAAAAAATATTCTAGTAACACATTGATGGGTATCAGGCAAGTCTGTGCTATTTCCACCTTCAAGATTTACATGCCAGTATGTTAGTAATTGGCAGTGCTGTGGCAAAGCTAGGACAGCAGTATCTACCACAGAAATGCCACTTTTGCTGTGACATCAGAACCAAGTCATGGGAAATATGTAGACTGATCAACAAGCAGATCAAATGAGAAGTTAGCAATGACATTGTGAACCTAAGGTTTCCTGGAAGAAAAAGATCAGATGTAGAAGATAAATAATTTAAATATTTGATTTGTATATTGGGATCATTTTCCTGTTCATTTTAGAATGACCCTGAAACCCAAGAATGATCTAGCTTAGATAAAAATAACATGCATTTTATTACACATTTAAGCAGCTTAGTGAATATATAAATTGAATTTAAAAATTATATCAGCACTATGCAGAGATGGGCAAGAAGACCGTGGATTACTTCATGCAGCAGCCATGGATCAGGAGGTCTTATGTGGTTCTGGGCCACTGAGGTTGTTTGAGTAGCCTGTAATGGGAGGACAAAGGGGTGTTAAAAGTCATTACAGCCTACTATGAGACCAGTTGCCCCAAAGTAAAGACTTTGAAGGAAAACATGAAGCTGAGTGTTTCAACATTGTCTATAACTGATTGGCAGGGAGGGAAGAGGGAAGGAATATATGTGTACACACACACACACACATACACACATGCATATATATAGAAGCAGAGTTGGAGGAATTGATGGAAAGAAAATGGATGAAAACGAGAAATAGAGATGAATGTTAAAACAAAAGCTGTTTTTAAAAAGGGTTGTGAGGCCATTTTGATTTGATTTGGTGAAAAGATATTTTCTGGAATGTAAGAAGGGTTCCACCTAGACTATCCTGTATCATACATAAAACTTAAAAAGAAACAGAGATTTGTTAGTTCTCTTTCCCACAGGAGATTTCTTCAAAATTGAATAGGGTATCTAGTTTGAGTCTGCATCTTCTATGAGAGACCCTAATTGGAGGTAATTAAAGCTAATAATAGCTAATTGGTGGGAACAGTGCTTTCTGGCATGGTGCTAAATGAGTTTGCTTAGAAGGCTATATGCAGGAGCAGCTAGTCTTAGGGCAGTGTAGGCAACACACAGCCCCTGGTCATTTGGAGTGCCTATAAGTTCTCTGGCTCCTCTTCACATGCCTGCTCTCTCCCAGTTTACCAGTGTGTGTTGAGTCTGGAAGTCTTGGTCTTTGCAAGACTGGTGGCCACAACTTCCCCTTGATATAGCAGCCAGTGTCTGATACTCAAGCCTTTATACTGAGCAGGCTATATGGTTAGTAATGCTTACAAGGAAATTAATCTCCACCTACAGGCCAAATGATGGTAGAGCTCTTTCAGGATAGACACCAAAGCATCAGTCTGTCTTCTGGACTCAGAGGATTCTGGGCTTTCTGAGTCTTTCATGATCTTGACAATCATCAGCAGTGGTAAAGTTGGTCTTTTAGGAGCAGGACTGGCAAATAGGGAGGACAGTCTGCCACATTTCCTTCCCAGCAATCTCAGCTGTATTTTGCTGAGAAAGGGAGAAGAGAGAACATTCCTGTTACAATATACTGTGAAATAAGGACAAAAATACTTTTAGGCATTCTTGGCCTGATCCCCCAAATCTCTACTTGATTCACCTTCTACAAGCAAAGCATATTTTCCCATTTTCTTTTTTTCCCCTTGAGTCAAGTTCTTCTGATATGTCTTAAAATGGGCTCCCTTGTAACAATTTGCCCCACAAATGTTACCGCTGCACTGTTTTTATAAAACCAAATACAGTAAGAATAAGGTCTTGCTCTTTTGAAGAATTGGACACCCCTCATTCTGTCTAGACTCACTTCGCTTTTAACACTGAGGCAAAAGCTTTCTTGTTCGAAAAAGAATACTTAGTTCCAGGCATATAAACAATAAATTTTTCTATTTATAGTTCATTAAGCTGTTCAGAAAATAATAGTGATTATAAAGCATCAGCAATTGGAAAAAATGAGTTTTATTCTCTGCTGCTGTTCCATCCATGATTGCAGGAAATCTTTGTGTTAATTTTGTTTCATGCGCATTCTATTCCAAAGTCTTCAGCATATCCAACTTTAAAAAATCACAACTGGAAAGAAATAATACATTTTTTTTTAAAAAAAAGAAGCTATTTCTATAAGGATTTCATATAGATCTTTTCTTTCTTGTTGGGTATAGGGACTCCGCTGCATTGTTGTATGTCTAAGACCATCCTCTGCTAGCAAAATGTAGTGTAATTGTTTCCATAACAAGGCCTGTATAACCATCATGGCAATATTTTGCTTATTGAATAAAGATGAAATGTCTCAGATTAAGCTGAGTGTGCTGCTCACTAAGTGTTTAATTTTACAATGCTTGCTTCACTTATTCACTTTTGATATGACATTTAGATGAAATTGTCCTCTTCGTTGTCCTATTTTTCCTACATTTCTTTTTCTCTTTACACTGATCACATAAAACCCTAGTTTCTGAGAAAAAATGGATAATATTATCTCTGCAGGTTTATATGGCTTTAGGACAAGTATCATTTAAAAAATTTATGATACCACACAAGTTAACAAAGCCAATAAACGTCTTGTAAATGACTTTTTTTCACTTGTAAATGAGTACTCCAGTAAAAGAATATGAAAGCATTTGCATCTTCTTCATTAAGCAAAACATAAAGGTACAGTATCTTTGTGAGATTTCCACTTTATATGTTGATAGTGTAGCCACTGTTGTTGGAAGGGTTATGCTCAAGTTAGTTTTATCTTCAGCAGGAATGCTCAACAGTGTACTTTTGAAACATGTTATTGATTGCTGTCAGAAATGTCTATACAATAGAAGAGAGGTATGCTTTGAATCCCTTTCAGTTTAAACCTGTTGGTCTTGGATTCCAGTGTAAAAATCTCCTTAGCGGTATAATGGCAAAGTTCCATGCAAAAGGTAAAGCAGCCAGATAAACAGTAATGGATGTTTAGGTATCTACACATATACAATTACATTCCTTACATATCTTATGTAACTAATTACCCATCTATCATTCGCTAGTAAACTTTTCCTTTGGCTGCTTTAAATATATTCATAACATGGTAAGAATTTAACACTCAGTATATTTATTGATTATTCTTGTTATATTGCTGTCTTTGCTGGGGGAAGCATAAATATTCTTTATCCCCACAGCAGTTTTGGAGGGCCAATACAAGAAAGTCCCCTAAGAGCTCAGGCTGTCCCCCTGTGGACAAGGGGCTGTTGAAACTACAGCTCATATCTTGCTATATTGTACTTTCTATAAGGACTCAAGCACCCACCTTTTAACTCCATACCTGGTGAAACACCTGGGAAATTCTGACCTCTCTTATGTACAGTTGTTATCGGATCAGTATCATTCACTCTTCTTGAACGTAGCCAAATTTTGTGATGCTACTTGTAAAATTGGACAGACTTTGATGAACCCACTACCAATTGTAATATTTTTTACCCTGTTCTGTTTTTACTTTATTTTAATTTTTAATGTTTCTTTGTGTGCAATTCTGGTCAGTACCGTAATAAAAATATTCATTTATTCAATTATTCTTTACTTCCTTTCTGTGTGGGGTGGGGATTTTTGGGAGGGCGAGGAGTGTCTCTTCCTCTTTCTCTTTGGTCCACCTCTATTTCTTTTCTTTCCTTCTGACTAGTTTCTCTCTTTATTCTCTGCTTTCTCTTTTTTGCTTGTTTTCCCCTTCCTTTGTCCCCTTTCCCTCCCAATCATTCTTTAACTTTCTCTTTTCTCTCTCAGATGCTTTCTTGTTCAACTTTTACATACAGATCCTCAGTTTTCACAGCCACATGTTGTTCCCTTGGGGGCAGATGCGACCCTTGTGAATTCTCACAACTGATCTTCTGTAATCTCATCCTAGTTGAGGAGAAGGACAGAAATCAGAAGCCATGGAATTTCTTCAAGCATACCATTAGACTGCCACTGAAATAAGAATTCGAAGCATTTTGCCCAAAGCAATGCTAGATAAATTACAGGTTGTAAGAACAAATACACTGAAATCATTTTTTTCCTCTGAATTCATCCTCTTTTTCATTATCTGCCAGTGTTTCCATAAAGGAAGAGTCACAAATGCAAAGTAGGTATTCTTCTGCTGAAAAACGTTTGATGGGAACTATTTCCTTCCACCACCTGTGGAGATGCCTAAGACTTTGTTCCCAGCTGTTCAGGCTGGGTACTACTAGAAATAAAATATGAAATTGACTGTGTGCCCTGCAAAAGAAAAGATCTGAGGTTTTGTTAAATTGTTTTATTAATACCTTTCCTACTAATTCTCTATTCACTGATGTCCATTATGAGATTATCCTGCTAAAATGAGGTTAGTACATATAGTATGTCTATAATGAATTAGCAGTTGTGTGCTTCTTAAAGAGCAAAAATGGTTCTGTAATTATATTGACTAGGAGTGGGAAGGAAAGATCTGTTGACAGAGAATTTTCTTAAGGGTTGTTTTACTTGTTCTGAAGGTTACATTAATCAGAAATCGAGGTGGATTTTGTTGTTGTTGTTGTTGTGAGAAACGATGTTACAGTACAACAGTGGGACATGAAAATAAGCATTGTTTCATGGTTTAGTGCTTGAGAGGAAAGATAGGAAACAAATATGCTAAATAATGGCACAGAAATTTGGTGCACAGAATAATTTCTTTTAAAATCTCAGATTTTAATACTATAGTTCAATGTATATGTTTAAGTATTAATGGAAAAATACATTTCTAGTCACAGCTTTCTAACATTATTACATTTTTAAAAGTTATAATTACAGAGTTATAGTGCTATACTCCTAAAATGTAATATCTACTTTGGACAAAAAATAATTATACCAAATTATATAGGGCTGTCCAGCGAAACTGGTAATTTAATTTTTTCCCCTCAGTTACTCTTCCATTAACCACTTTGCTACAATGTATTATTGGAAAGTTTTTCCCCTAAACATTATATATCTATATATCTATATCCGTCTAATTGTATCCAGTTCCTGGAGACTGCCTGGACAAGTCCCTGCAGTTTATTTGGCAAGGTTTTTCCGAAGTGGCTTGCCATTCTTCCTTCCTAGGGCTGAGAGAGAGTGACTGGCCCAAGGTCCCCCAGCTGGCTTTTTGCCTACGGTGGGACTAGAACTCCCGGTCTCCTGGTTTCTGGCCTGGAGCCTTAACCACTACACCACACTGGTTCTAAACATTCTATATCTGTATCTATATTACAAGCATAGAGAACTATAGTTCTTTTATTCAAAATGTTCTTCCAACACACACTAAAAATAGATTGCACCATGGTAGAGAGTATGAGAGTATGTTATAAGGTATGAGAAGTTCAGTTGTTCAGTAAATCATTGCCTTTGTCAAAATTATCCCCCTTAAAAAAACTAAGTAATGCACAGACAGAACTTATGAGTATTATTCAGATTATCTACCTAATTAGCAATTGTATAAATTGTTAAATACTAGCATTTACCCCCACCCCCATAGTCTCTAATGTGTCACTATGTATATATTTATTCAGGTGATAAAACTGAATAACATCAGATTTGCTTTGATTCAGGAGAAGATACGGACATTTGCAGAGGTCTTGTATATCTTGTGAGAGCAATATATTAGATATTCTCCTAGACTGGACCAAATGCCTAAGGATGTTCTGCAGTATTTTTTTTTACACCAGAGTTGCGATTTAATAAGCCTATCAAATGT
The DNA here is from genome assembly GCF_035149785.1 of Candoia aspera. Lineage (NCBI taxonomy): Eukaryota > Metazoa > Chordata > Lepidosauria > Squamata > Candoiidae > Candoia > Candoia aspera. The sequence goes on along the minus strand of NC_086158.1, from coordinate 58,098,516 downwards.
AATAGAAATGAAATAATTGCTAACATAACTATTGCAGCTTAGATCTAGTAAATTTCTTTGTCAGTAAAATTGTAACCACATTATTTTAAAATACTGCTTTTAAAAGTATTTCACATTAGTTAGAAAGAAAAAATGCAGGATTTAATTTTTAGAAAGATATTGCAAGAAACATTTCTTTTTAGGCTTCCAAAATGGGGTAGGGGATTCTCTCCCTCTTCTCGATCCTTGAGATGCACAAATTAACTTGTGCTGCTTCAGTGATTCAGGATGCCACTTCCTTGCTAAAGTTTTGGTACATCCCCTGCCATCATCTCTGTTCACTAATTGCTTTTCATTCATAGTTCAGTGCTGCGTTACCAAACCAAGAGTATTACATCATGTGCAAAACTACTGAGGTTGGGCAAGATGTGGGCCCCCAGGTGTTTCTTGGTTGCAATTTCCATTATCGCCTATGAATGAAGGCTGATGGGAACTGAAATTTAACTATTTCATTTCTGTGCTAGAAGATATAAAGTAGCCATCTCCAATTAGTACCATCTAGGTAGTTTTTGAAGTGCAGCTCTTGTAATCCCAGCCAGCATGACCATTAGTCAGAAGTAATTGGTGATGAAATCCAAATGACTGGAAACATTTTGTTGGTCAAGACTGATTTAGAATGAAATTGCAGTATTGGATTTACCTCTGGATTGGCCTGTTTTGCTGTATTGTAGCTGGCTCTAGATCTCACTTTCAGGGGGAAGTTATTGCTTTTCCAGATTTGTTGTATTTAATACTTTCGTTAGAAATTTCTGAAACTACCACAGAATGTATTACATAGAAAATATGATACTTATTTCCATTTCTATATTACTCTTGCCTTTAAAAAAACATCAGGGGATTTAAAAAATTCTACTGTCTTCTACTGCTGGGGCTGTATCTATCTATTTTGATATTTATAATGTTCACATTTTAATCATTTATTCACTTTTGATTAATTCTGTCCCTTTGTATGACTTTCATTGGAAATAAAATAGTGGATTATTTTCTCTTTCAGTTCCATTCATAGTTTCCTTTTCATTATTTATTATGCCTTATAGATTTTCCCAAATATTCTATATATCTGACACTTCCATAATAGACAGAAATTCAACAGATGGAGTTTCCCTTTCATAGAACATGGACAAAATGCATCTTTTTAGACTTGAATTTGAGGAACATGCTTAAAAGCAATGATTCTCTCAACATTTCCAAGCAGATACATTCAGAAAATGCTAAATTTGCAAATGAATGCATTTAGAGCAGTCTTTCTCAACGGGGGTTCCCCTGAACCCTTGGGTTCCACAAGAGGTCACTAGGGGTTCTGTAAGAGATTGTGATTGAAAAAAAACCCAGTTTTTTTGAAATTCATGCACCATGTAATGCTAGCATTTGGAGTGATGGGAATTTTTACCTGCTATGATTCAGCTACCAGCTTGCTATTTTGCTGTTGTTGTAAAGTTGTAAAACATGGCTTGTGATTTATATGCAGGGGTTCTTTGAGATCTGAAAATAATTTCAAGGATTCTTCCAGGGTAAAAAAGTTTAGAAATGCTGGATTCGGGTAACAAGAATGGATTTAAACTGATAAGGAAGCCAAACTGGGAGACACAGGGATTAGCTCATTCAGTATATTTTGTAGCTATCATGCGCTACTGCTGCTATCTTTAGATCCCACTCTTCCTCATGCTTAGCATAGGACATCCACATTTTTCTGTTTGTTTGATCTGAAGAGAAACCAGTTATGAGTTGGGAAGATGGTAACAGCACAGCAAGCCTAGAAAACAAGTTAATCTTAATATGTGTTTTCATGTCCTGGGTCAGTTAGAAAAATGTGTCTCTATCTGCCTGAAGATATATATTTATTTACGAAGTTCAGCATTAGTCTTGTTTTGAAGTGGCAGCTTTTCTTCTGCTGTAGTAAAGCTAAAATATTACTTTTGGTCCTACTGGGAACCATACTGGTGTGTCAGAAATGCAAAACAACAAGCACAACAACAGCAACAACAACAAATTGAGTCTAAGAACTCTGGAATTTCTATTAGTAATAAATTTGTGATGCTGGAACTGAGAGAAATCTTTTTTGTAAGAGTTTCTCTCCATTTTCTGATGGCTTGGTCTAATTTTTTTCTGATTCCTCCATGCTGCACATCCTGCAGCCTTCAATGCCCACTGCAATGATGTGCCAGAGGATTGGAACAGCAGGGGAAATAGCGCTGGAGGCACATGTGTGTAAGAAGAATAAAAGAAAATCACCTCCTGCTTCCTTTTCCAGCATGAACCCTCCTTGACTTGTTTGTCTTCAGAAATGGAAAAGGTCCTTTGGACAGGCATGGACCCAACTTCATAGGAGTTACTGGCACAGGTTGATGCTCTCATGGCAAACCATGTCCGTGTATTTATTCATCATGTACAATATTATCTGTGATGTTATTGGATATAAGGATGTAGCAACACTTTAATTAAAAGTCCAAAATAATTGTTTTGACCTTATATCAGCTTCTGCCTTTGGCAGAAAAAGAAGCAGACAGTAAGAAAGCAAAATGTTAAGTTGCTGCTCCTGGACAGTTTTCTGAAAAGAGGCAAATGACGATGAAGTGAGCAATGAAAGGCTTTCATTCACTCAGTGGGACCTGATTTACACTATATACTAAGCAGGCTGCACCTTTAAACAGAAAAAAGGTTATGTATTACCATCAGTCACCCAAGGTCCATTCTCCCCTTGATGTACCATTGATTTTATGTAGGTGAGACCTATTAACGTTAATGGAAGTTATGCATGTCATTCTTTTGCTTCATCAATGATGGAATAGACATTTATGTTTCTAAAGTAATTACACAGACCCAGTATAACAGACATTAAAAAAAAGAGTGTGAGTTTATCTTTTCATTTCTCAGATTTAATTCTAGATAAAAATGACAGAGTAACAAGTGACTTTAATAGTTCACAAAGCAGAAATGCCAACAGAAGCTCTGGTTCAAACTGATACCTTGGAAAATAGGCCTCTATGCAGATACAGTGATCACGTGATAACTCTATTACACAGGCAACAGCCCAGTCCAGTAAGTAGAAATACCACTGTTCCATCTGCATTCATTATCTCCAAAAATCTCTGATGAGTGAACTGGTTGCATTTTTTCAGCATGCATATTAAATGTTAGATTGGAAATTTTAATTGGGTGAGTTACCCAAGTAACTGACTGGTAACATTTCCTTCTTCCTTTGTCAGTGAGATTTGAGCCCTTTACCCCTGCTGCTTCATTTTCTTAACAGTGATGTGCTTAAACAATTTATAATGCAAATAATTTATGTAGTTTAGATGCAATATTCTTCATTTCCCCATATTCACCTTTGCAGCTTTGTCTCTAAATTCTACTCTTTCCCTGGTTGGTTTGCTACTTTTAATGTATCTCAGCTTTTAAAACTTCAGTAGTTTCTTCTTCAAATTCTTTCAGGTCAGGATTTCATCTTAGAAAATGAAGTTTTTCATCTTCTTTAGATTCCTTAGGCTTGTTATTTAATGGCACTTGAAAAGTAAAAAATAGGTCTAGACATCCAGGTCTATGCACCTGTCTAGCAAACAAGAAACTCTTGTTTTGAAGCTGCAATTTTATACTCAGGAATAGAGCAATTCTAAATGGAGGCAAAAAGAGCAAAGTGACCAACTGTTAACACATACAAAGCCTGAGATGATATCACAGAGCTCCAATCTATGCCATCTTCAGTTTAAAGTAGTTTAAGAGCCCATTCAAGTCAACTTTGGGAGAAAAGAAAAATTACAGATCCAACAGAGTCAACATTGCCCCTCTCCCATCTCTGAGGATCCTTCTGTGTAGGAAGGACCATTAGTGGTTGTTGTCTATCTGTAAAGCTTCCAAAAAAGTATCAGGATATATGTCTGCCCCATTCATGGGTCCTTTGGATAGCCAAAAAGAGGATTAAATTTCATTGTTAGTGGGTGTAAGCTTCACTGATTACAGTGAGGCTTCCAAGTAAATAATAACTTGAACTTACTCTTCATGCTTGTTATAATGTTTGTTTCTTTTTTTGCACATTTTTAAAGAGGGTTGCAACCAAGTTTCTTCTAAAGAACAATATCGCAGCACCAAAAAAAAAAAATGGTGCTATTATTTCAGCAATTCATTAGATGGGAACTAAGAAGTTTATGAATCAGTATAATTCATAGCACAAGAAACTGGCTCTTAATCAATGAAAATCATACAAAAATGATTTTCTTGTGTTTTGTCACACATTAGTATGACCAAGAAATGAACAGACTAGAACAAGACAAAAAGAGAAATAGGAAAAGCCATCAATGTTAGGATCAAAGTAAAGTAGTCAAAATCAGTACATTTAGAGCACGACTAGTACATAGGCTGCTCCTAAACCTATTTTTGGAAGTCACCAAAACATGCCCCTTTTGGAACAGGGCCACTAGAATTCAGAGGTAAGTCACTGAATAATGTTCAATTTCTGTTGTAAAAGATCCAGACAAACAATCCCTGCTCCAGAGATGAAATATAATAAAGGAAGAAATTGTAACGGAAATATTCATTTCCACCCACTTGTATAATATTATGCAGTTGTTATCCTGCCCCTGTAGACCTTCTAGTTGCAAAATTAATTCTGGCTATAAAAAGGCAGCCTGCCCCTGATTTAGAATACTGCAGCACAAACTATATTTACACATTGATTTTTAATAGGGGAAAAACCAACCGAAATGGTAGCTTCCCATTGTCCTTCGCTGTGGCTGGAAGGATTTTAAAAATGGCTGTTTCTCATGTGGCTGGGTCATCATGCACTTTTGATTGTGCGTGCAATTGTGTATTTCTGGTGCATGAGGATGAGTCAGTTTCTCAGGGGACCTGATTGGTTCACTCATGTAATGTGTTACTCTTTAAGATGCCATAGACTGTGGACTATGTTTATTAGAAGTCTAGGTTATAAAAATCATAGTGTTAAGGATATGAAGAGAATTCCAAGGTCAACTAGGTTTGGCTTCTGATCAGGTCCACATATCAATATGCCACCCGGAAATCAGGTTTCCGTCTTTAACCTCTTGTTTACCTTCCCTGCCAGTGTCTTCCTAAGCAGGATCTGGGAGGATGAAGCCAAGGTTAAACCCTGGCGTTATTGTAGCTCCATAACTTGAGGTAGATTCCAGTATGAATGCTGCCTATTCACTGAAACTGTACACTACGTGTTGGGCATTAAAGAGTGAGCATTAGGCTATTTTCTTCTGGTCACTTAGCAGCCCTACCTGTAAATATATCACTGGGAAAAATAAAGAGAATCAATTTCTAATGAATCCAATTGAGTTTGCTACAAAGTTAGAACCCAGCAAATCTCTGAAAATTGTAAAACTTTCCACTATATTAACTCAAGTAATTCATAGTTCATGATGGAGGATAAAACAAATTTATGAATTAAAGACACAAACCAACAAGGAGGTTTCTTGTGCATGGCACTGTGGAATGAACAGGTTGTTGCATAAAAGCACAATAGAGCTTTTATATTCCTTATAACAGTGCACTTAGAGAGGAAAAACAAATATTATGTAGACTGTATCTTTAATCTCTGCTTGCCTTTGTTTCTGCAGCCCCACTTGTTTTCACTAGCTAATTGTTATTACCTTTAACTTAAACCTTTTCATTAGTGCTGTACATATGATGCCTTTTTTCATGGCCTGTCCACTGCACATCCCTCTGAAGCTTACTGTATATTTAATGGCATTAGCCATAGTATTGGGACAGAAGTAATTCTTCATGGAGCAAAAGAGAAGAACATCTCTAATGTAATGAAAACAGATACAATACTATGTTCTTTCAGCTCTTTAAGGTGTGCACATAAAACAAAAACATTAAATAATTGGTGTCTGGAGTTCCGCTTAGAATTTGCTTTGATAGTCAGCAGTGTATAAATGTAATTTTTATATCCAGTACCTTCAACTTTATAGTCATGAAAGGCATTTTCATCCTGTTTTTCTCCAAACATTGCTAGTGTGTTTGCTACAAATCAGTGCAGAGATGAAAATAGGTGACATACAATCTACCTAAGCACTTGGCATTTGGCATGATTACAATAATCACACACATACATGAATCGTTCTGTTTGATCACTCTGTGGGAGGCAGACTTCTTTGACCTATGAAGCTGATCTGTGAACTTTGTCAAAAAATTCAGAATTACACTGTTGAGGGTTGTGCATCCTATTAGCATAATTTGCCACCCAAGATGTAAATGTACTTTGTACAATGACACAGTGATGGGGAAAGAAAAGAAACTAAAACTTGCTAACATTTGATTATTTATATTAGGTCTTTCTTACCAGCCTTGATTATAAGCTTTCTGTATGCTGGTATTGATGGAACTGTTCTGGGTTCATCTTGTGATGATATTTATCCAGAATTATGGGATGAGAAGATGTATAAAAAGGCACATTAAGTCTGAATATAAAACTATACTTTGGTTTTGCAGAACAGAGCAACGATTATTAGAAGAATGCTTTTGTCACACTATAGAATGCAGGGGGAAAATAAGTGCTTGTGAGGATCGTATACCAAATCTGCCTTACCTGAAAGGCATGCAGATATCAGTCTATGTCCCACTCTCCACCCCAGTATTTGCTTTCAAGGAAGTATTTGTAGGACTTAATTGTCCCAGAAGCTTGCTTTTTAAAAAGAATAGTTCAGAATTTGAATGATGATGTTTCTCTCTTTCCCTTCCACCCCTGCCCTCCCTTTTTTAATTCCTGAAATTAAAATATGTTGGAATGCTCAGTACAGCTTTTCACTCTCTTTTGAATGGGCCCTTTAGTTTTTCACACCAAGGTGTCCTTTGGGGTGCCAGGTCAGGCTACCAAAACAGCTTCTAGGAGGGGATTAGGACCAATTAACATCTCTGTACACAAAAGCCACTGGCAGCTGAACAGGCAGCCTGGTGGCCTGTTCGGGAGCTGCATTTTAAATAAGGGCCTTCTGTACTTGAGCTCAAGTGGGAAGAGGCGGAGAAAGTTTTTATTTATAATTGAAAATGCTGCTCCTGGATAATGTGTGAATAAAGGCAGAGTGGTGTTCAGAAGTATCTCACAAATATCATTGGAATATTGCCCTTTATTGTATTAATTCCCATCAAGGATTCTGTAACAATATCGTAATTCCATGCTGCATATGGAACAGAATTTTTTAAAAAGTGGTTGAGAAAAACAACTGATTAAACCACATATTAGATCAGAGTGTTTGTAGGCTTTTCTGTAGGTTTTGTTTAAAAAAAAAGTTAGTCTCAGGGAGCTGCTATAACTAAGTGATAAGACATTATTATTAATATTATTATTATTATTTGCAAAGTATCAATTATGATATGCCTCCATGAAATATTTCATTTTGTTTACAGTAAATAAAAGGACACATTTAAGGGAGAAGGCAATAGTATTATTTAATGGACTGAATATATCCATATTAATCTTTTGTGGGTGGAAAAACACAGAAAATAAGTTTTGAGAGAAAAAATGGCAAGATGATAAAGAAATAGAATCACCCCATTGGCATCCTCATTCCTTGTTTCCTGTGGATTTTTTTTAGAGATATATATGCTGCAATACTGAGTTTCATCCTCCATGTTCCTAAAATATTTTTACCCATGTTAATTTTTAGAAAGTATTGGACTACCATCCCTGTCATTCCTAGTGAAAAAGTATAGTTGAAGATCTGGAAGGGAAATTATGCCCTTGATTTTAGCTTTTTAAAATAATCAAGTGAATAGAATGTTTATTTTTGTAAGGAAAAAATCCCTATGTGGAACAAATTATCATTAGCTGATTTTAACTGAAGTGTGCCTGTTTATGCTACTCAAAGACTTGAATGAAAACATTTATAGATGTGTGTATTTTCCTAATACAGTTCTTTAAACTGTACTATCTGTAATTGACATTACTTTTGGTAATCTAATTTGGTGGCAGACCAAGAGGAAAAAGTGGCAAATCTATTTCTAGATGTGCGTCATTGCAGAATTTCAGAAGCTCAGAAATTTATCAAGGATGGTAGTTTATAATATATTACACGAACTCTAATGAAAACTATCCCTCCATATTTACAATGAATTTCTTCCAAATCTGGTAGGTGAAATCATGGCTAATGCTAAAGATCACAATAGCACTATTCTGTAAATAGTGAGAAGGAAATTTCATTTTGAGCTTGATTTGAAATCAGACTTTTCCAGGTTTTATTCATTATAGATATAATTATCCAGTCAGAAAAAATCTAGAATTTACATTCCATTGCCTATATTTTTTGAGAGAGAAAAAGAAAGAATTGAAATGTAAAGAAGTGCTAGGATGATGTTTTAGAGACACCAGGAATCAGTAAAACAAAAAGGAATAATAGAAGGGAAAACTGATTTCAGTGGGTATCAAATAGCCTAGGTCTGTGGATGCCATGGAACTTAATCAGTTTATATCTTTATTTTATTGCTTTATTAGGTTTAAATTCTGCATTTGCTCCATGAGTTCAAGGAAGCTTCCATGGGGATCACCTTCATGTTCTTCTCCCAATAACAGCCCTGTGTGGGAGGTTGGGCGGAGACAGCGTGGCTGGCCCAGAGTCACCTGGTAAGCTTCCACAGCCGAACCTCCATCTTCCCACTGTACCCCACCCCTGTACCCAGAGCACAGCACTGACTCTTTGAAGAGCCAACCTATTTAGGTGCATGAAAACACTATAATGGCGTTTAGTCATTTGTCTTAAGAAATCAAGAATCTGCAACTCTTGAGGCAAATGGGAAACCCCATCATTATGATCACAGACAGCCTCAGGATTTTATAAATAACCACGAACTCCACTCCAGCAAGATATTTTGGAGCAAACATGAAATGTTATCAATGTATGGTCCCCTGCACCATCGCCACACACAAGTTCCTCCTCCCCTTTCCTTGTCTTTAGTTTCAGATACTGTATTGTGTTTCTTCTGACATGTTGATTCTACCTCATGTTTAACGGTAATTGGTAGTGGTCTAGGTGGGGATGGAAACATTGTTATGTTTTGTTCATTTTTCACACTTCAGCAGTTATCCCTTTCTTTCCCTGGATGTATGCTTATTAGTGTATGAAATGCAGGTGTGTGGGAAATAGCAAGCACGCACTGACAGGTTACTTTGTTGGCCAGTGCCTAATTAGTAGCATAGTGGATGCACCCTGCTAAGCTTTAGTGGATTGCAGTAGAGCTGGTCTGTTCTAATTTCCTCACCGCTTTGATATTCACCAAGAGATTGACGGTTAGCACAAAAAGCCAAAGCGCGACAGAGGCCTGCAGAAACAATGGCTGTTCTTGCTTGTAGACACCACAGATGTGAGAGAAAGCTGACTAAAAACAATTGGCTGACACTGTCTAATTGTCTCCAATGTCAGCATCATTAATGTTTTCCCATGTAAAAAGTAAAAGGCCAAGGTTGTATCCTCCCTTTATTTTGAGTCACATGATTATGTAACTTACTGAGATTCAGATTAAGTGTTAATTGTATTTGTGCAATAAAAGAAACTGAAGCTACCTTGAATTTAATGAATATGTACTTCATTAATTTGACAGCCTTTAGCCTTATTACCTATTCAGATCATCACAATCAGAATTAATAACATTTATAAGCAATTAAAACTACAGACTATTGAATTATAATCTATGTTTATCTTTTTTTCTGCTGATATGCAAATTATGAATCCTTATTAGCTGAGATGTTGTTTGCCTGCTGAGGACGGTTCTTGTCTCTCTTTTAACAGCAACAAGCAACAGCAATCACGTCAATGTGTTATATGCCTTACACAATCAATTTCCTGAAGGATCACAACAAGAAAGGATTTGAAGAATTTATAAGTAATTGCTGAACTGCAACAATTGGCGTCAACAGAGAAAAATAAGGCATCCCTCATACCTTTTAAATAATGAGAAAACAAGACAAAGTGCCTCGTCTTTGAACAATTTTTCTTCTATAATGTATAAAACACTGATTTCATAAGTCACGTGGCATTCTATACCCTTCCTAAATTCCAACTGAAATTATTAGGTTCCTTCTGATTGTCTAACTATGTTAGCGCCCCTCCAATTGATATAATCTGTGGTGGACAGACTTTCAGCTTCAGTCCATAATTCTCAGCACTATGAAGGCATACTATCATTACTATAGTAAACATTGAGGTCAAGGAATACTAAAACTACTGCCATTCAGGGTAAGGATATTTAAGCTGGGAAGGATATTAATGTTAACCTCTTCCAGGTATTTTCAGTGGATTTCCAAGTACATGATAAACAATGATTTCATCAGTTGGGCAAAGAGAGGGAGGAGAGAATATTGCTAAAATTAATTGAGATTTCAGTTTAGTGAACTGGTCACTATAAAACAGTCCATCCAAAATGAGTGCTTGAATGTGGTATTCAGTACGCATGACAGTATAGAATACTTTATTTTAATGAGTTTATAGAAATGGCCTTGGAGGTGGTCTTCAAGTCTTGTAAAATTAACATCTATGCTTATGCTCCCTTGTTAGACACAGCTCAGAACTTCATGATCATATTCTGGGCTTGTTTCAAATTATATTTCTTCCACAGTACTCAGGAACAGAGTAGATGTAGTATTTTGTGTGGTCAGAATGATGTGTTCTGAGAGCAGAAGAGCCTTCATTAATTCTGTTCTCACATTTACATCATTGCAGATTCTTGATGTCTGATGGGGATTTTCCTGCTGACATGTCTAGCAAATTTACTGTAGACCTATAGAACTTAAGCAAGCTTGGGTTATTTCATCAATTGCTCCTAAATGTATTTTTATTATTTTATTTATATACTATCAACTACCAAAGTCTCTTGGCAGTTTATAATAAAAAATAAATTTAAATTCAAGGCTTTCAAAAATTAAAATAGCAATTAAAACAAATAAATTCTTGAGTAGCAACCTTAACCTTTTTTATAATTAATATTACTAATCAGAGCTTTGAGAGCACTATCTGTTGGGTTGTACTACACACACTACACATGATCTTAGCCAAAAGGTCGAGAAGCGATTGTAGATATAATGTTGATATCTTTATCCAAAAACCTATATTATGGGATTACTCCAGTTTAAATTTGTTTTTTTAGATAAATTGGGCCTGAGGAAGCCATCTTTAAAACTTGCAGAATTGCTAACAGAACAAGTTTGGCTTACCTCTGAGTATTTCCTGAGAGTTTATTAAACTCAAACATTTATTTGATCTATTTTGTTCAGATGCCATGGCTGGTTCTGAAGCTCCAGAGTAACTAGAATTTCAGAGGAATTAACTATGGTTCCTAAATTAGGCATGAAAGCTGGCTGACTTTGGGGCAGTCAGTCTCCCAGACTAACCCACTTCACGGGGTTGTTATGGGGAAAATAGGAGATAGGAGTATTGGGTATGTTCGCTACCTTGAGTTATATATAAAAAAGGCTGGATAAAAGTATCATCATCATCATCATCATCATCATCATCATCATCATCATCATCATCAACCAGCAAGCCATTTGTACAGTTGAAACAAGTAAATGAAATTAATTATTTATTCAACCTCATAAATAAGAAGCTTCAACATCCTACCTTGATAAACCAGTGGAGAGTTGTTTTAAAGGATATGAAATTAGTTTTCTGTGATCTTAAAATAAGATAAAGCTGATAACAACAAAATGTTTTAGCACCTCAAAGAATATTTAATATTGTAGTGTTATATATTGCTATTGGGGATATAATTCAGAAGTTGGAATATTAATTCATCAGGTCTTGATTTTCCTGTACTACTCTCACAGTTTGGGCTAAAATCAATAGGACTGTCAACATGAATCTGAACTGATTGTTGTCCATTAAATATACGTATGTTTTTCTTGGCAATATCTGTAGTGTTTTTAATCTATTAAGACATAAAGAACTGTGAACCTTTTCAGGTGTGGACATTGGATAAGAACATTAAGCAACACAGGAAGAAGAAATCTACCCCTCGTTTGCAACAATGTATTGTATTTTATCAACAAATGTGCTTTGTCCATAAATGAATTAGAACTTTTTTTTTATCACAAAGGGAAAATAGAGTTGTTGTGAGATTCTATGTATAACAACATTTTCCAGGCTTTCGTTTCTGCCATTTTTTTATTATGATTTTCTGCCATTTTTTGTCACGATGATTAATGTTGAGGGTACATTTTATTGTTCACATTACCACAGGTATGAATACTTTTTCTTCATATATATATATGAAATAGATCTCAGAGCATTCGTTAACAGGTCATTATCAAATTGAGGGAGATACCAAACTGGGATGCCACAGGATTTAGTTGTGGTATGTGGTACCTTCAACATTTGTATTAATACCTTAAATACTAAGAAGGAAGGAATGTTTTACCAGGACAAGAGAAGACTGGGATAGGGGGATTAAATCCTTCAAATCCTAAGGAAAAGCCAAAACCTACTGTCTTTCATCCAATAACACAGGACACTGAAAAATGAACTTAAGTTGTAAGAAGATGGACTTCAATTGAAAGTTAAGAAAACTAACAGAGCAATTTTAGTGTGGAACTGTTTACCTGGGGATGAAATTGGCTTCTCTTTGGAAGTTTCAAGAGAGGAGTGACCATCACTTGTCTGGATTCTTTCCTTTGGCATCCTGCTCTGTCTCAGCTCACTTACTGACATATTATTTCGAACTCAACGTAGAGGAAAAATAAAATGTGGTTAATTGTTTAGTTATTTTTTAAAAATAAGCACAGATATTTTGATATTCAAAGACAATTTAATAGGATCAACATCTCTGGAAAGTATTTTATTCTCCTTAGAATGAGGCCTTGCTATGTTTCAGTTATTTCTCTTTCATGTCATAAAGATACAGGCATACCTAGTATAAACTAGCAGGTATTTCAGATGCTCATCTTTGCACATGAAATGTCAGTTTATTTCACTGTTGATTCCATAAGGATTTTTGTAGAGGTTTCATTGTTCAAGACCATTGACCTCATTCGCCAGTAAGTTCAGCTTAAATATCATTGATGCAGATCACTTGGATCATTTATTCCTCATTTCCTATACACACGCATACAAATAGACACAAATACTTTTTTTCAGTTTTACTCTTTGTTCTGCGATGACCACAACTCCAAAGTCTGTTTCTAAAAAGTGATAATTCTGATACAGTAAACTTGTAATTGGTGTGATCCAGCCAGATTTGAAGCACTCTTAAGGCCCATCTATTCCAGGAAGACTGAACTGCAAACAACATTGGGGGGTTGTACTGAAACTGCTTCATTTTTCATGGGAAAAAGCAAATAAAGCCAATTACACTGCTATTTATATTCTTGTTACTATACAACAGAGGCAAATAAGATTAAATAATGCAGCAAGCCTAACAGAAAAAGAGCAGGCTATGAAAAAAGGAGCACAAGGCGCTATGCACTCTAATAATTGTAGTCTGCAGTATTGTGAGAATGACAGTATTGACTTATAGTCCATTATGAATCAAGATATTAGCCTTATTTTCAAGATTTTACCATAGCTTTTAGTCCTTTTTAAAAATCTTCATTAAGAATTATAAATGCAAAGGTCTTCGCTTACATTTAAAATACTTTCTCAGGCCTCTGAAGCATCATCATCCTTTGCTAATGGATTTCTGAATGCCATTTTCATTATTTTATTTTTTTATAGCTCTCTTCACTGTCTTCATTACTATTATTATTGTTAGAATCATACATTTTGCTTTTATGTGCACTGTAGGTCCTTTAAATGTTTACCTCCTCCCAGTTTACCATTAATAGAGATTAGAAGTGATTTACACACATAAAAAACACATGCACCTGAGCCAGTTAAGATATATATCACAGCTAAACATATTACACAGTGACTACTCAGGCTCTGCAACCTGAGTTTTGTTGTATTTGAGAACTGCAGTTGCAATAGAAAAGATGCTTTGCTAAATAATGCTAAACTAAATAATCTAGTCTATTAAATGTGTGCATGCATTTAACATGGGTTGTTTTCATTTGAATACTACCAGTTACATGGGGATTGGAGGAAGTCAGAATCAACCCTACTGTGGGGGGGAGGAGGAGGGTGTCTGTTTACTAGGATCCTGGCCTCTTTCCCCACAAGACAGCATCCAGGCCAGGGTTCCGTGGAACCCTAGGGTTCCGTGAGAGATCACTAGGGGTTCCTTGGGAGATCACAATTTATTTTACCTCTTCACATTAAAGAGGTAAGTTTCATTCTTCATTTTTAGTTTAAAAACACTGTTAATGCATATATGTGTGTGTGTGTGTGTGTATGCGCACCTATACATGAAATGAACATAATAATTTTGTAACTTCTGGTCTATATTTGAGCCTGGATGTGCAGGGGTTCCCTGAGGCCTGAAAAATATTTCAAGGGTTCCTCCAGGGTCAGAAGGTTGAGAAAGGCTGATCTAGACTGAGAAGGAAGCTACTGTCATGGATACCAAATCCAGTTCCCTTCTTGATAATAACTGGAGTGGAGAAGCTTCTACAATGTAACAGAAAAGATTTAACACCATGGCCTGGTTTCCTCCTACAGCTTGCATTTCTAAAAGAAAATCAGATAAATTCATAAATACATTCCACACAGCATAATATGTGTTTATGAGATTTACAAGTACAACAAAACCTCCAACAATTTCCTCATTAATACAAGGTAAATATAAGCAAGATGATACAGCTGTCAGATGGATTCATAATTGGTTGAATGACTGCACTCAGAAAATAGTCCTAAATGGTTCCACATCATCTTGGAGAGCAGTATCAAGCAGAGCACTGCAGAGCCTTGTCCTGGGTCCTGTGCTATTCTGTCATGAGTAAGGATGGCAAGCAGGGGGCTCCCTTCCAGACTGTTAAGCGCATGCGTAGCACTGAGGAATTGGTGAGCCATTCCAAGAGGCACAGATTGGGACCGCCTTAACCTGCGGGGTTTATATGGCTGGGTTTTTCCCACGCTTGTTCAGTTTGTTAGGATTACTGTTATGTACTAGCAATAAACATTAGAGAACAGTTCCTTGTCTCAGAGTGTTTCCTGGGAGTCAGGACATATTCAATGTTTTTGTTAATGACTTGTCTGAAGAGGTTGAGGGAATGATTATCATCTCTGCAAATGTCATAAAACCAGGAAAACTGGCTAACACTTTAGAAGAGAAAGAAAAGATTCTGAAAAATTTAGACATGTTTAAACAATGGGTCAAAATGAAAAAGGTAACATTTAAAGTGAGAAGTGTAAAGTCCTGCATCTGGAGATAAAAAGTGAAAGGCACAAGTATAGGATGGAGGAGACTACGGGCTTGGCCTATATGAAAAGGATCTCCTTGTACTAGTAGATCACAAGCTGAACATTAGCCAACAGTGAAATACAGCTGCTAAAAAGGTTAATGCAATTTGGGATGCATTAACAGGAACACAGATCATGGGAGTAATGGTTTCACTCTACTTTGCCTAAGCCAGGCCCCACTTCAGTTTTGGGCACCGTGGCCTAAGAAGATTGACAAACTGGAGTGAGTTCAGTGTGAGGAGGCTCTCATGATGGTGAGTGTGCTGGAAAGTCCTGTGACAAGCAATTAAAAATGCTGGGTATGTTTAACCTGAGGAAAGCTGACTAAGGGGAGAAATTAATAGAGATTTTCAGATATCTAAAGGGACATCATAGAGGGGGGACTTATTTTCTGTCATCCTGAGGACAGAAACAATGGAAGCAGATTCAGGATAGGTATTAGGAGGAATTACCTGACGGTAGGAACTGTCAATTAGTGGGCAGTTACTTGCCTCATGAAATCACACATTCCCCTTCATTGGAGGTTTTCAAACAGAGGCTTTTTAGCTCTCTGTCCAAAAAGCTTTAGCAAATCTTGCACCAAGCAGGGAATTGGACTAGATGACCTCTAAGGTCATGTCCAACTTTATGATTCTATGGTCATAATATAGTATCTAGCACATAGATACTTTCTATCCTGACCAAGTCTACCCTCCGAATGCATTGAAGATATAATTTACTTTGGCTTTTGATGTCCTCACATTTCACCATTTCAAAAGACAGAGATTCTGATGAACCTGACTGGAACGATTACATTTTCAGCAACAGAAGTCCCTTACAGGCTGGCCATTTTACTCAGCCACTCATGTGCTCCTTTGCTAATTGACTACCAGATGCAGACATTCTGATATAATACTCAGCTAGGGTAGACAAACTGGTATAATATTGTGTTCAGCTATTAATTACACAGCAATCTATACATTACAAAACAAAGGTACAATTAATAAAAATAATTAGAGTGAAAAAACATCCAAAGGCATAGAGTATCGCCTACCCTTGTGTCAGCCTTCCCAGGTAGACCAGACAGGAAACATGACCAGATGAGCTAATTCTACTTTATTGTAAGACTACATTAACAGAATCTTGCAAGTCTGAAAGTACAAATCTCCCACCGTCTCCTTTACAGCCCAAGAAGATAGGGAGGGTCCCTTCTGAACCTTTTGCTCTGTCCACTATCCAGCAGCACACTATGCCCTGTCTTATCTGACCATTCCCTAGGCAGCATCTCTTTGCCCCATCTCTCAAGATCTTTCCCACATGTCATTACACTTTGTTAAGGTATTACTAGTATAGTAGAAAAAGTCAAACTACATGCTATTTTAAAGACGTAGGGAGATGTATTGCTTTGCTTTTTAATCAAAAGGGAGAACAAGGGACCCACACAGATCAGAAATCAAACATGGGATGTGGGAATTTCATGTCGGCCTCTGCTGCACCCCCATTCCTGCACAGTTGAATTTGCACAGTCAGTGCAAAATATAATTGCATGGTTCCAGTCTGGACTGGAACTCCAGTGTACAACAAAGAGTTAAAGCCTTCCTATTTTAAAGTATGACCTCAGGGAAAACTGATGGAAGCAGCTAGATTGAAACAATTCAGGTAACACAAAAGAACAACAGCTGACTAGTGACAGTTGGCTTAAGCTACAGCTAGACTCTCAGCAGAGAGGCTAAAATAGTCTGGTTTCTTTTCCTCTCTTCCACAATCTAATGTAAGTGACAAGAATTTGATAAGTTTCAGCCCTGTGCAAGATCCCACAGCAGGCCAAGGTGCTGTGCCAATTTCACAAGCAATGGTAACCATTCTTGGGGGTGGCTCGCACCCTAGAGGCCCTCCCACCAGCTTGGAATTTTATACCCTCTTGGATTTTATATTTATTTATTGCATTTTATAATAATTGTAATGGGTCTGGTTTTATGAGATTTTAACATTCATGATTGGACATTGATTTTATTGTAAACAGCCCAGTGTCCCTCTTTTGGGGGAGATGGGCGGTAATTAAATTTGAATAATAAATAAATAAATAAATGTTCTATAAATATGCAGTCATGTCTTCTGTTGGGATTTTCAGATGGATTAGCAGAACCTATTCTCCCCAGAGTCCATCTTCTGCCTGCCCATTGTGGATTATTGTAATTCTCCCTTTTCACCCCTGCTGCCACCAATAGCCTACCAGTACTTCTTTGGCCCTGCTGAACCCCAATAGAGCTCTCTGGTTATGCACAGCTGCCAGTGGGGCTGTTAATGTCTCCTAGGCCTAAATGGGCTTGTTAGCAACTAAAAGTTAAAACAACAGCAATAAGGCAGAAGGGGCAGTGTAAGAAGGGGGAGATATTGTCTATCAGCTAAGGGGAATCAGCAATTTTGATGATTAGTAACAAAAGCCTTTCCCACTGATCCTCTATATACGGGAAGAATGGAATGCAAGGAGCATGTGGTCTTTGGAGCCCCCAAAAGGTTATCCCTTCCTGATGTAGGAAAATTAGGTGGAAAATTAGTTGAATTATAAATTGGCACTCAAACTGAATCCACTCCACCTAAAAGATCTGGCATGTTGTGATTAATTGTGTGGTGGTATTAATTGGATTATTCTACAGCTGATTTCACTAGAGCAATTAGATAAAAGTAAAAATGCCTTCAAGTTAAGTTTAGCTCCTGGTGAAAATAATGGACATATCAATGCAGTTTGCCTGCAGTGTAGATGGTTGGGGATCATTTTTGTTTGAGATGCTTTTTCAACTCCCCAGCCAAACCTGCAGCCCTGAGATTCCCTAGTGATTTCCCATCCAAGTATTAACCAGGCCTGACCCTGCTTAGCTTCTGAGGCCAGGCAAGGTCAGCCAGGCGCAAGTAATTCACCTTAACTAATAACCAGCAGGGGGCTCCAATCTCCTAGCAGTCACTTTTTGTCCAACAAAATCAATGGTTGCCTGGGTTCTAATTTGCTCACTACACCTGATATTCAAGAAGAACTTCATATTCTACCCAGCAGACTTCCTCCAAAAACAACTGGACATTAATACATCTGTTCAAGACTGTTTCTTGAAACTTCAACTGCGTCTTTCCTGTTGAATCAGATTTACACTGTAGGCATGTCCTTTTCAACCTTCCTAGCAGCCCCCATTTTAATGCCCCCAGGAGGTGTATGTCTCCTGCATTACCCTAGGAATTTAAGTTATCACTAGTAATAATTAAAGAAAAGTTTCGTTTCACTAAGCTGTAAAAGAACACCTGAGGCATTTGGCATAACAATGGCTGCTCCCATAACTATACCACAGTGTTTCTCAACCTTGGCAACTTTAAGATGTGTGGACTTCAACTCCCAGAATTCCCCAGCCAACCTCACCAGTTGCTGAAGTTGAGAAACACTGCTATAGCATGTGAATCTTCTTTGTTTAATGTTTGCAAAAAAGAGCTGCCTGCAGGTTGTGGTAGCTATAATATTATGTTCAGTCTTGAAATTCATATTGCAAGGACACTGGGAGTGAACGCTCCTGACCTCACTTAACCCTGACCCTGGAGAAGACGAATCTCCATTTGGTCATTGCCTGTCTAAAGAGACTGTCATCAAGGTGCCACTCAGGGCCTAATGGAATGTAGACATCCAAGCAAGCACAATAAGCCGCCATCACTAATACGACATTTATATAATAAACATTCCCTCTTCATTTTTCCAGCTGACCCATCCCAATATACTAATTTAAAATCATACAGTGATTGCATTCTGCTACTACTTGTAATGGCTGATGCATTAATGGATATGAGAACTTAACTGCAAAAAAGGCATGCTTTTTCAGCGAACGCTGAATGCTCACTTGGCTTCTTCATAAAATCTGCAACTTTGCTTGTCAGATACCAAAAATGGCTGACAAGGATTAAGAATCTTTTCTGCTTGATTTAAGAAATAACAGAGCCATGGTGAAAGGTAAGAAAGATGCTTGGGCAAAACTATATTGTGTTGTCCTGTCAATCATGATGAAGAATGCATCATTGCAACTTTTGGCTGACTCCCTGCAAAAAGCTAAACAAGGGCAGATCTGATTAGCACCTGAATGGGGGACTATCAGGAAATCCCAAGGCTATATGGGTCAAGTAGAAAGTCAAAACAACTTCCCAGAAGAAAGCAACAAACCAGTACTACTTTCTTGGGAGTGTTGCTATCAAGAAAACTACATGGGTGTGTTATGGTTGTCACCTAAAGCTGACTCAAGAGAGTCTTTCTATGCAAACAATTATTCTGGGCTACTATAAAGAATTTCAGAGACTGATTTCATGTTTCATATATAGGATTCAAATCAACAACTCTATCAAATTTTGACATTCTTAATTATTTGACTTTGAAAATAAATGTGACCTGCTTGTAATGCTTGGCAGCATTACATGATGAATATGTCCTCAAAATATTCTCAGTTTAACCTCTCCTTGACACAATCTGCCAAGTGCAAGGGACACTTGCAAATCTAATTTTTCCAGGACATCAACATACTCTTTATGAACATCAGGTGCCCTGGGAACTCCCTGCACCTTAGTTGCTGCTGGATATGACATGGATAACAAATTGGCAGAAGAAGGTAACAGTAGCTCAGGATATGTTTGATAAGCTTCAAGTAAGAATATGATTACTTTCTCTTGCCTATTTAAGCTACTAGACTGTTAGGGGAGAGGGTGCTGATATTCCTAAAAATTTCAATAATATAGAGGAGGCTGCAGCTGCTATGCTGTTTAGAACTACAGAAAGAACTGTTAATTTTGCTGAGATGCAGGACGGAATATATTCAATGAATGCAGTTGCTGTGTTCAGTCTTGTAATCTCAGTACTCCTAAAAGTCAGAAACCATCTCTTTTGAGAACCTAGCAATCGTATTTGTCTTTGTAAAAGACAACAAATATGTCAACAAATTCAAGACTCCATGTACCGTTGTTAACCACTGCTTAGATAAAATAGTAGAAGACTATATTTTAGAGAATCAGAGAAGTTTGAAACAAAAGACATGAGTGATTCTGCTATTACTTCCAGTCTGGATAAGCATTCATATGTATACTTGGATATGTACTGTATTTTGTTGTTTATTGGTTTAGTCGCTTCCGACTCTTCGTGACTTCATGGACCAGCCCACGCCAGAGCTTCCTGTCGGTCGTCAACACCCCCAGCTCCCCCAGGGACGAGTCCGTCACCTCTAGAATATCATCCATCCATCTTGCCCTTGGTCGGCCCCTCTTCCTTTTGCCTTCCACTCTCCCTAGCATCAGCATCTTCTCCAGGGTATCCTGTCTTCTCATTATGTGGCCAAAGTATTTCAGTTTTGCCTTTAATATCATTCCCTCAAGTGAGCAGTCTGGCTTTATTTCCTGGAGGATGGACTGGTTGGATCTTCTTGCAGTCCAAGGCACTCTCAGAATTTTCCTCCAACACCACAGTTCAAAAGCATCGATCTTCCTTCGCTCAGCCTTCCTTATGGTCCAGCTCTCGCAGCCATATGTTACTACAGGGAACACCATTGCTTTAACTATGCGGGCCTTTGTTGTCAGTGTGATGTCTCTGCTCTTAACTATTTTATCGAGATTTGTCATTGCTCTTCTTCCAAGGATTAAGCGTCTTCTGATTTCCTGACTGCAGTCAGCATCTGCAGTAATCTTTGCACCTAGGAATACAAAGTCTTTCACTGCTTCTACATTTTCTCCCTCTATTTGCCAGTTATCAATCAAGCTGGTTGCCATAATCTTGGTTTTTTTGAGGTTTAGCTGCAAACCAGCTTTTGCACTTTCTTCTTTCACCTTCATCATAAGGCTCCTCAGTTCCTCTTCACTTTCAGCCATCAAGGTGGTATCATCTGCATATCTGAGATTGTTAATGTTTCTTCCAGAGATTTTAACTCCAGCCTTGGATTCCTCAAGCCCAGCTTGTCGCATGATGTGTTCTGCATACAAGTTGAATAGGTAGGGTGAGAGTATACAGCCCTGCCGTATTCCTTTCCCAATCTTAAACCAGTCTGTTGTTCCGTGGTCTGTTCTTACTGTTGCTACTTGGTCGTTATACAGATTCTTCAGGAGGCATACAAGATGACTTGGTATCCCCATACCACTAAGAACTTGCCACAATTTGTTATGGTCCACACAGTCAAAGGCTTTAGAATAGTCAATAAAACAGAAATAGATGTTTTTCTGAAACTCCCTGGCTTTTTCCATTATCCAGCGGATATTGGCAATTTGGTCTCTAGTTCCTCTGCCTTTTCTAAACCCAGCTTGTACATCTGGCAATTCTCGCTCCATGAACTGCTGAAGTCTACCTTGCAGGATCTTGAGCATTACCTTACTGGCATGTGAAATGAGTGCCACTGTTCGATAGTTTGAACATTCTTTAGTGTTTCCCTTTTTTGGTATGGGGATATAAGTGGATTTTTTCCAGTCTGATGGCCATTCTTGTGTTTTCCAAATTTGCTGGCATATAGCATGCATTACCTTGACAGCATCATCTTGCAAGATTTTGAACAGTTCAGCTGGGATGCCGTCGTCTCCTGTTGCCTTGTTATTAGCAATGCTTCTTAAGGCCCACTCAACCTCACTCTTCAGGATGTCTGGCTCTAGCTCACCGACCACACCGTCAAAGTTATCCCCGATATTGTTATCCTTCCTATACAGGTTTTCTGTATATTCTTGCCACCTTTTCTTGATCTCTTCTTCTTCTGTTAGGTCCTTGCCATCTTTGTTTTTGATCATACCCATTTTTGCCTGGAATTTACCTCCAATGTTTCTAATTTTCTGGAAGAGGTCTCTTGTCCTTCCTATTCTATTGTCTTCTTCCACTTCCGCGCATTGCTTGTTTAAAAATAATTCCTTATCTCTTCTGGCTAACCTCTGGAATTTTGCATTTAATTGGGCATATCTGCCCCTATCACTGTTGCCTTTTGCTTTCCTTCTTTCTTGGGCTACTTCTAGTGTCTCAGCAGACAGCCATTTTGCCTTCTTGGTTTTCTCTTTCTTTGGGATGTATTTTGTTGCCGCCTCCTGAACAATGCTGCCAACTTCTGTCCAGAGTTCTTCCGGGACCCTATCTACTAAGTCCAGTCCCTTAAATCGATTCTTCACCTCCACTGCATATTCCTTAGGAATATTAGTGAGCTCATATCTAGCTGATCTGTGGGTCTTCCCTAATCTCTTTAGTCTGATCCTAAATTGTGCAAGAAGAAGTTCGTGATCTGAACTACAGTCAGCTCCAGGCCTTGTTTTTACCGACTGTACAGATGTCCGCCACCTTTGGCTGCAAAGGATGTAATCAATCTGATTTCGGTGTTGTCCATCTGGTGAAGTCCATGTATAAAGCCGTCTCTTAGGTTGTTGGAAGAGAGTGTTTGTTATGCAGAGTGAATTGTCTTGGCAAAATTCTATCAGCCTGTGTCCTGCTTCGTTTTGTTCTCCCAGGCCATACTTACCTGTAATTCGAGGTGTCATTTGACTGCCCACCTTAGCATTCCAGTCTCCTGTGATGAAAATAACATCTCTTTTAGGCGTGTTGTCCAGTAGGTGCTGCAGATCCTCATAGAACTGCTCTACTTCAGCTTCTTCAGCATTTGTGGTTGGGGCGTATATTTGGATCACTGTGATGTTAGATGGCTTGCCCTGAATTCGAATTGAGATCATTCTGTCGTTTTTTGGGTTGTCTCCAAGCACTGCTTTAGCCACTTTACTATTAATTATGAAGGCTACTCCATTTCTTCTGTGGTCCTCTTGTCCGCAGTAGTAGATCTGGTGGTCATTTGATGTGAAGTGGCCCATTCCAGTCCATTTCAGTTCACTGATGCCCAGAATGTCTATCTTTAATCTTGACATCTCACCAATAACCACATCCAATTTGCCCTGGCTCATAGATCTTACATTCCAGGTTCCGATGGTGTGTTGATCCTTAGAACATCGGATTCGCCGTTCACCACCAGCACCGTCGGCCGCTAGCCGTCCTTTCGGCTTTGAGCTAGCTGCGTCATCACGTCTGGGGCTAGTTGAGCTCATCCTCTGTTCCTCCCCAGTAGCATTTTGACCATCTTCCGACCTGGGGGTCTCATCTTCCGATGGTATACCGACATATCTCTGGTTGTACTGATCCATTTAGTTTTCACGGCAAGAATACTGAGGTGGGTTGCCATTACCTTCCCCAGGGATCGCATTTAGTCTGACCTCTCTGTCATGACCTTCCCGTCTTGGGTGGCCCTTCACGGTTTAGCTCATGGCATCATTGAGGTGCTCAAGCTCCAGCACCACGACAAGGTAACGATCCTTTGCTGAAGATGTACTGTATACTTGGATGAATTATCTCCTTTCATTTTACATCTGTGACAAGACCCAACAAATGGTGAAGGGTAGCATTTATTATGTATGTAGCATAAATTAAGACATTTGATGGTTTTGGAGACAATGGAAGGAACCATTCTGTGACATGAAATGATAAATGTGGGGCATCGTATTCTCTAATGCTTTAACACATATTTCATAAGAAAGCAATCTGCCTATGCTGAAGGTATCAGGGAAAATCCACCAAATCCAGACTCAGAGAAAACAAAATTGCCAGAGTGGTATGTCCCTGGTCTCCTTAAGGGGATCCCAAAGTGGAAATAATCTTTGGGGGCAACCACTTTGAAGATGACCCTGATGGTGGCATCCATACTTCTCTAGCAGGTAGAAGCTATGCCAGTGGGGCCTTTGCCCAGCTGTGGCTCCCTTATCACACCACTCACCTGGAGCAATGCAATGCATTCTACATGGAGCTGCCTTTAAAAATCACCTGGAAACTTCAGTTAGTGCAAAATGCAGTAGCCCACAGTGTTTATCTATATTGCATTGGCTTTCCATTAGCTTCAAAGAGCAATTTAAAGTGCTAGTTTTAAGCTCTTGGTTCAGGGTAACCTATAGGACTGCTTCTCTCCATTGGAGTCGGCCCAACCACATCAGTGGTACCGGGAGGAACAGCTGCTTGTCCCTCATTTTCGGATGTTGGGGACAGAGGGACAAACCCCAGAAGTATTATTCTTCTGTAAAGTTTGCCCCAGCGTTTGTCACCTTCTGGAAGCAGCTGAGAGCATGTAGGAGTTGAGAGCAGATGCTGTTTGAGTTGTAAGTTTTTGTATTCCTAATTGTTATTAATATGCACTGTTCAGCTTTTCAATATAGGCCAGGTCAAGGAACAGAAGCAGCAGGGATTGCAGGAATGTGAGGTAGAATAACAAAATCTTGAAAGCTTGTCAGGGTTTCTCTTTGTTTCATCTTTACCAAACACAGTCAAGGTGGGATTATTTTGAGTTTCTCACTTTTTCTACTTTTTCAGGATTGAGTCGTCCCCTTTCCTTTCCTCCCTTAAAAGTTTATTGCTTCCTTCCCAAGGTCAGATGTACCTTCTTCCACACAGCAATATGAGGAAAATTAAGGCAAAATTTTGGTTTCATTGAGTTTTAGATGCATAATGGTTGGTTTATGGCATTGTGGTGAAGAACGCTATTATCAGCAACCTTGAACAATGTGCAGTCCTGCACCTGCATCTACATAGTTGGATTTACTAGCAACTTCAATGTAACTTCAGTTTCATTCTGCACGTGAAATGCAATATTTGATGCTAACCATGTTTACTCTTAAGTAAATTTTATGAACTCATGGAGGTTTGATCCAAACATTCTTACTCATGGAGAATTCAGACAAGATATAGCATCTCTGTCTAAACAGTATAATAATAAGCCTATGCCTCCACGATTAACATGGAATGAGTCTGTGACTCTAGAAAAAAATTGTAGTTTTGCACACATATCTCTATCACCTGTACAGGTGAAATTAGGCAAGCAAGATCAGGTTAAGTCTACTTAAAGCTTATCATGATATAAGTTGGAAGCCACCTGTAGTTTGTAACAACGTATTTTAGCCCAGTAATATCATCCCTTTACCTGCTCATATTTAAAAGTCTTTAATCCTAGCTGTTAACACTTGGGAATATCTAACTGTATTCAGCTAAGTCCATGCAAGTATGCTTATTGCTACATTTATTTACAGACATTCCCGGAAGGGGAGGGAAAGGGAAGCAAATGTAGAAATATTGTGCTATCATGATGCAAGCTCCACTCCTCTTGTATGTGTGTTGTGATGTTGTATGCCCACATGAAAGGGCAGAGCTTGCATCATACGATTTGTTTAATCATTTTGACCAAATCATCAGGTTCTCTGGACACTGATGCTCTCTGATACATTTATATAGATTTAATTAGTGTGCCTAGCATTAAATCTACTTGATATAATTAAAAATGCAATTTAAAAAATCTTTATCATTTATTCATAAATAGTCAAGAAAAAGAGGACCTAGCATTTGCTACAAATTAATATACTTTCTGTATATTATATACTTTTTATTTTAGTGCATGAATATGATAGTAAATTAAGGCTCCCACTGCCATTATCCAAACAGGTCAAGAATTTAAGTTCAGGTCAGGAATTATGACGGTGGCAGGTAGCTCAGCAGACTTGTTTTTTTGTTTGCCAGGGTGGGTGCAAAATATTGTGGAAAAGGGAAGGAAAATGTCCTACAAAATCATCATATTAAATATGCTGAATAGTTTCCCAAAGGATAAAGAAAATCACTTGTGAAGTCAGTCAATTCAAAATATACATCCTCAAGTCACACAATCTGGTTAAAATTGCTTCACTTCACAACAGCATTTCCAAGCAAAGTCCTCCTAAAACAAATAAATTCCACTCAACAGATGTTAAAAAAAGGTCAAAAAATATATTGCTGATTGAAGGAGGACTACCAGATTACAAAAGGAATATAGTTGTCCAAAAACAGATGAATGGCAATAAATAAATAGAAAGTATTTGTTATGTTCCTTGTCTGGTCCTGATACCTTATCAGGCTCTCATATTCTGGAATCTTTGAGCATACTGAAGAAGACTTTTATAGAAGCTAAGCCAACAATCCCATATTACCAAAAGTTTTAAAGATTTACAAAAATAAATTTAGATAATATACAAGAAATCTGAAATGGAGAATTGGAGTATCTAAACTGCAAAATCTATGGTCTTCGGTTCTACAAAATGTTAAGTAGGTTTCATATTATTCAAAAAACCCTGTTAGTTCAGCAAAATAAATTCCACTCAACAGATGTTAAAAAAAGGTCAGCTATCATCTTTTTTATGCTGGAGATGTAATGACTTTGATGGAATGCTAGTGCATATATTTTGGATATTTCCACAGGTAGTTTCTTATTCGCTGGATATTATTGCTATGGTGAACTAGGTTCTTAGAAGTAAATTAAGGTGTAAAGACGTTAGCATGTTGTTAAAATTTGGAATGTATCTATTTATGAAGAGCTGTGGCTATACTGTGCCTGGACTGTTGCCAAAAAGATGATTATCTATTCCTGGAAGGGTCCATGTATACAAGACTCTAAAGCAGTGCTGGCTGGGGAATTCTGGGAGTTGAAGTCCATGCATCTTAAAGTGGCTGACGCTGAGACTGGCTTAAGACTTTTGTCCAAATCCAATAAAGTCTGTCTTGTATCTATTTGCAAAATAGCTTACTGAATCAGCATCTTATTTGTTCTGAACTGTAAACTGAAGCTTCTGATTTCCTGCCATTGAGTACAAAAGAGGGGAGATAGAAGATGGGACCCCAAGTGTCATACACTCCTTTAACAACAAGCCATAGCCATAATTATTAAACTAGGCTAGCATCTGATTTTGTTCTAGATAGTTGAAGACAAATATTTTAGCACTGTTTGCAACAAATGGTCAAATTATTCATGTTGATAATTTTTTCTCTCTGAACATGACTGTTTGCTACTGCATTTTTTACTCATAGGAAAGAAAATCCATTCAACCGATGCAGCATCAGGAAATGTGGGGCATAACTTGTTAGCTTTGTTTTGGAATAAAGGCTGAACATGGACACTGGCTTGTCTATTGCTGAGATGTTCAGAAATCAGAGTGACTTAGTCAAGGTTATTGAAATAAAAAGCTTCTTTTCTGTTATTACCTTGGATTTCTGTCACTTGGTATTATAAAAATAGCAAACAGATGTAGAGGGCATTCAAGTGCTTCACTATGTATTAAATTATCAGTTAATACATGAAAAGTAATTACAGTTTGATATAAAGTCCTATCTGACAAGTGGAACAAATTTACTATTTGTTCATAGTACCATTTTCTTGAACCCTTTTTTGGATCATCAGAAAATCATAGTCACAAGGACATGCCTGGATAGCTCCATTTAGCATGCCAGCTGTGACCATCCCCTTTAGAGTTTCTGGAAGCACTGCTGAAAAATGCAAAATGCAACAAGTATGTTGCTGACCAGTAACTGATATCATCATCACCACCACCACCACCACCACCTCACACCATATGGAAGAATTTGTATTGGTTGTCAAATTATTCCACATGCAATTAAAAATGCTACTTTAACCCCTTAAAACCCAAGCTTTAGGGTACGTTATTTCAGGGTTTGCCTGCCTTGTTATAAACCTGCCCACCTCATAAAATCTGTAAGAGAAGCTTTTTGAAGGATACCTCCCACATAAAAAATCTCAGTTATTGAGCATGTATGTATGAAAGAACAGGGTCAATTCAGCACACGTGAATCCCCTTGCCATTCAGTACTGAGGCAAAAGAAATTAAAGACTTAACCCCAAACTACATCATGACAATCCTAAATCAAACTACCTTCCCCCAACCAGCCATATGGTACAAATCCCCAAATAGAGTCAACTGTGGGGCAGTGACCAAGCTATGCCCATGCAGTCCCCCAATGTCAGGGCAGCCACGCTCTAAATAAAACACAGACTCACTTAGAGGGTCTAAGGATTTCTGGCTTTATTGGAACGGAGTGCGTGCAAAGAAAAAGTCCTTATGTGTTGACAGGGTGCCCTGTTTATACTTTGTTGGCGGACCTTGTGCTTCTCCACCCTCGAGCCAGGACCGGATGGGTGCTTGGGACTGTGATGCGTCAGCTGATGGGCGATTCCAGCGATCTCCTTTGTCTCCCTGCCTTCGTCCGGACCAGGTGCGTGCCCTGGGGAAATGGGATGGCGTTCCCCCGATCCTCTGTTGAGTCCGGTCCGAGGGGTGCTCCCCTTGTGTTGGGGATTCCTCTATGGATATGGGTGCTTGAGGGATAAGTGAGTGCATCCCCTGGGGAAATGGGAAGGCGTTCCCCCTATCTCTTGATGGGTGCCCATTCTGGTCTAGGGGCTTTTCTATTATGTTTGTGATCCCCTTCTGGATGTAGGTGCTTGGGGGATATGTGAGTGATTAAGGAATTACGCTTATCCCTTCCTCTTGCCTAATGTGCATGTTCCCCGTTGTGATGCACAAATGCCTTGCAACGGGGAACATGACATGCTGCCCCCCAAAGAAAATCTTAAGGTGCTGGTTTAGATGGGTATGCTTCATGGAAGTTCCTTACTAGCCGTTTAGCTGAGACATGTTGAGCTTGGACCCACTCTGGGTGTGGGAAATGCCTCCATTTGACAAGGTATTGTATTGTGCCCCTTTGCCTCCTGGAGTCGAGTATTTCTTGTATCTCAAAATGTTGTTGCCCATCTATCATTATGGGTGGGGGCGGGGGGGTTTCTGTGTGCCATTTTGAAAGGGTGGCTGGTTTCAGGAGGGCACAGTGGAAAACTGGGTGTATGTGCCGTAGATTGTGGGGTAAGTCCAGTTTGAAGGTGACTGGGTTAATAATCTCTGTGATGGGGAATGGACCAATAAGTTTGGGTGCCAGTTTCTTGGAGGGCTGTGGTGATTTGATGAACTTAGTGGAGAGGTAGACCCTATCTCCCACTTTGTAGTTCGGTTGCTCTGCCCTGTGATTATCTGCAAACTTCTTGTATGTTGCTTGCGCATCAGCCAGGGCTAGTTGGATGATGGGCCAAACCATGCCCAGTTGGGCTGCCCAGTCATCTGGAGAACAGGGTGGGGTGTCTGGTTGGGGCAGTTCTGGGATTGGCACAAGGTATCTGCCATAAACCACCTTGAATGATGTGTGACCTGTGCTTTGGTGTACCGCGTTGTTGTAGGCCACCTCTGCAAAAGGGAGCCGGTCCACCCAATTGTCTTGTTGGTAATTAATGAACGCCCGCAGGAACTGCTCCAGGGTGGAGTTGAGGATCTCCGTAGAGTCATCTGTGTGGGGGTGCCAAGCCGTTGACAGTGCTTGCTTTGTGCCAATGAGGTTTAGGAATTCTTTCCAGAACCTGGAGGTAAATTGTGTGCCCCTATCTGTCACCAAATGGTAGGGGGCGCCGTGGATTTTGTAGATATGGGTGAGGAACAGGCGTGCCAGCTGTCACACAGAGGGGATGGATGCGCAGGGTATGAAGTGTGCTTGTTTGGAAAAATAGTCTTTTACCACCCAGATGATGGTTTTCCTTTGGCTGGGTGGCAGGTCGACTATAAAGTCCATGGAAATCTCCTCCCAGGGATGGGAGGGGCTTGCTACTTTCTGCAGCAGTCCTTGGGGTTTCCCCACCTTCCGTTTTGACCGTGCACATGTGGGGCAGGCCGTGACGTAGTCCTTGACGTCTTTTCTTAGGGTAGGCCACCAGAATTGCCTCCTAATTAAGTGTAAGGTTTTAACGAACCCAAAATGTCCAGCCGTCTTATCATCGTGGGAGCAGTTTAAAACCTCCGCTCTCAATGATTCTGGCATGTATAGGGTTTTTTGTCTCCAGGCAAGCCCGTTCGTAAGAGATACATGGTGTTGGTTGTTTTGTAACCATGAATCTTTCTCAAGGGCTTTAACGAGTCTTTGTTGCCAGTCCTGTGAAATTGACCTGCGTCTCCCTCCGTTCGCTGGTGGTTGCGCTGAGGCGCGTTGGGTTTTAGTCTGGCTGCGTGTGACAGCAGGGCAGCCCAGCTGTGTGTCTGTCCACACAGTCCCCACAATGTCTGGTGCCTGGCCAGCATCCTGAGGTTGTCGGGAAAGGGCATCCGCCAGGAAGTTCTTTCTCCCCAGGATGAACTTAAGTTTGAAATTAAATCTGCTAAAGAATTGCGCCCAGCGTACTTGCTTTGGACTGAGGCGTTTTGGGGTGCTGAAAGCCTCCAGGTTTTTGTGGTCAGTCCAGACCTCAAAGGGGCAGGAGGCCCCTTCCAGGAGGTGCCTCATGTTTCCAGGGCTGCCTTGACCGCGAATGCCTCCTTTTCCCACACGTGCCATCTCCGTTCCGTTTCCGAGAACTTGCGGGAGAGGTACGCGCAGGGCTTCAGCTGATTGTCAAAATTGCGCTGAAGGAGGAGCGCTCCTATAGAAAAATCTGAGGCGTCTACTTGCATGACAAAGGGTCTGGTGGGGTCGGGATGCTGCAGTACTGGCTCTGCCGTGAAGAGGCTTTTGAGGCGTTCGAAAGCCGTTTGACAATCAGCTGTCCAGTTTAGCAGCGCCCCCAGGTTTCATGATTTTCGGGTGTCTCCCAGGCCCTTTGTCCGGAGTAGGTTGGTCAGTGGCAGCACAATTTCTGCTAGCCCCTGGATGAAACCCCTATAGAAGTTAGTGAACCCGAGGAAACTTTGAAGTTGCCTCCTCGTGCGTGGGCGCTCCCACGCCAGTATGGCCTGGACCTTGCTAGGGTCCATTTCGATCCCCCTTGCCGAGATCCGATAGCCAAGGTAGTCGATTTGCTCCTTGTGAAACTCACACTTGGAGAGCTTGGCGTATAGCTCTGCCTTATGGAGTTTCGTGAGCACTGTCTTTACAAGGCGCTCGTGCTCGGCTGTGTTCTCAGAATAAATCAAGACATCATCAAGGTAAACAAGCACCCCCTTAAACAAGTGGTCGTGCAAGACCTCATTAATTACCTGCATGAACACGCCCGGTGCCCCAGCCAACCCAAAAGGCAGAACTCGGTATTGGAATGACCCCAGTGGGCAGTTGAAAGCCGTCTTCCATTCGTCCCCTTCCTTTATTCGTATCCAGAAGTAGGCTTCTCTGAGGTCTAATTTTGTGAATATTGTGCCCTTTGCAAGGTGGGCCAGAATGTCCTTTATTATTGGCAGGGGATATTTATTTGAAATTGACACGGCATTGAGCCTGCAGTAATCTGTACAGAGTTGGAGGGACCTGTCTTTCTTCTCCCGGAAGAGAACTGGGGCCCCGACTGGCGAGTTAGCTGGCTCGATAAACCCCTGCACCAAATTCTTGTTGATGAAGTCCCTTAAAGCTGTCAACTCCCTCTGCGTCATAGCATAATTTTTAGGCTTTGGTAAAGTTGCCCCCGGGATCAGTTCGATGGTGCAGTCTGTTTTTCTGTGTGTGGGGGGGAGTTTGCCAGCCTCCTTTTCACCGAAAACATCGGCAAAGTCTGCATATCTGGCTGGCAGGCCCACCGGGGTTGCTGCCTCCAGGTGCATTGAGGTCGTTGTCGCTCTCCCCATTGCAGCGTGGGGAACCCGATCCCCTGTGGGTGCTCGGTAATGACCGTCCGAAAAGGTGATCTCTCTGGTCATCCAATTTATTTGGGGGTTGTGATGCACAAGCCACGGGATCCCTAAGATGAGTAGAGGTTGACCCACTGGTGCCACGATGAAGGGAAGGCTTTCCTCGTGGTTGCCGAGCCTCATCGCAACTTTGTCCGTGTATTGGGTGACCGGGCCCCCTCCTGCTGCTGATCCATCCAACTGCGTGAACACCAAATGGTGCTGAAGTGGATAGCAGTGGAGGTTAAGCGCGGCCACCAGGTCCGGGTGCATGAGGCATTTCGAGCAACCCGAGTCAATCAGCGCCCAAACCTTCTCTGTTTTCCCCCCATGGGCCAGGGTGACTCTCACATATAGGGTAGGACAGTTCTCATTCACCCCAAAGTCGTTGCACCCTTTGTTGTGCTCCACCTGTCTTTTGGCGCTCTTTAAGGCAGGTGGCTGGCGTTTCCCGCCGGTTCGTCGCTTCCGCTTTCCTCGTCATCGGTGACATCAGGGAATTCCCTTGCCGAGGTTTCCCCCTTCGTGGCTGGCCTTTTCTTTGGTATTGGGGTTGGTTTGTTAGGAACCTTTCCTGGGCTGTCTCCTGTTTTTGCTTTCGGGCAAGCCGCCGCCTTGTGGTTCGTCTCTCCACACTTGAAGCACTGCCCCTGGGCAAACCGGCACTCTCGTTCCTCCCCCCGGGGTCGGGGCGCCGGTGTTGCTGGAGCGCTGCCAGATCAGGGTCCTCTTGCTGTTGCTGCGGGTTGTAGGGACCTCTGGACATGCTGAAAGGTTTCTTGCACGTTCTCCGCCTTTCCCGCAAGCCAAATCCATTCTCGGAGGGTGGTGGGGTCATCCCGGTTTAGCGCCCATCTTAAGATGATTAAATTAAGCCCCTCCTTGAATTTTTCCATGAGGGTGGATTGTGACCAGTCCTGCACTTTGCCTGCAAGCGCTTGGAACTTGCTGGCGTAGGCAGCCACAGAGCGCTGTCCTTGCCTGATTTCCCGTAGAGCTCTCTTCGCCGTTTCAGTCTCGAGGGGGTCTTGGAAATGGGAGTCCAGAGCACCGAGGAACGCGTCCACGTGCTTGAGCTCTGGGGCGTCTGCCTGGCATAGATGGATGTACCAGTCAGCCACCCTCCCCCTGAGTCTGTTTGCAATAGCGTTGAACTTTCCCTGTTCCGTCCGGAAGCAGGGTCCGTATTCAGCCATGTAGTTCCTCGCGTTGATCAGGAAGAACGACAACGTGGTTGGGTCGCCGTTGAATCTTGCCGCGAGGTATCTCACTCCCATCGCGGGTGGGCTCCAGGGCACCTCCAGACGCGTGGCCGTTCCGGTAGAAAGCTGTAGTCCCAATGTAGGGATTCCCTCAACCTGGCTCCGGGTGGTGCCAGCTCTGCATCCACTCGTCTCCAGCCTCTCCCCAGCTGATGCCCTGCGGAAGAGGGGGGGGGAAACCCTCTCCCAGGCAACCCTGTGCGGTGTGCTCCGGTGTGGTCGGCTCCCTCCTCCCGTGCTGCACCCTGCCGCTGCAGTCTCCATGCTTCGGGATCAAGCGGGGGTGGGGACGAGCTTCTGGTGCTCCGTTCATACTCACCCCGGACGCTGCCTCCACGCTCCAGCTCTAGTTCCACGAGTAGCTGCTCGATCCTTGCCAGGCGCGCTTCCGTGGCTCCACAGCACGCGTTCTCCGGGGCGCCTCCCGTGGCTTGCCCACTCCGCCGGCGATCTCCACCGCTCGCTGTGGGTGCGTGCCATTGCTCCCACGCTGCTCCAACCATCATGGGCAGGGATTCCCCCGTTGCGTCGAGGGTGACCCATTCTGCTAGTGACTCACCGGTGGTCACCCAGGTAACGTTGCGGCTCGGTTCCTCTCCCACTGGGCATCCGTTGGCTCTTTCTGCGGGGTTGGGGGTGCTGTCGCCAGTCCCTGGGCCGCCGCCACATTGCACCAGGTGTCGCCTCATCGCTGCATTGTCCCCTCACAGAAAAAGTCTGGAAAGGTGCTAGCGAGGAAAAAATTTTGGGGGGATTCCCGTCTTTATGTCAGGGCAGCCATGCTCTAAATAAAACACAGACTCATTTAGAGGGTCTAAGGATTTCTGGCTTTATTAGAACGGAGTGCGTGCAAAGAAAAAGACGGGAATCCTTATGTGTTGACAGGGTGCCCTGTTTATACTTTGTTGGCGGACCTTGTGCTTCTCCACCCTCGAGCCAGGACCGGATGGGTGCTTGGGACTGTGATGCATCAGCTGATGGGCGATTCCAGCGATCTCCTTTGTCTCCCTGCCTTCGTCCGGACCAGGTGCGTGCCCTGGGGAAATGGGATGGCATTCCCCTGATCCTCTGATGGGTGTTGAGTCCGGTCCGAGGGGCGCTCCCCTTGTGTTGGAGATTCCTCTATGGATATGGGTGCTTGAGGGATAAGTGAGTGCATCCCCTGGGGAAATGGGAAGGCGTTCCCCCTATTTCTTGATGGGTGCCCATTCTGGTCTAGGGGCTTTTCTATTATGTTTGTGATCCCCTTCTGGATGTGGGCGCTTGGGGGATATGTGAGTGATTAAGGGATTACGCTTATCCCTTCCTCTTACCTAATGTGCATGTTCCCCGTTGTGATGCACAAATGCCTTGCAACGGGGAACATGACACCCAACAAGAGAGTGGTACAACACATGGCCTCTCTTATAAAACTCACTGCCGAGGCCTGGGAGCACAGAGTTTGCCTATTAGAACAGTGATAACTTACATCTTCATCATCTCAGGTTTAGACTAACATAATAAATTCTGCATGGAGCTATATTTGAAGGCTCCTCTGAAACTACAGTTGATGTAAAATGCACTTGTCTTGTGCTAGTAAGTGAGAGGGGCTACAGTCATATAATATCTATACTGTGGATACTGCATTGGCTTCCGGTAGATTTTTGGTTGCCGTTATGTTGGTTTTGCCCTTAAAAAGCCAATATGGCTTGACTCCTTGGTACTCACAGGACTGCCTTCTCCAGGTAAAACCAAAATATTCCCTGGGAGTGGGGTCTGAGATGGCTCAGGAGTTCATGGCTACCATGACGGCCATGGGCTTATCCCAGGTCATCCAGAGCCTAACATGGGATAATGGTCACACACTGGATCTGTTGTTCCTGTCGGAGCAGTGGCTATGTGATCTGCAATTGGGGGAACAGTTGATGTCCCCCTTATCATGGTCATATCACACCCTGATTACCATGGGATTCTCTGGCACTGCTATCCATTGCAGGGAGGTGGGACAATTAGGTCTGTCAACTGCGGCGACTGATGGACCCAGAGGGCTCCAGAGGGAGCTGGGAGTTGTTCCTGGTAGGCTGCTGCATGGTCCATCTGAAGCCTAAGTAGCTGCCTGGAACAAAGGGGCAGCTGAGGCTTTGGATCGGATCGTGCCTATTGGATTTCTCCACTCTCGGGGATCCTGTCACTTCTTGTGGTTTACGAAGGGGCTGAGGGAGATGAAATGAGAGACGTCTAGAGTGCTGCTGGCACTCATCTAAGGACAAACTCAACCGATCACGGGTTAGAGCTGCCATTAAGGCCTACCAAGTGGTGGTAAGGGCAGCAAAGCACCAGTGCTCTTCCGCTCTTATTGCATCCACTGATTGCTGCCCTGCAGTCCTATTTCAGGTAATACAAACCCTCTTGGGTAAGGGGGCTCAGAGAGCCTTTTTCAGGGTCACATGGAGGAAATTGCTCAGCATCTGTCAGATAAAAGCACTCAGATTCGTTCGCAGTTGGATGCTGGCTTTGCTACAGGTCTGAAGGAGATGCCTAGGGTGGACCCTTGCCCAGTAATCTGGGAACAGTTTGAACCTGTTGGATCTGTGGAAGTGGACAGGGTCCTTAGGACTGTGAGCTTGGCCACCTGCTCTTTAGATCCATTCCCCTCCTAGCTTGTGAAAGTGGCCTGGGGATGTCGTGTGGGGGGGTTCTAGCAGTGGTGAATTCTTCTTTGAGTGAGGAGGTTGTTCCTTTACCTCTTAAGGAGGCTTTGGTTCGCCCCCTCCTCATGAAGCCATTGCTGGACCCCACAATGCTGAATAATTTTTGTCCAGTATCTAACCTCCCCTTTTTGCGGAAGGTGATTGAGAAGGTGGTTGTGCAGCAGCTTCAGAGGACCTTGGATGAAGTGGATTATCTGGACCCTTTCCAGTCAGGGTTGAGACCTGGGTATGGTATGGAAATGGCATAGGTCACACTTTTGGATGATCTCTGGCATGGGCAGGATGGAGGTTGTGTGTCTATCTTTGCCTTACTTGACCTCTTGGTGGCTTTTAATACCATCGACCATGGTATCCTTCTGGACCGACTAAGAGGATTGGGGGTGGGCAGCATGGTGCTGTGCTGGTTCATCACCTTTCTACAGGGTCAGTTCCAGTTGGTGATTGGGGAGGAGAGATCCTGCCCTCAGCCCCTTCAATGTGGGGTGCCACAGGGGTCAGTGCTCTCCCCTCTCCTATTCAACATGTACATGAGACCACTGGGTGAACTCATCCGTTGCCATGGGGTGAGGTATCATCAGTATGCTGATGATACTCAGTTGCACCTCTGCTCCTAGCAAATAAAATGATGCTGTGGATGTACTATCCCAGTGTCTGGAGGCTGTGAGGGTCTGGATGGGGAACAACAACTTCAATTGAACCCTGGCAAGACTGACTGGCTTTGGGTTTTGACCCTCTCTGGTTCTAGGACTTTATCATCTTTGGTACTAGATGGAGTTGCACTGCCCCAAACAGACCCTCTACACAATCTGGGGGTCCTCCTGGACATGACTTCTGCTCAGTGAGCAGGAGGCAGTTGTGGCTAGAAGGGCCTTCGCACAACTTTGTATTGTGCACCAGTTGCGCCTGTTCCTAGATCAGGAAAACCTATTCATGGTCACTCATGCCCTGGTCATCTCCCAGTTACACTACTACAATGTGCTCTACATGGGGCTGCCCTTGAAGAGTATTCGGAAACTTCAGCTGGTGCAAAATGCAGCAGCACAAGCAGTTATGTGTGTTTCTCATAGAACACACGTTACACCCCTGCTTCATGAGCTGCATTGGTTACCAGTTTGTTTCTGGGACCAATTCAAGGTGCTGGTGTTGACTTTTAAAGCCCTGGGACCAAGTTATTTGAGGGACCACCTCTCCCTGATTTCATCTGCCTGTCCTACCAGATCCAGCAGAGAGGGTATGTTACAGGTTCTGTCGCCTAGGGAGCTACATTTGGCAGGCCCTAGGCAACAGGCCTTTTCTGCTGTGGCTCCTGCATTGTGGAATCTTCTCCCCCCTAAGGTGAGATTGGCCTCATCACTGTTGAGTTTCTGGAAGTCCCTCAAGGCTTGGTTATGCCAGCAGGCCTGAGGACCCCAGGGGACAGGTGAGCTAGTGAGATAGCTCCCTTATTTTTAACATCCTTCATCTTTTATTCTTTGTTTTTAAATATTTTTAATGTATTTATTGTTTTTAGCTCTTAGCTGCCCAGAGTTGCTTGTTTGTGAGATAGGTAGCTATAGGAATTTAATAAATAAATAAATAAGTAAGTAAGTAAATAAATAAATATTCATTCGTCCTGGTTGGGAGTACTGAACATCATCAACATATTAAATATGAGATGGGTGAGGGACCAGAGATGGGGAGGAGGGGAGGAAGAGACTCATATGTGCTGCCCTCAACTTAGAAAAATATATTTATTAATACAGTATGTTTATTAATATGACAATTAATAGATTAATATGGTCTATACATAATATCAATTGTATATTTACTTTTATTTTGTATTCTAAAAGAAAACAGCTTATTACGACACTCATTATTCATAACTGAGCTTTCAATAATAAATGTTTTAAAACATTTCATTCTGTGTATATTCTGGGTTCCCTGCTCCATTCAATCCTCCAACTGAGATTATAATTTCTTTGCACAGGCAGGCAAAATACACAACAGTGGGAGTAGCTGACTTCTGAGAAATCATGTACAAAATAATGTCTCTAATCAAACCATTAAGTTTTTTTTAAAAGGAAGATTTAGTATTTTCTGCTACTTTAATCATAGATGTTCTTTGATTATGAATGTGTTTTGATTAGTTCATTTTGGCACAGACACACAAACTATACTTACTTCCATATATTATGCTGGAGCTATTATTTGATCTTGATTGATGTGATGGAAAATATGCATCTGTTCAAATGTATTCATGTTAATTATACTATAAAATGGCTATTGCTATTTTATACATTATGATATGCTTCATTAAGGCTTGTTTATCCATGCAAACCACATATACACATACATACACAAGAATTCTACCTACTATGTATACTATATATATGTGACAACTCTTAGGAAGACATGCAATTAGAAGACATTTTTATTGTAGGATGTGTAATATCCACAGAGGAGAAAAGCTAGATAGGCCTGTCTTTCATGGGCCTTTCTAGGACTTTGTCTTAGTCACAGAAAGGGACTGAGTCTGATGGGCTGTTCAAAAAACAAGTTTGACTAACAGCTGTTAGTTTAACCCCAAACAGTCACGTGGCTATTTAGGGCTAAATCTAATTCTCATATGGTAAATGGTAAATTGGTTGGGTCAGCTGACTCAGTTTTCCTATTTGCACTAATCCCCTCATATGACTGAATTAAACATGTTCGACAAAGAGGATCTTTGTATTTCTCTTCCCCTGGTATGACCTCATTAAATGCTCAGGGAAGGCAGCTTATATAAAAGCAAATAAGAAAAGAAAAATGTATTTTTCATTAAAAAAGCTAAAAACATTTAAGAGCAAACCAGGATAAAACTACTTTTAACCTTGTAAATAGAATGGCAATCATAAATAAACTATATTGATATCAATACATGGATTTGTTGTTGCTTTACCAGAGTTATATCTTTATGGATTATATTTCTATTGTGCCTTTCCAGTCATAAAACACTGATGGATGCTAAGAATGTCACTATGTATGTGTGTGTGAGAGAGGCTGTGTGTGTGTGCATGTGTGTGTATATACACATACACAGTATACACACATGCATGCACATTTGTACATTTATGTTGGTTATGTAACACTATATATAAATAATACACACACACACACACTGTATATATGATTACAATACTGTAATATATATCTGAAGTATATCTATTAAAATCATATTAAAGCAACCAGCTTTTTAAAATATAAATAGAAGGGCTTGTCTCATGTACTCAATCAACACCTTGCCTGAAAGTGAGGCAAACTGCAAAGACCTCTTTCTGTGGTGGATCTTAATGTCAGAGAGGTATGTCACAGGAGAGGCAATCCTTCAGATAGGCCATGAGCCACTTACAATTTTAAACATTAACATCAACACCTTAAATTATGCCTGGAAAGAAATTAGCAACCAGTGTGGATCTCCAAACATGGCTGTTTTGTGCACTAATTAGCAAGCTAGCTGTCACATTTTGCAGCAGTTGAAGCTTTTGGATATTTTTCAAATAAAGGGCATTGCAATAGTCAAGTTATGTAACCATAGCATGGATAATTTATGTATATGATCTATGTTATTACTGTGCAGATCTTTGGGGTGGGGGTGTTGTTTTGATCAATATCTGAGGAAAAGAGTCCCTAACAGCTGCTTCATGAAGCAATGCAACCCTCTAAAACAGAAAGAGTCTCATTGCTTGGCTTCTAATTTGCCTACTTTCCCCATAACTTCCTCAGGCATTTGAAATGCCCTTTGATAGCATTTGATGTCAGAAAAAGATTTCTGCACACACACAGAGTGCAGCAAACACAAGCTTGTAGCAATCCTTGAAAAACAATCGAGCAATTGGAGCAATGAACGGCCACACTTCAGAAAGTATGTGGATTTATTCATTCAAACAAAAGTGGCTGTACAGTAGAAACTTCACATTGATGGCTACTTTCCATATGGAAGACAGCAACAGGAACAAACCTAGCAGATAACCGCAACAACTAGAACCAAGAGAAGTAGAAGAAATTCTGCACTGCTGGAACTTTCCAGGCTTTTGCAGATGAAGCAGGTTCTGGATGTTTGGGGAAATAAAACAGACCCTGCAAAATGGGAGACACGTCTCTCTATCCTTGAAGATCCTGTGTAGTGTTTTCACTTTTACTGACCATCAGGAGCAGTACATAACCTTTTTATTTGGAACTCACCAGGTGTATGTAGCTCCAGTTTTCTCTATGGGGTTCACACACTATTGGGAGTTGAACTTATGGACCCTTGCAGTTTAGGTGTACAGGAGTATGGCAATAGCTATGAAGGAAATATGTGACAACTCTTAGGAAGACATGAAATTAGCCCAGGAAAATGGGATAAAAAAAAGTTGTGACTGCCTTGCTCTTACTCTCCCTTTTGTATAAGAGGGACAAAAGAAATGCTGTCAGACTTTCACAGTTCTGTTGTAGTCTATATCAATTAAGTAAAAGTCTAGTATTTCTTGTGGTGTCTGCTTTCAGATCTACCCCAAAGAGTTAACATTAGATGACCATGTACAGTGCACTAGCTTTAGGAGCTATCCAGGTCCTGGTGCTGAACAATGCTGCAGAAAGGGATATACAGAGTCCATTTCTAGAGTGGCATCTACAATCCACCTTCCTTTTCTGAGGCTCTCAGACAAAAAGGTACAGATGTTATATTATGTGATTCCCTCATTTTACAAAGTTTTATATGACTTCCCTGAACTGCAAAAGTAAACATGTAAACCTGCAAATAATATCCAGAGCAAAACTGAGGGATTGGTGGTCTTCCAGCTTTGTTCAACTTTATCTTTTACCCACCCACCCTCACCACTGGCCATGCTGACAAGGAAGAATGAGAGTTCAATGTCTTCTGAAGGACCACAAATTCCCCATTCATGATTCGGAGTATTTGGGACTCTAGTTACTTCTGGGAATAAATAGTCAACCAATCTAAGCTGGTTAGCTTTTTATCAAGTCCATCAGGAAGTTTAAAAACACTACTGCACTGACTAATTACACAGGAACATAGAATCATAAAAACATGGAGTTGAAAGGGTTCATTCAGGTTACAAAATCCAACTCTCTACTCAGTACAGAAAGCCATCTCCAGACATATGGCTGTCCACTCTGCTTCAACACATTCATTGAAGGGAGGCCCATCATCTCTCTGGATAACTGGCTCCACTCTGAAATTACTTCTACTGTTAGGAATTTATACTAATATTAATGTTGCTAATATTACTAATATTCAACAGGAATCTCTCTTCCTGAAACTCTGAGGTGATAGAGAACAGGCTTCAACCTTCTTCTGTGTGACATTTTTTCAAGAAGCTGAAGAGTGCTACTGTATGCTTCAATAATTTTCTTCATGCTAAAACTACCTAGTTCCCTCACTCTCCCTTTATAGAATAGTCTCCAGCCTGTTTTCATCCTCACTATCTTTCTTTACACCTGATCCAATTTGTCTATTTTTAAAAAAATATAGTATGTTAAATTAGTCACAGTACTTGAAGCAGAAGCTGATTAGTTCAGAAAATAGTGGGATTATTTTTCCCTGCGACTTGCTAAAACTGCATTTGCTTGTTGACAGCCGTATCATATTACTGATCTATATTCAGCTTATGATCAACTACATTTCTGAGATCTAACTTAACGGGATGGAGTTTGTGACCAATTACAATTTCAATATAACAGCTCTGATGGATCAGGTCAATGGATTGTCCAGGCCATGCTTCTGTATCTCACAGTAGCTAACCAAAGAAGGGGAAAATTCAAATATGAGGGTCATAGCCCTTTTCCACTGTTGTTCCCTAGCAACCACTATTTAAGCTATGCTGCCTGTGACTCATGATTTGCTATATAACCATCAATACTACTAGTGATTGACAGCTGTATCCTCTATTAATTTATTTGGTCCCACTTTAAAGCCATTTGCGGAATGACAAAATCTGCTCTTCTGAAAGTCAAATGTGACTCTGTTCGGCTTTTTCAGCAACTTTCCATTACATGTTGAATGCAATAGATTATAGTCACTGTTCTAAATTTTTACAATAACAAATTTTGGTGAAGAATCTGAGCCAGTCCAGGATCATTTCCTCAGCCTCAAGTCCTTCACTAAAGTATATTTAACCTATATAGAAAATGTTACATGATTGTTATAACTGGAACATTAATCTATGCTTCTTTTGCAACTGATTTCATCTTCTGTGTGAGAATCTGAGCTCAATTTACCATGCATTAGTTGAAGTTACCTTGCTGCTAGGTTTGTATTTGCAATTCCTATCGAGACAATCAGGTATGTATATAAGAAGTACTGGATTTATATCTTGCCTTTCATCCAGCTCAAGGTGGCTTACACAAAGCCCCCTCCTTCTAGTTTTCCCCACAACAACAACCCTGTGAGGTAGGTTGGACTGAGAAAGAATGATTGGCCCAAAGTCCCATAGTGATCTCCTGTGGCTGAGGATGGTTTTCAATCAATGGTGGTCATCGCACACCGAGACACAGAGTATCTAACTTGTATTTGTAGGTACAAATATACATTCCTAAGAAATGTTGACATACATATAGCACAGATGTTCTGATCATTGAAAATATATGACAGTAGAACACTCTTACTTACATATACTAACTATTTAGTTCTGAACATAAAATAAACATTTTCAGTAGGAATTTCATTGCTCCTTTATATTTTTGAGCAACCTTGAAGGGATATGGAAAGATATGCAGATGATATCACCCTAATGGCAGAAAGTGAAGAGGAACTAAAGAACCTCTTGATGAGGGTGAAAGAGGAGAGTGCAAAAGCTGGCTTGAAACTCAACATTAAAAAAACTAAGATGATGGCATCTGGTCCCATCACTTCCTGGCAAATAGAAGGGGAAGAAATGGACACAGTGACAGATTTTATTTTCTTGGGCTCCAAGATCACTGCAGATGGTGACTGCAGCCATGAAATTAAAAGGCCCCTGCTCCTTGGGAGGAAAGCTATGGCAAACATAGACAGCATATTATATTAAAAAGCAGAGACATCACCTTGCTGACAAAGGTCCATATAATCAGAGCTATGGTTTTCCCAGTAATGATGTATGGCTGTGAGAGTTGGACCATAAAGAAGGCTGAGCACCAAAGAATTGATGCTTTCAAACTGTGGTGCTGGAGAAGACTCTTGAGAGTCCCTTGGACTGCAAGGAGGTCAAATCAGTCAATCCTACAGGAGATCAACCCTGACTGTTCATTGGAAGGACAGATACTGAAGCTGAAGCTCAAATACTTTGGCCACCTAATGCGAAGAGAGGACTCATTGGAAAAGACCCTGATGCTGGGAAAGACTGAAGGCAAAAGGAGAAAGGGATGGCAGAGGATGCAGTGGTTAGATAGCATCACTGATGCAACGAACATAAATCTGAGTAAACTCCGGGAGACAGTGGAGGACAGGAAGGCCTGGCGTGCTATGGTCCATGGGGTCACGAAAAGTCGGACATGACTTAACGACTGAACAACAACAACAATCTTCCCTGATGAACCTCTGCTCAGGTGGAAATAAATCTGTTCAGCTGCTGAAAAGACACATCACAAAATTTGGGGTGCAGGGCTGAGTGAGAGCATCACAAACATAACGTGGTACTGCCCTAAATGGGGGATGCAGTTTTCCTTTGGCCTTAGTTGTTCTGCCAAAGGCTAAAATTTTCTGGCACCCTGCCAAGCCTGGGTGCAACCTCATCCTGGGAAATATCAGCATTGTCTGCAATGGCCAGTCATCATAACTCCTCCATCAGATATGATTGCCTGGCATC
The DNA here is from genome assembly GCF_035149785.1 of Candoia aspera. Lineage (NCBI taxonomy): Eukaryota > Metazoa > Chordata > Lepidosauria > Squamata > Candoiidae > Candoia > Candoia aspera. Next base: position 58,054,963 of record NC_086158.1, on the reverse strand, counting down.
GCTAAGGCTTCAGGCCAGCTTAAAATCTAAAAAAAGAAAAAATCTTTTTTATCATATCATTTCTTATATTCCTTACCCATCATCCTCTCTCTCTGATAACTTACTGTTTTACAAAGCTTTGTGTGTGCATGTATCAAATACAGATTGAGGAACAGGGGAAGAATGGAGAAAAAATGGTAAGAAAACCTATCTAATACTTTAAGGACCAAGGAGATATGAATGCATATCTTCTGTCAGGCAGTAAAAAATAAATCCAAAATCCAGACTTATGCTGAGTAAGTTTTATTTCAGAAAATAGTATTTGCCACATTAAAAAGGAGGAAATCTCTCTTCCCTCTTTCTGAATCCCCCTTTCTTAAATTTTGAAAAGAAGATATTAAAATGCACATAAACGTTAATCCAAAAGGTTTGTTGCATATAAGTGTATAGTCATGGCAGAATAGATTGAATCAGTGTCTTTGAATGCCCATGAATGAAGTACGATAGACACCACACTGCTACATATTGATTCTCCAATAGTCCATGTTGTAAACATATCAATCCAGTTTGTCTCCAGAGCTAGAGATCAATAAAGCTTGTACGGCAGCAAAATATGTTGTCAGTTCCAAATGTATATGAAGCTTGTCTTTAGGGCTGTTTTTCATAGGGGAGACTGACTTCCTTAACTAACATAGTCAAGAGCCCAGCTTAGGAATGGACATGTTCCTGGTGGCAGGAGCCTGCATTTAACATTTTTAGGGAGCCTGTGGGCTATGGGTGCAGAGCTGTGTAATTCTGCTGGGCAGGACTTTTCTTCCCTAGATTTTAAGGGGATTTTTAAGAAGCACATGAAGCCTGTTTTTAGGGCTCTAACTACAGATTTCATGTATTTTCTGCCCCAAAATGACAGAAAATCATGCTGATTTTCAGTAACTATGGTCAGAGAAGAGTATGAATGGAACCCAAGAGTCTTGGAGACTGCAGACAGCCCTCTTGTTGTTTATTCGTTTAGTCGCTTCCGACTCTTCGTGACTTCATGGACCAGCCCACGCCAGAGCTTCCTGTCGGTCGTCAACACCCCCAGCTCCCCCAGGGACGAGTCCGTCACCTCTAGAATATCATCCATCCATCTTGCCCTTGGTCGGCCCCTCTTCCTTTTGCCTTCCACTCTCCCTACCATGAAAATCCAGCCATTATGGCTACAAGTTATTTTTAACCATCCATCATCTCTATATATGTGATTTGACAATGCAATTCTATGCATGTCTACTCAGAAGTACAAACAAGGTACTAGCCTTAAAAACTGAAAAACGTGTGATCAATTTGGTCAAGAGTTCACAATTTTGGGGGGCCAGGGACACATTTGGAATTTTGAGAGAGTGTCTTGGGCACCCTCATGACATGAATGTTATGGGAGGCCTGCCTATTCATAAACTGTCTGTCATGGTAGGCAGCTAGTAGGGATGTACATGTTGGACACTTTACTCAGATTAGGTGACATGCCTCTGTGAGACACACAGGTGACATAATTGTCCTGTTGAGAGGCTTTGTGTCACTCCATCTCCTACCATGATTCCAGGAGCAACATAAACTGTGAAGTGAAGCAATGTAACTATTTTGCTTTTAGAAAGGGGAAGAGGGAATCTTCAGAGGATGCTCTGAACAAATATTTGTTGCAATGAAGCTCCTTGGAAGCTTTATAGTGTCATAATGGCCAGTCACAAAACATTAATTCATCAGAAGTATACTTAGCCCATAAGATGCTCTTTATCATGCCAGTAGGATTTTTGCATGGCCCAAAATCATTACTGCAAATAAATACATTGTTAGAGGCTGGTGTTATGCCTTTCACCATGCCAGCTTCCTATAATTTTTTTTAATGAAATGAATCTTTTTAAAAAAGAGATGGAGCTAGAAGCCTGGTAGGCACCAAAGGAGGTATCTCACAATGAATATATGCTTCATGAAAAAGGAAAGACCCTACTAGTTATCACCTAATCAGCCTCTTAAATGTAATTAATAAAATGTAGACTAAACATCTGTTAGAGAAATGTTATGATTGGACAGAAGACAATAATGTTCTAGCAGAAGAACAAGTAGGATTTAGGCCAGGAAGATCTACTAAAGACTAGGCAATGATATTATAATACTTAGTAGAAAAATATCTTTGTGGATCTAAAGGCACGCTGTATGCAGCTTTTATAGATCTTAGACTTGCCTGTGATTCTGTATCTAGAGAGATACTGGAAAAAACTGGTTACCAATATTGATAAAACATTACAACAACTAGTATATAAATATTATAACAATCCTAACTTGAGGGTTAGGTATGGTTCCCAATAACAAGTAACAGATTTGATTAGTACAGTACCAGGAGTAAAGCAAGGTTGCATCCTTGTTCCATTATTTTTCTATTTTTTATAAACACAAGTACACAATACTTTAATAAAACTAACTTTCATGGCATAGCTATTGTATGGTGCACAACAAGGGTTTACACTGTTGCAACAGAGATGGTACAATCTGAGTTTTTAAGAGCAATTATGCAAGTTTCTTAATGTGTGCCCTGATGTCATGCCCTGTATCAGATGAAGGCTGATACAGGAAGATTCCTTACCTGGAGAGACAATGCCCTGTGACTCTGGACACACAGAAATGACAGAGCATGTGCTTCCCCAGTGCCTGTATTACAGAGACATTCGTATTAGCCTCAACTCACCATTACTGCATAAATACCCAGGTGCACAGGACAATTCTACAACTCCCTGCTGCTTTCAGATACCAACCCTGCTACAACATACATTGCCCAGGTTTTGTGCAGCAGCACTTAAAATTCGTCAGATGATGACCTCTGCCATAAACTAGACTTAATGAACATCTAGTTCACCATACTAGAGTGCTCTGTAATTTGATCGTTTTCCACATACCAACTTTTATGCTCCCTTACACCCATCTAATGCTCCTACCCCTCCTTTTAGTTTCTTTTAGACTCTTGGTTTTTTATACACTGTATACTTTGTTTTAATTTATTTTTATATCTTCTAGCTTTTCATAATTTTTATTTTTAGACTCTGATGTAACTTCTATGTTTTAATTGACTGTACCCCACCCTCCTTACGCTAGTCTATGATTGTAATAAAGATTTGAATCGATTTGATCTGATTTGATTTGAATGTGTGCCCAACAGAGCTTTAAGATTAGAACTGGATTATCACAAGGACAAAGACTCATTTTTGGATTTTCTTCTTTGATTACTGGCTGGAATTAATATTTATTCCAACAGAGGTGATTCCTCTGATAACTTTCAATCTACATGGAAGATACATATCAAAATAAAATTGGCTCTTTATTGGCTTCTCTTGTAAGGCATTACAAAGAATGGGATATGATCAAGCAAAAAAAAAAGTACTGGAGAGAATTTTAGACATTGGATGGCACTATGGCACTCATGCAATATAAGTCTAAGAAGTGTATCTTCAGGACTATTCCAGCTGATTATTGCCAATTCCTTAATAAATTATAGACATCACCAAGAATTTGCCCTAGCCAGACTTGATGCTCTACCTTCACCTGTCACTGATGGCAAATACCAAAAGATACCCTACCATGAGTGCCTCTGTCTGTGTAATTCCACACTGGAGAAGATGCATGACAGGTTCTACTAAACAATACGTGTTTTTGACACAACAACTGCATCTCAAATTTTATATGGAGCTCCAATTTGGATTACAGTTGTCAACAGTAATATAACCCAACTGCAGGTGAAATGTTTAAGATCTCTTTTAAATATTCCAAGTTGTATTCCAAACTGTTATTCTCCTGGAAACTGGGCAATGCCCTTTGAGAACAAAAGCTCGGCTAAGTATTATTCACTTTTGGCTGTGTGTGTGTGTGTAAACATGGGGGTCCATTCACCGGAGCCAAAGGCCTGGGAAAACAGCCAGTTTTTCAAGACCATCTGGAATGTCATTGGTTAGAAGCCAAATGGATCTCAGAGGGAGCTCATTCCAGAGGGCAGGTGCTGCAACAGAGAAGGGGCGCTTCCTGAAGCCCCAAAAATGACAGTCTGATTGAAGGGACCCAGAGCACGCCCACTGTTCTGGATCGTACTGGATGGGCAGAAACCATGGAAGATGGGCAATCCCTCGTATAGCCAGTCCTATGCCATGTAGGCCTTTATAGATAATAGCCAGCACCTTGAATTGCAACCCGAAGCACACTGGCAGCCAGCGCAGTTTAAGAGGAAGAGGAGAAAGTTGGGGGGTGAAAGAGTGTGTTGCCTTTAACTTTGGTTCTATCCATCCAAGGTATGGACTTTTCTCATTATCAATATCCCAAAAAACGATTAACCAGACTTGTGGATGTACTTCTGAATATACACGTATAGAGCTGTAGTAGAAAAAAAACGATACAAACTGATTAAGTCACCCGTGAGGAACCATGCCCCAAGACTGTCCTCTCAGAAATAAATCCCTCTGGATTCAACGGACTTCGTGAATATTCCGGCTTTATTTAATGTCAAAGATCAGCAATTCCCCTTCATTTTTCCTTGTTTTGTAAAATGGGCAATATTTCAAACCTTTACTGTGCCGGTTAATCTTGAATAGAAAAGTTAATCGTAGTTTTCGCATTCACCAAGCACTTTTTTCCCTACTCTGAGACTGTATATACTGGAAAAAAGTAGCACAAAAGCAAAACCACCTCCTCCCTCCCACATTTTCTAACACGGGGGTTGACGGGGAAGTACAACGCCGCTTAACCCTACTGCTCCTGGATGAAGCCTCCTTCTTAACCTATCTACCCGATGCCTCCTTCCCGCTTCCCTGCGTCAGCGCCACGACGGCCTGCCCAGATCCAAAGAAAGGAAGGACGCAGCGCCTTGCGTTCGGCGCAAGAAATCTCGCTTTCGCACATGCTCCAATAGAAGCCCGGGCATGTGCAGTAGCCTTGCACAGGCTGCTGAGGGATCCCTCCTAGAGCCCGCCTCAAACCTCGCCCTCTCCGCCTGCATCCAGGTACAAGTGGCGCCAGTTGGGCGCGATCGGGGCGGAGGAAAAGTGGCATTTCCGGGTGCCGCTCCGCAGGACACCCTGACAGAGAGAGGGAAGATGAGTGGCTCCGAGGGGGAGAGACAGTTGGAGCTAATCAGCAGCCTGAAAGAGCAAGGTAAGGTTCAAAGGCAAGGCAGCCGCCGGTCTTGGCCGAGCGGTCCGCGTCAGGCAGCGCCTAGGAGCGGCGCAAGAAGAGGAGCGCGGGCAGGCTTGGGAGCGGCGCTTTCCCTTCTGCTGTCGCGCGTTCCCCGATTTTTGGGGGCGCCGCAGAAAAGGGAACAAAAACGACCGCCAAGCCGCCCTTCTGTAGGCAAACGGTCCCCTTGCTGCGGAACGGCCTGACGCCGGAGGAGCGGCTGAAGCGAATGTCAGAATGCAGGCAGCCGAGAGTCTGGTGACCAGCCTCTGAGGGCGGGGTGTCACCTCAGTGGCAGCAGACTTTGATCCCATGTCAAAACAGCTGTTCAGGAGGCGTCCGCAGTGACCACCGTGCTCGGAAGCAGAAGCCTGCTGAACACATGTGGTCCACCCGTATTTCTTACTCCTTTCTTGATGGTTTCTTAATTTTCTTTTATTTTGCCTGGCTTGGGTGCTCTCTCTGTTCACATGGGCCCATGCTGCAGGAAAATGTGCAGTCCACCCACTTACCTTTCTGACCGATTGAACTAACAAATCGGTCTTAATTTACTTACTCAGTCAAGACTTCCTCATCAGCTTCAGCTGAATTATTTGTTGTGCCAGCTGGCATTGCAGTAATAACAGATTCTAGTCCATTGGTGGATTTTGGAAGGAAGGGCAGGATGAAATCCTATAGCATCAAGAGACGCCTTCTCCCTTACCTGAGAAGAAGTCTTTCCTCTCTCATTATGAAACTAAAACCCTTCACAGCCCGTCACAAAAGAAAGTCCAAGGAAATTACTTAAAATAAAATAGAACTGGATGTATTTAGAATTTGCTTCAAAAATTAGCACCTCAGTAGATACACATTCCTGGATAGGAAATTAAATTTGACTCACAACTTAGGGCTTAGCAAGTTTTGTGCTTGAGCGATCCGGCCTTTGATGCTTTGGGCTACAACTCTGAAAATACAGCATCCTAACCTGGGAATTTAGGGAACTGGCAGACCCATAAGGGAGCTCAGACGTGCAATGCCCACTCAGTGACAAAATAAAAGGTGTGACTGCAGACCCGCTGATCTTTCTTCCATCTCAGATGATTTGTGAGGATAGCACTGGAAAGGAATGGAGAGAAATTATGCTCTCCTTAAAAAAGAAGGCAGAGTAAAAAATGAGATAAACTCCCCAATAGAATTTCAGCATTTATTCTTATTTCGTGCTGTCCTGTGCAAGTTAAGATCTTTTTAGGCAACTCTTCAAGGCATAACAACTCTATGAGTTTCAGTTAGCCCATTCTGACTTGATGCCATGTTGTTGTCTTCTTGGCCAACTGTGTATCTGCTGATGGCACTTAACAGGAACAGAATTCATTCAGCAGGTGAAACAGATGTAGCATACCAATGATGGGAACTGTTTTTGGCCTAAAATCTTAATTAATCCTAGGCCAAGCACTGACGTGAACTTCATACAAAATCTTACACAGTTATACACTGTCTCTTACTCTCTGACTCATACATGAAGATTTCCTAGACCCACATTCTCAGCTGATCCTATGTAAACCTGCAGGTGGAGGGGCAACTTCCCTTCCCAATACACCAGCAGGCTCTCTTTTTAGTGCTGGGAAGATTGGAGATAAACCTTTTCTATTTTGTTAGCACTGAAAGAGAGGTCCCTTTTCTAAACTCTGGGGCAGGGGGAAAGGCATAACTTGGGAGTTGCTGTCAGTACAGGAGGAGAAGAGAAGACAGGTCCTTTCCTTACTCTAAAAAGTTGTAAAAAGGTTTATCTCCAATGGCTTGAACTGAACCGTGATCTTTTGCACGCAAACTAATTGGTGTTCTTCTAAGCTACAACCTAGAGCAAATTCAAACAAAATAGTTGCCATAATGGGTGTGGCCGAGAATAAAACTCCCATTTATCAGAAAACAAGGAAAATACTGGGCTGAAGCCACCCATCATTTTCTTTTTAAGCATTTCTCTGTGGTTTTGGTCAGGCATAGAGACATTGTTTTAATTGGGTACTTTGCTTTGTAGCATGCCAGCCTTCATTTCAACAGTAATTCAGCATTCTGCATCAAATGAGATGCTCTATCTTCAACATACTTTTTTTCTGGGAACCTTGGGGTTTCTATGCTGATTTTGTACATGGATGGAGTTGTACATCAACTGGTTATTAATAAATAGAATATAATCTAATACAGAAGTTGTGACCTGAAAGATTTCCAAATGTGAGCTCTTTATTGTGATAAAGTAATGAATTAAGTAGAATAAAAACTCTAGTCAGTTAAATCTCTTCTCAAGGAAGCTGCTTAAAGGTACTACTCTAACCTTACCCCTAGTGAGGCATTCAGTCTGAATATGTATGGCCCAAAGGAGGGAGGGGCTGGGGACATGTACGTATATCCCACCAAAGTGTTCTTCCACTCCTGATCTCTGAGTCTTTATGTATTATATTTTTAATCTAACAAGAATAAAAATAAGAAAAGCTATTAAAACTAAAATGACAATATACAGTACATAAAAATAGCACAAGTTTAAAAAGGTAAAAGACTATTCCACTCCTGCCTACATACCTTATAATTGTTATCTTGTACTGGCTGTTGGTAAGGTGTCAAGCCCAGTTACACACATTAGCAAGAAAGCCCATTTGCTTGTGGTCCCACCAGCACATTTACCTTGAGTGCAGTGGCTAGGGGGTACATCTTATCAGTGGCAACACCTCAGTTATGGAACTTTTTCCCAAGGAAAGTATGGTGGTCCGCCATACTGGCTTCTTCAGATGACAAGGCATATCTATTTACCCACTAATGATCAGCTGCTCTAGGACCAGCTTGCTCTTTCCATTACGTTTTTAAAATGAACATTATTTTAATCCTTGTGTTGATATTCTTTTTGTTCAGGACTGGTGGCTTTTTTTAACAGATTATATTGAAGATTTTTAAAAAATAAGCTGAATGTCTTTCAAGGAAAAAAATGGGATAATAATAATGCTCCTCTCCCCCATGATTGAACTTGATTGAATCTCCCCATGACTGATCACAAGTAATGCTGTGTGATTATTTTTAGAATACTGTCCAACATATGGATAGCTAGCAGGAAAACAAGGAACAAAACATGTGTCATGACATCATGATACAAAACTCACAACTTACATAGTTGTGGACAATATTGTGACACAAGTTCATAGTAGTAGTGTAGAGAGTAAAGAAGATGACCCTGACAGAGATACGTGGTTAAGGCACCAGGGTAGAAACCGGGAGACTGAGAGTTCTAGTCCCACCGTAGGGGTGAAAGCTGACTGGGTGACTTTGGGCCAGTCATGCTCTCTCAGCTCACCTCACCTCACAGGGTTGTTGTTGTGGGGAAAATAGGAGGAGAAAGGAGTATTAGATATGTTTGTCACCTTGAGTTATTTATAAAAATAATAAAGGTGGGATAAAAAAAATCTAAAAAAAAGCAACAAGGGGAAAAACATGGCTTAAGACCAAAACAAGAAGAAGGCATGTGCAAAAGACGCAGGCAGACACCTCCCAAATTCACATGACTATAAGTGGGTCAGGGGGTAAAACACAGACTTGCAAGGTTATGTTATAATAGTCAATATTAATAAAAGAAGTTTTAGCTGAGTAGAGTTGATTTCTTAGTTTGGTCTACATAGTGGACTGACAGGCAGCTTCTGTGTCATGATATCCCCATGTGCCTGTCATTTTGACACAATCTCAGTTGTCAGCCCATACTTATGGTGTGTATGTAATGGGATTGAGTAGAATTAATGATGTGACCCTGGTCAAACACAGTTTTTATCACTTGAATATCTTACTAGGACTATTGTCAAAAAAGCACTGTCACACGTTCCATATATTTATGGAAAATGTACCATGTGGTGCTCTCCAGATATATCAGAATACACAGCATAAATAATCCAGAATGGCTGATAGTAGATCTCTTTTCAGACATCTTGCTTGATATATGGATATTGGGTTTCAGTAGAATGCATTGGGAACACAGTTAGCAAGGCCTGTTCTTGTCCCACCTATAGCTGGATATCGAAGGGACCTATCATTTCAACCCTGGTACACATTTGTGGTCTTACATACAGAACAGAATACACAGAGTTGAATTGAAAAGACTTGGTACCATCTCTATGATGAAGTAATAAAGTGTCATTTCAGTTCAGGTAACAAGGATCACTTCAGTTCCCACCCTGACTTGAAAGATAAAAATCGACCAAAAAAAAAGTGGATTTCTAAGATGCAGAGTTTTTTTTTATTGAAATTGGGTGTTTAAATATAAATTGAATTTTAATATTTTCTTGAAGCATTGTATAAAAAGTGAATCTAGCTCAAACCTATCATCATAAATAGAAACTGTTGCTTCTATTATATTGTATGAACTTGCTTGTTAACAGCAGTGTATGGAGGCAAGAGATAACATATCTGATCAGTCCTAATCTGTTGATATGGTATGAGCACAGCGCACAATCAAGTCCTAACCCTTCTTTAAAGTTGCAAAGATGAAGGAGGTCAGTGAAAAAAAAGGATATGTAGAGAAGATACAGAGGACGGAGGAGCCTCTATAAATGCAAGAGACAAAAGAGGGAAAGAACAGAAAGTGAAGGAAAAAATGAACAGAACTTCATTCAGTTCTGCAATATGTATTCTAAGTATCTTCCATTGACTGTTGAAGAGAACACCTGTCTAGCAGACACTAAAAGCATTTTTGTCCAAGAATACTGTATGAAGTTCCTATCACTGGAGACCACTGAAATGATAATCTAACTTCTAACAGCAAAAGTCTCTTCTGTTAGTGGGGAAAGATTTTGTTCTTTTTTTAGAATTTAGACTAATTCATTCTAAGGTGAGAAAAAAGACCAGATCTGAAAAGCCAGAAATCTTGTATTTCTTTGTCTGACTATGAACGCAAAATTGAAGAAGAAAACTATTAACTGTACCAGCCTGATACTGGTACTGCCTTTATTTCCAAATGCCGCATTTAGACTTAATCAGAAATATATGACAGTGTTGATGAAATGTTAGCCTTGTCTCAGCCTCTGGTGAGTAAAAGAAGTCTGCAAAACATTCTGTGAATGCACAATGTTCTGTGCGTGGATCAGGGGGTATCTGTGATGTGAAGAAGTCATGCTTTATTCATATACAGATGTGGAGCATACAGTATTTGTTCTGACAGATGTTCCAAGGTGGGTGCAGTAGGGAAACAGAAAGCTTGCCTGCACATCATTGGAGGGGTGGGGTGGGTGCAGGGCAATAGCTGGGAAAGAATGTTTTACTGAAGAGGTAAGCGATGTGGAATGTGTGGATGCAGACCACTGATGGAAGGAGAAAAGGAATGTGCCTGGTGGCAGACAGACAGGGTGCCTGGAGGTGGGTGGCCACAGGGTGAAGGAAGGAGCAGGGAAAACTGGATGAAGTGTGCAGGTGTGTCCTGACTGAATTCAAGTGGGTCAGCTGCTAAGGAAGGTGAAAGGGAGGAAGGCACTGGGAAGATCAGTGAGAAGGTTAGCATCCAGATCATGTGGTAGAGGGGAGAGTGAGGGAGACACACAGTAGTCTTACATGCCAAATAAAGAAGTATAACAGTACAATTTAAAATCCAGCATGATTGTCTGCAGCTAGGAATTTTCATGCACACACAAAAGATTCCACATTCTACATCTAAACATGTACTACCATGTTTCCAGTTCATGTAAACATGGAGAAAGCCAGTTTGGTCTAGTGGTTAAGGCACCAGGCTAGAAACCAGGAGACTGAAAGTTCTAGTCCCACCGTAGGGGTGAAAGCCGGCCGGGTGACCTTGGGCCAGTCACGCTCTCTCAGCCCAACTCACCTCACTAGGTTGTTGTTGGGGGAATATAGGAGGAGGAAGGAGTACTAGGTATGTTTGCTGTCTTGAGTTATTTATAAAAAAAATAAATAAAGGCAGGATAGAAAATAAATATAAATAAATAACTAAAGACATCCCACTGCAATCCCGCTATACTTCCAGAAACTGACTCTTCGCTAACATCAACAACACAGATTAGAAGAGCTGCTTCGCACTTTCTGCATGTTGAAATTTGTACATGCAGGCATCACTTGAACAGGGCTATTATTTTGTTTGTTTGTTGAAGAAAAAATATGCAGAATAAACAAGTGTAATATTGCACTTTGAAATCTGGTTTTGTTATAGTCCCCCTTTGTCTTCTATCAAAGGGGACTCCAAATATTACTGAACGGCAACATCTTGCTTTCCTCATTATTAAGCATATTGGCTATGGCTGCTGGAAACTATCATTCAGAACTGGAGCTCCAGAGGTTCCCTATTCTTGTCCAAACCTATAACAACAAAGTTAGCCTTCAACCATCCATCAGTAATTGAAACTGGAATTGTTTCATTTCTTAATTATTTTACAAAAAAGCATGTATCTGCTTCAGTACTAAATAAAATTAAAATCATGATCCAAAAAAAAATAATCTGAAAAATTCCCAATAAATAATTTCTTTTTTCATTCTAAAAAATGAAAGTTATATCTAGCATGTAGTAAGATTGTGTCAGACAATAATACACTATTTTAGTAAAGAATTATTAAAAAGTATCCTCTTTATAGTGATTTCAATAATTAAAAATGACTGAGGAGTTATTTAAATCAGTCTGATTTAAATTAAATATGCCCTGTGCTGAACAGGTATCTTTATTTTTTTTCTATAAAAATGAATTGATAGATACCATGTAAAACAATATTTCCCCAGCCTGATGAATTCCAGAAGTGTTAGACTACATGCTGGAAATTGTAGGCACACTTGGAGGCACGCTCAGAGGGTAGCAGATTGAGGAAGGCTGAATTCAACATATGACATTGCCTCCACCACTCCCCCCCCCCATTTTAATTATGGGCATTTCACTAGGCTAGTAATTGATCTGATGAATCAATAAAGTGAACTGCAGTTTCCTTAAGGGAGTACTCTTGGGAATTATAATAAACAAGGAGGAAGATGGCAATAACTTAACAAAAGTATATAGGATTCAAGTTATTTAGAACAGTATATATTAGAATGGTGCCCACTTTAAGAAGGCTTTAAGAAGATGAAAAGAGAATTGGTCATTGATATAATTTACCTTCTGCATAAAAATCCTATTGTCTTCAAATGCAAACCTTTGAAGACTGCATTAGTCCAGTGTCAAAAATGTGAGAAGCTGAAGGCATTTCTTAAATGATGTTTGAATATTTATTCTGGCATCACTAATTCCATTTGTTGGAATGTGGGATATGGTATAACACCTTAATGATTTTGCTTTGTTTTTCCTATAAAATCCAAAGTGATCTTTGTAGCAAGTCTGCTGCTTTGGTTGATCTTGCTATTAACCCATATGAAAAAAAAACCCCAACAACAACTGGATAGGAAGGAACTAAGCATATTGTTAGAATGTTATTTATTGTTAGAACTTTGTTTCAAATGTTTTTTCCTGCTTTTTCAGCTGACAAACTTCATTTTAAATCTAAGAGAGAGAAGCTAAGAAGCTTACCCCATATAGCAGTGTTTCTCAACCTTGGCAACTTTAAGATGTGTGGACTTCAATTCCCAGAATTCCCCAGCCAGCAAGGGGAATGTCATACAGACACTTATTTTATATCCCCAAGTAATTTTTTTGCTTTCCCCCAATAAGCAGAATTCTTGAGCTCTGCAAATAGTATACATTGGAGATGATGGAGATGATATATTGATGATGGGGACAATCAATACTGAGGCAATAGTGGTTAGCAAAAAAATTAAAGACCCCAACTCCCCATACCACAGTCTCCATCTGAATCCTACTCCTTCTCTGCATGTTTGCTACTTGCAAAACAAAATTAAAAATCTTATATGCAAGGGCAGATCATAACATCATAACAAGTTTGATTCTAAATGTCACAGGTGAGAAAAGAGGAAGAGATATGGGACAGTTGTTTTGAAGCCATGTACATGTGAGAGTACGACCTGTGTAGGGGATGTGCAACAGCCAACCGCCAACATCCTTGTGCCTCTTGGCTCCATTCTGCCACTCCACTTTGCAGGGGGGTGAGATTTTTTATAAGCAGAGGAACTGGAGAGAAATATTAAGAAGCCCTCTCTTCATGCATGGTGTTCCCAGTCCAGATTGGGCCACGGTGATCTTATACTAAACCAAATAAAAACCAGAAGGTCTACTCCACTGTTTGCATTTTCCTTACCATATAGTTTAGTGAAGACAACAGTTTGCAGATTGCATTGTCCGGTTTCATGTATGTCTAAAATTCAGATTTCATCCTAAGATGATTATTTGTACATTGTTTGGAGTGTATATTAATTATACACTCTTCTAAGTATGTTATGGGCGGGACTGTATCAAAAAAGAAGGACAAAGATAAATCAGAAAGACAGTACAGAAACGGTATTGGATTTGGTGACAACATTCATGGGAAACGCTTCTCCTGAACTCCACAAAACCCTTTATAATAATATCTCAATGCGTTATAGGAGCACATACTCACATGCACACAGTCACATCATTTCTCAGCCTTTGATTACCTTTATATGTTATGTTTATGTGTTATTAGTTTCAGTGTTATATTTTTCATAGAAGTTATTTTTCTATGTACTTACTAATTACATGCAGTATTATACCAGCTTCTAAGACTCCTGGTAGTTTATTTTACATATCAAAAACAAGATTAAAACAATTGACTATTAAATACAGATGGTTATTCAGGAGTCATACAAAAAAGCCACCTAATCTCTTAATGTCTGCTTGAACAGTACCATCTAAATTGTCTTGCAGAAAGCTGATGGAGAGGGTACCAGGTGTGCCTAGGTGGCAAGGGGTTCTAGAGTTTGGAGGCTACAGAACAAAAGACCTTTCTTTGGGCCTACATCCCCTTGAGATGACATTTAGGATCTCTTCTCTACATGAGTGCATGGGCTAGGCAGATTCAATGTAAAGGAGATCTCTAGGTACCCTGGAGCCAAGCCTTGTAAATCAAAACCAGCACTTTCTGTTGGACTCAGACACCTATTAGCAACCAGTAGACCAGAGAAGTGTCATGAGTGCCGTTGAGCTGAAGACATCAGCGCAATGGCACACATGACAATAACGAGGAAACAGGGGAAGGGGCTCAAGATAAGCAGCCATCAACTCACAAAGACGAAAGAAGAAGATACAATGGCTAAGCGGATCGCGAGGCACACCCAAGCTGTTAGCGCTAGCGCAACGGAGATCGCCCAGCTGACAGCAATCACCGGATGAATAGGGAAACCGATGATGGGCGATCCCGGAGCGCCAGCGGGGCCTCGCAACCCCTCACCTACCGGCAAGACCGCATGTGGGACAAAGGGGGGGTGACGTAACCTCGAGTGAGGGGGCGCTGACCGGCGCGGGGTATTTAAACCCCGCACCGGCGCGCTCCTGTCACTCTCAGCTTTTTTCTATAACTGTAACTACGCTATGAATAAACCAGAGCCTGCTTCAACTGAACCAGTGTCTGTGTGTTACTCAGCGGTAGGCAGTGCATGACAAGAAGAGATACAATATATAGTAACAGTCACCCACTAATAACCCAACTACTGCATTTCAGACCTGCAGCTTCTGAATCATTTTCAAAGGCATCCCCAGGTGAATATTTTACTGTAATCTAAACACAGGATAAGGGCATGAGTCATTGTCACTAAGGCATCCCTGTGTTGCACCAACCAGAGTTGTGTGAAGCCACCACTGGCCATAGTTTCACCTGCTTTTGCTGCAAGCTGCAACTCCAGGAGGACCCCCAAATTGTGGATCTGCTTATTCATTCAGAGTCCTAATATGACTTTCTTGAGCTAGGATGTTTCTGGACAAACAGTAATTCTGTTTTCCAGGAGTTTAGACTGAGCTTGTTTGTACCAGTGGTCTCCTGATGCTGGGTTAAGACTTCCACAGTATCTCTAGTTTGGTCAGGGATTTGCAATTGAGTATTGCCAGTATACATACAATTCTTTACAGGTTTCAAAAATCCTTTAAACAAAGAAAATATTTGTTAATGTTTATGTGATGCGCTTTTATTACAAATGTCTGAGGAATGGGGAGGACCATGATTCTAAAACTCCTGTGGAATTTGAAGGTAGGTTTCTCTTTTTGAGCTATTTCCCCTGTTTCAGTTCAACCATTTAAGAATTTGGCAGGACTTTTATAGAGGCAACTCCTCTATTTAAGCTACATTATTTCTATGTAATGTATCCCTCCAGCTCCTCTTTACTGTACATGCTGTGTCACCTCCTGACAAATAGTTTCCCCAATCTGTTATCCAAACCCTTCCACATTTATCGTTCCACATATATTATCATCCCTCCTTTCAAGATCTTGTCATAGGGATCAGTGGACAAAGCTTGGGCTTTAATTAAGCTGACTTAATTTTTTAAAAAAGAGGAAATTTTAGGAATTGGTGGCTAGTGATATTTCCATATACAGCTCCATGCCCCATGCCTACATTTCAGCATAAAATTGGACCCAATATTTTTCCTCTATTTACAGCTGCTCACATACTGAGCCAACAACAGCCTCTGTTGAATTAATCATATTACTAGAGTGACCAGCTGTCACAAAATCTGAGTGTAAGCAGCTGATTTTAACCGTGGTCCTTGGAAAATCCTCTGTGGATGATGTGATTCCTCCAGAGGTATATAAGTTGAATGATTCCTGTTGGTTCCCTGTCCTGACTAGACTTTTTCAGAAATAGATAAAGCATGTGTTGTACCTCCCTACTGGAAACAAAGTATAATATATCCAATCTTCAGAAGGGTAATGGGCAGGAATCTGCCAATTATCATCCAATTAATCTGCTAGATACTTCCTCTAAACTTTTTGCCAGACATCTTCTGAATAAATTAGAAGATTGGGGGGAAGAAACATTTTTTTCCCATCCAGAACAGGTAGGGTTTCAAAAAGGACAGAGCACATTAGATCACTGTGCCATGAAGGCCCTTATTGTGAAATATACCAACAAACTTACAAAGCAACTCTATGTCATTTTTATTGACCTTATCTCTGCCTTTGATTCAATTGACAGGTCTTGCCTATGGGACAAACTAGCTAGGACAGACACTGATAGACGCTTTCTCAAACTAATAATTGAACTACATACCAACATTGCAGCCAGAGTAAGAATGGGCCCACAAGGGTCCTTGTCAGACCCTATTTTACTGGAGAGAGAAGTCAAACAAGGCTGTTTACTTGCTCCTTTCTTATTTAACTTTAGATTAATAATATTGTAGTAGGATCAGTGGAGTCATTGATGAAGTCACAAAGTTGTTTCTCCCCCTCACTTAATGTATAGAAAATATCAGTGTTAATGTATGCTGATGGCATGGCTCTTATTTCCTGTAGTGAGATTGGCCTTAGAAGATTATTGGCCAGACTAGCTGATTATTGTGAAAGGGAAAAAGTGAGGATAAATTATAATAAAACAAAGGTAGTGGTTTCTGGCAGAAGTAATACTAAACACAGAGTGCAAATTGATGCCCAACAAATAGAGCAATGCCCCTCTTTTAAATACCTGGGCATCACCTTTCATAAATCCCTTATATGGAAAACACATTTAACTACTGTCTTAATAACTGCTTAAGATACAATGGGCACTATTCAGAAGTTTTTCTATTCTAAAGGAAGGCAACTGGTAGCACTTGCATTTAAAATATTCCAAGGCAAGGTGATAGCCTAGATGTTGTATGGAGCTGAGATCTGGTGGTGGGATGAGAAGGTTATTGTCCAATTGGAAGTAGTCCAAAATAACTTCATAAGGAAGATCTTGGGCTTCTCCCAGGGCACCGCATTGCTTATTTAAGTTTGCCATTAGAATACATCTTGCATTGTTGTGGCACTATAAAAAACTAGAAAGCCTTCAAGAATCCCACCTTGCCAGACCCAGTTTTCTCCATTACACAGCTGGGAATCAACATTTTGTCACTCAACCCACAAATGTATTCCCTACAACCTTTAGGAGAACTTAGCTCTTGGAACAGAGAAAATACTAGAGATAGGCTTTTTGAAAGGGATGCCAATAAAAATGCCACTGCAGTACAATCATCCAAATTTTCATCTTAGTACCATCACTATAAAAATATAGAAGCCTTTCCCAATACCTGGTAAATATTACCAGTGCCTCACTGACAAGGGCTTGTACATCCCTTTGCCTGCAGATCATGTCCTCAGCATATCTCACACGGAGATTTTGCAAGTGTCCTGTCACTGTCCATGCAGTGTTGGTCAGGTGGAGGACATTATTCATTATGTCCTCCACTGCCCCACTTACAAGGAGATTAGGGCCAAATTATTGATGGCAGGTGATCTCAAGGGCTGGTACTTTTGAACTATGTCTGATGTACTGTCTTTAGCAGTCACTGATGGCAGATAGTGAAAGATTCCCTGCTGTGAATACCTCTGCCCACAGAACTCCCATGCTGTAGAAAATGTGTGACACAGTCTACTAAACTGTAATTTTAATAGAGACTTATGTGCAGTGTTTCCAACCCGTTAGCAAACGGGTTACTACTTTTTCTCTGCTGTCATTTAAACTTAGAAGAAATACTTAAGTTCTTAGTTGTAGCTCTGGCTTTATCTTGTTTTAACACTCCTTACATCTACTACTCTTTTTATTACTTTGTTTCACAATCTTACTATTCTATTGTGATTTATTGTATTTTATGGTAAGTTATATGTTATGACATGTGGTTACAACAATAAACTTACTTATATGTCTTTTATGCCAACTGCTATATTTGTTAGTTAATAGAAAAGACTTGCAAGTGGTCTTTGTAGTTCTAATGTGCAAGAACTTGTAAATTTATCCCAACAGGGCTGACTCCTTTGATAAACAATGATAAGTTTCAATTTACAATTATCAAAATGAAACTGGCTCTATATGGCTTCTCCAGTAAGTCCCAAAAAGGATGGGGTATGATCAAGCCAAAAACGTACCAAAGAAGAAAATTCTCAGGTTACAGAATGCCAGCAAGATATTAGTATGGCACAAAGGCAACATAAATCTTAGATTCTGTTCTTCTCTACCATGCCAGCTGACTATTGCCAATCCTTAACAAATTATAGGTATCACAGAGCATTTACCCTCCCCAGGTCTGTCTTTAACAATCGCTGATATGCCATCAACTGTGAATGCCTCTCCCCAGAGGACTCGCATACTGTAGAAAATGTGTGACATGGTCTACTAAACTGTAACTTTAATAGGGACTTACTGTATGTGCAGTGTTAGACCCATCATAAAAAGACTGTCAGGTAGAGGTGATGATTAGTATATCTTTTCTCCTAGCAGACCATAGAGCCATTGTTACCCACAGTGTGGTGAAATTTTGCCTAGCAGCTATGAGAATGCAGCAGGAAATAATATCCAAAATTATTGATGGTGTTTTTTAAAAAAAAATCAAATTTTCTTCTTAAATTCATTTTTGTGTTGTTTTTTTGGATCCTCCTTTATCACTCTGTATACAATTGTGAGAGATCTTATGTGTATACGCTGGTCTAACACTGTAGTAAAGTCTTACGGAAGTTATAAAAACTAATTCATTTTTTCCAGATATATTACTAAAATTCCTTTTTGTCTTTATAGCTATTGGTGAATATGAAGATTTAAGAAAAGAAAATAAGAAAACAAAAGAAGAGGTTTGTACTTGTTTTCACATAACTTAGTATTTTTATATTTGTTATCAACTGATTTTTATGGATCATCTTGCTGAATATTTTGTCTTTTAATTAAGCTTGATATAATCCTTTCTGCCATCAAATGTTATTCATACCAAGGAGCATTTGCAATATTTCAGTACCACCATGACTATTAAAATTTATTTTGTTATACTGCTGATTTGCTTATTCCTTTTATCATGTAATTATATCTGTGGAGACAGAATTATGTGCAGAAAATGCAGCTCCAAGATTAAAGGTATAGTAGCAAATTAACATACAGGTCCAGCTGAACAGAAATGGAGCAAATGATTATATCTTTCCTATTCCTTGCTCTACCTTCCACCCCCATCATAAGCTTAACTAAGCAAACAGTCCAGTAATAGTACTTAAAAAAAAGTTGCTCTTAATGCAAAAACTGAGGACATATCCATTAACAGAATTTCATATGGTATTTTAATGATTAGTTGGGATTAGTTAAAGGGATTGGTTGGATTCATATAAAACACCGAACTATAGGCTTGATATTTTGTCTGAAGCTACCGATCGGAAGGTCGGCGGTTCGAATCCGCGTGATGGGGTGAGCTCCCGTTGCTAGTCCCAGCTCCTGCCAACCTAGCAGTTCGAAAACATGCCAATGTGAGTAGATTAATAGGTACTGCTTTGGCAGGCAGGTAACGGCGTTCCGTTTAGTCATGCTGGCCACATGACCACGGAAGTGTCTGCGGACAAATGCCGGTTCTTCGGCTTTGAAACGGAGATGAGCACCGCCCCCTAGAGTCGGACATGACTGGACTTAATGTCAAGGGAAACCTTTACCTTTACTATGCAACAGACTGCTAAACCAGGATATCAAATCATTGCTCAAAGTGTTCATGTAAATCACAGTTTGTGCTAAGTGTGGTTTGCTGCTGTCTGGATTAATAAACTGGTTAATGCATTGGTCTAGAACCGACAGACTAAGACTCTAATTCAGACTTGACCGTGGAAGGTCGCTGAGTGATTGTAAAAAGATAAAGTCTCTTTTGAACTGTGCTGCATTCCTAATGATGACATGGAGACATTCTTGTTTTCTTGGTAAAAATATGGAATAAGTTTGCTATTTCCATCTTTTAGGATGTTTTAGGATTTCTTGGTGATCTCCCATCCAAATATTAACCATATCTGATTTTGCTTAACTTTTCAAAATTGAACATGGTTGACAAACTACGGCCTCTGGCTGTTACCTAAATGATTGAGGTATTCCCTATTCTTCATCCAGCCAGTCTCACTCTGTTGTATGTGAGAAAAATTGGAGGTGTGCCTGCCATGTATGATAAGTTGAACTCCTAAGGAAATGGAGAATATAAATCTAAGAAATAAAAAGGGTCATTTTACCTTTATATTTATTTATTAATTTAAATAAATGTGACTCTGGGCAGCTAACAAGGATTTTAAAAAACCCCAAAACAATATAAATACAATATATAAACAATACATTTCCCAACCAACTAAAACACAAAATAGCTCTGAAAACACTATACCAGCAGCATTGGTTAATTATTTTCCTGGCCTCCATGCCTGGGAAAACAGCCAGGTTGTTAAGACATTCCAGAAGATGAGCAGAGGTGGGTCAGCTGAACCTTGGGCATTATGGTATTCTAGAGGGCAAGTGCAGCTACAGAAAAGACCCACTTCCTAGGCCCAGCTGGATGACAATTCCTGATTGATGAGACCCAGTGCATGCCCCTCCTGCCCGATATAATGGGATGGGTAAAAATAATGGAAGTAAGATAATCCCTCATATACCATGCTCCATGCCATGTAGGGCTTTGCAGGTAATAACCAGCCCTTTGAATTACACATCAAAGCTAATTGGGAGTAGCTAGCCAATGCAGCTAGCAGAGCAAAAGTCTAACATGAGCATAATGAGACATACCCATAATTACCTGTGCTACTGCTCTGGACCAATTGAAGCTTCCGAATATTCTTCAAGGGCAGCCCCATGTACTGTAGACTGCATTGCGGTAGCCCACTTGGGAGATGGCCAAAGCATGAGTGGCTGTGTGCAGTGACTTCCAGTGCTGCTTGGTTCACAGCACAAAATTGTGCAATGGCCCCCTGGCCCTAGCTGCCATCTGCTCTTCGAACTGGAGCCGTGAGTCCAGGGGGACCCCCAAATTGCACATAGATTTTGTCTGGGATGAGGCAAGCGCATACAGAACTAAGGATGGAAAATCAACAGATCCAGGGGGCCCCAACAACCAAAGCCATTATGTCTTGCTAGGCTCAAGCCTGTTCTTCCCTGTTCAGACTCCCATAGCTTCCAGTCCCTGAGAAGAACCTCCATAGCAACGCTTGGCCAGTCAGGGGTAGAGATATACAGCTGAGTATCATCAGCATAATGATGATACCTCACCCCATTGCCCAGTGGCTTCATGTAGATGTTAAATAGTAGTGGGGACAGAATCGAGTCCTGAGGCACCCCACATAAGAGGGCCCATGGGTCAGACCTCTCCCCTCCTATAAACACCAACTGGAACTGACCATGGAGGAAGGAGTACCAATATAACATTGTGCCCCCAACTCCTAATCCCTGGAGCCAGTCCAGAAGGATGCTATTATCAGTGGTATCGAAGACAGCTGAGAAATCAAGGAGAGCAAGAATGGATTCACTATCTCCATCTCGCTCCCTCCAGAGGTCATCTGCAAATATGATCAATGCTGTTTCAGTCCCATACCCTGCCCTAAAACCCAACCGGGGTCCAAACAATCTGTTTCATACAGAGCTCTCTAAAGCTGCAAGGCAATCACCTTCTCAATAAATCTTCCCTAATCATGGGAAGTTGGAGACGGCAAAAATTGTCCAAAATGGGCAAGTCTACGGTGGCTTTTTGAGGAAGAGGTAGACCATTGCTTTCTTAAGGATGGCGGAACTGTCCCCTTTCTGAAGGTTGTCACATTATTACCTCTTCCTAAGCATTGCAGTGTACCACTTACATAATGGATAGTTTTTGTCTTATGTTTATTTTATGTATATTTGTCTTTTAAAATGTTTTTCATACTGTTCCATTTCCTAATCGATTTGTCAATTTCTTTTGTAAGAGTTCTGCATAACATTTCATACCTACTGAGTTATGTATGCCTTCCAATAAATGAATTTTTCTGCAGTTTTTATGATGTTATTCAATTTAGTTTTGAACAATTTTAAATTGCAAACATGACTTGTTCAAAACATGTACTATGAGCTTTTTCTGACACTGAAAGTTCAAACTTTTATTTGGAAGAAAAAACTATGGATACCTCATCTGGAATGTCCTCCCAGTTAGGGTTACGAAGTTCCCTATTTTCTGCTGAAAACTGTCTGTACTACTAAAAGAAACCATTTAAAAACATGCCTTTTAAAGTGCCAGGATCAATATGTAAATTTCTTTTGTAACAATTCTGTGTTTTCATTCCAGCATGGTTTTGCAATAGATTCCAATACATTGATTTTTCTGTAGTTTTTAATAGTTACTGCAGACTTTGAACAGGTATGACAATTGAATTGTTCTGGCTTGGGGGAAGCTTGCTTTCTTGCTTGCTTATTTATTTACTTATTAAACATGTATATGACCACCCATCTTAAAACCAAACTCTGGGTGGCTTGCAACCAAAGGATTGTTGAAAAGGGAAAGTTAGGGAGACTAAAGACTTAGTTTCTAGTACTTCAGCCCCATGCATGACCTTTCCCTATGCCATCTTCATAGATTTTAAAGCAGCATTTGATTCTGACTCATGAGCCAAACTGTGGAAGAAGCTGTAGGCCACCTCAATTGTCTGGTGCCTGTTATATACCTAATATGAATGCTACATGAAGGCATGTTGCTCAGGGTAAGATAAAACCTCCAAGGCCACCTAGCTAGTACTATTGAAACCTGGAAGGGCATCAAGTAAGACAACATACTGTCACCACTTCTATTCAACTTTTATATTAACTCCATGGTGGGCCAACTCAACATCCCAGACTTTCACTCCCCAAAACACACTTTTCCATCCTGCTATAGCAGACAATACAATGATATTCTCAAGGACTGTTACTGGCCATAAAACAGCACTGAGGACTCTAGGACAACATTGCAAAGAAGACCTGCTGGAACTTAACTACTAGAAAACCAAAATCATGGCATTTGCTCAAAGAGCCAAGACCCATTTATAGATGGCCAAAAGATTGAACAGTTTTCTTATTTCAAATAGTTTAGTCCTTTACTCTGCCATTAGTAAGAAAGCTAATGGGAACTTCATTGTTCAAACTGCACAGAGGAGCCCATCTGCCATCCTCAAAAGGTGGCCATTACATACATGCAGCTCATAAATTGTTTGAAGTGAAGCCAGTAGCACAGCTTTTTCATGGTACTCACTTGCATCCCTTGTCCAATTTTGCCCTATTGGAGCTTGTACCATCAAAATTAGGCATACCTAACACAACTCGAACTCTCAACTCACCAAGGGCCCATTACTTTGGTATGATGTCACACCCTCCTTTCAGCTGTGCTTGGGGAATAATACAGGAAGACTCCTTTCTCAGAACAATGCCTTTGTAACTATGGGCACATAGAAGCAATGCAGTAGATCTTCCTCTAGTGCCCTTTTTACAGAGATATCCACACCAACCTCATCCTACTATAGAAGTATCCAGGACACTTGGGAGAATTTTGCACTTCCTTGCTGCTTTTGGACATCAGTTCTGCCACAACATACAGTGTTTCTAGGTTCCGTGCTGCAGCACTCAACATCCATCATAAATTACTTCTAGCTCATGGTTAACACCAAACCTTATAGTTTGTTCTTGGTATGGCCTTAGTGTCATGTTCATCGTTTCAATGTTCTGCATACATCGTAACGTTTCGCATGTCACTTTTCTACCCCGTGTTTGCGGGGTGGAAATTTCCAGCCGTGCCAGGCTGTAATCTTACTGCAACTGTGGAATGTATGTTTGGGTTAGTGACTCTGTTCAAGGTTACTTTCTCAGGCCGATGTGGGTAATGGTTGCTAACACCTGGGAGGGGGTGGTTGCTAGGAGGGAGGAAGGGCGGGGCTGGTTTTGAAGCGAGGGTTTTTAGTTTGTATTTGGCGCGCTTTTGCTCATTCTCAGCTTTCTTCGTATTTGCATACTATTCTTTCAATAAATCAGTTTTCATTAAGAACCTGCTTGTGAGGCTGAGTATGTCAGAATAGGCAATCATTACATAAAGCTGAGAATCATAAAACTCTTACCACTAACCTTCTTCCAGTGCTACTGTGAGGAAATAAAGTTAGTGATGACTGAACCTACTTCCCGCTCGGGAGAGAGTGACGATTCCAGTGTGGGGGAGACGGATTCCATGAGGCAAAGAAGGGAAAGGACCCTCACCCCTGAATCGGAGGAACTGTCGAAAGCCTCGGATGCCAGCTCAGCCACGGCGAAAGCGGTAAAGTCCAAGGTGGTCAGAAAGGATGAGGGAACCCTGTCCGGAGCCCCCCAGGCACCTGGGAAGCCAAGGTATCCGCTGTCCCCAGATGTGACCATAAGGGAGAGGAGTGATTCGGACGGCTCCGAGGCCAGTGAGAAATCTCAGAGGCTAGAAGCCAGAGTAAAGTCTTTGGAAGAGATGATGGAAAGAATGTCATTTGCGAGGGGCAGTCAGGACAGAGGAAGAAGGGAACATCGCTACAGACGGTCGTCCCCATCTGTCTCTCCCTCCTCCTCGAGCGTGAGGAGGAAAGACCGGAGGAGGTACTGGGGGGGATCGCCACCGCGCAGTCCCAGGTGGGCGTCCCCATCGCCCCCGCGGCGGGTGGAAAATGCAGGGAGGGGACGAAGCAGGGATCGGAAGAAAAGTCCCAAAGTCGGAGTTGCGAGTCCCCCTCCCCCTCGAGAGAAGAGGTCTCCAGAGCCCAGGAGGAGAGCCGGGGGGGAAGAGAGGAAGAGCAGCCCACAAAGAGCCAGGTATAGGGATTTCAATGTTAAGTTTGATGGGGATCCCACAAAACTGTCCTTCTTCCTGACTAATGCAAAAGGCTATATGGAGGAATTTGGGAGGCTGTTCCCTTCGGAGAGGGCGAGGATAAACGCTGTAGCTACCCAACTGGAAGGGAGGGCAGCTGATTGGTTTGTCCAATTAGCCAAGATGGATGCCCTTGAGTTGGATGATTTCAGAGACTTTCTATGGGTGCTAAAAATGCACTTTGCTGATCTGTTAGCAAAGGAGAAAGCAAAGGTGGCCCTGCGGGAGCTATTCCAGGGGTCGAAGTCCGTGGCTGATTATGCCCTCGAATTCCAAGCCCTAGCGGCGAAAGTGGACGATTGGTCGCCAACTACGCTAATAGAGATGTTCAAAGATGGACTGAGACCTGAGTTACTGAGATGGCGTTAGGAAGGGCAGACCCAGGCACGCTATACGACTGGATACAGCTGGCGGCGAATGTCGAGCAAGCCCAGGCTAAGTTTGCGCAAACCAGGAGGGGCCCTAAGCAGATGGCCATGACAAAGATGGGCAAGGCACCCAGGACCACTGGCAGAGCGGGACGGACGGCCTGGCAGGAGGAAAAAGAGAGCCGGTTTGCAAAAGGGCAATGCCTGCGATGTGGGAAAGAGGGACACCGAGCAGCGACATGCTCGCAGAAGAAGACCGAAGAGCACCCGGCAAAGCCGTCGGGAAAATCCCCCTCTGTGCACAGGAAGATGAAGGCAGCGATGGCTGAAACGGAGCCAGAGAGCATTCCTTTCTATGAGGATGAAGGGGACCTCGAGCCGTCTCAGCCGGCGGGAAATGCCAGCCACCTGCCCTAAGAGGTGCCACTGGGCAGGTGGTAGAGGAGGGGCACAATCACACTTCGGTGAGTGGAAATTTCCCTACGCTGACAGTGAAGGTGAAATTGGGGTCCCACACACGAACTGTTGAACTGTGGGCGATGATGGATTCAGGGTGCTCACGGTGTTTAATGCACCCTGACGTGGTGGCTGCCTTAGAGCTTCCCACGTTTCCGTTGAAACGCCCCATGATCTTTACCCAATTGGATGGGTCTACGGCGGGGGGAGAACCGTCAACTCACTCCACAGGGATGGTGGCATTGCAAATGGGAAGTCACTGGGAAAAGCTGCCTTTTGTGGTGGCGCCTGTGGGGGGTCCGTTTGTTGTTTTGGGGATGCCTTGGTTTGTTCAACAGAACCCGCATATAAACTGGGTGCACAGGACTGTGACTTTTGCAGATGGATTTTATGAAGCCCTGGAGGGGGATGAATTGGACAGCGGGGATGTGGGGAGGGCGGCAGCGGCCGCTCCGCACCGCCCTACCGCTCTGTTAGAAGGGTTGCCGGAGCAATATCAGGACTTTGCGGATGTATTTGGTGAAAAGGAAGCGGATCAGCTACCACCACACCGAAAGACTGACTGTGCCATAGACTTTCTCCCTAATGCAAAGTTGCCTAAGCCAAAAATTTATGCTATGACCCAGAACGAGCTGGAAACGCTAAGGGAGTTTGTGGATAAAAATCTGTCTAGAGGTTTTATAGAACCAGCAAATCCCCAGTGGGGGCGCCTGTCCTATTCAGACCAAAGAAGGATGGAACTTTGAGACTATGTACGGATTTCCGTGGGCTGAATGCAGTATCAATATTAAATAAATATCCAGTCCCATTAATCAAAGATATGTTATCACACCTGTCAAAGGGGAAAATATTCTCTAAGTTGGATCTGAGGGAGGCATATGTCCGCATTCGCATTAGGGAGGGGGATGAATGGAAAACTGCTTTCAATTGCCCCCTAGGCTCTTTTCAATATAAGGTGTTACCTTTTGGGTTGGCGGGAGCGCCTGGGGTTTTTATGCAATTGATTAATGAGGTCTTGCATGACCATTTGTTCAAAGGTGTATTAGTATATTTGGATGATGTATTAATCTATACTGAAACAATGGAAGAGCATGTAAAGCTGGTCAGACAGGTGCTCAGCAAACTGAGAAAAGCTGAATTGTACGCGAAATTGCCTAAATGTGCTTTTCATAAATCTCAAATTGACTATTTGGGTTATAGAATTTCAGACAAAGGTATTGAAATGGATCCAGCTAAGATTGAGGCCATTTTGGCATGGGAGGCACCACGCACACGAAGGCAACTTCAAAGTTTCCTTGGTTTTGCGACATTTTATCGGTCATTCATCAAGGGGTTCACAGAAATCGCCCTGCCCCTCACTGAGTTGCTTAAAACTAAGGGGGACACCCGGAGATCAAGGAATCTGGGGGCATTATTGAAATGGATGCCTGCATGCCAGCTGGCTTTTGACAAGCTTAAGAAATTATTCACTGCAGAACCCATTTTACAGCATCCAGATACTAACAAACCATTTGTGGTGCAAGTGGATGCCTCTGATTTTTCCATTGGAGCTCTCCTGCTGCAAGCAGATGAATCCGGGTGCCTAAAGCCTTGTGCTTATCTCTCTCGTAAATTCACTGAGACTGAAAGGCGCTGGCACGTTTGGGAAAAAGAGGCTTTTGCTGTTAAAGCTGCTTTAGACACTTGGCGCCATCTGTTGGAGGGAGCTACCCATCCGTTCGAGGTTTGGACTGATCACAAAAACCTCGAAGCACTCAGTGCACCTCGTAAGCTCAACCCAAAGCAAATCAGATGGGCGCAATTCTTCAGCCGTTTTAATTTCAAGTTGAAATTTATTCCAGGGAAGAAAAACTTTCTGGCTGATGCGCTGTCCCGCAGACCCCAGGATTCCAGCACTGTGCCAGATGTAATAGGGACTCTCTGGACGGAACCGCAATTGAGTCTGGCAGCGGTCACTCGCAGCCAGACTCGTGCACAGCACCCAGACGCTTCAGGTTCACCCCGTCTGGGACGGTTGCCAGTTCCCTCAGATTTGCAACAACAGTTTCTTTCCCAGCTGAAATCTGACACTTGGTTACAAGCAAATTTACACAATGTTACTTTTGACAAGGATTTTGCTTGGAAGAATGATCGCCTCTATGTGCCTGAAGTTTTGCGCAAAGACATTTTGCTCCGTTGCCATGATGACAAACTAGCAGGGCATTTTGGGTATGTTAAAACACTTCATTTGGTTAGGCACCAATTTTGGTGCCCCACAATAAGACGGGATGTTAAGGACTATGTTGCCTCCTGCCCTGTTTGCGCTGCTTCCAAACGGAAGGTGGGTAAACCTCAAGGTTTGCTCCAACCAGTGGCCAGTCCCTCTCACCCCTGGGAGGAAATCTCTATGGATTTTATCATGGATCTGCCTCCAAGTCAGAGAAAAACTGATTTGGGTTGTCAAAGACTTTTTCTCAAAACAAGCCCATTTCATTCCATGTGCTTCCATTCCCTCAGCACAGCAGCTTGCCCGGCTTTTCTTTGTACACGTGTACAGGCTCCACGGTGACGCGGAGGCGCTGGGGGTTAAACCGCTGAGCTGTCGATCGGAAGGTCGGCGGTTCGAAACCGCGCGGCGGGGTGAGCTCCCGTTGCTCGTCCCAGCTCCTGCACACCAAGCAGTTCGAAAACATGCAAATGTGAGTAGATTAATTGGTACCGCTTCGGCGGGAAGGTAACGGCGTTCCGTGAGTCATGCTGGCCACATGACCCGGAAGTGTCCTATGGACAACGCCGGCTCCAAGGCTTTGAAACGGAGATGAGCACCGCCCCCTAGAGTCGGACACGACTGGACTTTACGTCAAGGGAAACCTTTACCTTTACCTTTACAGGCTCCACGGATGCCCCTCCCATTTGGTGACCAACAGAGGCACACAATTTACTTCACACTTTTGGCGGGCTTTTATGAAATTGGTGGGCACTAAACAAGCCCTATCCACTGCGTTGCATCCTGAGACTGACGGAGCCATGGAGGCTCTTAATTCTACGTTGGAGCAATATTTACATGCTTTTGTAAATTATCAGCAGGATAATTGGGTCGATCTTCTCCCCTTTGCTGAAGTCGCCTATAACAATGCAGTGCATCAGAGTACTGGTCAGGTGCCATTTCGCACTGTCTTTGGCCGTGACTTCGTACCCATTCCTGAGCTGCCTCAACCAACTTCTCCTCCTTCGTCCCCTGCAGACTGGGCAGCACATCTGGGAGACTCCTGGCCAAAAATAAAGCAAGCTCTTGCTGATGCCCAAGCCACTTATAAACGCTATGCTGACACCAAACGGGCACCTCAACCACCTTTCCAAGTTGGAGATAAAGTCTATCTCTCCACAAAATTTATTAAGTCACCCCAATCTTCTAAGAAACTCGCACCAAAGTTTGTGGGCCCTTTTTCTATTGTTGCCCAGATCAATCCTGTTACTTTTAAGTTGGATTTGCCTCACAATCTGAAACTTTTGCACCCTGTTTTTCATTGCAGCTTGCTCAAACCCTGCCACCAGTCAGATCGCTGGCATCCACACCCCTCCCCGCCTGCTCCTATCATGATTGATGGACAGCAACATTTCGAAGTGCAAGAAATTTTAGATTCTCAACGCCTTCGTTCTACCTTACAATACCTGGTTCGGTGGAAGCATTTCCCGCATCCTGAGTGGGTTGCTGCCCACCATGTTTGCTCACCTGTTTTAGTTACCCATTTTCATACTGCCTATCCTGATAAGCCTGCTCCTTAGTTTTGCATTTTTTAGGGGGGGCAATATGTCATGTTCATCGTTTCAATGTTCTGCATACATCGTAACGTTTCACATGTCACTTTTCTACCCCGTGTTTGCGGGGTGGAAATTTCCAGCCGTGCCAGGCTGTAATCTTCTTACTGCAACTGTGGAATGTATGTTTGGGTTAGTGACTCTGTTCAAGGTTACTTTCTCAGGCCGATGTGGGTAACGGTTGCTAACACCTGGGAGGGGGTGGTTGCTAGGAGGGAGGGGGCGGGGTTGGTTTTGAAGCGAGGGTTTTTAGTTTGTATTTGGCGCGCTTTTGCTCATTCTCAGCTTTCTTCGTATTTGCATACTATTCTTTCAATAAATCAGTTTTCATTAAGAACCTGCTTGTGAGGCTGAGCATGTCAGAATAGGCAATCATTACACTTAGTCTTCCACCATGGAGCACTTTAAAACCTAGCAACTTATGGTCTCTAATTTATGCTTAGTCCATATCTTGGATATAATTTTTTTCCCCTACACCTTTTTATAACTTTTATGTCTCTGAGTCTTCTTTTATTGACTGTATTCCCCATGCCTTATGCTGGTCTATTACAATAATAAACATTGATTTGAGTTGATTTGATTTTACTAAAGGCAGAGGAGGGCTATGGCTTAAGAGATCAGTGGATTCAATTTTACATGAAGCTGTATTCCTAGAGAGGTAACAAGAAATAATTATATCTAATTTACGGTAGGAGCTGTAACTTTTCCCTCTTTACTGTGTATGCATTTTGATAATGCCTGTTGTTAATTGAAACCATCTATTTCTATTGATGGGAAGAGGACACTCTATGAGAGTACATTTTTAGCAGACTTTTTCCCATTAAATAAATTCAACACACTATTGATTTCTAGGAAAACTGTCTATGTATTCAAGCCTTTCTGGCTATCACTTTGAATCCCTGACATGAATATGTAAGATATCTTTTTTCCTTCTCCATATTCAAAAACGTTTGGGTTTGTGTAGATGTTTATGTGCATGTGAGTTATGATTGAGGAAAGAATATTATGTTGGCAGCTGGCATCTCTAGATTTTATAGCCTTGACCGTTCATTTTTATTCTAGGATACAAAGGTTTTTTTTTTAAAAAAAAATACTAAGCATTTCCATTGTCATGCAAGT
The DNA here is from genome assembly GCF_035149785.1 of Candoia aspera. Taxonomy (NCBI): domain Eukaryota; kingdom Metazoa; phylum Chordata; class Lepidosauria; order Squamata; family Candoiidae; genus Candoia; species Candoia aspera. The sequence goes on along the minus strand of NC_086158.1, from coordinate 58,024,394 downwards.
CTTACTTGGGTTCTGAATGAAATGCTTTAATTCTAGCATCTCTCCACCATTGCATCTCATTCAATTTTATTTTTATAGAGGAGATGGAGGTTATGATCCTAGAATTTCGGTTGAACCTCGAGTAAACTGGAAGAGTCTTAGCTACAATTTCAATCAAATAACATACTTTATCAGATTGTTGTCTTGTAGTATTAGTGGAACCATCAGCTTAAGGGTATGTACAGTGGAGCATGGAAGATGTGTGGCCAGGATATATATATTTTTTTTGTAGGAATAGAATATCCGGACAGATGAGTCAAATTGAGTTTACAACCCTGGTGAAGGGAGGATAACTATTTACTGTTTTCATAATTTCACCCACCCTGCCACAGAAACTGCTTTGTTTATGAAGGCAATTGTGTTTTCCCTCTCTAAGCAAATTACAGCTTAGGCAGGGTATTTCAATTAGGGAAAGTAGCATGAGGCAAAGTGTTCCCTCCATGTCCCCATAACTATTTTTACAATGTAATTCATGTTCCTCCTGGTATGGTTGTTCATATTTAAAAATAAATCAAGAAGATCCTGATCATGGATTTCCTGCATCAAGTTTTGCTTCTTTGCACGTATATAATAAATGCATAGTGAGGGACCATGTTCACATCTGTTAGCAACACCTTCTGCATATTCTACCCTTGCTTCATTGAGCCAATTTATTGAAATACTGTAATGACATATATTATGCTATCCTTGCTTACCCATAGCTCCATTTCCTTCTTTCCTCTGTTTCCAGGTATTTTAGATTATAAGCCAGGTCTTTATAAACTTCCATATAACTAGATTGCACATCATCATCATCATCATCATCATCATCATCATCTGTAATGGGAACTATGCATTTATAGCATTCTCATTTGCTCAGGGTAGGAAAATCAGAAGCAGGGACAGCTCCAGGGACATTACTGGGGTTCCTAACAAAGGTAAAGGTCCTACTCTCTTGATTTGTCTACCTGATTAAAGATTCTATCAACTGTTAAAAGGACTTTAAAAATGAAAGCCCTAGACCAGTGTTTCTCAACCTTGGCGACTGGAAGATGTATGGACTTCAACTCCCAGAATTCCCCACCAGCCATCTTCCAGTCGCCAAGGCTGAAAAACACTGCCCTAGATAATTATCAGGTTTTTTTTATTAGTGGTAGTAGGTGAAACAGAGGCAGTTCTTAAACAAAAGTCATCTGACTGCATGTTAGAGTGGGTGCAACACAAAGTTGTTAGTGATTATAAGTTATCTGAGATAGTGAAAAATGAGATGACTAAGGAGGACTCACTTTAAAAACAAGCTTAAATCCACATGTTTCATAAAAGCCCATCCATCCCTGATTATAAACAGGACTGACAGCACCAATGGCAGAGTAAGCTGGTACTGGTTATGAGGTTGTAGGCACAGTTTTTATATCATTGGAGGTTTTTCTGCTTTTACACTCAGTACATCCAGACAATCACCTTGACATTCCTGGAATTACATAGCATCCTATTTATTACCCTCTCATGTTCCCTACTTCTTTTCTTAGGAAGGAAGGAAGGAAGGAAGGGCTCTGTATTGCCTTTAATGGAACTCTCTGCTGAGAAGTACCCCGTCCTGCAAATGGTGTGGTTAACAATACCACGGGAAAATATAATAGCCTGGGAACTGCTGTTGTCCCCCCTCCCCACTCCTGCCAGCTTCTCTCCTAACACCCCCAACTTCTCTTTAGCTTTTGGTTGTAAGCTGTTCTTTCAGTTTTAAGTGAACTCCTAGTTTTGATCTATTTACTGGCCATTATGAGAAAGCAGTCTTCCTTTTTTAATATGAAAATGTATTTTTCTACAGTGTGGCAAATTCAAACAAGAGAGAGATGAAGCGGTTAAACAGCTTGAAGAATTGCAGAAAGGTAAGGGTTACGTATTGATAGTTTAAATGAGAGGAAATCCGTTTACTGTTTCCAAAGCTGTTACTATTTACATATAATATTCAGGAATGGCAAAGCCAAGCTTATTTTGTGAGAAGTAGCAGTACTTTTCATATCAGATGATCATGTCAGATCATCAAGAGAGGTCCTATTTAAGGTCCCACCCCCATGTCAAGTACAAGGGACAATGGCCAGAAGTGAGCCTTTTCTGTCATAGTCTCGACCTTGTGGTATCTGCTCCATTGGAGATATGCTTACTTGCTTCCTCACTCAAATCTGGTGTTTAAGAAAACTCTCAAGACCTTTCTTTTTAAGTGGGTCTTTGTGATCATCTTATTTTAGCTATTGTTATATTTGTTATATATTGCAAAAAGTTGCTTTTACATGAAAGAGAGTCATTTGATTGGGCCAACATGTAACTTCTGTTCCGAGAGCTTTGCAAAGTGTGCAATTTGGTTATAGTATTTTTAAAAGAAAAAAAAATAAAATAAAAAAATAAAAAGTTTAAAAAGGAAAAAAACCATTGTAGCACCTGATACTTAACTCTCTAAAGGTCAATTAAAATTCACTGTTGCGGGACAAGCAAGTAGAAACACAAAACATTTAAGCAGAGTATCTGCTTTGCTTTGCCAGAGTTGGTGGATGTGATCGCAAACAAAATTATGGATGTGTATCTAACCACATGCATTCTTGGTTTTGTTTGCAACTACACTTACAAAAAACACACACAGTGTAAATAGATTCTCTTTGAGGATGTGCTCCTTCTATAAATATAACTGTGTCTGGTCAGAACAGAACGTTCTTTCAGTTTGCTCCGAAACAATTTCTGCTTTTGGTTTAGGGCCATTAGAAAAATATTAACATCTGAACCTGTTTCCATTCTTAAGGGAAAGTCACGCTACCCATAGTCATGGATGAGTTGCCTGTAGATATTTAGGGAGTAGCTCAGCAGATGTTAGCACCCAGCTGACTTTGGTTGATCCCAGAAGCTAATCAGGTCTGGCCCTGGTTAATACAGATAGTCCTCGTTTAGTGACTGCCTTGTTTACCAACTGTTCACAGTTACAATAACTTTAGTAACTTTATGACCAATCCTCACATTTACAACCTTCTCAGGTCTGTAAAGCAAAGGAAAGCGGAAGTAAGATCATAAGCACAGTTGTGGTTTAACTTAGCGACTGCTTTACTTAGGGACCAAGTTGCCAGTCCCAATTGTGATCACTAAACAAGGACTACCTGTACTTGGTTGGAAGACCACCAGAGTGTTCCAGGGCTATTGGTTAGTTTATAGAGATATAAATATGTCCTGGTATAAGGTAATGGTAAACCATTTCATTAATACTCCAAGATAACTGCATGCATGTAGTCACCAGGAGTTAAATTCATCTGAAAGGGATCTTTGCATTTTCATCTGAGAACAGAATAGAGCAACTCTGGTATTCTAGAGAGGTAACCTTTCTCTGGTAAGAAAGGTTTTCATGATATGCTTGGAAGCATGTAACTTTAGGTGCAAACATAAATTACAAAATGCCCAAGCACGTTTCTCCATGCAATTTTTTCTTGACAAAAGAATGTTACATAAGAAGCTATGAACTACTGAATTATTTTTAACAATCATAATTTCTGTCAGGGGGTATTGTAATTTTAAATAATAACTATATATTTATGATACTATAGTTTTGCCCATTATTTGAATCTTAGTTAATGGCTTTTGCAATTTCTGTTGGTAGGCTTTGCCTATAGACTCGTTCAGGCATTTTAGTACTGATTTATTTTCCATGACTTGCTTCTTTTATAATGTTGGATTACCGCTATCAGATTTAGATCTCCAGCTTGGGTAGATGCACTTCGTTTCAGTATCGGCGTTGTGCATGCCTAATATGCCAGAATTAGGAAGGAAGGGATGCTGACCATTACAAATTTGTTGCCTACAGATTGGTTTATGTTGGGTTCCAATGAGAGGGAGCCAACAGAGTCCACTGGGACAACAACAACAACAACATGAGAAGCAGCCAGTCTTTGGAGCATCCTTTACCTCATTCTATTAACAGTTGGCCGTCCATATGACGCCTCTTCCAGATATGCATTTGAATATGGCAGGACCACTGAGCAAGGATGAAACAATCCACTCTACTCTCATTTCTTTTCTCATGGCAGCGAGGAAATAGAATCAAGCCTCCTCTTAAACCCTCTTAGTTATATTCCTTCTTTCCTCCCAGATTTATAACTGTCCCTTCTATAGATGTAGATAGCACAGTTTTCAAAAATGTCCAGAATCCCTATTTGAACTAGAGTGGGCTTAGGAGTTTTAGCCCAGCTTGATCCATCTGGAGCTGATCCAAACCAAGTAGGTACAAAAAGGACAGAAATATTTCTTCTTTTCTACTACAAAAGAAGTAGTCAGCCAAGGCTCCTGTACATACAAATGTTTGCAGAAATTTAAAGGTTTTGTTCTCTCAACAGTGGATTTCATCTACAGATATTTGCCTCTTGTACACTTGTAAAAGGTGATAGAGGATTTCTGCATTAAAGACAAACATTTTTGTATCTGTAAAGTCAAGCATATACTAATACATTATCTAAGATGTTACAGCCTGACAGAAAAGCTGTCTGATGTTATCAAAGGGCACAGCTCATTTATTCCTTTTGAATTTGTTTTGCCAAGGAGTTACTTCCATTTTGCTAACTTTCCAATCTCCCATGACTCACAAATTGCATAATTCAACTAGGGTAATGCTGCTTTGAACTCCATTAGTCTGGATAGTATTTCTTTGATTGAGAAGGAGTGATTTATTTCCAAGAGACCTAGCATAAATATTACACATACAATTAATTAAAATTTATATATTACTGATTACAAGCATTTCACTTTTTTTTTGCTTTTGCTTTCTTGCATTCATTATCAGCTTAATGGCTTCTCTATTTTTAAGAGTTCTGCTCCAATAGCCAGTAAGAGAACAGTTTTTTTTTTCTTGTTAGCAGAAACTAAAAGCTCTTTTTTAAAAAAAAATTCTGGATAATATTTTCCTTTCAAGGAGTTATAATGAAAAGGAGCCTTGTCCTGTTTTGTTTACCTTTTGCACCTACCTGTAGGTACTTTCTTTTGATACCTTTTGGCATGCAGTCAGAGAGGAGACAAAATCCCACCCAAGTTTCCTATCTCAGAAAAGCCCTACTTGCTTATGGATTGAAAGGCCAGGGTTGTAGACTTCTTGAGCTTCAGAGTCCCTCTTCATGTAAGATCAAGCATCACCAGATTTAAAATAGGTGTAATGTTGGCTTCAGCTGGCACAAGGGATAAATATATGAACAACTCACCCATCCTGCCAAATACCCAGATTTCCTCTTATGAGACAACGCTTCTATTGATCCAGTGTTGGGTCTGAAAGTAACAAAACGCAGCTAATGGGAGTGGAAAAGCTCTTGTGAATAGCTTCTCGAGAAAGATGACAACAGTATCACAGCCTGTTATGTTAGCTCTCTGTCACTATAGTATGTTTTGTTGGGTTAATAAAAAAAAAAAAGCCTAGGCACCTTGCATCTAGTATGGAGTTGACAAAGGAATTTACACAGCTCTTGTTTACCCTACTTTATATATAGGCCATTTATGAAATGCCTCCTACAAAACCATCCTAAACTCTAGGCTATCACATTTTCTAATTATATGTCAAATTCCTGTGAAAAAGAAAGGAATGAGTATCACATGTAAACATACACAAATACCTTGTGGCCTATTTGTGTTTGTTCTGATATTGGCAATTCAGAAAACAGGCAGAAAATGTCAAGTAGCTGAGACTTAAAATTCAAAAGTAGTATTTGCTTTTGTAAAATGCCATAGGTTTCTTTTATCTTACTTTTCACTTTTTTTCTGATTCTTTTTTTTTTAACCTTCCTTTTTTTAAAAAAAAAGACATATCTTGTAAACATAGCAATGAATGCCAGGAATATTAGGATTTTACAGCAATAATGGAGCCCATTATTTAAATGACAATATAAAAGGCAATTATATTGATGAAGAGCTACATGGGCTTTGTGTCTGTGAATAAACTTGGCCTGTGCTCAGCTTCTATTTGTTCTCTCGGCATAAACACATATTGTGCCTGATTCCTGTTTAATGGGGCCCAGTTTGTGTGCCAAGCAGCTGCATTTTAGGCCCTATAGCGTGATTTCATAGCTCTCTGAAAATTGGTTCTATTCAGCACAAGAGATAGAAGGTGGTGGTAGGGGAGGGGGACGCCTCACCACACAATCATTTCTTTTCAATTGGAGCCAGAAAGGTTGATGACAACATGACCATTGTGTGATAATGATAAGACCACTAAGGATCTGTACTTCTCATCAAGGCTTTCACACAACAGCAGATACAATTTAATTCACTGCTCTGTCAGCAGTGCTGATACCATTATGCCGTCTGTCTCCACAGTTATAATCACTGTCCTCCGAGAAATGCGGTTGAAATGATCTTGAGCAGTCAAAGAAACTCTCAATTAAGGCTGCCACTTCCAATGTGTCAGATTGTGTCTTGTGCACTTGGTACAATTTTCACTTCCAATCCTGTTTATTTACAACGTCGGCCAGTAATTACGCTTAACGTGCCATTTAGTGAGGGTGCCCCTGCCAAGGAGATTGTTGGGTGCTGCAGCGCCATTGAGTGGGAGTTTCTTGCAGTCAATGCCATCAGCGGCTTTTAGTCCCTGATGGGTTGCGGGAGTAATGTTGATAATGCAAGTATCACGCTCATCAAGTCATAATTAGATGCCACTCAAATGTGCCACTTGTAATAACAGTGTTGATTCATGTTTTCTCGGTGACTGCAACTACTAATTAGTTAAGTGGTTTTTGGTTGGCCTGCATATTATTATTACCCCTGAAAAAATATTGAGGTTGGAGAGGGTTCTGGCCACTTAGTGCTGCTTTATGAATTTTAATATCAACCTAAGAAGAACTTGGGACAGTCTTACAAATTAGTATCTTTTTTTCTTTCTATTTAATTTTTAAAGATTTTTTCCCCCTTTGGAAATGTAATCATAATTGCAGGTTAACTAATCTTAAATGAACCATGAGTTATCTCTAGGAGATAGATTTTTTTTAAAAAGAACCTTATGTTTCATTTGCATTTAGTTAATTTTCTATTCCTGCTATTCTCAGAACTGTCTAGGACATTTAAAAAAAATTATCAGCTAACTGTAGGAAATCACAATGCCTTACTGGATAAAAACAACTAAGGTGCATTTACCTTCTTTTTGGTCACTGGTTTATATGTAAGAACAGTATGCCATGTGAACAATCAATTCTTGCTCTGTTTCTAGTGTTTTTCATAGTACATTTATGTTGCATGTATGTGAAACATGACATACTAGTTCTGGTTTCATTGCATATTTACATGCTTTACACGTACAGTTTTAAAGGTGAAATATTTTATATGTGTATCTTAAAAATAGCATGGTAGACAAGTGTAGTAAAGCACTTTACTTTCCAAGTTTAAGTGATCAGTTTTACTTTCAGTCTAAAGACAATAATTTCCTTTATGCCTATATGCAGCTGAGTCCATACAAGTAAATTATAATGACTTAATAGACTTTTACTCCCAAGTAACTGTGTATATGATTACGGTCTGAAACAAGTTGGCTGGCGTCTGTTGTTTTTCATTTGCAACGTGCCGCACAGACTACTTGAGGCATTTTTTCATGTTTTATACACTCTTTCCATTTGCTGACAGTATCTCTGCATGGCATGCATTGCTTATTCCTATTCTTGGCTCATGGCACACAGCAAAAATGGATGGCCTGGGCTGACCTAATAGAAGATAAGCCTCTTAAAGTATGGGCACTTGTGCCAATTCTTTTGCCTCTGCGTTCTTTGATTACATGATCCCAGCGTAGAGAATTTCCCTGGCCAGTTTTGGTTTTACCTTTTCTACCCAAGAAGCTACTGCCATGTGGCAGTGCTCTAGGCCTAGCTGGAGCACAATGCATCATATCTCAGTATATCTCCTTGGGTTAAGGCTGTTTGCTTTCATCTCTGTCATGGTACAGTGCCAGAAGCTCACAGAACTCAAAGTATAAATAATAATTATGGAGCGTGTCATTGCTCTTGTGTGCTTTCAAGGCACAGTTTTCAGCACTATTCCATACTTATTGAGCTGTAAAGGACTTGATTTTGAACATGCCAGTAGGCATGCGCAACTTCCAATGGCCCAAGAGTCTCCTTAGCCTTGACCTAGTATGCTGAGGACCACACTCTAAAAGTGGGAAGAATCAGGATACATTTGAGGTGGGGGGAGTGGTACAGGAGTTTTAAAGGGTAAAATAGGAGTCTGAATTCTGTACAAGGCCAAACAATTCCCCATTTCCTCTGACCCACATTTAAAAGAGGTCAAAGAAAGAAAGCATTCTCAGGGGATGCTTTGAGGCTGCAGAAGAGATGTTAGCAGGCTACAGCTGGTTTTTGGGCTGCAGTTTTTGTACCCCGGCTGCAAGAAAACAGTGTGAATGACAGAATAATTTTTAAGTAGTATAATCTGGATGACATGTTGGGGCAGTAAGTCTGACCTGTAAACTATTTTTGCCTGTTGAAAAGGGTTACATTTGGGTTGGTGGGGATGGGACAAAAATAGTCACTCTATATGGAGAAGGTTCCTCCAAAATTTTAAACCTGTTCAGGGGTATACTATATACTGTACAGGATGGATAAGGCATTCCAATAGGCCTTGATGGGGAGAAATTCCACAATAGATCTTTTGACAGATCTAAATTCTGCTGGTTCCAGAGTTAGGGTATTTAAATCCTATGAGGATGAGGTGTCTTTTGCATAGGCATCTGAGAGATCTTTGGAATATAGAAATGACTCAATTGCTCCTAAGTGTCCTTTTCCTAATAGCAGAGGCAGGTCAGCCTTCTGGATTAATGGGGAGTAGAGAATGATGAAAATGGATGGAGCTAAAGAGTCAATGGCAGAAAACCTGGATGAAACAGACCAAGGAGGGATTAGAGCCTTCTTGGCAATTGGCTGTTTCTCTGCCACAAGTACATTAGTGTAAAAGAAACTTGTGATTCTTTCCCCATATTGTACGTGGAATTGAAAGATAAAAAAGAAGTCAGTCTGGCAGCACAGAAATCTTAGTGAAGATTTGAAAATAAAAGCAAACATCCAGGAGTACAAAGAGAGTGATCTCACCAAGGTAGAGCACATACTGTAGAGATAGTCTGGAATTGCAGAGATTGTGTCAGAAAGACCAAATCTCAGAGTGATATTTAGTTGGGGAAGGATGTTAAAAAGAACCAAAAATGTCTTCTTCAGATGTGTTCAAAAATAAAAGAGAAAAGAAATAGTATACCACCTAGTTAAAAAAAAAAGATAATAAAGGAAAATCTGGAGGAGTCTGGTAGCACCTGTTCAGACTAACAAATTTTATCAAAAGGCAAACTCTTTCATGAGCAACAACTCACTTCATGAGATGCATGAAGATGCATGAAGTGGCACATCAAGCAGGGAGGTTTTCCTGAGTGGGGGCCAAGAGCATGGAAATAGAGGGAAATAAGAAATGGAAAGACGATAGGATGCACTTTTAAAAGAAGCAAAGCACTAGGAAGAGTTAAAGTTGAATAGTTTCTCCTCAGAATTTTAGCCTGCAGTCTTTCTTGGTCCTTCCTTTTTGATGAACTTTCCTTTTGAACAAATAGGTATAGGATTGGGGTTAGTTGTGTTTCTCCAGATACATAGATGTGGGAAATGCTGTCCATCACCTTCATCCTTAGGTTTTAGTTGGTAGGGTTTTTTTATTTTCATAATCTGAATGTATAATTTTATTATGTTTGGTATGGTAGTGTCTGTGATTATGAAAAGCAATTATATACATAATGAAACATTATGTGATAGTCCCAGAAGATATTCATAATGATCGGATGATCTTCTGAGTAACAATAAAGGGGGAAGATTTGACTCATATGAAATTGTATGAATCACAGGTTTTCCCCTACTTCTCTAGTTTCTCACATGGTTATTGAGGAAGTCAGCTGTATACAGAACCACCTTGAGATTGAAAAGACATGTCGTGAAAGCGCAGAAGCTCTGGCTACTAAGGTAAGAAGCAATTTTCTATTTTCTCTGTTTAAAAGTCATAGTCGTAGGGTAGCAGGTTGGTCAGGATGGACTCAAGTCACACAACAGCTTTGCCAATACCTTCTTGTCCACCAGCACACTGGAGAAGCTGTGATATCTACTTCAGGGAATGAGGCTACAGTTCTGTCTAGTCTTATTTTGTGAGTAGGGTCACTAAACGCAGATACAACTGTGTATTACTTGGTAGAAATCCTATTAAAGAGTATGTGGGATTTCCTCCTGAGTAAATATGCATAGCTTAGTATGGCATATCTACTCACTGGGGATTGTGCAAAATATTCTTAGTACTAGCCCACTGAACATGTAGATATATTTAGCATCCTCCACTTTTTGGTGTTGTTGGCTAAACTCTTAGAGTTACTGCGTGATAAAATTATTTCATAGAGAATAGTTCATTATGTGTTTCATGTATGTAAATTAGCATGCTAGAATGAAAAATACTTCCATTTTGTGCATGTATGTATGTATGTGTGTGTGTGTGTGTATGTGTTTGTGTGTGTGTGTCTTTGTATATATATACACACACACACATACACACACAGAGTATGCTGGTAAATGAAAATTGGCCAAATATACAAGTGCTGTTACCTCATGTGATAACCAGTATATGGATTTCACATTATTTCCTACTTGCAGACGTTTTCTGTGACAATCTTTTCTATTGGAAGTGGCCCTGAAATACGATGCTCATATCTGGGGAATGGGGAGATGTAAGGACAACAGAAAACTCTTATTTTGCAAATATGTGCAGTCTCCTGAAATATAGATTTTTTTTTTCTTAACCTGGTTTTAAAGGTTTCCTTTAAAATTTGAGAAGTATTCCCTCAAAGAAGTAAATTGTGCAATACATATATATATATATTCATAGTCCTTGGCACTTTCCCCCCTTCTGTGTATTTTGTGCATCTAGGTTAACAGATAAGCAAGTTTAGAAATATACTGAGTGTCTGTGACATAAAAGAATAATGAGCTTTTCAGGGTCTAAATCAAATGGAAAAGTCAGGCAGAGTATTACATTTCAGGTGATTGTTTATGAAAGCAAACTATGGAGCAAGCAAAAGGTGACCTGCACTGCTCTGTTGATTGCATCTAGGTTGATGAATTTGCCAAGTATATAATTTTCTATATTCCATCTCATCAAAAGTGCATTATTATTATTATTATTAAAGAATGTTTTTATCTCTTTGGAGTTTTTTTTTTAGTTGTGAAAAACACATTCCAACCACTTCATCATCAGAAAATGGATTGAAGCAATTTTGAACCAAATTTCATTAGCAATGTCGGCTGGTCCATGACAGTGTGTGTGTATCTGTGTGCATTTGTGAATTTCCCCCCTACCCAAACTACTACTTCAGATATGGCAGAAATTCCACAGCAGTATTTAAAAAAAAAAATGTAGATGCATTAACAATGTACTTTCTAGAGGTATTTATTTGATTGTTTGCATAATGATACTATTTATAAGATGAGAACAGATCAGTAAGAATATGAAGTTATGGAACTTTTTTTCCCATCCTTTTTATGAAATGACACACACTAAAGTAAGAGACTGGCACCATCCTCTTTGGCTGGTATAACAGAGCTGGCTAAAATAAATAAATGACTGGAGAGCATGCACCAATGTACTGATTAAAAGCTGACTATATCAATCAATCAATCAATCAATCAATCAAATAAATACATCAATACACGATTAGACAGCATACACCAATGTACTGGTTCAGTCCTGATAAGTTAGAATTGTGAAAACAAACAAACAAACAACAAACCCTGGCTTTTCTTTATATCTAAACCAGGCCACACTTCACTTTGGTGAAATTGCACCAGAATCCAATAGGACATCTCTTGGAGCAGTATATTTCTTACACCTGCAAGATGATTTATAATCATTCATGTTGTTTTGGAGAGAGGGGAATAATACTTTTAACTTTCTTGATCTTCTATTTTTCTTTGATTATTTCTTAGTAACAGAAGCTGTTAGTTTTGTATTGTGTAATGCAAAATTATTCATTGCAAGGGACAGAGGTATTGTTTTTGTATGGTATTCCAATTACTGACCTTCTTCCCACCAAGCTGCAGGACCATTATACATGCTTGTATGGAGTGTTGCTGCTCCCTTTTCAGCTTCTGCTCTCAATGCTACCCTGATTTAAAGGCTAGGCAAGCTGGTGTGTAATTTGTCATTGAGTCTCATATTTCAGAAACCATGGAACCATTGCATTCTGATGGCATCAAATGCCGATGTGCAAGAGATTGGGTTAACATTCTCAGTTTCTACTTTTTCATTTTTATATCTATTTAACTTTGAGCCTGTGTATATATAATTAGTACTACCAATGATGAATAATCATCACTACCTTGAAACAATATTCTTTCATTAATGGAACTGGACATTGAAGGGCAGAAATGAAAGAAACAAAGGGATTGGAGGGTGTGGAAATAAGCATGATGATTTGGCTTTGCCTTTCTGTGCTATCTTGTATTGTCCTCTCAAAATGGATTTTCCCTACTTCTTTTTTGCAGGTCTTTCTTTTTCCTCTTGCCTTATTTCCTCAAAAACTATTTTTAAAAAATAAAATCAGAAAATTAGTGCATCTATACCTGCATTAATTAAATCAGTAAACTGCATTTGAAGCAAGGACTTGGCTAGGTTTCAAACAGTGCAGAAATAATTTGAACAACTAACTTTAAGGCCTGCTCTTAGGTTAAAAAACTTGTTGCCTGCATTTCTAACCTGCATTTAAAAATGTTTTTGTGTCAGATCCAATGACATTTTAGTTCTTGTTGAAACAGAATGCTGGCATCTACAGTATGTTCACCTACATGGTCCACTTTGCAGTGGGCTGTAGCCCATGTCCTTCCAATTTTACAACACAGAGGAGCCTTCAGTTGGTTAATTTTTCTTTGGGGTAATTGCAGCCATACTTTAGGCTCTTTTACTTTGTAAGCTTGTTAATACGATTTTGGAAAAATTAGTAGTGTAAAGGTGTGAATGTGATTCTGAATGTTATTCCCAGAATTGGGAATCTATTATTGTATGAAGAAATATTTATACTCATATCTATTGAGTATGGGTCAGAGCAGATAGATTATTCTTTTGCATCGGAAAGGCAGCGTTATTCCAATTTTACAGTCTTGGATTATTGATATGTGTTCTCTTTCTGCTTATGAAATGAGTTTCTATTAACATGATGAAAACATCTGATCAGTATTACTCTTGTGGCCAAGGTAATTAGAAATGGAGCTGTTGTTTATATGCATTATAAGCCTTTGTCACATTTCTTTTTCTTTCTCTTTGGTTTTGTTGTTCCTTGTTTTATATCTTTTTATTTTTATATATTGAGGCAAAGAGCAAAAATCTTTGGATTAAATTATCTTTTGTGCCACCTCAGGAGAAGGATGAGAAAGTGGCTACCTATGTGGAGCTATAACTTAATCCATTAAAGTGTAGAACTCACCATACAAACTTGATGATCATGTATCATTGGATATAATTAAATATGTATAACTAAAAGCATTGACCTACGTGCAAAAGCTTCCATCTGAGCTTGAAGCCTGATAGTACAAAGTTTAGAGCTCTATGGATTCCCTATATGAAAGCCACAATATATTCATGGATGATTAAAGTCAAGGTGTGTCTTTACAGAAGGGAAGGGCTATTGTGTACTCACTGGATCTCCAGAAATGCTTGAATTCTGGGGAGAGGGAAGAGTTCACAGTTATAGTCATATCATGTCCTCCCTTCCCATGTCTTTAGAAGTAACAGCTGACAAAATATCCTAAAGGAAAAAAAGAGGTTGGCCTTCTTAACCCATTCCTCTTGCAAGTTAAACATCCCCATGTTCAAATCATTTCTCATGGACCCTATTGGTAATATCTACTTTCTAAAATAGATTTTTGTGTTTGTATTATAGCTGCAGATAAAAATGAAGTGCTGAAATTGATAAATAGATTCAGACTTGTTCTGACCATTTAGTTTAAACCAAGACATTTCTGGTGGTTAGCTGAATATCACATTGTAATAGAAACTGCCACTATATCTATTTTGGGAACTGTTCTAATTCCTGCATGCAGAGACCCTTAATATGAGCCAAGGCTTCCAAGGGTCTCTTTTCCTTCTTCCAGAGCATCTTAGCTTCCAACTCCTTTCAACAATACTGTTACAAATACTTTCTTGCCAATGTCAATTACAAATGAAGGGCTCCCAAACATGATTGAAACACAGATTGTGTCCCTAGTTTGGGACACAATCTGAGTTGTGTTGCCTGTGTATATGTTTGAGTAAAGAGGGGGGAAAAATGATACTGTAGCTAAAACCCTCCTTTAATCCCTGTTTGATATATGCTAGCATTTGGGACTGAGAAACGTGAGCTGCATACAGCAATGGAGGCAGCTGCAGGAGAAGACTTGGGATAAACATAGATATTTATCCAGCCTCTTACTTAGCTGGGTGGTTGGAGTGCCCATGGTTTATATTAACTGCTCATCTCTTCATGGCCAAGCTGATGATCCTAGACACTTCCAACTAAACCCTTTCGTCCCCAACAGAAGAAGTCACAACTGGAAAAAGTACTGGTTAAATTACACTCAATTATTGTCTTTCTCCAGAAGAAGCTCTTTCACTTTGAAGAAGGGTATCATTGGATACAACGAAATACTAGCCTTTGTATGTTTGAAGCTGTCTTTCAGGAACCATGATTTATGCTCTATGTATCATGGAGGTATACAACTTCTGAATCTTGAATACAGTCCTCAGAATTCCTCTAAAAGGTGTGCTGAATTATCATTTTTAATATGATAGGAGAAAATGATTAAATAAATAAATGATACCATTAATATGATATTAATGGTATTTTAATAAATAACATTTAGTTTTTATATAGCCTCACCCATGTTGGGAGATCTGGCTCCTCAGATGCAACACAAAAGCCAGGGTTGAATCTTAGCCTGAAAAAGTGCCTGTACCTGCTCTATTACATCCCAACTGATGTCTCAAGGAATGCCAGCCCTATTTTATTTATATGAAGCTTTCTAGCCTTCTCTTTTGCTGCTCATGCATCATTCAGCACAGACAGCACTAAAATACAACCATAAAATAAAATATACCAAGGAGATGAAACTGTATCCAATGCTAAAAGAAAGCCTTCTTTAAATGAGGAGGTTTTATAGATCACAATCACTAACATGACATACTAGAAGGCATCAGTAATCCTTCTCGCACAAGGAGTTCCCCAATTTAAGTGTGGCTAATGAAAAATCCATTAATTTTATTCTCATCAACCAAACCTATTGGTGACCATATACCAACTGACATACTTATTTTCATAGAGAAGGAAAAAAATGTATAAGGAACTCATAGCAACAACATATATACTTAACATTTTGTAGCTAAGCAAAGAGAACAAGACCCTGAAAAGAATCAGCATGTTGTATATGGCAAAACTGGGGCCAGACATCATTACTGAAGAAATTAACATTGATGATGAAGAATCATCTACCGACACAGAAGGTAGCCCTGGACCCTGTGACTCAATGCAGTGTCAACAGATAATAAAAGGTGAGTGTTTTTTTGAAGATTAAAATGGGGTTGTCTTTTCAGAAAGAAAACGTGAAGATTCAATTTCATTGTAACAGGTACCCTTCCCTAACCTAATGGTTTCCAAATGTGTTGGATTTCCCTCTAATCCCTCATCAGCATGGCCAATTGTTCTGATCTCTAGGAGTGATGGCAGGCGAACCTCAATGCAGCTGAAGGTCACCAGAAAGATAAGGCTATTATATTGTGAGAAGTGTACTGTATATGCATCTTATTATACCACTTATATGCTTTGTAGCCTGCACTTATCAAGAGCACAGCTTTTCCTCACTGGAATGTCTAAAAAATGATGAGGGATGTTGAACTTGGCCTTTGTTGTTTAATCCCCAGTTTCAGTTGCCTCACTCCCCATGAAGAGCCCTGGTTGTCCAGTAATTAGTTTCAGTTCTCCTGCTCTACAGGATGTACAGTAGCTAGTTGCTCATTTATGACACAGTCTGCCTTACTCCCCTCTAAGATTATTTCTGCACTGATGTCTTCCCACATGTTTCTTGATCTCATATTATTTTAGCTTGGGAGATAAGGTGAGAGACACGGGCATCCACAGGGAATCAGTAGGGGAATGACGAAACTTCACCCCTTTTGTAATTGCGTCATAACACTGCATGCAAATACTTAACAGGCAGAGCTCATTTAATCAAAATGTTGAAATGTGCGTTGTAATGTCACAATGCACATTTCAACATTTTGATGAAACCTCCAGCTTTCTGCAGAAATGCATGGTGTGAGGAGACGCAGACAAACCAACCTAAAAAAACAAGGACACTAGACAGACTTCTGAAGATAGGGACTCCCCATTCCTGCTGCAGGGTCCTAATTAGTGGAAGTCATATATTGAAAGGGAAAAGCAGCTTGCCTAGAATAAGTGGCAAATTCACAAATCAAAACAAGACCATTGGGCACTGAATTGAAACAGAAGCAGCAAAAATATAATAGGGATTAGCAGTGGGACAGAAGACTTTGTGATGTCATTGTTTTGGACTGGCTGAAGGATGTCTGGATTGCACTTTAACTCAGGAGTGGAGGGGGGGACCAATTGAATCAGGTTGAATAGCATAGCATAATCTCTGCAGTTCAGTTGCAAGCTTAAATCTACTCAAGTCAGTTTACTGACTTAAACCAAACCTCTCATCAGTAGACTCATAGTTTCAGATTCTGTACTGCTTTTTTGCAGGCCAGTCTTCAATAAAATGGTGATCATGATATCGGGGGCAATAGGTAGTATATCAAACAATGTATTTAATGAAGAAGTTCATATATAGTTCATAGCATGCTGACTTAAGCTCTGCATTGGCATCTATTCAGGAACTCTAGGAAGACTCATGGCCACTTCTTTTTCCCTCTTTTTCTCTGCTATTAAATATTATTGTTTATGAACAGATTCTGATAATTCTGATTATACTTGATTAATTTGAAACTACTCCAAGTTTTTAAAATGGTAGTTTTAACACTACTTTTGTTTAATTCTGCTGCTTGTTTGAATGGTATGGTTTCTCTGGGTTTTATACTGATTTTTAATTTTTGTTCTGAAACATTTATATGCTTTTATCCTACCTGTATATTGTTGACAAGGTTGTATGAACTGGGAGTATTTAAATCTTAATTGTATTAAAATGTGGTACTTTAATATTACTTTGTGGTGCTAAATGGCATATAACTGTTTACTTTTTTGTGCCTTAATTTTGAATGCTAATCTCTCTAGGTAGTGATTTCTAGCCATGATTTTCTGCTTTATCATTTAGATTGCAGTTGATGGAAACAGAGAATAGTAGAACACAAGATGACAGCTAGTAGAACTGCAAAATAAGCAAATAATTTATGTGTCTTCCTTAGAAAGAAATTGTCTCTAAAACTGGGAGATACTTTGTATAACTGAGTTGATAACATATAATCCCTTTCAGATTAGGAAATCTCCATAATGAAACTCAAACTAAAGAGCTAGCTAACAATACAGTACGGTACAATACAATACAATACAGCTTGTGAGAGCATTGACATGTGAAACCTCAGCATTTTTAATAATTCAAGAAATAGTCGATGCCTTGCTCTTCAGCTTTTCTGCACTTAGCATGTTTCTTTTTGTCTCAAAATGAAAAATGAACTCCTGCTGCCATTCTTGAAAATAAAGATCTGCGAGATCAAATTATCTCCCTTCAAGAGGAGAAGAAGACTGTCGTCATTGAGCTGGAAATCTTGAAGAGCAAATTTGTAGAAGGAATAGCAGAAGTAAGTATTGTAGCAAGATAGTTGAGAATCAACATATGTGGTTAGGGCTTTTCTACCTATTTTTTGGTTAGGACAGTTCACCATGTGAGGGAATGGGTTATTTTCAGTTGCTGGGATTGCAGGTTGTGATTTTTATGGTAGAATCATAATATATGGTGCCACTGTATTATGCTAGTCAAAGCTAAAGCAAGAATTTTTAACTATACATCTTAATAATATCCTGTCCCTTTGCAAGCTGTCTTGCTAGCTAAATCTAATTCTTCACAAGCAAGGACTTTGCTCTGCATGAGCTGCAAAGTATTTAATTGCTACCTCTCAAGGCAGGTTCTATTTAATATAGCATTTAAAGCATTCTAACTGTTTTAATGCCATTTTGGTTATAACCTTGACCAAAGATATTAGGAAATAAATGGAAAAAGCTTGTTTCAGATTGCATCTTTAGCTGGAAAACCAGAGGTCGCTTGCAACTTTGTTCAGAAACTAGCACATCAGTGAAATAATTAAGAATATTGGTACACTCCATGCTTGCAGAATTGGATTGGAAGCTAGATAGATTTAAAGCAAAACCTCATACAGTATTCACAGCAGTATTATTAGTGTTTTGGGCTCTCTGATTATCTCTTGTTATTTGTCTCATCTATTTTTCAGGTAAACAAAGTAAAGGAAGAAAATGGAGTTCTAGCAGCAGAAATTCACAAACATCAGAAAGTGTTGGAAAAATGTAATCGAAGTATGTGTGTATGCTTTCCAGTCTTCTCTAGAACTCTTAATGGTAATACTTTAATAGCTGTGTTGTACTGATGAGTAAACAGAAGGAGAGACAGAGAGGTAACAGTGGAGTCCTTGGTGCTCTCTGAGATTGGTTGTTTGCTTGCAGATGTTTCATTACCCAACTAGGTAACATAAGCAGTGCTAGCAAGTATGGGGTTTGCTCCCTGTTTATATACAGTAACTTTTTGAATTTAGCTTGGTCTGGGATGCTCACAGTTTCCCAGTTGAAACTATGGTTGAGTCTGTCCATGTGTTGTGAGATTAAGGAGTTTTCCTTAAGAAAAGGAAGAAGGAAAAAAAAAAACAGGAGTCATGTGCAACATATAGTGTAAGGACAGCCACTATGCAAGACAGACAGGCAGAAGACTAGCAGAGCACATCCATGACCATCAACTAGCAGTCAGAAGACACAATGAAAACTCCTTAAACATCCTAGACTAAGTGAAATCCAAAAACTTTAGGAAATTCCCGGAAGTTTGGCATTTAGACAAATTAGCCATCAATAGCCACATAGAGATAAACCATATTTACACACCATTCAAAAGAGACAATAAAAAAGCTAAGAAGGAAGCAAAAAGACTAGAACACATCCTCGCCAGCAGCCTACACCCAAATAAGCAGGGATTAACACCAGACAACACCCACCAGCACTGATGATATTACCTAGTCAGGTAATGAAACATCTGCAAACAAACAACCAAGCTCAGAGAACACCTAGGTCTCCACAGTTCAACCATCAGCTACAGATATTTTCTTCTGTTATATCAAAGATAACTGATACAACAGAAATCCAGAATGGGGACAATACATCACAGATTCTATTAGTAGATTCTTCACAGACCATATCTTATGCTTTTAATGGAAATTCCGTCAAAATATGTACCTGTGAAGAGTCTATAAAGTTTAGATCTGTTTATTGCAAATTTACACATTCCTGCTATCTGAGCCTGGAAGCTGCCAGTTGTGAGATGAGCACTTACCAAGTTTTGATCCACTTGATAAGGACTTCTAGATTTATGGCTGAGACAAAGATTAATAGTGACAGTTACTGCCACTTTCTTGTGGAGATTGTAATAAGCACTGTAGCCATAAAACTGACAGATCAACCTTACATTACAGAGGATGTATAAGAGGTTGATCAGAGTCAGCCAGAAAATCCAGGCAACATCTCACCAGATTTAGCCTCTCTTAACTAGAAGATAAAGATTGCATCCTTCCATTTTCTGCTCTCTTGTGAATGCCACAGAAAAGAAGATGCATTTTCATATGTTTAAACTTGTTAAATTGATATTGTGCAAGGACATGCCTTGAGATATAGTAAATTGCCTAGAATTCTGTAATAGTTGTACTTTCCAAAAGGCACTGCCTCTCTGAATGTACTTTGCAATTCTACTCATCCTCAAACAGTCCTACAAGTATAGGACTCAATTTAATAATGACTATGTTCACAGAACACACTTAGTCATATTTATTATAAACATGGGAGCTCAATTTCCCAGGTTCATGCAATACACCAAACTGTACACTAATCATTTGGTCTGGGTTTGCACACATGGCTAGGCTAAAATGTAATTCACTAGTTTGTCATTCCATGGTGTCATACAAACAATAACCAATACGAAATTATGACTACATCTTTTGTATTGCATCTGTTAAAGACAACCTGTTCTGAGTGAGGTTGCATATTCAAGATTGAAAGAGTATGTTTAGCGCTTTGGACTTTAGGGCAGATTCACATACTGGACAGTCACAAGATATAATCACATCCAAGAAGGCTAGTGTACATTTATATATGACAAGCAAGAAAAGGGACAGGAATGTAAAAGATGTAGGATCCACATGGAATTCATGACAGATAGAAACCAAGGCCCAGAAGGATCTGCAACCAGCCCATATGCTTCTTTTTTCCTAGACGTTCCAGTAAGTTCCAACTGTGGATTTAGCATTGGGGAATAGTGGCAAAATTGTTTCTTTTCTCCCATACTGGTTTATAGATCTTTGGGAACAGAACTGCTGATTTAGATGGAACTGCATATGAGGAGCTTCTGCTATCTTGTGTACATACATCACATTTTTAGATGTACATCTAAAGTGAAATGTGATACTACAGTATTTGTGTGACAGGACACTCTAAAAGAGAACAGTGCCAGTTTACAAAGGTTCCCATATCTGATTGCCTGGAAGAAATTCCCTTTTATCACTGCAAAAGTTTCTACATTCCCACATTGGATGCTACAATGTACAGTACAGTTAAGATAGGTGTCATCACCTATCACTTCTGGTGGTTGCACGGATACTGCTGCCACATGTTAGGCTAGAGGAGACAATCATCTTCTAGACCCTAGCCTAATGAAGTATACTTACATGTAGGAGCTGTAAGAATCTAAGTCAGTCAAAGCATTCATATCTATGGGAACTTACTCAAGAAATGTAAGAATCAAAACTAGAAAGGTCAAGATGATTTAGCGTGTTAATTGCTCCTTGATGTCCTTTGAAGACCTTGATATTGGCAGTTAGGTCATAAAATATTCTATTCCCCATTCACTCATCCCATCAATACTTATTTATATCTGAAGTGGAAATTCTAATCTGAATTCATGATTATAATAACTAGTATTTCAGGTTAGGGAATCCATAGTTAAGGATTTAACTAAAACTGTATACACATTAACTCACTAGGCTAAAATAAGGCTGTGTTAACATTTAATTATTTTAGAAGAGTTATAATTCCAAAAGTGTTCAGAATTAATAGCAAATGCCATTGTTTTGCAAACTTTACAATAAATCCAGAGGTCAGAAGACTTTATTCTTCCAGCCAAAAGAGAAATAAAAAGTGATTCTCCTGTTCAGTCATGTATACAGGTGCCCTAATTTTTTACAAAGATTCTATTACAACACAAAACAGTGGATATAAAACTGCAAATAACAAGACATTGAGTCTGTGGGAATTGTAGGGTTGCATTCCAGAGCCTATGGTTAACCTCTTCTTCCTATGGGCACTTCCTCCTCGTTCCTCCCACAGTGGTCATCTGCACAATGTACCTGTATTTACTCCTCCTTCTCTTTTTTGGTCATGGCTGATCTTGCTGGGTCATCCTGGTCATGAGGTTCCTTGTGGCAGCTGGCCTTCCTCTTTGGAATGAGCCATGAGTGCTTCCCATGCAGCACTAGTATCCAGAGGTGCAATCGAGAAGCCCCCTTTCTCCCCGCTCCCAACATTGGGAAAGAGCCGAACAGAGTGGAGAAGTGGCATGAGTGGGATAAACCTCTCAATCTCCAACTGAGTCAGCCTCACAACTAGGTTGAACTGGCAAGATCCACTATGATAGAGCAAGGATGAGGGAAAAATAAAGGTACATTGTGAAGACACACTAACGTTTAAAAAATAGATTTTATGCATGCACCATTTTGCGAATTAGTAATAGAAGAAAAACAAGCCCCAAAACATGGATACGTGAAAAGCTTTCTCTGGATATCAAAGTCTGCTCTATTTAAATCACAGATAGGTAAAACTACAGATAACAGGACTGTAGATAATGGGCTGTTCCCCACTCTCCTGGCAATGTTGAGGTGGGAGAAATTGCTACCTCCACAGCAATTTCTACCTCTATTGTATTTCAGACACCAGATGGGTAGGGTTACTTTCCCCAGTATAGCCACATTCCTCAGGCTATACTTAAACATGGTTTAAGGTCAGGGATTTTACCAAGCCTGGAAAGCACTGACCTTCCTTAGTACTGGGTGTCCAGAAGTGCTACTATCCACTTCCTGGCTATTCACATCATGCTACTGTAGTTGCCAGCACCTTTCCCACTGCTGTCCTGCTCTGCTCTTCTCTAGACCAAGGAGCTTCATCAGTGGCTTATGGTGCCTGGATAGCAGCCATCTCTTGGGGTGGCAGGTATCTGGCAGGCAGTGTGGCTTACGTGAATAATTGGAGTGGTTGCTGAGAGAATTGGCAGAGGCAGCACTATTGCAAGGCAAGGAAATAGGAAGAACACAAATGTAGGAGCAAGATTATGGAGTTAGTTTTTATGTTACTTTAGTAGTAGTAGTAGTAGCAATATTGACACAAATTGGAATATCAACCTTGTGGAAGGTTGAAATTCTCATAACAAACCCAAAAGCACTGATTGCTGGGGAGGTACTGGTCTCTCCAGCAGCCCAAGAAGAAATGGCAACACAAGTACAGATCCCTGCAGCTGAATGGGAGAAGATCTTGTCGTCAGCCAGTAGGTCACCAACTGCCCTCAGGCTTCTCCTCCATGTGACATAGAATATGGACTAGAGGGCATCGTGTTCCATTTTCCAATGGAAGAACACTAGTTTCCTGCTGAATCTCTTTGATCTGGTCATAATGGCAGGCTAGCCCCAAGATCAAGGCTACATTGTGAGATCCTCTCCTCCAGAAATGGTAAGCAGGCCATCTTGGCACTGGAGGAAGGAGGTTATGTGGATGAGCCCAGAAGTGGCCACTTCTTTTACTGTTTTGGGTATCTATTATTAGGTGCCTCTGACATCACTGGATCAAAGTCATCAGACTTCTGTCTATTTCAGAGTAATTTTGCCATGTAACTTAAAATGTTTTTTTCTTTAAGGTAAAGTGAAAGTTCTATACACATGTAGGCACAGAAAGTAATGCTAGGGTACCCATTGTTTACACAGTCATTTTCTTTCAGGATCATAACTTATTTCTACAGTCGTTTTTCAACATCATTTTTCAGTCTTGCTTTCTAACTTTGGAAAGAACATTGTGCTGGCATTCAAAGACTGTCCCTCCTTCCTTCTAGCAGGGCTATCCCCACTGAAGTAAATTTCCCACTTCAATACATATGTCTAGTTACTTATATAATTATTTACAACATTATTTACTACAGTGTAAATAGAAAGGAAGAAACTATCTTCCTTACCACCCTGTTACTACAGTTTAGATACGTAATCTTGGCATATTTCATGGCATATTTAATGATTGTGTTTGGTTTAACCACTGCTGCTGCTACTATCTCCTCCTCCACCTCCTCCCTCTCCTCCTCTTTGTTCAAATAGTGTCTGTACTAGCAGTAGAAGAATATGAAGAACTTCAAGTCAACTTTGAGCTGGAAAAAAACTTACGGAAGAGGGCAGAATCCTTTGCACAAGAGGTATGCAAGTTAATAGCTTTTTCTGATCAGAGAATGGACCATAGCAAACATTTTAAAAATGTTCTAATGAAACAATGGCTTTTTCAGTTTCAGCTCTTTTCTCTTTCGTTCTCTGTTTTATAAATAGATGCTTCATACAGACAATCCATATGGGAGTACAAAAACAGATTTAATAATAAATTAATAAAAAACACGTTGCAAAGTTCGCTTCAGATGAAAACTCCCCAGTTCTGCAGTAAATGGGTGTTTATTTTATTGAGATTGTTCTTAACCTTACTTGAGGAGTTCCTCTCTATTTAATTTGGCCTTGACCGTATTTCTCTGATTTTTTGTTGGATATTCTTCCTTAACAGTATACAATATCCAGCTTCTTGTGCTGAATGCCAGTGTTCTATTGTCAAATGTAGCTTGTCTGCCAATGTGTGAAGCTACCTTTTAGAAAGACAGGGTTCATACCAGGATTGCACATGTGGTACATACTGTATTATATTTAGATTGGCTCTCTTACCCATAAATTAACTCAGTTTTCTTTCTCTGTGAGACTGTTCTTTATCATTAATTAATGTACGTTCTCAGAAAGATGCTATGCAGGCAAATAAGTACCTTATTCCCTCATTTGGTCATTAATTATGAACAATAATTTATTCATAAATTGAAATACCAGTGTTTCTTGTGCCAAAATGTTTGAAGTAGTTTACAGTACTCTAATGATCCATAGAATTAAAGTCATCATACATGCACGTGGACTACATTCGTCCTTCTGTACTTCTTGGTTTCCCATTGACCTTTCACCTTAGAAATCCTGTTTTATCCTGTTGAAAGATTTAGTTTCCTTGTGATTAAATCATCTGCATTCAAGTGGAATCAGTTTCAGTAGCATGAGTATTTTTACTATAAAATACCTCATGAAGAGAGAAACCAACAGTGTTGACATAATCAGGTTTTGCTTCTGGGCTGGGTTGAACTTGAATAACTCTTCAGCTGGTTTAAACATCAAGGAGCTCTCCAGTACTTCATTATTCCTAACTCCTGTTCCTGTAAATTAATGTAAATTATTTGGAAATAAATATTCAGTGGAGAATAGATATAAAGTTGGGAAGTATTTTGACCATGGAAAAACAGCCAACTCATAAATATCATGATCATGGTTTATTACATGGTCTTGTAGAAGATTTAACTGTATAAAAATGAACTCTCAGTTAAAATCATAGAATCATGGTTTTTTGTTATTTGAAAATGTTTTCACTCTGTTTAAGTCAATGTAGAATTGTTTCTCAGAATTTTTAAATTGAATTGAATTTCTGCATCACTTGCAAAGCTCAGTAAAATTCATCACACCCAGAAGTTAAACACAGGTTTGGACCTTAAGTGATATTTTGGCTTCCTTTGTGTTTTTGGGAAAGTAGATATTGGATGATAGTACAGTTACAGTTCTATGGATTAACAGGTGAATTTCAGTTCTAAAAAAATATACTACATTGTTTTAAGTTTTGTTATACTAATATGCATGGCTACAGCAAAATAAGGATTTTAAAGTATATCTGCATGTTACATACAATACCACTTTATAGTGATGCAAATTGTTAGTGAATATAGCTCAGGGTTGTTTTTTTTAATTGTATTAATAGTAGCCCTCCAAGAGCTCAAGCATACCTTTTTAACTTTATTTATTTATTTAAATATTTATAGGCTTGCATTAGGAGTAAAACTCCTTCTAAGATGGTATTCGTTTGTTTGTTTTACTTTATTTGCTGTTAAAGGTATGATCCACCTTTTTTAGATAAGCACAGAAAGGTGATATTCAATAGTTTCAACAATTATATGATATTAAAGCAGCAGAGATAAATAAAATAAGTAAAATCAGCAGTAAGAATTGAGCCCAGACAGTAATTAACTCAAAGGCTCTTATGAGCCAATGTTAGTTGAATCAATGCAAAAAAGACAAAGAAAAGTAATAGGTATACTGGATTTTCTAGTATCCTAGTGGACCACATATGACAATCCATTCACTATGCAAAAGGAAAACCTTCATTACTAATTTTCAAGTGTGATCACTTGCTAGTCAGTTAAGATGTTCTTTTGAGTAATCACAAACTTTTTACATCAGTCGATATTTACATCGTGCTTCATGGAGACACCAACATTTTCAGGGATTAACCACTATCAGGATTTAGCCTAGCTCTGGCCAATTTCTGATTCAGGCAGAAACCCAAAGAACACATGGTAACTGGTTCAAGTCATCAGCTTCCATAAGCGGAAAGGTACTTCTAACAAGCTAACCAAAACCTTATGTTAGCTTTGCCATCTTTGACTCTGTTAAACCATTATATCTTGATCACAATTATGCATATCTTTTTTCCATAAAATTTCTAGCAAATTAGTTGCAGCAGGTCTACGAGACTTCAATCTGTTGTGTTCCACAGTACATTTGCAGAAGATCAAATAAATTTTGGCTTGTGTATGTTTATACCTTAATCATTTCTAGTCTTGTTGGCACTTACGCTTTAATCATCTTAATTTTCTGTCCCCTCAGCTCCTCGTAATGCAAAGGACTTGATTGAATGATGACTGGATTGAGAACATTAGGGAGTAATAATATCAGTGGCATTAATTATTCTTTCATTCCAAGCCACAATTTTGTCAGAATGATGAAATGTGCTGTGACGTCACAACTCAAGCTCTATCTCTTACATACAAAAAGGCTAGAGTTTGTGTCATTACTCGTATTTCATCATTTGCCTCCCTGCCCCTGTCAGGACAGGAAAGTAGTGCCAGAACCTTAGAAATACGGGATAGATGATAGATAGATAGATAGATAGATAGATAGATAGATAGATAGATAGATAGATGGATGATAGATTAAAAACAAATACAAATTAAAATAGAGTAAGAAGGAAAAAAGAAAAAAGAAGAAATAAAGAAGTAAAGTGTTTTTAAAGAAATAAAAATGAATGCTAAAGTGCAAAAAGGAAAAAGAAGAAAAATAGAAAAGAAAAATAGAAAAGAAAGAAAAAAGATATAAAGAAGTGGCTTCCAATCTTCTTTACAACAGTTATAAATATAATTATAAGTTTACCTCTTTCTCTAAAGTTACAACATGTCTCTCTTCCTTCTATAAACTATCCTGTCTAATCATCAAAACCATAAATCATAAGTTCATTTTTTTCTATTTTCTGCTAAAAGTTCATAAGGAGTTTCCAGTCAGCAATAAATGTAGATATTGTCTTTTCTCTGATCAGAGAAGTCAATTTGGCCATCTCTGCTAGTTCCATGATGTTCACCAACCATTCCTCCATTGTGGGTAGTGCCAAATCTCTCCTCCTCCTCCTCCTCCTCCTCCTCCTCCTCCTCCTCCTCCTTTGCATACAATAATCTTGCTGCTGTTATCATATACAAAAACAAAGTTCCATGACTGTTTATCCATCTGTTTGCCCCCCCCCCAAAAAAAAGACCTCTGGTCTCAATTGTATTTTAATCTTTAAAATCCTCTGAATCAGTATTTGAATCCAAAACTTTCTAGCTTTCTTACACGTCCACCAAGCATGATAAAAAGTCCCTTCTTGTTGTTCACATTTCCAGCATAAATTTGTGATATATAACAATTGTTGTTTATTCGTTTAGTCGCTTCCGACTCTTTGTGACTTCATGGACCAGCCCACGCCAGAGCTTCCTGTCGGTCGTCAACACCCCCAGCTCCCCCAGGGACGAGTCCGTCACCTCTAGAATATCATCCATCCACCTTGCCCTTGGTCGGCTCCTCTTCCTTTTGCCCTCCACTCTCCCTAGCATCAGCATCTTCTCCAGGGTGTCCTGTCTTCTCATTATGTGGCCAAAGTATTTCAGTTTTGCCTTGAATATCATTCCCTCAAGTGAGCAGTCTGGCTTGATTTCCTGGAGGATGGACTGGTTTGATCTTCTTGCAGTCCAAGGCACTCTCAGAATTTTCCTCCAACACCACAGTTCCAAAGCATCTATCTTCCTTCTCTCAGCCTTCCTTATGGTCCAGCTCTCGCAGCCGTATGTTACTACGGGGAACACCATTGCTTTAACTATGCAGACCTTTGTTGTCAGTGTGATGTCTCTGCTCTTAACTATTTTATCGAGATTTGTCATTGCTCTTCTCCCAAGGATTAAGCGTCTTCTGATTTCCTGACTGCAGTCAGCATCTGCAGTAATCTTCGCACCTAGAAATACAAAGTCTTTCACTGCTTCTACATTTTCTCCCTCTATTTGCCAGTTATCAATCAAGCTGGTTGCCATAATCTTGGTTTTTTTGAGGTTTAGCCGCAAGCCAGCTTTTGCACTTTCTTATTTCACCTTCATCATAAGGCTCCTCAGTTCTTCTTCACTTTCAGCCATCATACATAACAATGGTACATCTTATTTTCCCATTGTTTCATCTGTATATTATAACCAACATTTTTGGCCCACTTTATCATACATTCTTTCACTTGTTTTTCTGTTTTAACTTTCAATAACAGTTTATACATTTTAGCAATTACATGTTCATCATATGTACCTAATTCCATTTCAAACTTTTTCCGTTTTGCCTTTCTGTGCCCTTAATCGTTTCACCTCAAATGGCACACTGTAGTTACAGTCAGCAACAGTCTGGCTCATATTACCTTTATCTTTTGTTTTATAAAACTCACCAATTGTCTGCACCTTTAGTAAACAAAAAACATTCCCACAAAGGTCTGGTTTGTTTGTCTATTTTAATTCCAATTTATTCAAAAGCACTTTCACCAAAAAAAAAAACCCCTGTCCCCTTTATCAGTTTTAAACCTTCTTACATCCATTCTTTGTAAAGGTTTTTGCCAAAAGTTTTTAAATCTTAAAATCTTTTTTTCCCTTTTTAATCTGCAAATAATGTTGACTCACCAAGTGGAATTCCCTTATCCTGCCAGTTAGAAAATCTCTCTTTAGCTGTACATTATTTACATTCAAAATATTTAAGAAAGGCTTGTGCGAACCTTGTGTCCCTATAGGCTGCATCATGGCTGTGAGCTTGACTGAATCCCTTGACTCCGAACCACTCCACTCATGAGTCAACCACAAAAATCTCAGTTCCTGCAGTCTTCTCACAAGGAGCAGCAAGTGGGTGATCTTCCAAAACCAGTTGTCTGTGCTGATGGCTACCTATGATGGCATATCCTGGCAATGCAACATTTCTTTAATGTAAAGAGTAAACTGCTCTACTGTGTGGTGTATAGCCTAAAACAATAAGGACACTGTCTGATGAAATCTGAGACTGGGAGTAGAAAAGAGAAGATAGAAAGGATCTGCTTCCTTACGTGTCATTTCATTCAATTTTTCTGTATATGTGTAACACTAGAGATTCTGTACATACCATGTGAAGAATAGAGTTAGTTTTGAAATACAGTGACTATATTTAACTTGGTTACTTACAGCACCCTTTTCATTATAGGTTCCTGAGTAAATACTTGGCAGACACTGTGTTTAAAATTCCACAGTGAACATTTGCATGCAGAAGGGTCAAATGCTGTTATCTGCTCTTTGTAATTGTAAAGAAAAATGCTTCTAATTCCAGACAGCCATGACCTCCTTATATAGGAATTTTGCTCCTTTCATAAGATTGTATGCTATTGATTCACAGATATCAATGGACTGTATTAATAATAAGCACCACAATAACTCTTCATTTAGATGCATTAATGGTTTTTGGGTTACTTTGTAATAGCTGGTCCATTAATATGTAATATCTTCTAAATGGACTGAAAAACCTGCACTTATGAAAAGGTTCTTACATGTAGGTTAGTCTGTATTTTTTAAAAAAACCCTGCTATATAACTATAATTATTGTAACTTTCCATAGTTGCAGCTGTCATATGCAAGAATTGGTGAGGTTAGGGGACAACTGGGGACAACCCTAGTCCCCTAACCTTTAGAATCTTAAATCTATCGCCTGCCAAACATAATGGAAAATTTAGCTTATCAGAGAAAAAGGCCAAGGTAGATATCAGTGGTAAAGCAATCTAATATTTTTAACTATTTTCAGGAAAACCAATGTAATATATTATCTGTTTCACTTCTAATAACCTATCCTAATTCAAATAATCAATTAATGTTTGAAAGCATGGCTGGAAGGTTACTGATGATAACTAGCTAATGAAATTGACTTCCAATAACTGCCACTGATTTTCCCCCTGGGTCAAGAAAAGGATATTTACTTTTCTAATGAATAAACCATCAGTAAACACTGATTAGCTAAGAGATTTTCAATTTTTGAAATATTTTTGCCACTCATCGTGGGTTTTTAAGATACTTTGCCAGGAAGGATATAAAAGAATGTGGTCATGAGATTTGGGAAGGGAAAGGTTCATGAGGATGTCAGTCAAAACTGTAACTGGCCATGTGCTTTGTTCATTCATCCAGATAAGGAATGATGTATCTCAGTACAGGTCTAGGCAAACCGTAAGACAACTACTAAATTGGGGCCCACTAATAAATCTCAAGGTTATTTGCAATTGATTAGCCAGAGTGCCTGACCTTTCATAGTATAACAGTAAAAGAAAATTTCCTTCAAGTTGAGGTTCAGTCCTGGTGACTTAATGGACATGTTCATGAAGTTTTCCTGGCAAAGCTACAGGTTTTCTGATGGCCTTTCATCCAAGTACTAACTAGTCTGACCTTGTTTAGTTTCTCAGGATCAGCAGAAGTCAGCTAGATACAGGAATCTGCATTAGGTAGCAAGAATAAAAAAATCTCCTCAGAAAATAATTAAATTCCTGATATCAAGAAACCCTGGAGAAAATATGGATAGATTTGTGGGTAAAAGACTTTGTGTGGAAACTCCAGGTGTGACTCCTTGGTTGCACTTTTGCTAAAAGGTATTTTGTTTGGCATGCCTTTATCTGCCTTACTGAGTTTGAATCTAGCTCCAGTTAGAGGAATTTGGAAATGTTAAAAAATAGAATAGATTCAATAAACTTTCAAATCTGCTCACCTGTGAGGATCGTGGTTTCAGATATCCTCACAAGAAATCTCTCTGGAAGCCCTTTAGATTTCAGTGAAGATTCTCTTTATTTTAAGATACAGTCCCCTATCCATGCAAAGACTCAAGTGAATAAGATTCCCCAATTTCCTCCTTTTCTTGTCCTGTCCTCCCACCTGTCTTTGAAATTGAATATTTACAGCTGCTTTGGTATTATGCAAAGTTGGTTTTACTTCCAGCTGCATTCTTCGGTGTCTGTTTTCTGATAAGGCGCTAGCCACAACAGCCTGGCTCCAGCTCGCTGTGTCATTCAGTGATGTCTCTGATTTCCCAAGCAGTAATTAGTGAACCCCCCTCCCTCTTTTACAACCCATGACAGAGAAGTCCCAGAAGTGATTTTATGGCTTCTGGGGCAAACCTCTGACACCACCACTTTTTCTTCAGACTTTGGAGTGAAAATTGAGGGAACAGATTCCCATCATTTTGATGTGAGAAATAGTAAAACTGGTAATAAGCCCTAGATTCAGTTTCTTATCATAGTTTTAACCCTCCCCCCACCAAAACAGCCAACAACAGCCCTCCCTGCCCCAGCCTGGGAAAAAAAATCAGAGCATAACACTACTTTGTCCACTTTACATCATCCCCATCCATTATGGTTCTACTGCACCCCACCCCCTGAAAGAAAAAGAATAACCCTCAGCCAACAAACTTGTTCATCCTTTCTTAAATACACAAAAACAAATTATTTGAAAAGAAGCAGGAATGCAGCACATACATTAAGCAATGTAACCTTACACATTTTTGTGTATGCATGTTTTGTGCATTTGTGTGTGTTTGTGTATGTGAGTAAGAACGTGGAGAATTTATTGTCTAAAACTGTTTGAAAGAATACATATATACATACAATATTCCTTAGGTTTTGTGACTCTAAATTGTGTACATGTGCTGTTCTGGGCTTCTTCATCTTGTTAGCTTTTCTTCTTAATGCAGTTCTGTTCATTGAGGGTTATACTTGTGTCTGTTTTCTCCTCTCCTCAGATTTAAGGTCAGATTTGGCCTTGCTTCAGTTACACTACCCTCTGAGAATGTGTGAGCTGAAAAGCAGGCTATGCATCTACTGCTTGGAGTTCACCCAACTTCTTTAAGCAATTGGTAGGGTCCATGTTGACCACAATGAAATATCTGTTAAGCAGAATAGTACAAGAGCCAAAGTCTCCTACTCACTTCTGTCTTTCCCCACCCAGAAACGGAAGATTGGAAAGTAATAGGGAGCATCATTCAACGTGATGCATAGATTTTTTTTTTTTTGTATAAACAAACACATATGC
The DNA here is from genome assembly GCF_035149785.1 of Candoia aspera. Classification (NCBI taxonomy): domain Eukaryota; kingdom Metazoa; phylum Chordata; class Lepidosauria; order Squamata; family Candoiidae; genus Candoia; species Candoia aspera. The sequence goes on along the minus strand of NC_086158.1, from coordinate 57,992,331 downwards.
AAGTATCTGATTTGTATTTTTTAATGACATACTATTGAGGGATGGTAAGAATCAGTCAGCCTGCTGTGACTATTATTTTATCCAGTAAATAAACAACATGGGACCAGAAATGATGGGCATTTTATTTATGATGTAGTAAAATATATTTCTTTTTTAACCACTTTCTGGATGAATTTTCAGTAATTTAAAAATAATTATTTTTTTCTTTTAGTAAAGCAGCATAGTCTAACATGAGTGCCCTTGGACCATATATGCAATCACCCCAGTCAGACTGAGGAAGCTGTAAAAAACAAAAGATCCCTGTCTTACACGTAGCAGCAGGCAATACTTATACAGTGTGTGTCTAACATATTAAGCACAATTGCTTCACTTCCTGATAATTTGTAGCAAGTTTATATTAACATACATTGTTCATTAACAAGATATATGATGAAACCACATTGAGCAAAACCAACGCATTTTATTGTTGCAAGACTCAAATATATATTTGATTGCCCAAAGTTCTTTCTGTGTAACCTGATATCCAATATCCTGATACGGTTATCTACTTCTTCCCAGATATTCTGAATTTCCTTAGATACTTTGGATAAATGAAACTCTAGTGCCTTGAAATCTTTTTGATTCCTTCACCTAGGATTTCATGTTTCGATAGAATATATCACACTGACAAACCTGATGCAAGAAATGCAAGAAAATGAAGGGCAAGTGCATATTACCCCATTTCTGTTCTGGTGCCATTCCAGAACTTGTCTCTACTCCACATTTCATGTGATCACTTGAGATATTTTCAAAGCATTGAATGAAATTATAAGAGCAGTCTCCTGATGCCTGACATTATCTGGACTTCTAGGTTGCTTCAAAAGAAAGCTGATCTTCCCAGATGGTCTGCTCAGATAAGTGCAATTTATCAAATAATCTGATTCACATTTTGTGTGGTTGTGTTTGGTAGATGTTTATTGAACAAAATAAGTTGAAACGGCAAAGTCAGCTGCTGCAACAAAATTCCACCCCTGATGAGCAGCTTTCAAAAGCTCTAGATGAAAATGCTAAGCTGACTCAAATGCTGGAGGAAGAGAAATTGCAACAGCAGCAGAAGGTAAGAAGTTTGCCCCAGCCTTGGTCATTTAATATTTTAGTCTCAGTGTAGCATGTCTCCAGCTGTTATGTTGCATCATGGTGAACCCATCTTACACAGGTAGAATATTACTTAGAAAGTTGAGTGGTATAGTAAAAAAAAAGTCCTTTTCCCAAAGATACAGAATTAAGGTTAAGCATCAAAGTTTCTGTTGCTTTGGAATTCAAATATTTCTTCATCAGGCCTTCACAATATGTGAATGAGTGAAGCTTGCTCACTGTAAATCATGGCCTTCCATGAATTCAGTAAACCTCTTGTTTTGAAAGCTGGTATGTTGAACACATGGCAGGACATAATCCCAGAGTGTTTGGGGTATGCTTACTGTACTGCATCTATACAATTTAATATTTAAGGTTCTTGCAAAACCACATTTTGGTTCAGAAGAGAGGTTGCTTAATTTGAACACTATCTTAAACTGAAGGATCAAATTCTACTAAAGAAAGAGATGTTCCAGATAGACTAGTCTCCCAGCCAGTCTCTACACCAGATTCTTAAAACGATCTCCTATTCAGATGCTGAATTCAGGGAGATGTTTAAATTGTTTGTCATATAATGTGATGGTCCATTTGTGCCAACATTAGACCACATTCTAAAAATGAATGGATTCAATCATTTAACAACTGGCAGTTATTCAAGGGAATTAACATACTTTAATATAAACTAGGAACTCACTGCCTAGAGTCACTATAATGAGCAGGTTCAAATTAAAATGTCAGACTCTTTGCTTCTGCTTAAAACTGAAAATTATTTTTTTCTGAGCGTAAGTCTCTTAGTCTCTTTAGCAAGGTTTGTTGAAAAGAAAGAAATGGGTAACAAGAATTCTAGCATCTGAACTATTTTCCTTGTTAAGCAAATATATCCCCAAAGTACATTAGGGTGGAGCCTTCTTCATTTCCTTTTTTTAAGCTGGCTTTCTGTGAACTGGCAGATCTTTTCACTGATAAGAAAAAAGTTTGCAGGTGATGTTTACCTAACCACTCTTAAATCTTTATCACTCTGGGAACTTATTATCACTTCCCAAAGAATTCCAATCTTAATGCTTTATTTCAATGAGATATTGTTTCTAAACAATATTATATCGGCTTGTCTTTCCACACTGCATGCAGTTTGACTTTTCCTTCCTCTCTTGCAGTTTTGTTTCTTGCCCCAAATCCCTAGAGGATTTTTTGATCTGGGACATGTTTGAGAGAACCAAGGTGCTAGTGGTGGAGGAGAAGATATTCCTGACTATTCCACCGATGGAATTAAAAACCATATAAATGGTTTTCAATAGATGGTGGACATGGGTGCACCCCATTTCTAGCATATTCCTTTAATACTACTAGATACTAAAATCAAACACAACTAAATTCTGTGTCAAAAATCAGATACGTGTTTTAAGGAATGCTTAGTCCAATGGTGGTGCTATCACTAACAGATAATATGTTAGATATTCATAGTAGTTTTACATTTGTCAATATTAGGTTAAAGAATTAGAGGAACAATTATCTAGTGAAGTTTTGCATAAAGAAATCAAGTCCCTTAAACAACAGCTAGAACTTCTAGAAGAAGAAAAAAAAGAATTAGAGGAGAAGTATCAGAGTGCTGAAGAACAAATTAAAAACTTGGAGCATTCAGGTAAGCTAAATAAATAAATAATTCTAATATGTTGGTGATCTCAATATTAACACATCCTTAACAGAAGTTAAGTTTGTGCATAACATTAACTTCTTGTATTATTTAAGTCTGTAATGTAATGGCAGTTGTTAAGCTACATTTGCAACCAAAACATCAAGAATCTTCAGTAAATTTTGGTACATGGCTGATATTTAACCAGATTATATTAATTGCATTTTGCTCCCACTGAAATCAATGAGATTTCAATTACAAACGACCAACTCCTTTAATTTCAGTGGAATTGAAGTGCAGTTTACCTGGTTTTGACATATAATTGTGATTTATGGTAGCATCCAGTGAAAGAAAACTTTTGTACATACCTAAGTAGGAACATTCCAGAAGTGAAAGCCATGAAGAGGTTTAAAAACTACAGATGATGTTCTGTCCTTGGAAATTATGAATATATATTTTTTAAAAAAATATTTAGAACTTCACAGTTAGTCAGAAAGCAACAATTCCTATGGATGTGAAGGTTTTGTCTCCTCTTTTTTTATGAGCCTTCATGTGACTGACACTTTAAAAAGTAAATGCTTTGTCAAAGGCTATGCGGAAGAAATTAGCTTTGCAACTCCCATGGGTGTTAATGGCTAAAATCCATGGGAACTGTGTGGCTAATTCCCTGCACATCAGGCTAAACATTTACTCTTCACTGTCTAACTGTTGAAGCTGTCTGAGTTGCTGGTTATTATTTGTCCAGTTTACAGGCTAAAACAAGACAGCAGAAGCACTGACAAAACCACTTAGAATACATACAGTATGAATCAACTACTGTGATTTAGTTGTTACCAAAGAATTATTTACCAGGATGGTGCCTGACCAGCTTACAGCATCATACCTGTTAAGTGCTAAAAACTGTAATTTACTACTCTTTATCTAAGATTGCCATTTCTTAATAAATTCAAAATACAGTTACCAGCAGGGGAAGTACTGTTTAACTATCCTAAAGCAGCTGGATTATGTGGATGGAAAATGTCAAAAGAAAAACATACAAATGCCTTTGTGCAAGGTCCTAAAACTGTAGTGTAGTGATGTGTATTAAATTAATCACAGGCTTGTAAGGTTACTGGAAAACCTATAGAAATTGCCAAGGAGACTCACCCAGGGACCACTGTAGGACATGAAATAAATTACTTGAGTGTGTGTATATTGCAACGTGATGGCATTTCTTAATGACTTCTCAATTCAGTTATGATCTGAATACTAAAAATAGTGACTGTTTAGCAAATCAGAAACTGGGTAGAAAGAACTTAGTAATGTTTCTTCGGAGTTTTTTTTTAAGGACTATATAATGTCTACTGAAGTAGAGTCTTATAAAATATGAGTACACAAAATCAGTAAATCAGTCCTAAGGCGTTTCATTGTAAGAATCAAAGCTGTTACTTATGTATATCTGTATATCATCCTATCAGGTGATCTAGAGTTATCGCCAAATTCAGCAGTGTAGTTTAGCAGAAGGTGATACAGTTGTAAAAAATAACATGGAGGTTTCCAGATATTAAGTCTGTACAGGGCTTTGGATTCAGAGTGCTTCAGAGCAAGTAGAGGCTTCACACAGCATCGTTCTTCAGTTTATTAGAGTGAGTGATTTGTGTCTTCTCCAGGATTATGTCTATATACACAGACTGTGTAAAAGCATAGGATAATGGGAAACTTTTGGCACTCTTAATTTATAGAGATGCTCAGTAAAAAAGATGCTGTCCATTCTTCACATCAATTAGCCCATTGATTAGTGGATGATTTTATTTCATAAAAATTGATTTCATTTTACCAAACCTTTCTATTTACCATTTTAAAATATATATGTACAAAAGCACTTTAACTGAGGATTCAGTTCTCTCTTTATACAGCTGATGAACTTGAAAAACGAATATATCAGTCAGAAAATCCAGCACCACTTCCACCTCCACCACCTCCACTTCCACCTCCTCCAAACCCAATAAAGTAAGTACATATTGCAATATAAACTTGTTGCTTAGACATAAGTAAGTTCCCCTTACTGTTAATTCTGAGTGTAAGAAGAATCACAGGACTGTAAGTTCCATATGTAATGTGGCTTTCAGTCAGTTTGAGGCAAGGTGATGGTACCAGATAGGCAATCCAGTGCTTAATTTCTGGTGACTTTGGCCAAATCATTAGCTCTCCTCAGTGTACAATTCAAGCTGATAAAAGAGATAACCTGCTTGGGGCAAAGAAAACGGGTATCAAAAGAACGAGGGAAGGACAAAAGGGTTATGAGAAACATTTAATAAGGATGTCAGAAAGAGAACTGGTGTCTCTACCGCTTTTGACTCTGAGTCCATCCATAGCTTGAGTCAGCCTTACCAAATGTTTGAGTCCCCACCAAAATTAGGGTTGAGAGAATATAATATTTAACAGCAATAACAACAAAAATGAGCTACCTCTGTTCTATGTGTTTTTTGACTACAGACTATAAAACCCAGCCAGCATGACCAGTATTCAGAGATGGTAGAGATTATAGTCCAAAAAAGTTGGAATGATTACCTGGCCTAGGTTTGAATGATCAATTGAGATTTCATAGAACACAATAAATCAAGAATTATTTAATCACAAACAGAGTTAAGTTTGGTGATAACAAGCCAATCACAGTTTTCCTGCTACTAAGAGAATACCGTTATAGTGACATGGAGTGAGATCACAGTAATGTAGGACTGCAGTTTTAGCAAGTTATAAACTGCTAAAAAGTTTGGGTGGCATGGTCGCCTAGATAATTGCAAACAATTATTAAAGCCATTATTTTAAAAGTTAATACCAGTTTTTAAGACAAAAGAGTACATACCTATACAAGAGAAAAAATTCCTAGAAGAAACACAATTCTGTGTATCTTCTGCAGTGAAAATGCAGTAAAAGTAGGATTTTATCTAAACCCTGTTGAAGTAATACCTTACTATTATAGTTAATGGCCTCCCATGTCATCTATGGTAATAAAACAGAAGTTGAAAAAGTATTTCAATGCTAGCTTGATAACTACTTGGTTTTAATAAACATTTAAGTGAAAAAACCAAGTTATTTTCATCAGTTTCCTTCAAGGTTCAGTCTTGGCTTTGCTTTTAAACCTCTTCAGCCATCTACTAATAGATACATCTTATTTAACAGTTCTTTTATGTACATCTTTCTGCTTCTTAAATCAGTCCGAACTTTTATGTACTTAATATTCAAGCCTTTTTATTTCACACAAAAACCATGTCCTTTAATGCTTCCAAGGTTAATGCTGATACTGTGTCTCTACTTTTAGTCTCTTTTGAATTTTTCTGTGCCCAGATCAAGTGGCTATCAGCTGAGCCTTTTATTAGGACTGACATTTCAGAAATCAAATCAATAATACAATTGCAAATTATAAAATTAAAAATGGCAAAGCGTGGCCTTTTAAAGGATATGTTTTGTATCATTCAGTGAATATAAATTAATAGTATTTTAATTTAGACTACACTATTTAGTTACAGCTGCTTCTGAAACCTCATGTAACAAGATTTTTCATGCACATTTTTTAAAAAGATCCTTTCAGGTCTTCACTAGGCCAAGTTGAGGTGGCCAGTGATAGTCCTGCAGTTAAATGCCTCTCATGACCAGAGCAGGAGAAGGTGGATCAAAGGCTTATCTTCTCTAAACCTGGGGTGGGCATCCACTTGATGGTCTTTTTGTGGAGCTGAGGCCCTCAGCTTGGATAGGAGCTTGCAAAACAGGGTAGAGCCACATCAAACATGGGGCAGGAGTAGGATCTCTGTTGTTTATGCTGTTTTTTGGAGGAGCACCCTTCTTTTCTCTTCTCCTTCTGCCTCATTATCTTTTCAAGACCTACACTACAGCTTTCATGTGTTTCTTGTCTCAACATTTTGAGCGATCACAACTCTTAACTTTTAGTAGACAGCTCCAGGGACTCATAAACAATCAGTTTGGGGACTGCCTATGATTCTGGAGACCATAACTGTCTACTCCCCTTTAAACTACAATACTTAGACATTACACTGTGCTACAGTAATTGGAAAGAAAGGCTCAGCTACAGCCAAACTAGGTGAGATGTTTGTCTTGTTGTGTGTCTATGTACAGTTGACTTTTTAAAAAATAAATAGCTGGAGCAGGGTGAGTAGGGCAGATCAGAGCCGTGAAATGAGGAAGAGCCTTCAAATAAAATATCAAAGCATGTGGTGACAACTCATCTCTGGTGTTTCTGAATTAGAGTTTTTAAAATAATTTGATTAGCAGAAAATCCACTTCCAGGCAAAATTCAAAGTAAGGAGAAGAAAAAGAGACATTATAAAACAGGGGACAGCGTGGTGAATCCCTGAAGAGCAGAGTGGGGCATTGTATGATTGTTCTCCTTTACTTCATTTCATCACAGCAGCTTGAAACATTGCTGTTATGTCTCTCACTTTGGCAAAAGCCAGTTCCTGCATTTTAGAATTAGCAAGCAGAGTAGCTTGGTCTGTCAAGACCCACCCTGGCACAAGAGGTTTGTATCCTATCCATGCTGCATAGGCTATGCCAAAATAAAATGGCAAACAGCTGACAATCTTGCAGGAATTTTCTGAAGATCCTTTTGGCATCTTCTCTCTTGTGCAATATTTGTGAGAGAACTGGGCCAGCAGATTGCTGAGCTGTTCCAAGTCTTTGGGGAGCCTTTAAACCAAAGGTTTTAAACCAAGGATTGCAGCATTGTCAGTGGAATGGATATGGTTTTCTAAGCACTGGACCTTCCTTGGAAGACCCATGTTTTCACTGCTACCCCTGGGCCCTTGGCTGATCACCTCTGAAGTTTCAACACCTTTAGTTTTCAAAACATCAAATTCGTCCTCCTAGATGAATCTTTCCAGGTGTTAGAACAGGGCTGCACTAACTTACCAAACATTTGGAAGTCATCCTAGCAGCAGTTCCAGACAGCAGGCAGACAATGCTTTTTATTGCCACCCTAATAGATAACGCTGAATAATCTTAAGAAGATTGCAGTGATGAACAAGCCTTTCTTCTGGTAATCCACATCTAAAGTCAAGACTATGGGGCAGCTTGACCAGCATTACCTGCTGGTGCCCAAGAAAGTCAAAGATGCTCATTTGATCCACCTTTGGTGAAGTGAAGCAGGCCACCATCTACCCTTGGTGATAAAATAACACTTTTACAGGAAAAGATCCACTTGAATGTTCTGCGACCTTACCTTACTCCTAGAAATACACATTCTGTACATATTCAGGGGGAGGACACATCCTGTAACACTAGTGCTTTCAAGGACTGAGAAAAGAAATGTGAATCCCAAAAACAAATTTGAAAAGATGTGCCTAGCTATCTAAAAGTAGAGGCCAAGGATATATTCTTTTTGGCTTTCTTCTTTCTCCAGAACCAGGGCTTTGAGCTGGGTTAGTCTGTTAAAGACAGCCTCTCTTTCCAAGTGATGGCTTCATTCTGATACCACCAACCTTCAAGTTTCACCAAGCACTGGTACCACCTAGCAAATTCTGGGGTTTTGTGGATTGGATTCTTTCAATGGAAGCAGGTTCTTAGCTTTTGGGACCAGCATCTTGTGGCCAGGCAAATGTTTGCTAGTAAACCATGTTCTTTCAATAAATTATTTGCTGCACTGAGCAGGAAAAAGGATCAGAAGGGATGTTCCCATGCTAGGAACATGGATCAAGGATTTGACAGAACAATATAGGATTGTTTCTTATAAGAGTGGTAAAAATTGCTTGGGTGAAGTATGACAAACTTCATACGATGTCTTTAAACTGAATCTTGGGGTGGTTAAAGATGAAAACTCTGAAGTAAGGCTCTCAGATAAAGGCTTTTGTGTTTTAGAAGGAAATGGGAGTGTTACTATAATAGGAGTTAATCAACTGTTCAATGAAAAATCAGTAAAAACATTGGCTCACAGAATTCCTCTTATTCAATATATACAGTAAACACCAATGTGTAGAGTAAATAAGTTTGGAAATAAGTAAAGTGAGCCTGTGTTGCCTTGTAATTCAGTCGCTTCCAATACTTTGTGACCCAATGAACAACATTTCCCCGGGTTTGTCTGTTAGTAACTGCTTCTTTGAGTTTTTGCAATCTCATATTTATGTCATCAGTGATAGTTTCTAATCTCGTCTTCTGTAGGCCTTTAAAAAAATTTTTTTTTTAATTGCCTTTAATTTTTCCAAGCATCAGTGCTTCCTCCGAAGACTCTTGTCTCAGCATTAGGTGTCCAAAATATTTAAGCTATAGCTTCTTTATTAGTGCTCCCAGTGAGTAGTCTGTTTTTACTTCATCTGGGTTTTTTTGCAGTCCATGATATTCTAACAATTTTCTCCAGCACCATAATTCAAAGGCATCATTTATTCTTTGTTCAGCTTTTCTGATAATCCAGCTTTCACAGACATACGTTACAACTGGGAAAACCATATCCCTGACAATATGTACCTTTATTGTCATTGTGATGTCTCTCTTCTTTAATATTTTGTCTAAATTTGCCATAGTCTTTTCCCCAAGTAGCCAACATTACTTTATTTTATGGCTATAGTCGTCATGCCCATGAATTTTTAACCCAGGAATATAAAGTCTGTTTCTATTTCAACTTCTCTTCTGCCAATTGACACTGGGTTGGCATTGCCCATTGATATAATTTTAGATTTAAAAAAAAAATGAGCAGCAGATTAACTTTTTCACTGTTTTCTTTTAGATTCTGTAAGAGATTCCTTAAGTCTTCCTCACTTCCAACCACATTGTGGTATCATCAACATATTGTTGATGTTTCTTCTGACAACTTTAATTCCAGTTTCTGTTTCTTCTATTGCAGCATTTTTCATAATATATTTTGCATACATGGTAAATAAATAAGCTATGCACAACCTTGGCACACTCCCAATTTTGAAACATTTTGTTGCTCCATATGTCACTGCAATGGTTGCTGCCTGGTCATCATACAGCTTGAGTACAGAAGGCAAATATCATAGGTGTAATAGACATCTCGTGGGTTGACACCCATGATTGAAAAATAGAGATGCAATAGAAAAGTAAGAGTAGCACTGTTTGTTAAAAATCACCACACCTGCACAAAATCCAGTGAGACAATTTGGCAACACTGTATATAGGTTTAAAAGAGTGAAGAGATAAATGAAAGCAGTGCTACTGTTGGTGCCAACTAATGGCCAACCTACCAAGAAGTGTTTATGTGTTTATAGTTCCTATTTAAAGAAGCATGCAGTAATAGTGACGGGTAACTAACTAATTATCCTGACATAAGTTTGGAAACAAACTCTGTCTGGTATGGAAGTTCCTGATTCTTCTTGCTGACAACTTTCTTCCTCAGAACATAGAAGAGGATCAGCTTTCCTTGATTTGATACTAACCAATAGGTAAGACATAGTTGATGAAGCGGAGGCAACAGTGTTCTGGCATTACATAAGGCAATCATAAATGCAGTTATGATAAGTTGCATATGTACCACATGCAAACCTACTGGGAAGACACTAAAAACAGAGGAGATAGGAGAAAAGTCAAAGATGAGCCAAATCACTTCAGGAAGGTTTTACAGCAAGGATTTCTGTAGATGGAAGTGACAATGGCTACAGACCAGCATCATTCCAGCAACTTCAATGGGCATAGTCGCTTTCTAAATACTAGAAATATCCATTATATTAGCCAGTATATATGTAACAGATATTGTACTATTGTCACTGGATCAAAGCTTGCAGGAATGTCTAGCAAAGGATGAGATATGGTTAGAACGTACCTTTCCTAACAGTTTAATGTGGAAAACAAAAATGGTCTATTTCAATTTAAGCAGCATGATACCGTCACACAAGTTAACTTTTATGCTTTGGAGGAGTTCTCATAGTTCTAAAGTCTACTTAACCTCTAAATGTTGCAGGCAGCTGGGACTGTTTTAAAATCTCTGGATTTATGTATGCATCATTCACCTGTTATTTAACATTTTGAATGATACTCAAGGGAACCTGGGTCACATACTTAATCATAATGTTTTCCCCCTTTTAAAAGCCTTTAAAATAAGAAAAAAGAAAAGAAAAGACAACACCTCATATTTAATTAAATGTTGACTTGGCAGTGCCTGTTTAAAAATAATATCATGCTTTGTATCTTGAATGGCAAGCATAGATACTGTGAGGGCTTTATTTTCCATTCTCATTTTGTTTGTTTACCAGTAGGCCTGTTCCAGCAAACACATACTGTAGAACTGAAGGGACATTATAGAGGTACCCTGCTGGGTAACATTGTTTTCTGGCAAGTAATGTGTCACGTTAACATTCTAACCCTTTAATTTTTTATTGTGTGTGAAAGCTTTATTTTGTCACACATGTCACAGTGCCATATTACCTTTTTAATATTCAGATCTTGAGTGTTTTGCACTATGCCTTGTCAACAGCAATAGCAAAATAAATAATACACAGGCTGTATTTTTAGGAGGTGTGACATTTCTGTCTCAACCTGGCAATATTTAAACACTCGTCAATAAAAGCACTAGCTATTCGTTGGTTAATGCCAGTTCTTTTCACAAATGCATGTCACAGAAACAGGCCCCAATCCCAAAAGTATTTATGTCCTTGTGATGGTGGAACTGTAGGTAGCTAAGATCCAAAAAGCTCCTTCTGTAAGTACTGGGGTCATGTTTAAGAGCAAGCTGTGTGACTGTCTCCACCATCTCTTTCTGAAAGGTCTCTGATGTCAATGATTCGTAAGAAGTCTCATCCAAACAGCAACTTGACCAAAAAAGAAAAGGCTTCTCAGCAACAATCAGGTATAGTATATTTAAAATGAATCATTCTGTCACAGCAGTCGCACAATATTGTGCCCTCTAGGCACTTTAAATAAAATAAAACCAATTTTAAGAACATTCCTATTCACTGAAAGCCAACGCAAACAAGCAGGGTTTTTTGCTATGAATAACTACGATAGTGGTCCCAAAAATGTAAAATACAACATTTCTAAATCCCAAGGGGGCAGATTCTGCTGTGAGGCACAGCCTACCTAATATACTCAAGCTGAGTTTCTGTGCTTGATTAGTATGCGTAACCTTGCTTCTACCTGCTGATTCCCTCAGACTGATTCCTTGTGATGAACAATCAGGTAATCACAGCATCAGATTCTGAACATCTTTCTTTCTGTGCAATTGTGTTATGGCAGACTGTAGAATTGCATATTAAAAACACTCTTATTGTGGGATCCAAAACAGAACAACATGCAATCCTAGAGGCCTGGTGTGGTTGCCAGGCTGTCTAGTCTTCTCCACACCAGACTGCTTGCCTTATAAAGCACTACTGCATGCTAATAGTTTCCCACCAAGCCTAAGTTATATATCCCAATTTCCATTCTGACTGGAGTGCTGCAGGCCTTTAAATAGGTAGGACAGGAGAGAGACATGATGGATGTAAAAAGTGTGCTACAGATTAAATTGAGAAAGCCATGGGGAAGAGGGGGAGGATGGAAGATAGTGTATACAGGGTTCTGGAGAGGATGAAGAAAGAGTAAGGGGAGCCACAGAGTGGTGAAAAGAGGGAAGGAGAGATGGTATATTAGATCTCTGTATTTTTTATTTTTATTTTTATAGTTTGGTATCTTGTATTTTGCTTGCTACCACTCTGATGTCTTGGCTCATGGAGAGAGAATGAGAGAGAGAGAGAGAGATTGTAATTTGTTTTGGGAAACACTGGAAGTTGCCAGGAGCAAAAGATTTCAATACTTTTGTCTGTCTACTTCTATTCCTGATCGAATGAAATTCTTCTCTTTCACTAATTAGATTCAAGCATCTGTTTCCTAATAAATAATACAATTATTTACACAGGATTCCAAAAGAGCATTTAGATCTCTGTATCATTCTGAGTTACCACTTCTTTGTGTAAGCAGGCAGGGTCAAAAGCATCTGTTGTTTCTCCGAAGGGAGGAGTGTCTCTGTTCTCCAGATTTAACATGCCTATTCATAGAATAACAGGGGTATTGGTGAGTTTTGTGTTCAGCATTTATATCTTTAATAAACAAAGGAAAACATGATTCCTCTATGTCTTTTCTCTTTTCCCTCCTTCAACAATTAGAGCTAGGGTCTTCAGATGAGAGGAAGACAAGATAAAAAAGTGTTTCTTGTATGCTCCCCTTCCCCTATGGGGCAGTTGTGAGGCCCAAGATGCTTGCTGGTGCATTTTTTGTTCTCACAGGCCAGGAGCTTCTTTCCAATTGGCCTCATGGTGCATAAGGACAGAGCAAATTCGACTGCCTCCTGTCCACGTCAGGGCAAGTAGATTGTTTGTGAACAGCCATTCTTTGTGCTCTTTCCTTCCTCCATTTGGTAGCATCCTAAGAGCACAAGAGAAAATGCTGCTGCCTATGGAAGCTTGATTTGGATACAGAAGGAGTACATGGCTTTCCTACTGCTACTCCCCCCAATTATCTTGACACAAGGCAAGATAAAACACATCCGGATCTTCTTCAGTTGGTTCATCTTCTGGTAATTTATGAGGTGCATGGCTGATAGTGAGAAAGTCTCATTCTGTACCCCCATCTCTTCCTGAGGTGTCACATAAATGGAAAAGGAAGCACAGATGGAGCTATTCTTGTTTCTAGTTCAAGCAAAAAGGGGGACATAGACGTTCAGAGATAGTCTATTTAATAGAGAACACAGAAATAAAATAATAAAATAACTCTTTCCAAAGGTTCTCTGACAAAAAAAGGAGGAGGCAGAAGAAAATAAGTTTATTCATCTGAAGGTTAGATGCGACCACAGTCACACCTTTGCACCACTACTACTAAGATCTAGAATGCTTCCTTGGAGTCTGACCAAAAGAAAGGAACTCTCCAAGGAGGAAAAATAAAACAAAATGAATGATAGTAATCCTGAGGAAAATTGAATCCTTATCACTGATTCAGAGGATTTTAAAGATTAATATACAACTGAAACCAGAATTTTTCCTCTTGGATGGATAAATAGTTGGGAAAAAGTCATAGAACTTTGTTTTTATGTATGATAATTGCAACAAGATTATTGCACTCACAAAAATGGAAAGATTCGGCACTACCCACAATGGAGGAATGGTTGGTGAAGATGATAGAATTGCTCAGATGACCAAATTGACCTGTTTGATTAGAGAAAAGTCAATATCTACTTTTATTGCTGATTGGAAACCACTTATGGACTTTTTTGCGTAAAACCTTACGATCTATGGTTTTGAGGATTAGATAAGATAGATTATAGAAAGAAGATATTCATGATGTAACTTTAGAGAAAGCGGTAAATCTACAATTGTACTTATAACTGCTAAAAAGAAGATCGGAAGCCATTTATATCTTTTTTCTTTCTTTTCTATTTTTCTTCTCCTTATTTTTTCTTTCCCTTTCTTTCCTTTTTTTCTTCTTGTACTTTAGCTTTCTCTTTTTACTTTTATTTTTTCCTTCTTACTCTATTTTAGTTTGAATTAATTTTTACTCTTGTTTTTAAAACTTCCAATAAAATTATATTTAAAAAAAAGAAAATTGAATCCATGTGAGTTTGGATGGTATTTGGCAGAAAGAGGGTGAGTTTGCATGGGGAAAAATAGAGGATAGAGAGAGAAAGAAAATGTTTATATTGTATTAATAGATTTTGTTAAGAAAAAAACATTAAAAAGAGTGGCTTTCTACCTTACAGCTCTGTCTTATACCCAGGTTCTTGAGTGAATTACATTTATTTCAGACTTACCAACTTGTCCTTCATAAAAAAAAGGTGGCTGGGATTGTCCATGTTTACCTTGGCAACAATTTTGTCAATAGGTATATTTCCCTATGTATGACTGTAACTTCCCAAAATTGTATTGGGATAGAGTGTAATCTAGTTGATACAATTGGCATTACATCAGGTGAATTAAAATTTCTAAAACATTTATTTGATATAAGAATTGAGTGAAATAACCCTACCAACTTTTGTCCCCAGAGTTGGTAAACTGAAAACAAACCTGGCAAAAAGACCTTTACTTGTCACCAGCGTAATTCACTCAAGAACCTGGACATAGTAATAATATAAATCCACTGACCTATCAAAAAGTTGTGTCTTTGTCAAGGAAGCTGTTCTGGAAATGGAAATTTTCCTCAGTCACATGGTGAAGCAATCTGCCTCCAGGTTGGCAAGTGAGTGAGAGAATGCTGTATGCTTGCTCCTTGTTTATTCGATGTATATGCTGAATATATATTGAGGGAGCTAGATTGGAAGAAGATGGGTGTGGTTTTAAAACGAGAGGAAGAAGAATCAATAACCTGCTCTATGCTGATGACTCTACCATATTCTGATAGTTGAACATACAAATAATCTGCAAACTCTTGTAATGAAAGTCAAGGATCACAGTGAAAAAAATAGACTAAGATTAAATACAAAGATGAAACTAATGACAACCCATACAGCAACCAGTATTTAACCTACAATAAAGATACTGAAGTGATGGATAGCTTCTGCCCTTTAGGATCAACTATCAACAATAAAGGAAACAGCAATCAAGAAATATGTCATAGGCTAGAACTTGGTAAGGTAGCAATGAAGACCTTGGAAAAGGCATTCAGACGTGTCTATGACATGTCTGAATCAACTAAAATCAGAATTGTGCAAACAATAGTGTGACACTCAATGGAAGCAAAAGCTGGACTTTGAAAAAGCAGGACAAAAACAGTATCCATGCTTTTGAACTTTGGTATTGCAGAAGACTCCTGAGAATATCATGGATAGCTAATAGAAGAAACAGAAGGATCATAGAATAAACCAACTCAGAATTCTGACTTGACACACAAATTACCAGGCTCAAATTATCATCTTTTGGATACATTATGCCAAGTCCTAGTTATTTTGAGAAGTTTGTAATGCTGGGAAAGGTGGAAGGAAAGAGATGAAGAGGACCAGAGGCAAGGTGGATGGACTCCATTACACCAGTGATGGATCTGCTAATGAAAGTCTTGAAGTGCCAGGTTGGGGACAGATGATCCTGGAGAAAGTTTATGTGGTTGCTAAATGTTTATGTGGTTGCTAAATGTTCCGGTGGGGGAATGGCAGCTTGAGCCACATCTTTCATGATCTCCACGGTAGACCAGTCAGCACAGCAACTTTTTTGGGCTCAGGCAGGCTTCCTTGGAGCCCAGAAGCATTCTCTGGATTAAGGAGAACCCCAGGAATCATGGGCTCATGATTCATGTGCTCTCCAGGTGGCTGGTCACAAATGGTGTTTTGTGATCCATTGGTGAGTGATCAGCTGGGAGGTGGGGTTGTCATCTCTTTCTAAGCTGCACTGAAGCCGAAAACGTACTCTAAAGCTGCCCACCCCATTTCTATAACACTAAGGTGTTTTTCTGTTTATTTGTTACCAAAGAAAGGCTTTTTGCAACAAAAAAATGCGGAAGCTCTTGGCGATTATTTTTGGAATCTATTACTTAGTAAATTTGGCTTTTTTAATATTTAAATTGTAATGTTGGGACTTAAAGATGTTTGCTCTCTTATTGCTATTTTTTTAATGCGATGAGGATTATAAAAGACCTACTTGGTTGAATCTGCGGAGCTGAATTCTGAGCTATCTGCCTTCACTTTCCTATGAGAAGGGCCTTTGTTTACATTTTCTTTTATGTTTATTGAATACTTCTTGATAATAAACTGAACAAAATTCTCAATCTAGCTGCCTAATGCATTTACCTTCTTGAGGCACTCTCCACCATAACATACTGTGGAGAGACATGGAAGAAGTTAAAGTGATCTTTGAAGAATTCTGTCTTGAAGTCACCCAAGTCCTGGACCATCTATCAGAACTTGTGGAGTCTAAAGTTTACCAACAATTTGAAGAAGATGACACAGGTGAAAACTATTTTGAGAATAATGCTTTCTTTAAAGAAGAAAATGAGGATTAATGTTTTGAAGTCAAAAAGTGAAGGGAGAAAAATGGAACTGTGGAGAGCTAACCCTAATCCTGAAGAAGGAAGACCTCTAGGCATGGAAGAGATGGGAATGACTGTGTTCCTGGAATATTGAGACCAAGGAAAAGAATTAGGTTTCAAAGGCTGGAAGGTTTTTGAAGATTATTTAGACTTCACAAGGCAGGATGTTAAATTTGAGACTTGTCAGGGGAAAACTCTGGGTATAATACTGAGATATGTAAATGCCTTAGTCTATTTTGAAGTGGGATAATTGTTTAACTGTGTTTATCAGGATGGTCTCTTAAAGGTTTAGATGGATGTTTTTGTTTTTGGGATAATGATTTTCTTTTGTTGTAGAAATATGTTTGTCTTAGTTGTAGAAAGTCAGAATTCACTATGTAGTAATCTTTGTATTTTTGCACCATCTTAGTTTTCTTTTTTCTTGTAGTATTCTTTGTTTCATTCTTTTTTAGTTTTTATGTATATGTTGAAAACTTTAATAAAGCTTTAATAAAAAGAAAAAAACCTCAATGACATTTAATTAATCAAAAGCCAGTAGCAGAGAACTCCTTTCATACAGCACTTACATTATATTTCCAACACCTTCTTTGTGCTTCACTCTATATCTAGATAGTGAGAATCATTGGTACAGGCCTTGTTTAATGTGATTTGGCCAGTCCATTCAGGTCATTGAGAGATATTCTCCACCTCTAACTATATTCAAAGAACTCAGCTTGTAATGACGCATGACACAACCTTTTCTGCAGGTAGACACATTCGCTAATTTTATTTTTACTCTTATTTTGGGAACAGGAGAAGTAACAGATCTGAAGAGACAAGCTGTGGAAGAGATGATGGACAGAATTAAAAAAGGAGTTCACCTTAGACCTGTTAATCAGACCAACCGTTTTAAAACAAAGGTTGGTAGTTAATTTGCATAAACATGAGGGGGAGGGGGTTACTTTGTATAGAAATTGACTATCACCTTCTTATAACTGAACATTTCTGTTATTAATATCCTATCTGCTCTGATCCACTATTCTAATAGAACAGAGGGGTTGGGGGGAGGGGTCCTCTGATGTCATTGTTTGGATTGAGATAGGGTTATCCATATTCAAAATATTAAGAAAGCACCAGTTGATTCACGTGCTTCCCTTTTCTGATACAAGAATCCTTAGATTTGAATAAAATTCTTGTACTCAGAATACAATGTCCTGATCCTGGTAGCTGGACCAGCTCCTAGCACATATAGAGTAAGCTATGAATAGTGAAAATATGTGTATGCTTAAAATGACTTCAGTTATTTAAATAGGAGATCTAGATGGACAGTTGGAGGCTATGGCTACTATTATTATTAGAAACTTTAAAGAGAATTACTTTTTTAAAAATTGTGGATTCTATCACTCACCTATCTCAGAGCCTCTTTAACTGCTCCATAGGCTGGCTCTGAAGAAAGGGAGCTGATTTTAAGTTTCAAGGGAGAGTGGAAACCATCAGCACTGTGATTCATTCTTTATTATTACAGTTAAATATAGCCATACCTGAACAAGCTGTAAGAACATTCTTTTTTTTAGCAGAAATATTCCAGACACATAATAAAAAAAGCCTGCCTACCTCTTTGTCTCCTTCCTTCCTTCCTTCCTTCCTTCCTCCCTTCCTCCCTTCCTCCCTTCCTCCCTTCCTCCCTTCCTCCCTTCCTCCCTTCCTTCCCAACTTCCCTTCTCAATTAAGATCCAACTACTGTAGTCCAAAATCTTACACTTCAATGTAAAAACTTCCTTGCGGAATCCTATTTTTCTTTTTCTTTCTACAGATGTGGTTTCTTTCTTGCTGACTTTTGAACATTTTATTCAGCATCTGCAAAATCAGATTATCTAGATGAGTGTTTTGTTTTTAATTACAGCCAGAAGTGGCCAAACCCTGTGAAAGTGCAATGAAAGAGCTAAAAGGAATTCTGGTAAACTGGACTGGGATCTGGGAGGGTAGGGGTGGAGATGGGATGGAAAGAGGCAGGGAGACCAACTGTGATTTTTTTTTTTCCTGTAAAACTTTGGTGATATTTGGCATATGTGAAAAGAAAGATGGACATAGATATCAGAAGATCTGTGGGTGTCTCTTTTAATTTCATCAGTTTCTGTGGGGCTTTTACAGAGAGAACATGGGTACTCCTTCTCCATCTAAAGACCTCAGCCTGTAGATTGAATAAGCATCTCAGTACTAGCTATAAAACCAACTTCTAACACGTTCACAAGCCTAGTCATTAGCACAGTGAGATGGGAAGAATAGAATTGGGGGACATAAAGCAAAATACTTATATGTATATTGTTACTGTGCTAATTATGCATTTTATGTTGGCCCCTGTATAATTGTGGTAAACAAAGTGATATTAATTTGTTCCATTTCAAGCTCGATGTAAAACAGCTTACGTTATTTGCTTTGCTACTAGATCTGTAGCATGAGCACAATAGCAAGGACTGATTTGCTAATAATATGACTGCTCTGTTAAATTCAAAGAACTAACAAAATGCAGGATTTAACTTAATTGGAGGAAACATTGGGAATTAAATGCTGTTTTGCTTAAGTCTTTAAAGATGTGCCAATTTTAAGAATTATATCCTGTGTTTTCATTTTCTTCCATAGTCATTTTCAAGAGAACGTAGGCATAATCCACACTGTATATGTGTAAGGTGTTTTATTTTGTGCTGCCACCATACCATGGTCTATGATATTGGAAGAAACCTTACCTGAAAGAGGGATAGGGTTTGAAGAACATACTGAACCTCGCTAGAGCCTGAAAAGCTGAATGAGATGGGGCAGAGAAATTGTCAAGAGGGGCAGTTATTCTCAATTTGCAACTAGTCAGAGGTGTAGGTTTAAGGAGGGCATTTGCTTGGTCATGTATACCCTGTTCATTTTTCAGTTAGTGGCATCTGTGTTTTGGACATCAATTTCCATAATCCCTAGCCATCAATGGCTGATCATGCTTCTGAATTCTGAGACTGGTAGACATTGGGAAAGTGTGCATACAGAAGGAAGCATGAATCTTGGTATCTCTCAGACAAGAAGTCCTTTTTAAAACTGCTGAACACTTGAGCCATCAATTATTTCTTTAGAAATGGATTGTGTGGGGTTTATTTATGATCACCAGTAAGTTCTCTTGATTCTCATATTGGTCATTTTTCACTGCCATATTTTATTACAGGAGACTTTGAATACATCTGCAAGTTCAAGAAGTTTAAAATCCCTTGACACATCCAGTAATGAAACAGAATTAGAAAGAATTTTGAGGCTCAGAAAAGTGACAACTGATCAAGATAGTAGCAGTAAGTAACGGGGATGTTTTCAGAACCTGTAACTGAACTATGCTACATTTTCAGTGCTGTTCCAAAGATCCACATGTCTTCCTTGTGAAATTTTAATATTCAAGTTATTATTTGGCAGAGTTCTGATCACATTTCCAGCTGATTCATGTTCTCATAATAGCTGCATTCTTAACATCAAAGTGTTGCTTAGTAAACCATCAAATTAAACCAGCTTCTGCTCCAGTATTTGGACATTGACATGAAAGCTACTATGACTTTTTCAACTAATATGACCTTTTTCACCTTCATAAGCTGAGCACATACACTTGGAAGTCATATTCATAATAGCAAAAGGATGTCAGTATGACATGCATGTCAATACATTTTGTGACATTTGAGAAGATGATTTCTAACACAACTTAGTCCTAAATCATTTGGGGCAGGTTATTTGAATGGCTGTTTGCAGCTATACAAATGTGCCTTGCCTTGAGATGCTCTGCAAAAGCCTTTTTTTGTAAATTTAGCATCAAATAGTTTGGCTGCCATTGGATAAAAGGTCTTTCAATGATCAGTGAAATTCCTTCCCATATATCCTTACTCTACCTTCATTATTTAATTAATACATCTGTATGCTGAAACACCTTGAGGTAGTTTATAATAAATA
This sequence comes from Candoia aspera, assembly GCF_035149785.1. Taxonomy (NCBI): domain Eukaryota; kingdom Metazoa; phylum Chordata; class Lepidosauria; order Squamata; family Candoiidae; genus Candoia; species Candoia aspera. The sequence goes on along the minus strand of NC_086158.1, from coordinate 57,971,723 downwards.
GAGAAGTAAAATAAATAATAGAACAGTACTTAATGTAATATAAAGCCAAGATTCAGCTAAACATATTCATTAAAATGTGGAGAGAAAGAGGGAGAAAAAATCTCCACATTTGTACTAGGGAGGCTTGGAAAGAGGTTAAGTTTTCAACAGGTACCTAAATGTAGCATAGAAAGCACTTCTTAAATTTCAGGGGAAGAAGAAAAGAGCACCACTTCAGAAAAGGGCTACTAATAACAAGCCATCAGATGACATTCAGAAGCTCTCAGCATACATAGCAGGATCTTCCCTAATAATCAGCAACCAGCCAAGGCTGTATATCTAATGAGATGGGCAGTCGGTTTGGTGTCCTGAGTCCCACTACATGTCATAATCAAAATATTGAACCAGGCTTAGTAGTTAGTTGTTAGCCAGTGCAGTTTCTTCAATAAAGGTGTAACATCTTCAGGGCCAGGTGCTCCACTCAGCAACCTAGCGACCACATTCTGCACCATTTTCTACTTCTGAACTAGATACAGTATAAGGTATAAGCATAAGCATAAGATATGTATAGAGTGCATTTCAATAATCTAAATGAGGCTATCAGCACAAGAATAATTGTAGCTAGACTATCTCTGTTCAGGAAAAGGTGTAGTTAGTGTACCAGCGAAAGCTGGCAGTAGACACTTCTAGCAACAGAAATCATTTGGGTCTCCAGTGACAATTTGATTCTGAGTACACCCCCCAAATATGTAATTGTTTTCCAAGGGAGTACAACCCCATGTAGAACATGTAAACTCCCAGTTCCCAAATTCAGGAGCCACCAACGTACCCACAAAATCTCCAACATGTCAGGATACATTATTAGTTTGTGGGTATGTTGGTGGCCCTCATTTAGCCTCTTGTTGCATCCAAACAGTGGTTCAGAACATGCACAGTCTCTCCTGATTCAGATATTAATGACACATGGCTCCAAGATCTCCAATGACTGCTCCCAATGGTTTGATGTAGATGTTGAATTGTGTTGGAGACAAAATAATGTCTTGTGGCTGCCAGAGTGTAAAGGCACAGCTATCTAATACTACTTTCTGAGACCATTTGTACCAAAAGGTGGTCAGAGGATACTGGTTGCAGGTAAACTTCGAAGTACCAGCTTAACCAGACTCTGAGACTTTAGCCATGGTCATGACTCTAACTTTGGGGAAAAAGTTCGACTTGATAATAAGCATGTTCCTCTCTCCACAGTATTTATATAGGGTATCCGAGAGACTTGGCAAAAATCAATAAATTATGTAGTTTGTTTATTTATTTATCATATTTTTATTACCGTCCATCTTCCCCACTCAGCTGAATTAATTAATTACCTTATTCCTCAGGCTATTCCTAGCTGAATTAATTACCTTATTCCTGAGGCTAAAGGTATATTAGCAGAGGATCTGAACACTACAAATGATATACATGACGCACATTTATATGCCCAGTGTAAACATTATTTACACCATATTTAGAGATTCGAGCTATGCCAACAACATGTAGTACAAATGCCGGACTCTTTTCTTTTCAGATTCAACTGGAACTTTGGCTACTTCTGAATCCAAATCTATGCCAGTGCTGGGTTCCATTGGAACAGGATCTGAATTGACTGAAAAATATTTAGCAGCAGATTTCAGTTCCAAACCTTCAGGGTTGGATAAACAGAGTCATAAAATGGTCAAAAGCACAAGTTCTGCAATTGCCACTCAGTAAGTAGTAACTTCGATTGATGCCTCCAAATGCTACATACTCCAGAGTTTCTGAATTATTTTATTTGTACCAGATTTTAGGTATTTTTGGAACCCTTGTCTTATTCTAGGCAATGAAATTTCATAATAGTCCACATGTACATAATAGTGATGAAGTAAACCTAACATCTGTGGACATTGAAACTTTTAAAAAAATCATAATTGTTGGTTTTCTATTTATTTGGTTTGATGCTCCTTTTGGCTGATAACTATTCTTCATGGATTACAAAACTTTTGCCAAGTAAATAAAAATGAGTATTTATAGCTTCACTATTTACATAATAAGGAACATTCCAAATATTAAGTTAATCCCAGAAATACATATTCCTCTTAAAGACTACATATAATTGTTTCATTTATTTTGAAAAAATAATTTTGTTCCAAGATCATTGGCATATATTATCTAACATATCTTAGATAAGTTGCCTGACTTCTTCAAGTGGTCACTCTGCAGAGTTTTGTATAAAGTTCTTTTCTGGGCCTTTAGTATAGAGAGATCTTATACCAGCTGGGGAACTAATAATCACCATGATTCTAGCAAGCATGAAGGGGGCATACTCTCTTTGTGATTGTATGAAATTCCCCATTAATATCAGTGTGAAATTCCACCCAAGAAAATGGCAATATTCAGAAAAGGAATGTTCTGCATCAGAGAAGAAAGGAATTTTCATTTCCATTTCTGCTTCAAACTATGAATTTTTTCCCATTTTTTAAAAATTAATGCAGTTTTCTTATTTTTCTCTGTATGTTCAGTGCAAAGATATCAAATATAATTTTGTCCTTACACTCTTCCAGATTGCTGTTAGTGCCAACCTAGCATGGTTTAGATTTTACTTTGATATTAACTATTAGATTTTACTTTAATACAACTATTGGGCTATATGTTACCCAACTATCTAAATATTAGCACTGTTTCTTGAAAGCATGGAACACTGCTTCTAAGATCAGTACTTTGACTGATGGATGGATGGATTGATTGAGAGTTATCTGCAACCCCATTTTGACAGACTGTAGGTGATATACAAATGATAAAAACAATAATACAGTTGTATAAAATAAACAATATAATATGATTAAAGCAACTAATACTGGTGCTGGTCAATCCCTAAAGGGCTTTCAGAAGAGGCCGGTTTTTGCCAACTTCCAGAGAGCCATGGGCGTTAGGGCCCTTCTCACCTCAGAGAGCAAGCTGGTCCAAAAGAAGGGATAGCCCACAGAAAATGCCAGCCGTTGAATTCCTCCCATCATAACTCATGCTAGAAAGGGACCCTCAGCAGGTACTCTCTGACCATCTGGGTCAGATGGGCTTAGCTATTTGAGAAAGGCATCTCTTAGATACTCAGGCCCCAAGCCATATTAGGCTTTAGAGGTAGCAACCATCACTTTGAATTGCACTTGAAAGCTCACTGGCAGCCATGTAGCTTCAACTGATCAGTAAGCACATGGACAGCTGCATTCTGTACCAGCTGACATTTCTGATGGTCTTCAAGGTCAGTCCCATGTATGATGAATTACAGTAATCTAAATGAGAGCTTGAGTGACCATCCTCAGAGCATTCTGTTCCAAGTAAGGCTGCAACTGGTGCACCAGCCAAAGCTGAGCAAATGTTCTCCTGGCCACTGTTTCTACCTGTTCTTCCAGCAGCAGTTATGAGTCCAGGAGGTCCCCCAAGTTAGTAAAGGGTTTGCTCTCTCTGGGGAAGGACAACAACTTCAAGAGTCAAAGTGGTACCATCCAAGAATCGGTAGGCTTCTGAATTAACAGCCACTCCACCTTGCTTGGGTTAAGTCTCAGCCTGTTTCTCTCCTCCAGATCCTAACAGTCTCCAGGGATGGGTCAAAACTTGTATTAAATATCCCATTTGGCCTGGAGTGGAAATATATTACTGGGTAACATCATTGTATCGGTGATACCTAATTCCAAACTGGTGGATGACCTCTCCCAGTGGCTTCAGGTAGATGTTAAACAGGGTAGGGTAAGGGATGGAACTCTGAGGCATCCTATAACAAAGCACCCATGGGGTCACCCTCTCCCCTGGTATTACCAACTGAACTCAGGAAGAAACAGAACCACTATAACAAGTTGCCTCCAATTCCTAATCCTTGCAGGTGGACCGGAAGATTACTATAGTCAACGGTGTCAGAAACAGGTTGGATCCAAAGCTGGTTTCTTAAGTGGTTGGGTAGACCCGCACCTCTTTCACAGCTAATGGAAACTCTCTTCCCTCAAGAGCAGTGTCCATCTGGCTTCAGCTTACAGTGAATGAAAATACTTTTATCCATAAAATACTCCGCCATCCAATCACTAATTCCAGCCTGTTCTTCCCTAATTGGGTTGTAGACTCTCAAAATAGTGTCACTGTAATATTCCAAGATGCAGTAAGGATGGAAAAGCACTGCTTTATCACCACAGAGTAGGCTCAGATATGAACTCCTGCTTCTATCTGGTAATTTCCCATTAGCATCTCTCCAGGCATCTCGTCACCCACTTCATTCCCAGAGCTTCCCAGAAAACCGAAGGGCTGAGATTGGTGAGCAGAGGGGGGCTGCTTCAGGGCAATGTATCAGGTTCTGTTGCTCTGTATTTCAGAGGGTAACAAGAGACCTGTGTGGGAAAATCCTCAAGCGCCATTTCTAAAGAAATGTAGACCTGGCCTTGGGAATGGGGAAGTTATGAGCAACATTTAAGGGGGATTTTTCAGAAAAGATTACTCAATCCTGAGAAAGAGGAAAGTGTGAGAAAGAAAGTAGAAATAAACTCTCTTTGATTTTCTTTGGTATAAGATGGGGCAAAGAGAAACTCTGACAGGATTCCTGAAATCCTTGCCTTGCTTGACCTGGCTTATCTTGAAGGGCTGACACTATTTGAAAACATTCTGGCTCCATCAGGCCCTGGGGTAGGCCTTCTTGATTCCTCCTCACTGTGGAGGCTGGTGGCTCCAGTTAACCCACTGTCACAGGAAAGTGATTGGTGCACAATAAGGAACTGGTAGAAAAATCCCCCCAAACCAGATCATGTCTCATCTGTCCCAATGTGAAGACTAGATCCAGTATGTGGCCAAATATGTAGATTGGACTGGTAATGGCCTGGCACGTGCTCCTGGTCATCATGACAGCTATAAATTCCTGAGCTGCCTCCAACCCCAGAAATGGGGCATTGAAACCACCCCAAATCATCACCAAATCTTCTATTTGTACCTGGTTTTCAACTTTGAGGTGCATTCCCATTTTTGTCATTATCAAAGATTTAGAACTTTGAAAGGAAAGTCGCAGCTGCAGTTACCAGGATACTGATCCCCACTCCCATGGGGAGTGCAGCCCATGGTAGGTTGCTTAACCTAAATAATACAATGACTCTAATGGAAATTAGACATTTACCAGCAATATTATATCATTGGTGGCAGCACAACATGCATTTGCCAAGGAGATGAATATTTCCTCAGCTTAAGACACAGCTGTCGAAACAACTCTTAATCAATGGAATTCAGGCTGTTGAGCTAGTTGAAGTTGTTGGGATCCAACACTTTGAAGCCTCCATCTGTTTAGCTGAATAAATCCTTAGTGTGGGTGAACAAGGTATTACCTGACTGTACATTTTCTTTCAAAGTGCTGATTTATCATCAAAGAGTTAATCCTTCTTCAGAAATACATACTTCAGATAGATCCGGTACAGGGTCAGTTTGTTTTATAACAATTCACAGCTTTTAAGAAACTCTTCTCAGGTTTTCATTTGGTCCTTTTTCCAGGATGTCAGGCAGTTTATTACTGAAAGAAAAAAGAAATAGGTGAGACAAATCAGATCAGCAAAATGTTATAATAATGGTTAATTAAACCTCTGATTTCCTGCTTTATCAGTGAAAAAAGGAACACCTATTCTCCAAGGCCTGCATCTCATAGTTCAAAGGGGCAGACCTCAACAAATGAAGTGGAAATTCAATTCACTTCCATTTATGTGCCCTGCTTTATTCCGTACTAATGCTTTTATCATTTGTAGAAAAGAAAAGAACGTTATTTCCTCTGTCACTTGCCTTTATGGTTTTATTTTATTTGCTTCTAAATTTGTGTGTTAAAAGAAAATCTCGCTTTCTGATCACTAGCACCCTCTGATAAAAGATTTCCTGTACTTATTTATTTATTTATTTATTTATCACATTTCGTCACCGCCCAGCTCCCCCCAAAGAGGGACTCTTTTTTAGCTTTCTGATTAAATTTCTTTAATTTGACATGGTTGCATTTTAACCACTTTTTGAGCCATATAAAAGGCAATTTAGTTCTGATCCAGGCTGAGTTTTGTTTCCTATGAAACACCATTGTTCATCTGTGGATTTTCATCTCTCTGAATGGATAATGTTAATCAGTAGATTCTGCTATCCTTGCTACCTTTTTGTCTATCTTTTATTCTAAGAAACTAAGTGGAAATTACATTTGCAAGGGAGGAAATGAAATAATTGTAGACCCAAGGTCTCCCAGAATGTGTGGTGGATTGACCGTGAAAAGGATCTTGTGTTGACTGTCATAGTTGTTAGATACAGTAAAAGCAGACATGATGTTTACAGGCTGCCCATTCAGCAGCAGCCGAAAAAGAACTTCTGGGGTTTAACTACTTTCCAAAAATTAAAAAAAAATGTCATAATCCATACCTTTTGAAATGACAACATTATAATGTTGGGGTTGCCTAATCATACTCAAGTACTATATAAATGTCTAAGTTTACACCTGATCCTGTAGTGGTTTCTGAAATATTACAAAAGCTCTTACACTGAACCTTTCTTCAGTATTAATGAAAATGAAATTGTTATGGCAAAAGATTCATTAGGTAATGGCTATACAAACTGATTTCTGCTTTTTTTTATTCTCTGACTTGCTTGCCTCCTTTATATACAATTGTCACCTCCTAAAGCTGGCCAATTAAATCAAGAACAAAAGAAAGGCTGGCCTTTAGGATCATAATCCCAAAATGTATGATACAAGAGACAGGGAGGAGAGAGAGAGGGAGAGGGAGAGAAAGAGAGAGAGAGAGAAAAAATGGTCCTTCAAGGGCAGAAAGGAGCTGTAAGCCATATGCTAGCATTGTATGTAGTGAGGTTGCACTGCTATTTTGGATCAGGAGCTTTTGATTGAATACGAATTGGTAGCTCTTGCTCCTTTTGACAATAAATTACACCAGAGTGTTCTGTTCTTCAGCTCTCTAATTCCAAAGTCTGCTTAATAGGCTCTGAAGGTTCATTCTGGGAGGTTTGAGTAAAGCAAGTTTCTTGCAGACTTTCCTTCTTTAATAACTATAATGGCCCAGCATAGTCTCTTTCTTGGCATGATGATGGTTTTTATGAGAGGCAAGGCAAGTAGTTTCCCAGGGATCCATGATCTCCTTTTGGATGGATAAAGCTGGAATGTGCTGCCATGAGTTCCCCACTTCCAGGACAATTGGGTGTGCTGCTCAGTGATGACCATAGTGATGACCATAGAAGGGACCATAGAAATTTCCATTGAATGGAACAACATTTATTTTATATGTGAAAAATTCCAAGTTCCTACATTTCCAGTGAAAGCATCTCAGGTGATGGGGCTAGAAAAAGTATTATTTTTAAATCATGCAGTGTAATTGCTGATAAGAAATGGTGAGTCACCAGTTCAACTCCTTGCATTTCCTTACTTTTACATGGTGGAACATAATATGAACAACTCCTCAAAGGTCCACAGATTCGTAGAATCTTAATATGTAATGCCCATCATACTCTTCCATGATTGAGGGTTTGCAACAGGTTGTGGATTTATGCCAGTTTGATTTAAAGGAACCACCAGCATAAAACATCTGTACCCTGTAATATTATACAAATTACACATAATGATGTCTGTGTTAACTTTTGAAGTAAATAATTTAAAATTAAAGCTTTGTCGTTGTCATTAAATCAGGGAGTTCCATTTTAAAAAACTAGCTTTGCCTATGTTCTTAGATCACTTAAGGATCCTTGGCTGATCTGAAAACATAGGCAAAGCTAATTTTTACATCTGAACATCAGTTTACATCTGAACATCAATAGTATTCCCTGAAGGAAGGTGGCTAATTCAATGTGCAAGTTGCTTAGGGTAGAGAAAAATGTTACTTCTAAAATGTTTCACAATATGAACATGAGAAAAAAAGACTTTAACTTGTTTTGTAGCTAGTTAAACAGAGAATGTTGCTTTTGTGAGTTGTTACTTTCTTGTACAAATGGGCAGAGATGTTTCATTAAACTGTAATGTCTCTGTTTTGGCACAGCTGATGTGCAATAAATATACATTATTCGGTGGCACTTCAAAAGTTTGTTATAATGTATAACAGCAACAAGCAAATCCTTTCCCACAATAGGATAGAATTTCCTTTTTAACAAAACTTGAGTCAGGCTTTGCGGCAGATTGTTCAACAAAGCATTGCCCTACACTGAGGTCTTCTTGTTATATGATTCCTTTTTTCTTTCTTTCTTTCTTTCTTTTTTTTTGTGGTTGTTTTACATTAAAGATGAGTTGGCAGATGGAAAGTAGTACCCCACCTCATGAGCCAGAGTCCTATTCTACATTGCAACAGCTGCTCTTTAAAACCAAAGGAAAAAAGAACAAAACAACTATGTGTTTACTAAAACACATAGAAACACAATATATAGGGCTGTTCTAATTCAGTGTGATTAAAGAATGCAATGTATAGCAAAAGCTAATGCAAAGACTAGTCAGATTTAATGGCAGTCTTCTGCCCTTATGCAGACTTAAATCCAATAAAAGTGATAGGATTACTATATTACAGCATGGGATTAAATAGCAACATGCTGTCATTTCAGAAAGGCTGATGATGAACACCCTTCTTTATTATTCCTGTGGTAATAAGCCATTTTTTGCCTGACAAGGGGTAAGCCTTGTTCCAAAAAAGATAGAGGTGTCACCATGAATCTGTGGAATCTTCTCTCTGGTGTTTTTAAAAGGAAGAGTGAATGAGCACCTTGCATACTGGGTTCCCTTGTGGGAAGAGGGTGTCTCTATGGCATTGATGCAAGGTAGAAACATATAAAGGGTAAGTAAACAAGAGTGTTGAAATTCTACCAGATTCTGTATTACTAAGGGCAGGGTAGCAGAGAAAATTGAAAATATGCAGTGTTGAACTGAAATAAGCACTCTGCGCATTCTCATTCTTTGGAAATCTCTAAACAAACCAAGAGGAAATTGTTCATGTTCCACCCCAGGTGTCTACCAGATCTACCAGCAATTAAGTTGACTTCCTTCTTAATAGAACTATGAGACAGAAACGGTCTGCTGCTTTCTAAGCAACAGGCCTGAAGAAATCTTTTGCCATACCATCCGTTCTTCCTGCCAAGGTCAGCGTAATGCTTCTGTACAGTTTTAATGGCCTTGGAGGACACTGATTGTATTATTTTTGTTTGTAAAAAGCATATTCTAAAGTATTCCTTCAGTTTGAAGACAAGAGTGAACACACTTAAAAATTCACTCATGTACCAAATGTGTAAAAATGTTGCAAGTTATCTCAACTTCTTAAAAGGCAGTCATAGCTACATTGATCCATAAAAATGGCCATGCTATTCAACTTGGTTTCAGTTATGATTCCTATATGCAAAGGAGGAGGTTTGAGACAGAAAGACTAAAAGAAAATAGGAGTAAGTTTTGATATTTAATAAAGAAGTCTCATCTCTGAAATCCATCCACAGCCATGAAAGTTCTCTTGGACTAACCCTTATCTCTCAGCTCAGCCTATCTCACAGGGTGGTTATTGGGAAAAAATTAGGCAGAATAAATGATAAGTATTAACAATTATATGATTATTTTATCTGGAGTAAATTAAGACAATTCATGGCATTTTTCAAAAATGGAAGAAGGGTATCTACCTCTTCTTCCTTTTTCCTCAGGATTTAGTAAACAATTCCATATAGTAAAGGACTCAGTTAACAGAGTAAATGGCATACAGGGTAAGGCTTAATCTGATGATTTTATACAATTAAAGGATTTTCTCTCCTTCCCTCAGCTGTAATCTTAGCACTACTGAATTATCTACTGACACTGCAGGAAACAGCCCAGTCTGAGAGACACCACTACAAAGGTTTTCCATCTGGAGCCTCCACATGGACCATTAGGCTTAACAACAAATTAGAAAGATACAACAGGATGTTCTGGAAGTTTAGAATCTTCACTTTTAAAAACCTGCCCTTTGGACAGCAAAGGAAGTGAAGTGAATGCATTTGGATACAGCAAAAAGAAGCTTTAAAACTGGGCAATGTCAGAGACATACTGTACCTCTATGCTTTCTTGTTCAAGTGACCTTGGAATAAGAATTCCCAAGACTATTTCGTCAAGCGAAGGTACTGAACAAGCATTCTGATGCTGGTGTCCCCTTCCAGGCCTATAGCTGGATTGTCATCCAGCTCTTAGCACAGCAGGAGCCATTGGCAGTATGCAATTTGTATAATGTGGGGCATCAGTGATATGCAGACACAGTTACTTGGAACAAGCATGGCATCACTGGGATGGGACGATGGGAGTCTTATTTGTGGCTGCCTGGTTACCATTTGAATTACCCCGGAGCTTACAGTTAGTAATATCCTGTTGGGTTAGGCATATTGGAGATGACTGAAATGAGGTTTCATTCCAGTGTTATCTTCGTGAGGAAATCTATGTACCCTAGTCCCTATATCCTGCTGGAATCCAGAAATAGGAAGCAAATCTCCTTTTCCCCGATGGCAGTGACTGAAGACACTGCCTGTTTTGGCATTCCCAGACAAAAGCAGGGGAGCCACAGATTCTACTACTGCCAAGGAGTGCAGTAGTTAACTGTTCAAGAAGTAACAATTTGACTTTTTAAGGCAACAGAACTTTACTTACCACGACAGTGAATACATGGTAGGTAGAGCTGCCTATGTGATCATTTGTAGCAATAGAGTGCAGCAGATTGAAAGAGAATTCACCGTTTCCCTTCCCCTTGGTTTCCAAGTAAAAATAGCTTATAGAAGTAGCTTTTTTAACATAAAAACCATCATTTTAATTTGGCCCAATACTTAATCTGGAGCGGCACAGTGCAGTTTAACACCACTGAGACTATTATGGAAAGAATTAAGAACTGACTGAAACTCGCCCTGATCCAATTTTGTTCAAATCCTATTCATTGTAATAAGGCTTCATAGGGTAGTTGTGCTTTGTTGCTCTGTTACAGAATTTGGAAATCTGTTTTGCACAACAATAATAACTGTGCCAAATTTCAGTTCAAGATACAGTGTAATAAAACAGCAGTAAAGTCCTTGGACAGATTTTATGATTTTTAACAATATTATTACCTCAATAAATAACAGCGGTTTTGTAAAATATATGTATTTGTGAGGAAGAAGCACTGAAGAAACCCTGAGTGGCAATTTCTGATTTTGTGCTGGAACAAACAACTTCTTAATCACTGGAGTTTGCCATTAAACTGTGTTCTATTGACAGACTTTCATCTCCCATTTTCCTGTCCTTGAAGGTGATAAATATGATTGCTCCGTTATCCATTTTTATTTTAAATGACAGAGGCTTCACAGACTTTGGCTGTGTGTCAGCTGTTGGATGACTGCCATCCACTAATGCAGGCCTCCCATGGAGAGCCCAGTGAAGAATTAGACTCTGATTCACTCGATTGTGTTAAATAGTCCAGCTGTTGAGATTTGAAAGATAGTTACCTCCAAAGTGAAATAAAAAGGACCTTGGCATTTATGGCTTTGTCCATTTTGATAGTGTTGGGGCAATCAGCATTTTGGAGGTAGCATTTTCTAAAATAACTGCCTTGTCGTCATGTCATTTCCAAACTTTCATTCACCACAACATTAAACATATTTGCCTTTCCATTTTCAGGCGAAAAACAAAAAACAAGGCTGAATGCTCCACACAAATTGAGTCTGAACAATCACAGACTGGAAATGCTAACTGGACCTGTCAGAGGCCAGTTTCTGAACTAATTAGTCTCACACTCCAGTGTTTGATGGCAGGGTATATAGTTTAAATTATGAATATTACTGAAGAGAAGCAACACTTTTGCTGTTCATAAAATTCTCATTTTTATTGAAGAAACTTGGCCCTGTAAGATAGAATTCTCATGGAGGACAGCAGGACTTCACTTAGCATGACAGACCACAAGATTTTATTGTTCTAAGCGAATAATAACGCATCGTTTTTATTCTACCTGGCTTGTGGAACAACTGCCAAAAATCCTTGTATTTTCAGTATTTGTACTTTACTACTGTATTATATAATGTAGCCCATAAGATGGTCAAATAATCTGTTTGGATCTTCAAAATAGAATTGCAAATTAACTGATGTTTTTATGATTCTTACTATATTTATAATTTTGTCATAGGGTAGGCAAATAATGCTTACATGTCTGCAAGCCAGGACATATTTGGCTATTAAGTATTCTTAAGTTCAAGAAAGAATTCTCAGACCACCTTCCAAGATAGAACAGACAATAAACAATACATTTAAAGTTCACAATAGTAACCCAGCTGAAACAATCACTAAAGCAGATAATATTCACACTATAGAAAGAAAGCTAATAAACCTAGGAAAATAAACATTCTCACCTGGCACCAAAAGTTAGCAGAGAGGCATTTTTTTCTGGAGGGAAAGTTTCACAGTTGGGTTGTCCAAGCAGACAAATGCCTTGCTTCATCACTTGCCTGACTGGTTGGTTGGATCCTATGAATGGCCTCCAAAGCAGATCTTAATGGACAGATAGTTTGATATGGATGGAGGTAGTCCCTGAGGTCTGGTCTCCCAGCCTATTCAATTAGGTCTCAGCACTATATACCAGGTGTGATTGGCCTTCATTCTCATTCATGATATGAATGATTGGTACCTTATTCTGGCATTTAACAACATCATCATCAGAATTATAACAGATTCTTGGAATCTGAGGTTAGAGAAAGAATGAGCACTCATATTCCTGGCACTATCTCTCCTCTTTATGTGCTTCATCCAGTTCCATTACCTTATACTCTTCTGCCCAAAATGTCATAATGGTCCAATGAACCCCTGTGGTTTATGTATTTATTTAGTGTTTGCATATACTGTATAAATGTCGAGTGTGTTTCTATAAAATTAAATACAGGACAGGTAAGGTTAATATAGATGTAACATATTTACATAGGGAAAATTTTCAGCATACATTGTACTGGCTTTATATATGATAACTGCCACCAAGGTACTTCATGCTTTGTACTGGAAATTGTATTTAATTCCTTCAATAGAAGAATGGCAGCTTAAATTATGGAAGTGCACATCAATGTCCCAAACAGCTTCATATATGAAACACTTCCTAAGCTTCAAGTTAATCTGGAAACCATTTGTATACCATTTATATAAAGTTCTGAATATGGCTGCTGCCATATCCAAGGTTTGGGTTCTCTTAAAAGAAGGGTTCTAAATTCTTTAATTACGATTGTTTGTGTTTTATTACACAGATCTCTCAGCTAATTAAAATTGACTAATACTCAAATGCAACAGTTTTTAATATGCTAAAGTGTTAAACTGTGATGAAACAATTTTTATATTTAAGTTAAGTCATAAAGTGAGATGTTTCTTCTGAAAAAAAGTGGCATGAAAATGTTTCAAATAAATAAATAAATAAAACTATTGCACCAAAAAAGAGACAGAGGCAATAGTCAGCAGCCAAATATTTCAGCAACATACCAACTAATGGCCCCTCCCCTCTTAAAAAATGCATGAACTTGCCCATAAATGCATAGACTCACCCAGCGTTGCTCTTTGAGGGAGCTGGGTGGTGATGAACTTTGAAATATACATACATACATACATACATACATACATACAAATAAATAGGAAGACTTTCATGTTTTTAAATTCAGGAAGCGGTAGTTTCTTAAGTGCTCAAATAGAAGGTAATAAGCCACCTTGGAAGCAGTGTATATATTACAGGGTTTCTCAACCAGGGATCTGTGGAACCCTAAGGTTCTGCAATAGGTCACTAGGGGTTCCCTGGAGGATCATGATTTATTTAAAAAATTATTTCAAATTCGGGCAACCTCATATTAAGGAGGTAATTTTCATTCTCTATTTTTAGTTTAAGAACCCTGTTAATGCATATATACAGGCCTACACATGAAATGAATGCAGTAATTTTTTAACTTCTGGCCTATATTTGAGCCTGAATGTGCAGGGGTTCCCCAAGGCCTGAAAAATATTGCAAGGGTTCCTCCAGGGTCAAAAGGTTGAGAAAGGCTGATGAAGGAATGTGGCAACAATTACATTTGAATAAACATATACACTTAAGTTTTTGTATAAGACAGCAGAACCAATCAATTACTATTCATACCTGGAATCCATAGGTGTAATTTTTCAACCCATTCTACATGGTTTTGAGTAGTGGACATTCATGACAGGCCTCTGGCTTTTAAGAACTTGTAATTTGCATGAATTGGAGGGTCCTTTCATGTCCATCTCTATTTGGTTTTATTGAAGTAGATCAGAATCATTTTCCTGATTAGGTTGCAGTATTTTTTAAGAAATATCTTCAACCATATAAACTTCCCATTTATTAATAATCACTGAAGAAGGTTGACTCTGAATGGGGGCAGCAAATTAAAACTTCGTCACTTTTGTCTCCTGTAATCTGGAGGATTGAGGTAATGTGTATGTAGAAATGCATCCTTAATGCTATAATTCATCACTAAGGTAATTTAGCCATGGGGTAAAAGAAAAATATGTTTATAAGTAAATGTTTTCTTTTCAGTAAGAGACTGTTAAATCTCCCATTTTTGGTTATTGATTTGTTAGATAATGTATATGTTCCAAAATTTTACTTCTACTTACTCCTTTTTCGAAAATTATTTTAATTTATCATTTTCCTGTATCAAATACAGATGGGGATTATTTATAATCAGTTGGAATAATAAAGTCTTCAGAGGAGCTAATTTCATAAAGGAATATGAACTATTTAGATTACATTTGGCTGGGGCACCAGGACAAATGGCAATTAACTGAATACCACCAGTTTTAGTCCAGCCATCTTTAAATTCACATTATAACCAGTAATGCTGCCAACTCTTGGACAATATTACTTACTATATTTGCATACTACTTACTTGCCTTTTACTAAGAGGAAATTCATAAGTATACTTGTACTATCTTTGTTAGGTTCTACGAAAAAATGACCACTAAGATGGTTGGTTGTATCCACTGGTTTTATTTACAGGAAGTAGAGCTAGCTATTGAATGGTTAAACTTTGTTGTAAATTTGCATCCTCTCACTAAACTATCACTTCTTATATTGTGTTAATAAATATTTGAGATAGTGTTAACATTCTGTTCAGTTTGGCAACTTAGATAAATTGTGTGAGAAGGCCAAATTACTGTAGACTATGCTCTATGAAAAACAGGTTCATAAACTGTGATAGTATATCAAACACATGTTAAGACCAGAACCAACGGATTGATTGTCCTTTATCTTAAAAAATTCACAACTAAAATATAATATTCCCTTATTATTATTATTATTTTATTTGCCTTTTAGGTCATCCAGCAATGCAGGGATTAAAAACAAGGTTGTTGATGCAGAAAAGCAAGCCGAATTCATGGTACTATTCAATCCAGAGAAAGCCAAAGAACAAATGCCTAAAGTTATGGATCAAGGCAAGATAACTAAAGATAAAGGTCAACAGCTTCATAAAGATACTAGTACCAAGAAAACAAAAGAGAGTGACAGCTCTCTCTGCTAATTGATGTGCTAAAAGGCATTGACTGTTTCTGGATCTCTCTTTCAATGATCATCAGTTGTTTTGTTTATGAATATGGGAAAGGGCTATATTTTGTACCCTTAATGTGTTTATACTGAATCCAAAGGCTTACTTCAGACCTCTTTCTCCTTTTTTTTTGTTCTATGATGTTCAGTTACTAGATATGCAAAATGTTAAGATTTATTTGAATAACATTATTTTATATTAGTACTTTATTTATAGCTTACCCAAAGCCTGCTAAAACTAATTTAAATCAGTAAAACAAGACTTAATTAGAAATCCATGACATGCTCTTATACGACTGACAACCACAAATCAGTGTTTAGTGAATAGAAGACACAATCTATCAGCGTCATTCTTTAAAATTTTATTAAAATTCGGGGTCTGCCGCTATTAACTAAAAAAATTGGTGTGGTGTGGCATAGTTACCAAGTAGTAGATTCTACTAAAGTTGAAGGAAATTTTGAATAAACAATATTAGAACTGCATAAAAGTCCAAACAAATTATCAGTGACTAGCAAACTCTACCCTCTGCTTGACTCAGTTCTCCAGAAGAGGTTAATGTTCAGTACAATTCCTATCCCATGATGATGATGATGATAACAAAAACAAGCTTCTTCCTCTGAGCAATAACAGGATAAAAGTAGATCAGTTCTAAAACAGTCCTATATTTTTGGCCAGTTTGAGGAAGAGGGCTTTTATCCTTTGTATCTAAAGCTTCTCCTATGTATCCCCTGCTTAACCACATCAAGTCCTTCTGGGAGGGCTTGCCAACTGTTGGATTTCTAAGCCATGCAAGAAAGAAGGGAGAATTGTTCCAGAGGTCATAGAATGATTGCAAGCATTTTAATAAATGTATTTTGGCATTCAGGAAGAGCAGTACTTTGAAAAATAAAAATTGTTCTGTGATCTTTATATACAAATATGCTGTAGCAGAGAGCATAATAACGGAGACATTCTCTTGTATGAGAGACAGAAGAGAATGCCTTGTCTAAGAGGTGCCTATCTTCTATCTGGGTATATTGTAACTTCTCACATTAGGGCACTTTTTAAATAATAATTAATATATCCAATTAATTGACTTACAGAAGTAAATTCATGGACTTCAATGGGCCCTAATCCTAAATAATCTGGCATAGGATTTCAGGTTACATATTATAGGCAGAATGAAACAGGTATACTTTGTTTTGCTCAATGTCTGTTGATTTACAGGAGCTTATTAAGTGGATTAATAAGACCTATATAATTATTTGTTCGATATAGTTCAAGTGCCTTCTCCTTCCTGGAATTTGACAACTGTGAATCATTACTTTGTCTACCTTGACTCATAGCTGACTATGGAATAGAAAGATGTGGTGAGGCCCTAATCTCTTCCACATTCTATGCCATTGAGCAAATCAGATTAGACTCAGAGCTATTACGGAAAGTCCCAAGGAAACGGTGGCAATATGGACTTGGCTTCCCCCCAGCTATTATTTACTTAAATTATTTCATATTAGGACTATATATCTTTCACAACTATAATATCTATAATATGTTGAATATGTCATCTAGAATATGTTGAAAACATGCAACTTAATAGTTCTACTTTATAACAGGTTCTTGTTAGCAGTGTCACCTTGAATATTTATTCTTAAAAGTTATTCCAATCATCAGCCTAGACAATGTTGTCCTAGACAATGTGAAATGAAGGTGTATTTCACTGGTTTTGTAGTAGCAAAACCACTACTTCTAATTCATTCAATTTTTATTATGGTCACTAAACAGCACAAAGCAAATAACAGGCATAACAAACATGACACTGTGAGAACACATCTCACCGTCTATCACAGTATCCTTAATGCCTTCTTAACTCAGACACTTGTTTTCCTGAGCCTATGCAGGTACTGAACAAGTCCTGAAAAAGGCAAAATATTAAGGAGCAGCCATAGGTACAGGAGGGAGCCTCTGCCAGTTCTGAAGCACTCTTACCCACTTCAGATCCAAATACTGTATATCTCTAGTTTAAAATAGATTAAGTATGTGAGCACAAAACAAAATATGAGTCTTCTGTAGGAGACAGCAGGATGTGGTAGAGAAAGACAGCAGCAGAGGGACAGCAGCAGAATGTGGGGAATGAAGGGACAGCATGAAATCCTGAATCACAGTTTCATAACTATGAGCTAGGCTTTATATTAGCACACTAGGGAAGGTATAAATGGAATTAGGTCAGGTGCTTAATAAAACTGAGAAAACTTTAGATCTTTTTATATGCAAGATAGTTATCTTCTATAATATACTTCTCCTAAGACTCTAGACACATTTTTTGAGTTAATCAACGCTTAACTTCAACCAGATAAGGCCTCTTCTATGGAAAGTAGCAGGCATCATAGAACTATGCAATTTATATGGCATTTCAGAGTAGCTGAAATATTTCTCTCTTTTTAGAAAAATAGTGACTCTGATTGTTTGGCTGGGAAGGCAGGCATGGAGAAAGGTTTATGTGTATGTGTATATATACTGTATATGCACAGTTTATGTATATGTAGTTTCTTGCACATTTGTCTTCCTGCCTTTTATACAGTCTAGAGCAGTGTTTCTCAACATTGGCCACTTTAAGATGGGTGGAATTCAATTCCCCAAATTCCCTAGCCAGCTCTGAATTCTGGGAATTGAAATCCACCCATCTTAAAGTGGCCAAGGTTGAGAAACACTGCTCTACAGCTTGTATCCAGTTTCAGAAAGAATGCTATAAATACGTCTTTAATACTGGACTCAATATTCAGTAGTATTCTTTGGTTGGTACTGACCTGAGACTAAAATCTAGGTTTTTTTATATGAATTCTATGCACAGTTTCTGAGGTCTACACCAATTTCTTGCAATCAGAAATTAATCCTGTTTTACAATTTTGACACAACTTGAGAAGATTACATGCCATCTATTCCTTATGTGTTTGTGATTACTGTTTCTAACTAAACAGACTGCCAGTTATATCTTGCTGATTTTGTCAAGTTTTTCCCAGCAATATAAGAGTTGCTATTTGAGATGGCATACTCAGACAGTGATGTTTGATTTGAATCCTTGTACATGGCCAAGTTCAGAGTACTCTTGTCTGGGATTGATTTCATATTGTCAGATAACTCCATCCTAAGTAGTTATGTATATGTGTTGTATGTTTGTGTCTGTGCATGTGTGTATGTATTGGTGCCTTGCTCTGTTTCTACAGTCTTAATGTTAAAATATATCAGTAATACATCTCCACATGGTGACCAGCAGAAGTAATTTCTGCATCCTGCTTCAGGGTGTGGTATGGAGGGTATGCAATGTGCATTGGCCAAATGATGTTTACCTGTCCATCAGTAGGATCTCTGAGCATAGTCAGTGGGTTTCCCAAGCACATCAGATGCATTAAACATGTCACCATATGGAATGCAGTGTATTCAAGAAATATACCGAGTATCTCATTGACTACATTTGGTCATCATTCATTTTTCTAATAGAAACATTGATAAACATGCAACAGGCCATCTTGAGTGCAAATTCACAGTTTACTCATATTTCTAAAACTATACATTTACAATATAATGGACAATTGTGATGAAACTTCAGCAATTTGCAATTTAATATTGGTTTGAACTTGAGTGCATTGTTAAGACCTTTCTGATAGGAGGTAGTGATTAGTAGTTAGGATTAAGGCTGAATCTAATTTATTTACTTGACTTGATACGTACATGTTTAATGCTTGTCTGAAAAAGCAAACCATAAAGCTTTCTATGGACTTCATTTGGAGGTAAATTCCACCAAAATCAGTTGGGCTTATTCCTGAATAGATATGGATAGGATTGCATTGTTAATGTAGTAGTTCTAGCTTTCTTATTCTTCCTTTTTTTGGTTGCCTGATCTGATCAGTGAATTAATAATTTGTAAATATGGGGAAACATGTTTTTTTTCCTGATTTTGCATTTATATCAGTTATTAGATTGAATTTAATATGACAATTTCTTTATTTTTTTAATTATTATTGAAGATACAAACATTTCAGAAAAGACATTTCTTCTTGAACTGTTGTTATAGTATGAAATAAATTATTCTTTTTATGCTGCTTATTAAAAATGTCCTGTTTCCCAAATATTGTGATTTGTTGTTTCTAGAGTACTGTGTTGCAGTTGTTTTCATTTGTCACCTATAAATTTAGAGACATGCAATAAAACTGGCATGTCACCATAAGTTACATGGAAAAGGAGGTCCCTAGAATGAATAGAGCTCAAAAGGAGAATTGGGACAGCAGTGGAATGTTATACCAGTCAAGATTACATGTAAGGCAGAGATAAGTCTCTTCCCAGATGTATATAACTATTGACCCTTTGGCAAAGCTAGAGAACCATTTTGAGATTTACAAAATGGCTTAGCTTTTATGTCTAGGATACTTAGCAATTTGGTTTCACAAATTATTTCCTTGGGTGCTTGTGTCTGTGTGTTTACTTACAAAAAGCCAAACCTTGAAATAGCAGGACTCCGTTCTTTCTTCCTTAGTTTCAGCAAGTCAGTCAAACAATGATTGAGGTGGGGTTTTAACAGCATAAGAAAAGTAACACTTTTTACACTGTTAAATTGCAAATAGCTCTCTATACTTCCACCTGAATGTAAGAAAAATTGGGCCCCAACCCAATATCCAATCAATAAGTTGGGCCAAAATTACACATTCAAACTAAGATATATGTATTCCTCTTATATGTGGATGATACAACATTCATTTCAGCAGAGGAAAATATAATTAAGTATGGCTTAACAGCATTATTATAAAGATACGAGTCTTTACTGAAATTAATATGAAACTTAGTAAAGAGAATTATTCCTTTTCCAATGAGCACCAGCACCAAGAAATGATTACTATAGCAATGGTTCCCAATCCTTTGTTATCTTAAGGCCCACTAAGATGGAAACAACCCCCCTTCCCACCTTTTCCAAGAAGGACATACACAGCTTTACAGGCTCTCAATTTATAGTTTATGGTAAATTGTAAGGCTCTACAAAATTAGAACAGTACTGTTGGTATTGCTGCTATAACTGAACGACAGCTAATGTTGAAACAATGAGAGAGGAATAATTAGTGCAAAATGTTTTATTTTGACTACTAAGATAAACCTTTGATTCTCACTCTGCTGGAATGCCGAGTTCCCTCACTCGAGATGGGAGGTTCAGTCCTCTGCTGTCCTGTCATGTGCTATATCACAATTAAGGGAGGGGAATCATGTCCCATCTACACTAATTCTGCAAACCACTTGTTGGTACTCATACTACTGGTTGAGAAACACTGTTCTCAGCCTTTCATATAATTTTAATTTCCTAAGAAAAATTAGTCTCAATTTATGTTTCAGTTGGTTGCTTGTTAACTGAAACAACACCAGCCTGAAGATGTGTTGGGTTTTTTTTATTGTCAATTATTAAGATGATGCAAATTTGGAATAAAGAATTTCATGACAGAACCCTGCATCAAGATTGATTGCTGATTACATTTAGAAGTGGAATTTAATGGATTATTGTTTTTATAATCAGTTCCATAATATACTGTATATTGTTAGTTTCTCCTAGTGAAAGAAATTTCACAAGACACCCTTATCTGTGTAAAATAAAACATGGAAGCAAGTGGGATTTAATGGAGGAAACATTCAGTCATTGTCCTGAACACTGAGCAACAGGAAGACAAAATACAAGTCGTTTCAATAAAATAAATGTTGAACGATAGTAAGACAAATAAATTTACATTTTTATCCCAGCTGCTATCTTGGGGAAGACACAATGCATTCCCAAAAGAAGAATTCCAGAGTTAGTCTGAATCAACCAATGCCAATTCTGATTAATTTCTAGACTGCAGGTTGCCTACTCCCTGAAGTGGAATCAGTATAATCAAATTCTTCCTCCTCCTCTTCTTCCTCTTCAGTATAATAGATGAATTCGTGCTCATCTCTTTCACCTGGAAGGGAATACACACCCAAAGAATACATACATAGCAATAAAAAGGGAAGTGCACCAAGTGTTTCAAAAACACATATGTTCACATTTTAAGTGAGCATAGTGTTTTTGCATAACTTTAAATATCAACCATTTCTCCTCTACTTCTGAGCAGGTATATCATCTACGCAACGTTAGAGACATTTTTTTCCCTTCTGCTGATCACCATGATAGACTGCAATAGTAAATGGAAGGTTTATGGACACCCATATCTGTATCCGGTCCTGCTCCACTCAGCGAAGAATGTAAATCCCAGGCTCTTTACTCAGAAGGGGAAAATACTAATATACAGTACAGGAAATGTGCCTAGGGCTCCAATCTGATATTCACGTATGGGAAATATACACACGTTCTAATTCTGGGAACAGCTTAATGCAGTGTCTGCTTATCTGCTTATACGCTTGTATGGGCAGGTCCAGGGTTAAAAGAGTTCTGTCCTATGCTTTGTGAATATCACCACGTAGAAGAAGTAAGCTGGCAAAGGGAACAATTACACCCACAGGTTTGTACAGTGCAAACAACCACTGATCATTCCAATGACAGTTCATGGAAAAGTTAAAAACTATTTGAAGAAAAAAACAAATATTTAAATAAAATTATAAAAATACATGCTGCTGCTTTAAAGCTTTTTTTTTTAAAAAAAAATTGATCCGTAACTGGGTTTATGACAAAATAAAGCCAGAACAGAGGAAACTGGCTCAGGCAAACCTGCCAATTTGTCTGTAGAAAAAAAAAACCCTGCTAACTGGCTATGGTTCTTAGGGCAGTTTCTCCAGTCTGGTGTTGTCTAGATGCGTTCGGACTACACTTCTCTGAATTTGTGACAGGTTAAGTAGGGATTCTGGGAGCTGCAGTCTCAATCCACTTGCTGGGTCCCATGTTGAAAAATCTGCTCTAGAATCTCAGAGAAAGATACTTCTTTTCACCTGCTGGTTGTTTGAATTGAACTTTGCAGAGGCTGAACCTCCTGTATGCAGTTTATGTCCCATGCCCATTTTTAGTATCTCCCCAGTATCACCCACTAATAGTACATGCAATTTGTATGTAATATTGTCTTTGAATCTTTATATGGAAAACTATGAATCACATTTTAAAGCTTCCTCTACAACATGTGAATATTCATCTATGTAAGAATTTTTAGAAAATGCTCTCCCATGGTGATGATTTCAACCAATTAAATGTGTTAAAGAAAGAACTGTTGTGGCCTTTTCCCCCGCAAAAAATTGTACTTTAACATGCAGATTAATAGATAACTCATCATAAGGACAATATACTTCATGGCAAGTGTCATCCTGTTTTCTGGAACTGCTTATTTACAGTCTTTTGAATCCCTTTCCCTCCTACAGAGTGATTTCAGTCACTTTCTCCAATCTTTGGGTTCTTACTCATTAAATACTGAAAACAAAGTAAGAAAGAGGTTCTTACAAAGCCCTCCATTCTTGTTCAGTTCTTCCTCTATCGCAAGAAGTCGATTGTATTTGGCTATCCTCTCTCCACGGGAAAGACCTCCCAGTTTGATGAATTTGGTTCCCAGTCCAACAGCCTAAGACAAATAAATTCATTTAAAAAACCCATAGCTGAAAACTTTGGTAGTTTATTGTTACTAACCCAATTCAGTGACTAAATGTAGGCTTTAATTACATTCATGCATACCTACATGAAAGGTCACAATTAAAGAGCTGAATTTGTAACTGCCAGCACCAATATTATTCTGTGTGATCAATGTTTTGTTTAAAAATAGGTTTTTTTTCATATATTTATATCTATTACTTTCTCTCTCTTTCCTGTATGCATGTGTACATATTTTGTGTGTGTTGTGTATGTTTTTTTTCTTTCAAACTTTAATTATATTCAACGTTTTTTCTAAAAAAATACTAACACAGGATTTGAGCATTTATTTCTTAGAGCAACAAAAACCTGAGATGGAATTGTGAGGTGCAGTTTAATTATTATACTCATACACTATAAACCTTAAGTTGTAAAATTAGGTCAAATCTTATAATGAAGTAAAATCTGGCTTCCAGTGGATAATTTACCAACTTCTTACATTTAAGCACATGTTACTAACTAACTACTGGGATGACACAGAACAAGGGGAAAAAGCAGCCATGCAACTTAACAGTTTCACTACTACTAGGCTGCCAGATTTTTGAAAGAAAATACAGTAGTTAGGCATTTCCAACAGACAGTAGGCAGCATTGGTATAATAAGTCAGAAGAAGAAGTAGGAAGCTGAAGCAGATGTAAAAGAATCCAAGATGACTACGTTGTTGAAAGGACGTGAGAGCTTGGGAGACAGCAGGAGGCAGAAGAGAATAAATGAGGGACTGGTGAAAGAAAATTGACACACTAATTTAAGTAAGTCATCATTTCAAGTGACATCCTCTATGTAATTATACTTTAATATAAAGAAATCAACTGGAGTCCATTAAGACAAGGGAATACTGTTACTGCTCTATGTTTGAATAATTTACTCAACTTTTTCTTAAAAATGTCAGCAAGAGACACTACATATTTTCACTGTGCTTCTCTTGCCTACTATTGTGCTGTTTCCCTCCTGAAAGTTCAAAGATTACCTTTCGAAAAGGCGACTTCCTTGAAAAAGCCAATTTTCTAAAAGGTTATATGTCTCTCCACTAGAGAAAACATTTCTCCCAGGAAGCAGCTGAAGATAAAAAGCTTTGAGCAATTGAGCGGTTTTCCATACATACCAGATCTGCAAGACTATCATCAGAAGATTCTCCATCTGGACTTCCTAAGATGGAAAGTTGCCTCCGACCTGTATTGAATGGCAAGAGATTTTAAATTTCATAAAACTTCTGTATTTTGCAAAACATCTGTCTTCCTTGTAAAATTATTGGAAAGTCTTATAGCGTCTTCCAGAATTAGTAATTTGTTATAATTTAACATTTTGTGGACTGATAAAGTAGACTCTAGTCCAGGAAAGCTTAAGCCACATTAAATAGGCTATTCCTTAAAGACACTAACCTCATATTAGTTTTGCTGTAAGAAACTAATGCAGCTATCCTTCTGGAAATATACAATGATTTGCTTTTTTAGGCTATTATGATCTAATTTTGTTTTATCATGATTTATTATAGTGTACCAAATCATCTGCCCACAGCCCAAGCAGAGTTGAACGCTTATATCTATTTAAGTTTATTTACTCTATATTGGATTGTGGGCAAACTCTAGAAAAGCTAAAGTAATACTTGCTTCTAAAAGTCCCTGCAACTATTACAGTAGAGATGATCACTCTAGAAGAATATTAAAAATAAACATAGTTAATCTTTTCCTGTTAAATACGGATTTGTTGTTTTCTTTAAATGAAGGAAAGGTACAGTCACTTAGCTGATATAAATGAAACTCTGAATATTAACATTTTTTAAAATCTTATATTTTCAGGATCTATAAAGAACAATGGAAAATATATGACAGAAACCAGTAGTACAAGAGATGCATGCAACTTTCTATACCATTTCAAGCTGAGTTATATCTAAACTTTCAATTTGTGTATTTTAAAATGAACCTCCAATGCCACTGTCAATCCATGATGAAAGCAAATTTTGATGAATAAGCATTTCTAATTATTAAATATTTTATTAAATATAAAAAGCTCTATATATTTACAGCTACTATTGCATTTTAATATCTAGTTCTTTCCTCACCATCTAATCGCTGGGTCATTTGTACAAGGTCCAAAATTTTAGTTTCATTGGTATGTTTTATGACAAGTCCACTGCATTTTGGCATATTGGTTTTTTTAGAACCCAGAAGTTTAGTCATATTCCTGCATGAGTCTTCTGCAATTAAATAACATTTAGAACCCAAAACATTCAACAGGTGGATCCATTGTGAGCTGTCCTGTACAGAGAGCAAATAACTGATTACATATTTCAAGCATTACGTCTAGAAAAGAAAGGAAATTCTGCCGCAATTCTTCTTTTTTAAAAATGAGACACTTTCAACATTAACGTCATTAAAATCAGTACTAAGGTGAATGAAGCTGCACAATAAAATCATCTTTCAGTTTATCCATAAGTCCTAACAGAAGTGCTGAAATTCAGAGTTGCAAGTGAGCAAGAGGAGAAGTGCTAAAGTTTCAACAAGGCTTTGTTAAGGGTATCTCCCCCCACCCCACCGCCACTTACCTGTTATCTTATACACAGGAAGAAACACACACACACAGACATACATACACACACACATATATACATACACACACACACACACATATACATACACACAACATACATGCACACACAAAGACAAACACATGAAAGAAGAAAAAGGCATGGTACGAACGCACATACATATAAGGCAAGGGAGAATAGCTTGGAGATACACACACACACACACATAGTGTGTGGGTATAAGTATCATGTGTGTGCATGTGTTTGTGTATACTGTTACAGAACTTTATGAATAGAATTGATACCAGCTGGGATCCTAAGTGCTTTAACCTGAAGCTATGGCAAGCTACTAACATTTACCACTAGCAAAGGGTATGATTTTAGGAGCTTGTCAGTTCCCTCCTTGTCCTCTATGGTTCTTTTTAAAACTGATATTTGTAACTTACATGGTTCAGTTGTCACTGACTATAGACTTAATTGCTAGACTCCCACAATGGTCTCTAAATACACGTCTTTCCTCCTCCAAGTGGACGGTCTTTAGCAGCGATGGAAAAGTCTTTTCACTTTGTGGGATACGGGCACTGATGATTGTGTGGATGGAAGGAGGGGGAAACCACAAGCCCATGATGGATTGGCATGGCCAAAGGTGGCAACATGGTCAGTATCCTTCCCTTATCATATACAAGGTTGCCATTCGCAACCATTCGCAAATGGAGAAAGACTTCTCCCTCATTCATACCTCCATCCCTCAAAACACACAAACACAGATATTATTTGACAAATGTGCCTTATCCACATTTCTTACATTTTCCCCTTATTTTGTAAATAATACTATGAAAGCAAACAATTCATTTCAGTTTCCCTGTTTTGACACTGTGATTTCTAGGAATAATGTTTCTTCAACAAACTATTTGTATTCTATAAGCTTATACTGCATTGATGGTTATTCTACAATTTCAATTTCCCCCCCCCCCGACTATTGTGAGACATCTTAGTTTTGTCTAGATTTTAACAGTTTATATTAAGAAGGAACCAGAGATAATTTCATTAGGGAAGTTTAACATTGATGAGATATAAAACTAAATGTTTTGGGTTTTTTGTGGTTAAAAGGCATGGATGAAAAGCAAGTTAGTTTCTTCCTTCTCCATACACATTCTACCAGCTCCATAAGAAAAGGAAGGGAGCCACAGGTATGTTGTCTTGTCTCAGGAGTGTGTCCTGTTCAGACTATGAGATGGCCAGGCAGAATTATAAAAGGAAGATCTTTATTAACAACCAACTATTTACAACAGAAAAGAGTCCTTATTAATAGGCAATATAATTCAGTCAAATCCACCCAGGCAATGGATGAATGCAGGGCCAGGCGGCCAGATCAAGAGTAGCAGGAGATTGTGGCAACACAGCAAGACAGAACTCGGTTAACTCTCTCAATGAATCAGCAAGACTGGGTGTGGCTAGAGTGTGTGGCAAGGAGGTAGTTTGAGGTTTGATTGCAGGGCACGGCATGGAGGCGAAGCTAGGCTTGGCAAGACTCTGCTGGAGTGACAAGACCAGGCTTGGATCTGGAGACAAGGCTGAACTTGGCTAGCTTGACAAGACAAGGCTTGGAACTGGAGGCAAGGCTGGACTTGGCTGGGTCAGCAAGACAAGGCTTAGAACTGGAAGCAAGGCTGGGCTTGGCTAGAGTGACAAGACAAGGCTTGGAACTGGAGGCAAGGCTGGACTTGGCTAGATCGGCAAGGCAAGGCTCAGAACTGGAAGAAAGGCTGGACTTGGCTAGAGCGACAAGGCACGGCTTGGAACCGGAAGCAAGGCTGGACTTGGCTGGAACGATGAGACAAGGCTCAGAACTGAATGCAAGACTGGACTCAGCTTGCTCAGGGTGCGAAGGAGGTAGGTCCATGTCGGTAGAAGGAGCTGGCACTGATCCCGTGTTGGCTATAGGTGAGGCTCCATTTCCTGGCAAGGATTCTCCTGTTGAAGCTGTAAACGCAAAACGGTTGTCTCTGGCAGTTTGCTCCAGTTTGCATTTCTGAATTCTCCCACTCTGCTGAGTCACTACTAGTTTCTATTTCCCTACCTCTTTCCCGATAAGTTTCGTTTTCCCCTTCTGGCTCAAGATAAGTTTGTCAGACTTAACTTCCTAAATTGACGCAGGAAGAACTTCCTTTGTTGTGCCTTTTTGATGATAGTTCTGATGTTAAGCATCCATTTCAGGTCTTGAGAAATTATGGAGCCCCAAAACTTAAGGGACTCTACTACTAATACTGGGCTATCGAATATAGTAAGAAGAGGGGAATTAGAAGGATTCTTTCTAAAATCCACAACCATCTCTACAGTTTTGAGTGTATTCAGTTTCAAGTTGTTATAACTACACCACAGGGCCAGTTGTTGTACCTCCCGTCTATATGCTGACTCATCACCATTCTGAATGAGACCAATAACAGTGGTATCATCTGCAAACTTCAGAACTTTAACAGAAGAATCTTTTGAAGTGCAGTCATTGGTATAGAAGGAGAAAAGCAACGGGGGGAGCACACATCCCTGAGGGGCACCTGTGCTGATTGACCAAATACTGGATTATAGTTTTGCCCAACCTCACATGCTGTTTCTATCTGTTAGAAAACTGATCATCCACCTACAGGTCAGGTCAGGCACAGCAAGCTGGATCAGTTTGTTATAAAGAATTCCTGGAATAATAGTATTGAACACTGAGCTAAAGTCCACAAAAAGGATTTGTACATAGGACGCCGGAGATTTAAGATGTTGCAACAAGGACAGCATTGTATCTCTTGGCCACCATCTAGTGGTCATCTGGATTTGTGTAGCCATTGGCTAAGTACTGTTGAACAGCTGAAGTTTGAAAAAGAAGGCTAGCTGTGAATATCAGGGTAGAAGCTATAAAATGCTCTAAGAATATTACATAAGAAGAGGTGGGAAGCCAGGGCTCCCTGGAGCAGCAAGGAAATTCCCAGTCAGGCTTGTTACAAGAGATGAGTAGAATGTTCAATAATACTTCCAAGTACATGTGCTAAGCCAGGGACAAGCTAGTCAGTTTCATGATGCCACACTGTCCTGTGTTGATCAGTTGACCAACCCATTAAAAAAGGAAAAAAAGGTGCCTTTACAGTCTGGAGTTCCTGTCTCTCTCTCAGCCAAAAGAGGACTGAGGGATGGGAGAGCAGGTCTCATTCTGCTGACTGTCTACAATATTTATATTCTATTCTGAGTAAAAGAATGTGGGGTCATAGGAAACCAGGAGAGCTAATTGGAGCCACAAGTTTCCCAACCCGGAACATGTCATTTCAAGCCACCAACCCCATGCACATTGACATGCCCTAAGTTAACTACATTGATGTCTGGAGGCAAGAAAATGGGAAAATATCACTTCTACAGCAGAGCACCTAAAGTCATCCTTGGCCTGCCTCAGCTGTGGGTAGATGAAGAGATACAAATGGTATAATGCGGACATGTTGTCTGGAAACGCATAGTGGGTAGTCCTCATGCCATTTTAATTACAGGTAGGCTGCGATTACTGCAAGTTCAAATAATGCAAAATTCAATTTAGTACAAATTGTAAACTGAAAACAGGTCACATTTAATGCAATCCAAAATTCAGTTAATGCGAGGCTAGCACATGCGCAATTGAGGCTTGCTCATCCGCAGTTGTGGTTGGGGTTTTAGGCACTGCTAATCTTCATGTGGGCAAAATGGAGAAAAGGAAGATTCCATCAGAGGAAAACAGTACAAGTTTTAAAAAGGAGAGTCGTTACTACATTAGAGCAAAAATTTGATGTAATTGAGCAACATGAACGTGGCTATAGCGATGCTAAAATAGGGCAAGATGTTGGAATGCCTGAATCTACAGTAGATTTTTTTTGTTTTTATTTTGCTTTCTATAAATACTCTGTGACTTTGTTAACCATAAATTCAAAGTATATTCTTTCTATCCTTTACTGTAATATTTCATTAATATGTTTAAAATTTTTCATTGCCTATTTCTGTCAAGCTGGGACCAATTATCATATTTTACATAGAAATATCACTTTGAATAGTATGACTTTTTGAATAATGCAAACATTCCATGGGATTCATTCACTACACTAATAGAGACCTACTGTAATTTTTTTATGTACAATGTTTCAAATGAAGTCTACCTCTGCAGTTTCACATTGAAATCTTAAATTTTTAAGTTTAACTATGGCCATCTTGAACTCAGTGACAAGATATTCTAAGGGGTTGAAATCTTTCTCTGCTGGTTTTTTAGATGCTGTCATTTCTGATGTAGATTTATGTCTCTGTATTCTTTTGCATAAGGACTCATCAATTTGGAAAATGCAATGAGATATTTGCAATCAATGTGATAGCGTATTTCACATTGGAAAACAGGCAGATATAGAAATTCCTAGAGTTGTTAGTAACATTATTAGGTCTTATAATATTGTTACCAGAGTAGATTTGAGATATGAGTTAGCATTGCAATATGTGTATTTCTTATGGCTTCTTACGTCTCCTAAAAATACCAACCAACCAAGATTCAGAAGGCTCCTTTTAACAATTGTAATTGCACAGGTCAATGATTAGAAAATGATGTTTTAAATTCAGTTTACATATAACATTAGTAAACAACTATTGAGAGTGAAACTACTACTGCTTCACTCAAACTACACAAGGAACAGCAGATATCAGACCAGTGTTTCTCAACCTTAGCCATTTTAAGATGTGTGGACTTCAACTCCCAGAATACCCAATGTAGCAATGCTGGCTGGGGTATTCTGGGAGTTGAAGTTCACACATCTTAAAATGGCTAAGGTTGAGAAACACTGTATCAGACAGAACAATGTAAGAAGATCTTATACACCCTAAACTAGGTAAATGAGTCATGCTTAAATTCTTTTGAAATCAATGGCAATTAATTACAACCCTCTTGAATTCATTTCAATTGGATTTAAACATGACTAATTTTAGTTGGACCACAGTAACAACTGTTGGGAAAGAGCCTCAGTGTAATTTTCTTTATCTATGACTTATTCTTTTCTTTACAATGCATGATTCCTAAAATAACATCATCTACATGTTTCTTTAATTTTTAGAACTGTTTTAAAACTCTAATGCAAATTTAAAAATATCTGTATATAAATAAAAGGAACTTACCTCTTTTCTCACTGGATCGATTAATGTTATAATAGAAGGGAATTTCTTAATCAGTTCTAGATACATATCCAACATTTCATCAGCAGATTTATGTGTCCCAACAATTACTTCATATTTTCCTTTATTCTAGAGTTTAAAATATTGACAAAATATATTAAATTTGAAGCTACACAATTTTTTAAAAAATAGTTTAGGATCAGACCTAAATGTGAAATTATATATACTGAGATTTCACAAAAGGAATCTCTAGGGTTTTAGATGAACAAAACAATTTGTCTTAAACATTTGTTCCATTATCATGCCACCACCCCCATTACCATTACTCCAAAAGAGGAAAAGCTACTCATAATATTAAATGATAAAATGTTGAAAATATTGAAAATAAAACTTACATAGTCCATTAGTTCATGAGCAGCACAATTTATCCCTAAATATATATCTATTCCTAATTCCAAGGAAAGATTTGTGCATGCTGATTGGATCAAGATTAGCGGTTGTTCTGGACTTTCATATCCCATTACTAGACAGCCTAAATGGGACACTTTTTTAGGAACAAGAAGCTGTAAATAAATAAAGAATAAATAATAATTAACACTGCCTCCTCCCAGTTGTTTCTGCCTGTCCAGTTCGATTTAGTAGGTTGGGTATGCTGCGGGTCCCGTCAGCCAGGGAGTGTCGGCTGGCGGGAACTAGAAGGCGTGCCTTCTTCTCCATAGCGCCTGCCCTCTGGAACATCCTCCCTCCAGAAATAAGCATGTCCCCAACCCTGTTGGCCTTTCGTAAGGCCATGAAGCCCTGGCTTTGTGCCTAGGCCTGGGGCCTTGAGTGTATGGATGGTCCCGTCTCTTGGCTGTATTAACATCCGTACATTGCTCACTTGGCAGCCATGTATATTTATTTTGTATTTATTTTATATTTTAACTGTTTTAATTGTTTTATAGTTTTATTGTTGTAAGCCGCCCAGAATCACTTGCTGAGATGGGCAGCTATAGAAATTGAGTAAATAAATAAATAAACAAACAAACAAACAAACAAACATGCAAAAAATAGTCTGCCAACTTCGGAATGCCTGCCCCTCTTCAACTTTTTCATCACGACTACATGGATACTATACTATTCTAAAATCTTGTAAGGTATGTTGTTCCTTCTTGGTATGGCCCTTTTATAAGTCAAATTACAGTAATATTTTAACTATATATAATTTATCAATATCTACAAGAAACCAACCAGGTACTTCCTAGTTATTATTTCTAATTTCTATGACCAGATGGATGTAAAGACAATTACTGAGTGGGACTTGTACATATCATTTTCAAGGATGCAATCTTACAGCAAATCAATGGTATATAACAATATGTCATGGACCACTAGTATGTTTTTTCCCTTATGACTTCAGTGTGCTATGTAATAACCCACTCTTAACCTTAGGACCACATTACTTTTCTCCTTACCGGAGTCTTTTTCCCTGCATCTCGTGAAGCAGCTTTTTTGCCATCTAGTGCAGAACCAGGCTGTTGCAAAGGATTTTTCAAGAACAAAATGTTTAGGAAAACACAGTATACAGAAAAATGTAACAAATTGTCAACCATTATATTATGTGAGCCATCATGGTAAAATATGTAGGTAAAACTAATATATACTGTACATGGTACAGCAATACACTGAGTTTGAAATACAAATGCATTAAACTGTCCCTTGCCAACAATTATCTGACTCAGCGTTATAAATAATGAATACCTATTAGTTTAAAATATCAACCCGTAATAAAATGCAAGGAAGGCTCTTGTTCAACCAGCCATGTCCCATCATTCCATCCCATCTCTCATGTGAGTTTTTGTTTTTACCATCCAAAACTACGTCTTCATTGGTTTGTTTTTGCCCGCCTCTCTCCACAAGTATTTTTGTGCTACAAACCATGAGGCTTGCCATACTGCTGGTATTTCTTTCCTTTCTATGAGTGTGGGCATGTGTGCAAATGCACTATTTATTTATTTGTTTATTTAAGCAACAGCATTCATTCTTGAATGTCGTAAATTGATTATAATATTGTTGACTTACCGCTTTACTCATTGCTTCTATCAATTTCAACATCTGTTTCTGAATATCCATACATCTTTTTATAGCCTGCATAATAATTAAACATTCTCTCAAACTCATGCTTTTTTTCCATTGGAAATACAACCTTAAAAATGCTTGACTTTTCATAAAATCACAAGTATGCTCTTTGAAGCAGAAGAGATTTATTCTTTACTCCAGATTGCATGAGAAATTGTGGAGGAGATTGTACAAATGGTAATGTAATGCTGATCCTGGAAGCAGGCATGAGTACTGGGGGGCAGGGGGCAAGGGGAAATAAATGAGATGTCCATTGTGACATTGTGACACAAGTACAAAAGGCTGGGATTTGCATTGTGATGTTGCAACACACAGTTTCTCTTTTTTTCATCATGATTTAGGTTCATTGAAGTATCAGTTAACACAAATGAGAGAAAATGAGTCAAGGATACTAAGCAAGGCACTGGGATCATGGACAGAAGTAAAACTATATTCTCAAAATAGGCAGCTTTATATATTGCTTTAGCATTTGTTAGAAGCTGTCTGAATTCTGAAATATTTCTGGTTTAAGGAGGATGTCACTCAAATCCCATTTTACTTGGAAAAAATGGCATTCTTCTTTTCTGGAGTTATGCATTGGCCTTGAGTGAAATATAAACAAGTGTATAACAAAGAATGTGAAGGAGGACCACCTCTTCATATGCCAACTAGCCCATGCTTTAAGACCATCAAGGGAGGCGCTTCTCTCTCTTCTTTTTTCTTTACAAAAATATCCCCACTTTTTGATGGAGCTCTGGTTTGGGAATGAATTTCTGTAAGTGGCATACCTCGTACAAACACTGCATTGTTTTCATTGGCAAATTAAAACCTCTTATTTGCCATTTGTTTTAACTAATCCTTAACTACATTTAGTACAAGAATACACAGATTTAATTGTATTTTAATGCTGACTAATTTATTTATATGCCTCTCAATATGCTTAGATTTCAGATTTATTGAAGTTTTGCTTATTATTATATAACATTCTAAGATGAATGGGATTAATCAACAATTGTGTCAGTGTGCAACTTCCACTAAGATAACAGAGTTAATTTTGTTTACATATACTGAACTGCATAATAGATTGAAACACATATGTTAATCATGTTTTCCTTTAGCAGAAATTATGTATTTGGTAACTAATAGTCTATCCAATCAAAAAGTGATAGCCAAATCTAAGTAGACTTGCTTTCTGCATAGCCCATTACTACATTTCTTTTATTTGTGGTTTCAGCCCTAATGCAGGACTGTATCATCATATATCCTTTCTTTGATCTTATACAAAGGTTATCTGACTAGGTGATTGAGAAATACATTTATCTGTGAAAGGTATTTCTCAAATCCATCTTAAAACCATTGTGTCTAAAGACATTTTTAATAATATTTCATGAGACTAATGTTTTCTTTCTACCAATTTAACACTGAACACCTTGGAATGTGAAGCTTAGTGAAAATAAAACTCTTATTGTACAGCAAAACTCTGTTAAATCTTTCTATTGTTGTTATTGCTTGCTTTCCTTGGTTATAAGAGGCACTGGAAATTCCTAGATAAATAAATGCCAGAGAAATGAATAAGCTATTATAACCCAAAAAAACCACATTAAAAATGTATCATGCATATGAAATGCTGCATATTTATATACTGGACAGACATTTTGTACAGTCTGACCAAATTAATAGTATTTTTTAACATTTTTCTGAGATGTCTTACATATACACAGATTTTGAATTCTGTTCCCAGTCAACAGTTTTAATATATAACAAGAGTCCTAAATAAGCAGCATTTCCTCTTGCAAAGTGAATACAATGTACTTGAGTGATTTTCAACATTGTGTTTATCATCCTCAAATTAGAACAACACCATGCAGTACTTGTTTAACTGTTAACCAAGCAGGAGGGATAAGCATCACTTCTTTCATTAAATTCAGTTTTCCAGGTGATGATTTGCCGCAACTCAAAACTGTTATCATTGGTAATGGCACAACCAGTTCTTTTGGCATCTCCTAAATGGGGAAGAATGAAAAAAATGTATTCATTGTACTAAAAATAAAAGCCTGGTTCTCTAGGTCTGCTTTAATTGTATATTATGTTTTACTATAAACTGCCTTGTTCATTACCTGGATCATAAAGGAAAGTTATCTGTATTTGCAAATGTATATGTACTATTTGGATCTCTGACTGACTAACAAGACAAAGCTGAATTTCATTAAGAGCATCTATATCCAATTTTAGACAGCAATGTTAAAATAGGACTATATCAGCTACCCGAAAAATAATATGATTTATATTAAATATAAAGAGATCCCTGATTACGCTATGAAAAATGTTCTTGTATGCCTGAGATGGACAGCACAGATTAGTATAGCAATATGGAACTCTAGGATTAGGATTTGCCTCAATTCAAAATCATTTGTATTTAGGAATATTCCTATGCATTGTTAACATTGAAGAGTCAGGGAACAGGAATAAACAAAAACTGATTAATGCTTGCATTGGAATATGATTCCAGTTCAAATCCCGCTGACATTTAGCGCTGGTATGCACATTAAACTAAGTCAAAATATGGTTAGGCCAAGTATGGACTTTAAATTAAATTGTGGTTAAGGAAGAACATGTTAATCATAGTTTATAGCTTAGGTTTACAATGGGTTACTCAAACTGTAGTTTGGTGTTTTGATCAAACCAAGACCAGTGAATTAATTTATGATTAACTCCATCTTCTGGCCCCTAAACCAAGAGATGGGAGACAGGAATGGCTTCATCATATATATTACTCTTGTCTCTTTTATCACATTCACACACATCAGTCATGAAAAGGCTGAAATAACTTAAGAACACAATATAAGAAAATTCTGCTTGATCGCTCCTATGGCCCATCTGGTCCAGTATTCTGTGTCACCCAGAAGCCAACCAAATGCTTTCAGGAAACTCACAAACAGGTACTGTGTTTTCTATTCTTGCTTCATAACAGATACCAAAATTAAGGTAAATTCTCCCTTGAGAATTGAACTCAACTTCTGATAACGACCAGGCCGTGCAGTTGTCCCGACAACAGGACAGAAATGGTTTTGCTAAGGCCTTCTTCCCAGATTGTTTTTTGACTTGTCAACAGCTCTGGAACTCCCACTATACTAACCATGCCTAACTCTGGTTAATTTTGAAGCTCAGATAAGATCAACGAACAGCTACTAATGCCTCAAATTCTGGAGGTAAGCAGCTATCCAAAATAGTTGCCATCAATATCCTGATCTTATATGAATTTGCTCTGCACATATATTAAACCATCTAAATTAGTGATCCTCATCATAACTGATGGCAGTGAATCCCATTTAACTATACCTCATATAAAGAAGTCAGTACAAGGTCAGGGAAAGCTGAAGTATTCCCTACAGTGCCTTGTTTATAGTGAACCTCTTCTTGATCAGGCCACCATGTTTTTACTTTTATATTCTGCTGGAGCACTCACTTTACAGAAAGCAAGAAGTCTCAGCTGACCACAAATGTAGATGCAGCACTCATCAAACTGAAGAACAACTAGCAAACTGAGCTATCACATCTGCTATGTTGTCTAGTATGCTACAACTGAGTAAGTTGTTTAACTATACATAGCACGAGACTTGGCTTTGCGTATCTGTCAATCATCTTGCTGGATTACTTCTTATTCCCATTTCAAGTGGGCATCCTGAATCTGCGTAACATGCTAAAATCCTGACAAGTACCTGATTATGTTTCAGCAAAGCAATGTATGAGTACAAAGGTATGTCATGAATAATGGCGGCAGTCTTGGCAATCGCAAGTGATGTACATCCAATAGCCAAACTGCCCATAAGGACAGGTTCAGGGAGTTCTGCTGGGGGTATTGGCTTTTCTATCACAGAAGGTTTTTTGCCTGGAAACACAGGGGGAAAAGATGTGTAGTTAGTTTCTGCTTAATGTTATCAACACCACAACAAATAGAGTGATGGGTTTTGCATTAAAGCTTTGAAGTCAAACAACTGAAGACAGAAACTCACAGGTTCCCGAATCTACAGATCAACTGGAATCATAGAAACTGATCCAGAAATGGGAATGTGAAGACATACCATCCTAAATGCATTTTAAGCTCCTCATATTTATCCATCTAGCCTCAT
The DNA here is from genome assembly GCF_035149785.1 of Candoia aspera. Taxonomy (NCBI): domain Eukaryota; kingdom Metazoa; phylum Chordata; class Lepidosauria; order Squamata; family Candoiidae; genus Candoia; species Candoia aspera. Next base: position 57,934,714 of record NC_086158.1, on the reverse strand, counting down.
AATATTAATCTTAAGCTGCTTACACGCAATGATAGTTACTGCAAACTCTGTGCTGAAATTTTATTTCTCGGACAAAAATGTTCTCTGTTCTTTTCTCTTTACTAACTTTTTCATCATGTTCATCTTTTAACCTTATCCAGATTTTCAAAATCACATTTTATGTATAAAAAATCAGAATCCAAGGTACATTTGGAAAATTACTTGGCTCCCATTTAGGCACCTTAACAATAGCTGAGTTTTACAGCATAGAACATAGCGACCATCAGTTCCTACTGTGACATTTATGTCCTCAAATCTTAAAGAAAAGCCTGCATCTTTTGAAAATCTGACATTAGTTGTGGGTGCTGCATGCCATGGAAAATCTTTTAATCCAAACATGTAATAACCCTTTGAAGCAGCAGAACATAAACATTCTCATGTACACTGACAGAATATATGCATTAATTTGAAGCACACCATAAATTTGATCCTCTTTGTAATCAAAATGCTCATCTAATGAAATCAATAGATGAGTTGTCATGGTACGAAGCAACAAGTCTGGATAGGTAGTATTCTCCATAGATTCTCAGCAATCAGTTCAATATTCCATAAAATGCCAAGTTCTATTCTTGTTACGCTGAATATCTTTTCTTATTTTATTGAGACTATTAAAATTCTAAAAACTAAATATTTTCTCAGAGATCTATACAGTGCTTTTTAAAATTTGTATTTACTAACATTACTTCCTAATCTTCAGATGTGGTATTCACATGTGTCTTCAGCAAACCAAAAATATATCAAATTGATAATACACAGGAAGGGCACAAAATGGAGAGAAGCCAACTTTTGAACCACTGGATCCAAAACTGCTTCCTTCTGCTACTGCCAGTGGAGGGTTAGAAGTATATGAAAATAAAATAATGCACTTGGGCCAGTAGGATATGGCTGAAGCAGAAATCTGTCATTCCACTGCTTGGAATGGATGAAGAAAGCAGCTGCTGAATTAGGTCATCTGATGGCACGGGGTAAAGCACTATCAGTACATTGGTGATACCCAACTCCATTTCTCCACCCTTGGCTGCCCAAGTGATGCCATGGAGGTCCTGTCTTGGTGTCTGGAGGCTGTGGGGCTTTGGATGGGAAACAACAGGCTTCAGCTCAACCCTAGCAAGACTGAGTAGCTTTGAGTATTAGGGTCCTCTGGTCCTGGGAACTTTCCATTCATTGTTCTGTGTGCACTTTGGTCCCCCTGGTCTCAAGGCTCCCATTCAAGGAACAGGTGGCAGCTGTGGCCAGGAAGGCCTTTGTGGAACTTCCTGTCAGGCACCTGTTGCACCCCATTCCTGGACCAGGAGGGTCTGCTCATGTCACCTCTCAAATGGACTACTGCAATGGACTTTATATGGGGGGGCTGCCCTTGAAGAGCATCCAGAGTGCTGGTGTAGAGTGCAGCAGCACAGGCAGCTACGTGCACTCTTCAATCAGAGCACATTACAACTCTGCTCCGTGAGCTGGATTGGCTACCAGTATGCTTCTGGGTTCAAATCAAGGTGCTGGTAATAACCTATAGAGCCCTTCATGGCATGGGACCAGGTTATTTGAAGTACCACCTTTCCCCAATTATGTTTATCTGTCCCATCAGGTCTGGCAGAAGAGGCATGCTCTGGGTCCCATCTGTTAGAGAATGTCATCTGGCAGGGCCCAGGAAGAGAGCCTTTTCTGTTGTGGCCCCCATCCTTTGGAACATCAAATCCTTTGGAACTCCCACCCTTTGGAACATATATTGGCCCCAACCTTATTAGCATTTTGCAAGGCCTTAAAGATGCAGTTCTGTCACTGGGCTTGGGAATCGAATGTGTGGTACAACCTGTGCAGTGGTTATGTTGAGTGGTTTTTGTACCTCAGCTGCTGATTGTGTAGGTGTGTTTTTTTAATATAGTTTTTGTTCGTTTGTTTTTCATATATAACTGTTGTTAGCTCCCTAGGGCCATGTATTTGAGATGGGCAGCCCTATAAATCAAAATAATAAATAAATAAATATTTCTTTTAATCTTTTAAAAGATTAAACTTTAAACTAATTACTTCAGTATTAATTCTGCTACATGTTGTTTGACTACATTTATTAAAAATGGATACAAAATAATACAAAGTAAATGTACACTCATACTTGTCTTTTTATATAACAAAGGAAGCAGTTATAATAAATATGTAAAAGGCTAATAAGAACAGAGCACTTCTCTGAAATTTACGAAAGGATGACAAGAGCTGGATCACTAAATATCTGCATCCAAAGATATTTAATATTCCACTTCTATTAATGAAAAATAATTGAAAGAGCATGCTTTTGTTCTGTAAGAAGGAAAAAAAACATTTACATGATTAGAGTAAACCTTTTAGGAAATTGGTATCATTTTATCAATGCTAGAATGCTAGCCCAATTTAAAAAGGTGAAGAAGAAGCTGAAGTAGTAACAGAAGCTCAAAAGTTTACAGGATAGTGACTGCAGCCATGAAATAAAAAGATTTTGTAGAAAGGCTATGACAACTCTAAAGAAAATATTAAAGGGCAGAGACATAACATTGACAGCAAAGGTAGATATTGTTAGTGCTATGGTTTTCCCAGGTATATAACCCTAACCCAGTTGTATGTGAAAGCTGGATCATCAGAAAGATTAAACAAATAAAAAACAATGCCTTTGAATTGTGATGCAGGAGGGTATTGCTGAAAATACCTTGGACTGAAAGAGGAACAAAGCATTATACCAGATGCAGTAAAACCAGACCATTCACTGGGAACACTAACAATGAAGCTAAAGCTCAAATATTTGGGACAAAAAGTGCAAAGGCAGGAGTCATGGAAAAGGCCCTGATGCTTAGAAAAATTGAAGGCCATCAAAAAGAGGCCTACAGAAGACAAGGTGGCCAGATACCATCACTGATGACACAAGCTGGAGCTTTCAAGAACTAAAGCAGCAGTTACTGAGAGCTAAACCAGGGAAAATGATGTCTAACAGGTCATGAAGAGTCAGAAGTGACTGAAGACCATTTCATTTGTACTAATTTCATTTTCTCACCTGGTTTGTTTGGTTTCTTTTTCCCAGGAGGTGCTGTGGCCAGTGAAGAAGCAGGTGTCATTGCTTCTTGACTTTCTTTTTCTTTTGTAGCTCCTGTTCTTTCTTTGTCTTCTTCATATTTCTTTGTAAAATAATCACTGTGATAAAAGGAAATAGCATGATTAATCACTGCTTTAGAACACTGCAAACACAAACTCTACAAAATCATAGGCTGGAAGGATTCTGACACACAAAAACATATTCCATTTTTATTTTCAGCCTGAATTTGAATTTGCTCAATGCTGCTCAATGTATTGTCATTAGTTTTAAGTTTCCTTTTCCTTAGGGCCAAGAAGTCATGCAAAATGCAAAATTAAATTAAATTAAATTGTCGATATTGTGAATGATAAATTAATTACTGCAATGTTTAACTTTATAAATATTTATACCTTTGTATCTACCCTTTTATTGCATGTCTGCCACCTTTTGGTAAGTAAGTAAGAGATTGATTATGGAAATTTTGTATATCCTTGCTGTTAAAATTCGGAAGCCACACCTTTTTGTAAATTAAAACAAAAATTCTCTTGTGTTTCTGCACTTTTTTAGTTCTTTTGTCTTTCTTTGTAGTTATTCTCTTCTTGAATTTAATAAAATTTATTACAAAAAAAAAGATGGAGAAATACTGACACATAATGGGAGTTATATTCTCAAATACATGGAGGGCTTTGGGCTGTATTCTCTTGCATTAGTGCAGTAGCTGAATCTAGCTATTCATATTGCTATCCATCCTCCCTCGTTGTCCTTGGTACCTATATCACTGATCTATTTCATTCATTCCATATTGCTACCACTGAATGGCATTTCTCAGATAATGAGCACTTACGATAGCAAGACTTACTGACTAGTGGACAGCTGGACTGTATAACAAAATGTCCTAATAAATATTAAAGAATACTGCTTCAGGCCCTTAAGTATGTTGTGTGCAAGTGCTGAATTAGAACATAATGGAATTTCAAAGTAAAAAATACTGAATAACAAAATAAATATGTGACACTTACCCTAATAACTCATCTATGTTTTGTTGGTCACTAGGTTGAAGGCCTCTGAGCATTTCATTCAGTGATTCATTTATCCATTCAACTGCTATATTCAAAGATTCATATCTTTCCTTTTCATCTGCATCAATTGCTTCCAGTGAAGCATTTTCAAGAATTTCACCATGAGACGAGATCATGCTGGAACAAATCATCTGTGCAACAATATTTAAAGATGTTTATTATTGAAATGTCACATAGTAAGCATGACATTGAAATTATTTTCTACTAAAATTTTTTTTATTATTGATGTATGGTTTTTCCATACTCTTCCACTGACAAATATAATAAACTTATCTCACTTCAGGTATTTCACCAAGGTAATTCATAGATTTTAATTCTTCAGTAGAATTTTATTCAAAGCTTTTTATTTAACTTGCATTTACTCTATATATAGTTTTAATATAGTTTTTTTAAAAACATAAACAGCAGTTTTATGTCAAATTTTGATTAATCCAATGCTCTTAGAATATATTTTACAATGTCCCCCTGATACAAATTTGAACAAATCTTAACTGTCTTCCCTATCACCAAGGCCCAATCTGAATCTTTCTGAGTGTTATTTAGAAGAAAAATAAACCCCTCTTATTTTGCTAGAAAATCAACTCTTGGTATTAAATGGATAAGTGGACTCCATTAGGGGACAATAGCTTCTCTTGTATCTGTCACTGGAATATCAAACACCCAAACCACCTGGGGTTAGGATGGTGGTTGAGCCCCTTTGCTTTTTGATTCTGTCTTCTAGTCAGCTGTATTGTTTTTCTTTGATATATCTTTTCCTTTTAATGATTTAATTACAAGTTGCCTAGAGTTGCAGTGGAGTTGGGCAGCCTTGAAATTGAATAAATAAATACAGAATTAAGTGCAGCTCAGTTCATACCTTGTCACATTCCCTAATTCGGCAAAAGACTTCAACTTCTAATGTTGGTCGACCAATTCCATCTAGCACACTTTTAGCATCTAATTTGCATATCACTGGAGGTTTTGATAATTTAGCGAAGAAGTTTGCCTGGAAGACCAATAATTAATGCAATTAGATTCACAGGCTTTCAAAGATACAGTTGCAATTTATTTTTTTGCATTAAATTTATTAGGTGGTTCATTTAGTTACTAATTCCTGGGTTAGTAATTCAGGAATTGGATTTGGATCATAGCTATTTATTTATTACTCAAATTTAGCCACTGCCCATCTCCCCCAGAAGAAGGACTATTACTAATAAAAGTCCATACATTTCTTAAATCTGATGTTGGCTTCTTATGCTCTGTTGAACATAAATAATATTCTGGAGTACAGTGCTGGTAACTGCAATGGTATTCATTCATCTGTGATAAATACCAACAAATCTGACCACCATCCCTCTCTTGACTTGTACCATTAATACTGATCCTACTGGATTTTAGCTTATCATTTTGACTTGATGGTATCAGGCACATTGCCTGGCCCTCATGAAAAATCTCTCTTGAAAGTACTCCAGGATATTCAATGATACATTGGGATATGTTTGTGATTTGGAGAATTGGCTGAGATCTTATTCCTGTTGAGCTGATATACTTAGAAAGTAAAAAGAGTTTTAAATTGCTTTTCAAGATTTTTTTAAAGATTCATCAAGGTCTTTAGAGAAGCCCCTATCCTTCTTCAGGAACAGATGAGTACACAAATGCAACAAGAAGCTGAACTTGCCAGATTGTAAGATGTATTTGCTAATATTGAATGTGTTAGTGGATTCTTGGGCACAGTTTATAAAGTATATCCACTGGGAGGGATATAAAAGTAACTATCAGAGTAGACTTTTTATGTATCTACAGTGAAATAAAACTACAAAAATAAACCCAGAGTTCTGGGATAGGCTGGAAATTAAATCTAACATACAGGTGAAACATGCTTCCAGCATCAGGTCCCAGTTAGCACAGACTGCAGCATTTGGGGCTAACAGTAGTTTCCAAAAAGGCTTTAAGGGCAGCCCCATATAGAGTGTATTGTAGCAGTCTAACCAAGTGATAATGAGGTGTGAATTACAGTATCCAAGTTGCTACTTGCTTTGATTCAGCTTCAGCATGTTCTCCCCAACCTAACCCTTATAGTCTCTGGGCACTGGGATAAAACATCAACAGCAACAGCCCAGGGTGATTGGGTATCATCATCAACCCCAAACTGTCATATAAAATCTTTCAACAACTTCATATAGTTGGTTAAAAAGCAGAGGAAAGAAGATTGACCCCTGTGGCATTTCACAAGATAAGGAACACTGATTCGATAGGGATCTTCTCCCCCACCATTACAACTGTAACTGCCCTCTGAGGAAAGAGCAGAACCACTGCAGAACAGTGCCTACAACCTCAACTCTAGCAGACAGTCCAAAGAGATTCCATGGTCAATGATATCAAAAGCCATTGAGAGCTTTAAGAGGACCAGGAGATTGGCACTACCACCATCCAAGTTTGGACAAAGGTAATAGATTAGAGCACCCAATACCATCTCAGTCCCATACCCATACTGACTAAAAAGAGTCCAGGTAATCTGCTTCAACTAGGGTGATATGTAGCTGTTCTGTTATCACCATTCCACCAACACCAACTGGAACTAGTTATGGAGGAAGCAGAATCACTGTAAAACAGTGCCCCCTGCTCCTAACCCTCAGTCTACGGTATCAAAACCCACTGAGAGATCCACGACGGCCAGGGCAGATGCACCATATCCTTGCCAGTAATTCAGAGGTTGATGCCATCAATACTTCTCTCAAACCTCTGTCTAAAAAATCACTTACAAGCCCATCCACGCACACTGAGGCGGTGGTTCTACAATGAAAAGTCCAAATCCAAGTCACCACAATCGTTCCTGGTTTAGGTCTCCCAGATCTACTTTCCTGCCACTTTATCTTCCGTCTTGCTCTAAGCCTCAACCGCTGCACCACTGAAGATAGAACATAGCATCAAAGACTCCACCACTCACCAGAAGCACAAGCCTGGGTGTGGAGACGTGCTGGGTGCCAGTGCAGCCTTTATCCACCAAGAAGATATTACCAAGTACTTCATTATTGAAGAGAAAGGTGCTTTGTGGTTCAAGGAGGCAGCCTGAACTGTCCCAAGAAATAGGGCTGGCAATGCTGCTTGAGGTGAAGAGAGCAGGAGACGCCAGTCATTGCTGTTGTCCAGAACAGTGGTGGAAGGACAGCTGAAGCAGGTGGCAGGGAAGGGGGAGAGGTGAGAGGAATTTGGAGATATGCATTGCTGGAGGGACCAATGTACACTGGCTTTGAGAAAGGATTTACTTCCACATTGTTTAAGAAAACAGACAAAGAATCTGTTTTGATGGTAGTTGGCTCCTAATGTTATTCTGTTGTTTTCTTTTCTGGCAAACTGCTTAGTGATGTAGGAAACTAGACTGCTCTGCACCCAGCACATTACACACCGGCTTCAGATTTTAACTGCTGATATTTTCTTTAGGAGATGGCTTCTTTTTCCTGCTCCCTTTTATTCCTGCCTTTTTTTTCTTTTCAATCCGTGTTTCTTTAGCTGTTTCCTTTGGTTCTTATGCACCAATGGCTCTTTTCCTTCTATTTATTTCCTTCTTTTTGATTTCAACACTGCTAACTGCCAATTCTTTTCCATTAGATTCAGGGATGAACTCTAGGTCTTTTCAGAAAAGCATCTCAGACTTCAAAAAAGCTTGCATACTCAGGGCACTTACACTTGGGATTGTTTTTACTTCTTAATCCCTTCCTAAAAATATCCTGAGAGGTGTCGAGGCACAGCCTACCATGGCAGTTGTTTTATATAAATAAATGTATGCCTCTGGAAGGCATCCTAAGAAAGACGACAGGGGCATTTGGATTTATTCCTCCAGGTCTGGAAGAGAACAATCTTGGATGGTGAGATCTAACATTAGAATTGTTATATCACTTTCACCAATGTGCCAGCTTCCAGGTCTGCTTCTTTTTGATGGTGGAAAGGAAGGAAGGAAATGGAGGTGTTGAGGTTACCCATATAGGATTCCAGGCCACACTGTGGATCTGCTCAATCCAAAGATCTGCTGGCTTTGACATATGCTAATATAGATACATTTTCCTCTTTCCAGTTCTGGAGAGCAAGTCCCTTTAAAAAAAAAGCCAGAGAAACAAGATAGCAGAACCTCTGGTTACCTTAAGGCTTGACATCACTGCTCTGAAATAATGGTAGGACCTGCCTGATAAGGCACTATCCATAGCACGGTTTGCATAGCATTTTTTACCCTGTGGCTGCAGCAGTGTACTTCACCATCAAGGCACTAAAAGAGCTGATATCCTCTCTAGTTTTAAATCAGTAGAAGACATTATAATCCATAATAAAAGAGACTTGAATAATGTGTAAATGGGTAGAAAAGTGCTCTTGGGTGTACAACTGTGGTACGCCAATCATAATTTTGTTTTCATTTGTGAAATGAAGGAATGAAGTATCATTTCCCAGCATGTGGATAAAAACACTCCAGTAAGAGCAGCCATGGAAGAATATCTAGATGTCTGGAGGGAACACTTGTTATTTGTTTTGATGCTTCTGTTGTTCTATCCAAAGTTAGCTTATTGTATAAAAGGCAATTCTGGTATGATGAATATAATGATGCATATAAAGCAGTAGTTTATTCTAGGATGGGTTTCCTCTCTTCTCAGTTTAACAATGAGGGTTGTGAGCTGCTGTGGGAAGTGGGGTGGAGAAGAGAGAGAGAGAGACTCCTGAAGGATAACAGATAATGTGTGCAGAAAAAGCAGGACCTTGCATATCTTACTCAGTTTGGGGAGATAAGAGACAAACAGTTGACGGATGTTTTTTCTGACAATAAGAATAGAAGATGATCAATGTATAATCATGCTTTATTATGCTATAATGAAAAAAGAAGACTACAGGAGGTGAGCTGTAGCCCAATACAAAAGATCAGACCCCTGCCCCACCCCCAAGTTTGAAGGCCTGAAATGAAGATCCCAAACTACAATCCTGAAAAAATTTGGTTTACTTGTTTGCAAAAAATTGGGTAGAGTACTGTTCATTACCAGAATTCTGGAAATTCTGTAATAAAAGCACTAAATTATACATGTCTTTTTAAAAAACTGAAAATATAAGGAAGTAGTTCCAAACTCTACAACTCCTATCCCATCAGTAACTGTTTAATTAAGCTTTTATAAAAAATAGGAACCCACCATAATTAAGGCTGTCATGCACAGGCATCCCTGGGAAGCAGGGGGAGGGGGAGTGACAACATGCATGTCATGATGCAAATACAGTAACTTACATATCTGTATCAGATGTTGGGACACAAGTACACAAGGGTGGCATTTGCATTATGATAGCACAATATGCAAGTCATCATTTTGACATAAACTCAGTTTGTTATGGATCCCCATGCTGGCACAATATGTTTAGAACTGAATGTTGTATTTATGAAGCTATCATTAACTTGATTTATATTCCAGTATGTCCCCCCATCTAAGCTAACCTATCAGTTTCTCTATCTCTGAACTTAGAGGTGCATTATTGTTAGCAAACAACCACTGTATGCCAGACTTTTTAAATTAGCAATCTTATTTATTTTCTAGGATCAATTTCTAGGATCAATCTAGGATCTAGGATCAATTTATTTTCTAGGATCAAAATATTATGTCTTCTAAAGCAGCCCTAACACATAAAGAAGGCACCAGGTTAGGGAAAGCTACACTAAAGATTTCACATTCATTATAATTTAGGCTGCCTTCAAATAGAGAGACCTCCTGATGTCCATAGCGACAAATGCTTCTCTACATTTCACATCTGAGTTTACATTATAATAAAGGTATTATCTTAAATTTTAAAAGTGCAACAAAACCAATGAGTGATTTACTTTACAGGAAGTTCTAAGAATCCCACAAAATCCAAGGCTATTAGTTCATCCACTAGGCCACTGTTTCTCAATCTCAGCGCTTTAAGATGTATGGACTTCAACTCCCAGAATTCCCCAGCCAACATGCTTCTTCAAGCTGCTGAGGTTGAGAAACACTGCACTAGATCACAATTACAAGCCCAGTTCACACAACGTCCCTAAAGGAACCCTTTGCCTCCTCCGAGCGCCTCCATTTACTACGCCTGCGCGCTCATTTTGTTCCGTGCAAAGGCGCAGCCGCCCAATTTGGTGCCGCTGTCCAGTTTAGCGTACCAGATACCCGTAGAGGTCTGCGGGACGCTGGTAGAACATGGTGTTCAGCACTTCCTCCAGGCGCTGCGGTACTTCATTGCTCCGGTAATATTCTGCAGCCTGGTGTTTGAGATCCATGACAGTAAACCGCCGATCCTGCTGCGGTTGCACTTCCCTCCCCGCGTAAGCTTCCCCGCGCGCCACGACTTCCTCGTTCAAGATCCCCGTGGCCGTCGCTAGGAAACGGGCACGCTCTCCGCCTTGTCCCGAGACTTCCGAAGTCTCGCGAAATCGTCTCCTCTAACGCTCGACCGATCCGCACTGGTTCAACGTTCAGGGTCTGCATCTGCAACGCTGAGAGCGAGCGAGCTGCATTGAACTTAATGGGATTTACCTTGGGGGAGACACGGCCGGCGCTGCGTTGCAAGAGAACCCGTTGACACCTGTAGAAAAATAAAGCGTAGATGGGAGGAGGAATGACCCTAGTCCTTCCAGGAGGGTGTCGTCCCTGCCATCATGCCCGGATAGAGAGGGAGCTATTCTGGCACCTCATGCTTATCCTTGATGAACGTAGTCATGGTTGATTCAGTTTATTCACATTTCTGGATTCGCATGACACACTGGACCCGTACACTAACCATTAGGTTTGAATACACCTAATGCAGTAGAGTAAAATCTGGCTGGCTTGTTAGTGATTCAGGGTATCCTGAGAATTGGAAATTGAGGCTGTTCCTGCGGCTGGGGACGGTTTCTCAGCATGCATTACTTGCCGTAGATGTGGCATTCTCAGCCAGAATGATTTAGAATGAGGACTAGGCTCTGTACACTCCATGCACAATAATGTGTGATTGACAGCTCTTGGTTTATCATCTGATTTTCTTTATTTGATGGGAACTTCTTTTATTTTTTGCAAACAATATTGAATGTTAGAGATTAAGTGAGGAGGAAGTCCTCTGCTTAAAATATTATGAAGACAAGAATCTGGGAAATTTTATCGTGGAGAGGTAATTGTAGAAAATGTTGTTACATGTTTTGTTAGTACCGTAGTGAAAGAAGTCCATTTTGCTTAGATTATCAGTGAGTCAGATAGCTTACACTGAATTAATGTATTTGGATGCTGGAAATGTGATAAAATTGCTGAAGAGTTATTCAAAGAGTTTCAGAGTTTTGCATAAATCCAGTGTTTCTGTCACTAACTGAAGAATAGAAAATAGGTTTGAATACTGTTGATATCTGAAACTGATATATGTTGCTATATGTTAGTTATAGCATCAAGGAACAAAAGCTTATTGTAACCTCCTAAATGAAGTACTGTAAAGCTTGTCATTATTCAGTCGTGGAAAAATTCAGCATTTCTATCTATTAAAATTGTGAAAGCATTAGAAAGCACCTGTGGTTTCTAAAGCACCTGAGGATGTACAGAGGGAATTGACAAGATACATGAAACAAAATTTTCATCCCTTAATGGCAGCCCATTATTTTGTCTCTAAGGAATCATGTTTGCCATTGTGTCTACAGTCACTGTGTTACCAGCTCTAGGTTATGTGATGGTGTTCAAAAACTTTCAGTAACAATGTAGTGGTCCATACTGCATTAAGCAATAAAGCATGTCCCAGAAACCAAAGTGTCCAAAACCAAGTACCTAATGGCTTAAGTGATATGTGAAACAAGTCAGCAGCTTCTCCGCTTTCCCTAGACAGAGTAGAAATCATTTCTCCCTGTCTTGCTGCCCCCAAAGGAGAAGAAAGTGAGTAAGAGGTGGCAGGTGCTGCTCCAACAGAATTGGTCTCTTCTCATTCATGCCTGTTCTTTTGATAGCTCTCCTGGACTTGTCCTTCTCTCTCTGCAAAAAGAGTAAATGAGCTGGAAAAGGCAAGGGATGAGGTACTGCTGATTTCTGACAGGCACACTGGTAGCATATTTTAAACATTAGTTGATCATTGATAATAGTACCAAAAACTTACTTATAAATAACCATGTTATATTCTTGCCTTCTGAATTGAACTGAACTTAATTGAATTCCTAGACTAACATGGGGCCTGTACATGCTACAGTGTGAATGAAGTGCTTTATTCATGTTTTTCTTCCATAAAGCTTCATTTTATACCACCCCACCCTCACCTATTTAGTTTTCTGGCTCCGACACTAACAATTTAGCGTTCTGTAACCCTTGAATATTCCATGCTTGCTAAGCTCTTTGAATTCCCTCTTAGCTGTTCTTTGTTTTGCTTATATTTCTGCAAAGCCTTGATGATCCTATCTTATTAATACTTTCCTCTCATATAGATGACTCTGTTATGCAAGGACTGACTTGCACAACATAATGGACTCACCTTCCAAAGACGACAAGAAAGAAACTGATTCCAGAAAAACATATCAAACTGGTGTGAATGGACATATGCTGAAGTGGGAGGGTAATATCACCATTCCTAGCTGTGTTTAGACTGTACAAAAATTATGGTTCATTGCAGTGCAAATTAACTACAATAAATCTTAGGTGAATGAGCTCCTCCCCCTTGTTCTTTCCTTAGCATTACTTCTGTTGTTTATACTACATCTAAACCTCAAACTGTACTTAATTTAACCTCAAACTGTAGTTAATTTAAATAGTTAATTTAACCATTGAAAAGCACAAACCTCAAGATATGATTTGAAGTTGTGTTATTTCCAACAATCAGTTCTAACCAAAGTAATTAAAAGAAACAACTGCAGAAAACAGAAGTGTCCAAAATTATCATAGAATGACATAAAAAAGAGTGGATTATGTCGCTAATTAGCTTAAAGTTTATTGCCTCATTTCCACAAAAATAATGCATACTTTATCATGACATATTTCTCATTCTTATAAACAAGTTCTTTCATAAAATTGTTCTTTGATTCTACTATGGCTTAGATACCTTGTAGATCTATATTTCAAATTTTACTGTTGTATATATACATAACAGTAAATTAGACATAACAAATCACACAGCTTAACTTTTTCATTTGAAAATGGTTAAGTTGGTTAAGTGTAAGTAAATGATTAAGTGTACTAAAACATTGCTGTTGTTAGAACTATGCATGTTATCTTGAGCAATGTACTTGATCTTAGCTAGCTTAACCATTTCTCTCTATGAAATGGGGCTAAGCTCTTAAGTAATAGCATTATATAAAAGAAAGGCCTTAGAAAAAATCAGGGTTAATAGTATTTATTTATCAAACCAGCAAATATTAATCAGTACTGTTTAAATTGCTCTTTTGTATATGTTAAGTACACATTACAGAAAGCTTAGGCACTGTTTAGTTAGAGATATGTAAGACCTTTTTATTTTTTTACACAAATTGTGCGCTGATTTTCAAGACATCTCAGGTTGGTTATGATCTTTATTGTCAGAAATTTTCTAGCAAGTACCTTTTTAGGATCAAAAAAGACTCTTTGAACAACAAAATTGCTGAAGATTACCATGCTGAAAGGAACAGAGATTACAGCTTGCAAAATCTCTACCAAGGATAAAGCAACCAAAAGCCCTTTTTCACTATATGTTTGTGTGTGTGTGTGAGACACACATACAGAAACCTTTACTTTTGATGGAAAAAAACATTTCTCAATCTAAATGATCACTTTTTGCCTGTAATTTCCTCCAAAAAATACTTTGTTACTTTCTTCATTTGTAATTTTGTTTGAACTAACTGAAAATGGATACACTTAAACTGCTGTTAGCTGTATACTTCTTTAGATCTGAAATCAATGTACATGGACCTCCCTCATTGTATGTTCACTTCAGTGGGCTGGGAAGTAATGAAGAAAAATCTCCACTGCATCATTTTCTTTTTCATTCACATCCTTTCTGAAATATCCTAGTATCTCTGCAGGGAGTTAATCCCTCTTCACGTCTCTGTAGTCACCAAAAAAGTTTCTGAATTGAAAAGACATTCCTTAAAGGAGGTACTGTGCATTGCTGCATCCCATTAGTTTTTATTAAAATTCAGGAAATTAAATTTTTGGCAACACACTTACAGTTCTACACATTTTTAAAATTAAATTGTGGTCACAAACTTGGGTTCGTTTTATTTTCTGAGATAATGTGTTTTTAAGTAGCTTGACATATTCTAAAGTCTTCCAGTTTGCAAGAAATTCTTATATCAAGTATACATTGAATTACAGTTGATAAATAATTATTGTACTAGATCTAGCAGAAAATTGAATTCCCAGTGTATATTTTCATCATTATGAATTATAAATCCATAAATACTTTAGAGATAGTGCCTTATAAATTTCTCTGAATAATTTTTTTTGTGCTTTTACTGTACTAAATCAGTTATTCAGAGAGAACAACTAGGGTTATACTGTACTGTATATACTAAATTGGATCCTGATGTAGAAGATATCAATTTCCGTAAATGGAACTGCAGTCTTGACGAATGATTGCATTTTTGTGATGGCTCAACTCTAACTAAATTTGAGTCCTTTAACAGTTGAACAAAACACATTTGTCATATATAACTGGTAGCTATAAAGATGCATATATGTCAGATAGTAAAGGTAGCCAATGTATTGAGATTCATTGAAGAGTATTACAATGCAAATAGGCAAAAGATAGATTTAAATTTGTATCCACACTAATATACATGCAAAAGACTACTTTTGCACATGAGGTAGCCTTGTTGTATTGGCGAAGTGTATTTAATGCATGTAGCCTGTGTGTCTCTCTGTGGGTGTCTTTTTATATACCATATTAAGTTTCTTTATCAAACAATATTAAAATGTTGATATTTTACATTTTTCCCAAAATTTCTGTTGTCCTTACAGTTTGAGGTGTAACATATAATTTAATTGCTGCATTAAAAATGTTTAGGAATATCCAGTAATTTGCAGCCTGTTGTCAACTGTCCCTGGCTTAGGTCAGTAAACAGGATAGAGGTTTTTTTAATGTTCTTATATACTAAAATTACACATGTTTATAGCATAAATTAAATTCGTATATACAGATAGTTATCAATTTCTGGGATTATTTGATGTACTCAATTATTAATTTTTGTTTGGAAGGTAAAAAGGACTGCTTATAATCTAATTCTAAACTGTTTAATCACATTCTAAATGTCAGTGTTTGGGAGATTGTGTTGTTGCTTTCTTCAGTTTTTAATCAACATATATATATATATATATATATATATATGTGTGTGTGTGTGTGTGTATACATATACATACATACATACATACATACATATATCAAAAGGCAATACGCTCTTTGGTATTGCCTAGAGCTGCAGTTAAACAGTCCAGAAACCCCTTGGGACTCATAAAATGCAGGGTAGCCACATCTGTGCTGTTGCATTACTTTTTAGTCAGGTCTTTTTAAAGATTATTGTGTTTAGCATACAAAAATGAGGATGCTGTTGACTTTGACTCTTCATAGAATTTTCCCATAAAAGTGATCAGGGATAAGGGGAGTTTTAGAATTCTTTCCCCTGTCAATTAGTGCAAGATGGTATTTGACTTCCAGCTGTTCTAATACTCTTACGAAAAGAAATAACACAATTGCTTACTTCAGTACGACTCCCACCACTAACTTCTCTAAGCTTCTGGAAAATGGCATCAATTTTCTCTAATCCATTTGGAGATCGTAGTGTGTTAATTCTCATGTACCACAGAACATAGATTATTTACATAGTAAAAATAATGATTTCAGGACTTACTTAGAAATTCCATTGTACCAGCATTAATGAAGGATCTATTGTAAGCTATCATGTTGAGGCTTTTAAAGGACCTATTAGTTCAAGGATCATTGACACAACAGACTAATGAGTCTCTTGGCAATGTTATCATTTGTTGTGTTAATATGCTTGCAGACTGTGAACTTGAAGTCTACATCTTTGGCATGCTTGTTTGTTTCTGCATCAGATATTGCTATGCCATACATTGTGATCAAGACATTATTACGTTGTTAAATGATATTTGGAAATATTACGGAAGTCTGATTTTTTCCAGGCTAATTCAGACAATGGTGATAAAACATTTTGCATTCTAAATTATTCATTCTTTGGTCTGACTCAGATAGGTATTCACAAAGATTTTGTAATTTAGTGAACAAAACATTTAAAAATGTGGCATGCTATTTTTACCAGCTAAGTATATGAATATCTTGAAATGTTTCTTCAATACTCAGAAAAAATTAACTTGAATATTAAATTATGAAAACTAATCAATAAAGTGCTTTTAATGTTGTTTAAATTCAGGGCTTTACTGGAAATTATTTTTATGGGAACACTGATAAAAAATTTCAGACTTGACTGCTCATTAGCATGTACTTCATTTGCATTCCTTAAAAAGTAAAACTTTTACATGATCATTTTAGATTGCTAAAAAAGCTGGATATAATATATCACTGTTGTTCAGTAACAGGCCTGGATTATTCATGACTACTAGAAGTATGCCTGCTGGAGTTGAATGGGAATTTCTCTGAAATAAACAGATACAGCAAGGATAGGCAACCTGATTCCTCCAATGTTTTGACTACAACTCCCATAATTCTTTATACTTATGAGAGAGCCAGTTTGGTCTAGTGGTTAAGGTGCTGGTCTAGAAACCAGGAGTCTGTGAGTTCTAATCCCGCCTTAGGCTTGAAAGGGTGACCTTGGGACAGTCACTCTCTCTCAGCCCAACTCACCTCACAGGGTTGTTGTGGGGAAAATAGGAGGAGGAAGGAATATTAGGTATATTTGCCCCCTTGAGTTATTTATAAAAATAATAAAGGGATAAAAAATAAATAAATAAATAAATAGTGATATTTGCTGCTTCCCCCTACTCTCAAATCCTGCTGTGTTGCCTCATCGTGGTGGTGGGAGTTTCTGGGAGGGATGAGCAAAGAAATACCATGAGTGTACACCAAAGGTATGTATTCCCACCAGGGTGTCATGTTCACTGTTTCAATGTAGTTTATACATTGTAACGTTTCACATGCCATGGCACTGACACGCGTTTCTGTTTGGGAGGGAGCTGCTGTGAAACCTTGTACCAAGCTCTGTATCTGAATTCCTTACAATGGAATGTGTTTGGGTTATGTTATCTGTTCAAGGCCTTTTCCCGCAGACCATCAGAAACCGTTAGGAGCACCTGGGATTGTGAACTTGAGAAGCTTCTATGGGGGGAGGGATTTCATTTGCACCAAGGGTTTTTAGTTTGAATTTGGCACGCTTTCATCATTCTCAGCTTTCTTTGTGATCCTGCTTACTATTCTTTAATAAATCAGATATCCTTGAATCTTGCCTGTGAGTCTGATACTCTTTTAGAATAGGCAATCATTACATAAAGCTGAGAATCCCAAAATTGTACCGTTAGCTCCTACCAAGATCAGTCTCTTGTGAGGGAAAATAGTTAACGATGGCTGAGTCGCAATCCACGACCGGGGGACTTGAGGAGATGGCTAGTGTGATGCCCGAGTCTACGGTCAGGAGCAGGGAACTAAATCTCACCACAGAGCCTTCAGAATCCCGAGACCTGTCAAGGGATGAATCGAGTTCCAATTCTGACGCAGAGGAATCTACTGATGCAGAAGAGCCAGAGAAACCGGCACCCAGCGAAGTGGTCGCAGAGTTAATCACCTTGGATGAGGTGGGGGAACCCCAACCAGGGACGTCAGGGATGTCTTGGAAGTATCGGTTCCTGCTAACCCCAGACAGGGTGTCAACTGAAAGGAAACCAGGCGCACGAAGGAGAGGGGATTCCCGAACCCCTGAGAGATTAAGAGTGATGGAAGCCAAATTAGAATCGATGGAGTACATGTTGAAAAACCTGTCTTTGTCACTGGAGGGGCAAGGGAGATCCCAGCTTCCCGCAACCATCCCCCATACTCCCTTCCAGACCGCCGGCGGAGCGGGGCTGGAGATGGCTCCGGGATGAATCTCCACCCCGCAGAGCCCGGTCGTCAGTATCCTCACCCCGTAAGGGGAAAGCTACTGTAACCTGGGGCCAAACCACACAAGCGCCTGATGGTCACACTCCAACTGGAGGTGGAGTGAGAGACTTTTCTGTCAAATTTGATGGGGATCTGACAAAGTTATCTTTTTTCTTAACTAATGCTAAGAGTTATATGAGGCAGTTTGGGGCATGCTTCCCTTCCGAAGAGGCTAAGATAACTGCCATCACCACCAAGTTGAAGGGTTGAACGGCTGACTGGTATGTTCAATTAACTGATGCTGACTCACCTGCACTGGATTATTTTTATGATTTCATGTGGGCGTTAGTTACATTTTGAAGATCCCCTGGCCAGAGCAAGAGCTAAGAAGGCACTGAAGGATCTTACCCAGGGCCAAATGTCAGTAGCTGATTATGCCCTAGAGTTTAAAGCTCTAGCTGGGAAAATCATTGACTGGTCTGAGTCCACTCTAATAGAACGTTTTAAAGAGGGACTCAACCGGGACGTCCTATGTTGGGCGTTGTGTAGAGACGACCCCAAGTCATTGTACGACTGGATCTGTCTGACAGGAAAGGCTGAGCATGCTCAGCATACCTTCATGCAAACCAGAAGACCTGAAAAACCACCAGCCACCGTGAGGGGACCCTGAAGTGCTGCGACTGCTGCCCAGCCAGGTTATAGAGCCTGGGATGAGGAAAGAGATCAGCGCTATGCGAGGGGTCAGTGCTTCAGATGTGGAAAAGATGGACATCAAGCAGCTGATTGCCCAAAAGCCAAGGCTGGTGATCAAATGGGGAAGCCGCCAGCCAAATCGTCCCCCCCTTCGTGGCAAATGACAGCAGCCAAAGGGACAGCCGATGCAGAGGAAGTAATATACTTCTTGGGAGAGGCTGAAGCCGACTCCAAGGAGCCGGTGGGAAACACCAGCCACCTGCTATGAAGGGCGCCAGTGGGCAGGTGGAAGAGGATGGGCGCGAAGATGCTATGGTGAGTGCTGACTGTCCCACTTGAGCAGTAAAAGTGAAATTGGGTTCCTGCACAAAAACTACAGAGGTCTGGGCTTTAGTTGACTCTGGGTGTTCCAGGTGTTTAATTCACCCTGAACTGGTTGCTGCTTTGGACCTGCCTAGTTTCCTCCTCCAGCATCCTTTGATCTTCACACAGTTGGATGGTTTGACAGCGGGGGGGGGGGATCCATTTCACTGGAGCTGTGGCAATGCAAATGGGCAGTCACCGTGAGACTTTGAAATTCGTTGTGGCACCTGTTGGCAATCCCTTGGTAATCCTGGGGATCCCATGGTTGACCTATCGAAGCCCCTATATAAACTGGGAGCACAGAACCATAACTTTCACTGATAGATTTTACCAAGCTCCCACAACAGAGATAATTGCCTGAGCGGGGGTTGGAAAGGCAGCGATCACCACGCCGTGCCCTACCTTGCCACATTTAGAAGGCTTGCCTGCTCAATACCAAGAATTTGCAGACGTATTTGGGGAAGTGGAAGCAGATCAGTTACCCCCTCACCGGAAAACCAACTGTGCAATAGAGTTGGTCCCCAATGCTCAATTACCCAAGGCAAAAATTTATCCAATGACTCAGAGGGAGCTTGAGGCATTACGGGACTTCATTGACAAAAATCTGTCCAGGGGGTTTATTGAACCTGCTAATTCCCCAGTTGGGGCCCCTGTGTTATTCTGGGAAAAGAAAGATGGCATGCTTTGACTCTGTACAGACTATCGAGGGTTAAATTCCATCCCTATTGTCAACAAGTACCCTCTCCCTCTTATGAAGGACATGTTAGCTCATTTGTCAAAGGGAAAGATTTTCTCCAAGCTCGATCTTCGCGAAGCCTATTTCCACATTCGCATAAAAGCTGGGGATGAGTGGAAAACTGCTTTTAATTGCCCGCTAGGATCGTTTCAGTACAAAGTCCTCCCTTTTGGGTTAGCAGGGGCACCCGGAGTCTTCATGCAGTTGATTAATGAAGTTTTACATGATCATTTGTTTAAAGGGATTCTGGTCTATCTAGATGATGTTCTCATTTACACTGAAACTGAGGAGGAACACAAACGCCTCCTCAAACAGGTGTTACGCAAGCTTAGAGATGCCAAACTCTATGCCAAACTTTCCAAATGTGAGTTTCACAAAACCCAACTTGACTATCTGGGCTATCGAGTGTCTGACCAGAGTATAGAGATGGACCCTGCTAAAATTCAGGCCATTCTCAGTTGGGAACGCCCCCACACCTAGAGGCAATTACAAAGTTTCCTAGGGTTCAGTAATTTATATTGGCAATTCATCCAGGGGTTCACTGAGATTTGTCTCCCCCTTACTGATTTGCTCCATACCAAGGGCTTGGGGGAAACCCGCAAGTAAAAAACCCTGGGGCAGTGCTGAATTGGACAACTGAATGTCAAGCAGCCTTTGAGAAACTAAAAGCCCTTTTCACTGCTGAACCCATTCTACAGCACCCTGATCCTGAGCGCCCTTTTGTGGTCCAAGTTGATGCTTCTGACTCCTCCATTGGGGCTATTTTACTACAAAGGATTCAGAAAATCGCTTAAAACCCTGCACTTATCTATCCAGAAAATTTTCTGAGACAGAGCGCTGTTGGCATGTTTGGGAAAAGGAGGCGTTTGCTGTAAAAGCAGCTTTAGAAACCTGGCGCCATCTCCTTGAAAGCGCTAAATGCCCTTTTGAGGTTTGGACCGATCACAGGAATTTAGAAGCCCTCCGCACCCCAAGACGTCTCAGCCCTAAACAGATTCACTGGGCTCAGTTTTTCAGCCATTTCAACTTCCAATTAAAATTTATTCCAGGAAAGAAAAACTTTTTAGCCGATGCCTTGTCACGTTTACCTCAGGACCTTGACCAGGTGGCAGATGTGGTTGGAACTGTTCTCACTGAACCACAATTGGGCTTGGTTGCTGTCACTTGGAGCCAGACCCGTGCGCAAGCAACTCCGCCCCCAGCCCAGCCTGGGAAGCGGAAAGTGCAAGTTCCTTGTCAGTTACAGAAGGACTTTCTCAAGGCACTGAAATCTGACACTTGGTTGCTAGCTAATAGAGACAATGTTTCTTTTGAAAATGGTCTGGCGTGGGTGGAACACCACCTTTATGTGCCCGAAACGTTAAGAGCCAATGTTTTGCAGCATTCCCATGATGATAAACTTGCTGGACACTTTGGTTTTGTCAAAACCTTGCATTTGGTTCACTGTCAATTTTGGTGGCCAACCTTAAGACATGATGTAAAAGACTATGTTGCTTCCTGTCCTGTTTGTGCCATGTCAAAATGTAAAGGGGGGAAACCACAGGGGCTTTTACAGCCAGTGGCCAGTCCATCCTGCCCCTGGGATGAGATTTCTATGGATTTCATTGTAGACTTGCCTCCCAGTCAGAAGAAAACTGTCATTTGGGTGATAAAATATTTTTTCTCTAAGCAAGCTCATTTCATTCCATGTGCATCCATTCCGTCAGCCCCACAATTGGCGCGCCTGTTTCTCCACCACATCTACCACCTCCACGGTAGCCCCTCCCATTTGGTCAGTGAACGCGGCACACAGTTTACTTCCCAATTTTGGAAATCATTTTTAAAATTGATTGGCACCAAACAAGCCCTGTCCACATCGTCCCATCCGGAAACTGACGGTTCTACTGAGATTTTAAACGCCACTCTGGAACAGTTTCTTAGAGCATACATTAACTACCATCAGGACAATTGGGTGGACTTATTACCTTTTGCTGAGGTTGCTTATAACAATGCTGTCCATTAGAGTACCAGGCAAACCCCTTTTCGTGTGGTCTCCGGTCACAACTTTGTTCCTATCCCTGAACTGCCACAGCCCCCTTCCCAAACGTGTTCTGCATCTGACTGGGCTATTAAACTGTCTGATTCCTGGCTGGTAATTCAACAAGCTTTGGCTGATGCCCAGGTTGCTTACAAGTCACAAGCTGATAAGCATCGCTCTTTACAACACAACTTCAAAGTTGGAGATCAGGTGTATCTATCTACTAAATTTATCAAATTGCCTCAACCCTCTAAAAAACTTGCTCCCAAATTCATTGGTCCTTTTCCTATTGTGGGTCTTGTCAATCCAGTCACTGTTAAATTGGAACTGCCTCACAGTTTAAAACGCTTGCACCCTGTTTTCCATTGCAGCTTGCTTAAGCCTGTGCACCACTCACCACAGTGGCACCCTCAACCTCTCCCTCCTGCTCCAATTATGATTGACGGCAAACAACACTTTGAAGTCAAGGACATCATTGATTCTCGCAAGCTTCAAGGCACCCTTCAATATCTGGTCTGATGGACACACTTTCCACATCCTGAATGGGTCTCTGCCTACCATGTCAACGCTCCTGATTTAGTTAACTGTTTCCACCTTGCTTACCCTTTGAAGCCTGCTGATTAATGTATTCTTTATTTTGGGGGGGCAGTATGTCATGTTCACTGTTTCAATGTAGTTTATACATTGTAATGTTTCACATGCCATGGCACTGACACGCGTTTCTGTTTGGGAGGGAGCTGCTGTGAAACCTTGTACCAAGCTCTGTATCTGAATTCCTTACAATGGAATGTGTTTGGATTATGTTATCTGTTCAAGGCCTTTTCCCGCAGACCATCAGAAACCATTAGGAGCACCTGGGATTGTGAACTTGAGAAGCTTCTACGGGGGGAGGGATTTCATTTGCACTGAGGGTTTTTAGTTTGAATTTGGCATGCTTTCATCATTCTCAACTTTCTTTGTGATCCTGCTTGTTGTTTATTTGTTTAGTCGCTTCCGACTCTTCGTGACTTCATGGACCAGCCCACGCCAGACTTCCTGTCAGTCGTCAACACCCCCAGCTCCCCCAGGGACGAGTCCATCACCTCTAGAATATCATCCATCCACCTTGCCCTTGGTTGGCCCCTCTTCCTTTTGCCTTCCATTCTCCCTAGCATCAGCATTTTCTCCAGGGTGTCCTGTCTTCTCATTATGTGGCCAAAGTATTTCAGTTTTGCCTTTAATATCATTCCCTCAAGTGAGCAGTCTGGCTTGATTTCCTGGAGTATGGACTGGTTGGATCTTCTTGCAGTCCAAGGCACTCTCAGAATTTTCCTCCAACACCACAGTTCAAAAGAATCTATCTTCCTTCTCTCAGCCTTCCTTATGGTCCAGCTCTCGCAGCCATATGTTACTACAGGGAACACCATTGCTTTAACTATGTGGACCTTTGTTGTCAGTGTGATGTCTCTGCTCTTAACTATTTTATTGAGATTTGTCATTGCTCTTCTCCCAAGGATTAAGCGTCTTCTGATTTCCTGACTGCAGTCAGCATCTGCAGTAATCTTCGCACCTAGAAATACAAAGTCTTTCACTGCTTACTGTTCTTTAATAAATCAGATATCCTTGAATCTTGCCTGTGAGGCTGATACTGTTTTCGAATAGGCAATCATTACACAGGGTCACCCAAGGCAAGAAAGTCATCTCAGCTGCCCAGCTAAAGTAAGCAGGCACCAGCAATATAGCAAGATGCTGGAGGCAAATGATCACTGTTGTGAACACAGCAATAGCATCATCCATACTGTGCAGGAGAAGGCTCATAGTAAACCACTCCTGTACTTTACCAAGAAAACCATATGGATACTTAATATAAAGTGACTAACAATATAGTGTCAGATGATAGGTGCCCCAGGTCAAGATAGATACAGATCTTAGCAATGGACTTAACAAAAGGTTCCAGAGACATTTTAATAGAGACAAAAAGTAGTACAGGTAGTCCTCTTTTACCAACGGTAATTGGGACCAGGAACTCAATTGCTAAGTGACTTGGTTGTAAGGTCCGATGTCACGTGATCGTGTTGACTTATGACCACAGTTCCAGCAGTCCCAGTTGCTATCATTAGGTGAATCTTGCATGGTTGCAGCATCCTGCGGTCCTGTAATCACCATTTGCAACTTTCTGCCGGGTTCCCCATTTACTTTGCCTGTTGGAAGCCAGCAATGGAGATCGCAAATGGTGATCATGTGACTGTGGGATGCTGCAACATCGTAATTGTGAGCTCGTTGCCGAGTGCCCAAATCATGATCATATGACTGCGGAGACACTACAACAGCCACAACTATGAGGATCTATCATAAGTATCCCTCATTCAGCACCATTATAACTTCAAACATCACTGAATGAGTATATGTTAAGTGAAGACTACCTGTATTAGCTGTAAACAGACACAGAAAAACAAGAGAAATCTTCAAAAGATCTCTGAACTCAGAGGGAAGTTCTAACCTCAAATTGGTATGCTAAAGGACACCAAATATGGAAGATCAAACAAAGACAGAAGGTGCACATTGAAGTTCTGTACAATACAGTGTCAATAATCAGATACATTAGAAGATATTCCCTACTTAAAAGAAGTTCTAGTACTAGAAGTTGAAGTAAGATCAGCACTCCAGCCATGACTAAGTTAGAAGGCTACAGGAATTAATGGGATAGCTACAGAAATATGGCAATCAATAGAAAAAGAATCAGTCAGGGTCCTAACCAAGTTATGCCAGTAAATCTGGAGAAGGACACAGTGCCAACAGATTGGAGGATGTCAGTCTACATATTGGTACTAAAGGAGACTTAACAGAGCATGGAAACTATTACACATTATCCTTAATTTCATATGTTAGGAAAATAATGCTTAGGATCATCCAACACAGAATAAGGCCATATATGGAAATGGAGATGTCAGATTTTCAAGCTGGTGTTAGAAAAGGCCAAGGAATGAGATACATTATTCTTGTTGCATACTGCATAATTGAGTAAACCTGAGAATGGAAAAAAAATGTGCTTTATAGATTATGGAAAGGCCTTCGATTGTATTAATTACAGTATGTCAAACTGTGGAATGTGCTTAGGAAAATGGGAATCCAGGGACATCTTATTGTCCTCACATGAAACCTATAGAAGGTATAGTACAGATAGAACATGGTGAAATAAACTGGTTGGAGGTCAGCAAGGGAGTGAGATAAGCCTATATATACTCTCCTTGTTTATTCAACCTATATCCTGAATATATTTTGACAGAGGCTAGATTGGAAGAAGATTAATGTGGTTTTAAAACCAGAGAAAGAAGCATCAATAACCTGCACTATGCTGATGACACTATTGTGATAGTTGAACATGCAAATAATCTGCAAGCTCTTGTAATGAAAGTCAAGAACCACAGTGAAAAACATAGACTAAAATTAAATATAAAGATGAAACTAATGACAACCCGTACAGCAACTATTATTAGAAATGACAATAAAGATATTGAAGTGATAGAAAGCTTCTGCCTTTTAAGATCAACTATCAGCAATAAAGGAAACAGCCCTCATGAAATATCCCATAGACTAGCACTTGGTAAGGTAGCAATGAAGGCCTTGGAAAAGAGACATGTCTATGACATTTCTGTATCAACCAAAGATCAGAATTGTGCAGACAATGTTTTTTCCTTTGATTCTCTATGGAAGTGAAAATTGAACTTTGAAGAAGCAAGACAGAAAGAGTATTGGCACTTTTGAACTTTGGTGTTGGTGAGGATTCCTGAAAGTATAATGCATACTGAAGAAAGCAAACAAAATAAATGTAGAACAAATAAATCCAAAATTCTCCCTTGAGGCACAAATGACCAAACTTAAATGATCATATTTTGGACATATTATGCATATTATGCAGACTTTTCCTTTGAGAAGTCTGTAATGCTAGGAAAGATGGAAGCAAAGTGAAGAAGGGGACTACCAGCAGCAGAAGACCTGAAGGGTCAGGTTCAGGATGGATCACCCTGGAGAAGGTCTGTGTATGTGGGTGCTAAAAGTCAACATCAACTTGATGGCACATAGTTGAATATTTGCTGTGGCTGATGATGCAAAGTCCAGAAATTATGGAAACTTCAGATTGTCCGTGCCTACTACACTGGATTGCAGCCTGAAAAGAGCAGTCCAAAGGCTAACTAAAGACTAGCTGAAAGGTAATTGAATGCCAAGGAAGTGCTGCTCTGCCAACAGACAGAAGTGGTAACAGGACATTTCTATCTACAATATCCTTCTCCCCACTAACTGGTTTCCTACAACATGCTTAAGGTAATCATTAGTCCATTTTCTGGACCTGCAAAATATATTGGACCATAAACCTACCCAAAAGCATAGATTTCCACAATTCACTAAGACAGAAAATGATAAAACAAGGCTAATGCAGTCAGTAAGACTTATCCAGCTTGGGCTAAAAATGTCAGCTGCACCCTTTCTAATGTTATCAGCACTTTACTGGATGGTTATCTGTAGCTTTCCAAAAGATCAGGAGGCTGACCTGAAGCTCCTTCACCCTTGAAAAAGTGCCCATTTATAATAATAAATGCTAAAAGTATTAATAATTAAAAAAACCTCCCCAAAATTCTTCTCAAAACCTAGTCCTGCCCACATATGTGATGGCCTCACCCACTTTGTAGCTGTCAACCTCACAAAATTGAAGTATGGCCCTTGGCCACAAAAAGGTTATGTATCTCTACACTGCAGGCTGCTAAGTAACAAAAAGCTTGTAGAAAAGTTTGGATAATTAAGAAAAATCTGGATGAGTTATTACACACAAATTAAGTCTATATTTTAAAAACACCAAGATTTAAAAGAAACTTCAGATATTGCTTATCTCTTTATAGCTATTATGAAGTTAACGCCTACATATAACAGCTAAAACTTAACAAGGAAAATGAATGCATTTGTATAGGAAAAACATTATATAACTATTCCTCATATGGATAAATACTTTGCCTAGGCCCCCTTTCTTGCTGTTTTACATATACAAAACATTTCTATATTTCTATATTAATATATTTATATTAAATATAAAATAATTATTGTGTTTCTGAATGGGCATAACAATTGTAGTTGAAGAACTGAATGCTTCTTTAGCAAAAATGATTATAACTGTATTACAGCCCCATTGAAGCCAAGCAAACGATTGCAGGCCTAGTGACAAACATTACTTTCAATGGGTACATTAGCAAATCACATGTGTGAATTGAACCCTTTTGTTTTTTATTTGTTATCCATAATGGTTTTCACTGCTGAAGAAGCAAACTAGTGTTTTTCCTCAAAAGGCATCACAAAGAAAACGATACCCTGTGCACTGTTTGAATTTTCAGTATAGTTAAGAAGGCTGAAAAAATAATGCTTTAACTGTGACTGTTATCAGGTAAACATGGAAAACGGGAGGTGGTATCCAGTTAATCCTTCTCCACAATGTAACAGCTGCAGTTAGTGCAATGGCTAATTC
This sequence comes from Candoia aspera, assembly GCF_035149785.1. NCBI lineage: Eukaryota > Metazoa > Chordata > Lepidosauria > Squamata > Candoiidae > Candoia > Candoia aspera. The sequence continues at coordinate 57,907,279 of NC_086158.1, read as the reverse complement.
AACTCCTGACCTTGCTGTCCCCATATGCTTCAAAATCTTCTCTAGAAGTTTGGGTGATTCTCCCACATGGAATCAAAGAACTGCAAGGGAAAAGGAAAAAAAAAAGAAATTATATTTTTCTATATAGAAAAAATTGTGCTAAAAGAAAAAGATATATAGTACTTCGAGTCGTTGAGCATGCATACAGACATGCACACACACATACACACACCACTTGGTATCCAGTACAATTTACTGTTGTGACAGAAGGGCCCTGAAAGAAAAGTTTGCACATTAAAGACTTGGGTTTTCATTTTTTTAAAATATACCCTGCTGCTTATCTTAGAGTAAAATGAGCTTTGCACAAATTCGCAATATGGGTTGAAGAACTACATTAAACGTTAAAGTAATATTTCTGAAATTTTGAGGAATGGTTACCTATAAGAAAAGGAGAAAAGAACATGAAAAGTAAACCTTTGACTGTAACAGAAACAAAAACCAAAGCCTCAAACAGCCAAATAACATCAGTAGCCTTTGCTATTTTTTTCCCTCTGTAATAATCAATAGCAAAGGGGAATGAAAAAAATGCAGATGTAATTAAAACAGCTATATTGCATGCACGTAATTGTGTGCATGTAAAGTTGCAGGTACAGAATATTTAGCTGAAAACTGCATTCTTGTATTTTCCCAGCACAAACATTCATGGAACAGTAGCTATTAGTGTGGCATTATTTACTTTGGTGGAGATCTGTGTTTGCATTTACACATAAAAAATATAGCTGAATAAATCTAAGGAGATGAACATGAGCAGACGCGGTTGTCGCTATGAGTTTTTCTTCTGGGTAAACGTGCACAGCATTGTTCTGCAAGGCTGCAGCCCCACTCCAACTTACCTTCCTTGGGGAAGTCTGTCAACTGCACATGAAGTTCTGTAACAAATGTTGCGTACTATGATTTCATCAGGAATATTTTGCTTTGTGTCTTTTCAGTCTGTATCCAGATCAAATAATACGATTGTCATGTATTTTTAGCACAAGTTTACCCACATAGAATGGCTGCTAAGAATACATTTAAGAGTCTCTGCCCTGAGACTTAAAAGCTAAAATGAGACAGAAGAAAAGGAATTTGGAGGGCGCTCACTGGTTTAGTTGCCCTGATTCTGTTTTGGGTCTCATTGTTTGTCTTGCATACAATCTACAACTGAGATGTCCTTGTTGTTTGCTGATCTGCTATTTTTTCTCCATTTTTCTCTTTTGCTTGTACTATTTGTCTTTTGCTTTCTGTTCAGAATTCAGGCTGATTCTGGGGTGGTGTGTGTTTTTTTCCCTTCAGCCATAAAACCGTACATAAACATTTCTTGTAGCATTTCTATCTCTATACCTAATGGTGCACTCTTTGTACAACTGCATGGAAATAAGTAAATTTGGCAGAATTTAATTAAATATATTATTTGCTAGGGGCTCCCTCTGGATATCATAATTAAATACAGTACACCACTGATGAACACAAGCTGCTGAATAGGTGCTAAGCATTGAGAGCCTAGCCAGGCATGAAGAACATCACATGCAGCTCTGAGAAGTTTTTGCACTTCGATTCTTATCAGCCTTGTTTGGCGTGGCAAATGGTTAGGGATGATGGGAGTTCCCATTCAAAAATAGTTGGAAGTTCTCACCAGATGAGTCACTATGTATGATTCATCAGTATTGTGACTTTCAGAAACCATTTCAGTCTGGCTTTAGATCTAATTTTGGAATCTTTGGTTACTCTAGCAAATACTCTACTCTAAAAACTGAGATGGGTGCATTTCTTCTGTTCTGCAGACTTAGAGCTACTTGGACACAAGCAGCCTTTGGGGCCAAGTAGTTTAAGTGGGAATTTAAGGTATGGTGTTTCAACTCTTCCTGAGCAGGTAAGGGACTAAATTTGATATTTTGTTTATGACTTGTAGAGCCTCTGCCCTTTCCTATGTATCGAACTGACAGGTCACCCAAAGATGAAGCTCAGTGTTAGTAAGAAGCAGATGATACCAAATTCCTTATCTCCTTTCTCCCTTGTTCCAGACAAGCTTTAAATGTCATGATTTGGTACCTGGAAACACTGATATATTCAATGTTTAGCAAAACAAGTTTCATACAGAGAAGAGAAAGGCATAGTTGTTTGGTATAGCCGATCTGGAAAATAAGTTCTTCTGAATCTGCTTGAAGTTACTCAGGTGTTAATGTATGACCAGTGATACTCTTATTTTTTGCTTTTTAATTCTTTTCATTTTTATTATTTATTTTATTTTTTATTTATTGAATTTTATCACTGCCCATCTCCCCCTAAAGGAGGGACTCTGGGCAGTTTATTGTATTGTTAAATCATGATAAGTTGTATGGTTTAAATACAGTGATGTTTCTATGATATGACTAGAGATTATTAACATTCTATTACTTAGACAGCTTGATTGATTATGTGCCATCAAGTTGTTGTTGACCCTTAGCGAACACATAGATGGATTGCCTCTGTGATGATCTGTCCCTAAGCTGGTCCTTCAGCTCTTCCAACAGTGACCCATCAGCTGTAACTGAGACTATCCACCTTGCTGCTAGTCATCCTCTTCTTCTCTTTCCTTCCACCTTTCCCAGCGTTAAAGTCTTCTTCAGAGAGCTGGGTCTTCACATAATGTGTCCCAAGTAGGATAATTTGAGCCTGGTCATTTTGTGCCTCAAGTGAGAACTCTGGGTTATCTGTTTGATGTTTCATTTGTTTGTTTTCTTGGCTGTACATGGTATTCTCAGGAGTCTTCTCCAACATTAGATAACTTAGAGTACTGAAAATAGAGAAAGGAAAGAAAAAAATTCTATTAATATTAATTACCATTTAGGATGTCAATATTACAAGCATAAAATTATTTGGCTTTCTCATCCAAAGTTAAATATAACAACCACAGCAACTCACATAAAAGTATTGTTTATATGATAATGGTTTTGATCTTAAGCAAATTACTTAATATTAAAATCTCCATTGTATTGTTACTATGTCTCTGTCTGTGTGTTGATAAAAGGAAAAAAGAAGATAGACAAAGCAAATTTAACAAAAGTTGAAATACCTAAAGTAAAAAAGAAAGGAAAAAGATGAGAAGGAGGAGGAGGGGAAGGGGAAGGGGAAGAACTACTATAGGTTTCTGACTCCGCCTTTTTATACATTTGCTAATTTGTGATATTTGTGGATATTCAGGCCTCTTAAAAGCCAGACCGTAAGTGGTTATATTTACCATGCTGCGTGATGTACTCTTGCTCTGCTGGTACTGGTGCCGCAACTACATTTTCTCCTAAAGGCTGCAGATAGGTCAAAGTGACTTAACTGATGACAATATCTTGTGCATTTTAGGTATTTTAGCTTATGAAAATTGAAAATCAGAATTGTTCCAGAATGCAGGTTGTCCACTAAAGCTGCATGTGAGGACATATGACTCCATTATTAAAACATTTGCAGTTGTCTTCCGTTCAGTTCAGGATGTTACCAATAGTTTTCAAACCATTTAATCACCCAGAGTCCCCCGATGGGAGAAGATGAGTGGGGACAAATTTAATAAATAAATAAATAAATATATTATTTTCCGTATTAGAGATATACATAGCACCTCACTGACTTTACCTGGACTTAGGAGTTAAGCAGGTCTTGGCCTGATTAGTAGTTGGATGGAGGCTGCCACAAAATGGCAAGGTTGTAGGCTAGTTGGGAAGTTGAAAAACCTGGAAGAAAGCAATTCTATCCCATGCTGTTGTTGACTAAACTGCAGGGATCTAGTTTGGCTTAAGTGAGCTTTTACTTTTATATTCGCTCTTACTAGCCTGCAACATGCAAATACCATGTTATGCAAATAACATGCAAAAATGGCTGAAAGCGAAGAGGAACTGAGGAGCCTTATGATGAAGGTGAAAGAAGAAAGTGCAAAAGCTGGTTTGCAGCTAAACCTCAAAAAAACCAAGATTATGGCAACCAGCTTGATTGATAACTGGCAAATAGAGGGAGAAAATGTAGAAGCAGTGAAAGACTTTGTATTTCTAGGTGCGAAGATTACTGCAGATGCTGACTGCAGTCAGGAAATCAGAAGACGCTTAATCCTTGGGAGAAGAGCAATGACAAATCTCGATAAAATAGTTAAGAGCAGAGACATCACACTGACAACAAAGGTCCGCATAGTTAAAGCAATGGTGTTCCCTGTAGTAACATATGGCTGTGAGAGCTGGACCATAAGGAAGGCTGAGAGAAGGAAGATCGATGTTTTTGAACTGTGGTGTTGGAAGAAAATTCTGAGAGTGCCTTGGACTGCAAGAAGATCAAACCAGTCCATCCTCCAGGAAATCAAGCCAGACTGCTCACTTGAGGGAATGATATTAAAGGCAAAACTGGAATACTTTGGCCACATCATGAGAAGACAGGACACCCTGGAGAAGATGCTGATGCTAGGGAGAGTGGAAGGCAAAAGGAAGAGGGGCCGACCAAAGGCAAGGTGGATGGATGATATTCTAGAGGTGATGGACTCGTCCCTGGGGGAGCTGGGGGTGTTGACGACCGACAGGAAGCTCTGGCGTGGGCTGGTCCATGAAGTCATGAAGAGTCGGAAGCGACTAAACGAATAAACAACAAAATACTCTTGTAGGTATCCCTGGGAAGCTATCTGTCAAATAGTTACTGTCTTACCGTCTCTGTGTTATTAAATTGTTTTTGTTCCTGTGAGGAAGTGAAATTATTTTAAAGATGTTTTGTATCTTTTTGTATTATGCTGCTTGAATTATTGGTTTAACTTGTTGTTCGCCATCTTTTCCTTTTCAAAGGAAAGCCAGGGAAATAAATGAATAAGGTAGTGGTTAAAATGTTGGACTGGGTTTCCAATGCCCACACAGCCACAAAGCTGGGCAGGGACCTTAGGTCAATCATAATGAACAGTCATAATGAGGCTCCTTTATTTTGGCTTAACAAATTAGGTGAGCATTATCTGGCTTTTGGTTTAGCACGAGATGCTAACACAGCCATTCTCTCTTAGCCTAACCTATTCCACAGCAATCTTTTTCATGCCTTTAGTGTAATAATTAGCTGACTAGTTGGCTCAGATAATATTCTGCTAGAAATGGTTGTTGCCTAGAGCTACTGAACAGATCTCTTACACTTGGATTTGAGTTTGTTGTGTGTCATTGCTGCCGCCAAGTGTTCACAGCCTCTTAAATCTCCTGCCTTGCCTCTTCCTCATATTTCCAGGACTGCCTTCAGTCTGTGCACATCCACACACACACACCCAGCATGCTTGAGATGTAGGCAGCTAAAAGCACACCTCTAACCGAATTCCTGTGTATGAACTGCAGACTTTTTAAATATGGTTGTTTCAGTAGTGGATTGTCTTATAATATTTGTACTTTTTTTTTTGATGTTGTGACACATTCTGAGAGCGGCTACTGTGGAAAAGTGGCATGCAAATCAACATTTTGATGGTTATGATGTATATAAAAAGATGTTATATTTTCCAAATTTTGTATCAGTCCAGAATATATCTGGACTGGCTGAATCTACCAAATTAATTGTATCAAGTCAGCTTGCTCCATTTTGAAATATTGTTGTTTGGTTTTTAAAATACTATTCTAATAATGGTCAGTACAATATTCTATATTAATTATATAGACCAGTTCCATTTTAACTGCAGATATCATGTTAAAGTTTTGTTCATTTTAAATACATTTTTCTAGCTTTAATTTTTTTTATCAATCTTTAAAATAAAAAAAAAAGATTTCAGATTTAGACCTTTTTTCTGTCATGAACTTTTCAACTACCACAAAACAGAGACAATATTATTGGGGCAAATAAAACTTCTTGGCTTTTTAAAAAAAATAATTACTATGAAATAAACATTTTGAAGCCTCTATTAAAAAAAAAATCTTCCTCTAGATTATGTGTTTCCACAACGTCTTATTTTTTTTCTAGAAAAGGAAACAAAATACTTTTCAGATTTGGACCCTCAAAGGAAAGTTGTCCATAATAATGACCCACCCCTGAAAAGAAGAACATGCTTAGAAACATAACTAAAAACCTTTAGTATAATAAATAAGGCCAACTTTTCTACTGTGCTTCCTTTTGGCATATGTTTACCTTTGTTCCTTACATATTCTTTTAGGCTACTTTCAGCCAGAAGAACTTTTTCCTTAGCTTCGCTTTGCCTTTCCATATTATTTTACTCCAATGGATTTTACAAGTTCATCTTTATGCTGTATAATTAAGGCTTGACATATGTGATCAATGTATCACACTGTCGGCATGGCAGGTGCAGCTAACAACTGCAACTGTAGTGAACCCAGCAGTATCTCGGCGACCAAAGTTGCTGGAATTTCATGAAGTGGCAGAGTGCAAGATGAATACACCACCAGTAATGGGTGATAGACATTTTTACTAGTACAATTTTTATTCTAGGTGTTCTGAGTAGTATTTTAGGTTCAATAGTGTACGATTTTCTGGAAATTATCTTGAAGTAGCTTCTGAGAACATACTCTAAAATACTGTAAGGGTAATATCTCTTTCCTTCCAGATTTTCTGGACTTTGGCTCCCATTAGCTTTGGCCAGCATAGTTTTTGACAAGAGTTGTGGAAGCTGTAAGGCAAAATTTATCAAGCCCATTTGAAGCTTCAAACGAACAGGGAGCAGGAAGGCTGGGAATAGCAATAGTAGCAGCAATTAGAGCAGTGTTTCTCAACCTTGTCAACTTTAAGATGTGTGGACTTCAGCTCCCAGAATGAAGTCCACACATCTTAAAGTTGACAAGGTTGAGAAACACTGAGTGAGAGGGATGCCAACAGGTATGTTTGCTCACTGCAAAAAGTACAGAAGAGGCTTCAGTTCAAAGTGATTTTGTAACATAGCAAGAACACAAAATAAATCAGTGTATAGGTATATAAAAAAGCAATAAAGGGAAGAAGTTGAAAAAAAAAGATTAAAAAACTGGTAGTGTTTTGTTTTTTTTTCTTCAGCAAAGGATTGTTACCTTGTCATGGTGCTGGAGCTTGAGCACCTCAATGATGCCATGAGCTAAACTGTGAAGGGCCACCCAAGACGGGAAGGTCATGACAGAGAGGTCAGACTAAATGCGATCCCTGGGGAAGGTAATGGCAACCCACCCCAGTATTCTTGCCATGAAAACTAAATGGATCAGTACAACCAGAGATATGTCAGTATACCATCGGAAGATGAGACCCCCAGGTCGGAAGATGGTCAAAATGCTACTGGGGAAGAACAGAGGATGAGCTCAACTAGCCCCAGACGTGATGACGCAGCTAGCTCAAAGCCGAAAGGACGGCTAGCAGCCGACGGTGCTGGTGGTGAACGGCGAATCCGATGTTCTAAGGATCAACACACCATTGGAACCTGGAATGTAAGATCTATGAGCCAGGGCAAATTGGATGTGATTATTGGTGAGATGTCAAGATTAAAGATAGACATTTTGGGCGTCAGTGAACTGAAATGGACTGGAATGGGCCACTTCACATCAAATGACCACCAGATCTACTACTGTGGACAAGAGGACCACAGAAGAAATGGAGTAGCCTTCATAATTAATAGTAAAGTGGCTAAAGCAGTGCTTGGATACAATCCAAAAAATGACAGAATGATCTCAATTTGAATTCAGGGCAAGCCATCTAACATCACAGTGATCCAAATATACGCCCCAACCACAAATGCTGAAGAAGCTGACGTAGAGCAGTTCTATGAGGATCTGCAGCACCTACTGGACAACACGCCTAAAAGAGATGTTATTTTCATCACAGGAGACTGGAATGCTAAGGTGGGCAGTCAAATGACACCTCGAATTACAGGTAAGTATGGCCTGGGAGAACAAAACGAAGCAGGACATAGGCTGATAGAATTTTGCCAAGACAATTCACTCTGCATAACAAACACTCTCTTCCAACAACCTAAGAGATGGCTTTATACATGGACTTCCCCAGATGGACAACACCGAAATCAGATTGACTACATCCTTTGCAGCCAAAGGTGGCGGACATCTGTACAGTCGGTAAAAACAAGACCTGGAACTGATTGTAGTTCAGATCACAAACTTCTTCTTGCACAATTTAGGATCAGACTAAAGAGATTAGGGAAGACCCACAGATCAGCTAGATATGAGCTCACTAATAGTCCTAAGGAATATGCAGTGGAGGTGAAGAATCGATTTAAGGGACTGGACTTAGTAGATAGGGTCCCGGAAGAACTCTGGACAGAAGTTGGCAGCATTGTTCAGGAGGCGGCAACAAAATACATCCCAAAGAAAGAGAAAACCAAGAAGGCAAAATGGCTGTCTGCTGAGACACTAGAAGTAGCCCAAGAAAGAAGGAAAGCAAAAGGCAACAGTGATAGGGGGAGATATGCCCAATTAAATGCAAAATTCCAGAGGTTAGTCAGAAGAGATAAGGAATTATTTTTAAACAAGCAATGCGCGGAAGTGGAAGAAGACAATAGAATAGGAAGGACAAGAGACCTCTTCCAGAAAATTAGAAACATGGGAGGTAAATTCCAGGCAAAAATGGGTATGATCAAAAACAAAGATGGCAAGGACCTAACAGAAGAAGAAGAGATCAAGAAAAGGTGGCAAGAATATACAGAAGACCTGTATAGGAAGGATAACAATATCGGGGATAGCTTTGACGGTGTGGTCGGTGAGCTAGAGCCAGACATCCTGAAAAGTGAGGTTGAGTGGGCCTTAAGAAGCATTGCTAATAAGAAGGCAGCAGGAGATGATGGCATCCCAGCTGAACTGTTCAAAATCTTACAAGATGATGCTGTCAAGGTAATGCATGCTATATGCCAGCAAATTTGGCAAACACAAGAATGGCCATCAGATTGGAAAAAATCAACTTATATTCCCATACCAAAAAAGGGAAACACTAAAGAATGTTCAAACTACCGAACAGTGGCACTCATTTCACATGCCAGTAAGGTAATGCTCAAGATCCTGCAAGGTAGACTTCAGCAGTTCATGGAGCGAGAATTGCCAGATGTACAAGCTGGCTTTAGAAAAGGCAGAGGAACTAGAGACCAAATTGCCAATATCCACTGGATAATGGAAAAAGCCAGGGAGTTTCAGAAAAACATCTATTTCTGTTTTATTGACTATTCTAAAGCCTTTGACTGTGTGGACCATAACAAATTGTGGCAAGTTCTTAGTGATATGGGGATACCAAGTCATCTTGTATGCCTCCTGAAGAATCTGTATAACGACCAAGTAGCAACAGTAAGAACAGACCATGGAACAACAGATTGGTTTAAGATTGGGAAAGGAGTACGGCAGGGCTGTATACTCTCACCCTACCTATTCAACTTGTATGCAGAACACATCATGTGACAAGCTGGGCTTGAGGAATCCAAGGCTGGAGTTAAAATCTCTGGAAGTAACATTAACAATCTCAGATATGCAGATGATACCACTTTGATGGCTGAAAGCGAAGAGGAACTGAGGAGCCTTATGATGAAGGTGAAAGAAGAAAGTGCAAAAGCTGGTTTGCAGCTAAACCTCAAAAAAACCAAGATTATGGCAACCAGCTTGATTGATAACTGGCAAATAGAGGGAGAAAATGTAGAAGCAGTGAAAGACTTTGTATTCCTAGGTGCAAAGATTACTGCAGATGCTGACTGCAGTCAGGAAATCAGAAGACGCTTAATCCTTGGGAGAAGAGCAATGACAAATCTCGATAAAATAGTTAAGAGCAGAGACATCACACTGACAACAAAGGTCCGCATAGTTAAAGCAATGGTGTTCCCCGTAGTAACATATGGCTGCGAGAGCTGGACCATAAGGAAGGCTGAGAGAAGGAAGATCGATGCTTTGGAACTGTGGTGTTGGAGGAAAATTCTGAGAGTGCCTTGGACTGCAAGAAGATCAAACCAGTCCATACTCCAGGAAATCAAGCCAGACTGCTCACTTGAGGGAACGATATTAAAGGCAAAACTGAAATACTTTGGCCACATAATGAGAAGACAGGACACCCTGGAGAAGATGCTGATGCTAGGAAGGCAAAGTGGAAGAGTGGAAGGCAAAAGGAAGAGGGGCCGACCAAGGGCAAGGTGGATGGATGATATTCTAGAGGTGACGGACTCGTCCCTGGGGGAGCTGGGGGTGTTGACGACCGACAGGAAGCTCAGGCGTGGGCTGGTCCATGAAGTCACGAAGAGACGGAAGCGACTGAACAAATAAACAACAAAAATGTAAAGAAAAAGGTGGGAATCCCATAACATTAACTGTCAGGTACCCTTTTGCACTTCCTTCAAAATGTGCAACATCAATAAAGCACAAGACTGTTTTTTTCCTGTGTGCTAAGTGAACTCTGATGCAGTTATAATTTAAATCAGCTATATGCGTGGAGGCCTTTTTTCTTTTCATCATGACATTAAGGCCTGATGACATTGATCATGACGTGGTTAAGATGTCAGAAGTGAGCTTATGATCTTTTCCTTTTTTTCCACTCCTAAATCTGAGGATTGGTAAGGGAGGCATTTTCTAGGATTTATGATAATCAAAGCAAATGGTGACCATGTCAGCCAGATGTCTGCCATTTCTGTGAGAACTGCATCATTTGTGCAGCATATGAAGGACCTAACACCCAAAGGGAACAAAGCAGGGAACTTTAGTGTTTCAGGTGAAGGTTTAAGGCTTTCATTTTGCTTATTAGCATCCCCATTCCAAAATATGCAAAAAAGATGATAAACATTTGCCCCCTCACCAAATCTGGGGGATATTGGTGAGCTACACAAGAATCTCTGGTTGCACTGCACCCATGATGAATATTGACAGTATAATCCTATGAATGGTGGCTCAATATTGCATGGGGCTTATTCTCAGACAAGGGTACATACGATTGCACCAAAATAAGAAATAAGAAATCCCCTTTCTAAATGTGCACACTTATATATTTATTTATAAACCCATGGAAAGTGCTTACTTGCAGGAAGGAGGATGTCTTGGGAAAATGTACAGCAACTTCACTATGATTCCAAGTCATATGGAGAAAGAGAGAGAAAAGCATTTCCAGGCAGAATCGACCCCTCTCTTAGAATGTTACCATCTAACTGGCCTTTCAATTGCAATGACATTTTCAGCCAATGAGTGAAGAAACAAGGGTTTTTCATTTACTTTATCTGGTCATTGGAACAATCTTGTCCCCTTTTCCCTTTATCCCAGCCAGTGAAAAAAACTAAAGCAATCAAGTTAAATCATTGCACAGAGGCAAGATATGCACACAGTCGAGACAGAGAAAGGGAAAGCTTATCTTTTAAGCAGGTGCCTGAGCTGCAGGCTAAAGGTTGTGTTTAACAAGGCTGGCCCTTTAAGACAATATGATGGACTTACCTCCTGCGGTTGCTGACAGTTTGATTCTTCTCTCCCTGGGCTTTTTGTGGGAAGTGCCTGCCAAAACAGCGGCAAAGCCAGGTGGCAAGGATAAGGTGGGGAGAATCTAAGGCTTTTCAAAAAGATGCCCAGCTGTAGAGGAGACCCCTAAACAGCTGGCTTGGGAAAGTTCTGTGCATTTGAGGAAGGAGGGTTAACTTGCAAGCACCTGAGCACCACTGACTTTCTAAGTGCAATGCTTTAGATTTCTGACATCTTTGGACCACCTTTTCTTTCTCTTTGCTTAAAATGGAGAAGGGGTTGGTGTAGAAACAACATAAAAGTGCCTTTACGATTAGCTTTTTTAATCCAGCATCACCACTGTGTCTCCCCTCTCTGCTGTCTTCCAGGATTTCACCTTTCATCATACTCTCAGTTGGGAAAGCTATTGGGAATTTCATCTGCTCCAGTCTGTCACTGCCGTGCATTGTATTGCCTAGCAAAACGTCCCTCCCCCTTTGCCTGCAATCTTGATTTATCTGTTTTACAAAGCATAGCTTCAATAATGCTCTCTAACATTACTGGAAAAATGTGATTTGCAGACATTTGCTTTTTATTGCATACTTGGAAGGTTTGGATAGGTTTGGGTAACAGTTGAAAATCAAGATGTTTATGTATGGTATGTTAAGAAGACTCTTTTAAAAGCAGTTTACATGGGGCTGCAATCTTGAGCCAGTTGATCAGAGACAAACAAAACCTTTAGATTAAAATAAAAGGTGCCCCCAGTTAACTGTTAGGGAATGTCAGGGAAAAAGTTAGAGGGCAGGACCCATGTTCCAAGAGCGTTGTTCATCTCTTACTCATAAAGTAACAAGGGTTGCTATGACACGTGTCCTTTCTTTTCTGAGATAGTTTCACAGAGCACACCAAGACAAAATGGAGTTTCTTGTTTTTATATATTTATTTTAAAACATATTCCACAGCTTTACTGTTAAAAACAATCCCTAACTTACAAGTTTTCAAAAAGCTACAATTGACTGTAATAGGAACTGCAATTTATGGCTTAGCACTATATGAGATCCAAACCACTACGGCTTGTTCCACAAACCAGACTCAGTATGATAGGAGAGCCCAACCAATATGTTGAAGAGGCTGCTATCCACAGCTAACTATTCTTGCCTTGAGATATTAAAGGGGGTCCCATCTTACTGTGATCTTCCATTATTTTCCCATGCTATTGCCAGGACAATATTCTTGGCCCACCAGTAACACAAAATTTTTGTTTGTCCTATTGACCTCATCCCAAAAAAGATCATGCTGGCAGGCATCAAAGGATATTTCTAAGAGCACACTGTTGCCTATGGTCACCATTATGGGACCCCCAGATTTAGATGTAAAACTTAAGTCTCCAGTTTCTAGATAAGAGGCAAGTTAAGAAACAGAAATATTTACCCACAAAGTATATAATTTGTGCCTGAACTTAAATCTAGTAGCTCAAGTGTACCTCCACCCATCCTTTTCATTGGGCAGAATCACTTCCTCTGTGAATAATCCCAAAACTTCAGCCCAGTATCAGAAAACATGAGATGGACCTAATATAATAATAGCTTACCCTGATACTACAGGAAGATGCAGCAGGAAAGTATTTGTAGAAATAGATAGAAATGAGCATCAGCTATAGGATAAATCGATAGGCAAAACTATGTTTCTCTCCCTTCCATGTGAGCAAATTTTCACAGAATGCTTCTTGCAGTTTAAATATAGAATCAAACATCATGATAAGAGGTAGATGCCTCCCCCATGCTCTCCCCCTGCTGATGCTTGAATTTCTTTTTACTATTTTTTATGTGTACTATAGTGGATACCACATATTTCTGTTTCCTTTCTTTCCGCATGACAGTTGATGTTTTTTGGTCAGACTTAATTCCTGGGAAAATACTGATTTTTTAAAAATCTCTCATAGAAAGCATTTTTTAACAAGTCTGTTTTAAGTCCACCCTCCTCCCACCCCCGCTTTCACCTCAAACTGACAGGAAAGTGATCATGTCTTCTACATTTTAAAACTTGTTTAACCATTGAATATGCCCAGAACAGCTGGAAGATTCTCCTCTATTGCCTACATTCATCTATCCCCCTTTCTGGCTGTCCACTTATATTCACACTTTAAAAAAAAAGTTAACTAATGATGTTAAATGCTTTGCCAAAGGTCCTAGCAGGTCAGTTGCAGAAGTACCATTTTGGCCTAATTAGAGCTCTTGGGGTAGCCTGGAGGCCTCCTTCATCCAGTGGCTGACAAGCTGGGAGCTGACAGCTTCAATTGGTTGCAGTGGAAAGATTGGTCTGGTCATGTTTTCTAACTGAGCCAGGTGTTCGCTGAATGTGGAGGGTGGGAAGGATGGGGCCAGTCTCAAGCTCCTGTTTGATCTCTCTTTTATTTTCTTTATTTTGAGATCTTCCCTTTGGCTGTACCATCTTGTGTCAAGGTCAAGAATGGCCCTCACAAAAACAGCAGTTCTACTTATGCCTGGGCAGTCATTAGTGCAAATTCTCTTCCTTTGCCCATAAATGCAGAAGTATTGGCACAAAAACAATGTGGAAGCTCCACATTGTTTTATCTCAAGCCAACTGAAATGAGTAAGTCTGGAAGACAGCAGAGCCAACCCACGCTTAAGCCATATTAGAAACCAGAGCTGTTAATCACACTTATATTTCTCAAATGCTCTCTATCAATCCTGTCATGCTTCCAGGTGAGTAACCAGGGCTAGCCCTCAGATCCAAAATTCAGGGTTCCATAGCCCAGTCCCCCAGTAATTAGGTTCAAGAGTCTCACCATAACTGCTTAAAGAACAACAAGTAAAAGTATCTGTGACACTGGTACCGATATTCTTTCACAGCATCCTTTTATTTCCTTAAAAAAAATAAGGGGCTGACAGTAAGACACGCATGAGATTACAAAGCTCATTGTATTATTTTTGCTTCTAGATTATCCTTTTCTAAAAATACATATTTCCAAGTAAATGTGCTTAATATCAGGGCAGCAGAATCAGATTCCATTTGACCTCTATAGTCTCAATGCTACATTTTAGTGAAGTTAAGGCATAACACTGCACAAACTTATTTAAAAAAATAGGCAGATTTCCTCCTCTAAAATGGCAGAAAAAAAGAATGGATTAAAATGGAGGGAAAGATCTACTTTACAACTAACTTTATACACAGGGCCATCTAAAGGGAGCTTTGTAGTAAGACAAGCAATATTTGCTTATTGTACAATGCATGCTTCATTTAAGTAGAAAACAACTTCATTACACATATTACTTAGTTCTCTTCTTTTTATTGTAGTACACCAAATACAGAGATATAGCCTCCTAATCCAGCATTTTTACCTGTATGCAAAAGCACCAGTGAACATTCAAGGATTCTCAGGTCTTACTAATTCATGCATATACTTGGAAAAGGAATGCATTGAAAAGCATGATTGATTTGATTGTGTATGAGACAATTGGTGAAGGTTGTAAGAGTGATAAGGGATACTCAATGTGAGACTGACCATTATTGCCCAGAGTGCATCTTGGGGTAAAAATGGACATGGGGAAACAAAAAGGGGGGGAGAAAAAGACTAGAATGGGAATAACAGCATGAAGAGCAAGCATGGTCCCATAGAAGTATTCGAGGAGTATTAATTCTTCAACAGAATCAGTAGAAAAGTGTATGTAAGGAAGAAAAAAAGTGTGGAAGTTTTTTTAAACAGAGTGAAAAAAATATGTTACAAAATGCCACAAAAGTGTGTAGAGTTAACTAACGGGAGGTATGAAAAAGGATGCTTGGTGAAATGATGAAGTGAAAGAGTCTAAGGATAAGGAGGTAAGCATGTTAAGACAATGACTGCAACAAAACTGAGGATAAGAAAAAAATCATTCTATATTGTGCATATAAAGAAGATAGCTGTGAAGAAGGATTTTCCCAAGTATGTTGAACCAGAGACCAGGACACAATTACATTGAATCACAAATTGGTTTATTGAATGAGGAATGTAGAGGCCTAAAGAGGAATGCAGTTACAATACCTCTTTATGGACGTATGCAAATTATACTTTTATTTAATCTATTTAATTTATATTTAATTTATAAATATTTAATTTATTTAAATTTAATCTATAATTTAATTTAATTTAATCTATTTAATCTATAAAAAGACCTATCGGCCGACCTCCAAAGAGATGGGAAGACCCAAAAGTCAAGGACTTTGGCCAAACCTGGAGAAGAAAAGCCAGGATTTGAGATGAATGGAAAGCTAGTTGTGACCAGCAGGACTCTGTCCGGCGACAGTCTAGTCAATCAAGGTGATTTAATCTATTACAATTAATTATGTGATGAAACATAGCAGCCAAAGTGATTGATAAGGTTAATTTCACTGATTGGATTAATTCATATGTATATTGAAATATATAATGAAGGGTGGAATGAACAAAATCATACCTCCTTATACAACGGATCCTTTGGTTTAAATAAACAGGTCTAAGATTGTGTAACTAAACTGTTATTTTAGCTCAGCTGCTATCTAGAAACGTAGAGTTCTCAGTGCTAATTATTAACCCTTCACAGCTGGCTTCTTTTGGTTGACACTTGCACTTATTTTGTTAGTGCCTTGCTACCTTGATGTAGCTGAGAATTCAAAGTACCTGATTGCTTTACACTGAGTTTGCAATACTGTTTATTTAAGGAATACATATGAGTTGGGGGTCACATTTTCTTCTACAGCTCCAAAGAAGGTAGTGAAAGTGAACAAGGATTTGTTAACATTTTAAAAGAGGCAGAGAAAATACAGAATTATTTTAATGGGTTTTATAAACCATGTTTATATACTGCATGTTCCCAGCAGGACATAGCCCATGGTGGTTAAAATTGTTTTGGAAGTGTGTGAAAAGGTCTAAACAGAGAACTTCCAGCACTGTAAACAGCATAAAAGGTGATAAAATTATTTAGGATGAACCTGAAGTGAATAGCTGAGAGATTTGCATTGGAGTTACGGTGATACACTGAAGAGTGGAATTGCAACAAATGCTATAATATAAAAATGGATGAAGTTATAAATGCTGTGAAAATGTTGAAAAAGAGATAGGGCTGCAGTTGTAGATGGTGTAACTGGATGTTAAAATGCAGGTGCAGTTTATTTATGGAATGGCTCTGTGGCTAGTTTAATCTGTGTGAAGACTGTATCCAGTCTGCTGACTGGAAAAATGTATTGTTTCCCAAATAAAGGGAAAGGTAGAAACAATGACTGCAAAACTGCAGGGGGATTAATTTATTAAATGTGTCTCCCAGGGTCTTTGGAAGATATCCTCTTGATGGTTTAATGTATTTATGGGTAAATTTATAAGAAATAATTGTGATGTTAGGAATATGTTGCTTAGAGAAATTTTCATGATTGCACAACTGAAAACTTGAAAATTTTCCTCACAAATAATCCTTAGGGCTTGAAAGCAGCCTAACATATTTTCCACACTCTCCTAAGAACACAGAATAAACCTTACTGAAAGCCAGGTGGGGCCCTGAAAAAGCAAATGAAAGTACTGAAAAAGGCTTTTTGCTGTATATTCCCTTCCCGCTCGTCCCTCTGCCTAAACTGACTCTCCAGTAGCTGCAGTGATTAAAGGAAGCCTTCTTCATTGTTCATTTAGTGTTTCCAAGTTCGTTCATTAGTAGTCCATGGGTGACTAAGCAATCATTTTTCAAGCCTTTGATTGATGTTCTAGGAGTGTGTTCTAGGAGGATTTGTTTCTACAAATCTCAGTCATTCTCTTTTTCCTCTCTTCTACTGGAACCTGTTAGTTGGGAACTGGACACCAGCTTAACCCTGTCCTGGAGAAGCCATGTAGAAAGAATTGGAGCTTTGCCTGTTTTATGTAGCTTTGTTGTCCCACTGATTTGATAGGCTGTTTTTTCAAATGGGCTTATGCATCTGTGCTCAGGCTCTTGCATAGCTTGTTCAGCGGTTCTAGAGGTGCTGAAAAAATACAGCTTATAGAACCTAGTGCCACTGTAACTTGGGAGGAACATTTATCTGAAACCATGTGAAATCCTCCTTTGAGATCCCCAGTCCACCACTATGTTTTGCAGCAGTGAATTCATTCCTCTCAGGCCAATGCACAAGTCAAGAGCAGGGAATATACCTCAACAGGCTTTTCAAGTCTTTGCATATTAAAAGCAGGTTTACTAAAATCTCTTTTTGAGTCCTTTTCTAGCATTCATCACCTAACTTCATGAGCCTCAGACAGTTCATTTATCTACATGTTTAGATCCCCATTTGTGGAATGTGATTTACGTTACCTAGGTAACTAGTGAGCCAGTCCACAGGTGGGCTTTTGAATTAGGGTATATTTACTTTCTTATAACTGAGTAATTATATTCTGTGTAAATGTTAGTGTGTTCATTGGTTTTGTTCTATTTCCCCAACAAAATCTGCATCAATTTATTTCCAAATAAATTATTTTAATATTCTGGTTCTGGTGTGCATTACCCTTTTAAGAAGTTGCTGTGTAAGTCACTTATTGTAAAGATATGAGTGGTCCTTGCTTAATAACTGGTCCTTATACCCCATGGTCACATGATTGCAATCTGGGTGCCCAGCTCACAGTTACGATGACACAGCATCCCATGGTCACGTGGTTGCCATTTGTGACCTTCTTTGCTGGCTTTCCACATGCAAAGTCAATGGGGAAGTTGACAGGAGGTTGAAAATGGCAACCACATGATGCCCTTGCTTAACAACGGTGCAGGAGTCACTTAATGACAGCAACCAGAAGTGCTGGAATAGCCATTGCAAAGCATCATGGTCACATGACGTTGCGCTTTACAACCATGTTGCTTAGCGATGGAAATTCCAATCCCAATTGTTGTTAACCAAGGACTACCTGTATATTAAAAGATTAGCATGTGCCCATCAGAATGTGTATTAAAGCAGGTGCAATCACACTACAAGGAAGCAAAGGTTGTAGTCCCAAACTTGTTTTCTTGACACCATTATCAGCTGGATTCACAATGCATCACAATCTTACACAATTTATTTGAAATTATTGTGGGACAAAATAACTCACCATACACATCATTGGCAGTTGCACATCCCCCGCACTCCAAAATGGTTGCAACATGCTGAGTGTAAAAATGCAGCCAACATAGTTTGCATAAAAATTACTAGCATGAAGTGTGATTAATTTGGCATCAAGAGTAAGAAGCCTCTGTAGTTTATATAAAGCAGCGTATGTTTGTTGTCATGCTGTATCAAGTTCTGTTCCCCATTTCCAATAACATTAACTGTACAATGTTCACTTTCTCCTTATTGTGATTTGGGGGGAGGGGGCAGTGAGAAACCCAGCATTTTGTAGAAGTACATTTCTTTTCTGTTCTATTATTTCATCTAAAGATGTACTAAGCAGCTATGAAAGATTGCACAGAAAATGAAATGATTTAGAGCAAGCAGGGGAAATCATTGAATGCTTTTTTCTAAAGCTACCATATCTGTATGTAGGGACTAAAGCTGCCTTTAAACTCCCTGCTGATTTAATGGGAACACCCATTAAATTTTCTGGGTATAGCAGAATAAGTTGCCAAGAAAAATCATTGCTGTAGTAGAGTGGCTGCTTGGTGGCTTTTTAAAAAATCTAACTTCAAAATAAATGAACAATTGATCTATATGGGCACTAAGATACAAAATTGTCTTATCTGTCACTTCTTCCAACACTAACTTAAAAGGAAAACAACAATCACAGTCAAAGGTGCTTCACTGCCTTGAAATAAATAGAGGCTGTAAATGGGCAGTTGAATTATATGCTTCCAGTGGGCTTTTCAAGGGAAGCATTTACTGAGGGAGAAAATTGGTTGCTTTTTTTTCTTTTATCTTATAACAAGTAAGGAATAGAGTTTGTAAAAATATGGAACACCCTCACAGATGCTTAATTTTTGTTGCATAGGAACACACAACAAATAGGTTTCAACAAATCTGGGTGAGAAATGGTTTGGTTTTTCATTGTTTGCCACCCTTGTATAAAGATCCTTAACAAATCTCTGTGAAACACCTAGGAGACCTAAATGCTGTAGAGCTTAGACCATTACAGCAGTAAAAAATAGTAGTAGTAGTAGAATAGTAGTAATAGTAGTAGAATCACAGACTTGTAGAATACCCTGCTAAAATCTAAACAACATTAAAAGTTTAAATTGTGTTATGTTGTTACTGATTTTTTTCAACAATGCCCTTGGAGTTTGTATGTATAGGAGATTTTGTTTACCATATGGATTAGAAGAAAAAACAAAATGGATCTAGCCAGAAAGTGACACAAAGTTTCTTCACTGAAAATTTCAGGATCTGGAATTTTGCCTAGTAGATTTTGCCTAGTTGAACTCACCACATTTTGGATAGGTCCACGCAACATATTGGAATGAAATTGGATTGTTTATGGTTCAGCATTATGTGAGAAGCCAATAATTGCATAGTACACAATTAAGAGGCCTTCAAGTTAAGCCATAATTTGGGCATAATAGGTTGCGTGACCACATTTTCTAAACTTGACTGTAGGATTCAAATAATATATGAAACCAGCCTCTGAGAAACAGCAAGGGCTGGAGAACTAGAATGTGTTGTTAAACTCCTAGCATTCTCCCTAATAGCTAAGTGATAGCTGATGGAATTATAGTTTGGCATCATCTGAAAGGCTAACAGTTTTCATTCCTGCATTCAAGAGACAAGTGCCATTGAAAAGGACATGGTTACTATATCAGATTATGACAGCTCCTGTTCTGACATGTTTGTTTTTCTTTTAACTTTATATTTGCAGTCTTTCAATAATGTTGCCTGCAAATTGCAGTAGTAAAGGACTGGGAATGCCTCTATCAGCAGAAGGCAGTAAATATGCAAATGTTAACTCTAAATCCAATATGAACGAGGGCACTAATAACAGAGGAGAAGCAAGTGGCCTGCTTCTAATTCTCTTTGCTTATGCTGTCCCCCAATGACTGCTTTATTGACTGAGCTTGGTTCACAACTAATCACTGAGAAAATAGAGAAGAATATACATCTCTTGAGCCCATTCATACCACTAATAATTGTACGGTTGTGCCTACCTAATTTACCTTGTTTTTAAATATAATTGGAGTTTAGAGAATAAAGTAGCTTAATTCTATCTGCAAGGATCCTCTATGGTCATGATTCAGAAGCTGTGCTCATATGATGCACTGAACCACAAACTAGCCACTCACATTTTAGCTTAATGTATTATGCAAACCCAACCAATGTAGGTTAGTATTTCTCAAGAATCCAGAAATTTGGTTAACCAAGTAATCCATGGTTGACTTAATTATACTGTAAGCATGTTGCAAACCCAGCTGAAGAGTAGACATTTCCCTTCCCAAATCTCAAATACAACATATGATATAGGAAGTAGAAGACTGAAGGATGAAAAGGATTGGGGATAGGTGACAGAGGAGCAGGTAAAAACTAGCCCTCTTCATCTCTTTGCTGCTCCTGCACAGTTCCTTGCAGGTCTCCATTTGCATTAATTATATTATTGTCATGTTCACTGTTTCAACGTGCACTGTACATCGTAACGTTTCACATGCCATGGTGCTGACGCGAGTTTCTGTTTGGGAGGGAGCTGCTGTGAAACCTTGTGCCAAGCTCTGTATCTATGTTCATTTCAATGGAATGTGTTTGGGTTATGTGCTCTGTTCAAGGACTTTTCCCACGGACCATCAGAAGCCATTAGGAGCACCTGGGATTGTGAGCTTGGGAAGATTCTACGGGGGAGGAATCTCATTTGTACCGAGGGTTTTTAGTTTGCATTTGGCATGTTTTTTTCATTCTCAGCTTTCTTTGTGATCCTGCATATTATTCTTTAATAAATCAGATATTTTTGTGATCCTGCTCATGAGTCTGATGGTGTTTTAGAATAGGCAATCATTACAATTATAAAATGTAGAAACAGCATAAAAGAAAGCAAACATTGGTTTCTTTATACCATTACTGTCTACTCAAAAGTACGTCCTTCTGCATTCAGTATTGCTTTCTCCAAAGAGGAAACAGATTATACCAGCTTTAACCAATAATTATTATTTAGATTGAATTTGATCAGAATAGGTTTTTGCTAACAGGTGTACAGTATCACTTATGTCCAAATTGTAGCTGAGCTTCAGTTTTCAGTAAACAAGCTACAGAACAGCAGGTGTGGAAAAATGAAGATAGTGAAAAGTCATATTAGGATTGTATGATTTGGAATGAAGCTGAAATCCGGCACAAATCAGAACAGATTTTTACTTGCCCAAGATAAGTGGTTTTAACCTATTACCTTTCCATTCAAAAACTGCTATAATTCATAAATCTCTGTGAAGCCCTTGACCCCAATTTATCATTCTGAAGTTCTGCCACACTACAAATGTTTTGTTTCACCTCTCTTGAGATACATGGAGTATGGCTTATATTGTAATGCATTTACTATGGAGTAGACCAATACACTTACAACAACACAAGTTCTGTTGCTTGTTCTAGGAATTCTCTTGGTTATCAAAGATAAATGCAATAAGTAGCACAACAGTCTCAGAAATGGCCTGCTACTCATTTTTTCTGCTTGGTGAAAGTTGGCTAAGTGTCCTGAACTTAAGTCAACTATTCTTCATTTTTTGACACCCCATCACTTGGGTGTGGATGTATATGGAAAGATTGTTCATATGCCTGTAAAATGGAGGAGCAAATTAAATGGAAAAAGTTATGGATTGCGGAATACTCTTCTTAAACTACACATTCCCAACCACTGCAGAACATCCTGGGCTGACATATGCACATTTCCAAATAAATTACAGTATATAGCTGCCAAAATATCAATTAGAATGTCTGAGATCACAGCTGCCATTCAGACCAGAGGGGAAACACATATATTTAAAATAAAGAAATAAGATTTCTCAGGCAGTTAAAACAGGGTGACTGTAAAAGCATGAACTCATGGTCTAAGATGTGCATTGTATTCTCATCCTAGAAGATTTGGAGCATCAAACACAGACATTAGCCTGACTGATAGGCTTGGAATGATCTTGTAAATCTTAAGTGTGGTGCAAAATACAAGTGTTCATGCTCATTGCCTGGAGGTAAACAGTTAGTTTGGCAGACTGCTCAACAGACAGGCAAGCAGACAGAGAAGCAATTTAATATACATCTGAGGAATTACTTGCTATAACTGAGGAGCTGACGCAGTATCAGCAGCTCCATGAATAGGGATAAATTGGTTGTGGCTAGAGTTCTGCTGGACAGGAAATTGCAGCCTCTCCCTACCTTCCCGCAATGATGCTGCAGTAGCACAGCACAGATCCAGCTAACAATTCCCACTCCCTGCAAGAGTTCAGAACTTGCCCCTCATTCCACATCAGAGTCCCTAGTTCAAAACCTGAGGTGTAATACTGTACATAATTCCAGAAATTTGGGACTCTAACTCCCATTGGGGGAGAGGGGCAGTAATATAAATCTAATAAATAAATATAGTATAGTAATATAGTATAGTAATATAGTAGTATAGTAATAGTAATATAGTAGTATAGTAATAGTAATATAAAGCAAATAAGTAAATATAATACAGTAGTATAGTAATATACTATAGTAATAGTATACTATAGTAATATAGTAATATAAATATAAATAAATATAGTATAGTAATATAGTATAGTAGTATAGTAATAGTAATATAGTAGCATAGTAATAGTAATATAAATCAAATAAATATACAGTAGTATAGTAATATAGTATAGTAATAGTATAGTATAGTAATATAGTAGTATAGTAATATAAATCTAATAAATAAATAAATAAATTCCTTATTTAAACACTGATCGTACTGAGAGTTGCAGCTTTAACACATCAGGAAGGCATTGGACTGGGGAAGAATATTTTATTGTGAGAGTTAAAGCTCCTTGTCTAAATGAAATCAGAAACACAGCAGGTCTCAGATTTTTTGAAGAAAGAGTCATTGCTTCTAGAGAGTCAATATACTTCTAGGGAATGGTACTTATGCATTTTGAAACCGATTCCTGTACATTGAATTCTTTCTTTTAAGCATCCATTTAGGAGATGTGGGTGTTCCAGTAGATCACGAGTTGCATATGAGCCAACCACAATGTCCTTTTTGTACATGTACTGATGTTGCAGGTGCATATAAAGGCACAAACACATAGCCAGGACCACCATTTTGTTTTTTTAAACTCCCCCATTGGATGCCACTAAACTACAGTGAGTTCCAAGAAACACTGTACAAATTTGAAGGGACTGGAAACTAAGTTCCATGAGGAATGGTTAAAAGTACCAGGTATGTTTAGCCTTCAGAAGAAAAGACTGAGATGAGATATAATAGCAGTCTTCAGATATCTAAAGAGTTAGCATAGAGCAGGGGGAGTAGCTTGTTCTCTTTTATCCCAAAGGACTGGACCAGAGCCAGTGGGTTGAAACCAGCATGTCGCTCTTCACTGGTGATCTTCAAACAAGCGGGATATCTCCTGGTCCAAAATGCTTTAGTACAGTGTTTCTCCAAGTATGGTCAGAGGACCTGTGGAGGTCCCCCAAGAACCTTTTGAGGGTCTGCAAAATCAAAATTATTTGCCAGCCTATGTTGAAAAATAATACTAAAATCCCATCAAACAATTGTGAGACATGGTAGTGGTAGCGAATGTGTCAAGTTTAGTTTTTAAGTAAATACCAATAAATGTAACCCATACAAACAAAAGCTCTTGTGGGGTCCTCCATAACTTTTACAAGCGGGAAGGGGTCCTGAGAAAAAAAAGTTTAAGAAATTCTGCTTTAGTAGATCCTGCATCAAGCACCCCTGATGTTCCTTTTAACTCTGTGATTCTCTGATAGCAGTGCTATTATTATTTAGGATTTACAAAAAACATATTCCACTTTTCATATCAAAGCAAACACAAAACCAAAATCACCATAGAAGAATACAGTGAAAGCAATGGCAGAGAATGTAAACCAGGTAGGAGAAAACTAATTTTAAAAAGTAGTTGCAGGGTTTTTTTTAAAAAAAGGTTTAGGTTTGTCATGTACGAGCTGCAAAAGTGTGGGTGACTGGATGGCACCAAAGAAAGGGTGAAAACTATTTGCTGTGTTCTAATGGCTGTCCAGATGTTTGCAGTCCAGATACGGTATGCCTAGCCAAACTCAATCTGATGCAGTGAGGAAGAAAGGGTTAAGATGTCCTGACACATAGGGAGCCTTGATTGGCAGCTGTAAGGTATTTAAAAAAAATGAAAAGAACCTGAGCTGCATTATCCTTAAGTCAAAATCTCAAAATCTCATGGTTATCTAGAAACTCAAGCTAATGTTTATAAGCAGTCTTCCCCAACTTGGTGTCCTCCAAAGATGTTGAGAGTTTTAATTGGGCATGCTGGCTGGGGTTAAGTGGGTTTAATTTTGGGAGTTTTGCTTGTAATGTGCCTTGAGTATAAAAGATCATCTGAAATTGTAACATCCTTCCACAACCTGATAGACCCTAGATATAGTACATTACAAAGCTTACCCTACCCAGTAGCAAATCTTTTTTCTTCCTGATACTGTATTCTGATATATGTCAGGAACATATGCAGGTTCCAATCCTTTCCCAAACAAGGTGCCAGTGCATATACATGTGCAGCTGAATTACCAAGATCTGAATCAGGTGTGTGTGCCCCTTGATTTAACTTGCTTTTGTCTCTCCCTTATTACTTGATTTAACTTGCTTTTGTCTCTCCCTTATTACTTATCAGTGCAATTGTTTGATATAACTTCTCCCAAATTGCTAAAGCTGAAGTGGACAATTGAACTGCAATCTCTCAATTATCAAAAAGGTTTAAACTATCTAACTATCATAGGGGAGAGTAGTTGGCAGCATCTAGCTGATTCGGGATGACTGCTCAGATCTGGTTAGAATTTGGATGGGAGATCACCAGGAAATCTCAGTTTTTCAGGATAAACTGAGAAATTAAAACACCCCAGAAGGCAGCAATGTCAAATTATTTCCATATTGTTGTTGGAAATGCAGTCACCCTGAGTCAAAGTCAACTAAAGGGCTTACTTTCAAACTTCATGTAATGTGTGCATTAAAACTGGACTTCATACTTTTATGCTAAACTATAATTTTCTGAAGTAAGCTTACTGGAGAAATATCTAGAGAGAGAATATCTGTGGGCCAATTGATGCAAAAAAGCAATCTGGCATGCTAACATTTTGAAAGAATACACTAGAATATATTCTCTTGTGCTAGACAGAGTCATTCTTTCAATAACCACAGGATGGCAGTACATTGTAAAATATATACCAGCTGGCATATTATTGATGCATGCAGCCTTCATCAGATAAGGAATATGACCATTTTTAATTTTATAAAGGCCCCACTGTTCAAGGATAAGTGCTTGCTGGGAAGTTAGTACTTTGGCATTTGCACAAGTTAAATACACCTCTTTTAGAAACAGAAAGAAAAATTAGGCATCTGAATATAGGTCGGCACTTAAAGCCTCTTCAGAGAGTTGCTTAAATACTATATATTCAAGATTCCATTAACATTAGAGCTAGTTTGGTCTAGTGGTTAAGGCACCAGGCTAGAAACCAGGAGAATGTGAGTTCTAGGCCTCCCTTAGTCATGAAGGTTGGCTAGGTGACTTTGGGCTAGTCACTCTCGCTCAGCTCAACTCACCTCACAGGGTTGTTGTTCTGTGGAAAATAGGAGGAGGAAGGCTTATTAGGTATGTTTGCCACCTTGAATTATTTATAAAAATAATAAAGATGGGATTAAAAATCTAAAAAAAAACATTATTTCTCATGGAACCATCAGAAGATCATTGAAATACAATTGAAATTTGGTTTCAGCACCTCTTGTCTCCTGCCCAATTCTTCCTTTATATACTGCCCTTGTGAGCATAAATACAAAATGCATGAGTCTCTCAAGTGTGAAGATTACACACATCTAGCTTGTATCCCTCTAAAATACTTGGAAGCTGATAAATCATTTTCTTGGTTTTATTTATAATCTGTTCAATTGTGTTTGATTCTCAGAGACTGCCTGGACAAGTCCCTGAAGTTTTCTTGGCAAGGTTTTTCAGAAGTGGCTTGCCATTCCCTCCTTCCTATCGCTGAGAGAAAGTGTCTGAGAGAAAGAGACTTGGTACACAACCTTAAAGAAATAGAGATCCATCCCTATGTTATATATGCACTGGCAAAAGTTGTATATGTAGAGTATGGGTATTTATAGTTGTATGTTATATACAAGAAAAATATAAACATATTCCTGATACATTATTGTTATATGTGTATTATCTGTTAAGTTCTCATAAATTCATTTTATTTGTGAGGAGTGCCCCTTAGTTTATTTTATTTAAAACTAACTGTGAAGCAAAAGAAAGGTAAAAAAGTGCAATAGAACTTTAGGACACAGATGTACAAAAGTAAAACAAACTTCTGTTAAGGTATTTTTGAACTGTATCTTCCTTAACAGCTTTGGAGATCAGCTATTAGTAGGCTTGGTGAACAAAATATTTTGCATTGTTGGCATCTGTTCTCTGGAGTGTTGTAGAACCACAGAAGCTGTGAAAAATAAGCATCATTTGATGAATAAGTGTTGTTATGATCTGGGAATTACATAAAAATCCATCAATTTAGGGTTATCTAGCAGTTCTTGGTGGTAGAATGCTGTGCAGAGTGAGCCTAGTATTTTTTTAATGCCATTAGACAGGCTTAATCATTCAATAAGAAAAAATATAAGTGATTAGAGCTTTGAAAGCATTAAGTAATAATCTGTTCATGGGGGAGATGATTTCCTGGCAGTTAATATCTAGAATATGACCTTTTAGCCTCAGCAACCATCAAGTGCATTCTCTTCTGGTCACTAAGCTAAAAAACACAAGGTAAATATTTTAATTGCACACTCTTCTGCATATATCCTTAGAAGTATACCCCATTGTTCATTGCTTGAGGAGAAGAGAAGCGGGTTAATAATAATGCAATTCAGCATTCTGAAAAGAGAAATTGTTTTTCACCTCTTGCTAATCCATTCTCTCAATATTTTAGACTTGCATAATGTTTCCTATTTTGAATATTAAGCCATTAAGTGTTTAATCTATGGGAAGGAATTGTATATAAAATTGTTTTAATACTTCCTTTGAAGCTGCGAGATCCTAATAGTCCTGCAATTTTTTCCCAATAGAATTCGGTAATAATTATTATTATGCCCAATACAGATTTATTGCATCTTTTTGCTTAGATGGGACTAAATTTGTCTGATTAAATAAGCAATATATCAATAATGGGAGGGAAGAAACAAAAGAGTGAAAGTGCTTTCACATGTCCACGGTATTTTCTTGGCAACAATATTCTCTCCTTCTGGATTTCTTTTCCTTAACTTTCCCATCTAGCCTACAGTCCTGGAAATCTTGGAAATCTTCCATCCAGGTTTGTTTGTTTGTTTAACTTATGATGTCTTCGTCTTGTGCAATGTTAAAAGGTGTTAGATGTCCTTTAAGGAAGAAACCTGTACTTATTAATTTGGGGTTACACTGTCCACCAGGAGGCAGCACAGGTTTCATCCTTACTGAGAATTTTCAGATGATTCTCAGTAGGGATTAAACTGATCAGTGGTGCCTCCTGGTGGTCAATGTAACTGCAACTACCACATAGGATATGCATTGTGTTAAAACAGAGAATTCCCAGGCCCCAGGAGGCAGGTTGGAAGTCATGTAAAACCCTGTACGAAGGTGGACTGCATATGCCATTCTGATGGCCTTAGTAATTTGAGTCATTTAAAAAATGAAGTTGCTTTTTTATAAGAAACTTATATACTTCTTCATGAAAAAGATATTATATCTGGAAGATAGGCTGGTCAGGTATACTTTAGTTAGAAATATGCTGTGGACATAACTTTGATTAACACATCTTCAAAATTCATATGGAGCAAGCTTTTTTCCTAGATCATCCAAAGTCAGCTAGGTATTGCCACCTGTCAAACCTCTTGTGGCTGGTAAACCCCAAAAACTGAGAGCCATGTGGACTTCAGAAAGGCATATTTAAGGCTAATCAGTGGTCAAAACATAATCTTGAAAACTACAAATAAATTCCCAGGCAGACTTATGGCAAGCCAATGAAAGAAGGGTGTCTTGTAATATTTCTTCCCACAGCTCCCATAACTAGGCTGAGCTGTCTTTTCTCACACCCACTGGATTGTTCCTCTGCCTGCTTCCCACAGCCTTTCATACCGCCTAAGCTGGTGAATAAAACAATTAGCAAATACTGTTTGCTAATTGCAACCCTCTCATAAGCCTGATTCCATATTCCAAAGGGCATTTGGGAAAAGTCCTAATGTTAGTTTTGTATGCCTGCCCATTTGGTAATTATTGATTTGACACTGAAACTTGTCACTGGCCAATGTGACAAGCCTCAACTTGAAGCACTGGGAGCAGTACCTTGGGTAGGCATAATGGCAGCTATGCATGGTTCCTTGGGAAGATGTAGCTCTCTGCATTTCTGAATCCAAGCTTTTAAAGAGAACACCCTTCAACAATTTGACCACTTGTTTCATGGCTGTATGTCTTTTTTATGCTTGGCAAGTGTAGCTCTTTAGGAAAATAACCCAGAGGAAGGCCCAGTGAGAACTCACATAAACTAAACTCCCAGGGCTGTGGCTTGCTGCAATATTTTGCCAGTGATTTAAAGACTGTCTGTCTGAGAGGTCTTCTTCCCCTCATAACCTTATGCAGATTGGTGCAGGTTTTCTGATAAATTATCAGGCTTTGGCAAGATGGGTGGTTTTCACAGAGAGTGAGAATCTTAATCTATCAAGTTGGAAGAGAATGCCATGGTAGAGCAGACAAGCAGGCTGGCAAAGGAATTGAAAGTATCACATACAACGATTTATTGGTCTGTGATGGTCACAGTGATTTATTCAACACAACACTGATACAATGAGCACAGAGAAAAAAGAGAGGTGGTGTTCACAGAAGGAAGCTAACCGAGAGAGAAATATATTCTATTATATTTTCTATCCTCAAATAAAGAAGGAAAGGCTGGGATATCTATGTAATAAAAAGCCATGATTCCACATGGAAATGTGGATTCTTGGTCTACAGGATGGGATGTTTAGTGGGAAAGTTTGCATTCTGCTGGCTGGCAAAGGAACTACCTTCACAACAGCATGGATGTGTGAATAAGAACAAGGAGAAACAGCTGCCTCAATTATTTGCAAGAAAATTAGAAGGTGAGAGTACCAAAAGACCAGAATGACGACACAACACCTTGAAAACACTAATATGAGAATTCCAGGATTGGTCCTCCCACACCACACTGGTATGGAGTAAAGTTGGGTTCCAGGCCTCATTATAGTCTTATTTCTCCCCATATTAATTCATTTGAGAGTTGAGAGATTGATAGAGCCTGAGCTAAGAGCTTATGGCTAATAAATAACAAAGATGAGAGTTCTATGAGTGGGGTTTGTCCCAGATAATCAGGTAGAGCATGTGAATAAAGTGGTAGATGCCTATGGATGGACATCATACACAGCCCTAACCACACTGGCACCATTGGTGGTCACCATGGGACACTGGTGAGCATGTCCTGGCTTGCAAGCCACCACATCAACATGTGATTCATAGCCTGCCTTAATTCACACATGGTGTAGATCCATCCCTCACTTCAGCATACAGAAGTGCCTACTGATACCTGTTTCCTGGGGCCCAGCATTCTCCTACCATTGTTCTGAGCGGGGGAGATTCACACATGGCTTCCATCTTTGCTGTTCCAAAACCTGAAAGTCTTGCATTGCCTTGTGGTTTACAGTTCTCCTCAAATGCTCTCTGCATGCAATATGCACAAGGTGTCCTGTTCAGACTATGTAGCCAGGCAAGGTCATATAAAACACACTTTATTAAATATTTACAATAATGAAGTCCTTGAAATGTGGAGACTTGAATCAACAAGCCCAACTGGGCACAGCAGGCAGTGAAACAGGACTTCACACTGGACAGGCAGGCTGGATGCAAGTAGAACACAGTGTGCTGGAGGCAGCAGATCTCAAACTGGAACAACACTGGTCTTGAAACAGGATTGTGAACTGGGCACGAGGCTGATCTTGGCTAGGAACTATGGACTAGAGTCAGACTCAATGCAGAACGGTGAGTAAGACTGGGCTTGACTGAGGGTTCTGAACTAGATTGTGGCTTGGGGTAGGACTGGAGCTCGAAGCAAGGCTGGGAACTCGGAGCAAGGCTGGACTTGGCTGGAAGTCCCAGACTAGGCTGGAACTCAGATCCTGGACAAGATAGTTGTGAAATTCCAAAACACAACGGAGCGTAAGAGGCGCGGTCGCACAAGACTGGAGGCAAACGGCTGTGCTGAGGCTTCAAGGTGCAGTGACGTTGTGGAGAGATTCACAGAGTTTCAAGGCTGGATGCAAGGCAAAGGCTGCTAGGCTTGGCTGACACAGATTCCTCTGTTGCAGCAGAAGCGGGCTCCAACCCCTCCTCAGAGTGAAGCAAAGGCGCTGGTTGCTCTGCGGTAACAGATGCTGTCTCCGACGCAGGTAAGGACTCTTCTTCTGAAGCTGCAGGCTGGGAGAATCGGTTGTCTCCGGCAGCCCGCTCTCCACGCAGCTGCCTTTTATACCATTCTTCGGTGTGCTTGGAGTCTCCTGTAGCCAAACGGGCTGCTTTCTCTTGCGTGTGCTTTTCCGCTCGTTGTTGGCATGTGCTGATTGGCATATTTGAATCCTCCTCCAAATCTTGCCCTGCATGGTGGTCTCCTTTTCCTACCTAAGAAAGAGATACTTGGAGCTTGTGTTTGGAGACTTCTTGCACTTACCTATTTACTGCTTGTCTGTAAAAGCTCCAGGGCTAGGGGATACTCTCTCCTTACATGCAGTATTATGGTTTTGCTCAAACATTTCACGCTGTTGTCCCAGTTAATCCTGCACTCAAGGTTTATACAGATTATAAAGCAGGGCTAATCTATCTCTTGGAAATGATCTAATGGGGTACCTACATGATTCTCACATTTATTTATTTATTTATTAAATTGTATACAATATATAAATATATAATTAGCCTTAATATATAAATATAAATATAAGAATAAGAATAACATCCAAGTGGCAGGAGGATCTAATACAATCCATACATGGGAGGAGCGCTCTAAGGTACCAGCCATCCCCATGCAGAGCTACTCCCCGCTCGGCCCCAAGCAAGGCAGCAGAGCCCAGTCTTCAGGTTCCTCTGGAAGGCCAGGAGTGATGGGGCCAACCTCACCTCTGGGGGCAGTGTGCTCCACAGGGCGGGAGCTACTGCAGAGAAAGCCCGCTTCCTGGACCCTGCCAAGCAAAATTCTCTTATAGACGGGGTCCACAGCATGCCCTCTCTGCATGATCGGGTGGGAAGGGCTGATGTAATGGGGAAGAGACGGTCCCTCAGGTAACCCGTGGGTAGACTCCTTCCATGCCCTTGATGTCACAACAAGCTTCTGAGTGAATGGAAGAAATGGCACTGCTGGCCACTGATTAAAAAAAGGGACAATTGCTCACAGAGGTGAATAGGCATCCCTGTTTGCTGCTAAGATTTCTCTCCATCTTTGCAATGTTCTTCTACCCACTAGAAAGCACCTCTGCCTCCCTATGTGCCAGTGGACTACTGGCCATGCTGTTGCCTTTGAATCCCTGCTCTGATGCAGGTGGCCCAGGAAATGTGGTTCTATCTGCACCACACTGATATCTGCTGCAAGAAGAAAAACTAGAGAGAGGCAAACCAACGTAATGGTATGCAAATCCTACCACCATTTTTTCTTCTCCGCCCTGAACCTGTACCACAACTCATTTTATCAATATTTATTCTAATTAATGTAATAAGGAAGTTTATTAAGTACATGTAGCAAATTTAAAACAAATCCCTTGTGGCATCTGCTTTAGCACTATAGTGACTAGATGGCCCCATGATAGGAAAAAACAGCCTGTATTCTTGGCATGATCATGTGACCTCAAACATACTCTCAGACTAACCCAAGCAAAACATACAGACAGACAACAGAATATTTTTCTTTTCTGTGATGGGAGTGGGGAAAAATAAAGGGGAAGGGAAGAACTGAGAGTAGATAATGAAACAACACAAGAGAAACAGAAACAGAAAAACAAAAAAGATAAAATAAGATGATACGATAAAAAAAGAATCTGATAGGGTTTATTGATGTAGCAAATTTCATTGGCCAATGTCATACAATTTAGTCACATTGTCACTGTTTTCCATATATGAAAATGAAGTTGCATCATTAGATACCATCAGTAGACAACCCCAAAAGCTGCAAACAAACCTACCAGACAAACTCAGAATATTGATAGAATCAATATTGACTTTGAAAGGCTATGAAGGGCGTCACAGCTATCTGATTTGATTTGCTCTTTGGAAGTGGGACTCCATTTCAGTTTGTGAATCTAGTTTAACTGAAGTTTTGTCCAATTGAACCACCCCTTCTGAGCTCTGTACAAATATTCATGAAGAATAAAGTTGCCGTCTTCTTTTGGGAAGTTGTCTCCAAGCCATTGCTCCTCCAATTGTTTCATGTGACTGCAATCTAACAGATCCTACCCTATAAAGAAACAATTCCAATTTATCTATCCTAAATGTCTAGCAGGGAATTTGTTTTATGCAAATAATTAATTGGGATTTCATTCAGTTTTCTGCTAAATTAGTGTAAATCTGTCCTTCAAATGACAACAGCACCTGCTCCTTTTTCCTGGCATATATTATGGCCCCTGTTGAGTAGCATAAAGGCTTGCAGTTTAAGTTTCCTTTCATTGTCTTCCAGTTTTAATTCACCAAGACTGAACAATACATCTTCCAGATGCATTGAAAGCCTTCCTTTTTGACTGGGGCTCCAGAAATTTTAATTTCAGTATTATTCATTGGGGTTTCTAAATTATATTTCTTAATCTGTTTTGTTGACAATAATAAGCCTTGGAATAAAATTGGGTTTTAAAAACTGAAATCTATTGTAATAGCATATTTCAGAATTTTAGTATTAGATTATCGAATCATATAGTGCATTGTTGTCATTCAATATGAAATTATTAACTTATATTGCCTATGGCTACTTTTGGTTTTATACACATAAATGTAGAGACAGAGATATATAAATATATATGTCTGCTTTCCCCTCATTCTTAGTAACTACTTTTCAAAGCAAAGCCATGGGATCAGCCTAGCTGGCACCTGGCACTGGGACATAATAAACGTCCTCTAACTTAACCAAATCATTTACAATTGTCATTCTGTCAGAATCGGAGCATAGAAATCCAGACTTATGCATATGGTGTCCTGACAGTTAAGTAATGACCCTAGTGGGGCACTCTAAAAAGTAACCTAAAAGTGACCATTTTAAAATTCACTGAATAATAGAATATAAGAGTTGGGAAAAAAATAGAGATCATCTAGTTTAATCCCGTCTAATTTTCTGCCTACTTTCAGATTTTGAGCTGTTTATTGGAAATCAGTGACAATGATGCTGATACTGCAGACATATCTGTAAGTTCTTCTCAATCAACCAGTTTCCAACTAGCTCTTTCACAGGATGGAACAGTATGATTCATGAGGAAATATGCAGATTTGAAGAGTCTTATCTATCCATCCATTGCCACTTATCTCCACTTCCTCATTCATCTCACTAATCTTTGATGATGCTACTGGACTCTGATACCCCTTCCTCAGCCCAGCCATAAATGTGGCTCTGAAAGATATACTCTGTGTGTGTGTGTGTAATAAGTATGTACACATACATACACACAGAGTATATAGTGTATACACACACACACAAACATACATATACACATATACACATACATACATACAGCATAGGATTGCCATTTACTGTATGTTATGGGTTATATATTTCAGCAAGTCTTTCATTTCAGTTCCACAGGATAATTTGCAATATTCATTTTTAAGCAACCAATCACAGTGATTAAGGCATGATTTCAGCAGTAAAACTGTATTTGACCTCAGTGATGCATTTTCAGTGTAGTTACGCTGAAGCATACAAATGGTATCTAATGAAATGCAGAACCAAGTCAATTTGACTCAAAACAGATTGATCATGCATGTTAAAATATTCTGTGTAACTTTTTAATGCCTCATTCTTTTTCTCATCAAAGGTCATATAAGATCTTGACATAATACTCCTTAACAGATTTTTGTTATTAAATACAAAGAACAAACTCCCAAGTGAAATATCCCCATCCTCTTCATCATGTATTTCAGGTAAGGGCATGCAAAATTTTAAATTTATATTTATTTTGTCATTTCAAAGGATAGTGGTTCAGAATTTATCATACTGAAAAGCTGAAGCAAG
This sequence comes from Candoia aspera, assembly GCF_035149785.1. Classification (NCBI taxonomy): domain Eukaryota; kingdom Metazoa; phylum Chordata; class Lepidosauria; order Squamata; family Candoiidae; genus Candoia; species Candoia aspera. The sequence goes on along the minus strand of NC_086158.1, from coordinate 57,872,579 downwards.
AACCCATTTTCACTTAAGCTCCTGTTTTACTCTGCCCTCATCAGGATAGTTAAATGGGCCCAAAGAGATTTGGATACATTTGACAGAAGAACGCTTTGGCTGGAGACAGAGAATGAGAAATCACCAGCTCAACCATTTTTGTTTCTATTATTGGACATGAAATCTGAACCCCTGTCTTCAGCGACTTATTCTAGCAAAGCCTGTTCTTATATTTTAGTACCCAACCTTGTCTGTGTTGCCTTGCCTCACTGTATGTTTCCCAGCACATTCCACATCATATAAAGTCCTTGTAATGATTGCCTATCCTAACAGACTCAGACTCAGAAGCAGGAGCTTAAGAATATCTGGTTTATTAAAGAATAGTATGCAAATACAGAGAAAGCTGAGAATGAGCAAAAGCGCGCCAAATACAAACTAAAAACCCTCGGTACAAACGTAATCCCTCCCCTCGCCCAACTGTTTCAAATTTCCCAAGCCCAGGTGCTGGTAACGAGTTCTGCTGATGTCCTGGGAAGAAAACCTTGAACACAGTATATAACCCAAACACATTCCATTCCCCTGAACACAGATAACAAACCCAGCAGAAGGAGTTTGCAGCCCCCTCTTAGACAGAACATGCATCAGCAACTTAGCAAAACATTCAATGCACATTGAAACGGTGAACATGACATACCGCCCCCCCAAAACAAAGTTAAAACCTCAAGGAGCAGGCTTCAAAGAGTAAGCTAAATGAAAGCGCCTAACTAAAACAGGAGCATTAACGTTGCGAGCCGCCACCCATTCAGGGTGTGTGAAATGCTTCCAGCGGATAAGGTACTGAAGTGTGCCACATAGCCTGCGAGAATCAAGGACTTCCTTCACTTCGAAATGCTGTTGCCCATCAATCATGATCGGAGCAGGCGGGGGAGGCTGGGCATGCCACTGGGAAGAGTGGCTGACTGGCTTGAGCAAACTGCAATGAAAAACAGGATGCAAACGTTTCAGATTATGAGGCAAATCCAACTTAAAAGTGACCGGATTCACAATGCCAACAATGGGGAAAGGTCCAACAAATTTAGGCGCCAATTTCCGTGACAGTTGCGTGGACTTTATGAACTTGGTGGACAGGTAGACCTGATCGCCAACCTTAAAGTCCAGCTGAACATCTCTGTGCTTGTCAGCTTGCAATTTGTAAGCAGACTGGGCATCAGCCAAAGCCTGCTGAATCACCGGCCATGAATCAGCCAGCTGAGCCGCCCAATCAGAAGAACAGGGCTGCGTAGAAGGTTGTGGCAACTCAGGGATGAGCACAAAGTCCTGTCCTGAAACTACACAAAAAGGGGTGTGCCCAGTGCTCTGATGGACAGCATTGTTGTAAGCCACTTCAGCAAAAGGGAGCAAATCAACCCAGTTGTCCTGCTGGTAATTTATAAATGCCCTTAAAAATTGCTCAAGGGTCGAATTTAAAACCTTTGTAGATCCATCAGTCTCAGGATGCGACGCAGTGGACAATGCCTGCTTGGTGCCCACCAATTTCAAAAATGATTTCCAAAATTGAGAAGTAAACTGTGTCCCACGGTCAGTGACCAAGTGGGAGGGGCTCCCATGGAGCCTATAGATGTGAATTAGAAAAAGGCGTGCCAACTGGGGGACAGAAGGGATAGAGGCACATGGAATGAAATGGGCTTGCTTGGAAAAATAATCCTTTACTACCCAAATTACTGTCTTCTTCTGGCTGGGAGGAAGGTCAACAATAAAATCCATAGAAATCTCCTCCCATGGGTGGGATGGACTCGCCACTGGCTGCAGGAGCCCTTGCTTTTTCCCCCCTTCATGTTTGGACATGGCACACACAGTGCAGGAAGCCACATAGTCTTTCACATCATGCCTCAGAGTGGGCCACCAAAATTGGCGCCTAACCAGGTGCAACGTCTTTACAAACCCAAAATGCCCAGCCACCTTATCATCATGAGAACGGGTCAGAATTTCAGCCCGTAACTGTTCAGGCATGTAGAGGCGATTTTGTTTCCAAGCTAACCCACTGTCAAATGAAACGTTGTCTCTGTTTGCCTGCAACCAAGTATCAGATTTCAGTGCCTGGAGAAACTGTTGCAATTGAGAGGCAATCTGTGTCTTCCTCCTTGCCGGTACAACTGGGGTCTGAGGCAGCTGTGCCCGGGTTTGGCTGCATGTCACAGCCTGGAGACCCAGCTGTGGCTCCATCCACACAGTACCCACAATCTCAGTTGCGTGAACAGAATCTTGGGGTAACCTAGAAAGAGCATCAGCAAGGAAGTTCTTCTTACCCGGGATAAATTTCAGCTGGAAATCGAATCGACTGAAAAATTGAGCCCAGCGAATCTGTTTAGGACTGAGTCTCCGGGAGGTGCAGAGCGCTTCTAAATTGTTATGGTCAGTCAAAACCTCAAAAGGGCATTTAGCCCCCTCTAAGAGGTGGCGCCAAGCCTCCAAGGCTGCCTTTACTGAAAAAGCCTCCTTCTCTCAAACATGCCACCTCCTTTTGGTCTCAGAAAATTTCCTTGATAAATAAGCACAAGGCTTCAAGTGATTGTCAGAATCTTTTTGCAGCAAAAGCACCCCAATTGAAAAATCAGAAGCATCCACTTGAACCACAAAGGGTAGCGTGGGATCTGGGTGCTGCAAAATGGGTTCAGCAGTGAAAAGGCTTTTAAGTTTTTCGAAAGCTGCCTGGCATTCCGGTGTCCAATTGAGTACTGCCCCCAGGTTTTTCACCTTGCGTGTGTCCCCCAACTCCTTTGTTCGTAGCAAATTGGTCAGGGGCAAGGCAATTTCAGCGAACCCCTGGATGAAGTGGCGGTAATAGTTGCTAAATCCGAGGAAATGTTGTAATTGCCTTCTAGTGCGTGGGCGTTCCCACCCCAATATCACTTGAATTTTTTCAGGGTCCATCTCAATTCCCTTGTCAGAAATCCTATACCCCAAATAGTCAAGTCGAGTTTTGTTAAACTCACATTTAGACAGTTTGGCATACAGTTTTGCACTCCTAAGCTGTTTAAGCACCTGCCTAAGCTGTTTAAGCACATGCTCTTCTTCAGTCTCCGTGTAAATCAAAACATCATCCAGATACACCAATACCCCTTTAAACAAATGTTCATGTAACACTTCATTAATTAATTGCATAAACACCCTGGGTGCTCCCGCCAACCCAAAAGGCAGGACTTTGTACTGAAAGGAACCCAATGGACAATTAAAAGCAGTCTTCCACTCATCCCCCTCCCAAATGCGGATGCAGAAATAGGCTTCCCGCAAATCCAACTTGGAGAAAATTTTGCCCTTTGACAAATGGGCTAACTTGTCTTTGATTAACGGCAGAGGGTACTTGTTTGATATTGAGACCGCATTTAACCCGCAATAATCTGTACAGAGTCTTAACGTGCCATCCTTTTTGTCCTGGAACAGGACAGGGGCTCCAACTGGAGAGTTCACTGGTTCTATAAATCCCCTGGCCAAGTTTTTATCCACAAAGTCCCTGAGCACCTCAAGCTCTTTCTGAGTCATTGCATAAATCTTCGGCTTGGGCAGTTGAGCGTTGGGGACCAGCACTATCGCATAGTCAGTTTTTCGATGAGGAGGGAGCTGGTCTGCTTCCATCTCCCCAAACACATCAGCAAACTCCTGGTATCTATCCGGCAACCCCTCCAGAGGGGTCCCCGCGAAACTTGGGGTGGCCACCACAGCCCTCCCCACCGCAGTACCAGGAACTTGGTCTGCGGTAGGGGCTTGGTAAAACCCATCTGAAAAAGTCAGAGTCCTGTGCTCCCAGTTTATGTAGGGGTTTCTTTGGACCAACCATGGAATCCCTAGGATGACTAAGGGATGACCTACAGGGGCCACTACAAACTGCATCCCCTCATGGTGGCTACTTATTTGCAACGCCACCGTGCCTGTGAAATAGGTCACTGGTCCCCCCCCCCCCTTGCTTCTGAACCATCCAATTGTGTGAAAACCATGGGTTGCTGAAGGGGAAATCTGGGTAAGTCCAAAGCAGCAACCACGTCTGGATGCATTAAGCATCTTGAGCACCCTGAGTCAATCAGCGCCCAAACCTCAACAGTCTTCATGTGAGATCCCAACTTTACCTTCACGTTCAGCATGGGACAGTTAGCACTCACCAAAACATCTTCGCGCCCATCCTCCACCACCTGCCCACAGGCACTTTTCAGAGCAGGTGGCTGGCGTTTCCTGCTGGCTCTTTAGGATCACTTTCTTCCTCTACCCTGAAATAGGGTACCTTCTCAACCTCGGTCTCCCCCTTGGCTGCCGTCATTTTCCTGGTCACTGATGGCGATTTGCCCACCGGTTTTCCCGACCACTCCACTGCCTTGGATTTGGGGCAAGCAGCCACCCTGTGTCCCTCCTTCCCACACCGGAGGCACTGGCCTTTGGCATAACGCCACTCTCTCTCCTCCTCCCAGGTTCGATACCCAGGCTTCACAGCTGCTGTTGCGGTTCGAGGTCCCTTGATGATCGCCGCTTGCCTCGCCACCCTCTTTGCCTGAGAAAAGGTCTCTTGGGCATGCCCAGCCTTCCCGGCCAGCTGTATCCATTCATACAGGGTGTCTGGGTCGTCTCTGCCCAATGCCCACCTCAGGACCTTCATATTCAGACCCTCTTTGAACCGCTCTATTAATGTAGATTGGGACCAGTCCTCAATCTTTCCAGCCAAAGCCTTAAACTCCAGGGCATAGTCTGCTACTGACCGCTGCCCCTGGCTGAGCTCCTTTAAAGCTCTTTTTGCTCTTTCCTTGGCTAAGGGGTCTACAAAGTGTAACTTCAATGCCCACAGGAATTCTTCAAACTCCTCCAGCTCAGGGGCTTTGCCCTCGCATAACTGGATGTACCAGTCAGCTGCTCTCCCTTTCAACTTGTTGGCAATGGCACTCACTTTGGCTCTTTCTGAATGGAAATACGGCCCAAATTCATCCATATAACTCTTTGCATTGGTGAGGAAAAAAGACAACTTAGTTGGATCCCCGTCAAATTTGACACCAAAGTCTTTCGCTCCCACTCCAGGTGGCCCCCGTCCCACATCTGGTCGCCCACTCGCACCCCTGCTTGCTGGGGATCTCCGATCTCGAGGCAGGGATTTTGCGAGCCTAACTCTGGGAGGTCTCGCCTCTGCCCTGTGCTGTCTCCTGCCTCTCTCCAGCGGTGGCGCCGCAGGGGGGGGGGAGAAGGCAAGGAATACCTAGTGCTTGCTTCCTCTTCGCTCCTCACTCGGGCCCCCCATGCCATTGACCATTTCTTGAACATATACTCCATCGACGCCTCCATCACCCTTAGTCTTTCAGGGGTTTGAGAGTCCTCCTTCCCTTGTTCATCCACCTGCCTCCCCTGCATCCTTACAACTGTTGGGGATAACGGGTATCACTGCTTCCAGGACGTCCTGGACGTCCCTGGTAAAGGACCCTGCGCCTCATCCCAGGTGATTAGCTCGCCTGGTGACTCTCCAATGGTTTCGGGTGACCTTCCTTCTCCAGCCTCCTCTCCATCCGAGCTGGAACTTGAACCCTCCTGGTCCTCACGTAGTTCTGGGGTAGAGTTCCTCTCAGTTCTTTTAACCGTGGAATCCGGCACCCCCTCACTCGTTTCGCCACTACCACTGGTCTTGGATTTAGGTTCTGTCATCGCTAGCTCCACTACCTCACAGATCAAATCTGGAAAGAGGCTAACAGTAAAAATTTGGGATTCTCAGCTTTATGTAATGATTGCCTATCCTAACAGACTCAGACTCAGAAGCAGGAGCTTAAGAATATCTGGTTTATTAAAGAATAGTATGCAAATACAGAGAAAGCTGAGAATGAGCAAAAGCGCACCAAATACAAACTAAAAACCCTCGGTACAAACGTAATCCCTCCCCTTGCCCAACCATTTCAAATTCCCCAAGCCCAGGTGCTGGTAACGAGTTCTGCTGATGTCCTGGGAAGAAAACCTTGAACACAGTATATAACCCGAACACATTCCATTCCCCTGAACACAGATAACAAACCCAGCAGAAGGAGTTTACAGCCCCCTCTTAGACAGAACACGCATCAGCAACTTAGCTTGACATGCGAAACGTTACGATGTACAATGCACATTGAAATGGTGAACATGACAGTCCTCTTGTTCTTCCTTTTCCCCCCTTGAATCTCTAAGGACTAAGCCATGTGAGATGAGGTGAGGCCACTGATTACATTTCTTTATGATAAATATTATTTCATTTTATTTCCCATCCTAACTTTTTTTCCCCAAAGGATCTCAGAATAACACACTGTCATGTTCACCGTTGCAATGTTTGTTACATCGTAACGGTTCACATGCCAGTGTGTTGACGCGCGTTCCTGGCTGGGAGGGTGCTGCTGATAAACCTTGCATGGGGAGATGTATCAGGCTGTGCCATGGAGGAATGTGTTTGGGTTATCTCTTTAATGTCAAGGTCTTTTTTGCCCGTTGATCAGCAGAGCTCGTTAGGAGCACCTGGGAATGTGGGATTGTTATGAATGCAGGGGTGGGTGGGACGCTGTTTGAAACGGAGCTATTTAGTTTGACTTTAGCAGCGTTTTTCTCATTCTCAGCTTTCTTTCTGTTTGCACTCTATTCTAAATAAAATCAGAACCTAAGCTTTGATTTGGAGTCTGAGTGTTTTATTTAGGTTCAGACATTCATCACACACACACAGTTCTTTTCATTTCTAATAATAATGTGAGTTAAGTTAAATCAATAGTGAGCATGGCTAGTGGCCTCAGACCATCCAGTGAGACTAATGTCTGTTCAGATGCTTCAACTCAGAACCCTCTGGTCATTGTCTAATTCTCTAGCCACTAAACCATAGTAACTCACCAAATGAGAGGTTGGGAATTTCACTACTTAAATGAGTACAGGAGTGAATGGGAAGAGAGGTGTTGAACTCTTTTGCACTCCCATTTTTTATTTTTCTATAGATAACTAAAGATACTTTTCTCTGTTTTTATTTCACATACCTAGGGCTAACAGGACACCCTGGAGAAGATGCTGATGCTAGGGAGAGTGGAGGGCAAAAGGAAGAGGGGCCGACCAAGGGCAAGGTGGATGGATGATATTCTAGAGGTGACGGACTCATCCCTGGGGAGCTGGGGGTGTTGACGACCGACAGGAAGCTCTGGCGTGGGCTGGTCCATGAAGTCACAAAGAGTTGGAAGCGACTAAACGAATAAACAACAACAGGGCTATCATATCTAACTGTAAAACTCAAGATGTCCACTAGATGGCAGCAAAGAGTCCATTCTTAACCCTATCCATTGGTCATCAGGAGGTTGCAGCCCATACAGTATATGATAATACTAACAGCAGAGATTAGTCAGGAATGAAGTGAACAGAGCAATAGGCTGAAGAGCATTAACATGTGGGAGGAGAAAGGTTTAGTGTCTCTTTCTACTCTACTTTGCTATTACACTCCCCACACCTCATATGTGAATAAAATGATATGAAATAAAATACATTTGCACCATCACTGTTTACTATTTTATTTACTCTGCATTTCTCTTTCTCTCTCCATTAATGTTTTATTTACAGGATAAAATTATAAAAAAATAAAAACATGGTATCATTTCCAGCATTAAAACAAATGTATGAAGATAAGGTGGATGATAATGGGTATCCATCCTGTGGCTGAAATTCAATGTTTCATGCAGTTGTGATAATTAAGATTCGAAGCAACTTCTGGAATCTGTTGTTTTAAGCAGAGGATGGGGCAACTTAACTTCTTTAACTGCTTTTCAAATAGTTTCCCCAATTTCTCTTCTCCCACACTTCTCACAGTTCATTTGCTTCAAATTTTCTTAAGGTTGCTTTACATTTAAGTTACCCCCCATTTTGGAAAAAAAACATTCTGCTAAACCAGGGGTTGTCCTTCTTTGGTGGCTAGAAGCTGAACTAAAAAAAAATGGGGTGATTTCTTATGGCTGCAGGAATTGTGGTTGAGCACATCATAGTGTCACTGAAGTGAAAACAGTATTTTCAGCCCATTAGAAGTGGTGATTTAGGGTGTTTGTCGATGTAGTTGCCGGGAATCAAAACTTACTTGAAAGCACAAATCAATCAATGTATAAAAAGTGACTGGTGCTTCTTTACTTTCAGCCTTTTAAAATCAGGTCCTTTTGTGGTGTACTTTACCATCAGCTAGCCTGATGGGAGTTACTATGTGAAATATCTAGAGAGCATCATGTTGTGGAAGCTTGATTAAAGTTGTATGAAGAAACATGTTTTGTTGGTTGATTTATCTTCGGTACTTTCACCCCACAGAAAACATTGATTTTTTTTATCCATTTATTTTGATAACTCTGCAATAGTAGCTTGAGAATCCCTTGTAGAAAGTTGCATATATTCAAACTGTTCGGATTTTTAAATGATCAGCTGGCTTTGCAGGATTATAAATTCAAGTCTTGTTTCCTTTCCAGTTTAATTTGTCTCTTTTAAAATATTCTGGAATGGAGCCTCATTTGTATAAAAGTTAGAAGAAAACAGGTGAATTAGAAATGTGTTTGCATTCCTTCAGTAAACCAAGATAATTGCATATTTGCCATGAATTAAATGCATGTATATATGTAGTCTTTTGACATAAGAAGCAATACTGTTATCAGCAAACAGCAAATTCTAAAGTGACATTTTGGTGAAACAAATGACAGTAAATAATCCTTTCTGGATAAAAGAAAATAATACAGTAGAGATGATAAAAACAGTATATAATATGGTATATAATAAATACTAAAAGTAGAACCAGCTACAAGGAGGGAATGGTGAAAAAATCTAAGATACAAAAGCAGGTTTTTTTTCTTTGGAAAAGCTGGAAAAATAACAAGGTCTTCCCTAGATAGCAAAAAGTCCATAATGTAGATGTCAGGTGAGCGCTTGTGAAAAACACCTGTAGAAGGGACTCAGATGATGACTTCTCAGCCCAGGTAGGTGGATGCTCCTGCAGTACACTCCCCAGTGCCACATGCTGAAGTCTTTAAAAATTAAACCAAGCATTATAAAAACAGTAAAAACACATTGGCCCTCCAGTGCATCTCTCAGCCAAACCCCTATTAATGCTGATCTGAAACACATGAGGCTGGCCTTCACAAACTGGCTCAGAGCCATCTCACAAAGCTAATGATTAGTGTAGACCAGAGTTTCTCAACCCTGGGAACTTCAACATAAATACTTGGACTTCAACTCCCAGAATTCCCCAGCCAGCCATGCTGGCAGGGGAATTCTGGGAGCTGAAGTCCACACATCTTAAAGTTCCCAAGATTGAGAAATACTGGTCTAGACTGATAATGTTTTAGAAGCAGCTTTAACTAAACAGTCCTTGTGTGGTTCAGGCAATGCTTTGTATTATATTCAAGGTGTTTCAAAAAAAAAATTAAAGGAACATAAAGATTTCAGCAAAGACTGACCTGAAATTGTGGCTGCCACTGTGACAGACTGATTTAATAAACCCCTCTTTAGCTGGGACAGGTAAAGCCATCTTTATTCAGAAAATCTCATCCTATTCTCATATACACTTACATCAGTGTTATGGCAGGGACAACTGTACAATAACAGGGGAATAACTTGAAGAACCCAAAGTTGTTCAATTTATATTCTTAAAAACTAGGTGATTTAGTCAAGGGAAGTGAGTTTTTTCTAATGTAAAGAAGCTGACACTGTTCAAAGATAAGTAATTCTTATTCTGATCACTTTGAAAACTACAGCTCAGATCCTTTAGGGTTTTTAAAATAGTTGATAGAATTAATGGAATTAATGTAAATGATCAGGAATAATGTCTCAAAGAATTTGCAAAGTATTCTTTCACCAGGAAGAAAACAGTATATCCCACTATACAGCTTTTGTTACAAAATCTGACTTTTCAAGGCAATCAAAACTGAGCAAAAATAGATAAGGCAGGTAACTATAATTTGCATTTTTAAAAGAAGTAGTAAATAATTTTTTTTTGCCTCAACAGGCATTGCCTGTTATAAAATGAATAGTAAAACTTTACTATGAAACTTTAAGTGGCTTGTAAGATGAAAAAGCCTAACAGCAATGTTAAGCTTCTGACATATTCTATGGAATACAGAGCCTATAGAGAAAGTAAACAAACAAACAAGCAAACAACCGAATAAAATTTAGTCATTTTCTGTCAGCAGTGAGCCAAGTATTTATTTAATTTCACCACCAGTACTTATAATCCCCAAAAGTTCCAGTTGAAAACTTTTCAAATCTATTGATATTGTGCAGTGTAATATAGAACAATTATGAAGAACTGCTAATATATTGACAGCACAATCTTATGTCTGTCTGTTCAAAAAGTCTTAACAGGTCTTTCTGTTTCAAAGGTCCTACATATAGAGAAGGTTGATTGCTTTAGTGTATGAATTTGGCTCTGATAGCTAATGTGCAAGATATCATCATCATCATCAAATCTTTACTACAGTCAAAGACCAGCATAATTGTGCAAGATAAAATTGTTGTGTGGTGTTTGCTTTAAATTGCTCTATGTGTTCTCTGCATGCATGTCTTGACAGGCTGATAGGCTTCACTGATGTGCATGGAAGCAATGCATGGAAGCAGTTTCTGAGATGGAGATTATGCTATGTACATTGTTCCTTGCACTGCTTTAATTTACAGACTGATCCAAGATAATCCGCATTATGAAGTACTGTACGGTGTGTTTTGTTACTGATCACAAGAGGGAGCCCTTGGAGCCTGGCAGAAACCCAAACTGGTATAATCAGGCAGATAGCATCAAGCTGGAGTTGCAGCTTGGACAGCTCCTTGCAGAACCTTGGACAGCTCCTTGGACAGATCACCTTTTCCAGAAGGGACTGCTGTTCATCTGACCTCTTTAATTGGGTCTGATCACCCTTCCCCTACATCACTCCCCATTCCTGAATAATTAAGAATATAAAATGATAGATCCCTGCCCTTTAGCTTAAAATGGCGCTATCAGGTGTAATGATTCCCTTATCCACAAATACAAGAGACCTAGGGATAATGCTGCTGGATATGCTGGTTTTGCTTCTTCTGAACTGGGATGAGGTTTCTTACTGGTATGCTTAGAGTCTAGGTCAGAGCTAAGGTCTGGCACTGCTACAGATGGTTTCTCTTCTGCATCTGGGTCCTGGGTCCTGCAGAGACTGGGCTCACAGTACTGCACTAAATGGTAAATCAGTTATTTCTTTTTAACAAGAAGGCAGTTACAAACCACTTCCATACTTTTGCCTAGAAAACATGGATATATCCATGTTGTCTCCAGGATTCAAGCTCAACTTGAGGGAGAATTTGAGATACAATGAGAGAAGCCATATGAGAAGTATTGGCTTTTGCTTTGATACAATTTTGCAGAAATATGTAGGGTCTCTGAGCTATTTCCCTGCTCCCCCATGCCTCTTTAGATTTTGTACAAGTGGAACAGTTGAAAAAGAGGGCAAGGGAGGAGCATTGAAATGCCCCAAAGAATCAATGAGAGGGCCTGGCTCAGACAGTAACACATCCTAAGTTTTTTTAGAAGGGGAGACTCAGAGCAAGGAGGAAGAAGACACTTGGCCTTCCAGGATGAACTGGCCCACTGTTCCTGTTTTTCCCAGCACCCTTTCTCCACTAATCCTGCCCCTAAGAAATCAAAGTGACTTTGCAACAGATGGTGAGAACTTAGTATCAGGAGGCAGAAAGAAAGCCACTATATCTTAGAAGCTTTTTAGAGACATTTGCCCATGCAGTACTCACCTTTCTCCTCCCCCATCCCTCAAATTAGGATGCTGAGCTTTGTAATTATTAACCAAACTTCAGATGCTTGTTTTGTAATTCTTATGCCTCACGCACAAGGCTTATTTAAAGAACTTAGAAGGAATAGAGCTTGTGTGTTGTGGCATGGCGATGCCTGAGAGGGAATGGGATGCATGATTGGCTTATTAAGGTGGGGAGTTGGAACCAGGGTGTCACTGGTAGAGAGGAGGCCACATTTGGTAGAAATATGAGAAACAAATATAAATCCATATTTGGGAAAGACATCTCAGTTCTCAAGTTGATTATGATACAGGGTAGAACTAACTTAAAGACTCAAGCTGCTAAATATTGGAAACCCAAAAGGTGTTTCTGATTAGTGGGTTTACTGTCAGCCCAAGTATGGGACACACAAAGAATTGTGTGAATTGAAAGAAAGCAAGTATGTTTGTACCTCAAGCCCAAAGTTGGGCATACCTTTTCGATTACACTTACCCACCCTGTAACCAAAATGTGCCATAAGATTAGTGTGTTGCTTGTTAAATGTTTCTAACATTTTTTTAAAAAGGAAAGCACAGTAAAACAATAAATGCAATAAATAAATACACAGAACGGGAAAGATATAAAACATAAAATCCACTATTCCAGAACAAAGACATAGAATCAGAGTGCAAAACTACAAAAATGTCATTGCTTTAACCTGGGTGCCAGTCCCCACATACAATGCATTATCATCACCATCACTACTGTATGTTGATAATGTTGATGATGACCATCAATGTCATCAAGAATACCACCATCAGTTAGGAATGGAGAGAGTAAGAAACAAATGAACTGAAGAAACTGAAACCCATGTCAACCCCCACATATTTTCATATATAAGTCTGTTCACCACTGTAGATGGAAATATAAAAGAAACAGAGTGATTTCACACTTTAGTTTATCCCAGTGAAAATTCTTAAGGCCTATCTTCTGAAAACATAACTTTGTATCGGAGTCCATTGAATGGACATAGGATTCAGATTAAGCTCACTTTCTCACCTACTCACCACCCATTCCACCTACCCAGGTCACCTACTAAAGATGCTACTGTGGTCCTATTGCTTACACTGGGCAGCAAGTCCCATGGTATCTGCCTGGGTGATTGGATCTGACAGGGTTAGCATGCTCTGGATTCCATTGATTAAACAATGCCACCTATAGGGACTCCAGAAGTGCACCCTCCCTATAGCAGCACTTGTTTTCTGGAATGAGATTCCCCCTGAGATATGAGCAGCCTCTACCCTACTGATGTTTTGAAGAGCCCTGAAGACCTGGCTCTTTACCCAGGCCTTTGGCAAGAACAATAGACACCCCTTTCTTCCTTTTCCTTGTTCCATCTGGGTTTGTTTTCTCTGCCATCTTTGTTTTGTGTTGTTTTGTGTTTTCATATTGTTCCTTGTTTTTAAATGTTTTTAACGATTTGTAAACTGCCCAGAGTTGGGCATCATCATCATCATCATCATTTTGCCATTGCAACTATGTTGCTACAACATTATCACTCTACTCTGTCAACATATTGCCATTTTACACAAGAGGATTGGGTTGATATCCTATACTTCCTGAGCTGGATAGGATCAGTGACAATTTCTTAAACAGTTAGAAAAAAACCTTGCTGCTAAGCTTCCTAGAAATGTTTTATTTTCCTACTCACTAGTGACACATATCCAACTGTGCTCCTGCATTATACAAAACACCTACAGACATGCCTGTAACTTAGGCAACCTGACTTGAAAGAGATTGATTTCATCATATGATTGATATACAAAAGATGCCTCTTATCTCCAAGTTCCATGTTTACATTATAATATATTATTTTGGGTGATTTAAAGGAAGGGGGGAGAAAGAAAAGATGCCTTTCTTTCACTTCCTATTATGCATATTGTTGGCATTTCCAAATTATCTCATTTTAATGCTCTGTGACAAAAGAATAGTACAGAATCAGGAATCTCTGGAAGTTTCAGCTATTAAAATACTGGAACATGGAGTGAAAATTGTCCTGTTTCCTGTTTCCTTTGCTTTTGCTGTCAGATTCTAAATATATAATTGTAGCAGACTGGAGACCAGATGTTATTCCTTACTGCATGGCAGCAAGGGTGAAAGAAAAGACCTGGAGTTCTATGGCATAATGATGATAATAATGAATAGGAGGATCTCATCACCAGAGCAGCTGATGCCTAATTTAAGCATTGAGCCTGTGCTCAGTACAGAGATATTTTGTTTTTGTTTTTTTTAAAGAATGGAACCATTTCTCAGTTTTGCCTCTTGCCCCATAAATCTCTTTCTCAGTTTTGCCTCTTGCCCCATAAATCTCTCTCTCTTCAGCTTTTCTGCTGCAGTGGTTCCCAGAACGTTATTTGACCCAGGGCCTCTTTTAGAGTGCCAGTATTCACCTCTGGAAACTAAAACATGTGAAGTAGTAGTAAAGTATGTTGGAGCATTTGCAGACATGTTCAACTCTCCCCAACAGCCAAGGAACATAAATGACAGAGCTAAATTTTCTAACAATTTGGCTTCCTCTTAGTAGATAGCACAAGCTCCTTTTACACTGTTAGTCCCCTACTGCTGACCATTAAGATAAGAATATAAAACAAAAAAATATTTTTCTTTTGTTGAGTAAAAATAAAACATTAGATTCCCACAAATACATTTTATTGCTCTGTGAGTTGGTTTGCCCATTAAAAAAATTATTGGTTTGTCCCATCAAACTCCCCAGGCAGAATATAGGGCCATTTTCAGCTGATTGATCTCAGCATAAATGTGAGTAACCATCTGTTCACTAATGGATATCTTTTTTACTGAACAGTTACAAATACAGTATATGTGAAGTACTTTAATTGCAGATATTATGTGGTCTGACTCTAGGTGAGGGAGAAAAACTAGTGTCAGAATTCATGCTTACGTGTCATGAAATTACAGTATATTCTATGTCAAGCCAGCCAATTGAGTTTGCAGCATTGATCACAATGTGAACATAAACATTTATCAATATAGAATTCAACTGTGTGCAACAAATAAGCTGGAAGATGTATGGGCTTCAAGGCGAGCATCCTTTGCATGGTGAATGAAGAAGCTATGGGGAGGTGGGGCACAACAGAGATCATTTGAAAGCTTATGTTGTGGGGACCCAAATTTTAATCCATTTGAATTATTCAGTGTGATAATGGTTATTCAGGTTTTTCCCACTTCTGATTCCAATGTGGAAACTTCAGTGGTCCACAATAAAGGTTTCATCACATCCCTTGTGGATAAAATAGTTTGCATTTGAGGCATCCCAATGGCAAGATTACACCAGAGGCAAATGCAAAGGTATCCAGTAACTTTTGTTTGTCCCTTCAGTTAGATGTTGTCATCTTGGAGGATCAAGTAAGGTTACCTTCTCTGTCATGGCTCCTTTCTTCTGGAACAGCATTCCTCTAGAAATATCTATGGTTCCCATCCTTCAAATGTTCTGCATGGCTCTGTTCTCAGTACAATTCATGTGGGTTTGTCTGGATGGTCATGTTACTTTTTTTTTTAAAGTATGCATTCTTTTAAACTTTTTAAGCCTCCCAGACTCTTTTTGGAGTCAGATGGTCTTGAAATCCAACCAACCAACCAACAAACACACATTTCCCCTATTTCTGCAAGCTGTATTTTCCACAAATATATTGATCTTTCTTCCCTCTCAGTGGCCCTATTTTGCCGTCCAGTGATCATAGTTGAGTCTTCTATTAATATATAGCAAGATTGGGCACTCTTTCTCCTACTGAAGTTTCTATTAAGGTAATTTTCAGGGTGTATTTGTGTATTTGTGTACAGGCACAATGGCTAGAAGAGAATCAAGTAATGGGAAGTTTGAGCCAACATAAAAGTTGGGAGGGAGAGCCTCCCCAGATGAAAGGAAGCTGATTTCATTTTATTTAAGACAACTTAAAACAGAGGAAGCAGAAAAAAATAGAGGCAGAACCCACATAGTTTCCCCACCTCAAATGTGAGCAGTTGGTTGGGCTAGAATAAATATGGGTACAAATACTACAGGCAGTCCAGTGTAGTTGTTAAGGCACCAGGCTAGAAACCGGGAGACCGTGAGTTCTAGTCCTGCCTTGGGCACAAAGGCAGCTGGGTGACCTTGGGCCAGTCACTCTCTCTCAGCCCTAGGAAGGAGGTAGTGCAAACCACTTCTGAAAATCTTGCCAAGAAAACTTCAGGGACTTGCCCAGGCAGTTGCCAGGAGTCAAAAACTGACTTGAAGGCACAAATATTTACCTTTTCTCAGGTATTATTTTCTGTGACAATCCTCACTTTCTTCCTCTTTGTGATACTTTCTTATTTCTCTCTGAAGCAACAAGCTATGGGGATAGTAGGGATCCCTAGTCATTTTTGAAATTGGGCTGAAGACTCCACGGGGCCCAAGACCCACAAAGGCTCCACTGCCTTTAGCATGTGGGATGCTTGCTGACTGTTGCATTTATAACTAGCTGCTTCAGAGACTTTCCAGAGATAATACATTTCTTTAAAGACATTGTGAGATATACTATATCCCTATCTACTTTTAATTATTTTTAGCAACAAATTTGGACTATCTACTATATATTAATATACTTTAAGGAAAAGGAGAAAAAGATATTGACATGCCTTTGTGCAATTACGAGGCATCCACCCAGAGGGATAATGGCTCTTAGGGCATTCAGAGCAAAATCAGAAATTTGCTTTTATGGTTTGCTCTGCTGGATGCCCAAATATTTGTGGTGTAATTAATAAGTAGCAGTTTTTAGTTTTATTTGCTTTTGATTTGCTCAACGCGGCACTTCCTTGAAGCTTGCAAATCACAGCGACACACACATGGGTGTGTAACAGTAGCGAAAGCCTGGGCGATCGTCCCGTCCCCTCAATACCCCAATGTCCCTGTATTCCATAAGAGGCATTTTGCTGTTCTCACTGCACCTCCCTCGGGGCCTCCCGCAGTGGCTCAAATCCACTTGCAACATGGCTTGGGTGATCTTCAGAAAGGGCCTAAAGAACTGGTTCATTATGCTCGTACCGTATTCTCCTACGGGAACAGATACATTGTATGTAAATTCGGACTGTTATTTTATGCAGCTGTGGCTAAAACACCATCCCCAGGACAATATTTGGAACTAGGGAGGAAGGAATGTCGAACAAGACGATCCGGCAGGCTGATCCTGACGTCCACGTTATTCCTTGCAGGGCTCCTTGCCAAAACCTCCTTTGTCAATCGCATCTTCGATTCCCTCCCAGGCCACTGAGTGAAAGGGGGTGGGAGGCAGGCAAGCGGCTCGCTTCAAAGGGGAGGGGCGCTGCAGAAATTTGAGCATTCAGAGCCTTGCAGCAGGGGAGAGAGGCTTGCAAAGCGCAGGGGTCAAACGCTAACCTTTCCCTTTGGCTGCCTTGCACGGCCAGGCGTGGGTGGAGAAGAGACGGAAAGGGGGGGGGGCGCTTGTCTGCGCTACTCATCCGCAGATCTGGGAAGGAAGCGATTGCAGCAGAGCCGCCTCCTGCCAAATGGCTCAGGCTGCTGAGTGAGCAGAGCGCTCGTGAGTTTAACCGCTCCCCCCCCCCGGCTGATCTCGCCTCGCGTAATTGAAGTAGAGAGCGGAGGGCGCAGCAGACGCCTTCAGACATGGCGGGGACCGAAGGCATCACAGCAGGTAACGTGTTTGAGGGTCCTGCGGGCAGGGACGGGAGGACACTGCCTGGTTTGGAGGGGGCTTTGTCATCACGAATAATCGCGACGGTCCCCAGGTATTTCGAAGCAATGCAGCAGATTCCTTGGAGGGGGATGCTAAGCGGCGCCGGGCTTGCGGGGTGGAGTGGGGGCAGGACCTGCTTCCCGCGCTGCGATCGCCCTGGGCTGCCGGGTTGTATCTTGCAGGCTGTTTGAGCCTCGGAAGAAAAGCCCCGCATGCTGAGACTACAGCCGGTGTATATAATCGTTCAAGGTGACAATTGAATACAGGGGTTTAGAAAGGAAGCCCTGTGTAGAGAAACATGCTTGGAGTTAGTATTTATTCCTGCATATAATAAAGAGATGCATACACGGGCTCATAAGATACTAAATGATCCACTTGGCGTTGTTCGCAAAGCGCTCGTGTGCATTGACTTCTGTTTACGCACGGGCTGAGTGGACACAAAACATTTGGTCTGATCTCTAAATTAGTTTTCTGGGATGGCGCAATACACTTGAACAGTAATCCAACAAAACAGGCTGAATTCACACAGGACGCTACGCCTCAGAAAACTAGTTAATAATGATCAGAATTACCGTTTGCGAATGCGGTCGCTCGATGTGGGACCGATTTGCTGAAGTATATTGTGTGGGCACAACAGCGAAATGAGATGAGCACATGTGCTGAGCGGCCCTGTGCGTGTAATACAGTTTATAAATCCGGGTGTGCGCGCGTGCGTGGGGAGATACTGCTTTAGCGCTAATTTGGTACAAAGAGCGGCCGTGAGATTGGACCTTTCCTGAGCGTGAACTTTGCCATTGAGCGGAGAAATACTTCTGCAATAAGCATCTTGGGGCTATGGGAAAGGATCTGCCATTTATCAGCAGATCTGCTTTGATGTTCAGAGGTTTGAACGGCTGGTGGCTCGACGCACGGTTGGGCCTCCGCCGCTCTAGTTGCGGGGGCACAGAATTTGTAGAGGAGGTAATCTAAGGGATGCCCGGGCGTGGGAATGGGAATCCCCTCCCCCACCTTTCTTTTTTGAACGCCTGGTGCTCCGTCCCCTTCGCCCGTTGCTTGCAAGCCTTGCGCCAGGAGTCGGCGCCGAAGTTGGCTTCTCCTCCGGCAAAGGCTGACCGACCAGCCGCCACGTGATCTCCGAGGGCCGGGAGGGCGATTGCACCAGATCGGGAGGTGAAACTGCCGGCGATAGGATCCAGGTGGAAAAGCAATGCGGAGGAATCCGAGCTGCCCCTCCCCCGCGGTGGCGCGCCTCTCCGGCGAGGCTGAGCCGCGGGTGTTCCCCGGCTCTGCATCTGCTCTGCGGCTGGGCGGGGGGCCGGGCCTCGGGTCGCCGCGGCTGGCAATGCGACGCTTTCCCGGAATCGGCGACGGGAGGGGCCGGCCCAGAAGGCGTTTTCTCCAGAGGGGAGAAAGGGTGTTAAACTACGGGAAGGATAGCTGCGGTGGCCCTGAGTAGGACGTGGGGGAGCGGAGGCTGAAAAGTAATAATCCCCTTCTAAAATCGTAGTGGAGATACTTGTCACTTTTTAAAAAACAGTACCAATGGAAGGGAAAGGAAACTTCACTTGCTTAAATTCCGGAGGGGTGGAAAAGGGAGTGGAATCCTAACTATTGGCCAATTCTTTCTGTCCCTCTTCCCTGCTTTCATAGTTGTGACTCGTCAAAATCATGTGTCGCATAGGACACCGGCAGTATTTTCTGATCTCTGCAGTTTTTGAGGGGAGTCGCTGCAGCTTGGATTCATGGGGCCTTCAGCCTTTAGTTTGGTAGCCATTAATAGAGAGTATACCCCACTTGGTTTCAGGGCTGGTTTTGCAGGGCTGGTGCAAATGAGGGGATTTCTTTTCCCCTCTCCATTTGGCAATAGAGTGAAGAAAAAAGAAAAATCAGGAAATAAGACAAACTAGACATCAGCTCTTAGCAGATACTGGTGTATGCGGAGGAGGCGGCAGCTCTGCCCTCCTCCATCATTTTCTAGGGCAGCTCTGTAGAACTTGTTCTGAGAAATGCAAGTCAGTGCCCTCCTGGGTGTGGCTGGCTGTCCCCATGTTGCTTGTCACTGTTGGGTAGTAAAATATGCAACTTTTTCAGAACTCTCAAGGAGCAACACCTAATGGTGCAACTTCCTTCACATTGGGAATGAGATGCAAATTTGAGTCCTGCTGTCAGTTTTGGTCAGTTTTGCATGGAGTTGATAATAAAATAAAATATAAGAGCTTCTTCTCTGCAGTCTGAATGGTGTGTTATGTATAGGGTGCCTGAATCAGAGACCAGAGGGGGAAAAAAGCAGTATCAGAAGAAAAGTGAAGAAAATACTTTAAATTGTTGCTTTTTATACACTAGCATTGTGGAGGTATATTATAAAATAGTATCTACATTTTTAAAAAATGAACATTGGCTTTTTACTTTATTCCAAGTAATGACTTGAAATGTGCTTTTTTTTTGGTGGTGAATATTTAAAGTATGATAGACGTAGAATTTGAAAAAATGGGGAAAATTGAAAAGCCAATTTGCTTAGTTATCATATGATGAATGTTGTATATTTTATATGAGCATGCAACTGGCATAAATTGATGCTAAAATAAATACCAACTACTTAGATATGTAACTTTGGTAATACTTAGATATGTAACTCAGTTGAATGCTAATTTGCTATACAAAGATTGTGGTATCTGTGTCATAGTGAACAATGCAGATTTTTAATATGTGAAATATTGTATTGGATTCTGCAATCATTATATTGTAGTATTAATAATGATGAAATCTGTTGCAATAGAATTTGTTACAAAGGCAGAACTGCTTGAGATGGGAGCAGTAAGATGTTGCAGCAAAAATCGGCCATTAATTATTTTTATGGTTCCAGGATCTACAGCACTGCAGCCTTTTCAGCATAAGCCTTTATAGACAGCAGAGCTGATCCCTGAAACAATCATACCCAGCCCACATGAGTTGGACCACACCTCCTGTCATACCTAGCCAACAGGGATTTATGATCTCACATCTGGAGGGCAAAGAGTTGGGGAAGACTGCTAAGCTTTAGATACCATCAGCTCCTACTGCCTTCCTACTGCATTAGGTTGAATGGTGCCTTATGCACTGTGGGGCAGCTGTATAGGATGATGATGATACTAACAAGCTGCTAGGGAGAATCTGTCTTTTACTCACCAGATACACAACAAAGCAGTATGACAGTCCTAGGGCTATATAATGCGTGTAGGTGGTCTTGAGTTGAGATCTATAAACATCTATCCCAGCTGCAGCCTGCCTCAGGGGTAGCACTGTTCAGCAAAGAAAATGATTGTTTTATACCAAATAAAGATATACAGCTGGTGGCTTTAATAAACTTTGTTACTTTAAGGCAGGGCTCCTTTGCAAGGTCCCCAAAATCTTATTGACAGTTGCTATAGAATGATCACATGCAGTAGGACTAAGCAAAGATTATGAAATATGAGAGGAATTGTATTGACTGTTCCTAATTAGGTTAAAAATTTCCTTAGTCAAGTTCCTGGTGACGGTCATATCCGTACAGGTTTTTTGGCAACACCATAGTAGTGATTTTTGTCATCACTAGAAAAGGTTGCTCACTTTTATTTTAAAGTATTAGAAACTTCCTGGGAGCGAGGAAGGCCTAGTTTCTGTTGGAACTAATTAAGATTGTTGGGAAGGATTGCACCTTTGCTCTAGTACTTGCTTTTACTTCAATGGAAGTAAACATTGATAGCCAGAATCCCACCACAGATGAGGCTCTTCTGCCACTATGGTCATCACATCTAATGATACGCTGAAAGTATCCTTGAAATGCTCAATGGAATCCCTTTCTCTTAGGAACTGTTATTTTGATTAAATCAATGCCAGGGTGATGATGACTGTGATTTAGGGTAAATGGCATTAGGGTGGAGTCACTTGCGCTGATGATATTCCCTAGTTGGGTAATAAAATGTCTGCAAGCAAACAGCCAAGCTCAGAAAGCCCCGAGGATTCCACAGATCAACCCTGAAATACAGATATTCTCTGTAAATGACAGTCATTAAGGGTAAAATTGAATTTTATGAGGAAAACCTGGTGGTATTGTAGTATGTGTCTAAAAGCATTAAAATATCACAGACAAAGCAGTTTTAAGGTTGCCTAGCCCAAAACTGCAACAGAACTATCCTTCAACTATGCTTTACTCAAGGAGTTCATTACTTTCAATTAAGCACATTTACAAAAATGAGTTGCATTTTTCCATTTTATGAACCTGAATCATATTTTGTTACAGCTTTCTTCCCTATGCTACTCATTTCACATTTTAAGGGTCTTCATGGCCTCAAATATATCTGAATCATCCATTGGTTTGGGAAGAAAATCGGTGGGCATTACTATTTAGTAGGAAACAAAGGGCAGGAAGACTATACTTCTGCTGAGGTATTGTTCTGTGAAGGCAGAGGCAACAGTAGTGATCAGTAAAGGCGCACAGCTCTTGAAGAGGTAATATGGCAACATTTACCTTCACATTACTGTATCTGCCCATTGATAAGACAGGGTAGTAAAGATTTCCTCTAGCAGTACTAACAGAGAAAAATAAATGTAATTGTAAGATAAATGGTTCATGTCAGGCAAAACAAGAAATTATGCTAAAGTTGATGGGATACATGATTGTAGTGCTTGGATATATCTACTCCGAACCACTATTGGGAAAATGCTCTCACACTTGAGTTCTGTAAACTGAAGACTTGGAGACATATTTGGATCTAATTGGTTCTTATTTCCACCAGGAGTAGTTTTACATCTACTCAGAATGTGCAGCAAATCAAGATTTGGTCCAAGCTTTCTTTAGTAATATTTGATAGTTTTTATGTGTTATTTATACAATTAATATCCTATCTTTCTGCTTGAAGAACACTCATGGTGGCTTTGTGCTGACCCTACTTGGGTTGGTATCTAAAGCAGAGATTCACATAAAAAAAAGCTAAAGTTTTGTACATCTTACATATCTTACATATAAGTAAATGGACTTACAGTAAGTGATGAAATGAACAAACGGTTTAAATCTTTTGCTTTTTGAGAGATTAACATGGAATTTAGAAGCATAGTTGCCTTTTTTGAGCCTGCCAAATCCCAATGAGATCAAAGACTTGCAAGTTCTTCAGTCCTTCAAAAACCCTATGATTAAAAATAAATAATAAGTCTCCACTTCCCTAACCTGCCCTTTTCTTTTATACATTGTTTGGGGTGAGGAAGAATTGAAATCATTTTAAATAAACAAGGCTGGCTGTGGTCTGCATCCTTTGATTCTCTAGGACAGGCTACTCCCAAAGCTTCAGATCCAATTAACTTCAAACTGCTTTGGAAGAGCTTGTTTTGACTTAGCATAACTTAAATTGCCTAAAGCAGCCTGCTTGTTTGCCTGCCCATCTCTGATACTGAAGCTAAATACAGTTGATCCCAGCTAATACTGCTGAAATACAGGTCTTTGATTATGAGAATGTTAAAGAAACCTGATAGTTAATCTTGGTTAGTTGATTATTAACGTGTTAAATTAAAACATTTATCAAAATCACATAAAGCTGCTTCAGACTTAACCCTGAGCAGGGAAAGAAAAGGTGAGGCCCCGGTGGCATCCACGGGGTGGGGCAAGGGGGGACAGAGCAACACAGGATAGCAGCATAGCACCACACGGCTCTCCCCTTTTCTGCGTAAGTTGCAACATTACATATACACTCCAAAGGGGCAGAGCTTGCAAGAAGTGGATGTGCTTTATGTTGACAAGGTACCTTATGCTTAAGGGATGAGACAGCAATGCAGTTTTCCTTTATGAGGTACTTTATGTTGTCTCATCTGGCAGTTCTAGTAGGCAGAAGGAGCTTCTGCAGATTTGTGACACATACCTTAGTCATAAACATGAGCTTTATGAACAGGGACTTTTAGCAATGTAAACTATATCAATGTGGCATCCTTGACTTTTAGAAGCAGGAAGGCCATGTGGCTTCATGAAGCAAATTAGAAGAACTCATTGCAAGGAATGTCATAGAAGTATAGGTCTTTTGAAGTGCTGCATGGCCCTAATGATCAGCCATGTCCCCAAAGTCATGCTGCTCATTCCACCCCTGTTCCTGCTATTGCCAAGTTTGATATCATTTCTGTGATGGGGTTTTCTTGACCTTAAGTCTCTGTGGAACCCTGATCATGGTATAAGTAAATACTATTTTCATTATACTGAAGGTTTTTTAGTCCATGACTGACTAAAGGGTAGGTGGTTGTGTTACACTGTAAGAAACAAAATTAAATAGTTGCAGCTTGTTCTAGGACATCCCTTCTCACAAGGAAGTCTTGTAGTGCTCAGTGATGATTTTACTCCCAGGAAAATATGCATTAGGGTGTGCCTTTAAATTTTCCATGTTGTTTTCCTTTCTCATATCTTAACTATAGCTTGTATTGATTTCCTTAAATCTAGGTTTGCGATGATGTTCCATTACCCTGGATAAAATAATATCTATGTAAGTTTCCCAACAGTGTTCATAGTGTTAACTTCCTCAAATACCAGAAGCATTTTCCCATATTAAGAAACAGCTGCAGACAAATAGCTGTATCATTGTCTATGATGCAGTAGTTCCAGCAATAGAAGTATTGCTATAATTGGAGGAAAGGTTAGATGAAAACCTAAGAACATTTTTATGACATTTTTTAAGCAGCAGCAGCAGCCGCCGCCTCTGGTATCTTGAAATGAAATGACAGGGCATTATCAGTGTCCCTATAACAGTGGAAAAAACATGTGGGTTGATCAGATGACCTGAGTTGGTATCTATAAGAAGTAAGCAAGAAGACTGTAAGGGGGACAAATAATTCAGACCTGGGAGTTAGCAGTCATTAATTAGTTGTTGCTGCAGATGGGGTAACAAAATGGGACAGATCACTTAATCAGGATCTTTTAGCCACAACATTTAAAAGTTGTTATCTCTTTCTGTTCACTGGGCTTAATCTCATAGTTGTCTCATTGGCTGCATTCATATATTGTGCTAAGCCATGGCTTTAACCATGATTTGTTGGATAAGTTGTAATTGGCATATTCAGTTTCATACATTGTAGCTAATTAGAAGCAAGCAAACCATTTAGGGCAGTGTATGAACTCTGGAAGAGGGAACCTGTTATTTCTATTATGTGCACAGTAGCTAGTTCTTTTTACCTTTTTTCAAGTAATATATGGGATACATGCGTGTGTGTATACACACACATGGACATGGTATCTCAGTCCACAGTGGGACCATCATGTATAGCCTAAAGAGAGTTCTCATCTGGTTGATTAATTTCCAAAATCTCCATCCGTGCAGAAATTAAGACCCATGTTTGGTGTCGATAATATGAACCAATGTATCATTACATGAAACAGAATTATTCCAGTTTGTTCAGTGGGACTTGTTTCTCTCTGTGTATAGAGCATTTTGATCTTGGATTGTCACTGTAAGAACTCTTATCTACAAAAGGGTCTTGCTGAAGTCAGTGAAAGTTAAGTTTTGTTCATATGAGTTGAAAGAATCTGGGGAAAAAGATGTGCACTCAACTCATACTTAAGAACCATGTCATTAAAGAGCAAAAAGAAAAGCACTGTAAAGCTCTGTAAATGAAAAATGCTATAAAAATGATTAGAAGCCAAGAGCTGTTATGCAAAGGAAAAATATAAGTATTTTTGTCTTCTTGGCGTTTTTGAAAACTTTTAGTGAACCAACTTAATTTGGTTTCATATTTTGCTATACAGATGGCTGAGAACTAGAGACCAAAACAGACGGGAGCTCAAAATCACTGTTATGCAAGCTTATTTCTTGAATGCAACTACTTTACATGGCATTTCACTAAGCAGCTCCCCACTCCGCTGTTGTGATTATAGGTTATGTGATTCATTGTGGTAACCATGGAAACTCAGGAGAAACTTGCTATATTTGCTAGAATGAACTAACAAAGAACACATTCTATTCAAACAAGCTCACATCAGTTTCTTCCTTTTCAAGTGAAAATAATAGGAATGTGTAAAACTTTATTTGGAGACTCAGTTTGAAGCTGATACAATCAAATATTGAAATTAAATCACATCTCCAAACTGAGTCAGAAAGTTGAATCGCTGAATGTTATTAGATGCCTCTGAAATTATTGGAAAATTGAATTAATTTTCTGTTGGATCATTCAAAATAGATCAGAGCCAATCTACATACCCCTAGAAAATAATAATGGTAGAGGAATACATCTTGATTTCTTGGCTCATTCTTTCACTAAATAAAAGCAAATGCATAAGGAGAGGCTGTTTTTATAAACCAAAGGGGAAAAAAATGGGCACCCTGCTTCTAGCATGATAGTAATTATGGGACAAGATATTTCAACTAATTCCTATCTCAGTCAAGTTGCACATTGGGGAGCCTCAAGGAAATGCTGTGTCTCTGTTGACATTTGCCTGACACGGTTTGAATCACTGGCATATGCTTCCTGCCCTTTGGAGAAAGATGGGGCTGATGATCTAACAGGACAATCCATTTGCTCTGAGTCCCATTATATTCTATTTGATTTGTTTTATTCATATTTTATTTTGCTGCATTAGCCAATTTTAACAATCTTGATTTCTGCCTGAAGATAATTAAATAGTCATAATGTCCTGAGTACCTTGGAATTTAACCCAAACTCCTGAAAAAAAAGAAGATGGAAGTGAGAAAAGAAAAGAATCATAACACATCTGCCCTTTAAGGCCTAGCCAAAATGAATAGACTTCAGCGTATTCATTATTAGAAGAATGCCAATTGAATTTAAATAACTGAGATCAGTAATGTAGAAGATTGTTATGTGTATTGCTTTGGTTATTTTCTGTCACTGAACCAACTTGGCAACATGAATGAATGCCCTTTTGGACTGTTCTTCCTCTTTGAAAGCTATCTAGCTCCTTCAAAGGTTCTCATTTTATTTCAGATGCAGTTTCAACATCTGCTTATGCATCTCCAGCAAGAAGCTTAGGAGATCCAGGAATAACTCCATTGTCTCCCTCCCACATTGCGGTAAGATGTATACTCTTTATTAGCTTTCTCCAACCTAGAATTTTACAAATGCATTGGATTTCAGCTCCCAGAATCCCTAACCAGTATGACCAAATCATTATTATCAAGAAAATCTATCTATGTGGTTGCTAGGAGTCAAAGATGACTTGATGGCACATAATCAATTGTTATTTCAGCAGCATTACAACATTTCTGTTTAAAAGTAAGCTATATGATATCATATCAAAACTAACAATACAATAATATATTACAAATTTATAAAACTATATACTTTAGAATAGATACCTAATTTATTATATATATAAAAATAAGGTGAAGGAGAAAAGTTAAAAGAAAAAAACCACTATATTACTCTACCCAAAACAAAACAAAAATACTACACTAAACAAAAACAAAAAAAGATCCTACACTAAACTGAAAAAAGCAACCAAGCAAACAAAACAAAAACCAAAGCAAAGTTTTCCTAAGGACTATCTCCAACATCTTTAAAACCTCTGATTCTGCAAGAGCATCAGAGCCGCACAGTGGAGGTAGTAGTTTAACAGTGTTTATCACCATTTGGCCTTTTTAGGTGAATTGTAGTTCTTCTGTAGAATTTCTAAAAGTTTTTAAAGTATTACTTAATCACTGATTGAGAGTAATGATTTGGTAATGAGCCATTTCATTCAAGAAATAGAATGTTCTTAACCATTACATAGCAAATTATTGCTAAAGAATATTTCAGTAGAGGTTAAGAGGTTACTAACCTCTACTGAAAGTTTCTTTAGCAATAGTTTCTTTAGAAAACATGGAATAAACAATCCAAAATGGAAGAATGAAAAATATCTGAAATATATGTAACAAAAAATCACTTTCAAAACTGTTATTGTAACTAAATATTGATATTAAAAAATAGGAAAAATAATTAAAAATACAATCAAAACATAGGACTCTCAGTAGGGATCTGCCAATAACCCAGACTCTCTCCTTCTACTCCTGAGGCTGCAAATAAAAGAGAAAAAAGAGAAGACACCGATGAAAAGAAATTGGGTGTAGTTGACCCTGCAAGCCAATGGTTCTCTTTGAGTAGAATGTCATTATCTGAATAGGTAGCCTTCAGTTATTTAAGACAATTATTTAAGACAATTTTCAGATCATTAAATTTTCTCACATCATTTTCCAAGGATAAGCCAAATATTGCTTGATATAGAAAAAAACAGTCTTTATGCCTTCTTTGATATGACCTGAGGGATTCTCTGCACTTCCATACCATTTTCCCTTATATTCCAAATTTCATGCAATTTTGGTTGCTTGTTGTACTTTGTCTTAATCAGCTCTCTGAAGAAATTCAGTGATGCCTTCTTGCTCACTAGATTGTAAAGACCTGTATCTAGATGGTACACAATAGACTGCCTCCATGGATGCAGCACAATCTATCTGAAACAGGTCAAGAAAGAATTTTAATAGCTTTTCTTAAAGGTTCTTTATGCTGTTGCTAAGAGAATCCAAGCATTTTTAATTTTTTCACTTTAGATGTGGTCCTGGGCTTCTCAGCTCAGGATATTAGCTCTTTAGTTACTATTAGGTCTCAAGCATAACCGTATGCTTCAAGCAGCAATCCATTTCTCATTTACTTCAATCTTAGCTGCTTGTTCTTTTAACTGCCTCCTGGTCTCACCATATCTCTTCACAATCTTTTCAGTCATATCTCCATGATCTAAAAAATGTCTATTCAGTGAAAGTAATATAAGAATCTCAGAACTGCTTCCTTCAGAGGAATGACATCCTATAGAATTTCTGAAGGAAACCTAGTTCTCTGTATATGTCCCAAGTGAATTAGGGTCCCAGTCAATGTTTCCCGGAATAGTTTTTCACTTGAAGCCTTACCCCCCAGCTCTATTACAGCTGAGACTTACTGGGAGATGGTGGTGTGGAGGGAGATGAACAATTGGTGTCTGTGCTGTAGAAGACGGGAAATAAGGAAGAGGCTGCTTAAGTTTATGAGGCATTTTTATTCTCCCCAAACACCAAAAGTGGCAGAAGTATATTCAGCTTACCAGCTCTCTTCAAACAGCACAGACTTTATTTCTGCAGCTGACAGCGGGGAGAGTAAACTGTGTCTTAGCTCATCATCATCTTGCCAGAAGTCTATTTTTTTTCGCTTAGTTTCAACTTAGGGCATCTTTCTCCAACTTGAAGTTCTCCAGATATCAGAAAGCAACTCCCAGAATTTCTGTCCAGCGGGAATTCCAGGAGTTTTAGTTCAGACTATTTTGGAGGAAACCAGGCTTAAGAAGGCTACCTTGCAGGAGAATATGGAGAGTCACTTGGCTTTGGTAAAATAGCATGATACTGCAGTTACATAATTTACCAATAGAATTTTAAGTTGACTGTAGATGTTACTGGTCCTAAACAAGGGAAGAAAAGGTTGTAGAGGAGAACTTTTAAAAGCAATCTCCTTCAGGAGCTGAAGACTGAAACAGCAGTTTTTGTGGTGATGGCAAGCAAGAGATGCTTGAGATATAATGTAGCAATTACAATTTTTTTTTCATATAGAAAATTATTCCACAAGTAGAAAACTGCAGAAAATTCCTTCTTCCTGTTCTTAGTTAGATCAGTAATGGATCTGCACTGCAGGTACTTTGTATTAGAACCCTAAAGGTTAAGATTCTTTGCTGGTTGATAACAATTAAAGAAAAAGATACCAAACCTTTAATGGCATCATCTCTCCCTCATTAGAGTCATGTCGTGCAGTAGACTCTTGCTAGCATTGACCATACTTTATACCCTTTCATAAACTGATCAGTAGAAATACTTTTGAATTCTTGTATTAAGGTGTATGCAAGCTCCAATGCATATAGGTATCCAAAAGAGCATATAAGCTCCTGCTGCCAAATTCATCAGAATGAAAGAGCCTTCTGAACTGTGTGACTTTTTGTTGCAGGGAGAATTGGGTAAGGAAGGCAAGGAAAGAATGTAAAATACAAGGAAAGCTCTGCAGAGTAAGATCAAAAGACTATCTAATTAAACATCCTGTTTCTCAGAATGGCCAGTGGGCCACTTACTAGCAAGCCAGGACTACACCTACCAGACCATTTTGCTTCTCACTGATGTCCTCCAGACCCTTCCAAGCACAGACAACAATCCTTTCCCTTCCAACCACATAATCCTTCTTCAACTTTGGAAGAGATGAAATGAAATTATTTGATGCCTCCATTGAAAAGTAACACTCCAACAGATGCCTATCTTGAAAGCACGTGGATTTGAGTTGTGCACTATTTCCTGTACTGCTTTCATGTTAGAATTTATACTGAAAATGAATCCACTACACATTCCACTTTAATTACCACCTAATTGATGTATAAGCTGCCTTATCTTTTACTTGTTCTTTTTTTTCAATGAAAAGTATGTGATATATTTGGACAGTGGGATATCTCATTCAATTGACATCATAGTCACAAAGATCTAACTATCAATTTGGTACCATGTGTAATACTTGGGGAAAGTCTGCTGAAAGCAGGATTCTCCAATTTTGGGAAGGTCACTGATCATATTTGGAATCTGGAGAGCACGTTGCAAGTACTCTTAACAAAATGGTTGGTATAGTGACATGGCCAATGACAAATAACTGCTTTACCATAAGACAAACTGTTGAGCTTTCTCCCCATTATTCCTTCTAGTTTCCCAGGATGCCTTCTATCACTTTGGGTTGCCTTTGGCTTTTTTTCTGGACTGACAAAGAGCCACCCACAATTGGATTTTCTATTAATTCCTTGGATGTGTGTGTGGCTCAGAGATATTCTTGATAATAAAGGTTATGTTTGTAGTTACTGTTTTTCTTGGCAGTATGTTAGCTTCCTTAAAAATATAATGTAAAATTAAATCAGGTGGAGCAATGAGTCTGGTGGGTACTTAGAGAGATATTGCCAGGCCCAATGGCCATCCCAGGCACTGTGTTGGGGCAGAGACTCCAGAGGAGATGATTACTGCTGTTCTTTGGAGTTAAACAGAGCCAGTAATGTTTACAACTCCTTCTTGAGCTGTCCCATTTCTGTTCCTTGGACAGAAGGACTCAGATGCAAACGATGCCGAGGAGCAGACATTTCTTGTTGTGGTGGCTATTGACTTTGGCACAACTTCCAGTGGTTACGCTTACAGCTTCACCAAGGAACCTGAATGTATTCATATAATGAGGTGAGGACCAGTATCTCAGCCTTCTGTGGAGGGTGCCTGGGGCTATATGATTAGCAGATTTTAGTAAGGGAACCCAAGGGAAATGCATTAACATATTAATCAATATGTAATGGGAAAAGTGAAATATCAATCTTTCTGTGATAAAATTGCTGGCTGGATTAGTGCTTATTTTAACTACAGATAACCTTACCTGACATTTGATTTTATCTGCCTAACATAGAATGAATGTGGAAATATTCATTACAATAAATCTGAAAGCCACACTAAATTATTATTTTTGAATGAGTGCAACCTCACTGAGGCAGGCAGACTTCCCAATTCCTATATTTAGGAAACAGCCTAGCACAGAATCTCTGATATGTCTGGATTCCATCTCAGTTTACTGGCCCTTACCAATCCCATCTTTGCATCACAAGATGTACAGCCTCTTCCGATCCAGATGTTACAGAGAAGTAGAATTGAGTGTCATTGATTAGTGTCATTGATTACATCTATCCCCCAAACTGTGATATTAGATGTTAATTATCACTGGAGAGGAAATAAAAAGACCAGAACACCTCTGCGCCAGCAATCAATGCCCAGATAAGCAGGGATTAACACCAAACAATCAAATAGTAAACAATACCCTAATTAAGGAACTACCAAAGAGAAAACAATATCCCCACCAACACTGACAGGGCAAGCTACTGTATATAAACAGAGAGCAAACCCCACTCCCTTCCAGCACTGAAGATGTTGCCTAGTTAGGTAACAAAACATCTGCAGGAAAACAACCAAGCTCAGAGAACACCAAGGACTCCACAAGATAGTATGTTGTAACCTACAGCATAGCTGCCAAGCCCCAGATACCACCCCTACAAGTAGGAGAAGAATCACTGCAATGCAGTGCCTTCAACTCCACCCCCCACCAGGAAGTTACCATGGTAGACACTGCGAAAAGTTTTCAAGAAATTAAGCTAGATGAACAGTGTCACATTTACTCTGTCTCCCATAGAATACTATCATAATAGATAAGCCATGACCAGTTCTGTTCCAGTGGCAGATAAAAGTGTGACTGAAAAGTCCAGATGATGTCTCCCAGAATGATGTTGTCCTGTCTGTAGATCAGGGATCTGAAATAAGGCATCAACATGTGGACTGAGCTCCTATTCATGTGGCATATGTGTGTGTGTGTAGCTACATACATTGAAGTGATTCTATTCAAATCTTTGCCTCTGCATTCAGATTTTGGACAAAACAGGTGATAAAGACACATACCAATATAGAAAGGGCAGTTTCTAGTTGTCTTTTAGCCTGGTTGTTAAGGCTAATTATCCAGCTGTAAATTCCTTAACTCAGAAAGACTATAAAACTCCTCAGCTCCATGTAAAGAACAGAGCAGCAGCAAGAGATAGGAAACACTCAGATACGTTTTCAGAAATTTTGGGTAATTGTATGCTGTAGCAGAAATCACACCAAGCTGAGACAGAAAGTCCAAACTAGGGGGAAGTAGAGAAACATAATCAAACAATAGGGCATAGGTCTGTAAAAACACAGT
Organism: Candoia aspera; assembly: GCF_035149785.1. Classification (NCBI taxonomy): domain Eukaryota; kingdom Metazoa; phylum Chordata; class Lepidosauria; order Squamata; family Candoiidae; genus Candoia; species Candoia aspera. Next base: position 57,840,399 of record NC_086158.1, on the reverse strand, counting down.
AGCTAGAGCAAAACCAGCAACCAAAACAGAGGAGCTGTTTCCATCTACCTACCATGTGTAAAGGGAAGGTTTATATCATCCAGTCTGAATCCTTCCCAGCACACAGCTGAGAGTCATCAATTCTCCTGTAGCTGCTGAGCTGTTCTCCTGCCAGAACATACAGCCTTCTGAGCCAGACTGGCACTTCTGCATTATGCATTCTGATCTTGTACCCTAAGTCTTGTGTCCTTCCAAGGGTTGGGTGGGCTGATATCTAGATCAGGGACTGGGTCACTTGATCCAGTGTGAGGAGTCCCTGAGGTGGAAGGCTTTGGCAAGGCAGGACTTGCCTTTATGGTAGCAGGGCTGCTCCAGCTTGGAATTACCTTCTGCTTATCTCCAGACATGTCTGATGATGCATCTTCAACCAGAAGCATCAGAGGCATATGGAAATGAGCAATTATCTTAACAGCATCAGTGTTCCATAAAATTGTAGTAAATAAAAATATTTTAATTAAATAGAAATCTTTATAAAGTTTTTTAGAAATGAGGATACTCCAGCAAACTAGATTTCAGACTTCTATTCCATAGTCAGAAAAGGAATGGCCAATATTGTAATGCAGTGCATTTCCTTTTAAAAAAAATCCCAGGGTGGGATGGCTTTTTCCAAGTGAGACCATTTGCAATTTTACATTAACCTGCAGTTTTAAAAAATCATACAAAAATTGTGTTTAATTTCCCCCCTCAACATGTGGACTTCTTTCAGGTACAAAAGCTACTGGATCAAATCTGCATATTAGTTCAAAAAGTGAAAATTGGATCAATTTGATTGGAATTCCCAAATGTCAGCTTCCTTAAGTATTTCAGCTAAAAGTAGTATTCAGCCAACCAAGCTATATATTCAGGGAGTTCATAAAAATGAACCTAAGAAATCCTGATAGCAGTTCTAATGAGTTAATCTTTTTTCAGATTTGTAAATAGGTAGCCTTTTTTCTTTAAGGAATAAAAAAGTATGATAGTTTAATACTGCTTATGTTTATTAAACTGTGTAATAACTGGTAGTGTAGATAGAATTGTAAAGTTAATATTTACATAATCAGTGTTCTCTGGAAGATATTTTATACAGGAAATAGCATTTCTAGCTACATTATCTTAGAGGATGTTTACATTAAAACAGAAATTTCAGTTCTAGGCTTGCTCTTTTTCATTAACACACACACACCGTTTTCATACTGGTTTGCACTGAACCTTTTCTAATAATTCATTTTCAATAAAAATGACAAAATTACTTCATTGTCACTATTGCTGACACAACTGTAGAGCAAATCAACAAAGGGGATTGGGAGATGTGTAATTGAGTATGAAGCTTATGGTGAGTTGAATAATGGGTGATTGAAAAAATGTGAGGCCAACCAAAATCACAGAGCTGGAAGGTAATCCAGTCGTCTCTGCTATCCAGTTCTATAAGACATAAAACATTCCTTACAGATGCACATACAGCTCCTCTCCAAAACAGATACAAATACAACTCCAAGGAGTTGCCAGCTGTTCTGCCATAGCAGCAGTTGTGAGTGTAGGAGATAGGCTCCCACAACAGAGGCTCCCACAACAGAGACTTGCAATTCTGTTACTACCTGGAATATAAACAACAATAACAAAAATCTTATCCTTCCCTCCAGCTTTATAACTGCAGATGGCCTTGAAGTGGGGAGGGAAGGAGCAAAGGAAGGAAAGTTATAATTCCCTTAGTTGAAGCTCATCCCTTATCATGCTTTTTGTTCAGTTGTTGGGCTTACAGGGAACTGAACTACCTTCTTTATGATACAAAACCTTTTTGCTTTTAATGTAGAAAAACAGGTCTTTAACTGCTTCATAGGTCTTATAGTTGTTTGTAAGTCAGTGTCAGAGTCGCAAACACTGGGGTCAAGGAGTTGAAACATACACAAAAATGGGGTCTGTGTTTGAGGTGATAAACCTGTCCAGATGAAGTCAAGGATACTTTGTTCATGCAAGGCTTTTGAAAATGGCTTGCACCAATGTGTCTTTGGGTTGAATAGAGGATGCATACAAGAACTGTGGTGAGTGAGTAGATTAATATGTTATTGATTCATCGTGCAATCATAGAACATGTATATTCTCATCCAACACTTTAACCTTTTGAGTGTGGTACTTGAATACATGCTTAGCTTTCTGTCATTGAAACATTGTGACTTAAAAAACACAATGAAGTGGCTCTAAGCAGATACTGTCTTTGACTTCATCAAACTATCTGAGAATGATACAATTATGCAGAGTCTTGACTCCTGCTACTTAACCTTTCCTTGCTAATGTCATAGTGCTTGATAGAGAAGAGTGGCTGGGAAGACCTTATGCGTAGTGCTCATAATGCATAGTAGACTGGAGGTGTTACCAAGGTTCCTTAATGAAGAATAGGGATGCAGTTTGGGAGAATTAGGGTAGAGTTGCAGAGATGGTGACACTAGGACGGGCCAGGGGGAAAAAGTGATAGGCTGGTTGAATAAATAGGGAGCACTGTCCCATCAGGTCTGAATAATTTCTCTCATCCTTTATGTATGCTTTGCCTTTTATTTGATAGAATTAAAACCAAAATGTCTGCAGAAATAAATGGACAATGTTTTGTTAATAAGTAATGTGACAGTTTTCATCAGTGGAATCTCTTGAGTAGAACTCTTCTTATATAGTAAAACAAACGTAAGACTATAGGAAACAGGGTTATAAGAAGCTGGATATTGGTTTGTCTAGCTCAACACTGTTGACTAACTGGTAGCAGCTCCCAAGAGTTTCAGGTAAGTGACTATTTTAACTCTGACTTGCAGATGCTTTGGATTGAGCTTGGGACTGTCTACATGCAAAGCATGTGCTTTTCTGCTGAGCTTCTCCTCTGGATAGAGTCCTCACTCTGTGTTATTGGGGAAATGCCACAGTTGTACAAAGCTCTTGGTTTGACTAATTTATATAGATAGAGATATAGATACTGTGCAAGTTTGTGATTGTGCATTTCAAGAGTTATCCCAAGTCACTACAGGATTTAAATGATGGAGTGTATTGGCCTTTGGTCTTATCCAGTGTTACTGCTCTTTTGGGGGAGGCAGGATTTGTATGCTTACAATCAGTGTGAATTAGAGGCCTGAAGAAGCCAAAATCTAGGTCAGAATCTGTTCCTCTTTCCCTAGTTATAAGAAGGTAGAAAGGACTAGGGAAATCCCAACCTGAATCTGTCACAGGTTGTAGACCTTTCCTTCATTAACATTTCACACAATATTACTCATCTTTACACCCTAAAGAAGGAAATACAGGTTTTGCTGTTAAATAAAAGCTGAAATTCTCTGCCAGCTGAATTTTGTGTACTAACTCAACTAATTGTACTAATTTGTACAGTCTGAAGCACAATCTCAGAGGGCACTGGCAATTCTTAAACATTTGGATCATCCAAGATGAACAAGGGTTTCATGGAATCATTCAATCACATACTAACTGTAGCTTCGTGAATCTTAGCCACAGTGTGCACACTCTGTGGCTGACAGAATTTCAGTGGGAAGGCATTCAGGCCAGCAAAAAGTTTAATGCAGTTTCTATTTAAGAAAGAATAGATGGCTGTCCCAATGATCAACTCCTAAGTGCACTTTCTATTAAAATAAGATCACAAATGAATCAAAATTATAGTTGTTAGGATTCCCAATCAAAACAATCCTTTTTTTTTCTTGCTTTGATTGTGCAGCTGGTGCATAGGATTTCACAAGCAGCAGTTTCAGTTCAGACACTGTAAACAGCACAAAACGATGGCATTTTATCTGCTTTGTACCATGAATCTTAGATTACCATATGCCTCCACTAAAATCTAATTCAAGATCATCTACAGTTATCACTTGTTAATACAGTAGTCTTTTACTATTTGTGTATCCCCACAAACAAGCCACTGGGATTCTCTTTGTTCTACACTGAGTCCCTAATTAGACACTGAGAAGGGAAATTCATGGGCTGAGAACAAAGGATGTTTTATTGCTAAGAAACAATTGTGTAGTGCTAATGTATTGACTCAGGAGTAAGACATTGTGACCAGTTAGTGTACCCTTTTGACAAATGACCTCACTAGAAAAGCATATGAGGCTTAGCTTACTAGTGCTATTGACATTGTTAATAATAAACTCTATGCTTCAGCAAGAGCAGCAAGGAGAGAATGTCACCCATGAAACATGCTCTGTACATGCTCCCAGGATTTACTCATTACTCAGCTCTCAAATGCAGTCTTTTGTATTAAATGCAGTGCCAGTGCACTGTACTGTGCATTTTATGTTTTGCATGCTGGGGCAGAACCTGGCTGCTGTAACCCAGATCAGCTCTTGCATCAGTAGTGAGCAACCTTCTCTGAACCAGGAACCGCTCATTCTGTTGGTTCACCCTCCTCTCCCCCCAGTAGTCAAGGACTGTAGGGGGCATTTCATTAAAATAGTACTCTATTATAAAAAAATACTTGTTTTTATTTGTAGTAGAACTGAAGAAGCATGGTTTACAATGCTTTGGGCAGTTTGATAGATATAATTGATCCATCTGCTTCCTTCCCACACAGACCCCTACAAGAGGTCCATAAGCAGAATCTGGTGGCAATAAATTATCCCCACCATTAGTGTTCAGGGGTACTTAATAGGAAAAGTGGCACAATTTATACATGTCCCTAACTTTTGATTGGGGGATTTTCCTCCAAAACTTCTCAATCTGAGTCTATAATTACTTTTTTTTTAAGCAGAATGCATAGCAACAGATGTCAAACTTCGATGGATTTTTAATTACTCTATGTTCTAGGCGATGGGAAGGAGGAGATCCTGGTGTGTCCAACCAGAAAACACCAACAACTATTCTCTTGACCCCAGAACGAAAATTCCACAGTTTTGGTTATGCAGCTAGAGATTTCTATCATGACCTAGATCCTAATGAATCAAAACACTGGCTGTATTTTGAAAAATTTAAGATGAAGCTTCACACAACTGGGGTAAGTAGTGAATACATTCTATATTCTGTATAAATATTTGGATATTATGAATACTTTGTTTTAATATACCACCCAAACAAGTAAATAATTTCTGCACCTTTTTTACTTTTTAATTTTTCTACACATTTTCTTTAAAATGTGCCCTTTTAAAATTAACACTCTTAATAGCATTGTTGAAAATTTTGTTTTATTGCATAAACTATCAATACATCTGTCATGTCTGGGCTGGAATTTCCCTGTGAACAGTCCAGTTACAAATAAAGTCACTGATAAATGTAGGAATACTTAAGCCTTCATAGGGCAGATGAATACAATCAGGTATGAATGACAGATCCTAATGATGTGAAAATCCAGGATAAGTAGGGATCTGGAATGGCTTCTTCAAGGAGAAACTGCCAGGTGGAATGAGCATACCCATATCCCCTCCACAGCACCTTTTCCATTTCAGATTCAAATAGCTGCACAACACTACTAATATATACAGTATAGCAGAATAGCTGAGCCCATAGAGTAGAAAGCTAAAGGCCTCACCCTTTTTCTATAAGTTATCTGGGTCTTCACACCCCAGCCATGTCTACTCCTGGGGTTAGCACTTTTCATAAGTCCCTCTGCCACCACCTTTCTTCCAGAGGAAGCCTCACTTTGCATACCATCCAGCACTAATATGTAAGAGAGAGAAGGCTTTCATTACTTGTGCTACCTTTCTGCTGATAGACAAAAAATGGAATAATTTCTGTAGCCATTCCCTGGTTTTATAGTGTCAAGGCATTAGTAACAACTGACAGAATCAGCTTACCTTCCTCACACCCTCTTTCATCCACTCAGGAGATAGACCAATTTCACAAGAGGTAAATAGAATAAAACTTTATTAAAAAGAAAACATATATCACTCCTCACTCCTTTTAAATTTTAAATATTAACACACAGCCATTCTTCATACTCTCCAGAGAATTGCCTCAATAAAACAGCTGCATCAAATTAGATTAAAAAAATAAAAACTAAAAAACAACATAGTGTTCTAGTCAGACCACCATATACAATGGTTATTCTTTTTTCTGTCTAATCTTCAGCCAGTTGCACTTAATCTCAGTACACCTGTGAATCACTGGACACAACAGCATCAAGGCAGCATCACGTTAAACTTGCAAATCACAACTAAGGGCAAAATAATTTGGCCTGTAATAAAAATTTCAACTTTTACCTTTTCACTTCTGAAAATTATTTTCTTCCTTAGAACCTCACTCTGGAAACCGACTTGTCAGCAGCAAATGGCAAGAAAGTCAAGGCCCTTGAAATATTTGCGTATGCTCTGCAGTACTTTAAGGAACAAGCATTAAAGGTAAAAAACAAACCAACTTCTATTTCCAGCTCTTTATATTTGTAACTGTCACAAATGCTGCCCAACAATTTTAACCTTGCCAAATTCCAGCCTGCAGCAGTTTTTTGATGTAAACAAAGTGGAGCAGCTGTAGGAAATGTAGAATCACTGATGATGCCAAAACATCCAAGCTGCTTAACTCCTTCCTTCCTTACTAAGGAGACATTCCAGAAGATAACTCCATGATGCATACATTGATAACATCCTGATTTCACAGTAATCAGTAGCAACCATTTGGTATTGCTTCAGCATATTCAGAAAATAATCTTCATGTGACACAATTCTTGGCAACAAATAATTTTGCCGTTTAAAAGATTATTTGAATCAGAAAGCAAAGTTGAGTAAAGATTTTTGGATGATCCTTAGGCCACCCAAGACTGATTTTTGATTGTGGAGCATTCAGAAAAGAATTTCTCCAGATTCTGTAATTTGGTAAACAGTGATAGGTCCCCTGGTTCTGACTTGTTATTGCAAAGTCTATAATGCAATTGGACTACCATTCCCATAGATCCTTGCCATTGGTCATGCTGCTGGAATTTGTTGAAAGCTCAAGTTCAAAGTGCTGTAGAGGGCCAGATTGTCTATTCCTACTGGTTGCCTATTGTGACCCAAGGCTATGGGCATCTCTAATGTGTGAAAAAGCCACAGAACCCATCCCCATCTCAGGCCACTCCCATTAGGTTACTCTTCTCTTTTCTGTCCCATTCCGACTCTGTTGGAGTTCTCTCCTGATAGTTTAAGTACAAATGCTATGGACAAACTACAAGAGAATAGAGTTGGAATCACACTTCAACTGTCAGCTTTCTGGAAGTATTCTCAGTGAAGTGTTCTCAAGTTGCAGACCCTTTGGAAGTCAAACTGTTCATTTCATTAAAGCACATCTTTTAATGTATTGGCTTACAATCCTTTATTCGTTTTCACAAGAAATTCTTTTCCCCCTCCCCCTCCCCCTCCCCAGTCCTGTTTCAGGATAATGGAAGAAAAACAATTCCTGGTTGCAAATAGCACTCAGGGCCAAAGAAGCATAAGAAGAGTTTCCATGGGAAATGTTATTGTAGGTAAAAAATTAAATCCATCTGTCCTGCATACCATAGCCCTGGTCAAAGTCGTAATTCCCCCCAGTTGCTTTCTAAGAAATAAGAAGAGTGGCAGATACATACTCAGTAAGATGGACAATTGCTTTGACTTTGAATAATGCTTTTGCTTATGTCTGTTTCTAACTCCTTACATTCTCACAATATTAACTGAGGATTGGAGAGGTTTTTATTTTAATTGGTTAAATTTACATCCATTTTCTCCCATAAAAACTGGGCTGCAAATGCTCAGCAATGCTGATAAAATAGAAACTAATAATTTAATTATAAAAATACACAATAAAAAATAAATAAGGAGCTCCTGTCAAATTAATATCAACTGCAGCAAATTAGTTTCAAAACCAAAACCTGTCTAAATGAACATGGCATTGCCAGCCAGTGGAAGGATAGTAGCAACCACAAAGAAGCCCCTTTCACATGCTGCTGGCAATAGGAATGGGACATAAAACAGAATTTGCTCACAGTTACTCATGCCTTAGTCACTTGCCACTTGGATTACTGTAATGCTCTCTACATGGAGCTGCCCTTGGAAAGCATTCAGAAGCTACAGCCAGTGCAAAATTTGGTGGCGTGGACAGTGATGGATACAATTCACTGACCTCACTATGTTGAGAACTACATTGATTGCTATTTGGCTTCCAGATGTGAATCAAGGTGCTTCCTGTCATCTTTAAGGCCCTACATGGCTCTGGAGTGGTTTATCTGAGGGATTGCCTCCTTCCATAGTCATTTCCCTTACTGATCAGACTGAATATGGTCAATTCCTTCCAGTTCCCATCTATATGAGATTATCAGAAGCAGGCATATCCTGTCACTGTCCCATACTTTAGCATTCTGTCCCAAATGGAAATCCACTCTACTCCTTCCCTCCTGGGTTTCAGGAGAGCAGTAAAGACTTGCTTGTTCCCTCTTATGCAGGAAGAAAGTGTGTTGTTAGTGAAGGTTGGAATCTGGTGATGTGTGACTTCATATATTTTGTTTATTATTTTGATGTCAATTTTGTTTTTATTATGGGTATTTATTTGTTTTTGAGAGAGTTCCTTTTGACTTTATACTGATCTTAATTGTTAGCTGCCCAGAGACTTGGGGAATGGATGGCACATAAATAAAATAAGGAAGGAAATAAATAAACCTCTGACAAGGATCTTAATTAATTTGGAAAAATGTGGTCTTTTAGTAGACTGGTCCCAAGTCATGCAGGGCATTATATCAGAGCTTTGAATCATGCTTGGGATGTAACCTACAGACAATAAGATCGTTTGTATATGTATGTCATCAGGAAACTTCAGGTATTGTAACAAGGAATTCCTGTTTTCATTATAACCAGCCCCGAGTCAGTAATTTGGCTACAGCATTCTGAAAAAACTGAAGATTCCAAGTTCATTTCAGATACAACAGTACAATAATTAATGTAATTAATGAAGTAATTAAGACATGTTTCTCTATTGACAGATACTATCCCTTGAGAAACAAGCACAGTTGGCTCACCAACTTTAGTAGTATAAATATATTTCTGGCTACCACCGATTCCAGGATAGGTCCACGTGTACACCCACATATTGTCACTCCATCACACATATGAACCTAAATGTTTAACATCTGTGTAACCATAACCCACATTGAAACTCTGTTCCCTTACCTGCCTTTCAGCTAACCAGGACCACTTTTATCTAGGCTGAATCAAGTTTCAGATTGTATGCCCTTGTCCATCCCATTAACATCACAAAATTACTTGGAACTTGAACAGATTTATTGGATTCAGACAGAAAGACAGATTTTGCCTATCATTAGGTTTTGGAGCCAAGGAAGATAATAGAACCTTCAGGAACATCTCAGGCCAATAGCTGTAGTGCCAAACGAGAGTGCCCTAGCACCACCTTCTAAGATTCTCTCTGCACGAATGATTGGGTCCTCTGTAAAATAATAGTTCTAAGCCCAATGCCATCCAGGCAGTCTAGAAAAACAATAGGAACATAAAAAGGTAAAGACACCTTAAATTGAGTTTGACTGTGGTATGGGCACATCCACATAGCTGTCTTGCAACTATGTCTTCTGGAATGTTTGTTTAACTTCCCAGTCTCGCCTACAGCTCTGGAAGAGCCTGATGATCTCCCATCCAAATGCTAAGCATACCAATCTTGCTTAACATTTTTCTAGGTTAGCTGTGAGAGTTATTTCTCATACTGATAATAGGAAGAACAGTTACCAAAACAATGACTAGATGTACACTACCCCACCTTCATAGAAGACAGGAGGCTCGTCCTCCTGCATTGAAAAAGTGTGAAAAAATGGAGAAGAATGTCTAGATTGCCCATATAAAGGTTTCTCATATGAAAGTAGAGTACTTGGTGGAATTTGTATGCTGTAACCTTAACATTCCTTCTTCCTTCCAGTAAATACTATTTATCAGGCTCTTAGATCCTTTTTCCTGGAATTATTTCCTGTCCAGACTGTAAGAAGGAAGGTCTGATATCAGCTAAGGTTGGTTAAATGCTGCCACTTGAGCTGAACAATACCTCCCCCCCACCTCACAAAATCCCTGGGTTAAATGATCCAAGGTGATGCCACTATTCTCTGTCCAATAACAAGGCCTGAATCCAGATTGAAATGTATTTTAAAAGAATCAGTTTCTTCAGGTAACGCTGACTCATGCAGTATGGTGTTGGTGGAGGCTGACTTCATACTTGTCTCTGAAAAAGCCATAAAGTTAGGAGCAAAGGCACACATCTGAGGAAATTGGAGAATGCTGACGGTAATATGCTGGGTCACATCTTGAGAAGACAGCAGGTCTGAGCCAAAACTAGATGGATTTAGTAGCATTATTTTTCAGGTATTGAAAAAAATAGCATTGGTAGGCAGAAGTTTTAAATCTTATTACTATACTGGTGGTTAACCACATATATTTTTTTCCTCTTAAGGAAATTACATTACACCTTTTCATTCTTTTTCTTGCTGAACCAAGAAGATAAAAAAGATATGCAAAGTTGTTACCCTATGATGGCATTCCTCATCATAAATACCACCAGCAACCAATTGGACACAGATGCCCAAGGAAAACACTGAGTTAGTCCCCCTTGTATATTAAGAGCAGACAGTTCTGTGTTTTTTTTTTAAGCAAGCAGTAAATGCCAACCCAGGGAAAGAATTTGCAGCTAACTCCAAGTTTTAAAATGATAAAAGTGATTTAATCAAAATGTGTCTTTTAAATACTGTGAAGCAACCCTTTTAAATAAAGGAAGTATAATGGACTGTGCTATATGTTTACAGCAAGTGTCATTAAGCCTGATTGATTCTAGGAAAAGACCATTGAGCAAAACCCCCAACAAAATGTACTCTTACGTTTGTTGGATTTGGGGCTGTGTTTTGGGGAAATACTTGTCCTTCTTGATCCATGTTTTCCTACTTCCTTGATAGGATGAACCTAAAACCTTGATTTAGCAGTCTAGTCAGTCTTAGTGTTTCAGTCAGGTAAACAGACTGACATTGACATAACAGGCAATGCAAGAAGCATGAGGATTGTTTTCACAGGAACCACTTAAAAGCAATAGTGCTTTCTGAAACAGCTGGTACTAATTTTATATCTCACCACAGCATTGCTTCTAATTATTTTAGGAACTGAGTGATCAAGCTGGGTCAGAATTTGAAAATTCTGATGTACGATGGGTCATCACAGTGCCAGCTATCTGGAAGCAGCCTGCAAAGCAGTTTATGAGGCAAGCTGCCTACAAGGTAAGGTGAACATTGTAGGTATAGAGAGGAAGGAAGATGATCTTGATGGAGATACACAGGTGCAGTTGCCTAGGCAAAAGGGATAAAACATTTTTAAAGTCCAGAACATTAAGATAACGTTTGGAAGCATCTCAGACAGAGATCTCCCTAATTCACTGAACTATAAGGAGGAGGCTGTATGGCACAGTCAGAGTTGCAAGATTCTGTTATTATACCCAATCTCAATAAAAGTAGTTTTAGATAACTTTTGGAGTTATTTCATGGTCTCATCTACCTAGTGAGGTTAACATCAGATGAAGATTAGCACCCCATCAATTTGCAACCTCAGAAGTTCCCTGGTTCATATATTTTTTTTAAAAATCAGTTATCAACACTCCAGTATCCTTTGCTTTGAAGATATTCTGTAGTCTCATTACCCACCTGGTCTGTATTTCAAGAGAAAAAACACATGGCGATAAATGATGTAGGATAAAGACAGAAATGCAAAGTTCCTTTGTGTTTTTGAGTTGTACATATATGTTTTTGAGAAACACCCACCTTCTTCCTCATTTTTTATAAATTTAGGAACTTCTAGCATTGGGTCTGAGTTTGCTTTGCTTATATGATAAAGCAGCATTATTACATCTTTGTCCATTACTTTTAGTTTTTTTATTTTTTAATAAGAATGTTATTAAGTTTCAAGCAAAGATAAAAGCTACAGAAAAACAAAAAACTACAAATAAAAAAACCTGTAGAAACACAAGAGAAAATTTTCAAAAGTACAAAAAGGGGTGAGTTCTGACTTTTAACAACAAGGATATACAACAATTTTCCGTAATCAATCCCTTACCCTATATTAAACTAAAATCAATTATTTCTATAAATCATTCCATTGCCACATTATAAAAATCACTAAATACATTTGCTCCCTCCCCTTATAATAAAATAAATATATATATATATATATATATATATATATATATATATATATATATATAAACTTCCTAATCAACTCCCCCTTCAAAGATAACATTTATTTAATTATTTCCTTTCTACTACTATTCTATATATTCCTGTCTACTATAATTCAGATCAAACTAAAAAACATAAATTGCCTGCCATTATACTTGATAATGCAACAATTTTGATAATCTTAATCATATTAAACACAAAACCAAACATTTATTACTATTTTTATTATACCTTAATAATCTTAATCCGAATTGTTAAAGATAATTGAAATCAGCCAAACCCTAAAAGCAATCCAGATAAATATTCTTAAACCCTTATTCCACTTCAAAATAAACCAGAGCATTTACATATCCCCACAATATACACAAAGCTTTTTTCTTAAAAAAAATCAAACAGCCCAACTGCCCCTCTCAAAAACTTCTGACTTCTCTTCAAGAGACCTCCCATACATAATAAGCCCTTCTTTTCCATGGCGTTCCATCAGATGATCAATTTCACTTATGGTTTGCAGCTCAATCTTTCCCTTTAATTTCTTCAACTTGTCTATCTGATCTTCATCCAGCATTTCAACAGAAGTCCTGATCTCACTCCTAGACATTACTGTCACTGTTAAATTCCTCAGTTTCAGCCACGACATCCCCAACCAGATGACACATTTTAGACCTCATGTTTTCTACAATATCCCGAATGTCTTGGATAAAAATTTGGTAGGAATAAGAAAGAATCTGTTTAAAATCTTGTTGGAAGTCAAGGAAAGTCTGCTTAAACTCCTCCATGTCTCAAGCAATAGATTATGGTGCCCCCTAGGAGCTTAGCCAGAGAAAGTGGAAGATATGAAAGAATTTTAGAATGTGTTTACGTAAGTGAAAGTGAGATATGCAGACAGTTCCCCAGGGAAAGTAGAAGCAGAAAACTGAAAGTTCAAAATAGCTGATTCAATGTGGAGGAAAATGCTAATACCTTCAAATTTAGTACAAAAATAATAACAAGGAGACAATTATTTACTCTCAATCCTCCTTAATATTTGGATGGAAAACAAAGTCCAAAACTTAAAAAGAATTTTTTAAAAATTAATCCCAAAAATAACGATAAGCACCAAGAGAACCCACTTCTCCTTGCTGTAGAAAGCCTCTCTTAGGGTACATGTACTTAAAAAATATATAAATTGGGTGATTTAGAAATGGGGTGGCTGGTCTTAGTGTCCCTTTAAAGGCTACAGCACGGCTTGGAAATGGTGACGTCCCAGCCTCCCGGCTGCTCTTACTGGTCGAGCGTGAACACAGTTTGCGATCTTCTGGCTGCAAGCAGTTGTCTGGAGGACAGATGGGGTAATTCCAGGTGTTTTCCTTATCTGTAAACATACTTCTGGGCTTCAGGAAAAACCTGCCTGAGCCTGAAAAAAATTGTTGTGTTGTCAGTTATGCCCCCTGAGCCCGCGGGCACAGCTGTTTGGTCCGCCATGTCCCCACCAGAAGTATTTGTCCATTACTTTTAGACTCATTTGTGTCTTAGACATTTAGATGCATCTGTAGAATATCACCTGCTTAATTTTCATAGCTAAAGTGATTTATATAACCCCATTGTCAGTGACTAGGCAGTGCATGTTTCCAAAAGTGTGTTTGGGTATTTTGATTAACCCCTAATGTGTTCTAATGACTTTAAATACATTGCACCCATCACTAATGTTGAGCAACATTTTTTCAACAGTCTGTTTTGTAGGATTACTAATGGTGATGCTGTATCCAAATCACTTTAAGGTTTTCAGGAAGGACACAGTTGTAGGTAAAGCTCGAACATTAGAGTCTCATGTTAATCTTCATTGTCTCTGATCTTATGTTGTTACGCATATGTAACCATGGAATATAAGTGAATAAAGTAGTTCATGTTCCATTAACGTTTCCCATGTGTGTTGCAGTGGGATGTTGTTGAAAAATGTGTGCATCTGTTATGTATGTTTGTGAGCATATACTAATCAATCAGATCAATAAACACTCAGGAGAAATGTATTGCAAAAATAGAGAAAATGATGGTGGGCAGGGGAAGTGACAAAACGGAAATGTCTGTAGTTGAAACCAAGGGTGTCTGCAGGGTGTGGCCAAAGAAGTCAAGATGGTGGCTGTGAACATGCAGGCGAGGCTCTCTCCATCTTTTATGTGCTTTGTATACTGTGCATCAAAAGCATGGGTATCACTTTGATTGCAATGGCCACCTTGACTTTTTTTACCACACCCTTCAGACATCCCTCATGGAAACTCACAGTGGTTGCCTGTCATGTATGATTGTAAGCTGCCTTCTGAACCAGAGAATCCCTGTAAGGCTGGGGTTCAAACTTACATGAAAGCCTTCATGGGTACAGCTTTACATATGGAGGCTTTCTTACTTTAGCAAGTCTTTTGGAGTGGGAGGCCATAACAACTTTTGATGATGATGATGATGATGATGATGAGTGTTTGTGGCAGGGGCTACTCCCTGCTGCTCAACAGGTGAGTTCAAGATTTGTTTGTATTACCTGAACAGGGATAATGATTCACATGAAAAGACAGAATACGAGTTGTTGATGATAGAACTATTTCTACTACAAGAGTACATTTGCTTGAGAAATTTCAACCTGCCTTTTTTTTAAATTGCTTTAATTTTTTGGCATATTAGTATGATTGTTTTCAATTACTATTTTTTCCATGAAAAAAACCTCTTCATTTAATTTAATTTAAAAATCTGATATTAAAAACAGTAGGCACTTAAACTTTTTTGTTGATTTGAAGGCTGAAACTTTTGCTATGAAAGTTTCTTAAAAGGAGCCAGACTTTCCAATGAATTTCTGCTATAGAAGAATTAATAATGAACCTTAAAAGGTTTCCCTTGACGTAAAGTCCAGTCGTGTCCGACTCTAGGGGGCGGTGCTCATCTCCGTTTCTAAGCCTTAGAGCCGGTATTGTCATAGACAATTCCGGGTCATGTGGCCAGCATGACTACACGGAACGCCGTTACCTTCCCGCCGAAGCAGTACCTATTGATCTACTCACATTTGCATGTTTTCAAACTGCTAGGTGAGCAGGAGCTGGGACGAGCAACGGGAGCTCACCCCGCCGCGCGGTTTCGAACCGCCGACCTTCCGATTGACAGCTCAGCAGTTTAACCCGCAGCACCACCACGTCCCTTAACAATGAACCTTAAATGTACAGAAATGCAACATTATCAACAGGAGAGGGATTTCTTCTCCTTAGTTTGGGCAAAGACATTCTTACAACTCATGTTGCATTACAAATTCTTCATCCCTAAAGTGACCCCATAGTGGAATATCTCCCAGATGTCAGTGAAAATAATAATAATAATAAATATTTTTATTATTATTCTGCTGACCCAGAATACTGGCCTGTTGGTAAGTTACTGTTGAGTTATGTTTTGCATTTTTGTTTGTCTGATCATATCCTTGGACTGTAGTCCTTTTTTTTTAAATGTAAATTTTATTAAGTTTTACAAAGAACATAAAAACTAACACAAACCACTAAAGAGTAGAAGCAAAGAAAGAGAGAAAAAAGAAAAAGTGCAGAGAGAAAGAATAAAAAGAAAGAAGCAGCTTCCAATTTCCTTTGCAGCAAATATAATTGCAAAATTATCTCTTACTCTATAATTACAAAAAGAGGCTCACTTTTTTCTATTATCCAGTTTTTTTTCCTAATCAGCAAAACCACAAGACATTAGTGCACTTTTCCATTTCATGCAAAACGTCTGTAAGGGGTTTCCAGGCAGCCATAAATGTAGATACTGCTTTTTCTCTCATTAAAGAAGTTAATTTAGCCATCTCCACAAGTTCCATCATCTTCACCAGCCGTTTATCCATTGTGGGTAGTGTTGAATCTTTCCACTTTTGAGCATATAATAGTCTTGCTGCAGTTGTCATATATAAAAGCAAAGTTCCATGACTTTTTTCTAATTGCCTGTCCATTAGTCCCCCAAGAAAAGTCTCTAGTTTCAGTTGCACTTTAACCTTCAAAATCTTCTGTATGTATGTATGTATGTATCCACATTTTTTACGCTTTTTTACATGTTCACCAAATATGATAAAATGTCCCTTCATGTTCACATTTCCAGCAAAGATTCGAGGTACCTTTATACATTCTAGACAGTTTCTCTGGTGACAAATACAAAGAATACATCATTTTATAAAAAAAATCTCTTTAAGGCTAAAACACAATGTAAGTTTCAGTCCTTTCAACCACATATTCTCCCATTGATCCATTTGTATATTATAATGAAAATTTTAATCTATTTTATCATACGTTCTTTCACTTGCTCTTCTTCTGTCTCATATTTCAGCAAAAGTTTATACATTTTAGCAATAACATGTTCCTCATTAGTACATAATTCTACTTCATACTCAGTCTTGATCTTATGGGGATTGCTGGCAAAGAAGGTGGGGGCCCTTTCCAGGGGAAAAAGCGCACGGGCAGTGTAGAATCCCTTGGGCTCGCAGCCAAGAAAATCAGAAAGGACCTGCCTTAGGGTTCTGGAGTTTTTCCAGTAGAGTTTGCTAGTTCTGTTTCAGTTTAGCAGGATTCTGTCTATTAGAGTAGAACAATAAATACTAGAGTTCAATTCCTGTCTCAGCATGGTTCTTTATATCCTGACATCTACCTTGTTCAAAACCATAAAAGCTTTTATCTACTTTAAAGCTTTCTGATAATTGTACATAAGAAAACTATTGACAAGAATATCCTTCCGTTGTCAAATACTCCCTTGATTTCATTTTACAATCCCCTTGAGAAAATTCTAGTATATCTCAGTAGGTTAACCATTTACGCTTACTTATAATTTCTCATCTATAAGATGCTTCTTGCACTGAAAGCCATAAAAGTATTTTTGGGAAAAATCTGAGTTTATATTTATTCCATACTCTAAGAATAGCCTACCTAACATAATGATTTTTAAAGTCTACATTCACCTTAGCTTTATCACCGTAGATATCCATGCCACTCAAATCTCAAATCATGATCTTCTAAATCCAATAACCTTCTATTCTTAGCAACACCCACTCTTTCATCCCATCTAAACAGCAAAATATAGTTACAAATTGGGTAAACCCAATCCTCCTCTTTCCTTTGCATCTTGTAGTACCTTATATTTAACTCATGATTTTTTTTCCCTTGCCATACAAATTTAGATACAGTATATCTTTCTGCCATTGTTTAAATGGTACATCAGGTATTGTCTGATAAAAAAATATCATGGGTAAAACATTCATCTTAATCACAGAAATTCTCCCCAACAGTGACAATTGTACTTTGTCCCATCTTGATATACCATTTTTGACTTCATTCCATGTCTTAACATAGTTGTTTTGAAATAACATACATTTCCTATTTGTCTTAGCTATACCCAAATATTTTATCTTCTTAATCTTGAAACTTGTTTTGTACATCAGTTCTGTTTGGTCTTGTAACTTCATATTTTTGTAGGCATCTTTGTCTTCTGTTTATTAATCTTGAAACCTGCAAATGCCCCAAATTTTTTTAATTTACTCATTAAAAGTTCAGTTCCCTTTAAAGGGTCTGCCAAAATAAAAACCAAGTCATTTTGGACTTTAGTGCTAATTTAGATGAAACAGCTGCAGTCCAACCAATCATGATTAATTGGATCAGGAACAAACTGTGCCTGTATCTTAGGAACGGGCAACGGATAGTTTTCCAGATGTATCAGTACACAGGAAGTGCTGTAGGCCAAATAGCAGTATGCAGTTTTAGCAAAGGGCAGAGTATATGAAACTGCTTCTACAGACTGACCTCTTGATCTCAACTGCAGTGCAGTGTTGATTTTGCAAAACTTTTTTTTTAATGGTTACTACACTCAGTTTGATGAGATAGTTAAAGTTTTGGGCTAAGTTCAAATCTTCCCTCATCCATATAGATTACTTGCTGATTTTGGATTGTTCACAATGTGTCCCCCTTCTCAGGGTGGCTTGGCTAGGAAAATCAAGATACAACCCCTCCAACGTCAAATCATAGAATGTATATAAAATGAAATAGTTTTGTACATATTTGAGATTTATAAATATGACACAATGAGCAATTCCTCCTTTTTTCCCTTCAAAGTTGAATAATTTTATCTATCTAATTTGTCCCCACCCATCACCTCCCATCGGGGGACTCTGGGTGGTTTACAACGATCGATTAAAATCAACAATCATAAAATACACAGTACAAAAATACAATAATAAATAATATAAATAAAAGTAAAGATAAAAAGTCCAAGTGGTGAAAGAATCTAAAACAGTCCAAGTGTGGGAGGAGTGGTCTATAGTAGCCATCCCCATGTAGATCTATTCCTCTCTCCACCCCAAGTGAGGCGGCAGAACCAGGTCTTCAGAAACCTCCGAAAGGCCAGGAGCGATGGGGCCAATCTCACGTCCGGGGGCAGCATGTTCCACAGGGTGTCCTAACAGTCAGAAATCACACTGAGACGAGGAGTAGGTCTCTAGTGTTTATTACTGCTACATAAAACAGAATCCTAACAAACTGAAGAAGCGTGGGAAAAACCCAGACAGATAAACCCCAAAAGTTAAGGCGGGTCTGATCTGTGTCTCTTTGAATGGCTGCTTAATTCCTCAGTACTACGCATGTGTTTTCCCCCCTGGATAGAGGCCCCTTCCAGCTCGCCATCAGTACTCATGACACAGGGACTGCAGAGAAGGCCTGCTTCCTGGACCCCGCCAAATGAAGTTGTCTTAGAGACGGGGTCTGCAGCATGCCCTCTCTGCACAATTGGGCGGGACAGGCTGATGTAATGGGGACAAGGGGGTCCCTCAGGTAACCTGGCCCCATGACATGTAGGGCTTTAAAGGTAATAACTAACACCTTGAATTGGACCCGGAAGCAAACTGGTACCCAATGCAGCTCGCGCAGCTGCGGTGTTACATGTGCCTTCTGGGAGTACCAAAAACAGCTTGCGCGGCTGCATTCTGGACCAGCTGAAGCTTCCGGATACTTTTCAAGGGTAGCCCCATGTAGAGTGCATTGCAATAGTCTATTTGTTACTTTATTTAGTAATTTCCCTGAGTCTGTTATTGAAGCATTGCTCTTTACAAAAAATAGGTACATAAATATTTATCTCCTTCCTAATGGATTATGCAGCCTCTACCCTTTTTTTATACATACATACATATCAGAAAAGAAACCCAAAACAATGGAGTCAGCACGGAGCATGTGATTTCCCATACATTGAAGTTATAATTAGTAAAATCTCTGAACTAAACAAACTGTGGGTGACACATCCAAAAATACAATGCTACATTAGCAGATTAAGGATCAGATTGGAATGATTTCGGTTTGCCAACATTTTTATTTCTGTGCAGAGCATAAGTCCTTCAGCTCAGTCTGTCTTGCCTTTCTCCTTGGTTATAAACAGGAACCTGAAAAGAAAATGTCTCTCCTCCTCAAAGTTTTGTAATGCTAAACAAAATGACATGTTCTGCTTCAAAAGAACTAAGGTTCTTTTGGCTTCTCAAAAAGGAATGGTGTGCAGTTAAATTCACCTTAATTGTTACTGAAACTTTCTGGTAGTTTCTCTTAGCTGATAAATTAGAACAGTGTTTCTCAACTTCAGCAACTTTAAGATGTGTGGACCTTAAATTCCCAATTTAAGATGTGTGGACCTCAGTATGCTGGCTGGGGAATTCTGGGTGTTGAAATCCACACATCTTAGAGTTGCCAAGTTTGAAAAATGCTGAATTAGAAAGTCTCTGTTGCTGGTTTTTTGTTTTGTCTTTTGCAGAATGCGGATATTCAGAATTGGATCTATATCTTTAGAATTCTGTATTAGCTATTTAGAGTATCAAATGCTGTGTCTCCCTAACTAAAAAATTTCCTGATTTCCCCACCATCCTTTCCTCAAATGCACCTTGCACTAGTACTTTCCAGCCCATTCTGTGGCAGAACAATTACAAATTTTATTTCTCATAAATTCTGCTTCCAGTTTCTTTGTGGAGTTTTTGGGGCACGTATCCTGGTGGTTATCACATCCAAATTAGATATATAATTAATTTAGACATGGCCAGAAGCTATACTGTTTATATTAATAACTTTTGAATGGCACTGCAGAGAGTGGCTAAAATGTTTGATATTTGTAAGGGCATATTGTGGTTGTTACTGATTCACAACTAAGTATTAGTTTGTAGGAGAAGGATAGAAATGTTTTTGGAATCATGGCAAGTCGTGATTTAAAGATGTACCTCTTGGTTGAACAGGACTTCATTTTCTGTCTGCAAAATATCAAAAGTGGCAGAAATGAGCCACAGTAGAATTGTTAAAGGGAATGGAAAAATTCATAGAAACGTCCTTTGCTAGTGGAGACAGATGGTTGTGAGTCAATAGAGGTTATCATCACTGCAAATTCTTGTGGATGTGATTCTTCTGGTGATACTTTCACTAATTAATCCCCTTTGTTACATTAATACTAGTCTTTGTTATGAAGCATGTAAAGTGAGATAAGGTTGCATCATTTTGAAGCCATAATTAATTAAGGAAGCTAACTGATCACTGTTTTAATGCATGAAGCGAGAAATGTATGTTAACAGCTTCTAATTTAGACCCAACTGCAGGACTTGGGGTTGCACAAATAGGACTAATGGAATACGCCCCTCCTGCATTTGCTGTGCAACATAACAGCATGCTAATAGGTTCAGTACTTTCCCCAGAATGAATCCTTCACTGCTACTTCTAAATAACCAGAAATATTTTAAAGCCCTCCTCCAGAAATTGGACTACTGGAGGTGAATAAGCTATACAGCTCAATTAGTTATCAAAATGTGTGCTGTTTATGAAAGTTTGTTGACAAACAGGAATGTGCATCAAATTGAGGGGGTCGTGTGCAAGAAAAGCAAACTTCTGGCCTGCTTCATAGAGCAGAACGTCAGCTCCCCACCCTCCTTGCTTATTAAACCAATGCCAGGCTTAAGTACCATAACTGAATGACTTGTGGTGCTAAATTCCTATCTTTAGATAAAAAAAAGAATGATGGGTGGTTTAGACTTTACCAACATATAATTTATTAAGATTGAAAGTAATTTTAATATCCATTTATTCTGAGACATATATTTTCAAGAAGTGATTTCCCACTGTCTCCTGTAATGGCAGCCTTGGATTTATTTTTCATTACATTCTTAACTTACTTTCCAGTACTTTCTATCTTTAAAGCAATTTTGCTTTTGAAACCAGTTTTTATGCCCATTAGAACATTACAAGAGGTTGGTTAGGATTTACACTTGGAATATGGCTCAGAGCTAGGAGAAATTAACTTCTCTTTTTTGGTACCATGAACCAGTCCACATATCATCTGACTTTTGTGGCTGAAATTTTCCCATATAGAAAGTGGCAAGAACTCCAAGGGATGCAACAGAAGAGGGGGATCCATGTTGTTTATTCGTTTAGTCACTTCCAACTCTTCGTGACTTCATGGACCAGCCCACACCAGAGCTTCCTGTCGGTCATCAACACCCCCAGCTCCCCCAGGGACAAGTCCGTCACCTCTAGAATATCATCCATCCATCTTGCCCTTGGTCGGCCCCTCTTCCTTTTGCCTTCCACTCTCCCCAGCATCAACATCTTCTCCAGGCTGTCCTGTCTTCTCATTATGTGGCCAAAGTATTTCAGTTTTGCCTTTAATATCATTCCCTCAAGTGAGCAGTCTGGCTTGATTTCCTGGAGGATGGACTGGTTTGATCTTCTTGCAGTCCAAGGCACTCAGAATTTTCCTCCAACACCACAGTTCAAAAGCATCTATTTTCCTTCTCTCAGCCTTCCTTATGGTCCAGCTCTCGCAGCCATATGTTACTATGGGGAACACCATTGCTTTAACTATGCAGGCCTTTGTTGTCAGTGTGATGTCTCTGCTCTTAACTATTTTATTGAGATTTGTCATTGCTCTTCTCTCAAGGATTAAGCGTCTTCTGATTTCCTGACTGCAGTCAGCATCTGCAGTAATCTTTGCACCTAGGAATACAAAGTCTTTCACTGCTTCTACATTTTCTCCCTCTATTTGCCAGTTATCAATCAAGCTGGTTGCCATAATCTTGGTTTTTTTGAGGTTTAGCTGCAAGCCAGCTTTTGCACTTTCTTCTTTCACCTTCATCATAAGGCTCCTCAGTTCCTCTTCACTTTCAGCCATCAAAGTGGTATCATCTGCATATCTGAGATTGTTAATATTTCTTCCAGAGATTTTAACTCCAGCCTTGGATTCCTCAAGCCCAGCTTGTCGCATGTGTTCTGCATACAAGTTGAATAGGTAGGGTGAGAGTATACAGCCCTGCCGTACTCCTTTCCCAATCTTAAACCAGTCCGTTGTTCCGTGGTCTGTTCTTACTGTTGCTACTTGGTCGTTATACAGGAGGCATACAAGATGACTTGGTATTCCCATACCACTAAGAACTTGCCACAATTTGTTATGGTCCACACAGTCAAAGGCTTTAGAATAGTCAATAAAACAGAAATAGATGTTTTTCTGAAACTCCCTGGCTTTTTCCATTATCCAGCGGATATTGGCAATTTGGTCTCTAGTTCCTCTGCCTTTTCTAAACCCAGCTTGTACATCTGGCAATTCTCGCTCCATGAACTGCTGAAGTCTACCTTGCAGAATCTTGAGCATTACCTTATTGGCATGTGAAATGAGTGCCACTGTTCAATAGTTTGAACATTCTTTAGTGTTCCCCTTTTTTGGTATGGGGATATAAGTTGATTTTTTCCAGTCTGATGGCCATTCTTGTGTTTTCCAAATTTCCTGGCATATAGCATGCATTACCTTGACAGCATCATCTTGCAAGATTTTGAACAGTTCAGCTGGGATGCCATCGTCTCCTGCTGCCTTGTTATTAGCAATGCTTCTTAAGGCCCACTCAACCTCACTCTTCAGAATGTCTGGCTCTAGCTCACTGACCACACCGTCAAAGCTATCCCTGATATTGTTATCCTTCCTATACAGGTTTTCTGTATATTCTTGCCACCTTTTCTTGATCTCTTCTTCTTCTGTTAGGTCCTTGCCATCTTTGTTTTTGATCATACCCATTTTGGCCTGGAATTTACCTCCCATGTTTCTAATTTTCTGGAAGAGGTCTCTTGTCCTTCCTATTCTATTGTCTTCTTCCACTTCCACGCATTGCTTGTTTAAAAATAATTCCTTATCTCTTCTGGCTAACCTCTGGCATTTTGCATTTAATTGGGCATATCTCCCCCTATCACTGTTGCCTTTTGCTTTCCTTCTTTCTTGGGCTACTTCTAGTGTCTCAGCAGACAGCCATTTTGCCTTCTTGGTTTTCTCTTTCTTTGGGATGTATTTTGTTGCCGCCTCCTGAACAATGTGGCGAACCTCTGTCCAGAGTTCTTCCGGGACCCTATCTACTAAGTCTAGTCCCTTAAATCGATTCTTCACCTCCACTGCATATTCCTTAGGACTATTAGTGAGCTCATATCTAGCTGATCTGTGGGTCTTCCCTAATCTCTTTAGTCTGATCCTAAATTGTGCAAGAAGAAGTTCGTGATCTGAACTACAGTCAGCTCCAGGTCTTGTTTTTACCGACTGTACAGATGTCCGCCACCTTTGGCTGCAAAGGATGTAGTCAATCTGATTTTGGTGTTGTCCATCTGGTGAAGTCCATGTATAAAGCCGTATCTTAGGTTGTTGGAAGAGAGTGTTTGTTATGCACATTGAGTTATCTTGGCAAAATTCTATCAGCCTATGTCCTGCTTCGTTTTGTTCTCCCAGGCCATACTTACCTGTAATTCCAGGTGTCATCTGACTGCCCACCTTGGCATTCCAGTCTCCCATGATGAAAATAACATCTCTTTTAGGCGTGTTGTCCAGTAGGTGCTGCAGATCCTCATAGAACTGCTCTACTTCAGCTTCTTCAGCATCTGTGGTTGGGGCGTATATTTGGATCACTGTGATGTTAGATGGCTTGCCCTGAATTCGAATTGAGATCATTCTATCATTTTTTGGATTGTATCCAAGCACTGCTTTAGCCACTTTACTATTAATTATGAAGGCTACTCCATTTCTTCTGTGGTCCTCTTGTCCACAGTAGTAGATCTGGTGGTCATTTGATGTGAAGTGGCCCATTCCAGTCCATTTCAGTTCACTGATGCCCAAAATGTCGATCTTTAATCTTGACATCTCACCAATAACCACATCCAATTTGCCCTGGCTCATAGATCTTACATTCCAGGTTCCAATGGTGTGTTGATCCTTAGAACATCGGATTCGCCGTTCACTACCAGCACCATCGGCTGCTAGCCATCCTTTCGGCTTTGAGCTAGCTGCGTCATCACGTCTGGGGCTAGTTGAACTCATCCTCTGTTCCTCCCCAGTAGCATTTTGACCATCTTCTGGAGGTCTCATCTTCCGATGGTATACCGACATATCTCTGGTTGTACTGATCCATTTAGTTTTCACGGCAAGAATACTGGGGTGTGTTGCCATTACCTTCCCCAGGGATCACATTTAGTCTGACCTCTCTGTCATGACCTTCCCGTCTTGGGTGGCCCTTCACGGTTTAGCTCATGGCATCATTGAGGTGCTCAAGCTCCAGCACCACGACAAGGTAACGATCCTTTGGCATACTTAAGCCACTTCATTTCTGTTTGAATGCTCCAAAATGTTGACAAATCATGTTGTGTTTGAGTTCCTTCATGCCAGATTTGTTATAGAGATTGTGTGTGTGTGTGTGTGTGTGTGTGTGTGTGTACACTCGAAAATCATATGCATATTTATATACACTGTAGTTCAGTTCTTTGAATTCTGGTCACACATACCTGGAAGTAATTTTCATTGAACTCCACTTCTCTATAGGCATGTATGAAAGTGCATATGTTATCAATTCAGTTAGATAAAGCAGTTAAATAACTTTCAATTATCCAAAGAAGCATTTTATTGATCAATGACAATTCCTTAATGAAAAAGAATATTTTTTTTAACAGAAGCAATATCATCGCTGTATGTCAGGGTCATATTAACTGCTAATTAAAAAATCTGACTTCCTGGCATTTAGCATTAAACCACCCAGAGTCCCTCTTTTGCGGGGAGATGAGTGGTGGCAAAATTTGATAAACAAATAAATAACGATAAAAAATCATAGGGTACTGTGAGAGTAAGGGCAAAGGAAAAAAGGCGTTTACTCAAACACAGCCAAACTTTCCCTCTTGTTCAGGATAATAATAGATTCTGTGGCCTGAAAAAGTTTGAAAACTCTGGCTTAATCCATCAAATGAAGATGAATTAGCTATGTGCCAATTTTAAGAAGTTTTAAACTTCTGGATGGACAAGTTCAGAGTGCTGCTTTGGACAAGCAGAGGGATAATTGGCAGTAGGCAAGGTTTTTGGTAGAAAAATTAAGGACAAGAGGGTTTCTAAATTAGGCTTTGCACTTAGAGTCTGTGATTTCAGCAATGACTCAGAAGTAGAAGTTTAAATATATGTGCCAGTTATTCCATTATTGGTTCTACCCCTGCTCCGCTGTTTATTAACTCTATGTAGAAGATTATGGGGATCATTGATGGTGATGATGATCATGATTTTGCTGTGAGGGAAAAAAGGTGTAGAAATCTGGTATATACATAGAACTTGTACACCATTGTAAAGGATAAATTCTGGTAGATGCATCCAAGGGTATCGGATAGCAATAGAAGATAATATCTGTAGCTCAGGGTTGAACTGTGGATTCCTTGGTGCTCTCTGAGCTTGGTTGTTGGCTTGCAGACACTTCATCACCTAACTGGGTAACATCATCAGTATGATCTTACCTAGTTGGGTAATGAAACATCTGCAATGCTCACTGATTTTTTTACTTTTCTGAGAAGTTGTTATATTTTACAGACACTGTTTGGGATTTGATGATAATTCTTTCCCCCAAAAGAGGGCTCAGTGCATTACTTCATAAAAGGAAGCCTAACTCTAGCCTTCAGTATTTTTTAAAAAATGATAATTAGAAAAATTGTTTCATGCTTTGTAAAATACCTTGCCAGTCCAGTATATATCCTAAATAGATCATTAAAACAGGATGCTTTTTAAATTAAATATATACTCTGTTCATCTACTGCATCCATGCCACTCAAAAGCAGCTTATGCAAATTAATGTTGTTATGTAAATAAATAAATGAGATGTATTGTTGTGATCCAGCTGTTGGATGCTGCTTTAAAAACAGTGGCAGGAACCTCTGTTCCTCCAAAGTGTGTGGGACTATTTTCATGTTGGCAGCAGCTGGTGGGAAGTGAGTCCCACATTAACTGGGGAAGTGGTAGGTTCCCACTCATTTAAAACTAACTCTTTCACAAATATATAATCTTCCACCCTACTTGACCAGCCATGCTTGTTGTAGGTTAAAGAAGTTATTGTACTCGTATTTTCCATTCCTGGGATTGAGCGTCAGACCCCCTGAACATAAAGTAGACCAAATAGGAGTCAGCGTTACTAAATTAAAAGCAAGTGGGGGAAAAAAAGATCAGTATGGCATGATCAGTATTTTCTGATAAAATATTATGTTTAGTTCTTAAAAAACAAGACTATGTAGCCTCAGCATCCAAAGGCTGGTTTTCTAGTCAAATAATTAAGTCTTAAATATTAGAGTTGAGAGCAACTTTAACTTTTGAAAAAGAAGTGTTTCATATGCATTCCCACATGCGGTGAAGCACTTCTTTCAAAGCTTGGCATGGCCCAAATAAATACACTTTAATTGTGGCTTGAATGCATGGCCTTTTTAAGGCTTCCAGAGGCCCAGAGTATTTGATACTCCCATACATTATCTCCTCATCTTCAGCTCCTTACTTCAACAATTATTTTGTGCCCATTGAAGTCAATGGACCGTGTGGGGAAGACAAAAAAAATGTAGGAACTCTTGAGATTATATTCTAATGGATTAGATTTATTGCCTCAAATTAAGAGTATTGATTCATGTGGTCATTTCAAACTTTGGAACATATATATTCTTAGTAGCCCAAGTAAATGTTTTCGTTGTACTGAGTGCTCATGAGATCAGATGTATTTTAAATGCTTTTGTACAACATCTTTCTCATAGGTTGTCTTGGGCTGTTTTAATGGAAAGTCAGTTATAAATATAATACAAAATAAATATTAGATGCTCTTACAGGGTGTAAGAGCTGTATTTAATCCAAGTGAGGCAGAAAAAAGCAAAGTTACCCTGGTTGTTTTGTGCAACTTAATTTGCAAAGTCTAACAAGTAGATAATTTATCCAACTGTCAACATTTCTTTCTTGGTATATTCTAAAGATCTCTGTCAGTATATTCAGAAAATTATAGATCTCTGTGTCTGGTGAAACAAAATCTTCAAGAAGTTTTAGCATATGGTAGAGACAGGAGAAAAAAAGGAAAAAATAAACATCAGGATTAGGATTACTTTAAACATGGTATATACAGTATGTATGTATAAATAAATAATCTTTTTACAATTCCACCTGCTTTCTCCTCCTCTCTCTGCTATTTGATCCACTACTCACAGGCAGGCATGGCATCCCCAGAGATTCCTGAACAACTGATAATTGCCTTGGAACCAGAAGCTGCATCCATTTATTGCAGGAAACTCCGCCTTCATCAGATGATAGACCTCAGTAGCAGAGGGCCTGTCAATGGCTACAACCCAAGTGAAACCATTGGCTCAGGTTTCACACCAGGTACCACTCTCTTAATCAGGCTTTGATTTGATAAAGAAATTTATTCCCTCAGACCACATGCTTTTGTTTTTGGAAGTACTTAGACAAAATATGTCTGTAAGTTGGTCTGATTTTGATGATGGGGAAACCAGGAATGTGTCAACACTAGGGCGAGGATTTCTATGACCTAAAAATGCTAGAAATATGCAAGCATTTATGACCTTAAAACCGTTTAAATATGACCAAGTAAACCAAAAATATGACTTTTAAAGCAAAAATATGACTTTACAATTTTTCTGAAATTAACACCCAATTTTTAAAAATCTCTGCTTAAACACACACACACACAAATTAAAAGGTTTATTCTTCACTTCCAGTGAAGAAGTGCTAGTATTGAAGGAGTCAAATGAACATTTTGAAAGTGAAATGGTCATCCCTGGATTAGTTTTCATTAACAGCAGAGTTGCATTGGATGACCATGTGCATCTTGAGATTGTCAAACTCAAAACTCCTTCTGTTGTCCACCAGTATGTTCTTGTATCTGGAGAAACTCCATTCGACATCATAAGAGTTTATAGGAACAAATTTGAAAAAAGCAAACTCATCTCGAGAAAATTCTGGCTCGAAGTCTTCAAACTTTGCTTCGAGTCCATTTAGAAGATTACTTATTTTGTATAGTGTTGAATAATTGCAGTACTCTTTGCAGTTTATCACTAATTTTTTCAGCCACTTTCCCCTTTGCTCGCTTTAAATCACTCTGTTTGTTTTACAATGTCCAGCACATCACTAAGTTCCATTCCTACAGTTTCAAGGTGGGTGATTGCTCTTGATAATCCACTGAAGTTGGATCCTATGTATGCTAAGTTTCCAGCCAAGGTTTCAGAAAAGGAATCTTGCACAATCTTGATGGAGGAAGATTCACAAGTGTCAACTATCTGCTGTAAGGAAGCATACTTTATGGAATAATACATAGCTGCATCCAGCCAAGTCCCCCAACATGTCACAACAGGTTGGGGAGGGAGAGCCAAAGTAGGAGCAATTTCTTTGAACTTTTGTACTTGAAGTGGAGCTTTAATGAACATTTTTTTCCCATTCGAAATTATCTTATCTACATCAGAATAGTTGCTTCGAATCTCTTCTGCCACTCTGTGTAAACCATATGCAAGATATGTGATATGGATCATTTTTGGATAAAGAAGTTTAAGTCCCTTGGCTGCTTTAGTCATGTATGGAATGGCATCTGTTACAAATAGAAGGATATTTCCCCTTTTTACATCATCTGGCCAGAGTAGTTTCATAGAATCGTCAAAGAGCATAGCAATAGTGGAATTGTTTACATTTTGTAGAGTTTCACATTAGAAGAAATACTTCATCAGGCCTGTCACATTTCAGAGTGCCAATAATAATATTGGCTACATATCTTCCGTTTACATCACTTGTTTCATCTATTGAAACCCATATCTTCTTGTTGTCAACAGCAGGTCGTACCTGTCCTAACACATCTTCATAGCAGGCAAAGATGTAATTTTTCCTTACAGTTGATTCATTTGGAATCGGGTGACTGGTATACTTCTCCAAAAAATGCCTGAGGCTACCACTACCTAATTTCCTTAAGGGAATATTTGAAGTAACCATCATTGTACAGAGATCCTTACAAAATTCTGACTGGGTATTTGATGAACCTGCAGTTGAAGAAGAAGCTCTCTGGAAAAGGAGACGTTGCCTGTTCTCAGTGAAGGTAAATCTTGCTAAACAACTCTTGTGTTTCACAGTGTTACAATGTTGTTGAATATTAAAACGCTTTTGGGCTGATACCATAACTTTACACAATTTACAAAACAAAATATCACCATGGCTACTGAAAATCTGCTCCCCAAATTCTTGAACAAGATGCTGTAATTTCACACTTGTTGAACATCTACTTTTAGAGGTTGAAATCAGATTGCAGCTCTCACGTGACTCCACCACCTGAGTTGGGGAACAAATGAGAAAAAGAAAAAAAAATAGGCAACTTCTCACTCTTTTTTTCAGGCCTAGTCAGGGGAGAAGCCTCTGCCTGCTGAAGTCATTTTAAAAAAGGTTGCTCTCCCTCTCTTACACACACACACACAGCCCTGGGTTGGGGAGCAAATAAAGAAAAAGAAAAAACAGGCAAATTCTCACCTTTTTTCCAGGCCTGGTCAGGGGAGAAGCCTTTTCCCTTTCCCTCCGTCCCTCACACACACCCCTGAGCTGGGGAGCAAATAAGGAAAAGAAAACAAAACAGGCAAATTCTCACCTTTTTTTTCAGGCCTGGTCAGGAGAGAAACCTTTGCTCCCACCTCTCTCTCTCTCTTTCTCTTTCTCTCTCACACACACATACCTCCCTGAGTTGGGGAGCGAATAGGAAAAAGGAAAAAAACAGGCAAATTCTCACTTTCTTTGCTGGCTTGAACTTGCTGGCTTATCAGGAGGGTTGCCAGTGACCAAAACATGACCAAAATATGATGTTTGTTACAAAATTAAGCAGAAATATGACATAACACCTTTTAAAAAGTCAAAATACGACTTTTCAGGCAAAATAAAAAGCATATAATTCTCACCAGATTACTCTAAAACATGTTTTA
The DNA here is from genome assembly GCF_035149785.1 of Candoia aspera. Classification (NCBI taxonomy): domain Eukaryota; kingdom Metazoa; phylum Chordata; class Lepidosauria; order Squamata; family Candoiidae; genus Candoia; species Candoia aspera. The sequence goes on along the minus strand of NC_086158.1, from coordinate 57,810,009 downwards.
ACTTATAAATTCAAATAAAATTTCCAGGAAAAATATGACATGTCATAGAAATCCTCGCCCTAGTCATCACAAACAAGACAAGTCACTTGGCTATTAGCTTTCTCTTGGGAATTGTGGAATTTGCATGCCAATGTATGTGGAGGTGCCAGACTCATTTATACCAGTCTAATCAAAATGTAAAGTGCTTGCTGTTTTAAAGAACACTATTGGAACACTAACTGCTATTGGAAGTGATTTACTGATTTAATTTAATTTACTGATTTAAAGAAATGTATATGGCTGCACAACTTGGACACTGCAAATCTGAGAGGCATACAATGAACCAAGGAAGAGATACAAAACCAAAATAAACAATTCTAGTTAAAAATTAGTAAACAACCATTCATAGGTGATCAGGGACTCACACTTACTATCGTGCTCCAGGCAGGAACTCCAGTGACCCTGGCACCAATGCCCAAAGATATACCTGACTATGGCAAAGAAGATGCTATGTGAAAATATTTTCCAAAACTGGACAATAAAAGAAAGGAAAAATCTGCCTTTCCGCAATCATGCTGATTTTCTGAACAAAACGTAACATGAATGCATCTCAGATTAGATAATATGGGCCATTACAAACTGGAAGGGGTGATCATTTAAACCTGCCTGACCCCTCCTGCCAGGAATTCCCAGCGAATCTCTTGACTCAACTTAGTCTGTCTGCCTGGGGCCTTTCTCTTCATCCCAACTCTAAGGTAAAAAACAGAAAACAACTAAAACTTAAAGGGCAATGTTGTCCAGCGGTGCGCACAAGGAACTTTTTAATATGAAATTATCTGGTGGTGGTGGTGGTGGTGGTGAGCTTGGGCAATCACAAAATGCCCATTGACCAGAAGACAGACTTCCAGCAGGATATCCTGTTTGTTTTGTAGGGCCTAAAGACACTGTTGGAGATAAGAGTGATGCAAGAGGCTGATGTTTTGTTTTGCAGCATGCCTGCTTCCTCTGAGTTTTTCAAGTTAAAATAATCTTTAGGAATTAAGATGGGAAAGGGAGCCAAAGTGGGTTCCTAAAGACATCTTGGTGTAGGTAGGCATCATGTTGTGTGTTTCTGCACTACAGATCTGCTAAGGTTAACTAGACAAATGATCTGTCCTAATGTCAGACAGATTCTTTTATTCATAGTTAGTTGTAAATTAATGCCCTAACTAATAGCAAAACATTGCAGCTCAAGTGCAATCTATTCTGGTAATGGATTTATCCAAACGGTAGTCTCTTGTGTCCTCTGCTGCAAGAATGTAGTTTTCTTCAGCTGACAAAAATAATTTCAGCAGAATTGGTTTTGCTTATTTTTATTATGTTTATGGCAAGTTTACAATAAAAGGTTTGGTCTATATAGAATTAAAAGCTTTCAACCACTATAAGTGCCTATTTTGAGTCCATTTGTTGGAAGAATTATACCAAGAACTACGCCGCTTTGGGACTACAGCTTTTATTATCAATGCATTAGCTATAATTCTTAACCGAATGATGTCTAGCCCACTTGCCTGCATCTGCTTTCTGTTCCACGTACGTACAGCTTTGCTTCTGCTCTTTTATGCTCAGTCATTTTCTCTCTGTGTCACCCACTAGCAAAAGAACACATTCGGCGAAATCGACAGAGCCGCACCTTTTTGGTTGAAAATGTCATAGGAGAAATCTGGTCCGAGTTGGAGGAAGGTAGCGTCCTTTCATTTGCTCCTGCTGGTTTTGCATTGCCAGCAGAAGTGTGTTCTCTGCAAGATTCTTGTCTTGTTCCTTTGGTGGCTTTAAGATTATTTGATTCTAATAAATTCAGAGGGCAATTCAAAGGCAAATTTGCAAATACATGTGTTAAAAACTCTATGCTACTGGACCAAGCTTCTGTTGTTCCTCGCTGCAGTTGCCTCCGTACCAAATCACTGCTTTCCACAATGTGGGCACCCTCCAGATGTGTGGCCTTGTTCTCAAAATAATGCTGGTCATGTTGGCTGAAGAATTTTAGGAATTGGAATTTACCCCTCTGAAGGGCGCCTAGGTTTAAGAAGGCCTCCTGCATTTGCAATGTGTATAACGGGGTGCTAAAGATTACCATAAATTTTCAGCTGATCCAAGATGGGAGGCAAGATTGTTAACAGGAACTTGCTAATACAGGTCATATCATACCAGCATGTTAATTTTTCAGTGGCTTTCAGTCTGCTTCCATACACAATTCAGCATGCTTTTATTAAACTCTAATGCCCCATGAAGCTTGATTAGGTGAGGCGCATGGCTTTCAGAAAGAATGTTTTTGGTGGCAGTATCCTAATTCTTTTAAAATCTTTTCACTTGTCATCTAAAAGTATTTGCAATGTTGTTGGTCTGTGAACTGCCTAGAAGATTTTATAACTGGACTGTAAATTCCTTAAATAAGCACCCAGGTTAGCAACAGTGAAGCAAAGACAGAAAGGATAGACTTCATTTACTGTTGTGTGAATCATTCAAGAACAATGAACTGCACAGTTGTTTAAAGGCAAAATGAAAGCACAATGCCTTTGGGGGGGAAGGAACCACTATAAACCTATTTATCTTTATTAACTCACATATCTTTATTCTGTTCCTTATTTAAAGCAAAGTACAGTATAAACAACATAAGTCATTCTAGTTATCGCTTAGTTACATTCTTCAAGTGTCAGTGCCTAAATATGCTGCATTCCTCATTTGCTCTCCATTCTCAAATCACTGCCTACTCAATAGCAAAGTAGCTCATATGGTGCAATATATTTGTGGGTCTTAGCACAGGCTTCAGCTGCATAATTTAATTTGTTTTTATACTTCCTTCTGATCATAATGAAGTGGTTTCTAAAATAAATGCAAAACACCCATTAGAAAAACAAAACTGTTGTTATTCCTTTTGAATTAACAGGTGACCGTTACATAGTAGTTGATGGAGGAGGAGGAACAGTTGATGTGACTGTGCACCAGATCAGGTTACCTGAAGGACACCTGAAGGAATTATACAAGGCAACAGGTAACATGGATTCCTTACCCCTACTATTTATACAAAATTTATTTCTCTACTCTGAAAATAACTCGTTACAAAGTTTGCTGTAAGTCATATAGTCTGTTCCAAAGGAGCTTATCTTTGAAGAAAAGCAAAAATTGGCACTGCAGTTCCTCAGCACATTCTTTGCTTCAAGAAATGAAGAAGAAATTAGGCAGTGCATTGAATCTGCTAAATATAGCAGAGAGTGACACATCTAATTTTGTCCCTCAGTTCCAGTATGAGTTATCCTGTGTTATTGGGATCAGAGTATCAGTATATTCTAACAGGCATTTTAAATGAGGAAAGTATACTGTGCATAGGAGCAGCTATGTGTCTTCATGCATTATTCACATGGGGATTTCTTGAGAAATGACACTTTCAAGGAACATGTAAATTATATTGTGGGTCATTTTGGCTAGCCACACACAACCTACTATCCATGGGTTTGATGTACATACAGATGTTGCATTCTTCTTCATGAAGGTACCACCTGACAAGGCCAGGATGTCTCTCACATAGATTTTTAGACACAGATATGGGTGGATGGATAGAGCTAGAGTTCTGCCCCTCATACACTGCATACAAATGTTGTGGCATGTTTGGCCATGAGCATTTTGATGGCAAGGAACAAACAGAGCTCACTCCTTTCACATGGTATCCTGATCATAAGGGAAAGATACTGAAAACTCATGGCAATGCTCCTGTTGCCTCTGATGGGGAAAACTTCTCCAGCAATTATCTCCATAGTTACTCTTCCCAGCTTTGCTGGCTGGGGAATTCTAGGAGTTGAAGTCCGCACAGCTTAGAGTTGCTAAGGTTGAGGAACCCTGTCATATAGTATCTCTACTGGTCACTCACAAGACCATGTTGATGTCAGTATCTGCTTTACATGAAGCACAACAAAGTGATTATCTTCACTTCCACTGGCTCAGGCGTTTGGCGTAACAAATCCTATAATCCAGTGCTTTCCAAACTTTTTCCTTCATTACCCAAAACTGCTTATCAGAATGTCCTTCTAGGTAAAACACTTTAAGTCAATTTAAACCTCCCTGTTGTGATTGGGTAATGGGTTTGTGTGTCATTACCCAAAGAAAAACCACTTTTACCCAATTTTGGGTAATTTACCCAGGTTTGGGAAGCACTGTTATAATCCCTTTTCAGTTTGACCTGTTTAGGAGATGCTGCCTTCCAACATTCCTTTTTAAGACATTTTCCTCCATTGAGGCAAAATAGAATTCTGGGTTTACTGTCAGTGTTCCTTCTCTTTAGTAGTTTGGGAAACATCTGCAGATGGTTTTTTTTATTTTAGGGCAGTAGTGGCAGAAGATAGACTGAGATCTATTTGTAGACCTTTGTGTGATTTGCTATAGATGACTAAGGTTACAACATCCAAATGTTGTAAGGGTTTAATCTGTTGTAATTCTTTTTAAAAAAAAAAAACATTTTTATTAGAATTTTACAATACCTTAGAGGTATAAAAAATGAAAAGAAAAAGAAAAAAATACGTGAAAAAAAGAAAGCATAGAATTTTGACTTCCACCCTTCTTTCTATCGAGTAATTGCCATCTTACTCTTCCCCCCCTTTAACCCTTTCTAATCCCCAAATCTGTAAATCATCAGTTCAGTCTTTTCTTCTTTCAGCAAAAAGTCCATATAAGGATTCCAGTCTTTTAAAAAAGCCTTAATCGTTTTTTATCAGACAGTCTGTTAAATTCCTGATCTGAAATTCCTCAAGAACAAATTATACAGTTCTTAAAATGAGTATCATGAAGTTATCCTACCACTACAGACAAATATTAAGGTCATATTTAAAATAATATAGCTACTTTTCTGTAACCTGAATTTCAGATTAGTTGAAAGGATTTAATAGCATTATTATCTCTTTTATCAAATTAAAAACTAACATTGGTCAGCAAGTTATGGAGGATTCTGGGAGAAACATCCAAGACTTTGGAGGCCTCATGTGCCTCGGAGATCACAAGTGGTGGATCCTTAGTGGTTAATCATAAAATGCGTAAGCAGAGCAAATGGGGCTGGAATTAATCATGACTATCAGTCTCACTGGTTTCAGTGGTTCTCTTCTATACACTATCTGGATCTAGTCCAGCGTGAGTCCAGTCACATAGGCTTTCTGGAAGTTTGCTTCCTTTTTTTTTTTTAAGTGCATATTGCTATACCCATGCATTTTTGGCTATATCGTTTCTTAAGTAAAACCTTCTATTAACCATATTGTGTTTCTGATACAGGTGGGCCATATGGCTCTTTAGGTGTAGACTATGAATTTGAAAAACTCCTGTGTAAAATATTTGGAGAAGATTTCATTGAACAATTTAAAATCAAGCGACCCGCTGCCTGGGTTGATCTGATGATAGCATTTGAATCTCGCAAGAGAGCAGCAGCTCCTGATCGGACAAATCCACTGAATATCACCCTGCCTTTTTCTTTCATTGACTACTACAAGAAGTTTCGAGGTCACAGTGTAGAACATGCGTTAAGGAAAAGCAAGTAAGTCAGAAATTAGTCAAGCCATCCTTCAGCTATTTTTCCTGGAAACAAATCACACGAGTTATTGGTATACTTGTTTTGAATAGATCTGCATAAGCTTCACCATAGAAGAATCCAGAAAGTTTCTTGTATCAGTTGCATGAAAAATGAATAATTAATTCAAGTATAACAGGACAAAATTGCTGACAATACGTGAGGGAACACCAGCATATAAAAGGGGTTTTTCCCCCACTTTCCAGCATTAAGATTGTAAAATTGCCAAACACCAGCCTTCCTCCTTAACTAGTCCATAACAAAAAGAAAACCTCAGCATGGGAATTTCCATTCTTCTGTCCCTTCCTATTTCATTCCGTGAAAATGCTCCATTTATCATGAGGGTATAGACTGTTTATCATAGCATTTGCTAATATAAACCATCTTAAGGTCATGTAAGAAGGATGTGGATTTCTTTTTTTTTTCTTCTGTTTGGAACACTATCTCCCATTAATAAGTGAAAGAAAGGATGTTATAGTAACTACGCAAGTCAATGACATCTCCTTAGCAGCCTTACAAAAACAAAATACATCTTCAAACAGGAGGGGAAAAATATTAACTCTCTGCTAGAAAAACACTTCTGCTCACACAAAATATGACACTTGGGTTTCACCAACTGGCTAGCCCTCACTGTCACATGCTGTTCTGATCCAAAAGGCTCACCAATTCAAAAGTAGCTCTTTAGAAAGTGGGTGCCCTTCCTTGTGCAAATTGATGTGTATTCTGCTAGTGCAAAGCCTCTAATCATCTTTAAAAGCATGCCCTTGCTGTGAATTACCTTTCCTTTGTAACAAGTAGAGATCCTGGCCAAATCAAGGTCTTCCTTCAAATGAGAAACTCTTATCTGTATATGTTGCAGGGGATGGGATGTCAGGCACAAAAAACAAGTTATATTTCAGTTGTAGAATAGGCAAGAGTTTCCTGCCAGTTTTAAACAGTATCTCCCTTCTAGTGTTGACAAGTGTAAGTGTGGAGGAATACAGAGGACTGTGGGCTGAGCTTGCCTTAAGACTCTTCCATCTCTATGTTGAACTGAAAGTGCAATTGCACAAGGTTCCTGATGTGATAGAGCATTCTGTTTGCACTTGGTCTCTAAAACCTTTGTTCATGAGAGGGAGCAAGGCAGGAGTGGACGGGGAAGAGCTGATGTATATCCTTGTACTAACCTTCTACATGTAGACTTAGGAATACCCAACAGGGCCTTTCTCAGTCTTTTTCCCCAGTGGAATATTGACCCATCTCTTCACATTCCCTTGAAGAAGCATGCAAGGCATTCTTAAAAGGCACAATGTTACCTTTGCTGATTTCATGACTGTATCTCTAATAAAGTGGCTTAGAACTAGGTTAGGGTCTTTTAAAAGCAGCTTTCTTCTTTTTTCAGTGTGGATTTTGTGAAGTGGTCCTCCCAAGGAATGCTGAGAATGAGTCCTGATGCAATGAATGCCCTCTTCAAACCTACGATTGACCGAATTATAGACCATCTCAGTAGGTATTAAGGGTGTATAATTTGAAACAATCATTAAGAGTTGGAACATTTAGAACTTAAGAGACCATCTCTTCAGAACAATTATTCCAAGATACTTATCATGTAACACTATTTTAGCAGATGTTGAGTCTGAATATATAACTCTTTAGCCATCGTGATTCTCACTGAACAACCTACAAAATATAATTCCAATATAGCAGATATAATTATTTTATTTAAAGATTATTTCTGTTGGACTATGGTTGAGAGTGATTATCAAATTAGACATGAAGAACATTGCCCATTTTGATTTCCTTACATTGTCTCCCTTCATGAACACCTACACTGTATATAATATCCTGATCCATACGTATCTCTAATTATGTTCCCCCATAGGTGCACGCGCACACACACACATGCACCATTCCCTAGCCTTTTTATCAGCTTACTGTCATGAGACTAGATTCTTTTGTCATTGGGTCTTAATAAATGCACTATTTTTCTGACCCCACGGATTTTTCTCTGCTCAGGTGATTTGTTTGAAAAGCCTGAACTGACAAATGTAAAGTTCCTGTTCCTGGTGGGTGGATTTGCAGAAGCCCCACTACTACAACAAGCTGTCCAGAATGCTTTTGGTTCAAAATGCCGAATCATCATTCCTCAAGATGTGGGGCTCACTATCCTCAAAGGAGCAGTCCTGTTTGGTCTGGATCCTGCTGTCATTAAAGTGCGTCGTTCCCCCTTGACCTATGGGGTGGGGGTCCTGAATCGCTATGTGGAAGGGAAGCACCCCACTGAGAAGCTGCTAGTTAAGGATGGCACCCGTTGGTGCACTGATGTCTTTGACAAATTTATCTCTGCTGACCAGTCAGTGGCACTTGGTGAGACTGTGTCCCGCAGTTACACTCCTGCCAAGCCTTCTCAGCTGGTCATTGTGATCAACATCTACAGCTCGGAACATGATAACGTCAATTTCATCACTGAGTCTGGAGTGAAAAAGTGTGGCACACTCCGCTTGGATCTCACAGGAACTGACAAATCTGTGCCAGGCCGGAGGGAAATTAAAACGCTAATGCAGTTTGGAGACACTGAGATTAAAGCCATGGCAATTGACGTTGCCACTTCTAAAAGTGTAAAAGCTGGTATTGATTTCCTAAACTACTGATTTTTTTTTCATCCCCACCACCACTCATTGTTCCAATGCTCTGTTCACTAGCTGCCAAAAACAACCTGAATTTTGGCTAATAGATAAAGCATAGCCATCAGAAGAAAATGTCAGGCTTTATTATTATTTTTTGCTTTTGAAACTACCAGTTCAGAATCTGAACACAGAATTATCAGGTGCTACACAGTAAAGGGAGTAGCTCAAATAAGGAATGAAAATTAAGCACTGAAATATTACTGCTGTCTTTATTCAGGAGGCACATAGCTTTACTTGAAGTCTTTCATACATTCTGAATTTTAGGCCCTAATAGTCAATTTTAGGCCCTGATATTCTTACATTTAGGACACCAACTAACATACATTATTTTTTTGTAGCACCAAAAGTAAAATTTATAATGTGATTTGTGACTATCAGTTTCACAATAGAAATAGGTAAGTCTTCAGCAATTTTAAAAGCCAGCTTCTCTTATTTACATGATTGAATAGGAATACTGGAATTTAAGCATGTTAAAATACAAACAGCTGCTGCAAACCAGGTTTAGAAATTGGGTCTTTGTAGCAAGAAACTATTTCTTTATAGGATCATATGATACGGTGATTTGGTGGGGTTTTGCTTCTGTTCAGGGAAGTTTTAAGACAGTAAACTTAATAGAGTTGCAACCTTATTAAAGGAATTAATCCAGTGGTTACATTTGCAGAAAATACTGAAGCAAGAAGTAGACTTTATTTAATTTCTAGATAATGCCAACAAACATTAGAGTTCTCTTAGGAAAGGAATTCCTACCCCCTGTGGAGAGAAGAGGAATTGCTTCTGAATTGTTTGCCATTTATGGTTTTATAAGCACTTGATTATAAAAATAACATTCTGCCCAATTAATTAAACACCAATTTTAATCTTGCAGCGCTAATGTTTCCATTTCCCCCCTTTTTCAAAACTGAATAGAAAAGCTTTGCAAAAGTTTAAACCTGTAAGAGAGAGAGGGTCTCCATTTCCCATTTCACTTGGCCAACCTCTGGCTTTATTGTCTATACCTCTTGCTAGCCAATCCTTGTACAAACAAGCCAGTGCAGTAGCAATAGTTAACCAGAGATCATCTCTATCCTCAGGTTGTAGAATGAAAGGATCCATTTTCATTGCCTCTCAGCCATGCCAAATAAATGAAAGACTTCCTGTGTTGATCCTAGAGCAGTGTTTCTCAACCTTGGCAATTTTAAGATGTGTGGACTTCAACTCCCAGAATTCCCCAGCAAGCATGCTGGCTGGGGAATTCTGGAAGTTGAAGTCCACACATCTTAAAATTGCCAAGGTTGAGAAACTCTGTCCTAGAGAGTGAAATCTAATACAAGAAAAGTGATAACATTTTTCTGGGACCAACTTAATTATTTGATGAAAGAATTTATATAACTACATAGAAATTACTCAGAGCATTTCATTGGGAAAGAAACACTATTAAATTCCCAACTATGTACAATGTCAGTTGTTTACCATTCACTGCAGAATCATTTGCCCTCCCTACATCTTCCCTTTGTGATTACTGGGTATCTGATGTTCTGGAAGGCATGCGTTCCTTCAATGAAACTTGCTGTGCTCAGTTTACTGCCTCATGAGCTTGTTCCATTCTGTGACCAATTAGCTTAAGCAGAAGCTTAAGGTTTCTATCTTCAGGAAAAGTAGCTTCTCAGCAGGGAGGGAAAAAAAATCCTGCAAAGAAGTTAATCTGTGTTATTTCTGACCAGAAGAGGGAGTACAGACATCATTTCTGAGATCATTTAAATGGCTTCCAAGGGACACAACAATGCTTCACAATCATGCGCATGCATGCAGGCTATTTACAAAGACAATGCATATTTTTGAGCACTGCCAGATTTGAAATAATCAAAAGCTTTAACTGACAAACTCATGTCTAAGAAGAAAGGAGAACAGTGAAACACAAGCAAATCTCACAAAGAAACTGATTAAAGCTAGTACCATCTTCTCCAAACTGGTGTTCTCCAGTTGTGCTGACCTGTAAACTCCAGAATTCCCAGGTAAGATGACCCACAGCCATGTTGGGTAGGAATTCTGGAAGTTACAATGTCAAAACATCCTGAAAGTGCTACATTGTGGAAGATCCTTAGTGACGTGGGGCTGCCTCTGCTTAGTCTGAATAACTACTGTCTAAAACTGCCCATGCCATGGACAAATCTCCCCTAATGTGACTAAAGATGATTGGATGAAAATACACTGCCTGGCCTAGTGTGTCTTTACAGGCCAATAACTTGTAATATGAAGGTTGTCTCCAGTTGAGCACTACAATTCAGGGCTTGATGGGTAGCCAGTTCTAACATGTTGGATTTGAGGCCAACCTCATGTCAGCAGAAGGGTCTGCTTTGTCAGCTGGAAGCTGACACTTTTTTTCCACAACACTGAGAAAACACATTGTCATCCACTGAAATTCATTATGCTTTCAAGATGCCTGAAAGCTAATTGTTGAGCTGGATCTTTTTTCCTATTAGCTATGCATGAGCAAAAAGCCATAGAATCATTTTTTTTTTCCTTAAAATCCCAGATTTATTAAGCACTTAAATAATTTAGGAACCAAGTTTGCACCATGCAAACATTTTGATTTTCTGTAAGAATGTAAAGGTTCCTTTGCATTATATCTTATAAATAATATTCCCTGGTAGGATAAGCTTTGATTTACTATCAGAGGAATAGATTGGGTCATTTTAATTACAGTATCTAGCTTGTTCCTCAAATAATTACTCTACTGGAATAATTATAAAGTATGCATGCTGGCATTTTTCCTTTCATCCTGACTCTGTTTTTAAAAGGCTTTTTTTCCCCCTCTGTATGAGTGAGAGAATGCCCTTCTGTAGCTTTCAAATAAGCAACTCCATGGAATGAATTATGAACAAGAATTATTTTATGTATATACAATATTTAAATATTGTACAGATGTTTTCTTTCTCAAAGTGGTATTTTCTTGTACAAAATGATCTTTATCCCTGTTGATTTGCATCAGTGTTTAATTTTAAATAATACAGTTTCTGCAGTGACTTCAGTAATTACAGGCTTTTAAAGATGACAAGAGATGTAATGCACAAAGATGATCTTATAATGGGAGTGGGGTGTCAGACAGTGCCACATTATTCTCCTTGCTACACAAATAATAGCTTGCAGACACACTGCTGGATTTTTCATTCTTTTTGCTTTAACAGGTACAGGCCTCCTTGATGCTATGCATCTGTGTTCTGCTTTGGATAATACCTACTCTATAGAGACTAGATGATCAGTTACGTTATCACACCAAATGAACTCCAGTTTCAAGGCATATGTTTTATTTTAATTATCTCTCTTGCAAGACAAAACTACCACAGTGAAGCATCAGAAAGGAAGGGGCCCCAGTAATGGCAGGTGAGTTGAAGGTTGTACAGGCCTGTACCATCCCCTGTCTGCAGAAAGCGTGTCAAGTCAGGAATCAGCTCAATATAAAATCACATTAGATGCTACTTCTGTATTATGAAATCTGTATCCCAAGTTGTGGAAACCCAGTTGTCTGGGAGTCACAACATCCCACTGTAAGGCTACATCCCATGAAGATACATATTTCCAATTTTTTTTCCTAGTCCCACGATTGCCTTGGAATACTATTACTATGTTTCTACTTGTTATGTCATCGTAACATCAACAGAGTGCTGGTTTAAGAATTAGAATTAAGATAACAAGGTTAGAAAAATCATACAGAGCAAGACTTGCCTGCTATTCATTACCACAGCTTGATAGAAACTGCTGCTGCTTTAAAAGTCACATTAACTTTAATGAGTGATTCTTTGAAGCTGCAACACCTTTTTTTTCAGGCTCAAGCAGAAGCTTGAAAAGGTCAGACTACTTTAAGCACTAGTAAAAAGAAAATGGTGCTGGCAGGAGGTGCAAAACATTTCATATTTTCTAAGTGCAAAGCCCCATTACATAATGGAGATGCAAATTGTAACACATTACTGTACCTCAGAAATATGCCCCCAAGTCAGCAGGGCTTACTCCCAGATAAATGGGTTTAGGACTACAGTGCTTATGACTGACATGAGAAAAACTGGATACAACTGCCTTCCATTGGCCTACTTCAGAGTAGGTTTGTTGCAGGAAGGCAGACATTTCATACTGTAGGGATTTCTAAGCTATCAGCACTTTTTTCCCCTCAAAGAAACTGGAGAATTGTCAGTTTGTGTCAGAAAGATACTCCCGTTATTTCCACAACCTTCAGTCATTTCAGATCTTCTATATTCTTGCTTTTTCTTTTCTTTGCATAAATACCCTTCTCTGGTTCTGACTCTCAGGAAGGCTGATCAGAATCACCAGTCCCCAATTTAAATTGCTCTTCAAAGCCATAGGTTAATCACTCTTAACAAGTCAATTCCCTCTTTTTACACAGTCAAGCAAATTTAAAGTGAATTCCTGCAACCCCCCTCCTTTCTAGCATATGTTTTTTGAAGTGTCCTTATTTGATTTTATGTTACTTTTTTTTAATGGGTTATATCCCTGGTACAGAAAACTTGATAGAAACAAGATTCACTTTTTGTATTCTATAAACTTACCCTTTGATTTTCCGTAAACAAAAGTGCATGCATTGTCTGCATCTGTACTAATCTGTCACGAATCAAGCTAACAAAATAACCATTCCAGGTTTAAAGTACTGTAATCCTGCATTATCAAGGATCTGCATCCCTGTGATGCAAGATGTTAAAATTTCTGGCCTGTGACAGACCAGAGGTTCTTTAATTTCTGCATAAAGATTTGTTCCATTTTTGAAAGTTAATTATATTAATCTCAAAGTTATCAGTTGCTTAGCAGTGCAGAGCTTACATGAAAATATTTCCTTTGGATGAAGGCATGTAAGGTTCTGATCTGATTAATGCCTCAACGTGCTTTGCTTAGTGTGCCTGCAGCCGATGAAGGGAGCTAACTCATGGAGGCTGCAATGCTTGTGAAATCTGTAGTGCGGCCAACAAACCACTTCAGCCTATAATCCTGCCAATAGAAGTACAAGTATATTGACTGATCTGCTCTTTTGGGGCTTCTGCTACTGTTATCTTAGTTATATACAACTTTCCACAACAATTTTTGGAACATATATGTATACACACACGCATACAACATAGAATGCTATTGACATCATGAGATTCAGATTTTTGGAAAATGTTTTTCCTCCATGCTGTCACCACTGCCCTAAACTGAGCATAATTTTGCTGGGCATGTTCTCTCTGCCACTCAGGTTCCACCCCCACTTCCCAGAATAATAGTGGAAATAGGATAGATGTTTAATGGAACATTTTAGAAATAGAATATGTGATGCTGTGACAACTACATGCTTTACTATGAAGCACTATGCTATGTTTAAAATAAATGGTAAATAAATGCTTACTTATAGGTAGAATTTATCCTGTCTTAAGTTGGTAGAAGTGATCAAAACTCAAGTAGGAAACTATAAAGTTTCCACAAATTATATGTTGTATTGCCTGCTGCAGGTTTCTTGCAGATGGGCAAGATGCTGACTAGGTGTGATATGATGCAGATTCAAGTCCATCCTCAGCCACAGAAATGTGTTGGATGACTTGGGGCCAAATGCTTTTTCACAGTCCAGCTGATCTCACAGATTTGTTAAGGAAAAAAAAATGGAGGAGGGGGTCTCATGTGCACCACTTTAGTTCCTGGAGGAAAGGCAGAATATAAGACAAAAAATTATTTAGTAGGGCAGAAGGGAAACTTGTTCTACTTGCACCCTTGGCAGCAAGATTTCCTCTGCTTTCAGTAGAAGTTTCTGCCTGGGCAAAATCTTAAAAGCAAATCTGGAAATTAAAAATCTCGGCAATCAAATCTGGTCTTGCTAAAAGAGATCAACCATTTATCTGTGTTCTGCTTCCAGATGAGTAAATATTTCAACATATTACAAGTTCTAATTTTCAGTCAGGTCATGTAATTATTGTAGCAAACTGAAATATTTATGAAAAAAAAAAAATCCAGGGCACATTTTGTATAGGTTGTTGAGCATAAGGCTAATGTATACATCTATGCTTGGATAACTCCTAAAACAGATTATAAACACATCCAGTCCTTGTGATTTCTTTGACCGCCCTCCTTGTTCCAGATTCTTAAGGTTCTGAAGATTATAGCTTGTTACATTTACATCTGAATACACTGTTCAAAATTTCAAATAAATTAGTAAATCCATGTTGGAAGTCATGTTTTGTGTTGTTTTTTATGGCTTCTTGTGTAAAAGTTATTTTCAGTACAGTGGCGCTTAGACTGTTCTTTAAGTTTGCAAGTATTTTCAGATCTTTTTCAGTGTCCTTTGTCTAATATTTGATTATTAAATGTTTGGAATCAGATATTCTAACAATATGCTAAAATTTATTTTTGAAATATACTAAATCCTGTGAAATAACTTATATAAGAAATTGTACAGTTAAGAAAAAAAACCACTCTGAACTCAGAATCAAAACCCCTATTCTTATAAGCTGTTCCTTAGTATCTCTGCTCTCCAGAGGACTTCCCTTGGGAACTCTTTCAAATTACCTCCAACATTCCCGAAAATTGCAATGCTTTTGAAATCAGAGCAGCAAAATCCCATGCATGTTTTCACAGAAGTAATCCCCGTGATGTTTAATGGTCCTTACCAACTAGTAAGCAACATGGTAGTTTATCAATCATGATGCCTGCTGTCTAATCTGATGCTTTCCAAATAATGGGGGGCTTCAAGCTGACCAAGAATTATGGGTCTAAAATCCCACACAATTTGATGGTGCCGCGCTGAATATACTGATGTGCAGAAATACTAGATCCTTGAAAAACCGAATTTTTCCTGTTTCAGTCTTTAATGAAACATCGCCTTTAATCCAGGTCTGGGATGTAGACTAGTTTATGATCTTAGAAAGTCTTTGTGGTATAGTGATGAGTACACTTTGGAAAATCCAGATTCAAATCCAGGGGCACGAGTATGTCTGCGAAGACAGTATTGCTATTTTCCTCCTTGCTTAGGATCACCGTTTGGGGATCGTTCGGGCACCAAAAAGCACGCGGCCAATTTCAACCCAGTGAAAAGAAGCGCGTTTCTTCCTCTCGCCTTCTGCCCGAGCCCTTTGCTCACCCCCTGCAGTTACACTGCCTCTGTCCGAAGATTATTAATACGCTCCGGAAGTCTCCCTCCCGCCGTTGTAAAGATCGTGCAGACTGACGTCATAATGCTTGGGATGAAGCCGGCTATATTGACCTCTCCTGGGAGGGGTGGGAGAGAAGCGACGGTGGAGCGCGTGATTGGCAGATACTATCGTGGTAAACGCTTCCCCTCATTCCTCCTGGGTTCCTTCCAAAACTCAAACGGGGCGGGGGTCGCACTACCGCTTCTCCGTTTACAACACGTATTAACCGACGGTGTTAGTTGTTTTTCTTTCTCTGCTGGCTTTTTCTGTCTCTGACTCGTAAGTTTGCTTTTGCGGAAATGCGCTCCTTAGAGTCGACCTCAAGCCCCGTTTTTTCTCACCGTTTCTCTCTCCTGATATTCTGCACAAAGAAAGTTATATAAAAGCAGTAGAAGCCAATGAAACCTGGACAACTGACGGGCTTCTGTTGGGATATACGGGTGACAGGAGTGCCTCTGAAGAGCTTCACTAGCTTTTAAAATGGTGAAGTCGAGGAGAATTTGCTTATCAGGAGCTATGTGCCACCGCCTACTTAACACTTAACCACATTTAAAAGCAGGAAATGACTGA
Source organism: Candoia aspera (assembly GCF_035149785.1). Lineage (NCBI taxonomy): Eukaryota > Metazoa > Chordata > Lepidosauria > Squamata > Candoiidae > Candoia > Candoia aspera. The sequence goes on along the minus strand of NC_086158.1, from coordinate 57,794,074 downwards.
CTACCAGATAGCGTGGAACAAACTGGAAGGTTGGGTTGTTGTTTCTATGGGCTGGGTCTGGGTGGTTCCTAGCTGACCTTGGCTGACCTTGCAAGCTGATCAAGTCAGTGTTCTTAGTGCTTGAATGCAGAAAAAAATCTCTAGAAATCCCAGGGCTGTAAGTTTCACTGGGCAGTTGAAAAATATCCTGTAAGAAGGTGATAGCAAGTCACTTCTGTAATGCTGCCAAAAGAGCAACATGGATGCAGTCAACAGGAACCAAGCTTGACTTGAGGGTGCCTGTGTCCTTAAGAAAATGTAGAAATACTACTAATTGTATGAAGAATAATAGGTCCTTGTTACTGTGGTTCTTGGGAGGGGTTCTGCTTATCCCTGACATTTACAGATCTTCCTAAGCTGTTTTGAGTCTGCTTTGAAAGGCTTCTTCCTCATATTTGGAGCCTATACCCAGGTGGATGGTCTTCATGACATTACCATGCTGAAGTTAGGGACTGAAGGGTCTGGCAAACTGGAAGTCGATATGTTTTAAGCAAACTGGCCTTTCATAGGCTTTTGCATATTAAAGTATGGATGCCATGGTGAGCATTTGCTTTCTGTCACAGCTGGAAAAAGCATGACAGCATTTCGGCGGCAAGTAGATGAACGTAATCCGTTGATACCAGGATACACAGGTAACAACTTACAGCTTTAGCTATTTCTCAGCCACTAACTTGACAAGGATTGCAATGTCCTGATAAAGAGGAAGCCAAGGAATGAGTTTCTCAGCTGGGTCACTTTGTTCTACTGCAGTTACTGCTTAATACACTGGTGTACCAATAACAAACAAGATTATAGCTTTTATTAGCCTTCTAAAGCTAAATAGAAAGCTTCATATGCTGTGAAAGGACATTGCATATAACCAGTAGCACCTAATCTTGGCTATGAACCTAATCAGTCAATATACACTCTTGGAAATAATGATACGGAGAATGAAACTTCACTTTGTAGCATGGCAGCTTCTCACATACCAAAAGAGATGTCTGGGGCATCTGGTTGCTTACCTCTGCTCTATCATTACAATATAACTTTTTTAGCAGTTAGACAATATCTAAAATGTTGTGATGATCCATGTAGAGCAAGGGATTGCAACTCCTTTTGCAGTCAGTGGATACATGAAAAGCCAGCATGCTGGTGGGAAATTATGTTATAACCTCATTGGAATAAGTGGGGTTAGCATTTATTGGCCTTCTGGCCAATTGAAAGTAGTAAAAAGAGTGTCCCTAACTTTACAAAATCTTAAGGTACCCATTTAGCATCTTAAAATTCCTTGAAAATAACACTACCTTTTTAATAGTTATGTGTGAGCCTAGCTGAAATGTGACAGGTGGGCAAAGTAGGAACGGATTTTGTTGATACTTACGCTAGTAACTACAAGGGCAAAAAACATACCTATGGGACTGATACTATAATTAGATCCCAATTTCACTATCTATTGATAGGCAAAGCTGTTAGCTAGCCTTGGTTCACTCATAGATGTTTGGAATGGATCTGGAGTTACTGCACTTATCAAACTAAAGATTCTCATTGCTGCTTTGTATGTGTCATGATTTAGCTATGGCACTTGAGCCTTTTATGTGCTCTAGTTAATTTGATAATCTGACATTCTAGCTTGCATTGGAATATGTTGTTGCTGTGCTGGATTAAAAGTGGGGTCCATCCCCCACCTGTACCCAGAGTTTTTTTAAATGCTCAGCTTGTGGATGAATGTTAGGGACATTTGAGGTAATCAGTCTCTGTTAAGAAATAGTTCTGGGGTAGCAGTGCCTAAGTTGATGTCCTCCAGATGAATTGACACTCTGTATCCCAGGATTCTTAGCCACCCTGACCTGCAATTATTGTAGAGGTAGTGCCAATACATCTGGAGATAATTTGTTTGGGAAAGACTACTCTTGAATATATCTTCTGGAGATACCGTCAATATCACATCCTTCTTTGTCCTCTTTCTTTGCTCAGAAACTATATGAAGATTCAAGGTGAAATTTAACTCTCTTGCTTTACTTTTCATTATTTTCTTATCTGTAGTGCAGGGTGAATATAGAAAGCCCCATGTTCCTTCCTTTCCCTTCTCTAGCTCTATTTTAAGTAGCTCCTGCTGCCAACCCACCTCTCCCCATAAGTAGGGGTCCCGTAGCGTTTGTGGGACAGCTTTGCATACTGCATGCACCAGAGTTCAAGGCAAAGATTTACTTAGGCCAAGAATAATAATTTATACTATGGGGATGGGTGAGAGAAATGTAGTGGGCAAATGTTATGAATATATTTTTATTTTATATTTCAAATTCAGTTACCACCCATCTCGCTCAAAGAGAAACTCTGGGCAGTTAAATTATAATTTAAATATATATTAATCACCTGGCAAGATATGGCAAAATTATGTTAAGGGAGAGAGAGATCCCTAAAGCTAAAATTCTGTGTTTTATGACCCAACAAATAATCTGTCTGGCATACTTTTTGTGGATGCATGTAATAAAAAGTTGGTTTCGTGATGGACAGTATAATAAACTAATGAGGTTATAAGGAAGCAGCTGCTTCAGGAGGTACAAACTCCTTAAACAGAGGATGGATGGCCATTGGTTAAAGAAGCAATAGTAGTAGATTTCTGCTTTAAGGGTTGGATTAGATCACTGTTTCCCAACCAGGCAACTTTGAGATGTGTGGATTTCAGCTTCCAGAATTCTCTGGCTATAATGGCCATTGCTAAGAGTTCTGGGAGTTAAAGTCCAAGGTTGGGAAATACTAGGTTAGGTGATATCCTAAGGTCCCTTCCAATTTTAGATTATATAATTCTATGGTTTGTGAAATAGTCCTAGATATGTAAACACTTGACTAATGGAAAGCCTAGGCTATCCTGTTTTGAAGGTTTCTGAATGGTGCCTGAAGACATGCCTTTGCTTTTTCTAGGATACATCCCTCTCAGATTCTATCGTGTTGGAACTAGCTTTGGAAATGATTCCGTGTGGTGTGTTAACACTTTTCGTGATATTACAGACAGAAAGGGTGACCAGGTAGCTGATCTGAGGCACACAGCAGCCACCGCGCCACAGCTACCACCTCTTTGCGCTAATGAAGAAGTATTAAATGTACTTGATGACTATAATTACAAACATCATCCCTATGTGCTGGGTACAGTATGCATAATTTATAATAACTTGAATTTACTTAAATCCCTCTAAATGCCATCATACTTCAACATTGTTGGCAAACAATTGCAGAAATTATGCAGAAATTATGACGATAATTATGGCGATTGAAGGTTGGCTTCATAATGGTTTGTGAAGGACCAGGAAGGGAAAGCAGTCTGAAATATCTGCCAATGGAAGTGTCCTTTGCCTTAAAGGAAGCTCAGTGCTAATGCTGCCACTGATGTCATCTACTCTACATCTGATTGGCATATTCTCAGTTGAAGACCAATGTGCTAACAATTTTGTGTCTACGATAGCATTGATTGTCTTCCCCAAAGTACTCATATTTCCCAAACTCAGCTTTATTTCTGGTTCCTTTCTAGGAGAGCATGGGGAAATCACATTTGGGCTCTTGGCTTTTGGATGTATTTCCTTCTTTATTCATGCTAATTAGAATTTTGCTTTCTAGAGGCTTAAGTAGGAAAGTCCTTTTTGCTGCAAGAAACAGTGGCAAAAAAATGAGTGCTCTTTGTTCATTTTCCTCCTTCCAAATGTTGAGGCTTAAGGCTGTGTTGATTTTCTCTGGAAAAAGAATGACAAAGGTCAGTGTTTTATCATTACAGATGCCAAATCCTGTAGGCTTTTGTTGTTGTTGTTGTTACTTTGCTGAAGTGAAGTCATGGCTGTTACCCACAACTGACCTAGGTAGTGGATGGGAGGGAAAAGTTATATTATGTCTGTTTTGATGAATTGTAGTGATTAACAGTATAACAGCAATTGTCTCATTGGGAGAGAGGTAGGAGGAGCATTTCTCCCATGTCAGGTCCTTTGGTTTCTTTTTTTTTCTAAATCATGTGCAAGACTGGAAGCATAAAGCATGAGAAAAGGTTTAATAGCCTTGCTATTACAGATAAGGAGCAACAAAAATTGGCTTCTGTCTGCAATTCTATCTATAGGTACATGAACTTGCTTCATCTCCTCCAAAAATCTCAGCTGGAGGATTAGGAAAAGTACACTGCAAATTTAGAATTAATTGTCCACAGTGGAGATTTCTATTACATTTATTCTTTGATTTTTATAAATGGGGCATAATTTCAGGGTGAGTGACTGTTCAGAGAATTTCACTCTGTTTCCTCTCCCATCAGGTTTTCTACTTTTACTGTTATCAGTCATCAGTCAGTGAATATTTTGTGGCCAGGAGGCATACTTAGTTTTTTGACTGTTTTGAGAGAAGGAAGTCCCTCTAGCAGATGTTAGCCTCACTAGGTAGACCCGACCAGGAAACTGAATGCACAGAAAGGCTAAAACTACTTTTCTTGAGATTGGCTATAACAACAAAATCTTCCATGTCTGATTGTACTATACCTCCTCCTCTTTCTTATACTTCAGTGAATTAGGGAGGTGTCTGCCTGAGCCACTTCTGAATGTTATCTTAAAAAATGTTTCAGCCCTTTTGCCTAGGTAACAATTCCTGCATATTTCCGGCTGGGTGATCTTGGGCCAGGCACTCTCTCTCAGCCCAACTCACCTCACAGGGTGGTTGTTGTGGGGAAAAGAGGAGGAGGAAGGAGTAATAGGTATGTTCCCCACCTTGAGTTATTTATAAAAATAATAAAGGTGGGATAGAAAATAAATAAATATTTCTGTCAAGGTCATCTTCTGTACAGCAGCCTTCCCCATGCTAGCAGTCTTCAAATATGTAGACACCCCCACAAATTTCCCCAGCCAGTATTTGTTTACTTATAGCAAGTTGTGTGCCAGTTACTTGTAACAAGGCTAGGCAGCTCACATCCATAAAACTTTCATGACCTTCCAGAATGACAAGAGAAAAGGAATCATCCTAGCCCCAGGGAAAATACTATTTGAGACTGCAGGAGCTGGAGGGCTTTGGGGCTTGTGTTCCTTTCACATCTTGGGGAAAGAGAATCCACAGTCTTCCTGCTTGGCCCCTCTGAGTTGTACAGGCAGATTCTATTCAGAGGAGATAGTCCTGAAGGTGACAAGAACTTGCCTTTTGCTGAAAATACTGGGACTTCAAGTCCAGAGAACTGGAGTCCTGGGAAGATTGTTATACAGAATTATTTTGGGTTCTGCAAACCTTAGAATTCCTGCAAACCTTCTGATGCTTCCTTTTGGTACCTAGTAAGTAAATTTTAATCTGCTGCTTTTCTTCTCTGTGTGGAAAAAATTGTGCCTCGGAAGCCATCTGGGGGTGTTGGGGAAGGGATGAGCCACCATAGGGTGCTGCATGGTAGGTTCTTAGCAAGCTACTTAAGGGAAGATTGATTGAAATGCTAGGGAATAAAACCAAAACTTGCATCAGCTTCCTTCTGGACTTTCCACTATTGTTCATGTCGGACCTGGTTTACATTCTTTTCCCTACACCATTTGTAATCCATGTCAGCCTCCATTAGCTTTTCAATAATACTCCTTATGATCATTTTGCAGGAACTGTGGAGACGAGAAGAAGCCTACTTGAACCACCCATTCCAGGCTGGACGGGCTTTGTGCCTAGATCCAAGGTCACAGAGTTTGGTCATGGAGTACGCTATCACGTGATGGCAGAAAACTGCTATCAAGATTTTAAGAACTCATTGGAGAGAGGCAAACAAGATCCTGCTGGGAAAGATCCAATGTATGTTGACATTGAGGTCTTTAAATGGTGTGCACTGCCTTGAGAGAAATAATTCTGATGCCAAATTACATAACAGTATTTGATAAAGGATCAGAAATCAAGTTTGGAAATAGAATTTTAATAAATATGTGAATTGCATACAGTAATGTATCTTTAAAGCCACAAAAAAATTGACCATGAATTGGTCTTTTGTAATGGTCTATTATTATCATGAGAACCAGTTTTGTGTAGTGGTTAAGGCACCAGGCTAGAAACCAAGAGACTGTGAGTTCTAGTCCTACATTTGGCATGAACCCAGATGGGTGACTCTGGGCAGTCTCATTCTCACATTCCCTCACAGTCCTAGAAAGAAGGCAGTGGCAAACCGCTTCCAAAACTGTTGCCAAAAAAACTTTAGAAACTTGTCCAGGCGGTCACCAGCAGTCAAGACTGACTCAAAGCCATAACTAAATAATAAAATCAATATATAGAATCCTGCCTCTAAGCCTCTCTTAATATCTGAGTTCTTAGAGGTGTTTCAGGCCAACCTAGGAATGTATAGCTGCAATTTTTGTTATTGTTACCTTTGCCTCAGTATGAATTCAATTGTTGGAGATATAGGTGATGTCTGAGGTTGGTGCTTTGTTTCATAATTCTTTTTTAATATTTTTTTAAAAGAAAACTAAGGCAGGAGGCTTGCTGGCAACAAGGAACAAATGTTGACAAATTAATTGTCACCCTGGCGACCCAGGCTGTAAAGGGTTTGTAAATATGTTCACATTATTGGTTACTTAATGTTCTAACTTAATCCATTGTTGGATTCAGTTTCCTTTTAGTGGGGCACTCTAAAAACAACAGTTATAAGATCATATTTTTTAAAAAATACATACTTATTTGACTTTATCATCAACTTGAGGCTATCCGATTTCATACACTTGCTGAGTCAAGGCATATGTAAGGAGGATTGCCCATTTTATTTTATTTATTTATTAAATTTGTCCCCGTCCATCTCCTCCCATTGGGGGACTCTGGGCAGTTTACAATAAATAATCAGTTAAAACAACAAACATACACTATAAAATACAATATATACAGTAAATATATCATTACTCTTAATAAATAGATATAAAAATAAGAGTAAAAATAAAAGAGTAAAATCCAAGTGGCAGAATATTATTATTATTAATAATAATGTGATACATGTAAGCTGTTTTATGTATTGGTGCTTTTTTCTGTATTCTTGTTTTTAGAGTGCCATTGAGAAAGATACTTATTTCAGAAACCGGAGGGTTGAGCTCCAATAAAATCAGCTTTACTGGCCCTTGGCATTCCTCCCTCCTCTTCCTTCCTTCACTGCCTAGCCTTCTCCCCCATTGTAATGCTTGTTTAAAGAAACACACATACATAAAGATGCAGATGCTTTTATCAAACTCGCATCAGCTTGAGCCTTGTGACATGGAACTGCATCTGGAGAGAGAGGACACTCCAAAGGCATACACACCCATGCAGGGAGCCCTCTCCCCACTCCCCCAGGAAAATGTCTTTGCAAAACAATGGATATCAAAGGAATGCACCTGCTTTTCTTACAGCAGTAGTAAGAAAACCAAACGTTACTGGCAACCAAGCCTAGCCAAAGAAGTGTGTGTTATTATTTATATTAAGGCAAGTAATTCAGTAGGTGTAGAGTTATTTTGTCTCAGCATGGGTGATTATACCTGCCAGATAACTGTTAAAAGCATAAAGGCTCTATAAGGATTAAAGGATGACAACCTTATGTGAATTTGGATTTTTTTTTTTTTAAATAAAGTGGGTAGTTAGCATGAGGAAAAAACTATTAGGAAGATTGTGATAAGGGTTTGCCCAGCAGGATCCTAACCCAACAGGGTGCATAACAAGAGCCAGAAAAGGTGGAAAATGGCAAGAACTGCTATGATATTGATACACATTCTATTCTTTTCCATTTTAGGAAAGAAGTGCCTATAACCAAAGGATCACACCCACACCAGAGATTCTATAGGCCTGAAGGAATGATGCCCAAATACACTGGCCATATTCCACGTAAGGGTTCAGATTTTATTCTTTGAAACCATGATTGGCCAAAAGTTGAATGTCCAAATTGAGTTTGGCCAAAAGTTGAATGTCCAAACTCAATTTTCTTAATAGACAAATCTGTCCCAACTCCCAGTTTGGAGGAAAAATAGGGGCAGTGCTTTTCCATGTTCTGTACTGCTTTGTGATTTCAAGCATGGTTTAGTGCAACTTTCTCCAGCCTGGGCACTCCAGATATTGAAGTTGGAGCACAACATCCATCATCCAGATCAGCACAAGTTTATACCGGCTAGACTAGTGAGTACCTAGAAGACATAAAAAGGTTTTGAGAGCCTGCAGAAATGCTTATGTAGCATCGATTGCAGTGTTTGTCAAACTTGGCAACTGTAAGATTGATTGATTGATTGATTGATTGATTGATTTGTCATATTTTTACTACCACCCATCTCCCCCACTCGGGGGACCCTGGGCGGTTCACAATAGAAAGTTGTAAATGTGTGGACATCAAAAGTTGAAGATGTGACTTCAACTCCCAGAATTCCGTAGCCAGCATGGCTGGCTGGGGAGTTCTGGGAGTTGGCCCACACCTCTTAAAGTTGCCACGTTTGAGAAACACTGATCTATTGCTAATTCCTTAAAGTAACTGCAGCCTTTTCTAAGATTGCATGGTAGCCCCTCCTGCAGCTGAAGCAGAATCCCAGGGAAAGATCCTGGAGTTAGAGACATGAGTCTCTCTGCATGCTCGAAAGCACCTTTTGGCCTTCAAGACTCCTGCAACTCTAACCAATATAAAGCAGCTGGAAAGTAGAGGTGAACAACTGACAGTATGCAGTAGAAAAAGCTAATACGTACGTTGGTTTGAAGTAGTCTACAAGCTGTACTACAAACTTGCTAAAGGAGTTGGTTGACTTAAATTTGTAACCAGCATGTTTAACATTCAAGTATGTTAAGCTTAAAACAGAGCAGTGACAAAAAGCAACAATATTATAACTCTGCAAGATAATAAAAGCATAAAATAGCAGATGAAATGTTTCTGCCAGTGGCTAAAGTGGTTGAATGTATTGAAACAAAAGTGAAACTAGCTAGCTTGACATAATAAATTAGAACTATACCTGCAAGACATAGAAATTGTTTTTTTATCTTCAGATTTGCATAAGTAGCAAAATTGATTATGAAATATATCTGGCAGCATAGACATCCATACACAGGGTTTAGAACGTTGCAGCTGACACCAAAGACACGAGTAATGAAAATTCCTCTTTTCCCCCCGATATGGAGGGATCACCCTTTCACCATTAGAATTTCTGTATTTGTCCTTCAGTATTCTTTAAGGAGTTGATGAACAGCTTCCATCCGCTGAATGGCCACTGGCTGAGCTTGTTGAGATGTAGGTGAAGGTGTGTTTAATATCAGGAGGACTCCAAATTGATTAGTTTAATTTAGTGCAGTCAGACACCAGATTGGTAAACATATTTCAGCAAGTCAGTTTTTCAAACCACTGTGGAATTGTGGTAAGAAGGCTGCACCTACTTGAATGACCTTCATTCTTTCAGCTTTTGAGGATGCAGAATCCTTTTAGAGAAGCTAAAATCTAGGGCTGTGCGGTACCTTGGATTCTATTTCAAAAATCTATTTCAGGGCCAGAAGACCTAATCATTTACCAAGAAGTTCCAGTAGAACAGTGTTTCTCAATCTTAGAGCCTTAAGATGTGTGAACTTCAGCTCCCAGAATTCCCCAGCATCTCACTATAGAACATGATGCCATGTAGTAACTGCTTTCTTATTGCTGTAATGTTTAATGTGTTAATCCTATGACTTGAAGCCATTCTACCAAGTGTGTTCATCCTAGAGAACATGCAAGTTAAAGGTCAGCTTACTGCACTTGTTGCAAGGATTTGAATATTAAAAGAAATATTTGTGTTCTGCAGATGAACGCTCTGGCCTTGGAAAGACATTTGGAAATGTAAGCAGAAGTTGCTCTGTATGCAGCCATCCAGATGTGAGCTATGGGGTTTATCTTGCTAAGAAGCGCAAAGCAGAAAAAGTTCCAGAGCAAATCAAAGAAGACAAGAAAGCCTTAATTGCATAATATTTGAACTGTACCACTAGACAATTAAAGTGAACATTAATGTCTGGGATGGGGCCTACTTAAAAGCTTTCTCTGTTTGATCAATCATGTGGACGTGTACAAGTATTTAAAAGTATGCTATATTTCTTATCAACTCCACTGTAAAGGAGTTACTGTGCCAGGATGGAGCCATAACTTGGCATATAAACTGAGAACTCATTTACATTAGTTGGAGGAGATGAATGATTTCAGTGAAGAAGAGGGTTTGAAGGTATGTGGAGAAAATGCAGGTCCCTTTGGGTTAAAGGAAGCATAAAAATTAGAAGATATCAACAAGTAAGGAATTCTGAAGTGATTTCAAACATTGAGATTGGAATTCTGCAAAGGTGGGACATCCACCACTCCCAAATAGATTAGTTGAAACTTTGAAATAAAGAATAAAATAGTAAGAATTGTTTTAAAAATAATTGACAATATTGTCCCAATTTTCCTGGTGGTAACCATGGTAAATGGAAGCCAAGAAGAAAGGAGGTCATTTTCACATACGATGAAATTCCAATCTGTTTTAAAAGAAAACAGCTGTGAGTTTATAGCAGAAGATGATAATAGTATCTAACAAGGCAGAAGTGATGTTTGTTTGTTCATTGTTTACCAGACTTTCAGTGGGACTGATTTTAGCTCTTAAAAGTTCTCCATAATTGCACTGATATTTATTTACTCTTAACAAACAAAACTCCTTGGTGAAGTTACCTACGCAAGGGACTGTTCCAGAATTACTGCATATTGAGATAATTCTATATTTAAGGAAATAGTTTATTATCCTGCTGTTGAATTTTGTCACAGACAAAGCACTTATCAGGTGCTTTGCTCTTAAGGTGTAAATATTGGGCAGGCAGGGTTTTTTTTATATAAAAACTTTAATATTTGAGCAGTTTATATAATATTTTGCCATTTGGAAGTACTTTGCTGTTTTGATAGAGATTGGATAATTATGTCATAATTGCTTGAAGTGCTTTATATGAAATAATATTTATGTACATATTAAAATCATCTAGTTAATTGCTGTTCTGCAGCTGACCCTACAAACCCCAATTTCTTATATTTCTGCCAGCAGTCCTTCTAGATAATGGTCAGATTTCAGACTTAGACGCTTCTTTGATTTTTGATTAACACTCTGAAGTTCACCAACCATACTTATTGTAGATATAAAGTGGGAGATGCATGCAAAGCACACACTGAGGCATTTCTGGTAGGTATTGGGACCAGATTCAAAAATTGTTTTGTGCACATAAAAATCTAGGTCTTTTTTTCCCCAATCTAACTTCAAGGGGATAATACAGTAACTCTTCTTGTTAAATAGCCCTCAGTCAGCCCCCTGCCAATCACCCATTAATTAACCTCTGCAACCCAAGTGCCCTCAATGTGTGGGCTTGAATTCCCAGAATTCTTAGTAATCCTCCCTCCCCCCATTCTAGTAGCTAAAATCCACACTTCTGGAGGACACCCCTTTGGGGTGATGGGTTATGATAAAACAATCTTCCCCAATCTTGTGTCCCCCAGGTGAATAAAACTCTAACTCCAGTCATCCCCTGGCAGAGTGGTTGGTTGAGCTGTAGAAGGAGGGGGAATTGTATTTTGGCTTGCTTAGAGAACACCAGGGGTGAGAAAAGCTATGTTAAAAGTTTTGTGGAAGGATGTTAGCATAATAATAAATAAGTGCCTAACTTAATTACACTCAGAAGGGTGGTTTTTTTTTCTTCATTTGATTGCATGGTACCTTGTCGAGCATTTCAGTTTCTGAATCTTTCAGTTAAACTGTTAACCTTTACACTTAAATTTTCCTTCTCAGCCTATAATTTGTATGGTCTGTCGTCAGAAAAGGGAGGTAGATTAGATGGCATCTGCTATGCTGCAAACTATAATTATTAACAGTGTTTTGCATTACAAATGCACCCTTCAAATTCCTTCTGAGTAGATGGGTAGTGCTCCAGAGAAGCTTTGTGCAGGTAAGACCCACACTGGGACTATTCCAGTCTGTCTTCGTCAGAAAAAGGTGTTTGTGTGTGAGAGAGGTATTGCTGAGTGGTTCAGATGTGCTGAAATATTAGACTACATTTTGTGGACCGCAGTTCTTCAGGCTGGAAGTTTGGAACTGCATTCGTACATTTAAAAAAACAAACTCCCAAAAATGCTACCAGACTGGAGATAATTTCAGCTAGTCCCTGAGGTACTCATTGACCACCATTTTCTATATAGAAGAAATGATCCAACTCAGGATCTCCCAGCTGCAAATTGATAATATAGTACTGAGGAATGTGTAAATTAGTATATTATTGATGTAATATATGCATTATAACTTATATGTTCAGCAAGAGAACAGCGTTGTGAAAAGCATATAGATGAAAGAGAAGCAGGTTCACAAAAGCACTGGTTTTATTTGGATGCACATATGATAGCTCAGTAAACAGGGCTTAGAAACAGGGTTTTGACTGTTTCCAGACCCATTAAATCAGAAAGCTTTTAATTAACCATAGTTTATGGTTTCAGCTAAATTGACTAAGAACTTTGTAACAAGCCAACATATTAAACCACTAGTTGTGGTTCTAATTGTGGGTTGAGATCTGTTAGCCATAGGATAGCTCAAAACAAATTGGAAACTATAGCTAATGACAGACTTCTTGCCATTATTACTTTGTGTGTGATGGAAGGAGATGCATTATTAGGGGAAAATAATGTCCCCTTTTTCAGCTTGCTATGAGGGACCAAAACTGGTTCAGTGTTTACAAGCCAGAACTGTTTGGTTTAAAGGTGATAGAAGCTTTACTTTTAGATCATATTGTCAAAATTGGTAACCTATTTAATTTTATGATTCTACCTAACAATATAGAGATGGTAAAGTCCTCTGTTAATAAGTTTTTTCTTTTTTCTTTTTTTTGCTCCCTTTTACTATTCCTGGGATGTTAAATCCTAGAAAATATAGCCCTGCACCAAAGAGATGTGTTACAGATTTTGGTCTAAACTACCCCAGCACTGTGCTTCATTATAGAAGTGTCAGGGTGTTTTCAAATGTTGATAGCAAAAGCTGGATTTTGCTGCCAAACTGTATTGAACAGGCTACATCAGTTTCACAAGTCAAACGTCTCTTAATTGATATGATGCTGATCAAAAACCTTGCTATGAATAGCATAGTGTTAAAATCTGAAAAGACCCATCAATCTTACATGCACTTTGAGCATATTTTGTTGCAAATAGCATCCTAATTGATACCATAATTATATGGTGAGGAGCATAATTTATATATCACAAACTGCAGTCCTTTTGTTACTGAGGAAGTTGACACCTTTACAAGAGAACAATATATGTCAACCAAAATATATACCAATTAGGCCTTAGTGAGACACTGAAATGAATGATTTCAGAATATGCTGTATTTACAAATAATATATGGTTTACAGCCACTTGCATTTCAAACAGTTCTTTTTGTTGCTACTATTTTAAAACTGTAAGCATTGAAAAAGGTCACAAAAATATGTCCATTAGCTCTGAAAGCCAGGAAAATGGACAGTAATTTGGTGTTCATTTAACTTTGCATTTGATGGGATAGCTATAAAATGTAGTTTGCTTAAACACTACTCACCAAAGTGATTGGCGCTTCACTTCATGATTAAAAGAGGGTGTTTGATGGTAACCCATTGTTAACTATGAATGCACTGATGTTAGCAGTCGTACAAAGCGGTTGTAAGTGTGGAGCAAGCAGAGGTTGCTTACCCCTCCCTGTTTCAGATCCTTCATAGAAGAGAACATTATCTTTTTTAAAAACTCTACTTGATTCCATTACCAACATCCAAAGACTGTTTGCAAATTAAAGACCAAGAATAGGAAGGTTGCTGAGTTAGAGCCAGAATGAGCAGAAAGGGTAGAGCTTGGAACCAAACCAAAGTAGATTCATGTGCTATTTGTATCCTAGTATTCAGTAAGAATAGCTCTTCCAGATAAGACTATGGCATGAGACTAATATTATTGATTATATATTTTTTTCTCATAGAGCCAGAAAATACTTAGAAGTCCATGGAAGAATAAAAGCATAACATCCTAAGTACATGCCACATATTTTTTATCATGCAGTTTGTCTTCTGTTTGAGTGCACAGGGCCAGCACTAAGCCTGAGGACCTCATCTCAGAAAGATTGAAATGTGGCCTACCTTGAACTTCCTTAGCTATTCTTTTGCCTTCGCCCTTTAGGTTCAGTGGAGGATGCTCTTCTAGCACCACTATTAAGCAAAGATGTGATTGCTGATTCAGTTCACTTTCACCCAGTACCTGATGGGTCTTTTGTCTTGGACCAGCCCCATGTGCTGATAAAATTTCTGGATAAGCTCCAACTTTACTCAGGTACATAGGCACCAATTACCTAATGTTCCTAAAGTTATGTATGTCATTTTCCTATTGGATTAATAGCAAGCCTATCCTTTGGCATAATAGAGCAAGGGCATGAAGGAAAAATGCTCCTATACCTTCAGAATTAAAGTCTGCCTCTCCCCAGACAATCTTACACTGGAAGGCCTTATTTCCTGAAAAGGCTTCAGAGGTGTTTGTGCCTTCAGACATTGTTACACCTGAAGATAATATTAAGGCTATGCAGATATCTAGATTCAAAGGGAAAAATATAATTCCAAGAATAGCATCCTAAAGCAGTTATACATAGGATCAAGCAGCTGCTGTGCCATCTCAGGAAAAGGCATATTTTGTTTAAGGCATTTCCAGCATACACTGTATACACTTTAAATCACATTTTCCTTGCTAAATCTAGATCTCTGCACAGCCTAAATTATAATGATGTGTATATACATTCCACTTACATCCCATTTACTGCTCTTCTTTGAAGACATGAATAACTGCACATTCTGGATGGAAAAAGATCAAAATCTTGCTGTGTGAGATTGATGGGTAATGATAATGCCAATGCAATATATTAAGTGGCTGCTGGGATTTATTCAGCATTTTCACTTGCAATGAGAGCACTGTTCATGCTGTGATAGGAAGCATATGAGATACACATGTGCACTTGGACACACATACCTGTACCATCACTTACAATCACTTTAGCACAAGAATACACAAGGTGCTTGAAATGTTACTGTTTTATTAAGATTTGCAGAAAAGCTGCTCCTCATTTCAAGATCAGCATGATGTGAGTGTTTGCAGCACATCTTCTCTCACAGTTTCACTGCCACAGAAATTGAATCTAAAGAGTTAAAAAAGCATGCATCAATGTATATGCTTTGATATTACTGTTGCATTAACATGAACTTTAAACATTTGTATCACAGACTCTCAGGAAATGTAATTAATTCAAACTCACTTTTGATGCATTTTATATTTTCCATGTATACCATTATTTTTGTACCATTGTTTTTGTAATTTTGTACTTTTAAATTTATTAGATGCGCCCAGTAAGAGAAAAATGCCCATTTCCAATATTCTAAGAAGAAATTTGTGGCTACAACTCTGTCTCTTTTGATGTAGGAGTAAAACTTATTGCTTAAGATGGATTGTAATCAGTCAGACCTTTTTTCCCATTGATTTCAGTGGATCTGCTTTACACACAATTTTGTCTAATCCAATATAAAGGAGTTTAGCTCTGGGAAAGACAGTAAGAAAGGACCATTCATTTAAATATCTAAATTAGGCAACAACTGGTTCCAGTGGCAATAACCAGTTCTGCCCTGCCTCCTCCTCCTCTACCTTCTCCAGTGTTGGACTCTCATTCTCCAGTGAAGAATAGGATGAGCCTCATTCCCAAGCCACATGCATGCCAGTAGGCACCATGGCTGCAGAAAAAGCAGCTGGCACAGGCAGCCATTGGGCAGAACTGGGACAGTGAGAGCATGGAGTCAAACAGCTGAGCCCTGCTGCAGCCATGGTGCCTACTGTCATGAACTCTCCATTCCACCTGAACCTGCTGGGTATCTGTCTTTTCCTTGAGAAAGAGAAGGAATTTCATAAGAATTGGACTGTACTGGCTAGATAACACTCCTGTGCATCCCTACCCAGATACAGACAGTCTTTTGTAAGATGATAAAGAGTCTGCTGGATCAGGCTAAAGGCCAATCTACTCCAGCACTCTGTCCTACTCTGCGGTCAAACAGATGCATTTGTGACAGTCCCACCAGGACATGGCTGCCTTCTGCAGTTGTTGCATAGGATCTGCTATTTATAGTATGCTGCTTATTATATATGAGGGGTTGTGCTGTAATCAAAACAAGTAGTCATTGATTGCCCTTCTCTCAACAAATTTGTAGAATCTTCTTTTAAAACCAGTTTAAATTAGTGTCCATCATGATAGCTGAGAGCTTCAACTATGCATTGTGTAAACACTTGCCTTTTATGTAACTTGAGTGGATCATTCCTAGTTAAATATTGTGATAGTGTTAAAAAGTGTTTATTCACATTTCCAAATCATGCACTGTTACTCATTTCTATCCTGCCCCCCCATTCTCTCTATGCTAAAAAAGCAACAAATATTGTACTAATGTACACTGACTTTTTCTATCTACACAGTATTTCCCCTTTATTTCAAAGAAGTAGCAGCAGAGTTTGAGCATTACTTATTCAAAATTTTATGACAGCAAAAAGAAAACAAATATATATTGTTAGTATGAATGTGTTTAAATGCTGTTCTTCTCTGTTCTTCAAATGGGAACCTGTACTGGCTATGAATAAAACAGTTCCTCCCTTTCTAGAGCTGTATAGTTTAACCAGATGTCCCATTAAAATATTAACATGGCTTTAAAATGATTATATCTGAAAACATACAATTCATTAGCATTCTTCCCAAATAAGCTGAAATGCAAAGCAATTATGTAAAACTGTTGGGCCCACACATGTAGAACACAGACAATATAAGTTTTATAAGTTTTATTTATAAGTTTAATTTATAACTGGTAGCTATTTTTTGTTTTATTACTTGTTTTGAAATAGTGAGTGTATACATACACATTCCCATTTTCTCCATCTTCTACTGTAATCTTTGCTGCTCCCAGTCTGGGCAAAGTTGGGTTTATGATATTGTTGTTCCAAAGAAATTTAACCTTGGTGACAATTCCAACCTTAAGTTCTACATCTATTAGCTTGGTATAAACCTCACCAGGTCTGAGCTTCCCCCTTCAAAACAAAACAAAACAAAAAACAAAACAAATCAAAACAAAACACCATAAAACAGATGAAGTCGTTTCCTTATTTTTTATACTTATACATACATGTATCCATTTTTTTCAGTCTGCACCTGGATCTTTGCTGCTCTCAGTTTGGGAAAAGTTGGATTTATGATATCATTGTCCCAAAGGAATTTTATTTTAATTATTGGTCCAACATCAATTTCTAAATCCATAAAACTAGTATATGTAGTGCCTGGTTTCAGCATACCCAATCAACATTAAAAAAATAGATTTAAGTGATGTTCAGCAGTATTAATATTCCATGCTTTGTCAGAGAGATGTTTAATTTAACCAAGACTTTTTCATAATTGATGTATTCATTCAGGTTATAGTTTCTGTGATGTTTACCAAAAAGATGATAGCCCAAATGGCTTGTGTAAAATATAATGCATCTGAAAGAAGAAAATCTGAAAGATTACAAATACATGAATACAGGATCCAAAAATTTATTTAGTAGTGTATAGATTTGCATATGAATATATTGAAGCAAGTTTTCCCCCCTTGATATCCTGCAAGAGTCAGATTAAATGCAGTCTAAATGAAAATAATTAGCTGTCAGAACCATTTAATATATCCTGGCTAGTAAATCTACTTTCTGGAACTATAATATGTTATTGGCTGAGCTAAATATTAATCAGGTAGCAAGTGACATATTTGTCTAATTATAACACAACTTGTAATTCAAACAGTCACAGCAAATGACAAGTGGAAACTTAAAATCACAATAATTTGGAAAATGTAATTTACAAAATCCTTTTCAAGAAAATGAGTCATAAACATGAAGATGCTAAGATGCAGATGGAATGTGCTTAAAATAATTTATGAGATAAATCCTCAAACATACACCTTTCAGATCTACTGGGTTATAGCTCCTGAGATTTCCAGCCACCTAGAATACCATATATTACAGGAACAGTAATCTCAACCTGTTTGAAGGGCATCTCATGGCAAAGACTCTTATAAGAGATCAACATATCATTTGAAAATGAAAGAGCTATTGAAATACATAACAAACTCGACCTGCAAAGTTCTATATAATACCAAGTGGAAATTTCTACTTTTAGATGTGATATTTCTCAAAACTTACTTGAAAATTTGATATTGCTTTGTGTTCCCTCCACTCCCATACAGGGCAATATTTATGTACCCCCGGATGCTGCTGCTTCCAGACAGTGTGACTGATAATTTGTACCTCCAACCTAGACACCACCATTAATGAGAATTTGGTTTTAGCCAAGCAAGTTCCTATTACTATTAAAATTGACTGTTTATAATAAACTCACAAAATAAGCTGCACTCTGAGGTTCTTTATGGAACTAAATGCCATCTGAAGACCCCAAATATCAACTAGCTTTAATCAGAAGGATATCCTGTTCTATTATTCACATGCAACAAAATAGTTTTCCAAAGTCTATGTATTTTTTTTTGCAATTTCATCTACGAAATGGATGTGTGTGTATGAAATCTGCTCATAATCTTGCACTCCCCACCAATAATGTCACAAAATAACATAAAATGTAGTGTAGAGGTAGAGAACCTGCAGTATAACATCAGTCGTCGTCATCATCATCATCATCATCTCTTCAGTTTCAGATAGTATCATTCCAAATCACACTCAGGGTTCAAAAATGCAGGTAATGGAACATTAAAATCAGAACCTGTATGTTGTTCCATGAGGCTGATAAATTTTCTCTCAGCATTGTGGGCTATTATGAAGTTTAAAGACAGGCATCCTGGCCCCACTGTTTGCGTTCATCTTTTAGGTGAACCTGAGGCTAGGAAGGGTGCAGCCTCCCTAGTTACAAGGTATCATGCTTCATGCATCTGTAGAAGGCATAGTGCTTCTATCTACTATAGTAACTGCATAGGCAGTCCATCCATAACTGCCTCCATTGCATAGGAACCCCATCCATTGCATAGGCAGGCCATTCAACAGTCCATCCATAACTGCTTCCTACAAATGCACTTTACAGATTTCTCACTGATGTTTAGTGATCTGTTTTCTAGAATAACCATATAACTTGGGTAGTTTTCATTCCTTTTAGGGAAGAGCCACTACTAGACCTTCACCTTCTCTCCTAGGAACACAATCTCTCTTTCTCTCCCCACCTCATTTTTATCCTAATTACAACCCGAAGCAATCCTGGTTAGATATCTGGCAGGTAATCTGCTTTTTCTCCTCCCACAGTGGTGAATGTGCTTGTGTGTGTTTGTGTGTATATACACAAGCATATGCATGCACAAACCCAGGGTTACAAGAAGACAAGCATTAATTGTCCCCAATTCCCAGCCCCATACTTACTGGTAAAATTTTTGGCATCTGCAGTATTCAAATAAAGTTTAGTAAATCCAGAAGTGATTTTGTCTTTAAATTCAATTGCATAGTGACCCATTGGAGGACATCCACCTTTTGGACATGGGAAACAGCTGTCCTAATAAAAACATAGAGAGAGGAAAATACCCAAATATTTCCATTACCCTATTCATTTCCTTTATACTGGTTGCACTAATGGAAAACCATAGCTAATCATGTGGTGCTGCTCTTTTCCTTTGCCCTGTCCTTTATCTGAATGAGTAATATTTTTCCTTGTTCAAAACAGTAGATTTTATGCCACATTATCAAGAAATGTACAGCGTGTCTATTTAAAAAAAAATCATAGAGGAACATTAAGCACATTCCTTTTCCACCTTACAGACCTTAAATGTATCCTGAAAGTTCAAATGCAATACAATTCATCTTCTCTAAACCTTGATTTTCTTCATCTATACATATGAATTGGGAATGTCTCTTGTCACCAAGTTTATATTTTGTTCAGATTTGACATTGTTTATAAGCTATTAATATAAACAAAGGCGTAGTATGTATTACAGCTATGCAGAGCTCTGGATTCAAAGGGCAAAATGTGATTCAAAGCATTATGAGCAAGCACATGGAACCTATCAAGAACACCTTAAATCAGTTGCAATTTCTTATGTGTTTGTGTGGCTACCCTGTGCAGCTGATTCTGGAAAAAGATGTACTTGGTTTGAGATGTTCCCAGTTGGTGCAATGTGCATACCCATGCATGTCCAAATCACATTTTGCCCTTTGAATGCAGAGCTCTGCAGAGCTCTGTTATGTTGGTCTTCTCCTAGGTCCTGACAAAAATAACATGACAGAGTTGAATTGTGCTAACACTTAAAATTTTGATGAAGCCTACAGTCCCTTATCAAAAATAGTGCCAAAACTATTGGGTGGTTATTGAAGAACTGTCTACAGCTCTCATCAGCTGGCTCCTCCACATTCTGTTTCCAGTTCAATTAGTTTTCAGTTAATTCATTCCTGGACTAAGAATGTGCAAAGATCTGAATGCGAAAGGGATGCACTTAACATCTGTTAGCTACTTCTCAAAGAAGTTGCATTTTTCTGAAGGCCACATGGTGAAAAAGAAAATTTGATTTGAGGGGGTACTGATAGGTGCAATGTGCATGCCCCCACATGCTCCAAATCATCTTTCCATTGTCTGAATCCAGATTGCTGCACTGCCCTAAAAATAAAAATGATCTTAATGTTCATATAACTTGACACTACACTTCTGAGGCTCAAGTGTGCATGCTTGCACCACCTGTCATTCACTCTGCCAAATAGCTGATTGTCTTACATGGTCTGCAATGCATCCATTTGGACAAATCATAAGTTGCCCCATAAGTTGCCCGATAACTGCAAAATTAGGATTAAAAATGTAATTATGCATTTGGTTTGAAAGCAGGTACAAATTGCAGTTTGCCATTTTAGCTATAATTATAAATTATATTTTGCTAAAAAAAAAAAGAAAATCACTAATTAAGCAACACCCATAAGGAATGGAGGAGGGAAAGGTGGTGGGGATATTATGTGAACAGGAGCTCTTGTACACTGACAGTCCCATGATTTTCTTCCTCCCTTGTATGCACCAACAAAGAAAAAAACCCCAAACACTACACTCTTGCTGTTAATATTTATGCAAGATGCAAATAACATACTGTTTCAAATAAGTTGTACGCAGCACAAGGGTAACCCAAAAATCCATCTGGAAAAATAATGCTATCCGAATAATACTTATAGCTCCGCAGATGGTTACAGGCCACAAAGTCACGAGTTCCTGTGGAGCAGAAAGTGCTGTTAGATACTATAGTTTAGTTCTTGACTATTCGTACTAAGTGCTTTGAAGAAGATTAAACAAACACTTACGTTCTTATTTCTGGAGCAAGGCCAATATCTTACCTTTTTTCATCACTTTATTCACTTTGCCAAATGTTGAAACATCTCTTAAAAACCTTTCCTTGAGAGGTTGGACATACATAATACTTTGGTTGGGAGAAGTTCAGGCAAAAGATCGGTAGCAGTTACTGAAAGTAGTGGTTTAAATGAGAAGCATTCTTGAAATTGGTATTTCATAAATTAAAAGAGACAGCCTGAGTGACGGGGCCCCATCTTGGATGTATTAAAGTGTCCTTTTAGGTGGCCTCTGTTTTAGTAGTAATGGCAGCTATTTATATATTTTTTCTTTTTATCCGTTCAGTCATGTCTAGTTCTCGGAGACTGCCTGGACAAGTCCCTGCAGTTTTCTTGGCAAGGTTTTTCAGAAGTGGTTTGCCATTGCCTTCATCTTCCTAGGGCTGAGAGAGAGTGACTGGCCCAAGGTCACCCAGCTGGCTTTCATGCCTAAGGCGGGACTAGAACTCCCGGTCTCCTGGTTTCTGGCCTGGAGCCTTAACCACTATAGTGAACAATAAATGGCATGGTTACTGTATCTAAATATTAGACTTCTGGAGCTACCCTGTTTTAGAAACTTTTGACTTTTTTACGATGTTGTCCAATCCAGAATGGATGGCATAATAATTAAGATAGTTTTCTCTTAACAATTCTACACCGACCGACTGTCCTTGATTGGCCAGAACAGTCCTGATTTGGGGGGTCATTGTGTCTGAAAAATGCCCCAGGAAATCTCAGTGTGCTCATGAACAATCAGAGAGGACAAGCAATATAGACAGCAGACCAGCACGTGGGTTGGGTTGTGCCTGGGAATAAAGCGTGCTGCAGGAGGCTCCTCAATTGGCTGAGTGTGCTGTGTCCATGAACTTTCTCACCACATAATGGAGAAGTTGTCAGGGAGAGAGTGGGGAAAGACAGTCAAAATATAAATCTGAAACTGTTAGCCCAAGGTGCTAGAAGCTATAGCGTGGACTGAGATTTGAGAGAGCTTAAGAATTTCAGCCAAGGGCTTTCCTTATCATAAACGGCCATTTTATTGTACTGTTATGTCACCAGGCCTGGGGCTCCCAGGGAACCGGAAACATGCTTAGGTGGTTTCATTGCTGAGTTAGCTATCCTTATTCCCTCTTGCCTAGGATTTGCATTTTTTAAAAAATCATATTTATCTTTTAATATTGGTTTTTATACTGATTGCGTATGTATGCGTTGTTTTATTGGATTGTTGTAAGCTGCCCAGAGTCACTTTTCTGTGAGGTGGGCAGCTATACAAATTTGATTAATACATTAAAAAAATAAGCAAAACCTTATTCTTGCACTTGCTTCAATAGAATTACAAGGAAAGCCGTTGTGAAAATATGTTCAGTTTCTCATGTCCTGCTAAGAGCAGGGATTTGCAAAGCCATATGAAAAAGGAAACACAGATGTCTTTTGGAAATTTATGCTCTGAATTCCATGGTGGGATTCATAATATACAACCCAACCCATGCGCTGGTCTGCTGACTATATTGCTTGTCCTCTCTGATTGTTCATGAGCACACTGAGATTTCCTGGGGCATTTTTCAGACACAATGACCCTCCAAATCAGGACTGTTCTGGCCAATCGAGGACAGTCGGTCGGTGTAGAATTGTTAAGACAAAACTATCTTAATTATTATGCCATCCATTCTGGATTGGGCAACATAGTAAAAAAGTCAAAAGTTTCTAAAACGGGGTAGCTCCAGAAGTCTAATAATGTAAGGTAGCATATAGGAACTATCAAACTAGGACGAACTTGGAAATGGAAAACACTTTAAAAGCTTCTTAGTGCCAAAGAGTTTTAAGTCCAGTCTGCTCAAGACACTGACAGTCGGAACAGTTAACACAAGCTTTTTTTCAGGGAGTTTGGCTGCTGATAATGAGTGTCAGCAAACTGGTGGACAGCAAAATACTGAAGAGACGTGCATGCACATTACAAAATCCAGTTATGGAATCTACTGCAGCGCTTTGGCCTTGGAGAAGGCTGCGTCCATGGTTGCATTCAGGAGCCCCAGCTACTGGTTTTGTGCGAGCCAGTCACTTAGGGATGGTGAATGTGCGCTGTGGGGTTGAGTAAAAAAAAAATGGCAACAACCAGGTCTTTACTTCAGAACCAGATAAATTGGCAGGTATACATTTGTTACTTAGCAATAGGCTAGCTAACTACAATGCCTTCTTCTGGATTTGAAAAACTATTTAGTAATTGTAGTCATTTCACAGCAATGTATTTATTATTTATTTGCTTTATTTTATTGTACTTCGTCAGTGACTGGATTTTTCTGGGAGGCTTACAAGTAAATTAAAAACATCAGTCACAAAGTATGGTTGGAGCTTACCTAGTTCAAGCTATGCTGTTGACCGTTTGCTGGAATCAGTCTTGAGTGCATCTATTACTGTTTCAAGCCTTTAGCAGTTTAGGATTACTTTACAACCTGACAAGGTGCGTAATTTTTTTCCAAGATGTAAAACTGGTTTCAGAAGCCTTGACCTCGTCATTTCATCATGAGATTAAGCAACTTGTTCCAAAACATAGAGGTGATGCTCTAAAAATCTGCTGGGCTGTTTTGTTTTCTAGTTTAAGGTATGGATTAAACCATTGTTATTTCTGCAGGCTTTTAATGAAAGTGGGATAAACATCTAATGAAAATAATATTAGGAATATTTAAATAAGGGGCAGAAGGCAGACTGGTTTTATAACTGTACAGTATATGGAGTATCATATGGCTGAAGTATTCTCTTGGTTTATAGTTTAAGCTGAGAACTAAGACTGGAAAAGAATAGCAAATTCTGAAATAAAACCATACAATTTAGTATGTTGTTAGTTATGAAGACAAGTAAATAAATATGCAAATAAATATTAATTAAATTAAATTTTGTGTATGTAGATGTATATGTTGAGAATTTTGAAATTTATATTAGCAGTTTCAGATGCACCATTCCTCTGCAGGAAAAAATATTTTGAAAAATAATTATTTTTATAAATACATGCAAAAAAGTTAACTTGGAATGAAATATGAAAGAACTGCAAACAAGACTACAACAGAACTGCAAAAGTTCCTGTTCCTTGGCTTTCCACAGACATTACAGCCCATAGGAGGCAATCTAAAAACTTCTCACTGAAGCAAAACTTATTTGACATCTTGCTCCATTCTTCTGTCCAAATGAACTTTTCTGAAGAAAGCCATTTTGTTATAAATTGCATTAGAAGATAAATGGCACAAGGGATAAAAAGTTAGGTAATCCAGAAATCAAAAAAACAGGTTTAAACACCTCATCATATGTTTAATTTTCTCATTATATTTGAATTTCAATGGAAGAGAATTAAAGGTTTATTCATTATTAAGACCAATTGTTAAGAATGAATCTAGTGTTGTTAAGGATTTTGCTGGGACAGCAGGGTGTCAAGGAGAGTCTCAGTCTGGGGTGCCTTCTGCTCCAGCAGGCCATGCAGTCTGGAACATGGGTACCCACTAAGCTGCAGTACAGTTGATTTCATGCCAAAAGTTATGGGCTGACCTTCCAATTCATTGAGAAGGCACCAAGGCTTTATAGCAATTGAGGGCCAGCTACTGATGTGAGCCCACTGGGCAAAACATCTAGCTGTGATGACTTATAGATGTTATTAATCTGTCCTTGATGAAGTTGATTAAAGTTTTCTAAGCTGTTGGTCATTGCCATCTTTTGAAGGCAGTGTAAAAAAAAAGATGAGATAAAGAAGAACTCTCCTTTGTCTTGAATTTACTAGAACTTGGCATAAAAGGCCCTTTATAATTATC
This sequence comes from Candoia aspera, assembly GCF_035149785.1. Lineage (NCBI taxonomy): Eukaryota > Metazoa > Chordata > Lepidosauria > Squamata > Candoiidae > Candoia > Candoia aspera. Next base: position 57,768,940 of record NC_086158.1, on the reverse strand, counting down.
CACCATATTTATGGCTAGAATAATTGGATGGGTGATTTTTTCATGTTTTTTTGGGAAAAAGAGAATTCTCCATCATGACATCTTCCCATACAAAAGCTGCAAGTTGCTGGAGTAATTATTGTAGAAAGAAAGAACATTTACATATACTCACTGGCCATTTGGTGACTGAGAAAGCACACCATTTATGAGAAGTTCTCTAAAAATATCCTTGGAAAGAATACCTTAAGCAAAATCCATTGCTAATCAGCTGCAGAGTCTACTCCTGTTGCTTTCTAGTTGTCTCTATACCATGCATAATTTTAAAAACCTGTTATAATGCTTTTGAATGTGTATCTGTCTATGTTTCATGTTTCTTCCTCTCCTCATCCCTCACTCATGCTTTTACTAAATAGAAAACTTTAGACTATTTACCCTTTCTTATAAAGAAAGTAGTCAAGTTTCTTTATTGTCTTTACTATACCTTTAGAAAATCATGTTTTGTGATTTATTATTCTGGAGATGCGGATACCTTGATGCTGCCTCACCATGTCATGGGTGGAAATTGGAACTCTCCAAATTTCTACAATAGCCATTTTGGCTAGAAATTCTGGTGGTCCCAGCGCAACAGGAGAGCAACTGCTTGGGACTCTGTCCTAGTCTATTGCATGGTTGATTCAGTGGAGTGAGATTTGTATTACTTTACTACATTTGAATATTTCTTTGCAGAGATCACTGTGATACCTACCTTCCCAAATGCCATCAATATCCACTATTTGTGAAAGAGGATTTTTCTTACATCCTGGCATGTATTCTCCTCCATTTGGATAAAAATCAAGATGTCCAACAGCTTGACTCATCCCAAACCCTAGAAATTTCATAAGAAATAAGGTTATGTTTGATCAGGTTCATGCGTATCTCTTGCATATGTCCTATAGTCAGCTTACCTAGATGTGGAATTAATGGTGCTGAATCAGTATGAATCACATCAACAAACTCAGCATCACTTTTGTCCAGTCTGATCTCAGGTGGAGTGCCTTGAAAATAAGGTTGAGCAGGGTCTAGTCCTGTAATGGCATAAATGTTAAATATATGATTTAAAGAGAAGTTGCTGAAGGTTTCTAGAGTAACCATAGTGATTTATACTTAAGTGAAATAATAGCATATTCTTGGCAGATTTGATCAATTCTAATTCCTGTCACCCACAGATGCCAAAGAATGCCCCTAATAGTATTATTTGAAATCAGTTCAGGATTTCACAAATGCTTGAAGCTAGAAAGCCCTGAAGGGCCGATTGGCCATTAAGAGCAGCTCTAGGGATTTCCACCATTTCATTTTTATATAATCAACATGTTTGTTTCCCCAAATGCAAATGAAAAGAAAATGCTATGACAGGAAATCAGTAATTAAAGTTCATTTCTACAGAGCAAAAACAGTAATTGATACAAGTTATTTAGAAAACTTTCCAACTTTTTAAATGCAGTTGTTGGCTAAAATGGAAAACAATAATTTTGTCTGATATGGAAAGTGTATTAAAAAATTCATAGACTATATAATACTGCACCCAAAATAAGAAAATGCTCAATACAAAAATAGATTGCATTTCCAAATAAATGTGCAAATAAACACAAGTTGGAAAGAACCAGAGCAGTACGTATTTATGACACTACATGTGAAACTGTCATGTATTGAAAATAGATTTACTCATTTCCCCCAAAGTCTAGATTCTGTCTAAAAAAAGGTTAAGAAATATACCAAGCAAGACAAAAGGGCTAGTGTGGAAGCAACACAAGACTTCAGCTGTTAATTTCTCAGCAGATGGTAAATAAGGATTTTTGTGGCAGATTTGTCCAAAAGGGAGTTTCCAGAGCAAGGATATATAAGAAAGCAACAAGTGCGCTGATGATGTTACCTAGTTGGGTAATGAAACGTCTGCAAGCAAACAACCAGGCTCAGAGAGCACCAAGGACTCCACAGATCAACCCTGAGCTACAGATATTCTCTTCTATTGGAATCATACTACTAAGCTCATAGGTGCCATTCTACAGAAAACATAGAAAGATATAAAGATATATAACATTGCATATGTTAAACATATCCTCATTTTCACATTCACTTTCTCATTTTGGTAAAATCATCTACATTAGTTGCTTCAGAGTACATGCCAGTTTAGATTCAGATTCAGCAATCCTTGCTTTCATATTAATAGGTGCTGTATTACATCAGCCTACCAGTGATTCTTCCAATTCCTTTTATTCTTCTTCCCAGCTCAGCAGCTGCATGTGCCCCAAGGCTATGGCCAATGAAATGTACCAGGGATGGAGAGTATCCATATTTCTCCTAATGGTAAGAACAGTTGCAAAGGAACATCATATACATTGGTTGCTCTGTAAGTGCTAGTCCTGTGACTTGCGACTCAAATCATGTTTATTACCTTTCCTAAGCTATATAGATGGCAGCAGTTTCACAAAACCATAACTGACTGTGAGCTAGCTCTAAGATGAAGTGCTCAAACAATGGCAACTGCAGATGCTGAATTGAGCATAGATCCAGTTGAAAGAAACATTAGCACGTACACTTGGTACAGAACTCGAAGAGTTGTAGAGTCAAATGGACAAAGAAGAATTCTACTTTCATATCTCTGGGGTTCCTATCACTGCCCTTTTATGCCAGTTTAGATTTTAACTCAGAGCTTGCTTAAGAACAGAAATCCAAGAGAAGGTTTATAGAAAGCTATTAAGATAGGCTATGATCAAGTTGATAAAATTATTATTGGATTTGTCATTATCTGCTTGCAGTGTCACCAAAATGCAAACTATCAACCCATCTCTGCCAAATTGTCATACAGGTAGTTGCATTTTAGTTCGAGCCCAAAGATGCTTATGTTCAAGAGCGTATCCTCTAACAAGGGCTCCTGGTGTAATTCCAACACTTTATATTCACAGTTGAATACAGGATTGTTTCCTGCCAAAATAAATGTCAGTATGAATTTGTGGTAAATGTTATAACCCTTTATTCTCTCCAACAATGTATGTTCCTGGAAGCTAATAATTGAATTTTGACAATTTAGTTCTATTTCATATCAAATAGTTCTTGAAATAGGATCAATATTGTTGTTTAGCCCTAGATAGCAACTTATTATAGCCTTCCAGTACTTATAAGATTCAAAACCATGAATTAATGACTGAAAACTCATTTACCTTAAGGACATTTACAAAATATGCCACTTCACTCCCCATCACACGGATGTTGTTAGCTGCCTGGGTATAGGGACACCTGGCACCTTTGGTCCAGTCTATGCAAATGCAGTTCACATCTTCCACTTGAAACATTCTCTGCAAACAGACATAAAAATAAAATTGAGGGAAACGATGGGGCCACCACACACCCTGAATTCTCTCTAGGTCCTATAAACAGCTTTTCTTAAGATTTTCCTTTCCTGACATTTGGGAGTATAGTTATAACTCCTCAAATTATCCAGATGTCAGTAGACATACTGCTGGTAGGCAAGATAAAATTGCCACTTTAAGTGGCAATTAGGAAAGGGCAGAAGATTGGACTAGGCCCTGTGCTGTCACCATGATCTCCTCTGCCCTTTCCATGTTTTCCCTGCCCTTATATGTACCTTGTTTTTCTCCTTGCTGCTTAGACTTCTCTCTAAAGACTGGTAGGGAGGAGGGGGATTTGGACAAGAATAGTACATGGAAGGAGTGATGTTGATGCAGCAACCCCACATGTGAGTCAGATGCAGAAATGGAAAGGCAGCTTCAGGCATGGGGTGCTGGTAGCAATACCCTTGAATCAAGCAGTGAGTCTTTTGGGGCTACTTCTGCTAGGAATGCTGGGAATTATAGCCTGATACTTGTCTGGTGGACATTGGCTTGGAAGAGAATGTGTTGGATGTGCTCCTTTGCCATTTATCATGGATCTATACTACAGCCAGTTATCATTTTTCATCATTGCATTCCTTTATGTTGCTTGGGGCAGCTGAAGGACTGACATGCCATAGTCAGAATGGCACCTCCCCATACACCAAAAGCAAGTATCATCAAGACTTTCATATACCTCAAAAATATTTAGAAATAAAAACCTATGGGTATAATCAGTCCAGTGAGGAATGAGCATTCTGAGTGACAATGCCATACTAAAAGTCTCTTGGAGAGGGAGAACAAAGGAAGGGGAATGGAATAGAGTATCCTGAGAAATATCATGGCTGGCTTCTTGGAACTCTGAACAGAAGCAATTCACAATGCAAAATTTTGTGGGGTCCACTTGTCATATTGCATAAGGGAGTCAAATAACAGGTTGGAGTTTCTCTAACAGAAATCTACACCTCCTTGTGTGAAAATTATTTTATGTTTTAGGAATTAAAGGATCAGAGGCATCTTAGTATGGTTTCATTGATCTTGGCTGCACTGACTTTTAAACCCTGCAGTTTGATTATTGTGGCAAACTAACTTCTGAAATTCATTCTTAAATGCAGGTTCTTACAGGTGGTCCTCTTACAGTGGTTTAACAACCACTCATTCAGTGACCATTTGAACCTGCAATGGCGATGAACTAGTGGTAGTTATGAGCGGACCTCATACTTATGTCCATCACAGTGTCCCACAGTCACATGATTGTGATTTGCAACCTTCCCTGCCGGCTTCCCACAAGCAAAGTCAATGAAGAAGCCAAGAGGAAATCAGAAGTCATGGTCAAGTGAGCTCCTCACTTAACAATGGCAACCAGGACTGCTAGAACTACTGGTGCTAAGTGGTGCGGCCATGTGGTTTTATGACTTATGACCATGTCGCTTAATGATGCAGTTTCTGGTCCCAGTTAGCATTGTTAAATGAGGACTGCCTGTATTTTCTTTTCTTTTTTAACTGTTTTTATTTATTTATTTATTTATTTATTTATCTATCAGGTTTTTATCACCGCCCATCTCTCCCACATGGGGGACCCTGGGCGGTTCACAGTTATAGCAGGCAGATCGATTACACAAGGCAATGATACTTTTCAGAGTTACCTGTCTGGGTGTTAAGAGATTTCAAAATTATTGCGTATTGTAAATGTTTTATTTTACTGTACCTTGCACATATCTGACAGCCATCTTTCTTCCCCCTTGTCTATGAATCCATGGGTGATAAAGCGGGTTATCTTGCTGGTATTGAAGTTGGAGTAGCCAATTGTTTCTGGACTGATTGCAGTGATTTCCTGTGGAAATATAAAAATCTACATAAATATTAGCTAGAGAAAGAGAGAGAGCATTTATTTGCTTCTCTGCTCTTAAACATCAATTTAAGCATTGTCATGACTGAAACAATTTCACTTCACTCATCAGCACCTTGTGAATATTCATATTTCTTGCATCAGATAGTTATGTATGGATGGAGATTTTAATCACATTTTAGGTCCATTATGAAACTGGAATACAACCCACCTAATGCTAATTATTGTACAAGGCAATTCTGCCCTGAGGTTTTCATTGCACACATACATGAATGCAAACAGATACGACCTGAGAGGAAAGCAGAAAAATGTTCACACACAACACTCTAGTTCATTAGAAGAAGAAAATAGAGATACCTCCTATGGCCACTGACAGTATAGGGACTGCAGTAATTCCAGAAGCCATGTAGTTCTCCTCCAAAGACCCAGTGGTATAGCAGGGTCTTGAGTGCCTTTCAGAAAGTCAATAGAAAAGGGCCATCTTCACCTCAGGGGACAAGCCATTCCACAGCGAGGGGACTACCACCTAGAAGGCCACCTTCCTCACTCCTTTCCCATTGACTTTTTATGGAAGAGGAATTCTCAGTCTTCCTTTTTGGCCTGCAGAGATTTGATGTGTAGGTTCCACCTGAGTCAGCTGGCTCAGGAGGTAATGAGGACGCAATCCAGAAAGAGTTTTATAGGTAATAACCAGTATCTTGCCTTGGACTGAGAAGCATGTTGGTAACCAATACAGCTGCCCCAAAATTGACCTTATTCTGCTTTTCAGGTATTGGACAACCAGCAAGGTAACATCTGCATTCTAGACCAGTTGAAGCTGCTGGATTGCTTTCAAGGGCAGCCCCCCATGTAGGTTCTAGGCAGATGTGATTGTACTTTTGAAGTATACACTCAAAATGTGGAACCCATCACTATTTGAAGAACTATGGGTTTAGCAACCATGGGAAGTCAGCAGAAAACATTACTCTTAAATATTGGAAACACAATGTAACCCAGATGTACACACTTGGATTGCCAATATGTGTTTATTTTCTGTTTATGAACTGACTCTTTACTGATATAATGGTAAGAATATAATTATTCTATGCATTAAGATTTAATTATATATTTAAAAATTAAGTTGAATGATTTCCTATATGTAACATCATACATTTTTATTGTTTCCCTTTTATTTTCTCTTTCTTTTTAACAATATTTTTTCCTTTTTTCCTCTCTCCTCCAAATATACCTTTTTTGTATATTAGATAAGGTAAAGATTCCCATTTAGTTGTGTCTAATGACACACTAGTGGGTGGTGCTCATCTCCGTTTCCATGGCTGAAGAGCCAGTGTTGTCTAAGGACACTTCCGCATCATGTGGCCAGCATGAGAGTCATGCAATGCTGTTACCTTCCCGCTGAAGCAGTACCTATTTATCTTCTCAGATTTGCACGCTTTTGAATTGCTAGGTTGGCAAGAGCTGAGGCGAATGCAGGAGCTCACTCCACCATGTGGCACTCAGATCTCGAACCGCCAAATTTGCGACCTTCCAGTCAACAAGCCTGGCATCTTAACCATTGAGCCGCCACGCCCCCCTTTTGTATATTAAAGCAATAAAAATGGAATTGGAATATCTAATAGAGATACATCTATGGCTTTGGAATAGAAGTCAGTTTTTTTTAAGAAATTACATACAAACATTTCCCTTTAGTCATTATTTATATTGTCCCTTCTATTTCGTGGGAAGACAATAAAACCTTCTAAAATAGTTAAATTTTAGGGGAGGGTAGATCTTACCTGAAAGTTGTTAGGGTTCTTTTTAGTATAGAGAAGGAAGCGTGTATTTATTTTCTCAGGTGCCCAAGGGAGTCGTGAAATGGGCCGTTCCACCGTTCCAGCCCATGGTATGTCATCTGTGAAGCAGCCCAGGCGGGGAAAGCAGACTTCTCTGCCTGTTATATATGTGTCAGATAATTAGGGCATGAATGACTGAAGCAAAAGTTCATATTTTACCTTCTACAGCACATCTTCCCTGGTAGTTATTACAGTGGCATATCCATTTCTTTTATCAAACTACAAAGTCATTCGTTTTCTGCATGTTTTCCTTGTCATTTGGGAACTCTTCTGAAGACAGTAAGATTTAGTCTAACCTTGATTTCTTCAGAAAGCAATATATAAACCACTGTATGGAAAGGAGTTAGGTTCTCAGCTCTATACATCACATTGATAGGTAGATTAATTTTTGCTGCATGGAAATCAGTTTTATGTCAAATGCAAGAAGCGTATCTCTGGTTATCTACTTCTGCTAGATTTTACCTGCTTCTCCTGGTACATAGATAATAAAATGCCATGGATAACTATTCTGGGAGTGCATAAACCCTAAGAAAGAAGTGGCAGTTTGATAGTACAGGTGGTCCTCGACTTATGATCACAATTGGGACTGGAATTTCCATCGTAAGTCATTGCGGTCATAAGTCAAGTCACCACATGACCAGATCCAATTTTATGACCATATTTCTGGAGGTCATTAAGTGAATCCAGTTTCCCCAATGGGTGTTTTTTTTTGCTGGAAAATGGCAAAAAAATTCGCAAAACGTGATCACATGACTGTGGGACGCCGCAACCCGTCATAAATGCAAGCCAGTTGCCAAGTGCCTGAAAGGCAATCATATGACCACAGGGGTGGTGATGTGAGATTTTGCAGTGCTCGGAAGTGCTTTACAGGCCATAAAGCACCCATTCCAAGGCTGTCATAACTTCAGACTGTTGCTAAGCAAACAGACTACCTGTATTTGTTCTCAATACTGATACAGGAAAGGAAACTTGAAATCCCAAGACCATTCATCTTCAGTCTTGACACTTCACAATACAGTTCTCTGGTACTGACACTTCAGCTCCCAATACAAAACATGGGTAAACCAACATCAGTTTGGAGTTATTACATAGAACAATCAGATCTCACCTCTAACTATATGGAACAGTAACAGTGGAATGGTCCACAAGGTATGCATCTAAAATGTTTTTTAAAAGAAACAGAAAGAAAACAGATTAATGGGTGTTAGGATTAATTTATATTAATTTTTAATTTACATCTATGTCCAAGGTAGCTATAGCATATAATGAAAATGTATTAACTGAAGAATTTTACCTGATGAAATAAGATGTGACTTACCTCATAGACTTTGCTTGAACTTCTAGACAAAGGTTAAGCTAAACATGCATGGCCCTTTTATAAAGTCCTTGAGGGTTATTTGTGAAAGTAAACAGGCATATAAAGACAAATACAGCGTATGACTCAGATTAAGGTTATCATAAATACACAAAGCTTGCTATCATATATTGAAAATGGAAAGTAGGTGAGCAAATCACTGAAGTTTGGAGTCCTGGTGCTCTCTGAGCCTTGTTTGCTTGCAGACGTTTCATTGCCAGACTAGACAACATCTTAAGTGATGAGTAGGCACTGAAGATGTTGCCTAGTCTGGCAATGAAACGTCTGCAAGAAAACAACAGGGCTCAGAGAGCATCAAGGACTCCACAGTTCAACTCTGAGCTACAAATATTCACTTCGATTGGTATCATTGAGGTGTTTTTGATGGTGCTTCTAGAGCAAATGCTCAGTTAAAAGTTATTCTTGAAGCCTTATTTCCCTATATAATAATTTTAAAGCAATGAAATTCTTTACATCGCATTCTTTGATCACTAAGTACTTAGACTACCAGTGGAAAATAGTTTGTGTATGAAAAGGAAAAAAAGCAACTCTCTTTAATATACAGTTTAATAATCTAATTATGAATCTAGCTGAAATGTTTTTATTGGATCTCAACACTTGCCGGTTCATACTTTCTCAATGAAGATTCTAAAATTTGAAGCCAGTACACTACAACCACAACATTCCCTTGTTCCACTAACCTATTCACACCATCAAAGAAAACAATAAGGTTTGTCTGGCACAATCTGTTCTCTTTTTTTTAGCAAACCCATGCTGGTTTCTGGTAATCATCCTGTTCATTTCTAAGTGCCGATTATAACATAACTGATTATGTTATTTAATTATGTGATTATGTGATTTAAGATTTGTGGACTCAAACTCCTAGAATTCATGCTGGCTGGGGAATTCTGGGAGTTAAAGCCCACACATCTTCAAGTTGCTGAGGTTGAGAAACACTGATTTAGTGCATGTTGTTGCTGTTGATACAGCTTCCTTACTCTGTCAAGATGTGCCCTCCAATCTACAGACAACACACAACTTCAGTTTTACTGCTAGAGATTATTTTAAACCATATCTTGCGACTTCCCCACCCATCTGGAGGGAGGAATAGGTTTTCAGACAGGAAATTCTTATTGCCATCATTTTCCATGTTAGTTTTCACTGCACACTTGCACAACTGTAATCCTATTAAATGTTAAGGCTGTAACCCAGCACCTAAATGGAGAAGAAGGTAAGTGGGGGAGGGTGGGTAAGGATAGTAACCAATCCAGACACACATGGAGCTGAGATGTTAATTAAAGTGACGTTCGTTATGATATTCAAATTAATACCATAAACAACTCTTGTTGCTGGTGTTCCAGTACACTGGCCTGTTCCTATTCTAAGTGAGTGCCTGTGTGAATCCTTAAGCCTAAGCCTAATTTAACAGAACGATCAAGCTCCTCTTTTAAAAAGTAGCTAGCCTTCCTTTCACTTTCCTGGGAGAAAAGCCTTGAACTACTCTACCCAAGAGGGGCAGAGCGGAGTGGAGGGGAAGAAAGAGAAAAGGCTCACTGTTTCTTTCTAAACCAATCTAGCAACCTTTGCAATAGTACTCAGTGCAGAGCTGCCTTGCTAACAAGGCTGATTTTGTTCCTTGTTTGGGCAGCCTCTCCTTCCAGCAGCTTTACCTGGAGCCTTTGTCAGCCAACTACAGATTTTTCTCACTCCTCTTCCCACACTGCAGCTGTCAACCTTCTTGGGGTCCTCTGCTTGTCCAGTCACTCCTTTCACCAACAGCAAAGACTCTGTAGACTAAATCTGTGGACAAGATTTTCAAACTTGGCAACTTGAAGATGAGTGGACTTCATCTGTAGACCTAAAAGAACCCCCCTCGTGACTGGTGCCTAATATTCTGGCTCTTATATACTCTGCTCAGAAAGCATACAGGCCAGATTGTAGGACCTTCCCCCCCCCCCACTAAATGCCTACATTCCTTTGGCCTTCACCTGTTAGAAAAAAACATTTGACCTTGAAATATATGATGCTGTAAAGAACATTTTTTTCTAATCACAGTTGCTTATCCTGCCACAGAAGAATCATTGGCCTCTTCTGAGAAAATAACCTTCTGAGGCTTTGCTGCCCGAAAGCCATTTGGAATGGCAGCATGACTTCCTGCCCTTCCTAGCTATAATGCTATAGGTGCCTTTGGCATGTGCTCACAGCATAATATGTGACATTTCCAATTCTGCTGACTCTTCCCACAATTAAAACACTGTATTTGGTGCATTAGAAAATGCTCTAAATACAGGCATTGATGTGCTGCATTCACTAAGGTGGGCCCAACAAAAAGCAATTGTGTGAAAATAATACTGGCACTATGATCACTCAGAAATGAAGAGAGATAGATCCAGGCTTGATGTGCTCAAATTTTAACTTATACTCTATAATTCTCCAGGTGTGGTAGCCCTCTCCTAAAGCTATTCGAAAAGCTGAACATCATAGGTTCTACAGAAGGTGTGGACAAATAAAGAAATATGCATTATGATATCATGAACCAAACTTTACCAATTATGTACTTGCATGTGAAAGCATGAAAGGGCAAAACTTGTACTGTGACTTTATGATACATTTTTCATCATTTTGGTTTTGTGGTGAGGAATAGGCACCTATGGGTTTAACTGAGAAAAGTTATTTTAAAAGCAATCATAGGGACAATCCTGTGGATGTTTACCTGCATATGCATTCTACTGAACTTTGCAAATTGAGTAAAATTGGATATGTCTGATGTAATGTTGTCTATACAGTATAACTTTCATATACAGAGGCAGTATACAAAAAAAAAAGACATACTCATAATCTATTAAATTGTTAATTAAATGTGAAATAAATTGGTCAATGCACATCAAAGACTTCTTTCTTCAAAGGCTTTTATTTCATCACTGAAGTTTAGTAAAAGTTCATACAATAAAAGCAGTACACCTATAACTATATTTCTCTGCACATTATATGTGTGAAAACATAAAAGGGCATCACCTGTACACAAATATGAAGCTGCCAAGGTTGTCTGAAAGTCATTAGCTGATTGTGGAGAGCATTCAGGGTCTTGTACCATCTGTTTAGTAACAGATGGTGCTAAACATCAATACCAGGGAAAATCCTAGAAAAAATAATCAAGCAATGGATTTGCAAGCACTTAGAAATGAACAAGATGATTACCATAAACCAGCATGGGTTTGCTAAAAAAAACAGGTTGTGCCAGACAAACCTTATTGGGTTGTTCGTTTGTTTTTTGGATGATGTGACTCGGTTGGTGGACCAAGGGAATGTTGTTGATATAGTGTACTTAGGTTTCAGTGAAGTATAGTGTACTTAGGTTTCAGCCTCCTTCTTGAAAAACTGGAATACTGTGGGATGGATGGTCCACTACTAGATGGATTCATATTTGGCTGAACAACCATAGCCAATGCATGGTCCTTAATGGGTCTATGTCCACATGGAGGGAAGTGTGCAGTGGGGTACCTCTGGGTTTGGTCCTGGGCCCAGTACTCTTCAACATCTTCATAAATGACCTAGATGAGGGAATAGAAGGGATGGTCATGAAATTTGTGGATGACACAAAGCTGGGATCAATTGCTAACACTCCAAAATACAAGCTAAAGATTCAAAAAGATCTTGATAGACATGAACATTGGCTCCTATCCAACAAATGTTGTTCAGTGGTGACAAATGTAAGGTTCTGCAGTTAGGCAGGAAAAACCCAGAGCACGGGGACAAGAAAGTAGTACTTACCACAGATTAAGCATGAGACAGCAATATGTCACAGCTTCCAAAACAGCCTATGCGGTTTTGGGCTGCATCAATAGATATAGTGTCAAGATCACAGGAAGTGAGAATATCGCTCTATGCTGCACTGGTCAGACCACACCTGGGATATTGTGCCCAGCTCTGATTGTCACAAAACAGTAAGGATGCTGAGCAACTGGAAAGAGTGCAGAGGATGATAAAGATGGTAAGGGGCTCGGAGGCTAAATCCCACAAACACTGGTTAAAAGAGCATGGTATGTTTAGCTTAAAGAAGAGGAGGCTAAGGGGAGACATGATAGCAGTCTTCCAATAAATGAAGGGATGTCACAGGGAAGAGGATGTGGATTTATTCTACATAGCACCTAGGGTAAGATAAGAACCAGTGGGTGGAAGCTTTACAGTGAGAGATCTGTTAAGGTTTCCCTACTAACAGATTAAGCTACTATTATACCTAATCATTTGGCCGGGTGAAAGGTTGCAAGTGATTGTCTCCTCTCACGTGCGTCATGCAAAATAGCCTGGGGGGAGGACCTGCCCGGACTTGTTCTTCACTTCTTCTTTTTCTCTCTGCTGGAAATGTAGCTCAGCAAGGCTTGCTCCAAAAAGGGAGCTAGGTCCTTTAAATGTTTTGCTTTTGTTTTTGTTTTCTGTAAATAAATTATTTTTATAGAAATGCTTGGTGTGTGACTTTTTTGACCTCTCCTGGGCTAAAGGCTTTCCAAGCATTCTGCAACAGGTTATGGGCCCAGTAAAACAGCCCAGTAAAACCCAGAGAGAAAAGAGAGATCAACTCCACACCTCATGCACAATTTAAAGGCAGGTAGCAAAGACCTGTGAAGATTTTCTTTGGAGCCACCTGGAGATTTTCCAGCAACTGCCGGTCTGCAGGACTTAGAAGCTAGCTGAGGTGACTTGCAAAAGAAGGAAGAAGCCATGGCTACCTCCCAGCCCTCAGCGATGCCTCTGGAGCGCCTATCAGAGACCAACTATTTGAATTGGGCCCTGAAGATGGAGATGTATCTTCGCAGAGAGAATCTTTGGCTGCCAATTGGTGAGCAAACCCCCCAAAATCCCAATGCTGAATGGCTGAGACAGGATGAGCGGGCTAGAGCCACCATTATCTTGGGAGTTGAGGACAATCAGCTAGTCCACGTGCGAGGCATGCAGTCTGCAAAGCAACTTTGGGACGCTTTGGGAGACTTATATGTAAAGGCAACAGCAGGGAGTAAAGTTACTCTGACGAAAAAGCTGTACAGAGCCTACCTTGCAGAAGGAGAAAGCCTTCCTGAGCACCTGCATTATATTCAGCAGCTGTTTGTTGAGTTGCAGGAGAGAGGAATGGAATTTACACCTCTCACAAAATCCTATATCCTCCTGTCCTCACTAAATGAAACGTGGGACACGCTGATTTGTACCCTGGAGGCTATGCCTGAAGCAGACCTCACCCCATCGTATGTTACACAGCGCTTACTCGCTGAATGGGAGAAGAGAGAGGAAAGATCCCCCCCCATCTCTTCTGGAAAGCTGCAAGACCAGAAAATGAGGGAAAAGAAGGGAAAGGAACCTGAGGCCACAGCGCTAGCAAGCCAGAGATGCTTCACTTGTGGTTCAGCTGGACATTTGCAAAGAGACTGTGCCATGAGACCCAAGAGTAGAAAGACAGAGCAGAAGAACACAAGGGCAACACAGAAGAAGGCTCTTCAGACAACCCAAATTGCACAGGTTGCTGAGAAGGGTAATTCTGATGTATGGGTGTTAGATTCTGGGGCCAGTTGTCATTTATGTAATTGTAAAAGCTCTTTTGTGTCACTGTCTAAAACTGAAAGACAAAGTGTATCTTTGGCTGATGGGTCTGTCACCAAAATTATGGGACAAGGTGACTTGTATTTATCCTGCTTAGGAGAAACTGTAAAAGGTGTGTTGTATGTGCCAAATTTACAATCAAACCTTTTATCTGTGGCACAATTGGCTGCAACAGGGTATATCATAACATTTAAGAAAAATGGTTGTGAGATATGTAAAAATGGGAAATTGTGTGCTACTGGTATGTTAAAAGACTCCTTGTACATTGTGCAAAATGCAAGGAAGCCAAGCTGCAAGGCTGCAGTTGGCAACACACCATATCATGACCAATGTGTACACCTGATGCACAGGAGACTTGGTCATGCTAATTACAAGTATATAGCACAAATGCCACAGCTGTGTGCTGACCTAAAGATAAAACCCTGTGATAAATACTTAGATTGTGTAGTTTGCAAAGAATGCAAAACACTAAAAGCTCCTGTGAGTAAGCACAGTGACAGAGTTACAACTAGACCTTTGGAAATTGTACACTCTGACATTATTGGTCCTTTTGCTCCAAGTCTTGGACAAGCAAGGTATGCAATGACCATCATTGATGATTTCTCAAGATACACATTTATCTACATCTTAAAACATAAAGATGAGGCATTTGAGAAATTTAAAAGTTTTGTGACATGGGCAAATGGAAAATTCCCTAGGCCTGTATCTGCACTCCAATGTGATAGAGGAGGAGAATACCTTTCTCACAAATTCAGAAGGTTCCTAGTGGAAAAAGGGATAGAACAAATTCTTTCTAACCCGTACACCCCTCAGCAAAATGGTGTTGCTGAAAGAAAGGGCAGAACCTTGCAAAATGCGATGGAATGCATGTTAAAAGATTCACGATTATGTTTTAAGTTCTGGGGAGAAGCTTTATCGACTGCTTGTTATGTTCAGAACAGGTTGTATAACTCTATGATTCAGGACACTCCATTCCATTTGTTTTATGGTGTGAAACCAAAGGTAAGCCATCTTAGAGTGTTTGGTAGCACTGCATGGGTTCACATTCCAAAACAGCAGAGAAGGAAAGGAGGCCCCACAACAAAGAAAGCCATCTTTGTTGGCTATGAACAAAGCCAGAGGAGCTACAGGTTCATAATGGGAGAGAAATTAATAATTAGCAAAAGCACTTCTTTTGCTGAACAAAACTGGGGGAGATTAAATTCTAGCTCTCCAGTTGAACTGACCACCACAAGAGAACAGCAAGGACTTGCTGATGGTGATCTTTTGCCTGATGAGGACATTAAACCAGAAAAGCAAATTGAAGATCTGTCTGATGAGATAGATGCTTCTCAGGAAAGTGATAGGAGTCAAAATTTAAGCCCTGTATTACCTCGCAGATCTCAGAGGAGTAATAAAGGCGTTCCTCCATCACGTTTTCAGGCTGAAACAGTAAAGGCTTTTCACATATTCACAGAACCTGAGTCTTTAGAACAAGTGAATGCTTTACCACCTGAGATTGCACAAAATTGGCATTCTGCCATGCAACAGGAATTAGCATCCTTGAAAGAAAATAAAACATGGAAACTGGTAAATCTACCTTCCAATGAACGCTGTCTGGGTTGTAGGTGGGTTTTCAAACTGAAAAGGGATGCTGATGGCAAAATCCAAAAATATAAAGCAAGGTTGGTTGCAAAAGGGTTCACTCAAAGGAAAGATTTAGACTTTGACAAGACTTTTGCACCAGTTACTAAAGGTGAATCAATTAGATTACTGTTAAAAGTTGCTGCACTCAAGGGAATGTCAGTTAACCACTATGACATTCAAACTGCATTTCTCTATGGTGATTTAGACCACAGATTATACATGCAGCAACCCCCTGGCTATGAAAAAGGGGAGAATCTAGTCTGTGAACTGCAGAAGTCAATCTATGGGTTAAAACAAGCTGCTAGATCCTGGAACCAAAAAGTAGATGAAAAACTGCAGAATTTTGGTTTTGAAAAAGGAAAAGCAGATCCCTGTGTATATATGAAGAAGGACAAACAAGGCTGTATGTATCTGTGCATTTATGTTGATGATTTGCTGCTATTCACATCAACAGAAAAACAAAGGCTTGATTTTGAAGCCTGCATGAAAAGCCATTTCATATTAAAAAGCCTTGGAGTTGTGACCAATTACCTAGGTTTGGAAAAACACAGGAAGAAGAATGGTAGCTTTCTGTTAAACCAAAGGGGAGATAATGGTAATGTGAATGGAAAGACATATAAAGTCAGAGAAGATTGGTTTGCATCTTAATCTGTAGTGTAAAAAGGGGAGTGTTAAGGTTTCCCTACTAACAGATTAAGCTACTATTATACCTAATCATTTGGCCGGGTGAAAGGTTGCAAGTGATTGTCTCCTCTCACGTGCGTCATGCAAAATAGCCTGGGGGGAGGACCTGCCCGGACTTGTTCTTCACTTCTTCTTTTTCTCTCTGCTGGAAATGTAGCTCAGCAAGGCTTGCTCCAAAAAGGGAGCTAGGTCCTTTAAATGTTTTGCTTTTGTTTTTGTTTTCTGTAAATAAATTATTTTTATAGAAATGCTTGGTGTGTGACTTTTTTGACCTCTCCTGGGCTAAAGGCTTTCCAAGCATTCTGCAACAAGATCCAAACTTGAGATAAGGAGAAACTTCCTGATTGTGAGAGCCATTAAGCAATGGAACAGCCTGCCTCTTGAAGTGGTGGGTGCTCCATCATTAGAAGGTTTTGTTTTTTTTAAAGGAGCATCATTTATCCAGGATGGTATGAGGATTTCCTGCCCTGGGCAGAGGGTTTGTCTAGAAGACCTCCGAAGTTCCTTCCAAACCTGTGATTCTACGATTCAAAAGACCTTAAAGGCCTAGGGTCCAGAATCTATTTGTAAACTTATTAACCCATTTGACTCATTCAAGAAGCTGTTGCTCCTATGGCAACAGCCCCAGAATAAGAGTATTTTATGCATTATGTAGTTTAAAAAATCACCCGGCTTATCCCCACCTCTGGAGTGGGGTGGGCTGAGGAGTGGGCTTTATCCAATCTGTCCCTGGAGAATTATGCACATTTTCAAATACTTGGCTGTTACAGGTACATTTAAAATGAAGTAATGTGGCATGATTTTTAAAAATCGTATCACAGGCTATTCAAAAAGCTGAAGTAACTGAATGCATAACTGTTGCAGGGCAATGAGCACAAATAGTATATTGGCAACAGATGAAAAAACCTTGAAATGCTGGGCAAGTTGGAGATTTGCAAGACCTGAAATTATTATCTGCATTCTATGTGTTTCCAGACAACAGATGATGGTTGTGAAATAGTGCTGGAGGCTGCATTGTCTGAATCTATGAGTCTTTTGACCTGTAGGGCAAATGATGAGAGCTAGATAAAGGGAGATTCTTTCCATACTGCCTTCTACTATCCCCATGTCTGTTTCTCCTTTCTGTTCAGTACTTTAATTACTTAGTATCCTTCTAGTCCTTTGTTCATTTCCCGAGTGCATCCTTTAACAAGGGTTCCTGATGAATTCACATCTCCGACATACAACTTGGCAGATCTTTATGCTTATAGATAACATAAAAAGTAGCACCCTATTTCAGTTACTGAAATCATGGTAAGCAGCCTTTCCTGCTTTGAAGAAAGGAGCATTTGCAGCAAGTACTTGCCCATGACCAACATATCAATGATGAACTAGAAATTATTTTAATGTTTAATCTTTGTGTGCAGTAATGAAAGATCATTTGAAATAAAAGTCTTGAACTTCTGTGTAAAGGATATTCAGCATCTGTGTAACTCATCTTTACCTATCTTTTGCTATCAAACTATTAAAGTGAATAAAATGATAAGCAAAAGAGAGAGCACTTTTCTTCCAGCTGAGCCAACTTCAGAAATTCCAATCTGGATTACAGTGGTTTGGCAAGAGGACTGGGCGGGTGCTCAGCCCAGATTGTGGCCGTCATAGGCACTGCTTGTTTGTTACTCTGCTTCTTGCCCTTCCCATCCATGCAGGGAAGGCATACGCTGCTAGCTGGTCCCTGTGTGGGTGGGTGTCCCAGTGGCTGCGTTCTCCTTTTAGAAAATATTTCCTCTCCTCTAATCGCTTTGCTTTCCCAGATGCTTGCAGAAATGGATGGCTTCACATTATCTTCCCAGGTCCTCTCTTTTGACATTAATGCAAATGTTTTCTTTTCCGTCCACCTTTATAGCACCATTATTGCTTTGATCCAATAATGATTAAGCTAAGGGGATGCTTGTTCCTTCATTCCTACATTCCACTGTAGGTAAAGGTAAAGGTTTCCCTTGACGTAAAGTCCAGTCGTGTCCGACTCTAGGGGGCGGTGCTCATCTCCGTTTCTAAGCCGTTAGAGCTGGCGTTGTCCGTAGACACTTACGGGTCATGTGGCCAGCATGACGACTCGGAACGCCGTTACCTTCCCGCCGAAGCAGTACCTATTGATCTACTCACATTTGCATGTTTTCGAACTGCTAGGTGAGCAGGAGCTGGGACGAGCAACGGGAGCTCACCCCGCCGCGCGGTTTCGAACCGCCGACCTTCCGATCGACAGCTCAGCGGTTTAACCCGCATGGAAATTTTGTACCAAGGAAAGCAACAGTTTTGAAGAGGAGTTCTTGACACAGGCAGGGGAGTTGTTTGTGAGGGCCTGGGAATCGAGGGTGGATGACATAATCTGTTCCTGCCCACATCAGTAGGTGGCCCATGTTGATGATGGGCCAAGCAGAGAATGTGGCCCTGCCCTGAGAAATACTCACTTATTGAATGCTTCCTTATGAGTTGCATTGCTAAGCAGGAAGAGGAGCATGGGCTGTCTGGAGTTTCAGGATTGTTGTAATTCACAGAGGTTGTCTAATAAGCCTGTAATTGTTCTATTCTCTACAGTGACACCATATTTATTTATTTATTTATTTATCATATTTTTATCACCACCTGTCTCCCCCACACAGGGGACCCTGGGCGGTTCACAATAAAAACAATTTAAAATTTTAAAAAATCAGAAATAATACCAGTAATCAATAAATATATAAAATACAGTCAAATCCAAGTAACGTCAGATCTAATTCAGCCCATAAGGCAATAAGACTGGTCCCGGGCAGGACTAGGGAACCAACCAGCCCCAAGAATGGTTCTTCCTCTCCCCACTCCAAGCATGATGGCAAAACCAGGTCTTCAATTGTTTTCTGAAGTCCAGGAGGGAGGGAGCCAACCTCACCTCCAGGGGAAGGATGTTCCAGAGGGTGGGAGCTGCTGCAGAGAAGGCCCACCTCCTGGACCTCACCAGATGGAATTCTCTTATAGACTGCGTCCACAGCATGCCCTCTCTGCATGACCGGGTGGGATGGGTTGATGTAATGGGGACGAGACAGTCCCTTAAGTAACCTGGACCCATGCCATGTAGGGCTTTAAAGGTGATAACCAACACCTTGAATTGGACCCAGAAGCAAACTGGCACCCATTGCAGCTTGTGGAGCAAAGGGGTTATATGTGCTGATCTTGAAGCACCTAAAATCGCCCATGCGGCCACATTCTGTACTAGCTGAAGTTTCTGGATACTCTTCAAGGGTAGCCCCATGTAGAGTGCATTACAATAGTCTATATGGAAGATGACCAGGGCATGAGTGACCATTCAAAGGGCCTCTCACTCCAGAACATGAAGTTGCACAAAGGCCCTTCTGGCTACGACTGCCACCTGCTCTTCAAGCAGGAGTCATGAGTCCAAGAGGACCCCCAAGTTATGCACCAGGTCTGTTGGGGGCAGTGCGACCTCATCCAGAACTAAGGATGGCAAATTCCTGGGAGCCGAGGGGCCATTAACCCACAGCCACTCCGTCTTACCAGGGTTCAGTTGAAGCCTGTTGTTCCCCATCCGGGTCCCAACATCCTCCAGGCACCTGGAAAGGGTAGCCACAGCATCACTTACTTCCCCCAGGATGGAGATGTATAGCTTAGTATCTTCAGCATATTGATGATACCTCATCCAGTGAAGATGGATGATCTTGCCCAGCAGTTTCATGTAGATGTTAAAAGGAGGGAAGAGAATACTGAGCCCTGTGGCATAGCACAGTTCTGCTCCTTTGTGTAGTTCTGGTATAGACACAAACTTGTGAGTGACTTGGGTATTGAAAGTATTTTAAATCTGTTCTTCATCCTAAAATACTGTATCAGGATGGTAGCAAAGACTTAAAAAGTAACAACATAAGATAAAATTGTAAAGTAACTTTGTATATAAATAACCCCAAACCTCAAAATAGCAGAAAGGTGTAAACATAAAAGAGAATAATATTATGGAACATGTAGACAGGTAAGGATTAGCCAGTCATCACACTGTCAGCAGTATCAGCTCTGGAAATGGCTTTGAATGAAAAATAGGCAGGAAAAGCCTACCTAATATTACCAGCAGCAACTATGGTAGGAGCTCAAATGAATATGAAATATTCCCAGTGAGAGACAGACAATGCCAAAAGGGGGGCAGTGAAACATTTCTGTATTAATCTCCTCTGTGTTTTTCGCTTTTCAGATCAGTGCAGTTCTTCACATTGAAACTTATTGGAGAGAACTAATGTAATCAGATGCAGGGCTAGAGAAGTTTAGAAGCTGGCTTGAGAACACATGAAGGGGCTTGGGGAGCCTTGCATCTTGCAGATTCAGAACTTCTTCTTCTACTCAGGGACTGAGCTGGATCCTCTGATCTACCCTCTTTTCCTTCTTTCCATTATCAAAGCACTGCTGTTGAGAAGGTGAGGCCTGCTGAAGATTCCACAGAAGGGACATCTAAAGATCAATCTTCTATCCAAGGTTGAAGGTTTCCTTCTACACTTTGAGGGAGAAATCAGTATATGCATAGGGTTACTGGATTAGTTGTCATTTGTCCCAGTGCTAAATATCCCTACAGGTTTATCAGTCAAAACAATATAACATTTGCAATAATGGAATACTACTGATTGGTAAATCAACCTTTTATTCGTTTTACATTAAACTCAGGGAACTATTATAAAGTACCAGGAAGAGCCATAAGGTATTAAAGACTTTCTTCCTGTGATCAGAAGGGGAGATCCATTATTGAAAGCCTGCCCTGTGAGATGGCAGAAAGATCTGCTCCTGGTCTTCAATTATTAATGGTTCCCTAGGTGGGACAGGCTAGGAATGGGTCTATAAGATTCAAAACCTCCTAGTTCCTTGGACAAAGAAAGAAATGAAAGCAAAAGAGTAGTAGTAACAACAATTGCATCTAAACAGCATGCATTCACTGGTGTGAACCAGCAGAACTTCAAATGTAGCTTTAGAGAGTCACCCAGTTTAGGATGGAAGGATTGTTCTGTCTGCTCCAATGCGATCCTAATGTTCACTCAAAAGCGAGTCCTATCTCATAACATAATTAATAAGTGAGTCAGGAGTGAAATACTCATTTTTGAAGTGCTTTCATTATTACTGCATTTTTAGTAGCTATACGGAAATATATTAATTAAAAGGAATTCCTCAGTCACCTATAGCATTTTGCAGAATTTTTGATTCAAAAATGATTTTCATAGTACAGTAGTAAAATAAACAAGCAGACTGCTCTATGCAATAGTTGCAATTCCTTTATTGATTTTTAAATGCCATTTATTTTTATCTCGGAAAAATGCCATGCCTTCTTTCAGTGACGAGCAATTCTAAGAGGTAGGCCTTCACTGCACATTTACAAGCAAACACTTCTTTTTCCCATTCATGCATACATATACACATCTTTCCATAGTTGGGGATGTTTGTTTGATTAGTAATCAGAATATATTGTCCTATTATAAAGAGAGGTATTTATTTTCTATTAGGACTTTCTATGAAAAGCCAACAAGGCAGTGCAATATATCAGATAACAATAACAAAATGTGAAAGCAAATTATTTCTTGTAAGTTGTTATGTTTGCTATCAACCACTAGGAGGCTTCTAATATGTAGCCCAGACAAAACTACAGGTAGTCCTCACTTTATGACAATTGGGACCAGAATTTTGGTCGCTAAGCAAAGCAGTCATTAATTTAATCCAATCCGACTTTACGACATTATCTGTGGTGGTTGTTAAGTAAATCACTATGGGCATTAAGCAAATCAAGTGGTTGTTAAGTGAATCAAATGGTTCCCCATTGATTTTGCTTGCCAGAAGCCAGCTGAGAAGGTTGAAAATGGCAATCACGTGACTGCGAGGATGCTGTGGTTGTTGTAAGTGTGAGGACCAGTCATAAGTTGGTTTTGTCAGTACTGTCATAAGTCCAAACCATCACTAAATGAACGGTTGTTAAGTGAGGACTACCTGTAATAGCTGTAGGTTCTCTAGTTTGTAAGCTTAAATGAACAAGAAAAAAGGTGTATCTCCATAGCATCTAAAGCAAAGTATCTTAAAATATCAAATCACAATAAACACTAAGATGAGAATCCTACGGCTTTAGAAAGCTGTCCATAGGATTCACTGAATTTGCCCTTTCCAGATTACAGAGAGGGTCCAGTATTAGTGGAGGGACTCTGGTGTTGGAAAATTTCTTTAAAGACTCATAATTTTTTGTATCAGGAAAGTCTGCTGTTGAAAAGACTTAAAAAGAAAGCATGGGAACAGGCCTGGGGACAGGTGGAAGGAGCTGTGAATCCAAATCTCCAATGTCCTCTCTGCTATACCTACCAAAATGAAGAAAATTGATAAAAACCCAGGAACTGATCTAAATAAATTCTTTAGTATCAAGCAGGGTAGTAGAAATAGTTTTTTAAACCAAACAGCTGAGAAGAAAGACAGAGATGCAAAGTCTTTCTGCTCACATTCCACCCTATAAACATAAATTCATCAGAGCACATGAAGTCTTGGAATCTCTGTGTAGAATATAAAAGCCAATTTAAAGAGATGTATCTTGACAAGTAAGGATGCTCTGTTGTTGTTTTTTAAGGCTTCCTAATTGTGTTTTTACTTCATCCAAATACAAGTCCATTGTCTGTATCTGACTTACAGATATTATGGTACTAAGAAAAGAAACCCTGGTTGCCAGCCACTGTACACTCAGAGTATTGTTTGCTGGTAATTATGAGCATCATGAAGCCAGGATGAAGGAAATCTCAAAAGACATGTGATTTATATATTGCTAAAGATTAGAAGACGCCTTTAGAAGTATTTTCCCCGTAAGGTCCAGCCTCATGTGGACTAGCCAGGCAACTAAATCCAACCATCTTTAGGTGACAAGTTTGCATTAAACATTTTATGGTGATCCGATGAGGGCTGAGAAGTTTATCTTATCTTATCTTATCTTATCTTATCTTATCTTATCTTATCTTATCTTATCTTATTTTTTTATCTTAATCTATTATGTTTTGAATTCCCTGGGCTAGCTCCTAAGAAATATGGCCATGCAGCACATATTCATCACAACACTGGCAATTAGACTATGTGTTTATTCATTCAATCACTTCTGACTCTCGTGACTTCATGGGCCAGCCCACGCCAGAGCTTCCTGTCGGTCGTCAACACCCCCAGCTCCCCCAAGGTTGAATCTGTCACCTCTAGAATATCATCCATCCACCTTGCCCTTGGTCGGCCCCTCTTCCTTTTGCCTTCCACTCTCCCTAGCATCAGCATCTTCTCCAGGGTGTCCTGTCTTCTCATTGTGGGGCCAAAGTATTTCAGTTTTGCCTTGAATATCATTCCCTCAAGTGAGCAGTCTGGCTTTATTTCCTGGAGGATGGACTGGTTTGATCTTCTTGCAGTCCAAGGCACTCAGAATTTTCCTCCAACACCACAGTTCCAAAGCATCGATCTTCCTTCTCTCAGCCTTCCTTATGGTCCAGCTCTCGCAGCCATATGTTACTACGGGGAACACCATTGCTTTAACTATGTGGACCTTTCTTTTGAGACAGAAATTGATGCTGAAAATATTTAACACTGCTTTATATAATTATGATGATGGTGTACAGAGCTGAAATGATGAAAAAAAATGACAGAAGATTTGTTCGAATGAGTCATATTTCAAACCATCAAGCTCTTACGGTGGGCACACAAAGAAACTGTTTCTCATTACTCTTACAGTTTATGACTATGCCTCCTTTTATGTTCAACAAGGTGTAAGCATTTGAGGAACTCCACTTTTTACCCTTCCATGGCCACAAAGGGAAGTCCTGGAAGAAGGGGAGGAGAAAAATCCTCTGTCAGTAAATCCTACATTTGTTAGTTAGCTTCTCTTTTCCACCTCTTAAGATATGTTTTGACTGTATAAATGTATAAAAGGCTCAAAGGTTAAGATTTTTGACTGGATAAAAGGAATAAAAGTTTATAGGTGACAGTGACAATGTTATGAACTGTTCAGGATGTTTTTATGATAGAAGCTGTAGGATACTTTATCAGTAGTACACATGGCTCTCTGAACCATTCATTTTGGACTTTCTGAGCCATCCTCCCATATTCAAAGCTCTAGAAATGTTTTGGGAGGCGACAAAGGGGGAGCTATTGGAAGTGCATTCTAAGCAAATGGAAGCCACTACACCAGCCTTTCTCAATTTTTTGACCCTGGAGGAGCCCTTGAAATATTTTTCAGGCCCCGGGGAACCCCTGCGCATTCAGGCTCAAATCTAGGCCAGAAGTTACAAAATTATTATATTTATTTCATGTGTGGGCCTGTAGATATGCATTAGCAGTGTTCTTAACAAAAAATAAAGAATGAAACTTACCTCTTTAATGTGAAGTTGCCTGAATTTGAAATAATTTTTTAAATAAATTGTGATCTCCCAGGGAACCCTGAGTGACCTCTCGTTGAACCCTGGTTGAGAAACCCTGCACTACAACATAGAGGTTGTTCTTGTTTTGTTTTGTCTTGGTGTTGTTGCTTCTGATTTCTGTTGCTTCTTTATTTATGGACTAATATTTTTGTAATTGCCATAGCCCACCTTGAACAAAACCAGCCAACAGATAAATAAATACATTGAAAAGAAGTCCCACTGCATATGTAGCAAGGAGGCATGTAGTTCTTGCTATGTACTCGCTCTATCGGTTCAGAATAATAGATCAATAACTCCCTCCTGCCACAATCAGTGGACTTCAAATCCATCCTTGCACAAGTCCTACCCTTGCTCAGATAGAAATGATTACTTCCTGCAGTATCAAAAGAACTTGATATAAACTATGAAAATTAAGTATCAGAATGGCTATACTTACACACATCCATCCTGCCCACGGATCAGATTTATTTTTTCTGGTCCTAGTGTAGCCCAAAAGAAAGTAAAGAATTGCTTGTACCAAACAAACTCAATTCTTGAAGCATTTTCTGGATTAATTTCTACATCTGTGAGCTTTGAATAGATTTGTTCTTGGTTAAGGCAGCCTCTGTAAATATGTGAATGAAGAAATTACAGAGCATCAGTACAACATTTGAAGATTTGTGTTTGCCAATTTCACAATCAATTATTCTGTGAAATTAATATTGCTCATTCACAATTCATCTCAATCCTATTCCAAGTTAGATGAGCAACAGAGGTTATTAAAAATAATCTACCAATTCTATAATAGCACTGTGAATTACTCTTACAATTATACGGTTATTAAAGCACTTCTAAAAGAGGACATAGGAGAGGCAGTTTGGTGTAGTGGTTAAAGCACCAGGCTAGAAACTTGGAGACTCTGAGTTCTAGTCCCACCTTAGGCACAAAGCCAGCTGAGTGACCTTGGTCCAGTCACTCTCTCTTAGCCCTAGAAATGAGGCAATGGCAAACCACTTCTGAAAATCTTCCCAAGAAAAATTGCAGGGACTTATCCAGGAGTCAACACTGACTTGAGGCACAAAACAAACCAACAAACAAAGGACATACTGGCATTGTAATATATTCTGGGAACTTGTGTACAAAGCCTGTAATTCTTCACTGCAACAATTTGCAGAAGATTAGTTCACTTTTTATCTTTATTACTATTCTACTAACCTATTCATTTGCTTACTTGGGGCAACTCTAATTTGATTTAAAACAGCTTTTCTTAATCTTTTATTATTTTGTTATTCTGCATTGTAAATCTTTTCCCTCTCCACTATACAGATGACTGCTAAACTTTCTAGTCACATTACACATCTGATGAAGTAGGTTATAATACTCTGTTGTTCATTGTATTTTTAATGCACTCTAGGTCATTTTGTCATTTTTTTCCCCATATTATAGGGCTTGCTTATTGGCTTGATTCATTTAATAAAAGCATGTTCTGGCACTGTGATAGATATAGTTATATATATTTTTGTACCATTTTTCTTCTTTCCTTTTTTCCTTCACCTATTAAAGAATTTGAAAGCTTACTCATTATTTTGTGATATTTCACCTTGTTCCCAATTACTAGGACTAACCTGTACTCATAATACCTAAGAGAAGTAATTCAACTAATCTTTAGTTTCTATTTTGAACTGAGGATGCTTCCAAATGGACAGTTCTCATTACTATTGTTCAGAGATATTCTGCAGCTACTATAACCTTACTTCTTTAATGGATTTTCCATGGTGAGAAAGAACCATGGAAAAACCATCTAAAGAAAGGACAGGCAGATGCAGATCTAATCTCTACAGAATTACTGGATGTACCATGGCAATTGGACAGTCAAGTGATACTTGGAATTCCCTAAAACTAAATGCAAGTCAAAGAGCTACAAGAGCAGTCTATTAATTATGATACACAATTAAAGGCTCCTTGGACTTAAACAATTATTTTTGCACCTACAAGACAGCACAGTTCACCATGAAAGCTATTCCATTCCCATTCTCTCCACCCTGAAAGCTGATTCTGTAACCCATTTTGTGGGGTATTAAAGCAGAAATTGCAAACTTTTGAAAACATTTCATTTTTGAAAAAAGGACAGTATTGCCTAACTTCTTCATTTTCCACCTTTTTCATTTTTTGCATCATATATGATGTATGTAATCACCTTTTTAATATGTTCTTTTAGAAAACAGACTTAACCCCTGGATTAGGAGTTAAGATGTGCAGAAGTCTTTGGAAGTGCCCTATACATGATGAATATGAAAAACTATTAATTGGATTATTGATCTAATTATTCCTAAAATTAGCAATACCGAAAACCTGCCACTTCAAGAAAGCATGAAATGTACCTCACAATCGGATATTTCTTTACATCTCCATCTTTACTGTGGAAAACTATATTTACTTGTCCTTTCACACGTTCCATTCCATTTAGTTTGACAGAAATATTATACCGCCAACCTAAGTAATACAGTATGTATCTTATGAATACAGCAGTTAGATAAAATAAAAAATGTCTAGGCATGAACTACAATTAGGCAAGGATATTCATCTTTTTAATGAAATTAAAATAAGAAATTGAAAAAAAAAACTTTTATTCATTTAAAAGCTTGGAATTTTAAAGAATCTTAAGACATTTTGATAAATATTAATATTTACAGGGTTTTAATTTCCCCAGCCCACTACCAGCATGTGGCATCTGAAAGATTATTTTAGAGGGAAAATAGTTTCAAAAGATGTTTCCTACTTTTGTCTTAACTGTTAACAGACCGATGGTAACCCTAAGCACACAAACTCAGTTTAAAACCATTCCTCAGCCCCAACTATAACAGTTTAAAATGGGTTGGAATAAGAAAACAAGAATTTAAATATGTAATATTCAAATATTTAAAAAAACCATCATGCCTTATTCAAATGTGGATTTATGCACAATTTAAACAAAAATCAGATATTCAGCACCATAAAAACATTATAAAGCCTAAATATTCTTCCCACCTTTCCCCCTTGACTTCAATTTCAAACTACCTTGGGAAATAACGAGGTGTTGCCCAATTTTGAAAAGGATACAATATTGGCGTCAGATGAGATTTCAACAAAGGCCACCAGGAAGATTGTTCCAGACTGTTTCTTTTGAAGAAGGAGCTCATATCGGCAAAATACACTATTTTTGTTTTATTTTTGTACTCTTCTCCATAAACAAGATTTACTCATCCCTGTACATCAAAAGATTAACTGCTCGTTCTTGAAGCGTTAACAGGATCAAAATTTTTCTTGGAAGATAAATCTTGGCAGTTTGTCTTTACAAGTTTATGGGCTTAGAACTGTAGCCTACAATATATGTACAGTATGCTATCTTTGTATGTATGACCAGACAGGAAGAGTGATTGCTTCAGTGCAATCTTTAATCATTTAGTGTAGTTAACATTTCCAGTTTGGTCAAAAGAGATTGGCTGTGAATTTAGTCATATATTCCTTACAATGCCAAATACAGAAGTGAGATTTCCATGAAGACATCCAGGCAAGAAGACATGTCACATTGCCTGCTATCCTGTCAGCACGAGTGTGCATGGAAATTCCATTCCCTGGCTACACATAGAAAATAGTATATTTTGCCTGGAAAGTTATAGCTCTACGTGCAGCTTTAAATTTCAGAAATGTGGCCACTGTACTGACAGCCAAAACCAATCCTAAATTAGTAGATTCCTTTGCAGTTTCACTCATACATGAGTATCTCACACATACTTCACAACACTCACTGGTGAAGGGCTCCCTACGTCCTGTGTTTAGATAGTAGCTTTGATTGGTTTTCTTCAATTTATCACGGGACTGATCAGCATAGTGACCCATTACTGGGCAGCCTCCCTTGGGACATGGAAAGCAATTACCCTAGGATAAAATGAATGGATTGGTTTCAAAGGCTTTTTCAAGGCTTTTCACTCTTTCCATTATTCTACATTCCTTTATTGTATCAAGTATCCACTGCTATCCTGTCTTAGCACTTCAAATTGCAAATAGCAGATGTGATTATTTCAGTTCTGTTGGCTGTCTTGGTTGTTTTGACTTTATTCACTATTATTGATGCCTCCCCCTACCCACTAACCACTCAACCAACAGTGAAAGATTAAAGTGAAGGTTTAATTTCTAAGATGAGAGGTGCTAGAAAGCTGGTTTGCACAAATAGTTTGATACTATATCCTGGATATGTGAAGGTGGTGGTGGCACCTGCCAACACCTACTTTTTGATAGGATATCCACTGCTATCCACCAGCTTCTCCTTGGCTTGTTACTAATCCTTTTACTTTTGCAGCAAGGACCCTTACTTAGTCCAGCTCTTTGGAAGTAACAGAAGAAACAGCAACTGCAAGGAGATAATAATGTGGAGGAAGAGAGTAACTCAATGAGGAATTTCCTACTCAAGCCTGGAACTGGTGGTTATTTGACGGTGATAAAAATGTATTGTGTGAACATATTCAACACTTTGTAGTATCTCACATATTTGAGGCCTGATACTGAAAACAAAAGCTCAGAGTTTACTGATTTGTTTTTCCTTAAAAATGTGGATTTGTTCTTTAGCCATATTGAACTATACTAATGATCTAATACATTTTGTTGGATAGCAGGGGAACAAATGGATTCCAGTGTATACTGCCATGCTTATACTTCAAATGTATCTATTTAGAGAAGCTGATTGGATTGAACCAGGGCAGAATATCATGCTTACCGCTTGAAAAGATTTGTATGATTTGCAGGGATAGGCAAGGAATCCACTGGGGTAGAGAATGCTGTATCTGTAGTACTCGTGACTTCGTGAGTGATGGCAGTTTCCAACAGAACAAATCTCTGCCAAAAGAAATCTTGATAACTCCATCATTGCTTGTAATATAGTAGAAGCCTGATTCCGTTCAGGATGAAACCAGATGCAGAACTTTAAGCGCAATGCAAGTTTGTTCTACTTTGTCTCCTGTGAGTGACTTTGTTTTTATTAAAATGTCAAGCTCCATCTCATTTACTGCCTTTCAGCCCAGCCTACTTCACAGGGTTATTTTTGTGAGAATAAAAGTAGCAAAGGGACTGATGCGTACAGCACCTTGAGTTCACAGAGAGCAGGTGGAATATAAATCCAGTGAGTGCATTACTGTGAGCATGAATACATTAGTGGGAGAAGGAAACATAATGGATATTATGGTAGCTATTGGTTGGGAACTGGGTAGAAGGTTGAGACAATTTGTTTGGTGAAAATTATATGCTGCATTGTGGGCTGAATGTGGCCCTATCACGCCCTTTGTTGAGCCCCCAGAGCCTCTCAAGATTGCCACACCAAAATGCCATCAAACTGCTGAGTAATAGCAGTTTGATTTTCAGTGAAAAATGAAATAAAATTGGTGTGATAGGCTTAAAGCTTCTATAAAACATAATTCCCCCTCCCTCAGAATAGTCAACATTTCTACAATTGCCCCCTTGGATAATTTTGTAGCTCATCTCCTGAATCCCTTGGCAGACAAAATAATATTTTAAAGAGTGCAGGCTCACGGCACAAAAAGATTATTTGTTTTTAGAAGATTATTGATTCAAATGATGTTCGTCCCAGTTTGCTGTGGATTTGTGTCCATTTTGTTTTGTTTTTCAATGTTCCTCAAATAAATACTCTTACTAATTGGCAGTGAGGCCCGGCCTTTAAGGTGAGAATATCCAGTGGTTTTACCAGCAGATTGAAAGACGGAATTGGATAGTGGTGTGTACCTCTCTCTCTTAGGTGCATGGTGCACAGAATGTTATACTCTCATTTAATGACTGAGTATTACAGAATTAAGCATTTATTTTATTAGTTTTGTTCTGTCCTTGGTATGAAACACCATGTAGAGGGAGATTATCTTTGTCATCTTTGATATAAAACCACCTAGTATAAATAAATACTCCTTAACCTTGGAATGGTCTCATTGTTGGCAGGAGTAGGCAAAGCATTCCAAGAATAAGGTAAACTTTTCTTCCTTGTACTTGGCAGAACCAAGTGAGATAAAGCTATTGAAAATTGGTGTTATTAATTATGGTTTGGAGTCCATATTAGCTGGTCAGAAACCCCCATGAGATGGAAACCTCACTGGAAAGTTGCTGCATATTCGGTGGCTTTGAAGGCGGTCTACTCTCTGTTATCTCTTTGGAGTTCCCTTATTAGCAGAAGGGCAGAAGGTCTGTCTTTTCTTCTTTCTTTTGTTCTGTGTATCTTCAGTAGTTCTGAACATTACACTGTTATTATTCCAAGGCCGTATTTTCTCGTACTGCCTTGGAATAAAGCCTTAAGTACTCATATTGGTGTGCTCATTGCTTCCCAATCCAAAAGAATCTGTGACCCAATCCTGATGGTCTGAGGACAGAGCAATACATCCACCCAGTCCTAACAGACTCTGTCTGGATTAGAAGTATTTGATCACAAGTAGATCATGCGAATGTAAATGCTGAAAATGAGGACAGGGTTACCTTTAGGAAGGCCTTCCTGATCATGTTGTCTCACTGGTGTAATTACGTCATTACACCCGACCATAATCTTTCCACCATTGGGATAAAAGTCTATATCACCAGTGGCCTGAAGCATCCCATATCCTGTAATAAATTCAGAGTATGTTACATGATTGATTACTGTTATTGTGTCATGAGTGCCGTTGAGCTGAAGTCATCAGCGCAATGGCACACATGACAATAGCAAGGAAATAGGTGAAGGGGCTCAAGATAAGTAGCCATCAACCCACAACGACTAACGGCCAACAAACAATAACTAAACGGATCACGGAGCACACCCAAGCCATCAGCGCCAATACAACGGAGATCGCCCAGCTGACAGCAATCACCAGAGGAATAGAAAACCTGATGATGGGCGATCCCGGAACCCCTCACCCACCGGCAGGGCAACGTATTGGACAAAGGGGGGTGACGTGACCGCGAGTGAGGGGGCGCTGACCGGCGCGGGGTATTTAAACCCCGCACCGGCGCGCTCCTGTCACTCTCAGCTTTTTTCTTCCGACGCTGTAACTGCGCTGTGAATAAATCAGAGCCTGATCCACGAACCAGTGTCTGAGTATTATTCAGAGGCAGGCAGCGCATGACATAAAGCTGAGAGTCATAAACTCAGCCTCGCCGAGCCCCACCGGACGACAACGAGCCGCGGGAGGAGTAGACGGCGAGAAGACCAGCAAGATGAGGCCGGAGCGGCGCGGGCAAGGAGGGCGAGCCGCGCGGCAAGAGACAGAGGAGGACCGACCAAGGCCAGAGGCACCGCGGACTCCCGGAGCCATGGACGCCCACCCCACCCGACCCGAGCCTCAGCTCCAACCCCAAGGGGAGATGGCGACGGAGGCAACCCGACCGCGGGAGGGAGCAGCACGACTTCCGAAACCAGCAGAGGACCCCGCGCCCCACATCGCACCCCAGCAACGGGCGTGGAGTGACAGCCCAACGGCGGTCAACACGGAGGAGGACGATGGAGACACCCAGCAGACGGCGGAGGAAGCGGACCTGCGGCAGAGGGACGATGAACCCCGCCGGCAACCCACCCCCGAGGACGCGCCAACGGAACCGGCCCCAGCGGCGGCGCGGGCTGTGGACGAGGAGGCACGAGCTGAACTCGCGGCCATGCGGGCTCAACTGACGGAACTCCGGACCATGCTCCAGTCGCTTATGCCCCCCGCGCCACCCAACGACGTCCCCGCACAGGCCCACACCCCGAGCGAAGCACTGAACCCCCACGGGCCAGCGGAGGGTCAGCAGATGGCACAGGCGGACGACACCACAGACCGGGAAGCGAGAGGCAGGGCCGCGCAAAACGCCCGGGCCCCAAAGGACTTCCCCATCTTCTTCGATGGGACCCCCACGAAACTCTCGTTTTTCGTCACGAACGCTAGGGAGTTCATGGGGAGGCATGGACACTCCTACGACTCCGAGGCCGACAAGATCGCCGCCGTGGCGATCAAACTCCAAGACAGGGCGGCGGACTGGTACGTCCAACTGTACGAGTCCAGCTCCCCCGCCCTCGCCACCTTCCCTGCTTTCATCAATGAGATGAAAAACTACTTCGAAGACCCCCTAGCCAAAGTAAGGGCGAAAAGCGCACTCCAAAGACTTAAACAGGGCACACGCATGGTCCCTGACTACGCCCTGGAGTTCAAAGCCCTCGCGGGGAAGGTCAGCGACTGGTCCGAGACCACCCTGCTGGAAATGTTCAAAAGGGGGCTCAACCGCGACGTTCTCCAATGGGCCCTCTACCGCGACGACCCAGAAACGCTACACGGGTGGATCCACCTCGCGGGGAAAGCCGAACACGCGCACCGCACCTTCCTCATGACAACCACGGAAGACACAAACTATGCCGGAAAAAAGGTACCCGCACCACACGTGGGGATGGCCGGCCCCATATACCCAAAAAAGAAATTCAACCGGGAGCCCTGCGGGAGGTGTGGCAAATTAGGGCACAAGACGGTGGATTGCTTCGCCAACCGACCGCCGACCAGTGTGCCCAAACCCACCCCGAAAATTAGCCCCAAACCACCCAACCTGGGGCCGCCCCCTCACCGCCGAATGACCGTGGCCACAGCGACACCAGAGGAAGGCTGGGACGCTTACTGGGGGGAAGAGGATAACGCAGACCCCGACCAGCCGGTGGGAAAAGCTCCCCGCCTGCCCTGAAACGCGTGGCGAGGCAGGCGGTGGGACAGCAGCGCGGACCACCTCGACGGAACGACGAAAGCCCCGTAATAATGGCAGCAATCAAACTCTCTGCCGGCAACAGAGCCACCACGGCCGCGGCACTAGTGGACTCGGGGTGCTCAAAAAACCTCATCCACCCCGACCTAGTCGCCAAACTCGACCTCCGCTGCTTCCCCCTCCCCATGCCGCTGGCATTCCACCAGCTGGACGGCTCCACAGCGGGAGGGAAACCAGCCACGCTACAAACCGAGCCGGTCACCCTGCAAATGGGCACTCACACCGAGCGCACATCGTTCGTCGTCACGCACATCGGACGGCCCATTGCAGTCCTGGGGATGCCATGGCTCGCGACAAACAACCCGCGGATCAACTGGGAGACCCGCACCTTCACATTCGGCGACGGCGAGTATCGAGCACCAGTTCCAGCGGGCAGAACCAACCCCACTGTAGGACGAGCAGAGGCGACCACACAAGACAACGCCGCTACCACAGCAGACCTACCGGAACAATACGCCGACTTCTCCGAGGTCTTCGGAGAGGCAGAAGCTGACCAACTACCCCCCCACCGCAAGACGGATTGCCGGATCGACCTACTGCCCGACGTCCCCTTACCTAGACCAAAGATCTACTCGATGACCCCGAAGGAGATGGCAACCCTCCGGGAGTTCATCGATAAAAACCTAGACAGGGGATTCATAGAGCCAGCATGCTCACCGGTCGGAGCCCCCGTCTTATTCCGGGAGAAGAAAGACGGCACCCTACGGCTCTGCACCGACTACCGGGGCCTAAACGCGGCTTCCCTGTCCAACAAATACCCCTTACCCCTGGTGAAGGACATGCTCGCCCACCTGTCCACGGGCAAAGTCTTTTCCAAACTGGACCTTCGCGAGGCGTACTATTGCATCCGAATCAGGGAGGGGGACGAATGGAAGACGGCGTTCAACTGCCCCCTAGGCGCCTTCCAGTACAAAGTACTGCCCTTCGGACTCGCGGGGGCCCCTGGGGTGTTCATGCAGCTCATCAATGAGGTACTGCATGAACATCTGTTCAAAGGGGTCCTGGTCTACATCGACGATGTCCTTATTTACACAAAAACGCACGAGGAACATGTGACCCTAGTCAGGCAAGTCCTCGACAAGCTCAGAAGGGCGCAGCTCTATGCCAAGCCTACAAAGTGCGAGTTTCACAAAGAGCGCCTAGACTACCTGGGGTACCGAATCTCCGGGGATGGCATCGAAATGGACCCCGCAAAAGTCGAAGCGGTGCTAAACTGGGAGCGCCCCCGCAACAGACGCCAACTACAGAGCTTCCTCGGATTTGCGAATTTTTACAGGTCATTCGCCCGGGGGTTCGCAGAGATAGCCCTCCCCCTAACGGACCTCCTCAAAACCAAAGGGGTGGGGGACACCCGACGCGCCAAGAACCCAGGCACAGTGCTGAATTGGACTCCCGCGTGCCAGACCGCATTCAACAAGCTGAAAGCGCTGTTCACTACGGAGCCAATCCTCGCGCACCCGGACCCAGAACGGCCGTTCGTGGTCCAAGCCGATGCCTCAGACTTCTCCCTGGGAGCCATCCTGCTACAGAAAGACCCCACGGGACTCCTGAAACCATGCGCCTACCTGTCAAGGAAGTTCTCCGAGACAGAAAGGCGATGGCACGTCTGGGAGAAAGAAGCCTTCGCGGTGAAATCAGCGCTAGAGACATGGCGACACCTACTCGAGGGAGCCACCCAACCATTCGAGGTCTGGACTGACCACCGGAACCTCGAGGCCCTACGAACGCCTAGACGCCTTAGCCCAAAACAGGTCCGATGGGCTCAATTCTTCAGCCGCTTTAATTTCCAGCTGAAGTTCATGCCGGGCAAAAAGAACTTCCTGGCCGACGCCCTCTCCCGACTGCCCCAAGACGAAGAGCCCGCCCCAGACACCATTGGGACGGTCCTATCCGCCTCGCAACTGGGGATGGCCGTGACCACCCGAAGCGGCGCGCGGAGGCAGCTCGACTCTACGGCGCAGCCGACGGCGGGACAACCCGCGACCGGAAGAAGCCAACCGCAACTACCAGGGGGAATGCGCACGGACCTCGCCGCCGCCCTCAAAACCGACCCCTGGTTCCTGGCAAACCCCGACAAGGTAACAATGGCACAGGACCTGGCATGGGGGGAAGGCAGAATCTACGTCCCGGACTCGCAACGCCAGGCGATCTTGCATAGGTCACACGACGCCAAACAAGCGGGACACTTTGGGTTCCTCAAGACCCTACACCTAACACGGCGTCAATTCTGGTGGCCCGCGCTCAGGTGAGACGTAAAAGCCTACGTAGCGTCCTGCCCAACGTGCGCTAGGGCCAAACGGGCACCAGGCAAACCCGCGGGGCTATTACAACGGGTGGCAGAACCCTCCCGCCCATGGGAGGAAATCTCTATGGATTTTATAGTGGACCTCCCACCCAGCCAGAAGAAAACGGCCATTTGGGTGGTGAAGGACTACTTCTCAAAGCAGGCCCACTTCATCCCCTGCACGTCGGTCCCATCCTCACAACAGCTAGCCAAACTCTTCCTCATCCACGTGTACAGGCTACACGGATGTCCCGCACGTGTGGTGACTGACAGGGGCACACAGTTCACCTCCAAATTCTGGCGGGCCTTCCTAAAGCTGACGGGGACCCAACAGGCCCTATCTACGGCTTGGCACCCCCAGACGGACGGAGCCACAGAGGTTCTTAATGCCACCTTAGAGCAATTCATACGATCATATACTAACTACCACCAAGACGACTGGGCTGAACTGCTCCCGTTCGCCGAAGTCGCATACAACAACGCCGTCCACACGAGCACGGGGAAAACTCCGTTTGAAGTAGTCTCGGGGCGCGACTTCATCCCCATACCGGAGCTACCTCAACCCCCGGAACCCCAGGTGGACGCTAGCGACTGGGGACGGAAGATCGCGGAAGCATGGCCAGTAATCACGGCGGCGCTGAAGGATGCACAGGCAGCCTACAAAGAGCAGGCCGACAAGCACCGGCGCCAACAACCGACGTTCCAAGCGGGGGATATGGCCTACCTATCCACCAAGTTCCTAAAGTCAACCCAACCCTCGAAAAAACTGGGGCCTAAGTACATCGGGCCGTTCCGAGTCACGCAAATAGTGAACCCGGTAGCAATACGCTTGGACCTGCCACACAACCTACGGAGACTCCACCCGGTGTTCCACACCAGCCTCCTGAAACCGGCAACCACCTCCTGATGGCACCCAAGCACGCCACAGCCCGCACCGGTGATGATCGACGGGCAACACCACTTCAAAATAAGGGACATCCTCGACTCCCGCAAGCAACGAGGAACTCTACACTATCTGGTCAGGTGGAAACACTTCCCCCACCCGGAATGGGTGGCGGCGCACAACGTTAACGCGCCTGACCTGACCAGAGCATTTCACCGGGCATACCCCGACAAACCACAACCAAGGTCAGCAAGCCAAACCCCCCCCCGCAGGCCCCCCCGCCTCCCGTGCCCCAAGGGAAAGGGCCCCCCCAAGCCCGCGACTTGGGTGGACCTCCCCCCCCGGGACTCACTCCCCCCGCCCCGGGCCCACGAGGTGGTGACAAGCGTTCGCCAGCACCCTCCCCCCGCCCCCCCGGCCGCGGGGGAGTGGCAAGCAAGTCAACAGGGCAACCTGGGGGCAACGCCCAGGAGATACAACAAAGGCGACGCACTTTAAATGGAAAAAAAAGAAGGGCCCTACCTGGAGCTGATAAGCACCCGACCAGCCACGCCTCTCTCCTCGCCGAACTGAGCCAAACAAACAGGGTGTGGCTGGAGCATGCGCACGCCAGGATAGGACCCGAGCATGCGCACCAGGGACACACCCTGGGAAGGCACGTGGTAGAGGGAGGAGCAAAGGGAGGGGCGACAACTACTCCGGCGGGAATTTCAAAAAAAAAAAAAAAAAAGTGCCGTTTGACAGCTCCACCGAAAAAAAAAAAACCAGAAAACCGGGGGGGAGCACTATTCGGAAAGGGGGCAGTATGTCATGAGTGCCGTTGAGCTGAAGTCATCAGCGCAATGGCACACATGACAATAGCAAGGAAATAGGTGAAGGGGCTCAAGATAAGTAGCCATCAACCCACAACGACTAACGGCCAACAAACAATAACTAAACGGATCGCAGAGCACACCCAAGCCATCAGCGCCAATACAACGGAGATCGCCCAGCTGACAGCAATCACCAGAGGAATAGAAAACCTGATGATGGGCGATCCCGGAACCCCTCACCCACCGGCAGGGCAACGTATTGGACAAAGGGGGGTGACGTGACCGCGAGTGAGGGGGCGCTGACCGGCGCGGGGTATTTAAACCCCGCACCGGCGCGCTCCTGTCACTCTCAGCTTTTTTCTTCCAATGCTGTAACTGCGCTGTGAATAAATCAGAGCCTGATCCACGAACCAGTGTCTGAGTATTATTCAGAGGCAGGCAGCGCATGACATATTGCTTCTGTCACAAGATTCAGTTGTGTCTGGCCATTTACCTAGAGGAAATTGGGCAGCATTGCTATGTATGACATCCACAAATTCAGCATCAGAAGGATCCAGCCGGACCATCTCAGGGAATCCTTCAAAACCAATCCTTGCTGGGTCTAAACCTAAATAGAGAGAAAATAATCCCACAAGAAATTGGATTTTTTTTTCCTTTTGGATTAAAAATGCAGGTCTATGTGATGATAAACAGTCTTACAAATAGCCTGGTAATAATGAATCTACAAAAGTGTATAAAAGAAGTCCATCATACTGCAATAAATCCCATTAAACATATGAAAAAAGATGTGAAATCACCAAAACGTGCTGATACTTTATATATGATTATGAAAAAAACATTTTTTTTTTAATCGTATGGCATAGCAGTTCGGTGTTCATGCTGCTTTTTCTTGCTGGGAAATCCTTGTAAGGTCCAGCAGCCAGATGTGTAGACTATTTAGCCGTGACAAGTCATGTTGCCCGGGGTGCACCATGAGGAGGCTAGTCCACATTGCACCGAATAAAACAGTGATGATTTTCATACATAAGTAGTGCTTGCTGCAGTTAAAATAACCATGTAAAACTACAGAGAATTATACTACTGAACTTTGAAATCATACTGTAGCTGCAGTGATATTGGTAGATCAGGTTGACTGCAGTTTATCACTCTTCAACATGGAGGGCACCC
Organism: Candoia aspera; assembly: GCF_035149785.1. NCBI lineage: Eukaryota > Metazoa > Chordata > Lepidosauria > Squamata > Candoiidae > Candoia > Candoia aspera. The sequence continues at coordinate 57,730,333 of NC_086158.1, read as the reverse complement.
AAATTTTGCACCATCTATATTTATTGTCTACCTCTTCCTTCTCTGGAAGCCATCTAGGGAAAAAAAAAGCCAGCTGCAACTGCAACTTGCTCTGTTGCATCCCCAAATGTAAAAAAAAAAAGGAAAAAAAAAGTTAAATAGTGCCAGTTCAGAATGTCTAGTATAGAAACTATAGACAAAAGAAGAGAAAGGCAAGGAAACAGAGAATGATGGAGATGGAATGGTAACAGAATATGCATATGTTGTCCAGGGCCAGCTCAATATCCCTGGCTAGAAATGTCCAGGTTTTTATGTCAGCACAGGAAGATGTTACACCAATTTGTTGTTCTTCCAATTGATTTGTTCAGTGAAAATTGGAATGTTGTTAGTCTATCTTGCTGGCTTCTTTCCTGAGCTTATTGGGTGGATGGGAATGGGTGGAAAGAGGACAATCTCCAACTTGCCTAAAACTAGGAGAGAAAAAAGGAGATAAATAATGCATGCTGCCTTTTTAAATTGGGCATGTTGCCTGCAATTGATGCTGTCTTCATATATATATATATATATGGAATAGATTATGTGATTATGAAAACATGAGCAGCATTTCTGAAGCAGGATGCTTAATGAATGTCACAGGAAGACTGAGGCTCATCAGAAACAACTTATTTTACCTTTAACCTGGTTTAGTTCCATATCTTCCTCAAATTGATTGACTTCCACTTCAAGCCTTTCTCTCTTTCAATCAAGATTGCAACGTGTGATAAGATAGGATAGCATACCACTTATTCTTCCAATGCCTGGAGATTTTTTGCCAACACTTTGAAGTCGTCTTCCTGCCTCTCCAGCAGTATGAGCACCAAGACTGTGGCCAATGAGGTGGATGTTGGAAGGACAATACTGGTAGATTTTCTAGTAATTCAATAAAGGGGAGAATGATTAGCAAGTAAATCAGCATTTGTTGCATTTTGCAGATGGAGCAGAATTTTGCATGTGTTGTAATAAAACTGATCTATTTTTAGGACTCATAATGATGTTGATTACATTGACCACAGTTCTCTACACCTTCTCAGCTTCAAAATATACATCAGCTACCTGTTAGACAGACTTTGAACCCATGGTTTAAACAGAATATTCTGACCAAATATTTTCAACTATTAAAATTATAGGAAATCTCAATATAGTACTCCCAAATTATATAATTTATAAGATCTAGAATAATTTCAGTGGGACTTTGTAATATACTGTTTATATGAAAGTGAATCAGTGCTCAAGTGTTTGATCACAATGTTAGGCTGGATGGAAGTTATATTAATATTTCAGAAGAATACTACATCTTTTTTATATTGTGTGAAATACTGTTTCTCAAGAAGTAATACTGTTTCTGTTATGTTCACCCATAAGGCTTCAAAAGACATGGAAATGCCACAGATGAGTGTGATAGATAATTTTTTCATACTGTCATTACATGAAGATGTTCCTGCAACAAATATTTTAATAGCTATTAACCTGATTTTATAGAATCTCAAAATTTGTTTATTAATTTTGCTTAATTTTTATTGCATACCTGATTATCTCTGCACTACATTATGGAAACAATAACAGTGTTATCATTATCATTATCATTACTGCAACTGGAACTTGATAGCAATTCATAAGAATTTCAAGAATCTTGATTTACTTAAAGATCAGGGACAAAGGACCTTCCCAGTTGTCTCATTTGAGAACTGCTAGGTTGGTCTTTCCTATAGCAGCCCATTTACAGAATTCCTTAAGATGCAACAGGCAGCATCATAAACCACTTTTTAAAAATATAAATTTGTCACTGCCCATCTCCTCTGGTGGAAGGAGTTGGGCGGTAACAAATTTGATAAATAAATAAATAATTTAAAAATTTAAAAAGCCCTCAAACCAGTTTAATAAGCTACACATTCCCCTAAAGGATTTATCTGATTGTTTTGCTCCAGATTTTAACTGGAACTGGGATTTTGTCTTGGAGTGTTGATGTTATTGCTACTATTTATTGGTTTATTATTTTTACATAAACATTCCTGAGAAATTTTAGTGCTTAAATGTTGCCTAGAAGATTTTTAGAAAAGAAAAAGAAAAGTATTGTAAAACTGTGGGGAAACATTTAAAAAATTAGCATCCATTTTATTCTATTTATTTTATTTATTCTAGATTTGAACATAACAACTTCATATGAGAATCTTAAAAGGTGCATGTGTACAAAGGTTGACAGCTTAATCTAAATATTCTTATTTTTCTATCTACAATACTTTAAAGTTTATTTTGTACAATAAAAATAGATATACTGGTAAATAGATTGATAATGTGTGATTTCTGTAGGTAGTATCAGAATCTTTGATGTTTCATAATGTGTTTAGCTTAAAATCTTACCATCATGGTACTGATAAAATAAACTATCACTGCTCCAAGAACACGGATATTGCTGCCAGCAATGAAGTATGTGCACTTAGCTCCATCTTCCCAGTCAACAACAAAACAGTTAATGTCTTCCACATCCACCAGAAGCTATAGCATCAGAGTGATACATTAAAAAAATTACATTTGGATGATTAATACCAACAGAATGGATGCTTTAAAAAATAGCTGATCACTGAGTTCTTAAGTTCCATAGGGATTTGTAATTCAGTCCAAGCCATGCAGACCAGGCTAACCTACCAATTTCCTGCACATTAGCATATATAATACATATCATGGTGCTTTACAAGTAGGAAGTAACTGATCTGTAAGATATGCCTACAGGTATCTTATGACTTGTGAAAATAAAAACAGTCCAGTTGCAAACAGAAAAGATAAAAACAAAACCCAACAACTGTTCCAGGGGTGGTATTATAAATATATATTATTATTTTAAAACAAAACAAAAAATACATTGGAGGGCAAAGGACCTGTTTGGAATATCAGCAGTCCCCTGATGCCCATGGACTCTTTGTTGCCAACCCATGACTTAAGCCATATATTTATTAGGCAAAAGAGGCATATTAATGTTTTCCCCTCATTTTCTAGTATCTTCCACAGAATAAGAAATCTCATACCAAACACAGCTCTACAACCCAGCCATATTTTCCAGTGCTTGTAAATCCATGGATAACAAAGCGAGTTTTCCTCAATGGGGAGAAGTAAGAATTTTGGAGAGTTGAAGTTTTACTGTATAATATTTTCTGCATGGAATTTAAAGACAATGATATAACAAATTAATTCAAATTTCTATGATTGTCAAAGCAAAGAATGTGCCACATTTTCTTGGGTCCTAATATTCTTACAAAGCCTAACTTAACTAATCTCTATTTAAAAATAAATAAATAAATGGATATAAGTGGGCTCAAATGTCTTGCCCCATTCATTCCTGAGGCTAGGCAGTTGCCAAAAGCTTCTTCTTAAAGTCTGAAGTAACATATATTTTCTTTTGGCTACATCTACTGTATCTTGGGTCACAGACTCCATTACAAACAGGTGTTTCTGGCCTCTTCCAGCTGACAACTTATCAATTAGCTTCACAGTCTCTCTGACTGACATATGGAACATGCCTGTCACTCCACTGCTGTTATCCAGATGGTAAGAAAAGATCATCAGATCGTAAGTGATCTGATGATCTTTTGCAGCCAATCTGTTAGAAAATTGGTTGTGTTTCTGATTTTGAACTGCAAATATTCTTAGCCAATTTTGATATTTTGGGTAACTGGGTGCTTTTATTAATACTAATTCAGGCAACCACTGGTTAAATAACAAGATCTATAATTGCATTTATCTACAACTAGCAGTATGCGTTTTTATCCATCTAATTAGCCAGGGCTTGAAAAATAAACCCTCCTTTGTTTCTTGATGCTATAGAAAGAAAGAAAAGAAAAGATATATGCAAGTACTACAAATGAATCATAATCAGATAATAAAACAGCAGCAGCAGAAATAACAACAATTATAATAATCTCACTTGTGACAGATTTCCAGTTTCTTTTGTGAAAAGCGAGAAAGAGATATTCATACTTTCTGGAGATGCAGGTAAGCCGAACAGATGTCTCCCAGGTATTCCTGACCAAGGAGGTTTATTAGAAAAGCAGCCTATTCTTTCATAACAGACTTCATTGGCTAGGGGGTACACAAGGCAAATTCTGAAAACAATTTGTTACATTCATATTTTTTCAGTGAGCATTTGTAAGTATAAATACATCTCTGTAGATAATTTTAGGACAGCTCAGTCTATATTTTAAAAGTGCATACCAGCCTTCCCTGACATACTGCCTTCCAGATAAATTAAACCAACTACAGGTAGTCCTCTTTTAGCAACTACCTCAGACAGTGACCATTCACAATTATAATGGTGATAAAAAAGTAATTTTGTGACCAACGCATGCATTTATGACCTTTGCAGCATCTCTTTCAGTCATGTATTCACCATTACAGTCAGTTATAGGTAGTCCTTGCTTAGTGACCACAATTGGGACCAGTAACTCCATCGCTAAGTGCCACAGTCATTAAGCAAAACATCACGTAACTGTGACAGGCTTCTGACCTCTCTTCCCCTTCAGTCGTTAAGCAAAGCGCCATGGTCATTAAGTGAAACATCACATGACTACAGCTTAGAATTTTACCTCTGCCTTCTCTATTAAGTCTGTCACAAGCCAGTTGCGAAGCACACAAATGGTAATCACTTGACCGTGGGACGCTGTAGGCCGTAAATGCGTGCGGGCTGCGAAGTGCCCAAATGGCAATCATGTGACCATGGGATGCTGCAACGGTCATAAATACCCTAATCAGTTTTACACTGAAGGCTTTTGTTTGCCTCCTAAGCAGCAAACAAAACAGCTGGTGCTAGCACATTCCTTTTGTTGTGTATTCCCCATTGTGTGCTTGCCGACTCTCTTGTAATCCCTTCCTCTACAATGAATATAAATTCAAACATTAATTTCCTTCTTGCTAATTATCCCAGCACCACGGTGAGCATTCCCAAGGGTGGGGAAGTAGGGAAAAAGGGCTCTAAGATTTGCCCTTTTACCCAGATTCCTCATGAGTTGAGTTCCAGAAAACTTCCCTGCCATTTGGGCTCACCCGGCTGTTTGGGCTGGTATCCTTCTCATGCTGTCAAGCAAAGTAAAGCTGAAGTAAAATTGTAAGCACAGTCACAGTCATGAATTTCACTTAGTAACCATTTTGCTTAATGACCAAATCACCAAAACCAATTGTGGTCACTAAACAAAGACTACCTGTATCATCGTGTTGCTCCTCTAAAATAAGGCTCTGATCCAATATGTTTATGTCTCATTCTATATAGTCCACAGACTTGAAGAGGAGGAAGGATTCATCAGACTTATAAGAGGTCATCAGCTAGTTAAGAGAAAAATTCTGAAGCACTGGAAATTTAAAATATAATGGAGCTAAGTCATAGCTACATCAATGTTCATTTCGTGCTTTTCAAGTAAATGACATCAACTTTGACTCAATCATTGGGGAAATACAACATTTTCAGCAAACACAAATCTAGAAAAGACCTGAGGTCTCTAAAAATTGAAGAGCTTTGCCATTCAAATTATAGACAGTAATCAAACACACACACACTTCATGAATGACATGATATACAGTCAGAAATGCACACATATTAAAGCCTTACAATGCATATATATCATCATTATGTTCAGTGGCTGTATTTACTTGCTGGTACAGCTGATAAAGAATTGAATGCATGAATTAATTAAATTAATTTATATTAATCAATATAAAATGTGAACAATAAAGGGTATTATTATCTACTTCCTTATTAAGCTATTTTAACATGAAATTGTTCTGAGGCAAGATATAATGCATGATATATTGCCTTACCTTCTGCTGTGCCAAGAAGGAAGTAGACAACAGTCCAAATTAGATTAATCTATAATAAATTTAAATAAATACATTAAGTCTCTGTAAAGCCCATTAGCACTTAATTTCTAAGCAATTCATTTTCTTCAAGCATTTCCTTAAACAGTGTAATTTTAGTGATGAGAGAAAGTTATCTGACCTGGTATCTCATTCAGCTGAGTTCTGTGAGCCTATCTCATTGATTTTAGTGAACGCATAACTGCTTTTTCTGGAACTTTGTCTACATATTTGCCTACATTATGGTGTTATAGCCATGAAGTGCCCATCTTTGGTTTAAGTTACAACAGGTATGAACTGGTAAGAAATTATCTACAGTATATCATACCTACTTTCCAACTACACTTTGTCTTGTTCTATCTGGCTGAAGTTATTTATTTATCTGTTTATTTATCTATCAAATTTCATCACCGCCCATCTCCCTCAAAAGAGGAACTCTGGGCAGTGTATAGTAAAGCTAAAAAGAGATTCAGATACAATAAAAACAAGCTATCTTAAATATCAATATCAATAAATATAAATATAAAATAGCATCCAGGATGACAATATTAAAAGTTCTGATTTAAATTCATAAGTACATGGGAACCATTTTAAGGCACTAGCCACCCCCAGGATTGACTACCCGCCTTCCCGCCCCAAGTGAGATGGCACAGCCAGGTCTTTAACCCTGTTAAAGTTAGGTATATAAACTCCCAGAAACGTTGTTACTATAGAGGATATTCCTTTAAACTACAAGGGACTTCCTTTAGAGTACATATTTATAGTGGATGAGAAAAATTATATTCAAATGAATACCACATAATTCAGTCTCCAAAGAAATGTAGCTAAACCAGATTTGTTTGTTTGACTTTACATTTGGTTTCTGTAAACAACTTCAAAAGTACATAATAATTATTCATGCAGAATTAAAACATATGATCATTTATATTAATATTAATAGCATTCAGGACAGTGCATTTAAATATTAAACAATAGTAACATTAATGTCCTTTGTAACAATTTCTGAGTGGAGTCTTGTAAACACAACTATATAGAACAAACTGTGGCTCCTCTGTCACTGTCAGTCCACAGTCTGTAATCCTCATGATAAACTTCCATAAGATAGGAATAATATCTTTAAAATTGCTATGCCACTTGAGACAACTGAATGGCAACAAGATAAAGCGAATAACACATGTATGAACTTAAAAATCAGGTTCAGAATTATTGATTACATCCTATCTTTATTCAACTGCACAAAAAGCACATGTTGTACCATACAGCTACTAAATTCTTGTTCAGCACTCTAGGCATTGTACAATATCTCCTTGGAGAAAGTGGAAATTACAGGGGTTGGTTATATTTTATACATGATTGATTGATTGATTGGTTGGTTATATGCCATCAAGTCAGTGTTGACTCTTAGTGACCCCATGGATAGATTTCCTCCATGAAGAATTTTGTATACTATGTGCCCACAATTAAAGCAATTCATTTTGTTGAGTTGAGACAAAGTAATTTGTACAAAATCTTGAAATTGTCAACTTTTGTTAAGTTATGACTTACATTAGAAGTTTTAGATTTTAACTATCACTCCATAATTTTTCTAAGGATTGCACTACTGCGTACATAAGTCTCATTGAACAGAGTTGTCATTGAAAAAACATGCCTAGTATAATTGCAAACAATAGTTATGCTAAAGGGATTTAATTCTGATGTTTTATTAAATAATATAAACTGATCAACTGAACAAAATTCAATCTTCTTGAATTTTGTCAAAATATATGGCCAACTGTGTCCCTGGCCTTGGAGTGTTCTGTTGAATGTCTGCATTAAGACCAAATCCATGATTTAGAGATGGATGAGCAGGGAGACCTGCTGTGTATTACTAAGATCTGGCTAGGTGATACTGGTGATACCATGGCTGCTGAAATCTGCCTGGCTGGGTTTTGGGTCTCTTCAGCCTAGAGACCAGGATTTGAGTGGGGTGGGACCTTACAGTGATCAATGTTTCTGTTCGAGCAGTGGCAAGGTGAGAGTGCTTATGTGTTAAGTTGGGCTGAAGAGACAAGTTAGGGAATCCTATTGGTGTATTGGCTTCTTTGATACCTGACAGGGTCCTTCCCTTGGCCTCTGACCTAGTTGCTGGACTGGTGGTGACAGACCCTTGCCTTTTGATGTTGGGGGACTTCAATCTCCATATTTGAGGTTGAGTTGGGCCCAGGAGTTAATGGCTTCCACGGTAACCATGGCCTTGTCTCAGGTGTTCTTGAGCCCAACACATGTAGAACGCACTTTGGACCTTGCCTTTCCTTCAAAAAAGGAGCATGAGATCTGGATATGTGGGATATTACTACTGATCCTTTGCCATGGTTGGATCATTTCCTGGTCCAGATGCAGACATCCATCAGGCTGGGCCTATTTAAATAGCTTGCCCCAGATATTTCATGGATCCAAATGGTTTCCGATGGTGCTTGGAGGATTTCCTGACAATCTGGCAGGTGAATCTGGTGAAGGCCTGGTTTGCTATTGGCATTCTGGGATGACCTGGTGTGGTGCTGGCGTGGTATTAGAAGATTGGGGAGAAGGAATTGGATGGTGATGTATACCTCTTTCCTTTAGGTGCATGGTTTGTAGAACTTTATATTCACATGTAATTATTGAGTATGTAATGTAGAATTAAATAAACATTTATTTGAGTCACTAAAGGGTTATACTTAAGTTATGCTTTGTTTTACCCTTGGTGGAACATCGGGTAGAGTAGGATGCATTGGTATATTGTTTTCTGCTTCAGAAATTAATGTCACCATGGTAATTGAGTACTTCTTTAAGTATTGGCAGGGTGAAGAGGTCGAATTTAATTGTCCTCAGTTTGGGTGTTAATAGCTGCATTGCCTGGGGGAGGAACCTTCCCTGGACTTGTTTTAGTTTCAGTTTCAGTTTCCTTCTTTCTACATAGCTTCCTCCCATTCTCTCTGAGCGCGCGTGTGAATGCACAGCTTGTAAAATATGTTTTTGTGCTTTCTGTAAATACATTTATTTTTATAGAAATGCCTGGTGTGTGATTTTTCTGATCTCTCGAGCCAAACACTTTTCAGCATTCTGCCACAGGTTATGGGCCCAGTAAACCCAGTAAGAAACCCAGTGAACCCCCAGAGAGAGCAGAGAGAGCAGCTTCACACCTCATGCACATTTTAAAGGCAGGTAACCAAGACCTGTGAAAATTTTCTTTGGAGCTGCCTGGAGATTTTCTAGCCATGGCTGGTCTGCAAGACAAAGGTGGCTAGAAAAGCTGAGGTGACTTGCAAAAGAAGGAAGAAGCCATGCCTACCTCCCAGCCCTCAGTGATGCCTCTTGAGCACCTATCAGAGACCAACTACTTGAATTGGGCCCTGAAGATGGAAATGTATCTTCACAGAGAGAATCTTTGGCTGCCAATTGGTGAGCACACCCCCCAAAATCCCAGTGCTGAATGGCTTAGACAGGATGAGTGGGCTAGAGCCACCATTATCCTGGGAGTTCAGGACAATCAGCTAGTGCATGTGCATGGTATGCAGTCTGCAAAGAAATTGTGGGATGCTTTGAGAGACTTGTATGTAAAGGCAACAGCAGGGAGTAAAGTTACCCTGACAAAAAATCTGTACAAAGCCTACCTTGCAGAAGGAGATAGCCTTCCTGAGCACCTGCAGCATATTCAGCAACTGTTTGTTGAGTTGCAGGAGAGAGGAATGGAATTTACACCTCTCACAAAATCCTATATCCTGCTGTCCTCATTGAATGAAATGTGGGACACACTGATTTCTACCCTGGAGGCTATGCCTGAAGCAGACCTCACCCCATCATATGTAACACAGTGCTTACTCGCTGAATGGGAGAAGAGAGAGGAAAGATCCCCCCCCCCCATCTCTTCTGGAAAGCTGCAATACCAGAAAACAAGGGAAAAGAAGGGAAAAGAAGCTGAGGCTACAGCACTAGCCAGCCAGCGATGCTTCACTTGTGGTTCAGCTGGACATTTGCAGAAAGACTGTGCCTTGAGACCCAAGAGTAGAAAGACAGAGAAGAAGAACACAAGGGCAACACAGAAGAAGGCTCTTCAGACAACCCAAATTGCACAGGTTGCTGAGAAGGGTAATTCTGATGTATGGGTGTTAGATTCTGGGGCCAATTGTCATTTATGTAATTGTAAAAGCTCTTTTGTGTCACTGTGTAAAACTGAAAGACAAAGTGTATCTTTGGCTGATGGGTCTGTGATCAAAATTATGGGACAAGGTGACTTGTATTTATCCTGCTTGGGAGAAACTGTGAAAGGTGTGTTGTATGTTCCAAATCTACAGTCAAACCTTTTATCTGTGGCACAATTGGCTGCAACAGGGTATATCATAACATTTAAGAAAAATGGTTGTGAAATACGTAAACATGGAAAATTGTGTGCTACTGGTATGTTAAAAGACTCCTTGTACATTGTGCAAAATGCAAGGAAGCCAAGCTGCAAGGCTGCAGTTGGCAACACTCCATATCATGACCAATGTGTACACCTGATGCACAGGAGATTTGGTCATGCTAATTTCAGGTATATAGCACAAATGCCACAGCTGTGTGCTGACCTAAAGATAAAACCCTGTGATAAATACTTAGACTGTGTAGTTTGCAAAGAATGCAAAACACTAAAAGCTCCTGTGAGTAAGCACAGTGACAGAGTTACAACTAGACCTTTGGAAATTGTACACTCTGACATTATTGGTCCTTTTGCTCCAAGTTTTGGACAAGCAAGGTATGCAATGACCATCATTGATGATTTCTCAAGATACACATTTATCTACATCTTAAAACATAAAGATGAGGCATTTGAGAAATTTAAAAGTTTTGTGACATGGGCAAATGGAAAATTCCCAAGCCCTGTATCTGCACTCCAATGTGATAGAGGAGGAGAGTACCTTTCTCACAAATTCAGAAGGTTCCTGGTGGAAAAGGGGATAGAACAAATTCTTTCTAACCCTTACACTCCTCAGCGAAATGGTGTTGCTGAAAGAAAGGGCAGAACCTTGCAAAATGTGATGGAATGTGTGCTTAAAGATTCCAGGTTATCGTTCAGATATCGGGCAGAATCAATATCTACTACTTGTTATGTACAAAACAGATTGTATAACTTTGTGATCCAGGACATTCCATTCCATGTGTTTTATGGTGTGAAACCAAAGGTAAACCATCTTAGAGTGTTTGGTAGCACTGCATGGATTCATATTCCAAAACAACAGAGAAGGAAAGGAGGCCCCACAACAAAGAAAGCCATCTTTGTTGGCTATGAAGAAAGCCAAAGGAGCTACAGGTTCATAATGGGAGAGAAATTAATAATTAGCAAAAACGCTTCTTTTGCTGAACAAAACTGGGGGAAATTAAATTCTAGCTCTCCAGATGATCTAACAACAGAATAGCAAGGACTTGTTGATAGTGATTTTTTGCCTAGTGAGGAGATTAAGCCAGAAAAGCAAACTGAAGATCTGTCTGATGAGACAGATGCTTCTCAGGAAAGTGATAGGAGTCAAAACTTAAGCCCTGTATTAGATCTCAAAGGAGTAATAAAGGCGTTCCTCCATCACGTTTTCAGGCTGAAACAGTAAAGGCTTTTCACATATTCACAGAACCTGAGTCCTTAGAACAAGTGAATGCTTTACCACCTGAGATTGCACAAAATTGGCATTCTGCCATGCAGGAGTTAGCATCTTTGAAAGAAAATAAAACATGGAAACTGGTAAATCTACCTCCCAATGAACTCTGTCTGGGTTGTAGGTGGGTTTTCAAACTGAAAAGGGATGCTGATGGAAAAATCCCAAAATATAAAGCAAGGCTGGTTGGAAAAGGATTCACTCAAAGGAAAGATTTAGACTTTGACAAGACTTTTGCACCAGTTACTAAAAGTGAATCAGTTAGATTACTGTTAAAAATTGCTGCACTGAAAGGAATGTCAGTTCATCACTATGACATTCAAACTGCATTTCTCTATGGTGATTTAGACCACAAATTATACATGCAGCAACCCCCTGGCTATGAAAAAGGGGAGAATTTGGCCTGTGAACTGCAGAAGTCAATCTATGGATTAAAACAGGCTGCTAGATCCTGGAACCAAAAATTAGATGAAAAACTGCAGTTTTTTGGTTTTGAAAAAGGAAAAGCAGATCCATGTGTATATATGAAGAAAGACAAACAAGGCTGTATCTGTGCATTTATGTTGATGATTTGCTGCTGTTCACATCAACAGAAAAACAAAGGCTTGATTTTGAAGCCTACATGAAAAGCCATTTCACATTAAAAAGCCTTGGAACAGTAACAAATTACCTAGGCTTGGAAATATACAGGGAGAAGGATGGTAGTTTTCTGTTAAGCCAACGTAGTAAAATTCAAAAGCTCCTAGAGTATTTTAACATGCAAGACTGTAAACCAGTCTCTACTCCCACGATACCAGATTTTCAGAAAGGCATAGGAGAAACTCAATTAACTGAGGCAGAGAAATATAGATCTGCAATTGGAAGTTTACTCTACATTGCAAATCACTCTTGCCCAAATATCTCAAATTCTGTGGCCATTTTAAGTAGACAGGTAGAGAAGCCTACATCTACTGGAAAAGCAACATTGAAGAGTTTAATAAGGTATTTGCAAGGAACAAAGGATTATTGCCTGAAGCTAAATGCCTATGGAACAGAGAAATTGCAGGGTTTTGCTGATTCTGACTGGGGAACAGATGTCAGTGACAGGAAATCCACTTCTGGGATTTTAATTCAATTTGCTGAGTCAAGCTTAGGCTGGCATTCTAGAAAGCAAAGAGTTAACAAAGCCAAATTGGTCTGCATCTCATTCTGTAGCATAAAAAGGGGAGCATTGGCATATTGTTTTCTGCTACAGAAATTAATGTCACCATGGTAATTGAGTACTTCCTTAAGTATCAGCAGGGTGAAGAGGTCGAATTTAATTGTCCTCAGTTTGGGTGTTAATAGCTGCATTGCCTGGGGGAGGAACCTTGCCTGGACTTGTTTTAGTTTCAGTTTCCTTCTTTCTACACAGGTTTCTCCCGTTCTCTCTGAGTGCGTGTGTGAATGCACAGCTTGTAAAATATGTTTTTGTGCTTTCTGTAAATACATTTATTTTTATAGAAATGCCTGGTGTGTGATTTTTCTGATCTCTCAGGCCAAACGCTTTCCAGCTTTCTGCCACAGGATGATCTTTCTTATTGTCAATCCAAAAACCTCAGGAAGCAGATCTTCCTTAACTTTGAAATGGTGTCTTGGAAATAAAGCTTTAAATGCTCATACTTGTGGTTATTGCTTCTGAATCCAAAGGAACCTGTGACTCAATCCTGCTGGGCTGGGGGACCAATATACTGAGCCTTGAGAAAATTGCCTCCAAGAAGCTTCTCTCTGTTGGCCAATCTCAGGTGATTCTTGGGAGTCTGTGGGAGATGAAATGAGAAGTGATGTCTAGAGTGCTGGCGAAGGTGGTCAAGGAGTAAATCTGACTAAGCATAACTACATTCCCACATTCAGGCCAATTTTTTGGCCATAAGAGAGGTGAAGTACCATTATTTCTCCTGTCTTGTTGTGTCAGTGAGTTATCATCCTGCAGTTGTATTTCAGGTTGTCAATTCACTGTTAGGAAAAAGCCAACATCAAGAGTTCCCACCCAGTTGCTGGTCAATATTTCATTAACAAAGTTACCTAGATTTGTTTAACTCCATGTGGGTAAGGTCCTGGATAATGACTGGGTCATCATCTTGCTTAGTTGCTTGGGATTTCTTTTGATTTGTGACCTCTGTGACAGGGTACTCTCTAAGGTATCCTCTGCCACATAAGGGCTGGCTCCCTGCCCCTCTTGGCTCCATCAGGTAGCTGGAGGTAATTTCCTGGATCAGGGAGATTGCTAATTGCTCATTGCAAGAAAAGACTCTATTGGTGTTCTTGAAGGTAGCTGCAGTGCACTCACTTCTTAAGAGGCTCTACCTAGACCAAGAGGTATTGGACTAATATTGCCCATTTTTCAACCTTCCCTTTGGGGAGAAGGCTATTGGGACAATGGTGGGTAATCAATTATTCTAGAGGAAATGGATTATCTGGACACTGTGTGTCAGGGTTCAGACCCAGACATGGGATAGACATGATCTAGTGGATGACCTTTGACTGGACATGCATGAAGGAAATGCATCCGTCCTTGTCCTTCTGGACTTCTTAGCAGCCTTTGATACCATTGATCAGATATCCTTCTGGACCACTTGTAGGGGTTAGAGATTCAGGGAACTGTATTGGCTCCTTCCTTTGGTTCCAGCTGATGATGATGGGGAGAAGAGATTGGCGCAATTGGTTCTTTCTCCCCTCTTATTTAACATTTACATGAAGCTGCTAGGAAAAGTCATGTGAAGATTTGGGACTTGGTATCATCAGTTTGCTGATGATACCCAGCTCTATATCATTACCCCAGTCCAGGCTGGTGATGCCACTGAAGTCTTATCCTGGTGTTTGGAGGCTGTGAGAGTCTGAATGGGGGCAGACAGGCTTAAAATGAATCCTAATAAGGCAGAGTTACTCTTTAGCCATTGGGGTTCTCTGTCTGCTCCTATGATGTTTTTTGACAGTATGGCACTACCCCTAAAGAAGCAGGTTCAGGGTTCTTTTGGATTCATGGCACCTCCTAGTAACAGCAGGTGGAGTCTGTAGCTATGAGTACCTTTTTCCAATTTTGGCTGGAAACTGGTCGCACCAGTTGCGACCCTACGTGAAGTAGAAAGATCTTGTTACAGTGACTCATGCCCTGGTCACCATGTGCTTAAACTACTGCAACATGCTCTGCATGGGGCTGTGTTTCATCGTTTAGAAGCTGCAGTTGATTGAGAGTGCTGTAGTCTATGTTCTGACTGGTGGGAACACATTATACCAGTGCTGAAGTCTTGCAGTGGTTGACAATAGGCTTCCAGGTGCAATTTAAAGTGCTGGTACTAACCTACAAAGCCCTACATGGCTTGGGACCTAGTTATCTGCAGGATCACATTTTCCCACTGGAAACAGCCTGGACAGGAAAAAGTATAGGTAGTGCCCCACTTTAGGGAGGTAAGGGAGGCTGAAGTCTAATGGTGCTGCTTTTTCACTAGCTGACATGGTTCTTTGGAGTGGCCTCCAAGTGGGCATCCAGTTGGTTCCACCCTGATTATCTTCTGAAAGCTGTTCAAAGCAGACATCTTCTAGAGGGCATTTGGGTCTTAATCCTTTCTTGGTTTGTTAATAGTTTGCTTTGGTTAATTTAACTTTTTAAAAATGTTTTTCATTAGTATCTGTATACTTTCTATTTATTGTATATTGTCTTATTAAGCATCTTATCTGTACACCACCAAGATTCATTAGGGATTCAGCAGTCAGTAAATGTACTGTAATTAATAATATTAAATAACACATTTATATTGGAAAAAGTTTTAGTAAATTCTGTATAGGAGTTGAAATATTACACATTTGGTGTGTCATATGACCTGAGGCACACTTTATCTGTTGCAGCCCCTGCCTTGGGGAACAACCTCCTCCCAAGATCTGGTAGGGCCCCACCCCTCTAGCTATCTGGATGGCCTTGAAGAGCTGGCTCTTTCTTCACATATTGGGCTAGGGACTGGAGCCTAGGAAATGTAAATGTCAACATTCAGAGAATGTTGTTTGGGATGCCACAAGTTGTTTTTGTCTATTTGGGTGCTGGTTTTACTGCTCTTTTTATGTTTTCACTGTTGTTTTTATAAGCCACTCAGGGTTGTATATAAAAGATGGGTAGCCATATAAGTCCAATAAACAAACAAACAAACAAGTACTAAGGAAAACATTTATAAAATAATGAAAGGGCTCAGTTAAAAAGTTCTGTAACTATTATGCAATGGAATCATACTTTTATTTATTCAAAAAATAAGTCAAAGTATTTATTTCCATTAAATGCCCAGTTGTTCTCATGCAAAATCTATATATAGGTCAGGAAGCTGCAGTACAGACAGAACATGTTGAAAGCAACTGGTTCCAGGTGAGCAAAGGACTGAGACAAGGCTGTATACTCCTGTTTTTTTTTTCTCTCTCTCTCTCTAGTCTACCCATCAGTGTTAACCTGTGGTGACTGCCTGAACTAATCCCTACATTTTTTTTTGGCAAGATTGCAGAATGGTTTGCCATTGCCTGCTTTCTAGGACTGAGAGAGAGAGTGGCTGGCCCAAGGTCACCCAGCTGGCTTTGTGCCTAAGGCAGGACTAGAACTCACAGTCTGCCAGTTTCTAGCCTGGTCCCTTAACCGCTACACCAAACTAGCTCCCTTTTAACCTATATGCTGAACATATATTAAGGGAAGCTTGATTGGAAGAAGATGAGCATGGTTTTAAAATTGGGGAAAAAACATCAATAACCTGCGCTATGCTGATAACACTACTCTGATAGCCAAAAATGCAAAAGATCTGCAAACTGTAGTAATAATAGTCAAGAACGACTGTGTAAAAATGGGACTAAAATTAAATATAAAGAAGACCAAACTAATGAAAACAGGTAGAACAACCAGCCTTAGAATTGGCAATGAAAATATTGAAGTGGTAGGTAGCAATAATACCTACCAGTAATAATAAAGGAACAAGCAGTCAAGAAATATGCCACAGACTAGCATTTGGTAGAGCAACCATGAAGGCCTTGGAAAAGATATTCAGATGCTGTGATGTATCTATGCCTACAGAGATCAGAATAATGCAAGCAATGGTATTCCCTGTAATGTTCTATGGAATCGAAAGTTGGACTTTGAAGAAGCAGGAAAGAAAGAGTATTGACACTTCTGAATTTTGTGTTGGGGAAGACTCCTGAGAATACAATCAACAGCAAAGAAAACAAACAAATTATCATGTCCCCCGTTGCAATGTATACATACATCACAACGGGGAACATGCCTTTCCGGGTAAGGGAAGGAAGGAGGAGAGAATCAGTGCTAATCCCTTAAGCACTGAAAGACAAATACAAATAAAGGACAAAGGAGCCATACCTTTGCCCTGACCCGAGAAGCCATCATCCTATCTCCCTGACATCTCTGCATTACCCCAGGGGACACACCTGCGCCGGACACAGGAAGAGGACAGAGGCAATCAGCGCTAATCCCCCCGATCGCCCATCGAAACTCCGGAATCGCACCCTGATCGCCCATCAAGACTCCAGAGCAGGACTTTGGGACAATGGGGGGTGGAGAAGGATCAGGTCCACACCGCGGGTATTTACCGGCTACCTCGCACGCCATGTGCTCATTCCCGTCTTTCTCCGTGTATGCATTCTATTCCTAATAAACCAGAAATCCTTAGCCCTGACTGAGTCTGTGTCTCTTTGGGAATAAGGCAACCATCACACAAATTATTGAACTAATCAACCCAGAGTTCTCACTTGAATTACAAATGACGAAGCTCAAATTATTCAGACACATTATGTGAAGACCATTAGAAGGCTCTAATGCTGGGAAAGGTGGAAAGGAAGAGAAGAAGAGGATGACCAACAGCAAGGTGGATGGACTCAGTTACAGTAGGGATGAGTGCACCATTGGAAGACCTGAAGGACCAGGTTAGGGTGAGATCATAATGGAGAAAATCTATCCATGTAGTTGCTACATGTTGACACCAACTCGACAGGACATAAAAATCAATCAATCAATCAATCATACGATCATAAAATTTAATTCTTGTACTATTACAGCAATCACTGAAATCATCCATTCTTGGCACTGCACTTGATGACCAGCATCTCTTAGCATTTTTGTAAATAACAAACAAGAAATGTTATTCAGATTATTTTCTCATTTGTATATCTGGTTGTCCATTTGGGTCTTTGGAATAAAGTTTTGTTTTACAAAATTATTTTCTTCAGTGCATATGTGGGATATCTAAATAGAAAGAAGCAAATTAAAGGCCCATGGTTCTATCTGCATAACTCTTTCAAGTTTGCTTCTCATATGAACTCATACGAATTTTGAAGCAAAGTCAAATAAAAAAATTGATGTAACATAATCTAAAATCTTTCATTCAAAGGTACTGATTTTTTTCCCCTTCCAGCTCTGTAAATAGCTGTTTCAGATCCTATTCCTTTCTACTCCATGTAACAATGCTCAGAATGCATTTGTCCATGACTCCAATTGCAATACAGTATATTATACCAAGATATTTTACTCTGTCCAAATATTCCCTTTATATTCTCTCTGCTAGAAACTTTACTTAACCAATCCTTCAATCTTGATACTCCAGCTCACTCCATACCTTTTATTCATATCTTGCAATATATTGCAATTGGAGTCATGGACTAAGAATTGGGTAAAACAATATGGGAAATGTAGACAATTAACAAAATTTGAGGAATTAATAATACAGTTAAAGCAGAACAGTACAGACAGCGTAACAAAAGGGTTAGTAAGTAAAATTTATAAAAAACTGATAGAATGTAATTTAGCGCAACAAGGAATGAAATTTAGTTGGGAGAGTGATTTAGGCATTAATATTACAGAAGAGGAATGGTCAAAAATTTGGACACAAAGAATTATGAAAAATATGTCTATTAGAATTAAAGAGAATTGCTATAAGACAGTTTGGAAATGGTCTGTGACTCCAATAATGCTAAACGACTGTAATAGCAATAATTCAAAAAATTGTTGGAGGTGTAAAAAAGAAATTGGGACTTACTTACATTTATGGTGGGAATGTGAAAAGATTTAAAAAATATGGGAAAAGGTTTTTGCCGAGATTAATGAAATACTATCTATTAATTTGCAGGTAAGTCCAAAAATTGCATTATTGTTAAATTTTGGAAATATGAAATTAGAGTGGCAAAAGAAAGAGATGATAATAATATTTGTTACTGCCTTAAGATTAATAATAGTTAAAAATGGAAAGTGGATTATGAGTATGAGCTTGAAGATTGGTTTAAAGAAGTATGGAATATTGCTATTAATGATAAATTGACATGTGAATTAAAATATAAAAGGGGTTTGGTGAAAAGGAACGACTTTCATGCTATATGGGGTGAATTTTTGGAATATGTTTTTGTTAAAGGGAAGGGAGTAAAACCGGATCAATATATATTACCTTTTTGGAGAAACGTTTCTTTTTAATAAACAGCAAAAGGATGATTAGAGGTTTATTTTACGTTCTTTTAATAAACAGCAAAAGGATGATTAGAACTTTGATTTTGTAAAGTTCTGAACAGACTAAGAGTCCAGATGGCTTTGCAATAAGATTTTGAAATTAATAAGAAGAATCCTTCCCATGGGCATTTATTTTTTGATTTTGTTTTGAATTTTTTTTTAAAAACCATGATGGGATAAGACTTTGAAGAGTGGAAACTAGAGGGAACCAGAAGGAACTAAAGATTACAGTTAAAAGAGAAGAACACTTAAATTTGGCTTACTAATATAGAATGGAGCATAATACTTTAACATTAGATTATATTTTTGAACACTGGACCCAGAAATTAGTTTTAACAGTGTCTGCCTCTATAGATAGACTTTAAAAGATGCTTATGGAAGAAGAACAAGTTTTACAAGACAAGACTGAGACTGATCTGAAACTGGATTTTAAAATGACAGGCTACAAGAATGATATGGAAAAAGATGCTACACTGGATATACAAATGGAACTGGCAGATGTCTTAATAATTAAAAGGGATATGCAAATCACAAACCAAAAGTGTAACCTTGATAACCTTTCTATATTGGATTTGCAAAAGAGACTTATTAAATCTTTGAAGAATTTAGTGAGAAGGGACAAAGAAATGAAAAGAAATCAAGTTCTAGGACATTATTTGAAGGGACTGAAGATTAAGATTGTTAGAAGTAATATATATATATAAAGTTGGTTTATTTGATCAGGTTAAAATAGATATGCTGTTATTTCTGGTAACCCTTAGTGTACTTTTGCTGATCAGGACTGAACAATGAGGCTTTAAGGATTTGTTTATAGGTAACAGATGGGATATGGGAAGAAGATATCATTTGTTGTATTTTAAGAGAAGGTGATAAGTTACTAAAATTGTTTATACTTGTGATGAAGGGGGAAGTCATTTCTTTACATTTTTTTCTTTTTCTTTACTATATTCTTATTTTTTCTTTCTTTCCTATTTTTCCTTCTATTTTTTATTTACTGCACTTTCTATTTTTTCTTTTTATTCTTTTCTTTTTTTAGTTTATATTTGTTTTTATCTTTTTAATTGTACTGTGTGTGTGTGTGTGTGTGTGTGTGTGTGTGTGTGTATAAATAAATAAATAAAATGTAGCGGCATTGTCAGGTTTTTTCACAAAGAGGGTAGTGCTCTAAAAGTTGTAGAGATAATAGAAAGCAGACAGATTTGATCAATCAAGACAGAATTCTCTGAGTGCTTAGCTTTTAAAAACCAGATTCAAATGATTATGAATTCATAACTATTTGAGGTTCTGAATTATCTCTGCCATATTTTTTTCCTGAAGGTTTCTCATCTTTAACATCTATATGGAAAGATGGGAAGATTCTGAGTTTTAAAAACATGCATATGGAAGAAAGGGAACTTGACAAGCTTCATCTACCCCTAGGAGAATGTAGGGGACCGTCCCTGTATCTCTGGAGGATATTCCACATTTCTTTTTCCTTCTAAGAATGCATGGTTTCTGGCATTTCCTTTTGGAAAGACATTATAAAAGTATCCCCAATCTTTCTTTCCCCCAAGTCCCGATGCTGAATAATAGCTTCTTGCTTACCAGTTGCATTACTATCCTTGTACAGTCAATTGTCCATCCTGCCCTCCCATCCCTACTGTATGTATTATTAGCCACTTACCATTCTAAGCTTCCTGAATACTGTGAAATCTTCCATTCAGAATATTCTGTTAATACTGTGCTATTCCTCCCTTACTTTGCTGGGCACACTTCTCAGAAGAGGTGAGATGACTTTTTAGGGAAGTGATCTGTGTGGAGATTCCAACAGGTGGGTGAGTATTCTGTTCATGAATGTTAATGAACCCGTTTTGTCTGTGTGGGCTGGCCTGGAAGTTTGCAAGATTTGGATTCATGTTTCTCCTGCTGGCAGTATCTCCTTGTCTCTGTTTTCTTTGTCTCTTACTCTGTTTAACTAACTCCCACTGAAGTTTCACCATTTCTTACTTTTAAATATAGCACCAGTGACGCATATCTATTGAATCAGTGATGCATGTCAATTCTCTTGGATTGAACAGGCTTGTAGGTTCCCATTTATTTGTTTGTTTGTCACATGTCTTTACCACCCATCTCGTATTACAATGACTCTGGGTGGTTGACAGGCAGTTCAAAATAGAAAAATAGCATATTGTTAAAATAAACAATATAAATATATATATATATATATATAATATAAAAATACAAAATGGAAAATGGAAAATTCAAGATGGCGAGTAACGATCTTAACACTGGTACCATCAAGGTCCTGACATATTACTTCAGTCATGAACTATACAAATAACCGTTCTTCTCTCTCCCACCATCATGATTTCATGTTTGGCAACAGTTTTTGCACCAAAACAATTTATCCATTAGCCATGTGCCATTTAAACTCACACTTAAATGTTAACACTCTCATAACTACAAGAATACATTTTCATGGAATAAAAAGATTTTACTTATTTAACTTTTAAAAATTATTATTTTTTAACTGAGCATGAGTGAAAATGTACATACATGTCCCTTTCCTCTAAAACATCCCCCCCTCCAAAGTAAAGTCATGTGACCAGGAAATAAGGGAGAAGGAAGTTTAGAATGGAGGAGCTGGCAACATTCTGAGCCACTACCCAGTGCTTTCCTGATAGGAATGAACTTTTTTTTCTGGTTTTCCTCTACAGATTCTGGCTGGATCTTGCCCATTTTTGAAGCCTTCTGCCTCCAAATTTGGTCTTGTGGAATTCAGTTTTCAGAGAGTTATTGTCAGCACCTGATCATTCGAACATTCACACAATCACAGTCAGGAGACTGGGATTCCTTTAACTGTTTTAATGAAGTGTAATGAACGATACAGAAGGCAAGCTGCGAATAAAGATTTCCCGCTCAAACCCAACTTAAAAACTATATTCCCTTAGTTAGTCCCCTTTCCCATGAAACCATGTCACCCCCCCTTCCATCCAGGTGGTGTTCCTGGTATATCTCAACCCCGTGTCCTTGACATCCTCCATAGCCATAATAAACCACTTCACACTCCAACTTCACACCCCCTCCCATCTGTCGACACGGATTCCATTCCTCGGAGAAGGAAATGATGGTAGATGCTCCAATAAGAGTTTCTGTAAAACCTTTGATTGGGCGGATCTGACAGTTATCCTCCTAATGGACAGACAGGCAAGCAGAGTCCTGACCCCCTTGACATAATTTCTTCCCAACATTCCATTCAGTTGGGAAGACTAAAAAAGATGTTGACATGAACAATTTCAATCAAATGAGTTCTGGGATGTTCATGATGCTCAGGGCTTAAACTAGGGCTGTTTCATGTTGCAAGTTTCAGAATAAGGGTACCCCCATCCAGTGTTAAGGCATTCCTGGTCTTCAGTCTAAAACTATGTTGCTTATTGCTGTACTGAATCTGGATCTAAAATTTTGCAAGCACCTCCTGAAATCATAGGCAAGTAAAGGAAAATTTAGGATGCAGGCAGTACATACACTGACATTGGAATAGTCCTCAGTTGCATGCATTATGGCAAATGGTACCAACCAACGTATCTCTCTGGAACATCTGGCTTCATAGAAATATGAAGCTGGGTGACCTTGGGCCAGTCGCTCTCTCTCACTCTCTCTCAGCCCAACTCACCTCACAGGGTTGCTGTTGTGTGGAAAATAGGAGGAGGAGGGAGTATTAGGTATGTTTGCCGCCTTGAGTTATTTATAAAACTAATAAAGGCGGGATAAAAATTAAATAAATGAATGAATGAATGAATGAATGAATGAATGAATGAATGAATATAAGAAAGCCCTTGAGAAATATAGGCTATTCAAGTTACCCAACTTCCATCATGAATGAATTAATAACTGTTTTACATAAATGTGTTGCAAGGGTGATTTGTTCATACGTGAATACCTCTTTCATGTTACAACAATGGAAACAGTTTTGTCAAATCCAGGTATCTGAAAAAAATTATTACATAGAATAAAGGAGAATCACAATCACTTCATGTCTGACCTTCAATATATGAATTTGTACATCTGTAAACATGTAAGAATTTTTAAGGACACAATTTGATGTGGTATTAGTTACATGAACATGATTAACTAGCACCTTAAAACTCAGGCATCTGTATAGGCGGCGGGGGAGGAAGTGGGCAGATACAATGTACATCATAATATCTGTGACATTTGTGTCAGATATCATGACGGAAGTATCTATGTTGGGTCCTTTGTAAAACGTTGGCGTGATAGACATGGCACCAGTTTGATACCATTATGGCTTCCTTACAGGCACAGCTGCATTACAATATAACCACAGTTATAGGCACCTGAATGAGCAGGGAGAGTTGCATCATTTCTCCTTGCTAAAAGTAAATTCCCCATCAAGATTATTGTTGCTATAAGATATTGGCTGGCCACTTCTGAATCATCAATCCTCAAAAGAGAATATAATCACCAGGTACCCAAATTTGCATAAAATCTGAATGAATCTAAAAATATTTGATATTATGTTAATATACTATAAATGCAAAGGATCCTATAATCATGAAGAAATTTGTGACCAAGTGACTTGTATGCTTGCTCAGCCTCATCTCCAGGAGCTAATGGTGAAAGGGGAATTTTAATTCCTCCCATGCTGGCTTTTTTATTCTTTATTTTAAAAGTGGGCTTAGACTGGACAACTCTTCAAATAGAAAATGACTTCAAACAGCAGCATGGTCTCTGAAAGTTCTTCCAATGTCACACTTCCCTTTGTGAAAGGTATTTGAGGGGGAGAAAGGCCTTCACTGCTAACAGTTCAATGGCCCAAGTTCTAATGTTAAAAATCAGTATTTAACTCTTAAATTCTAGTTAAAAGTCAGAAAAGGGGGGACTTGCATATTTATATTAGTCAAAACAAAGAGGGGAGATGAAGATTTTAAAAAAAATATTTACAGAGTTTAAGTTGTGTCTCATTATCAACTGCAACTAGAATTGGCAACAAAATGGTCCCTCAATGCTGCATACGAATACCATTTTTATAGTTTATTATATATTGAGTTGGTGGAATACATGAATAGAATTGACTTAACTATTTGAAAGATATAATTATTTTCCACTCTACTAGTTCCTCACTTCCAGTTTGGGAATTCTGAAATTAAATTTGTGTGTGTGTGTGCACGTGTGTGTGTGTGTTTGAGTCATTCTTGACTCCTGGCGACTGCCTGGACAAGTCCCTGCAGTTTTCTTGGCAAGGTTTTTCAGAAGTGGTTTGCCATTGCCTGCTTCCTAGGGCTGAGAGAAAGTGACTGGCCCAGAGTCATCGATCTGGCTTTGTGCCTAAGGCAGGACTAGAACTCATGGTCTCCTGGTTTCTAGCCTGATGCCTTAACCACTAGGCCAAACTGGCTCTCATTAAATTCAACTAGCAATGTGAAAAAAGAGAAGCGGTACTCAGAACTGAAGGTTAGTTGAAATTAAATTAGTCTCACTACTAATTTAACAGGATTTTATTCAAAACATTGGAACATTATGAGCTTCTTAAAAATATAACCAATAAGATGCCTCAATTTTTAAAAAAGAAGTATCTAGAAAAAGCTATTCAAAATATTATAAGGAACCTATACAGGACTTGTACTATTTACAGTATTATCATTCTATTGTTTGTTTGATGTGCAGTCTAGCTGCAAATAACATGTTTCTTATGTGGATTTCATGAACTAATACCAGATTCCAAAGTCCAAGACAGTCAACTGGCCATATTACCTCACTATTGAGGATGAAGGGAGTTGGGGAAAAAAATTACCACTTCCATTTCGGTATCTTGTTGGTACATTAGAAAACTGTGATACAAGAATTTTGTGACCGCTTCTGGAGTTTCTGAGCAGGTTTATGGATTATGCAAAAGTTCATAAATTTCAGAACTCTTTTACCACACCTATTTAATTACAACATATATACAAACACAAGCTCCAGTTATGTAAATATTGACTCACCATTGTGCATATGCATGTAAATATAATAAGGGTTAGTTAATGAGCTCCTTGTGAAATAGATAGGAACCACCTTGTCAGGGAAAACCTGTTCCAGCTTCAGACAGATAATAGTTCAAACAGTTCCAGAATCTTTTCTTTCTTCAGTAATGAACATAAGACCAAGAACAAAACCTTCAAAGTTCATTTTTTCCCCTTTTGTGCATTGAATGAGTCCTTCCTATACATGAATTCAACTTATTTTCTTCATTCCTTTTTTATAGTAATTTCATTAAAGATTATAATCACAACAATAAAAACTAATACAAAAGTTTACTAATTAAAAAAATAAAAGAATAAAAAGAAAAATAGAACGTGTGGAAAAGAAAGAAAAAATAGAAAAATAGAAAAAGAAATAGAAATAGAAAAGAAAGAAAAAAATAATATAGTAAAGAAAAGGAAAAGAAATATAACGTATAAAGAAGTTACTTCCCACCTTCATCACAACAAGTATAAACAAGTTTAATAACTTATTACCTTCCCTTAAAATACAACAAATGATCTCCTCTTCCCATATCCCATCTCTTATCTATAAACAAATCCACAAAGCCTCATCATTCAGTCCTGATGTCAGCAAAAGTCCATTAAGAGTTACCAGAGATAACAACATATCTATTTTAACCTTGATCAAATAAACCATCTTTTTTTTTTACTTCTAACAATCTTAATCTTCAGTCCCTTCAAATAATGTTGTAGAACTTGATTTCTTTTCATTTTTCTCTGTCCCTTTTCACAAAATTCTTCAAAACTTTAACAAGCCTCTTTTGTAAATCTGATATAGGAAAACTTTCCAGGTCACTTTCTTGGTTTGTTGTTCATTTATTCCTCATAATTATTAAGATGTCAGCCAGTTTCTTTTGTATGTCAAGTATAAAATCTTTTTCCATATCAGTCTTGATATTGTAAGGTAGAACCTGTTCCTCTTCCATAACATCTTTTAGACACAGTCTATCTATAGAGGCTATAGAGGCTACTATTAAAATTAACTTCTTGGTCGATTGTTCAAAAATATTATTTAATATGTCCAGTGTTAAAATATTTTTCTTCATTCTGTAAGTCAAGTTTAAGTGTTCTCCTTTAATTATAATCTTTAGTTCCCTCTAGTTCCCTCTAGTGTCCAATTTTTAAAATCTTTATGTTTTTATATATATAATTTTTATTGAAAGCTTTAAGAACAATAACTACAACAAACTAAATTAGAAGAGAAAAAGAGAAAAATAAAGAAGGAAATTGCATGAAATGCTAGAAGTACAATAAGAAATGAAAATAGAAGAAAATAGAAAATGAAAAAGCAAGATAAAAGGCAAAATATAAAGACATAAGGAGTGGCTTCCGATATTCTTCACAGCGGTTATAAATACAATTATATTTTAACCTCTCTCTCTAAAGTTACATCATGACTCTCTTCTTTCTATAATCTATCCTGTCCAATAATCAAACCCATAAATCACAAGTTCTTTTTTTTTTGTTTTTATGCAAAAAGTCCATAAGGGATTTCCAGTCACCAATAAAGGTAGATATTGTCTTTTCTCTAATCAAACAAGTCAGTTTATTCATCTCAGCAAGATCTATCAATTTCACTAGCCATTCCTCCATGGTGGGTAGTGCTGAATCTTTCCATCTTTGTGCATATAATGATATTTAAAATCTTAAGTTTTTTAAAATTCAAAACAAAAGCATTTTCCCATTTTCCATTTTCAAAAGCATATAAAGATTCTTTTTAATTAATTCAAACTTCTTATTTCAAATTTATTTGGACCCTTAGTTCATTTGTAGCTTTATAAAATCAAAGTTTTAATCACCCTTTTGCTGTTTATTTCCCCAAAAAAGTTTTTAAGTTCTTAAGCTTATAGTTAAAACCTTTTTCCTTAAGGATTGAAGGAAACTCACCCAGTGCTGAAAAACTTGTCAATTCAGAGGTCGATTCAAAGGAAGGCCCGGATCGTGGTTTGAACAAGGTGGCTGTCCCCTCATCTTCCAGAGCTCTAAACCTGCCGGAGAATGCTATCTTGTGGTCTCCTTGTGAGGAGCAGCTGTCTGGAGTGCTTGTGGGTGATCTTGAGTCCTCTCCGTGTCCAGAGAGGAATTATCAAAGAGCTGTTCTTCATTCCGCAGCAATTGTCGGCTCTGCTTTTTGCAGAGCTGAGTTCAGACCGCCATTTCTTCCCTGGAATTCCTTATTTCTTCATTCTTACTGAAAATTCTGAAGACTTAGATGTGTATATGTCAAAATTAACACCAGATGCATATTGATTGATTTAATGTTTATTCAATCAATGACCAGCAACATAAAATTAAGCAAAATAACAAATAAAATTGAACTACATCAAATGAGTACAATTATATATAGGCAACTGTAAAATAAAACAATTATAATATAATCTATATATCCCTATTATGATAATGATATATTTATTTACCTAAACATTAATAGATCCATTATATTAATCCTATGACACCAGATGCATTTCTGGTTTGATAGATGTCTGAGGCTGTCATCTACAGTTTTCTAGGGCCTCAAATATTCTGAAGCCTAAGACTGTATCTTCATGTATTTTTTACATATTATATAGCAGTGATAGTTCAATACTCTTTCCTACTCATCAAACGGAGAAATCGTCATATATTTATGATGGATCAGACACAAATAACCATTTAGTGAAGAATATATAGTCAGACAATACATTGATCAGTACTTTTAAACTAAACTCAAATCTTGTGTGAGCAACATTACAACTTTGCTTAATGGTAGAGCCAGATCTACGCGTTTGCTGGTGGTTATGTCTTTTTCTTTCAAAACTTCTGAACAATCTTTTTTTCCTGTTTCTTCATTATATATGTCTAGGTATTGTAGGGCTTCCACATCTGGGCTACAAAAATCTGACTGAAGGTAGAAGTCAACAGAGATATGCAAAAATCTCTGAACCTGTGCTGTGATTATCTGCATTTTTCAGCTCACATGGGGTAGCCCTATCTGTACACAGCCTATTTAAAATAATATTTTTGTGTGAAATATAATAACCAAAACATAATAAATGAAAACAATAATAATGTGACTATACAATCAATTTTCAGGTGCCATAGATAAGTTTTCTGTAAACAAGAAGTCTCCTTATATTGCCTTCTGCAAATGGAATGAGCAAATATTCATTTTATCCAATGAATCATCAGGCTTTAGAATGAAGGGCATGAATGACGTACAATGAAGCAAGTGATGAGTAACATTCCTGTTTCTTTCATTCTACCAACAAAAGCCTTGACAAAGAAGCCCTCTAGTGGTGAAAACTATGTATTTAATTGCTTAAATTAAAAGAAAGAACAATATGGCTTATTGTGGATTTTTCCTGAAACTAAGGTATTTGTTCATTACCACCTGAACGACTGATAGTTGTATTGTGGCCAGAACTCACTTTGGCAGATGCGCAAGGTAGGGAAGTAAATATTCCCTGAAATGTTGTTTACTTGGGAAGGCAGCTCTAGCTTCTTGGCATTTTCTGCTTGGTCCACTCAAGGTCTTAAAATCTGTTTCAGTACAGTTCAAGGGGGCACAGCTGGAATCACATACATGCCTTTTGGAAAAGGAAAATGCTTTGTGCTTACCCTGAGATGGAGGTGAATACTGGTCCATGGTCTTTGTGCAGATGGCTGATTATATACCATTCCTTCTCATATGGCATGTTTTTCAAAGATGATGCAATGGGCAAGACTAGCTTGAGGATTTAATCAATGAACATTCAGGGAAATAGGAAAACTCCTGACAGTTACTCAACTTTCCCGTTGTGGCTGTGCAGCTGCAGCAGGTCCTACTGTCATTTTCCCAAGTATGGCACAAGAATAGAGTGTGGTGAATTGCCCAGAGATGTTGGGAGTCAGGTGGCATACAAATTGGATTAATTTAAAAAAAAGTGAGTGGCTGCAAGTGGCTGCGCTTTATTTGGGAGTGTGCACATCTGCCCAGGAGAGAAACAATGGAATAAAAAGGAGGATTTGGGGAGGGGGGATATCAGGGTGTAACTCACCAGTTTGTCACTGGATAAATGAGAGTGCTTTCTGACTGACCATGCCTAATACAATAGCGAGTTTGTGAACAGGCAATCCATTTCATGTTAGCCAGTATATATGAGTATGTACAACGTGCTCTTAAGTGCCAAATCTGTCCGCTGCCCAAAAAGGTTGTTTACCATTGCAGTAGAGTATAGAAAGTGAGAAGAGGTCAGAATGTTGTTCCAGTAATAACTGAACCAAATCTTGTCTTGTTTCAATGTCTCCTTTAGCGATGGCACAGAATTAGATCAAAACTGCATACTCCACTCATGGACAAATTGATAAATAGATCTGATTTATATAACCACCTCATGATAGCAACTCTGAGCAGTTTACAATATTTAAAAACAATGCAAACAACATAATATAAAACATAAACAACAGCCAAGGAGCCAAACAAACGCAGATAATAATAATAACCCCTTTCCGGGGTCTAACTAACAATCTGACCCTTTTGCCCAGGGACACATCCATGTCTTGATAGCCTTCCCAATAGTCAGTGGCGTGGGGAAATGGTGTTCCAAAGGGCAGGTGCAGCAACAGAAAAGGCATGCTTCTTGAGTGCACATATGACATTTTTTGGCTGACAGGACCCATGGCATGCTTCTCTCATGCTGGATCTAAGTGGGATGGGTAGAAACACCAGGTGAGAGGTGGTCCTGCAAGTAATCTGGCACTATGCCTTTTCAAGGCTTTACTGTATAGGTGACAACCCGCACCTTGAATTACACCCAGAAGCACACTGGAAACCAATGCAGCCTGTGGAGCAGAGATGTCACATGCACAACGGAGGTTCATTCACCCATATTGTGCATTCTGCACCATTTCTAGATAAATAACTAAACAAGTACAATGTTTTTGACTCACTTGTTTAATTGGGTCCTCTTTATCTAGTTTTAGGACTTGTGTGGAGAACAGATCACATTTTAGGTCATATGCATGCAGAAATATTGAAAATTCAAACAGGCTCACAAACTTTTAAGTACCACTGTAGGAATTGGTTACATTGTTCTGAAGCTGGATTGAAGCCAGTCAAGTGTCAAGGAGAATAAGCTGAGGGAATGGTTAAGATTAGCAGATACGAGCTTGGCAGAAAAGGAGAGTTTAAAAGGGCTGAAGGGAAGAGGGCAGAGTACTGGTAGTGGTGTATGCACCTGCCAGATATGAGTATTGCGCAGAGAACCAGGTACACTATTTGTAACTAAAGAGCACTGAAGGGTTTCTACCTCATCAAGGGATGAGGCCCATTGGTCAGTGTTTGGTGCTGCTCCTTCCAGTTATGACTATGTTTGGCTTGATATAGGTGTCTTGTCTGGGAAGAAGTCAGAACAATGCTCCATGTTTGCAAAATGGGTTAGGGAAAATGTGCAGGAAGATTTAGCCTGAGGTCAGATTGCTGTTGCTACACTAAAGGGTTTGGCATGCTTGTCAGCTAGGGAGTGCTTGGTGCCCAGATTTTCTCCCATTTTTCCCATGTGGTTTGGGCCTCTCTACCCCACTGGAAAACAAGATTTCACATGGGATAATTTGGGATGGGGGGAGACTCCTTCCCAAACCATGACTACCCCAGCTAATCCAGAATAGTTATCAGTTAAACAAATCGGCCTTGTTTAAAATTATAAAATCAGTAAATCAACTAAATTAGAGAGAATAGTAAACATCCCCTGCTGCATGTGATCCATTTAGACCTTGGGTTACAGCTGAAAAGGCAATTAAACTTCATTAATGTCATAAATATGGCAAAAATTAAAAAAAAACAAACCAACTAACTCCATCCTCTGTATTTCTATAAACTTATTTCATCCAGTAAATGTTATCCTGTGCAGGATTTATCAGCTCTTATGCTCTGCAGATACCACCATTGCATGTGTGTAAATCTCTCTGAGAAGAATGGGGTTTAGGATAATTATATGTGCACTTTCCCGGACCTCAGTTTTCAATGGAAAACTTACTTCTATGTAAGTAAGCATAGAACATCATTGTTCTTATATCATACTTAGATATCCTCAACCTTCCAAATCTTGTTACTATGCAGATGGCCCTAGAAAAACTATGCGGTAGGAGATTTCTGAATACTTAATTCATTTTTAATTCATTACAGCAGTGTTCCTTATCATTATTAGAGTAATTTATATGAAAAATGTCCATTATCTTGGCATGGCAAATAAACTGCTGATTAGTTCATAGGCACACTTCTGTTCTGCCCAGTATGTCAACTTAGGATGTATAGTTTGAGAAGATATGCAAAATGACCATGGGTGCCTATAGAGAATTAATCAAATGATCTTTTGTCATAATCATGGGTAGTTCTAGTATAGCAAAGGAAAAGCCAGATACCGATTCTGAGATCTTTTTAAAGAAGTTCACAAAACAAAATCATCAGGTGAGACATTACTCTTTTCACCCAGGTCTGGCCAAAGATACAGTATTATTTTCAGACTCTTTCTAGCTAAATTTAAATGTTATCTATAAGAGATATAAGTAAAGATTTCAGTGTTCCTTTCCAATACAGTAACTTTGGAACAGATGGGAAGGCAGCGATCCAACTGTAATTTCTATCCCAGTATAAAATATTAATAAGATGAAATGGCAGGGGAAAAAAATCTCTTTTAGATCCTAAAAATAGAGTTTATATTTCATGGTGATGTTAAATGTACATAGCAACTTGGTATTGCCTTCTGAGCATATCTGTTCTAATAAAGTTCTAATAAAGTAAAAATTATTTTACCCCTCATTAATGGTGTGACAATCAACTTCATGGATACATTTTTTCTTCAACTCATGAAGGAAGAAAGATGAATTAGGTCATAAACTATATTATCCAACATCTATCTCTATTTATCATTGATCTATCATCTTATTCTGAATGTAATGATTGCCTATTCTAAAACACTATCAGACTCATGAGCAGGAATTCGAAGATATTCTTTGGGGCTGACAGGGCTGACGGGATGGATGCACATGGAATGAAATGTGCCTGTTTGGAAAAAAAATATTTTACAACCCAAATGACAGTTTTCTTCTGACTGGGAGAAAAATCCACAATAAAATCCATAGAAATCTCGTCCCAGGGATGGGACAGGCTGGCCACAGGCTGCAGAAGGCCCTGTGGTTTCCCCCCCTTACGTTTTGACATAGTACAAACAGGACAGGAAGCCACATAGTCTTTCACATCGCGTCTTAAGGTAGGCCACCAGAATTGACGATGAACCAAATGTAATGTTTTAACAAAACCAAAATGCCCAGCAAGTTCATCATCATGGGAATGCTGTAAAATGTCAGGTCTTAAAGTTTCGGGTACATAAAGGCGGTGTTGCACCCATGCCAGACCGTTTTCAAAAGAAACAGTGTCTTTATTAGCCAGCAACCAAGTGTCAGATTTCAGTGCCTGGAGAAAGTCTTTCTGTAATTGGCAAGGAACTTGCACTTTCCGCTTCCCAGACTGGGCTGGGGGCGGGGTTGCCTGTGCACGGGTCTGGCTCCGAGTGACAGCAACTAAGCCCAGTTGTGGTTCAGAGAGAACAGTCCCAACCACATCCACCATGTGGTCAAGGTCCTGAGGTAAACGTGACAAAGCATTGGCCAGAAAGTTTTTCTTTCCTGGAATAAATTTTAACTGGAAGTTAAAGCGACTGAAAAATTGAGTCCAGCAAATTTGTTTAGGACTGAGACGCCAGGGGTTGTGGAGGGCTTCCAAATTCCTGTGATCGGTCCAAACCTCGAAAGGGGATTTAGTGCCTTCAAGGAGGTGACGCCAGGCTTCCAAAGTGGCTTTTACAGCAAAAGCCTCCTTTTCCCAAACATGCCACCAGTGTTCGGTTTCACAAAATTTTCTGGACAGATAAGCTCAGGGTTTTAAGTGATTTTCAGAATCTCTCTGTAACAATAGAGCCCCAACTGAGGAGTCAGAAGCATCAACTTGGACCACAAAGGGGCGTTCAGGATCGGGGTACTGTAGAATAGGCTCAGCAGTGAAGAGGGTTTTCAACTTCTCAAATGCTGCCTGGCATTCAGGCGTCCAATTCAGCACTGCCCCAGGGTTTTTCACTTTGTGTGTCTCCACCAAGCCCTTGGTATGGAGTAAATCAGTGAGGGGCAAAGCAATTTCAGCGAACCCCTGGATAAATTGGTGATAGTAATTACTGAACCTGAGGAAACTTTGCAATTGCCTCTGGGTTCAGGGATGTTCCCAACTTAAAATCGCCTGAATTTTTGCAGGGTCCATTTCAATGCCCTTGTCAAACACCCTATAGCCCAGATAGTCAAGTTGGGTTTTGTGAAACTCACATTTGGAAAGTTTGGCATAGAGTTTGGCATTTCTAAGCTTGCTTGACACCTGTTTGAGGAGGCGTTCGTGTTCCTCCTCAGTTTCAGTGTAAATGAGAACATCATCTAAATAAACCAGGACCCCTTTAAACAAATGATCATGTAACACTTCATTAATCAATTGCATGAAGACTCTGGGCACCCCTGCCAACCCAAAAGGGAGGACTTTGTGCTGAAATGAACCCAGTGGGCAATTAAAAGCAGTTTTCCACTCATCTCCAGCTTCTATGTGGATGCGGAAATAGGCTTCATGAAGATCGAGCTTGGAGAAAATCTTGCCCTTAGACAAGTGAGCTAACATGTCCTTCATGAGCGGAAGAGGGTACTTGTTGCAAATTGAGATGGTATTTAACCCCCGATAGTCTGTACAGAGTTGAAGCGTGCCATCTTTCTTTTCCCAGAATAGCACAGGGGCCCCAACTGGGGAATTTGCAGGTTCAATAAACCCCCTTGACAGATTTTTGTCAATAAAGTCCCGTAATGCCTCAAGCTCCTTCTGAGTCATTGGATAAATTTTTGGCTTGGGCAATTGAGTGTTGGGAACCAACTCTATTGCACAGTCAATTTTCCAATGCGGGGGTAGCTGATCTGCTTCCATTTCTCCAAAAACATCTGCAAAGTCTTGGTATCGATCGGGCAAGACTTCTAAATGTGCCAAGCTAGGGCACGGTGTGGTGATTGCAGCCCTTCCAACCCCCGCACATGAAGCTCTCTCCGCTGTAGGAGCTTGGTAAAACCCATCTTTAAAAGTCACAGTTCTGTGTTCCCAGTTTATATATGGGCTTCGATAGGTCAACCAGGGGATACCCAGAATTACCAAGGGATTGCCAACAGGTGCTACTATGAATTTTAAAGTTTCATGGTGGCTGCCCATTTGCATTGCAACAGTTCCAGTGAAATGGGTTGCCACCCCCCCCCCTTGCCGTTGAACCATCCAACTGTGTGAAGATCAAAGGCTGCTGGAGGGGGAAGCTAGGCAGGTCCAAAGCAGCAACCAGATCAGGGTGAATTAGACACCTGGAACACCCAGAGTCAACTAAAGCCCAGACCTCTGCAGTCTTTGTGCGGGAGCCCAATTTCACTTTTACTGCTAAAGTGGGACAGGCAGCACTCACCATAGCATCATCACGCCCATCCTCCTCCACCTGCCTGCAGGCGCTCTTCATGGAGGTGGCTGGCATTTCACGCCGGCTCCTTAGAGTCATCTTCATCCTCTCCTGGGAAGTAGAATACTTCCTCAGCATCGGCTGTGCCCTTGGCTGCTGTCATCCACCGTGGGGGGGGGGGGCGATTTGGCCAGCAGCTTGCCCGCTCAATCTCCAGCCTTGGCTTTTGGGCAATCAGCTGCTCGATGCCCTTCCTTTCCGCATCGGAGACACTGACCCCTCGCATAGCGCTGACCTCTCTCCTCTTCCCAGGCTCTATAGCCTGGCCGGGCAGCAGTTGCAGCACTTCGAGGTCCCCTCATGGTGGCTGGTGGTTTTTCAGGTC
The DNA here is from genome assembly GCF_035149785.1 of Candoia aspera. Classification (NCBI taxonomy): domain Eukaryota; kingdom Metazoa; phylum Chordata; class Lepidosauria; order Squamata; family Candoiidae; genus Candoia; species Candoia aspera. The sequence continues at coordinate 57,695,468 of NC_086158.1, read as the reverse complement.
ATCTGGTTCGCATGAATGTATGCTGGGCATGCTCAGCCTTGCCAGCGGACAGATCCATTCGTACAATGACTCTGGGTCGTCTCTACGCAACGCCCACCAATGTCCCGATTGAGTCCCTCTTTAAACTGTTCTATTAAGGTTGACTGAGACCAGTGGGGGATTTTCCCAGCTAAAGCCTTAATCTCCAGGGCATAATCAGCTACAGACAGTTGGCCCTGGGTAAGATCCTTCAGCGCCTTCTTAGTTCTTGCTAGAGGATCCTCAAAATGCAGCTTTAACACCCACATGAAGTCCTTGAAATACTCAAGTTCAGGGGAGTCAGCCACACTTAACTGAACATACCAGTCAGCCGCTCGACCCTTCAACTTGGTGGCAATGGCAGTTATCTTAGCCTCTTTGGAAGGGAAGTATGCTCCAAACTGCCTCATGTAACTTTTAGCATTGGTTAGAAAGAAAGATAACTTGGTTGGATCCCCATCAAACTTGACAGAAAAGTCTCTCACCCCCACTCCTGTTGGAGCAGAATCGGCGGCTGCTTGAGTGGTTGGGCCCCAGGTTACAGTAGTTCTCCCTCCTCGGGGTGGGGACACTGGTGGTTGAGCTCTGCGGGGTAGAGATTCATCCCGGAGCCGTCTACGGCCCCGCTCTGCCAGTGGTCCAGGTGGGAGGATGGGGGATGGTTGCGTGAAGCTGGGATCTCCTTCATGTCTCCCCTGCCCCCCCCCCCCAATGATAGAGACAGGTTTCTTAATATGTACTCCATCGATTCTATTTTGGCCTCCACCACTCTTAGCCTTTCAGGGGTTTGAGATTCCTCCCTCCCTCGTGTGTTAGGCTGTCTCTCTGTTGATACCATGGTAGATTCTACGTCTGGGGTCAGCAGGAACCGATACTTCCAGGACGCCTGGGACGTCCCTGGCTGGGATTCTCCCATTTCATCCCAGGTGATCAACTCTGTGGGCGATTCGCTGGGTGCCGGTTGCTCTGGTTCTCCCCCATCATCAGATCCCTCCACCTCAGGGCTGGAACTCGAATCCTGCCGGAAATCTGAAGGTTCTGGGGTGAGGCTCAGTTCTCCGCTCTTGACCGTCGACTAGGGCATCAAGATAGCCAGCTCCTCAAGTCCCCCGGTCGTGAGCTTGGACTCAGCCATTGTTAACTATTTTCCCTCACAAGAAACTAATCTTGGTAGGAGCTAACGGTACAACTTTGGTGATTCTCAGCTTTATGTTATGATTGCCTATTCTAACACACTCTCAGACTCATGAGCAGGAATTCAAAGATATCTGATTTATTAAAGAATATTATGCAGGATCACAAAGAACGCTGAGAATGATAAAAGCATGCCAAATGCAAACTAAAAACCCTCGGTGCAAATGAGATCCCTCCCCCCATAGAATCTTCCCAAGTTCACAATCCCAGGTGCTCCTAATGGTTTCTGATGGTCTGCGGGAAAAGTCCTTGAACAGAGAACATAACCCAAACACGTTCCTTGTAATGAACACGGATACAGAGCTTGGTACAAGGTTTCACAGCAGCTCCTTCCCAAACAGAAACGCATGTCAGTGCCATGGCATGTGAAACGTTACGATGTATACTACACGTTGAAACAGTGAACATGACATAGAAACAGATTAAAGAATTTGTTCTTTGAAGGCAAATACATGTCTTCATTTTGCATGCTAATTCCTAGTTAATTTATTCAGAATATTTGGATGCAACTTTTAATTAATTTTAATTCTCTTCATCAATAAGGTTATTTATATCTCATTGCTCATTGGTTTATGGGATTTATAGGCCATCCCAGTTCTGGGCAATTTACAGAATTAAAACAAAAGATTTTGTTGTTTTTGTTGTGTACAAAAACAAAAGATTAGAAACGAAGAATTACACTGCCAGAAAGAGAAAATCTGAAAAAACAACAACCCTTTAAAAGATCAAAATACCACACAGGAGGTCCATCACCTACTCTAATAGAGGCCTGGGATTAAAGCCACATTTTAACAGCTTGTTTAAAGAGGGCCAGGGTGGGAGCAGTATGAATTTAAAGGGAGATGTGCTAAATCTTAGTTTGTTTGGATCTTCATTCTTCAGTGAAGGTAGAACTAGAATCTCTGTAGTGGAGTTTCCACAGAGGTACAAGACTTCCAGGTATATTGAGTGCTTAATTGAAGGAGATAGCTAAGTCTTTAAAAAAAAGAGCAAGGTGCTACACTCAGCAACAGTTCAGTCTTTTTGGAAATATCATACAGCATGGATACATGTGGATAGATAGATGGATGGATGGATGGATGGATGGATGGATGGATAGATGATAGATAGATAGATAGATAGATAGATAGATAGATAGATAGATAGATAGATAGATAGATAGATAGATAGATAGAGGAAGAACACTCAGCTACTTTCTTATGTTGTAAGTAATGTAAGTAATCCATCCAGATAAAACTTCTCTACCTTACCAATTTATCACCAATCCCCCTGAACTTTGTAAGGGTTTTTCATCCCAACATCAACTCATTGAACCTCACCAAACATTTGCTAGCAGAATGCTTGTTCCAGCCCAAGTTTTAATTGGTATAATTCTAGATCATAGCTGAATACATAAAGCTGAGATCTCCATACCAACCAGTGAGTTCCTCTTGCTGAACAAGCCCAGCTCGTTGCCAGTGTTATCAGCATCCAATCTGCTTATGCTTTAGGGAGCATTTTTTATTCAGAAAGAGGGAAAAAGACAAGTGGAAGCTTGTTCCTTCTCCTTGTTTTTATAACTATGTACATGCTTGGATAGTGCAAATACATAAGTAGTAATACTGTATGTTAGGTCTGGAAATCTATGGTAAATCCACTGCTGGCATGTTGGCTTCACCAGATGGCCAATAATACTGATTCTGTTTTGGGAACAAATCATAGGATTATTTGGAAATTATTTTGAACACAGTAAATCACTTGTGAGACTTCTGATCATAATCATCACTAAGACTATTTGGGAGAGACAAAAATGTCAAGATGGTAGTCGCAACCTCACTATTGAAGCTCCACCACTTTTTATGTGTGTTGATGGATGTAAAAAAGGACAGGTCTTTCATGGCTGGTATCTTGACTTTTTTTTTACCTCCCCTGCAGACACTGTTGCCATCAGTTTTTCAATGAACATTTAGAAACTTCTAGAAAACTAACTTTATAGGATGTAACGTTGCAGTTCCATAATGAATTGCACTAATTGTATGCATGAAATATTTTTGTAAAGCAAAAGTTAGTTAATATTTTAATAAGAAGCCTCTTGAGCCCCACTTTAATTGGTCTCTAGAGCTAATCTGATTTATGGCCATCTCTGTTCAGAAAAAGACAACAAATAAGATCTAAGGAACTGTCAGCCTTACCAGGTTTAGGAAGAAATGAGCTGAAAGACAGAATGCTCAAACCAATGGTAGAGGGGGCACAAATGGACAAAGTACACTTCTGGAAGGAGCTACTGAGAGACTTAAAACAACTTTGCTATGAGGTTAAAAACTCTTGTTCATAATTCAATCATTTGCTATTATTACTATACCACTGAATATTCAATGACCACTGTATGCTCAGAGTATCCTTGTGCCACTAATTCTGTGATTCCCAAAAGAATTTTAGGACCAAAATGCTAATCAGATATCACAGAGCCACGTGTATTTATATATTTATACCCTAGCAGGAGTTACTGTGGTAGTTGTAGCAACATACAACTTCATAATCAACACACTGTTCTCATAGGTCAAGATTAACTACTGGAATGTGGGATTTTATTTACCCCTGCTAATAATTTAGCCCTCTGCTATTCTGTACATATTTTACCTATTCATATTCAATAAAAGTGGTAATTGTCTCCATTAATTCAGCATCTGTCTTTTAGTTAAATTGTTAGACATTTCTGCGTTTGGAAGTAGCTCTCTAAGAGCCTGGATATGGGCAGATGGCTTCCCCAGCAGTTTTCCATAACTCTTGTAAAAACTGTCTGGGTAACCTGAATGAACTTCATAATGACAATTCCTGAGCAGCAATGTTAGGTCTTCCTTAAGGATAAATGAAAATATAGAAGGAAACTTCTTGAAACTACATGCATGCAGCAATCATATCCACTGCCCTTGTCAAGTATCTCATCCCATTCTGAAAATAATTCAATGTTGGGAAACTCAGAGGGCTATTTGACACTTTGGGGCTTTGACTTACACTTGCAGACATGACAGGGTGGCTGGTGTGAATGTTAATTAAACTGAAATGATAAAAAGCCTTTAAACACCAGTTTCAGAGTTAACTTATCTCTGTACTCAGGAACCAGAGGTCTAATTTAACAACACATGTTCTTGGGGCTATAAACAACATCAGCTGCTCCGACTCCCATTTCTGCTAGGTGTGCCTTAATGTCTCTGACAACAGTATTTATTTTCCCACCAACTATCAGTCAGCTGCCACTGCCTCTCTGCGAATAAAAGAAAAGAAATATATGTTGTAGTTTTTGACAGACTGCATATTTTATAAGAAGAAAGGAAGAATTGTCTGCTTTCTCTTTCACACATACACACTTCTAGAGTCTCATAAAGTTGCCGAGGTTGAGAAACACTGGGTTATAGTCATTCCTATTGGCTCAGTGGAGTTGCTTACTCTTGTCTGCTTTGGTCTGTGGATCAGAAAGAGCAACAGGACCAGGACTTCCACATCGCCTGTGTTGCTCTGAAATGGCCACCTAAATTGAGGTTTGTAAAAGGTAATCCCCCCCACACACACATGTAAGCTGCATTCACTATCAAACCTCTGGGATGCTCCCCCTCCCCATGAACTGCTGAAAGTGCCCTTGTAAGAAAACATTCACAGCAAGCTGAAGTGACTCTGAGTGGTGACAGGGAGAAGACAGAACCTGTGACCCAGGAAACCAAACTCTATTCACTGACCCTATCTCAGAGATAGTATGGCTAGTATGCTGACCTAGTAGGAAGGGATGAATAATAATAAGGTCACACGGATGGGTTTATCTCAAATACTCCAATGTCACGCTGTAATCTCCACTGTGTCTGCTTTTTTCTTCGACTTGTCTTTGCAGTGTAGTGGGCCAAAGGTATATATGTAAGCCATGGTTCTGCTTTTGCTCTTGGCCACTCAGCAAAGTATCAAAGCTTTGCTGGGGGTCCTGTATATGCTGCATTATTAGGCTGACCGTATTTCCTTGAGACAAAAACAGGACATTGGGATGGCAAAACAGAGCAAGGCTGGGTGATGAGCTGGATTGGCAGGCAGGAACTTCTCCGGTTTTCTCGGGCTGGGAATCTTCAGATTCCTTCATTTGCGAGAAGCAAGGCTGGGCTGGAGAGCCTAGTGAACGGTTGTGCCCAACAAGCCGTTCCTCCTCTGGCTGTGCTTTTATGTTCTTTTCCTCCCGCTGTTTCAAGGCAGTAGCCAATCAGCTCGCCCTTTGATCACTGCCTATCAGCTGATCCTGTTTTTCTCTTTTTAGGTTTCCCGCTGGGTTGAGCTCTATGGCTTTTTTCCCTCCGTTTCTGCTGAGCTCCTCCTCCTTCCACTCAAAGTCAGACTGCATTCTGACAGGCTCGCAGGAACTTTCAAATTTTTAAGTAAGGTTTTTAAGAAAACGGGACAAAGTGGACATTTATATTAAAATGATGAGACGGTCTGGAAATGTTAAAAAAACAGGACTGTCCCATTCAAAATGGGATGTACGGTCAGCCTATGCATTATTGTTTGTATGCATGCAAATAAAATTATGTTGTATTTTCAGAGTGATTTGGTTGCTTTAGTTGAGCCAGGTTTTGGCCACAACAGGTTTTACCCTGGGAGTGAGGCACTGGGGCTCACATGACAGGGCATAAATAGTTTGTTCTGAGGAGTCTTCAGAGTTAGACATTGTGGATAAGGTAGCCAGAGGAGTAGCTTTTGCTGTAAGGAAGGCTTCAGACAAAGATAGAAGTAGGCATACCACAGGGCTACTATATTTGGACTGCAAAATTTCAGACCACCAGCAAAAAGTTAGTTTTGTGTATCTTAGATGCCACCTAGTGATCATCCTGAATTTTGCAGCCCAGTTATGGCATGTCTAGGTTGTAGCAGCATCTGGCAATAGCTGGCTTACCACTCTCAGATCCTTTGTGCAGCCATCGTGGCTCAGCAATTTTGCAAGAACATACAAGAATTGATTATTTCCTATGTAGGCAAATAAACCTGTATAGATATTCTCAAACTTATTTTTGGGTTGAACAATGGTTTCAATTTTTCCTTTGCTTATGGTATATCACTTGCACATCAGTCTGCCACCTTTTAGTTTCTCAGGCCCCCATTAGGTTGCGCTCCTTCCCATGCTTCAACAGATTTCAGTAATCCTGCCACGGGCCGTGAAACAATCCTATTTGACATTCTAAAATATTTACCACATTAGAATTCTTATCAGGAGGCCTAAATATATTCAGTCTTATTTATTTTAGTGATTTGGAAAAAGAGAATGTTTACTTCAAATAAAGCCACAAATAAGCCAGCTCAGCTCCAACAACACAGAAGTTTTGCACTGCTTCCAAATATAAATTAACTGTATCAGCTTTCTAATCCACAACAGTGCAGTTTATAATTTCCTTTAGAAACAGAAGCTGGAGGGCCATAAATGAACATGTAAACAAAACAAATAGTGTTCCGCTTTGAGCATCCAAAAATATTATAGATCTCAGGAATACAATAACAACAAAGGATAAGACATTAAAAATCTAGAAAACAAGGTTGCTCCACAGAAAAAAAAAACACTGCTGTGTTGTAAATATCATTGTATTATAAATTAATAATAACCTTAGTTGTCAAGTGCCAGCTCTTATGAAGAACCCTGAATGTTTGGTTTTGCAGGTCCAATTTTCTCTATTTGTCATATTAAGGTGGTGAGTGTTGTTGCTAATGTAAAAGGTGCCCATATTTGCCTTTTATCAACATCAAGTACCACTTAGGAGTAATCTATATCAATTTAGAATAATCTGTATGTCCTGTTTACCATGTTCCAATATTTCATTGTTATAGATAGGGGGAAGGTGGCTTTAACACCTCCAATCACATATAACATGAAGATAAAACAGCAGATTTCTACTATCAGGAGATAGTCACCACCAACAAAACAGCCATGTATATGCTGTGTGGGTGTTATGCAGTTTGTTCTGAAATGAGAGGCTGTAATTGTTAATTGATGTATAGCAGATGTTACCTAAATTAAGTCAGGAAAAGATATATGCTGATAATCTCTTTCTGTATTTCAAGTTCTTTGGAAATAAAATGATAACAGTAGGCATGATTTATATATTTAAGCATTTTTAAGTTGCTGTAACAATCTGTTCTTTGATAGTAATCCAAGTGCTTAACAATAGCTAATCTGTTTCTTGTTAGGAAATATGTAGAGTTTTTCCTAGTGATTAAGAAAAAAATACTGTCAACTGTATTGTTGTTTACTGGAAACCATTGAGTAACAAACATTCATGAGAAACATGGAAGAATGTTTTTGACAGTCTGCCATATATGGGAAGCCAAATCCAGCCTTTTCTAATCTGGCATTCTTCTGATGAGGATGAAGCAGCAAATCCCAGAATTACCAGGTAATGCTGCCGTGATCTCTTGGAATTGATGTTGTAGATGGATGCATGAGAACAGAAAGATGAAGACAGAACTGCCTTTTGACTTATCTGAATGATTATTTCCTGACCTGTATTTGATTGGATAGTGCAGCAGGTAAACAATTAATATGGAAAATCATTTAGGAGATTAGACTGCAACACTCAAGATTGTGCTGATGAGTAAATTCCCATGGCTATTATGAACTCCTTGCAGTAGTAGTAAACTGCAATTACGAAAAACTTAAAAATCTTAAAATCATCATGACTTGCTCTCATAATGTGTTTTCATCTATCTTATGGAAAGAAATTTCCATTACTGTATTTGTGACTATTACTATCATCTCGTACATCATCTCTAATATATTTTTAGAAAAATGACGAAAACCCCCTATTGTATGATCAATGAACAACTTGATTTCTTTGCAGATCTTTGTCTCTGGATTAAGTTTCCTGTTTGTGAAATACGGAAAGCAGAATTATACTAACTGATTTCCTTGTTCTGCAGAAAAATGAGTACAAACTATATGTAGGAAGGCTTTGTCCTGTAATCTGTACAACAGTGGCCCTGCACAATGGCTGGAGGTGCAGCACTGGTGGGGAGCTTTTACAATGGCTTTGTTGAGCTTGATGCCAGGATGGATTTTGCTGCTGACCATGCTTATTTTTGTTTTAAAGTAGTTATTGATTTTTTTTAATGTCTGTATATTGGGTTTTATTGCAATTTTGTTTTTAACTGTTATAAGCCACTCAGTCACTTACGTGAGATGGACAGCCATACAAACCCAATAAACCTACAAACAAAGAAACAAATTCTGCCATGATCTCACAATTGCTATGATGCATCCTCCATCTTTTTTAAATTTAATTTTTTAAAATTTTTATCCCGCCTTTATTATTTTTTATAAATAACTCGAGGCAGCAAACATACCTAATACTCCTTCTTCCTCCTACTTTCCCCCCAACAACAACCCTGTGAGGTGAGTTGGACTGAGAGAGAGTGACTGGCCCAAGGTCACCCAGCCGGCTTTCATGCCTAAGGCGGGACTAGAACTCTCAGTCTCCTGGTTTCTAGCCCAGCACCTTAACCAGTAGACTAAAAGTAGAACTTAGTTTTCTAAACACGGCTAGAATGTTATCTCAAGAATAGATGAAGAATGGTTTAATGAACATGGAGTTAGATTGTGCTAATCGAATAACATCAGATTGGAAAGTTCAGTCACAGCATAGCTTACTTATTTAGAAGTAAATCCCACTAAATTCAATAAAACTTTTAATTACATGTGTGTAGTATTATTGTTTCAGTGTAATGTTATCTTTGGCAGATGATTACAGTATTCAGCATGCCAGGAAAAAAAAGAAAAAATGTCACTTCCATAAATACCATAGTTGAGAAGTAAGGGAGAAGTAAGGTAGGAAGAGGATTGGATTCAGTGACTGAGAGGTCTTCTTCAACTCAGAATAAGCCTTGCAATCAAATTACTCTCTCTCACTCTACTCAGAGCATCCGTTGTGATCACTGGTTATTCAATTCATAGGAGAGAGAAGAGATTCTGTGAGAGATTGACCTCCATTTTTCCCAGACTCTCTTAATTGTATGATAATCTATCATGAGCTGTTTTAATTAATTCTGAGTTAACCAATTAGTTCCTTTTTATATTGTCTTCAACCTTTGGCAATCAACTGCATTGCACTGAGGAAGGGTCATCATTATTCTTAATATTATGTCTTTCCTTTGCACACCTTCCCCATGCCTATCCATCTGAATGCATATCTCATGCATTCCTCAATAGAGAGGAAAAGTGATTTGGTCTTTGCACAGACACCATTATTAGTCTTCCATCCCTTACTGTACTTTTCTTAGTGTACAAGAGAAAAGAGGTACTAACAAAGCCCAGTCTGTCATAACAAACTTCTTAATCTGGGAAATGTTGGGTAAATGGCTACTATTTCAAGAACTTTGCAATTATTTGGCAGATACATTTTGTGTTCTATTACATTTAAGAATGATACAAAGAAAGCAAAGTGTTTTCTGAAACTAGAGTGTTTCATTTCATCAACACAGCTGAACTTGTTTGCCCTGTATAGAGAGCTTGGCATTCATTGGGCTCCTAGAAAATAATGGTATTGCTTTGTGTGAGCAAAATCAGGTGTCACCCACAAGCCATTTTATTTATTGATAGATTTTGCACAAACTGATCAGTCTAAGCCAGCCTGCTTTCTCAGATGATCAAATATGCATCTCAAATACATCATCACTTAATTAGCAAGGGACCCTTATAAACCCAACCCTGTATGAGAGGCATGACATTTTCTTAGATAACTGTACCTTTCTGCTGGCAGTTTACAGAAGATGAGCTATATACAGTAAGCCTGAACCATATAATAAGCAGCTGCCACACATATAAACAACTTTAAGCAGTGTTACATCCTTCATAGTAATGTAAAATATATCAAAGCAGAGCCAGCCTGAGGCAAAATTGACCATGAAGCTAATTAATTCTTTCATGTTTAGAAGACAATTGGGCTAGCCATTGAATCGTCAATATGGGTAATGAGGTAGCATCCTCATTAGATGGATAGAGAAGTGGCAATTGGATCTCCACAAGCATGGTGAGTCTCTTAGGCAACACTTGTGCCTTGCTGTTCGACAGATCTCATAGCTAAGTTTGGTGATAGGTTTGAGACAGAGTTAGCAAAATCCAGGTAGAAAAACAGGCAATTGTCAGCTGTTATGGAGATTGCTGGTGAAGAAGAGGGGGCCCTCTCCCGGGGGAAAAGTGCACGCGCAATATTGAATCTCTTGGGCTCCCAGCCAAGAAGACCAGAAAAGACCTGCCTTAGGTCTCTGGGGTTATTTCTAGTAGAGTTTGCTAGTGTCTTTCAGTTTAACAGGATTCTGTCTAGTAGAGTAGAACAATAAACACTAGAGCTTCAGCGTCTGGTCTCAGCGTGGTTCTTTCCTCTATATCCTGACACTATCTGGGGAGAACTATAAGACGTCATATACCTATGAAAGTGGACTGCTGCCATTCTCAAAGGGGTCATTCTCAAAGGGGGGACTTCAAAGCATGTTGCCATTTAGGTTACCAATTCTGAGAGACATTTGGGGAACCTACTTTAGAAAATCCCACTCTCTGGGTGACAGACAAAGGGTGATTATGTATAAGAGTCCAGTGGAGAAAGCATGGCCAATCCTCCTGGGACATTCTTGGTGCGAGAAAGTATCACAGAATTAACTTATGAAGTTTGGTGAAAAAAGGATTTGGACATTAGCCCTTTATTAAGATATTTGCTCAGCTTAGGTCTTTCAGGTTTTCCACCCTATCACCTGGTGACAGGGTAAATTATTGTAGGTTAGGCAAAATGAGTATTCATTTTTTACAGGTTATCTGTTCTAAAGGGTAAGATGTATCTTGGTGAGATCCGGGCTGCTATTATCTGCAGGATTGTGGAAATCAGGTCTCTAAAGGACTAGAGATGGGATCAGGTCTCTAAAGGACTAGAAATGTGAAATGGCAGATAGCTTTTTGCTCTGCCCTGCTCCTACATCAGCCAGTCTTCAATTGCCATATCAAGGGCTGATCTGTTCTCATCACTAGGACAAGGCTGGGTGAGCTAGGGAGGCCAGAGCTGACTCTGCTGTACTGGGCAGGTATCTAGTGTAGCAATCACAGAAGTTGAGGCAGGGGGGAAGGTTGGAATACTATTTGTCTTATCAGGAAGGTAGCCCATACGGGAGCTTGCTGTGAAGATTTGTATCTTGGGTCAAGAGACATAATAGGAATCTTGTTGGTATACCCACCTGCCCTACTGCCCAAACTTCCTCTTCCATAAGCTGCAGAAGCAGGATCTGGACTGGTCTTGAAGAATTCCAGGACTGTTGTTAGTGAGACTTTAATCTCTAAACTGATACCATCACTCCAGTTCAGGATTTCATGGCTATTATAATTACCACTGAGCTATCTCAAAACATTACAGACTCATCCATGTCATCTAGTGCTGTACTAAAGGGAATATTCTTGATCTAATTTTGCAGTGAAAGATCAGTCATGGATTAATCATACCTGATGAAATTTAAGCTGGTTGACCTTGCGTGGAGAGGTGGACCAGTTAAGATAGGCTGAACTTGGGAAACTCTCAGAATCTGAGGGAGTCTTGAATCTTGAGTCCTCTGAGAGATTTTCTAGACAAAATGCTTGATGATTCTGCTTAAGCTTTGGAAATGAAGGGCAGACCACGGAGCACATGCTCTGTTCAGTTATTTATTTAACATACAGTATACCTGTAGGTACATGCAAAACATATTAATCTGCAAGTGGTTCCGGTTCAGACTAACTTCTGAAAACAGGCAGCTCATCCCAGAATGGGCAGATTGGTATAGTCAAAAGGAGAAACAAAATATTCTGGCATTCTTTAGAATGTGCTGTTCTCCAAATGGTAGGTTTTGCACATCCCTCGTATTATTCTGCCTTTCAAGGCCCAGGGTATTTAAGGCAACTAACAAACAAGAAGAAACAAACAAACAAAAAGCACCACTAAAATCCAATTTATAAATCACATATAGAATCCCTAAGGTCATTATTAACCAAATCAAGGTGGCAGCTTCATCCTGCCTAATAGTAGACTTAATACATACAGTACAAGGTATCTTCATTCATTCATATTCATTCATACATTCAGGCATCTATAGTTTATTTTTCATCCCTGAAATTAATGCAGGATCTATTAGGTACTTAAAAGAAAATGATTCCCCCAAAGCTAGTATGTCTGTCTATATGGCAAAAATAAAAATTAAAAATTAAAAATGCTATTGATTTAGAATCAGTTAAAAAAACATTTGCAATTATAGTATGCTGTAGCATTTTTATGTACACATAATACATCTTCATGGCAAAGAAATACCAGTTAGCTTTAATTGTCTGTTACTACTGAGATGCATTTTTAGCTGGGCCTAAAGGAAGATTGTTCCCCCAGTGACAAACACTGTTTCAAGCCATTTAGCTCTGTTGGGAGTGACCAAAGGAAGGAATCAGAACTGATTTAATGAGCCATTTGTAGTTTCACTAGGAAGCATATGCCACTGCCCAATTACTAACATTTTGTTCTGTTGCGTATATCCCTTTGGGGTTTGAAAGACAGGATGTTGCTGGAGAAAGGGGACAAAAATGAATAATTTTTGCATGTTATATTCTTGTATTTACACTGTAATTATAATCCATGTTGCATTAAAAAAGAACTTTTCCAGAGTTTCCCTTTTTGAAAGTTGAAATATGGCAACACTGTTATTATTAGTAATTGTTGTGATTTATTTGACCACTCAAACCTTTGACCACTCAAAAATAACTAACAATCAACAAAATGCAGAGTACAAAAAAAAAAAAAAGACGTAAATTAAAACCAATGGAAGCATGTGTTGATAATCAAAAGCCTGATGGAAAAATATATGTGCTGTAAAGGCAAAAAAGTATAATAATAATAATAATAATAATAATAATAATAATAATAATAATAATACGCCCCTAAGTAAAGCTTGACTCCTGGTAATGCCTAGATGCAACCCTGCAGTTTTCCAGGGAGCAGTAAAAATGGTTTGCCACTGTCTTCTTCTGGGATTTTTTCCCCCAAGTTCTCAAACTAGCCTTCAGTCCTAATATATTGTACCTGGTAGTGTCCCATCTAAGTACTAACCAACTCTGCTTAGCTTCCACATAAGGTTAACTAGGTGCTACCACTTATTAATACAAATGAAAAGAGATTAGAAACCAAATGGAATTCCTGAAGAATGAACTGTTCATAAAACAGATCAACCCACTAAGGCAAATCAGTCCCACAATGACTTGTCAAGGCACAGCTATGTGCTTTATTTTATTTATTTATTTATTTTGTATCCTGCCTTTATTGCTTTTTATAAATAACTAATACTCCCTCCTCCTCCTATTTTCCCCACAACAACCACCCTGTGAGGTGAGTTGGGCTGAGAGAGAGAGAGACTGGCCCAAGGTCACCCAGCTGGCTTTCATGCCTAAGGAGGGACTAGAACTCTCAGATTCCTGGTTTCTAGCCTGTTGCCTTAACCACTATATCAAACTGTGCTTTGTTGGATAAAGGTGGTACAACATACCCCCACAAGGTGAAACATCATCAAAGCAGGTCATTTGCAATCTATACAACCCTGCAACCTACACTGATTGATATCCTCTTGTGCAACATATCAATTTGGCAAACACATTATTTCTATTTTCCTTATTCTAAGTCTTCCAAGTTTGTATTAAATGTAATGGCTATAAATGCAATGCACTTCCCCAACGAACTCTTTAGTTCAAAAATTCCCTTATGCACAGAGCAACTGTATTAGCGGTTGAACCTTACTGAACAGTGACTGGAAATAGTTTCCCTGAACCATGACTGCTTTGACCTGTAGCAACATTTCAGTAAATTACGTGATTTTTTTCAAACATTTTAAGCAGTATCAACAGAAAGTGGTGCAAGTACAGACCTTACAATTATTTCTGTCTTGGTTTGAGCACTTGAAAATGTTCAGGCTATTTCAGAATCAAGAAATATCTTCTTCAGCAAGACAGATATGCAATTCATAGACCCAAAACTATTGTGATGCTTAACAGTGTGAAATACAAGAGCACCTTTTACTGCAAGAACAGCATCCTCTGATTTTTACAAAACTATCTATCAATTTTCCTGATGACCTGTCTCCTCATACTGCTTTCTTGTGCTTTTTAAAGTCCACAATGACATTGTACATCAATAGCACCTCTATTTGCTACAGAGAAGTATATATTAATTCTTCATATCAAGTATTCAGCTTCCCATTTTTCTTGACCATTTCAAACATTTTAGTTATTGTGTTTGTGTGAGAACAAGTGTCTCTGCAACTTGTAAAGGAATGTTTGCTTTCCTTTCTCCAAAATAAAAAAAACAGCCCTTGTTGATGCCCATCCCCACCCTGCCAAGACCTTTTAGGTAGTAACACTTCCATTTCATTTACCAATCTTCTCCTTTGTATCTCCTTTGTAGTTGCTCTTGATGCATCAATCAGGAGGCAACAGAGGTAAGGCATATTTCCCAAGGCTATAGCTATAAACAGCCATCCAGATTCTCCTAACTGCTGCACACACCATGCAGGGCAAAATATGATTGGGAGTTTGCATGGGCATGTACATAGCACCTTTGGGATATATCTTAAACCAAACATGCCTTTTCCCACCGGTTGTGGGAAAAAGACATAGCTGCTTTAAGGAACTCCCAACAGGTGCTATGTGCATACCCACTTGTACTCATTTTCCCCAAGCAATAAGAATCCATTTGTTGAAGTACCTGTCCAAGAAGTGCAATTCCCTAGCACTGCCTTCCAATCTACATTTGGTAAGTACTGTTCTTCCTCTTTTTGCAAGATAAATGACTGCTTCCTCATGCTCACTTATTTGCTGTCATGTGAAATTAAATATGAAGAAGTTAATACTTATATAAGTTTCTTCTTCCCCATTTTTAATACATCAGTTAAAGGACCCTTTAGACTAGTTTTTGGCCTCAGATATGAATGCACATGAGTCATATGCATATAGAGTTGGAGAGCCTATTAAAACTTTTAAATATGTTAAGTCCACTTTTGCTTTACATTTTTGCTTTTCTGTTCAAAAAGCACTGCCTGACATGTATTTAGAAATACAAGTACATAAGAAAGAAATTCAGGCCAAGACAGCACAGAGAGAGAATGGACCCACAAAAAAACCTGAAAGAATAAAGTATTTTTTAAAGTACTCATTTTTAAACAAGAAAAAATAAAAGTTGTTACTAGAATCTGGGCTGCGAAAATCCCAGAGAATGTTAGATTGCAGCATAGAGATGTAGAAAACTCTAACTCTGTAGCCCAGATATTGTAGACCTAAAATCATTCCTACTTCAGCAACTCTTTTTTCATCTTTCCAGCTGGAATTAAAATGCAGCAATATGTAAGTAGGTACATAAAACCAGCACAAGTATTGTTGAAACTCACCCACATGTTTTATAAACTAATGACAGAAGTACGTACCATGTTAAATGAGCAGTTATTTTTAATGTGTTGTGAAAATCAGAAGTATATACCATTGAAATTAATGAGGCTGTTAAACCCTTCATATTTAAAATATGTGAACTGTCTTAAGCCCCTGCACAATCAAATCTTTGTAACCACATTACTCTACATAACACTGGCCAGTTATGTTGTTGTGTTATAACAAAGTAGAAGTAAAATGGCTATAATTAGAAGGTACATAACATTCGTATGGAGAGATCAGCTACAACTATACATTCCAAGGCAGAATTGGATTTTATGGAAAGAACATTTATAAGAGAAAGTAAAGGCTTTGGGACAATTGTTTTGAATTTCTTATTTCAAGGTCTACACTTTCATACTAGTTCTCTGGCATCCATTCATGTTCCCAACTGCATTCAGATATTACAGGTTATTATTACCAGGAAGCAGACCAGTTTTAATAGTTGCTATATCAGCAAACAGTGGTTACTATGGAGCAGCTTTTTTCAATCTTTTGACCCTGGAGGAACCCTGGAAATTTTTTTCAGGCCTCAGGGAACCCCTGCACACTCAAAATAGGCTACAAGTTACAAAATTACAAAATTTGTTTCATGAGTAGGCCTGTATATATGCACTAACAGTGTTCTTAAACTAAAAATAAAAAATGAAACTTACCTCGTTAGTGTGAACTTGCCAGAATTTGAAATATTTTTTTCAATAAATCATGAACTCCCAGGGAACCCCTATTGACCTCTCACGTAACCCTAGGGTTCCACAGAACCCTAGTCGAGAAATCCAGCTATGGAGTATTCATTCAGGGAATCCTTGACATCTGAATGCTAGAGATTAGGAAGCCAATATGGGGCTGAGGGATAACATTGTTTTAAGACAGTTTCAGAGCACTTCCACATTCCATGAATAAACCATAGTGAAAATCTCACCCACATTGTCATGAGTACTGATGGTGAGCAGGAGGGGGCCTCTATCCAGGGGGGAAAACGCATGCGTAGTACTGAGGAGTTAAGCAGCCATTCAAAGAGACACAGATCAGACCCGCCTTAACTTTGGGGTTTATCTGTCTGGGTTTTTCTCACGCTTCTTCAGTTTGTTAGGATTTTCTGTCTATGTAGCAGTAATAAAACACTAGAGACCTATTCCTTGGGTCAGCGTAGTTCCTGGCTGTTAGGACATCAATCCTAACAAACTCTCTATTCCCATTGAAAGAGGGAGCAACAAAAAAAAAAAAAGGAAGAGACATTTGGGAAAATGTCTTCGGAAAACCAGGAAATTCGGCAGGCCATCCAACAACTGGCAGCAGCATTGCAACAACATCAACAACAAGTAGATCTCCAGATCAACACATTACAAGCAGCCATGCTACAGCAGTTACAACAACCAGCTTTGATTAACCCACAACTGGTGCCAGCAGCAGCAGCAGCAGCTCCGCTGGTAGTCTTGAGATCCCAGGGCAGTCTACCAGAGAAGTTTGGAGGAGAAGCAGGACAGTTGAGAACCTTTCTCACACAGTGCACAATGTTTTTCGACAGCAGACTGGCAGTTTCCCATAGACAGAACCAGAGTCACCTTCATTTTAAGTCTGCTAAAGGGCCCAGCAGCCAAATGGGCTATTCCCATGGTGGAGAACGACGACCCAATTCTCAACGACTACCAGAATTTTCTGGCAGGGTTCCGAGCACACTTTGACGACCCGATCAGAGAGGTCACTGCCAGCCGGGAAATTCGGAAGCTCAAGCAAGGCAACAAGAGAGTGGGAATCTACATTGCTGATTTCAAGCTGTTAGCAGGAGATCTGGACTGGAATGAGAGTGCCTTGAAAGACCAATTCAAACAGGGGCTGGATGAAGAAATTAAAAATGAATTAGTGCACCAGGGAACACCAGCTACCCTAGAAGGTTTATATCAACTGTCTGTGGTCATAGACGCCAGGCTAGAAGATCTCAGACAGATGCAGCCAAGGACAAACAGGGGCCTCAGAGAGCTTCCAGGATTTCCAGCTCTCTCCGCACCTTCTCTTTGCTCAGGACCAGAGGAGCCGATGCAGATCAGGGTGAGCAGGAGGCTTATTTCTGAGGCTGAGAGACAGAGAAGGAAAGAGAGAGCCCTCTGTTTCTACTGTAGAGTCCAGGGGCACATGGTGAGAGCTTGCCCAGTGAGAAGCCAAGCAAATTCCGTAAGAGCCCCAGGGCAAGCAGCAGAACCAAGAGCCACCTCCAACTCAACTTCCAACCAGGGAAACTCCGTCGGTCTCCCTCCACAGAGCTCAGCAGGGAGACCATCAATCAATTAAGGAGGGCTCATTCCAAGGATTCCAGGCAATCCTTTTACTACTTACCAGTCATAATGCACGTCAACCCAGAGCACCAGGTCAAGCTAGAGGCCCTCATGGATTCCAGAGCTTCCACCAATTTTATTGATGTACAGACTGTACAAGACCTCAACATCCCAACCATAGAATTGCCATGTCCCAAAAGTTGGGACCATTGAGGGCCAGCCACTCAAGGCAGGGCCGATTAGAAGGTTCACAGAACCGGTGCAACTGACAATGGGAGACCACACTGAGTGGATCCAACTTTATGTTACTGCATCACTTAATGTGCCTATAGTCCTGGGCACACCTTGGCTGAAGATCCATAACCCATTGTTGAACTGGACTATGGGAGCAATCTCCTTCCCAGCTAAGGAATGCCAGCACCACAAGGTTCAAGCCGCTCTCCTGTCTCCAGCAACCAACGCAGTCACAGAAACAGGGGGGGTCCAGTTGCCAGCCAAGTATGCAGATTTCGCAGACATTTTCAGCGAACAAGAGGCCACGGCATTACCCCCCCCCCCAATAGGGACTGTGATTGCACCATTGAGTTGATACCAGGAGCCAAGATTCCAGCAAGGAAACAATATCCCATGTCCCCCAAGGAACTAGCCACCTTAAAGGATTACTTGGATTCTAATCTCCAAAAGGGGTTTATCCAACCATCTACTTCCCCAGCGTCTGCTCCTACCTTCTTCGTACCAAAGAAGCCTGACCCATTGGCACCGGCAAACCAGGAGGCACCCATGAGAGTGGTGCATGATTTCATTTCCCTCAATAAAGTCACGGTCAAAGAAAATTACCCACTCCCCCTAATATCTGATCTGCTGGATCGCTTACAGAAAGCACGCATTTTTACTAGGTTGGACCTCAGGAATGCGTACAATCTGATCCGGATGAAACAGGGGCATGAATATCTGACTGCCTTCGATACCAGGATTGGTAAATTTGAGTACCTTGTTTTGCCCTTTGGCTTGTCTAATGCAGGAGCCATATTTTCCCGATTTATGAATCAAATTTTCTCTGATTTACTAGATAAGTATCTGGTCATTTATCTAGATGACATATTAATTTTCTCTGAGGATGCTACAACTCATGTAACCCATGTACGTAATGTCTTACAAAGACTGAGAGAGAACAAGCTGTTCGCCAAGCTAGAGAAGTGTGCCTTCGATTTAACTGAATTACATTTCCTGGGCTATAAAATATCAACTGAAGGCATATCCATGGATCCTTCTAAGGTCCAGGCAATTATCTCTTGGCAACCCCCCCCCAAAATGTGAAAGAGGTACAAAAATTTCTAGGGTTCTGCAATCTTTACAGGAGATTCATAAATAAATTTAGTGACAGGGCTAAACCCCTCACACAGCTTTTGAAGAAAGGGTCAAAATTCATTTGGGGGGAGAGCGAGCAAGCAGCCTTCCAAGAATTTAAGCAGCTCTTTGCATCCCAGCCGCTTTTAAAGCACCCTGATCCCACGAAGCAATTCATACTGCATTCAGATGCTTCAGATATTGCTATTGGTGCAGTTTTATTGCAATATACAAACAAAACAGAGAATACATTGCTCCCTTGTGCATTTTTCTCCCGCACGCTCTCACCAGCAGAGAGAAACTATGATGTTTTTAACAAGGAGTTGCTAGCAATTAAAGCAGCATTTCAAGAGTGGAGGCACTGGCTAGATGGTGCAACCTTTCCTGTGAAAGTTTGCACTGATCACAAGAATTTACAGCTTCTACAAAACACCAGATCCCTCACCCCACGCCAAATCAGATGGAGCCAGTTTTTCTCCCGTTTCAATTTTGTTATTTCCTATGTTCCTGGGGTGCAGAACTGTTTGGCAGATGCTCTGTCTCGATCCATTCAGGTAACCCCCGCTACTCACCAGGAGGTACAGGCTACTATATTACAACCTCACAACTTTCAGCAGTCTATGAGGGGGAACCAGACAGAGGTTTTAGCAGCAGGCAGACAAGCAGAGGACCTATTTACAAGAGTCAGAGCTCAGCAACAACAGGACCCATATGCCAGGGCCAGGATGGGTGACCTCCAGAGGGGCCCACAAGACACTGCCTCCCCATTTAATGTGGAGACAGGAATCTTCTGGCATAGCGGGTGATTATACATTCCCCCCTCATTGAGGGAAGAAGTACTGAGACTTTGCCATGACCATCAAATGGCAGGCCACGGAGGTGTTTTCAAGACTCTCCATAGAGCTCTGAGAGACTACTGGTGGCCTAAGATGACTGCAGACATAAAGGGTTACGTTGCTTCTTGTCATACCTGTAGATGAGCCAAGCCTCTCCCAGGGAAGCCCACAGGACTCTTGCAACCCCTACCCACCCCCAGTAGGCCTTGGGATACAATCTCCATGGATTTCATCACTGATTTACCCCCGGTCCAGGGGCTGACTTGCATACTAGTGGTGGTGGGCCTTTTCACTAAAATGGCACATTTTATTTCTTGCAAGGGCCTCCCATCTGCACAAGCCACAGTGCAGTTGTTTATGGACCATGTTTTTAGGTATAGAGGCATGATAAATCACTTGGTGAGTGACAGAGGCCCTCAGTTCACTTCCAGGTTCTGGAGGGCCCTTTTCCAGTCATTAGGGGTCCAGATTCATCTATCATCATCACATCATCCAGCTAGTAACGGGCAAGCTGAGAAAATTAACCAACGGTTACAGCAGTATCTCAGGTGTTACACTACTTATCAGCAAGACAATTGGCCAGCCCTGCTCCCCATGGCAGAATTTACTTATAAGAACTCTGTGCAATCCTCTACCAAGATGTCTCCTTTCCAAGCACTCTACGGGGTTAACCCTCGGGTGTTGCCCACCTCCTCCCAGCAGGGAACTGTCCCAGCTGTGGCTGATTTTCTTAAAGAGCAACAAGCCGCACAGGAGTTGTTAAAGGAGCAGCCGAACAGAGCAAAGAGTGCTTACAAGAGAGCTGCAGATGCTCACAGACAAGAGGGGCCAGTGATTTTGGTAGGAGACAATGTATGGCTCTCTACCAAGTTTTTGACCTCTACCAGGCCCTCCAAGAAGTTGGACTCTAAGTTTGTGGGCCCTTTCACTGTAGTACAGCAGATAAATCCAGTGGCTTATCATTTAAAGCTGCCAGCATCCATGAAAATCCATCCAGTCTTTCACAGAGCCTTGCTAGCCAAGGACCCTCCCCCAAGTACCTTGCGATCACAACTGCCCCCCCCCCCCAGTAATTGTGGAGAGGGAGGAGGAATATGAAGTCGAGGAAATTCTGGACTCTAGGAGGAGGGGAAGGGGCATCCAATATTTAATACACTGGAAAGGGTACCTTAAGGAAGAGCGCACATGGGAGAATGCCAGAGATGTACATGCACCAATGCTGGTTCATCAATTCCATCAGCTTTTCCCTCACAAACCCAAGTCTCGCACTCTACCAGAGATTCCTCACTTGACTGAGCAAGCAGAGGAATCCCAAGCAGAGGAGTTCGTAAGTTGGCAACCTCCACCCCCGCCTGAGGCTCTGAGGCCAGAGTGAGAGGAGGAGGGACAGCTGCAGCCCTCCACCTCGGGCTTGCATTTCCCATGTGGGAGGGGGGAAGAATCTTCTAATTATCTAGCTATTTTCCAGCAGCAGCCACCTGGGCCAGAAGCATTATCAGACCTGGAGAGCAGCACTGATTCGTCCTTGGAGGAGGTTTCCTTTGAAGAATTTCCATCGTTGCCCAGTTCCCATGGGAGCTTAGAGGGGGAGATGGACTCTTATGAGACCTCTGGAAGGGAGGGGGCTGAAATGGAATGTGAATCTGGAGGGGAGGGTGATGTCATAAGTACTGATGGCGAGCTGGAAGGGGCCTCTATCCAGGGGGGAAAACGCATGCGTAGTACTGAGGAGTTAAGCAGCCATTCAAAGACACAAATCAGACCCGCCTTGACTTTTGGGGTTTATCTGTCTGGGTTTTCCCACGCTTCTTCAGTTTGTTAGGATTTTCTGTCTATGTAGCAGTAATAAAACACCAGAGACCTATTCCTTGTCTCAGTGTGGTTCCTGGCTGTTAGGACACACATGTACCAAAAGGCTATAGGCTTTCTTAGTGGCACAGGGCAGTTCTTGTGTCACACTGAATTCTACCCATATTACACTACTTGTTTCAGTATCTGCCTTCAGTATTTGGCTACCCTGTCTAGGAAGAACTTTGTGACAGGGCCTGGATTGATCAGGACTGTAATGAGAGGTGGGGGAGCAACCTGAAAGATAAATGAAATCAGATCTAGGGAGAGAAAGTATTCATAAAAAGAGTTCAGCCTTTAATCAACCTCCCCACTCCATCCTTTGGATATATCATATAATTGATAGTATCTGTTCATATACAGGAGTATATCAGAGTGTGAAGACTGTGAGCATATTCTGGTTGGGTGAAACTTCTGTTCATTTAGTTTTGTCAGAGCTGGGCTTTTTTCTCAATTTATATTTAGCAGAACTCTTAAAATTTGCAAGTTAATGCAGAAAATCCAGAAAACAAGTTTATACTGCCACCCAATGATATCTATGCCACATTGCAGTTTATGTTGTCTCCAGTTAACTGCTAATGTGATGAAAGTATTGGCAACTCATGGCTATGAAAAGTACATAATATAAAGAAGTCAAATTTGGGGAAACTAACCCTATTGCTCAGACCATATATAATAGTCTTGAGAACTACATTCATATTTAATTATAACTATATACCTATAAGATTAGGTTTTCTTTTTTAGTATCATTCAGTTTTTTACTGGTTTTAAAATGTTAAATGTTTACAGTATACATATTACAAATAGGTAAACTCTATGAAATAAATGGTTACATTGTGAAATAACTTCCTCCTTGTTTAAATTCTAACATCCTATTAAATGCTGGCTATTCCAAAGGGCTCTGAGGATGCAACTGCTGTAACTGCAATTGTAACTTGGGGGGGGTGTCTTTTTTTATATATACATGATGTATTTTTAACACCTCCTTACAAAAAAGTTTTGTAAGCTGCTGAGAGTTTTTATTGGTAAAGTTATCAGCTCTAACAAGTAAGTTTAATATGTAGATAATTCTGAAATGCCATTTGTCGCTTTTTAAGCTTGAAGTCATCCAAGAACAAAACTGTGACTCTTGCTGTGACTCATTCCCCTTTCCATGCTCACCTAAATTAAAACCCGACCCCTCTTTATTCCCACTGAAAGAAAGTTGTATTTCTTCCCAAAGACTTTATACAAACTTTTGGTCAGAGGTGGTGACTATAGAACCCTCTACTTGCTGCTGAGCTGCAGATTTTAGTACTGGCTGGTGCTTTTGGGGATATTTATTTATTTATATTTCACATTTAGTCACCACCCATCTCACTCAAAGATTGTCATGTGGACTGCCACACATTCCCTCTTTTGGCATCAATGCTTTCATCGTATTGTTAATGCTATAGAATTATATCACACCCCTCCTCCCCATTCAAGTTGTATGGCATGGCAGTGTTAATCCAATTCAACCACTGTGCCCTGTTGGTAATAAATGCTTTCATGCCCCCAGTGAGGCAGAAGCTCCAAATCAGAGTCTTGTGGGCTGAACTGGAGAATTATGCCCCTCCTGGACTACAAATACATTTGAATTAACAATTAATTATATTGTTAATTCAAATGTATTTGTAGTCCTGGAGGGGACCTTAATGCTAGATTGGGCCCCAATGACCACACCCTCTATGCACAGCACAAGTGTCCCCCTCCCAACCCTGAGGCTGAAGGATTTCTCCTCATCCATTGCTCAAAAGATCAGAAATGAAACTTTGCAGGCCTCTGCCTGGCTTGAACAGCCTTCAGGCTAAGTCTCCACATTTTAAATGGTGCCCTTGAAAGTGACCATCCAGCTGAATTCACCTACCTATCTGGCTCCAGAATGGGTGCTATTGACAATATAATTGTCTCTAGGGTCCTTCTCCCTTACGCCTGTGTTAATGCCAAAAAAGCTCTTGCTATCACTGACCAGGCTTATGTATCCAATACTAAACCCACAGGGATTATGTTGCTGAAACTGCACAGAGGAGCTCAACTGCCATTCTTAAAACAAGGGGTGGCCACTGCATAACTGCAGCTCTCAAATTATTTGAAGACAAGCCAATAACACAACTTCTCTACGATGCTCAGTTGGGCCCCTTCTCCAACTTTTTACCATTAGAACTTGTACAATCCAAATTTTTAAGATCAACCCTTCAAGTCCCTAATTGTGTCTCTAATGCCATCCTGTAACTAGAGATAGGCTTCATGAAAGTGGAGGCTAGAATGTGGGTGACCATACTCAACTATTGGCTCAGACCATCCTTTTTTTCCCCTTGGCCTGGCCCCATTAACTATGAGTGATGATTTTCCATCCACATGGAAACAGGCAGTGACAATTGAAATCTCATCCCTGGGCTTCTTTCCAGGTCTTTTACTCAGCTTGGGATGCAATCAAGCCAAAGTGCTTATTAAACAGTGTATAGCAGCCACAGAGCCTCCACTGGATCTAGCCAGGTCCCCAACCTTTATTGCCAGTGAATCCAACAGGTACTCTGCCTCACCTATGGCATACCTAACTAAACTCTAAGTACCTAAACACCAGAGGGCCTTTACTCTGGCAGGATGTCATGCTCTCTCCTGCACTGTCCTTGAAGACTGATACATGAAGGTTCCTTACTGGGAGACACAATGCCCCTGTGATTCTGGACACACAGAAACAACAGAGCATGTGCTTCTCCAATGCCTGTAATACAGAGACATTTGTACCAGCCTCATCTCACCGCAGGAGGACACTTTTAAACCACCCTGTTGCTTTCAGATACCAACCCTGCTACAACATACAGTGTTTTTTAAAGAATTTTATTAAGTTTCAAGACAAATTACTTGAAGTGGCAAAGATAAAAGCTATGAAAAAACAAAAAAAACTACAAAGAAAAAAGAACTAAAAAAGTGTGAAAACACAAGAGATTTTTTTTTTTTTGAAATTACAGAAAGATGTGACATTCTGACACATTTTAACAGCCAGGATATACAAAAATTTTCCATAATCAATCTCTTACTCTATATTAAGTCAAAACCACATAATTTCTAAAAATCATTCCACTTTGGCACATTAAAAAATCACTAAGTACAGTTACTCCCTCCCCTTATAATAAAAAAGAAAAAAAAATTCATATAATCTCCTAAACACCTTTCCTCCCCGAAAAGATAACACTTATTTAATTATTCCCTTCCTACTACTATTCTATACATTTCTTCTACTATAATAAAAATCAAACTAAAAAGCACATAAATTATCTGCCATTATACTTAATAGTACAACAGATTCAATAATCTTAATAAACCCCAAAAACAAAAACAATTCAAAACAGTAGTCTTAAATCAAATCCTTAAAACCATCCAAATAAACATTTTTTAATACCCTAATATTCTTAATCCAAATCCTTAAAAACAAATAACATCAGTCAAATCCTAAAAACAATCCAGGTAAACATTCTTTAACCCTTATCCCATTTCAGAATAAACCAGAACATTTACATATCCCCACAATGTGCACAGAGCATTTTTCTTGAAAAAAATTGAACAGCCCAACTGCCCTCCTCAAAAATTCCAAGTTCTCTTCAGAAAACCTCCCACACATAATGACCCATTCTTTTTCATGGCATGCCACCAGAAAGTCCATTTCACTCACTGCTTGTAGATCTCTCTCTCCCTTAAATTTCTCCAACTCCATTCTCTGATCTTCATCCAGCATCTCAATAGAAATCCCAATCTCACTCTTAGAAAAATCATTTCTATCACTGTTGAATTCCTAAATTTCATCCACTACATCCCCAACCAGATGACACATTTTAGACCTCATATTTTCCACGATGTCCTGAACATCTTGCATAAAAGCTTGGTAGGAGTCAGAAAGAATCTGTTTAAAATATTTGTGGAAGTCAGAAAAAATCTGTTTAAGAACTTCCATATCTTACGCAGTAGATTATGGTACCCCCTAGGAGCTTATCAGTGAAAGCTGAAGATATGGAAAAGTCCCTGAGTAAGTTTACACTAAGTGAGATAAGCAGACAGTTCCCCAGGGAAAGTAGAACTGAAGGTTCAAATCAGACGATTCAACATGTAGGAAAATGCTAATTTCTTCAAATTTAGTACAAAAACAATAACAGAAGACAATTGTTTACTTTCAATCCTCCTTTATATTTGGAAGGAAAATGAATTCCAAAATTTAAAAAAGCATTTTTTTAAAAAAGTAATCCCAAAAATAATGATAAACACCAAGAGAGCCAGCTTCTTCTTTCTGTAGAAAGCCTCTCTTAGGGTACGCATACTTTAAAAAAAATAAATTTGGTGATTTAGAAATGGGGTGCCCAGTCTTAGTATCCCTTTAAGGCTACAGGGCGGCGGCTTGGAAAATGATGACGACACCGCCTCCTGGCTAGCTCTTACCAGTGGAACACAAAATGCTGTTTGCGGTCTTCTGGCTGCAAGCAGCTGTCCAGAGGACAGCTGAGGTGATTCCAAGTGTTTTCCTTTATCTGGAGAATGTTTCTGGGCTTCAGGAAAACCTGCCTGAGCCCGAAAAACTTTGCTGCGTTGTCAGCTTCACCCGCTAATCCCGTGGGCACAGATGCTTAGTCTGCCATGTCCCCACCGGAAGTCCCTACAACATACAGTGTTGCAGGTTCTGTGCAGTAGTGCTCAGAATTTGTCAGATGATGACTTGTGCTGTAAACCTGATTTAATGAGCACCTAGTACACTTATTAGAGTGCTTTGTAACTTGATTGATAGCTACGGTCTTCCACATACGAACCTTTTATGCTTCTCTACACCCATCTAATGCTCCTACCACTTCTTTTAGATTCTTGCTTTTTATATATACTTTTAGTTTTTAAGTCATATATCTTTTATATCTTCAAGCTTTTCATAATTTTTTAGATTCTGATTTTTATTCTTGATATATCCTTTACGTTTTTTAATGACTGTTTCCCACCTTCCTTATACTGTTCTATGAGTGTAATAAAGATTTGATTTGATATTTCATTAATAAAATAGAACCTTTAACAGTGCTTGGAAAAGCCCTCCCTCAGCACTTCTAGCTACACTTCTCTATTGCTAGAAGGTCAACTCACTTCTAGTTAGAGTTCAATTACTAGAAGAGTTTTGATATTGAACAGTAGACAGATGTCTTGAAAAGGCATCTGCTTTATCAATCTGCTTTACAATCACATATTATTTAAATAATTGTGTACAGCTCTGATTCTTTGTTTTACTCAAAAGTAAACCCAAAAGAATAACCTGGATTGTGGTACTAAAGGAGAAAGATTTATTTTTCCTCTTACAAGTCTCACTTTTTCTCAAATCTTCTTTGATGGCTAGCACCATTAAAACAAACAAACAAATGAATGAACAGTAGTATTTTCCTTTATTGGAAATCACAGCTGTGTATTCCACATGGGCTATCTTGCAAAAACTAGCCTATGCTTTAAATATGGTAAAGGAGGTTAATCATCAATACTGGAATAAGATTTCACTTCCAGTCTGGTAACTTTCTGTAAGCAGAATGGGGGTGGGAAGCATTTGGCTTTAGCCTGGGGTGGCAAAAATGCTTTGGAGAAGCTTTGCCCACAGGTCTCTTAAACCAGCTGGCACTGAGCACAGTTTCCTATCAACTGAGCTACAAGCTCAACTGAAGGCTTAGACAAAAGCTCAAGAGAATCTTACTCATTGCAGCATGAGAAATTAAGGCAACTTAAATTACTCAGCCTCAGTTTGAAAGATAAGATTGCCAACTAGAGGCCATTTTGGTAATCACGATGCCTAGTATTTTCCTGTCCAGATCATTAAAAAAATAATTACCATCATGATTAGAAGGATTCATTTTTGGTATGCTTTGTTATGTTAAATAACCCCTACATATGACTCTATTTAGAGGTTACAGAAGCTTCAGTATAATATAAGGATTGCATGTTTTAGGACTAATCTCCTTCTCAGAATTTGGAAACAGGTACCCATATTACAGGATTCTCCTTCTTGTTCTCCATCAGCCCCTGAGACTGGTTGTAGTAACTGTGTGAGGACGTGAAGCTGGGGTTGCTGTCTGAGCTTGGGAAAAGCAGCTGCAGCCCAGCAGAACTGCTTCCCACTCCCACTCCCACTTCCATAAGGCTCAGTCCAAGAAACTAGAGAGATGGGCTCATTTACTCACAGTTTCACTTACAAGCATCCATGAGGTTGGCTAATTGAGACACACCCCGGAGTTTTCAGGAATGTGCCGAGGTCCAGAGGCAGCTGCATCCCACCCAGGCCCTTAGCTTACAAAAGCAAATGCTAAGACAGAATGTGTGGGGGGATGTAGGAGAGCAGGAGATAAGAAAAGGGCAAGCAGACGGGGGAGTGGGAGGTGACATTTGGAGACGATTACAGGCCAGCAAGAGGGCTATCAGTCAACTGCCAGGACCACAAGCTATGGTAAGCAGCATATCCTGGTGGGATTCCTGCCTGGTTCTTGGCTTGGGAGCTCAGCTGGAGCTCTCCAAAGCAACAGTGCTTAAAAGCAGAGTTTGGAGCTTGGCCTAGAGCTCAGCAGCAACTAGAAAAGGAGCAAGCTCACTGAGGCAGCACCTCATCTTAGTCAGTGCAAAATCTATTGGAAAGAGTCAGTGTCTGTTCTCAATGTCAACAGTATCTTTGGGCTTCTTAGAACGCTCTGCTTTTGAGGTACTCTCACTGAGTACTAGGTTTGGCTAGCTAGCCTTGGCTGATCTCAAGAAGTTAATCAGGATCAGATGTAGTTAGTACTTGGGTAGGAAACCACCAGGAAATAGCAGAATTGTAGGCTAGATGGGAAATGGAAAAGCACAAATTGAAAGGAAGCAATGGCAAATCTCTTCCATATTATTTCCAAGAAAACTACCTACTCATGGACATAAAGTCACCAGAAGTCAAACCTGACTTGGACTTAATTGTTTCAGATTTTCCATCTGATATGTACACCATATCAATATCAATAATTGTTCTGTAAAATGCACAGCTCCTGCCAGTTCTGAGCTGATTGGATTTATTAACAGTCATCCTTGCAATGCCCTGTACCTTTAAAATTGTCTGAAAACTTCAATTCATTCAATATATGAGTTAGGCTGTTAACCAGTGCAGGGTATCAGAATCACATGATGTTCATGTTGCAAGATCTGCTTTGATTTCTAGCCCCATTCAAGATGTTGGGTTTAATGTCTTTAACCCCGTAAACAGCTCAAGCTAACTATTTGAGAGACCACTTATTTCGATATGAACCTGATATGATTTTCATAGGACACTTTGTTGCTTATCTAGTAAAAATCCTCTTTTTTGCTCCTAATCTGTGGCATGAACTCCCTCAACTCCCACTTTTCTGCCTTCAGGAAATGAGTCAGAAATTAACCTTTCCTTTAATTATAAATGTAGCTGTTTTTACTGGATTTTAACATATAAACATACTCACACATACACACATATCGTTGTTCCCTCAAGTGCTCTATAAATAGAAGATAGGATATAAATTGAAATAAATAATTCAGAAACAAACCAAGTAAAAGCATTCTATAGTCAAATATAGAGATGAATTCAGTTATTTTGTATGTATGTTACATTTTATGTTGGTTCTGTTCTATTACATTATGATTCTCTGCAAAGACAATATGATCCCAACATCCAATTCTTAACATTTGATTCTCTCTTCCCTGAAAGGGTAATCTAATCTGTCTCATGATTTAAGCACCATAGGATTACACCTTTAAAGATAAAATATTTAAACATTTTTGACTTGGGACTCAAGCATAGAACAGTAAATAGCTGTCTGTATTACAGGTTGTAATTTATGAAGAAGTAGCTACATTGCATCCTTGCCTATGTAATCCTTGAAAATAACACTCTTTACTTAACCACTTTCTGTGTTTGTTGATATTAAAACTGGCATCATTCTATGACCTTGAGTCAGAGTTATCAAGTTCTCAATTAAAGGCTATCTTTTATATTTGGATGGCTCTCTATAACCTCTGAGGAATTCGTATATTATACCAAGATATTCAGGTTTGAATTGCAATTTCCTGTCCATACAGAAAATCCCATGAGATGTTCTCTTTTAGACAGTTCTGGTCAGTTACACATCCATTCATTCAAGCTGCATTGTTTACTTGCCTTTGGATATTTTTGTAAGTAAAATTTCATTTGAGAAAGCATTACCTGAAGTCTGCATAAATATTCAGCCCTGTACATATATACAGTATTTCACTTCAGATTGTGTAGTCCTCATGGCTGTGTAGTCTTCGATTTGTAGTCAAGATATACACCAAATAATTAAATGTATAAATTACCATGTCATTTGTTTGACATGACATATAAATAAACGCGAGAATACAAACATATCTATTTGTGTGTCTCTGTCTGTATGTTGAATATTCAGGGGTCCATTAAATGGTAGAGTTTAACAGCCCAATTTTTGGAGAAAACATTGGACTTGTTAAAATTATAACAGTATTTTTTTTTAAGAATTTGTCATTGTGCTTAAAGGTTTTATAATCAATGTAATTTGTACCAGTTTCATAATGTACAGAGTATTTATAAAATATTCAAAATGTCCAGAATGAAATATATAAGGATGATTTGCTGCTTTTTCAGTGATTTTGGGGGACTTTATTTGTTTCCACTATGTCCTTCTTTGTTGACAAAATGTTATTCTTTATTTTCTATCCAGTTTGAATATTTCCTGCAGTTGAATTTTCTTTTTGTCTTTTTGTCAGAAATCCAGGGTTCTTTTACATGATTATATTAGGATATTTAGATCTGGGCTACAAAGCTGTGGATGACCACTTGAAGGGAGCAAAGAATTAGAATTTTCAACCCAGATCTGGTAGCCCTAATTTGATCACTGTTTAATATTCCTGTTGAGTCTATGAAAGCCAGTTTGGTGCAGAGGTTAAGGCACTATGCTAGAAACTGGGAGACTGTGAGTTCTAGTCCTTCCTTAGTCACAAACCAGTTGGGAGTCATCTCTTCCAGACCTAGGAAAAAGGCAAACCATTTCTGAAAATCTTGCCAAGAAGACTAGTCCAGGCACTTGCCCATGAGTCAACACTGACTTGAAGGGGTGTGTGTGTGTGTGTGTGTGTATTCACACCCACATACACACTATAATATGGTTATAATACTATGCATATTTATTCACCTTGCTGGGTTCTGAGCTAAAATATAATTTCATTTGGTTTTGGCTTGCTGTTACATGTCAACCTAGCCATTATAAAATATAAACCATATTTTATAAATGAATGTTATGTAAGCACCAGGCCAAAGAGTGGCTAAAATAAATGATAGCTTAAACTTTTGCAAAACATTCAATAATGTAGCTACTGTGTTTAGTGATCTTCCTGCTCACAATAAGTATGGTCTGAAGGTGACTGAATTGCTCTGGCAAACAAAAACCAACACAGAGCCAAATGCAAATAACCCTGCCTTCTGCTGGAGAATATTAATTTCAGCCTTAATAGCCAAGCCAAGGTCCTTGTCAATTTCCGTCAGAAACTCCAGTGCATATATTTATTCTAAATGCAACCTGTCATTAGTGAAAGTAGGGCATTTCATTTGGGATGCTAGAGCTATGGTTCTTTTGATATCCTGAAGGCTATGATAAATGTATATCCTTTTAGATGGAGATTATGCTAACAGCATTGCATTGGAGTTTATCTTGAAAAATGTGACATCCATCTTGACTGATTACATGGACAGCACATTGATAGCACTTTAAGATGGTAACATTCTGCAGGTTGTCAGTTAAATGTTATCTCTTGGGTTCTCTATCTTGTTCTCCTACCACAGTTTGGGAAAGATCACACTTATTATGAGCAGAGTAATACACTTGAATAAGCTTTTGTAAATGCTGTTGTAAGATCCTTATGAAATACTAAGGCAGGAAGGACTATGTACCAATAAAAGTCTCTCCTTACGAGTTTCTACTTGCTGTAAATTTGTCTTTAAGAATCTCACCCACCGAGACATTAGTTTCTTCTTGTTTTTTTTTCCTTGTGGAGATTTATAATGCAATTTTTGTGTGTGTCTGCCCAAAAGTAAGTTCTGTTGTGTTCAGTCAGATCTATGTCTGAATAAGTGGATATACAATGGTGCTTAAAAGTCTGTGAACCCTTTTGAATTTTCAGTATTTCTGCATAAATAGGATGCGATCTGTTCTCCACACAAGTCCTAAAGCTATATAAAGATAACTCAATCAAAGAAATGAGCCAAAAACATTATAGTTGTTCATTTATTTATTGATAAAATGATCCAAATGATCCAGGTTCTCAACTAATAACACAGCATAATCTGCATTCAAAGATGTATACATTTACCTACATATATACAAAAGTACACAGATTAACACTCTGGCCAACACATTTGTAACACTGCCACAGTAATTCCTTATCTTATCCAACATATTCTTGCCTTGCTCTGAAACATTCTCTGAGTGTTCCACTTTATTCTACTCCCTGTTTTACTTCCATTATATACCTCTCTTAATACATTCAGGAACCAACCTTGAACTTGATGCAAAACATTCCATAACTTGAGCCTATTCACTATATCATACACTTTCTCTAAATATGCAAACATACAATATTTTTCTTTCTCACATTCATACATGCCTCAGCAACTTGCTGAAGAGCAAAACTTCATTCTGCATCCCTTCTGCTCAACTGAAAACCATATAGTACTATGATGGAGTTTTTAAAGGTTAATAAAAGAACTCCAAGCAGGTAACAACAATCTTGCAAAGTAGAAGCATGAACCAAAACTTGCACATTAAGCTTAATTATGTTCAGAAAATAATTCAGTCTTTACACAATAGTTAGAAGAAAAAAAAAAGGTAGCTTACATTTATTCAGTAGATCTGCATACAAGTAGCTTCACAGTAGAAAGCACTTATTCATCATTGGTTCTTTGTAGACACTTTCTATAGAAATAGAAAGTCTGCATGCAAGCGATACGAGAGGACAAGAGCTGCATTCTGCAGCACCTCCTGCTTGCAGGTGTGCCCTAGAGGTAATGGAGATTGTTAATCCCCAAACCCAAGAAGGAGGAGGAAGTGGAAATCAGGTGACCCATGTGACATCCCACAAGCACAATAGAGATGTGTTACTAGAAAGACTCCCTTATGCTTATGAGACAATGCTGAGTTGACCCCTGATAATTCCAACATACTACACATTTCAAATTTTGCTCATTGTCACCTCTTGTACTCTTTCATCATAATTCTTCCAAACATCTTCCAGATATACTGTATAGTATCTAACAAACTTACCACTTAGTAATTTTTGCATTCATTGTTTCTACTTTTCTCTTTGCATAGAGGAATGATAACAGAATTCATCTGATTATCAGGTACAGATGCAGTTTTCATTCGCACATGTTATATGAATCACACAACCACATCATAAGCAAACCCCATCCATATTTTAACATTTCTCCTGCTGCACCATCTACACCTGTTGTTGTTTATTCGTTTAGTCGCTTCCGACTCTTTGTGACTTCATGGACCAGCCCACGCCAGAGCTTCCTGTCGGTCGTCAACACCCCCAGCTCCCCCAGGGATGAGTCCGTCACCTCTAGAATATCATCCATCCATCTTGCCCTTATCTACACCTGTAACCTTCCATTTTTCAGTGCTCACAATATTTAGGACTTTCTTTTGATCAATTTTCTTGAATACTGACTTTACAATATTTCCGTATCCATATAGAAACTGAGAGCAAGGCCCACTCCCTCTTTGCACTGAAGATGTTGCCTAGTCTGGCAATGAAACATCGGCAAGAAAACAAGGCTCAGAGACCACCAAGGACTCCACGGTTCAACCCTGAGCTACAAATATTTGCTTTGATTGATTTCTATATCTCTTTGATATCACTCTCATTTCCACACAAATCTGTAAAATTCCCCTTTTAGGTATCCTTTCTTCAGGTTCGCCTGAGATAATTCCTTTACTGACATTTTTAATTCCATTCACTTTGCTGGAAGCCCCTGATCTGGTTCTTTTCACACACTTCCAAACCACTATTTCCATCAAAATCACTCTGCCTCTTTTAATAGACAGTGTTCTTTGCACTTTTTGACTAGAACCCTGCAACTTCCTTTTTCTGTCTATATGCACTATAGAATATTTATTTCACCCTTATTCTTTCCAACATTCATTGTCTTACATGCATTTTTCTCATCCACAAACTTCTTCATGCCATCATTCCACCAAGCATCCTTTTTCATACTTCCCATTAAGATAACCCCACATATTTCCATGACACTCTGTTCCAAGTACCTTCCATAATCTCTCCACTTTCTATTCATTCTGTTGGGACAGTAACCTATCTTCTAATTTTTTTTTCATACAGGACTTACAGCGTCTCTTCTTGGAGCTATTCTACTTTCACTCTCATTTCTTTTACTTCTATTTCTTCCTTCCATTTTTCCCTCTACCAAAAAGTGATCTCGCCTACCTTAGGTACATTATATAATTCACAAATTCTTTTAAACATTCATTATAAATAAATAAATTAGGCTTTTAGATGTATATTTCTTTCTTTGCTAGAATACTTAAAAAAGGCTATTCTAGCCTATATTTAAAAAAACAGGCCTTTTTCTAACAAAAACTGTCACCTCTCTCATTCAGTTTTTGGGGATCCATGAATGGCCTATTTCATGTGCTTGTCTCATTCCCACCCATTCATGCCTCCTAGAAGAGAATTTTTCCCTCCAGGTTGCATTAATTCTGAATGTTGTGCAATTTCTCCCCAAACTCATTGCATTATCACTATTCACTGGAGTATAATGTGAAACTATCCCCAGCCTATGGATTCCTATTTAATTCATGTCCATAACATCCTAATGACACCAATTTATACTATCTGATATATATTTTAGCCATTTCATTCATAATTAAACCTGTAGTATCTTCACTTCCCTGCATGTATTCATCAACTCCACAAGATCAGACGACTTTCACTGAGTCCTATTACATCCTTCTCCTTTGCCTTAGTTTGCCATAGACATACACATACCTATTTTTAATTCTTTCATTTAATTCTTTTTGCCATTTACTCCTCTTAATAATCACAATCTTCCATATGCCATGGTGTTACACAATGGGCCTCTGCCCACCCACATGGCTTTGGTCAGTTGTAGCATTCACATAATGCTTTTTACTAAGATAAAGAAAATGTAGAGTATGTTTCAAATCTTAGTCATACCAGTGTTACATACAGCATTCCCTATGATCAATAAGAAGGGTACTGGCCAGTTTTGGCACATTTGGGCCAGTATGCCATATGGGTTTTATTCCAAGCATGCAGACACTATTGTATGCAAGCTAGAATAATTAATTTACAGACTACGATATCTTGCACGCCAACATGCCATTGCCTAGATCCAGTCAATTAGGAGGTATAGGCAATGTTACATGCCACTCCAGATATAAACTTGAATATAGCACTTGAGTGTAACAATTGCATTTTTGTTTATTTGTTATTCAGGTTATTTCTAGTTTAAAATTTTTACTTGTGTCTGTCAATATAGTCTGTCTGCTTTGGATTTCTGTCTCATGCTTTATTACATCTTTGTCTATTCTTGCTGCTGTAGAAGACCTCATGGATAAGTGGATTCTTAAAGTGAATTCTGTAAACAATGAAGCCGTGACTTCCTTCCATTTCTTCAAGGAGAGTTTGCTTCACCATTTCATATCAAAACTGCTATTGCCCTACTTTTTAAAAGACCTTTTACATCTGAAACCAGTTGGAGCTTCAGTGCCTCTACAACCAAAGGCATTCAGAATCATTAGTAATCTTTTAAAGTTTAATGGGAAGAATTCTGTAATAGATGGAAGATTTATCTGAAGAGTTAAATGCTAGTCTTTTGTTGTCTTTATTCTCTTCCACAGACTACAGATTTCTAGCAGAAGGCCTATGAATCGCCACTAAAAGAGACTGGAGGTTAGAAACTATTCTTAATAATTTTAGCTACTTGGGGCCGATAAAGAGAAAAATATCTTTATTCCTTGGCATTTTGTTTGTCCCTTTTTTTCTATGTCTCAGAATGGGGCAACTCAGTAGAGAGAATTCCATCTTGAATGGCATGCTTATAAACTGAAATACGAAGTTTCAGGTATATAGTCACGGACTGAGAAGCATCAGGTGGGTAATTTTTATTTTTTATTTTTTACTGCTTCTTAACAGGATAAAGTTCCTCTAAAAAGGTACAGAAACTGAATTTTATTCAGTAACATTATACCAAAATATTTATTTGTGGTATTCAGCCTGTCCTAGGTGAAGCTGAATTCTTGCCTACAAAACAGTGAATCCACAGTGTAGGTTGGCACCTTAAGGCATTGCACCTGCTCTTCCCAGAGAGAATAACAGTCCTGAATTCTAGATGTTACTAGAATTCATATTCTAGTAATATCTAAGTAACATCTATAGAAATGTTTGGTTGCTAATGAAGAATGTTCAGAAACATAAAACTATTAGGGTGCAATATTTTTAACAAGAATACATCCACTTTGAACAGATGTTACCAGTAAATAAAGAATTTACAGAACCGCATTGGCTCAGTTGAACAACTTCGGACCAGTATAGCAAAGGATCTTACTAATCTATTTTTTACCATTATAATAGTTCTAACCACCAGATGGTGCAGAATCACTCTTTTCACTCTAACAGAGAGTCAGACATATTTAAATATTTCTGAACTTATACAGAGGTTGAATTCAATTTGATTTCTTTAATTTGTGGATGGCAATTATGATGGCAGGTTTTTTAGGATGGGGCTGTCTGTGTCCTGTCTGTAAAAACCTGACATGGTTCCTTGGATATGATTTCACAGCTTATGAGAGCAAACAATTAGCATTTTTGCTGCTCTGAGCCTGATAGTTATTAAATAAAAATATTAGTTACTATGAAGTAAAATTTAAGTGGATAAAAAAAAGAGTTTGGGGAAATTTTAAGCAGTTTCAAGAAAAATGTATGTGTAAATTTTTTAGATCTATAAATGCACAAGAATCCATAAATGTCATACTATCCAAATGTTGGGAGCATACTTTATTTTCTCATCAATTTGATAATTTGGAAACTATAATTGTTTGTTTGCTCTTTGCACATTGCTCGTATTTTTTTTAATGTGCAACATATTTGCAAAGTCTTACAAGGTACTTATTGTATATTGCTTGTAATGTGAAAAAGTGATGCTGTCCTGTACATTAAAGAGGATTTGAGGTCTCCCAGTAGGAATGCAAGAATTCAAGTAGATGAGGAATCTTTATAGGAACTTTTCAATCCTGTAGATGATCCTATAGGTCTTTTATATTTTTTTGCATTGCTGTTCCCCAGTTTGGATAATTCCAACAAGTTAGGTTAGGACTCTCCAGCCTATCTTGAAGGGAATTTTGAAAGACTATCAGAGTTTCTCTCTGCCCTATCTGATACTGAACAGAATCAAGGTGGGTTTGAGTTTCTTTTTCACATTTTTCACTTTTCCAGGACTGAATTGCGGTTTCACCTCCCTTAATGGTTATTTTATTCTATTTATTTGAGTTTGATGCTGCCCGGCTCCATCCAACTTTTTCCAATGTTATCGCTTTCTTTTATGAGAACCCACCATTTCATTTGTTCCACTTGCTGACAGCTTCTACAGTCAGGAGGTTCCTCTTGATGTGTAGCCTGAGCCTTCACCCCCTTGAAGTTTTAATGCACGGATTCTAGTTTTACCCTCTGGCGCAAGAGACAATATGTTCACTCTGCCTTCTGTGTGACAATCCTTCAGATGTTTGAAGACTGTTATCATGTCTGCCATCTTTTCTGTAAGGATCAAAGATCTTTTAACTCTTCCTCATACAGTTTGGTTTTTAGACTTTTCCTCATCTTGTAGGCCTCCTCTAAACTAGTTCCAAGTGACACTGTACTTTTTGAACTGTGGTTTGTGCCTAGAAGTAGACACAAAAAGGCATCCTCAGGATCTAATGCTTTTGTCAAAATGATAAAAACAGTGCAATGTAACCTCTGTTCCTTTGGTATATGCGGGCAATATTATATACAAAAGGTGTGTGGGAATAACCTTGGGAGAGAGGAGGAAGAACCGCAAACTGGACAACCAGCATGTAAAAGATATCTTAGTCCACAGAAGGAGAGGAGGTATGGCAAGTGTTTCAGAAGGTACCCTCCCTAGCTTTCCAGAGAGTAAAAGTCTTGCAAGATTCTGTTAATATAACCATAGAATAAAGATAGAGCTAGTATTCATTGTTGTGTTTCTTGTTGGGATTGCCTTGAAGGGCTAACAAGGGGACAGAGCTTGCATCATGATGGTGTGACACTGCTTTGTCCCCTTGTTCCCTCTCCCCAATGCTCTACTTGGAGAGCAGAGTAGAGTGAAATGGAAAGATTACTTCCTGTGATCTGGACACTATATTCTTATTAATGCGCCTCAAGAGAGTATTTGCCTTTTTAACAGCTGCATCCCATTGCTGACTCATGTCTAGCTTGCAGTCAACAAGGACACCTAGATTCCTCCCACATGTAATACTGCAAGCCAGGTCTCTGACATCCTATATTTATGCCTTACCACTGTTCCTACTTAGATGCAGATCTTTACATTTGTCCCTGATAAATTCTATCCTATTCATTTCAGCCCACTGCTTAAGTCTGTCTAGATATTTTTGAAATTTTTCTTCTCCATTTAAAGTATTAGTCACCCCTCCTAGTTTTGTATCACCTGCAAACTTTATGCTTACAGCTCCCTAACACAAGTCACTGATGATACTGAACAGCATAGGGGCCCCTTCAAACTGTGGATGATAAGATGAAGGTAAATGAAAATTAACATCCAATAAATGATATAAAGCATTCCAAAACCATGGTGTGAACTGATGGCCACTGTCTGAGATCAGATAGGTGGTCAATCTGTGAAACCAGGAAAGGCACTAAATGTTACTAATGCAACTCTGAGAAAAAGAAAGCTTCATGTGTAGAAATCGTTAAAAAAAATTCCAAAGTTTTTAGAAAAATATTTTCAAAGCTGAACTTCTCTATTATGCTATTCATGCTAGCAGCCTATCTTCTGTCTATTGCCTGTCTGTCTGTCTATCACACATGAACTTGGTTAGGCTTCTAAGTGGCTACTTTACAGCTCTGAGGAGCAGATCCAGAGGGGTGTTTTACTCACAGGTTAAACCCCTTGTCAAATTAGTTGCCTAGGCCTACTATAGTGATAAGTAAGGCTTCCTTTGTTGTCTTTAATGGTATTGTACAAAAAGCAAACAGTAAACATTTTTGTTAGTAAAAGATTAAGAACAGAGCTGATAATACATTCAGAACAGTAAAAGCCACATTATTCTCATTAATAAATATAAGGAAATGATAATTAGAACTGGAGTATAGTAAGCAAATTTTCTATGATGCTACTAAAAAAGCCCTCATATTCTCTTGATGTAATCCAGCCAAGAAATAATGTTTCAAATCAGCTGGAATCAAATGATATCTAGAGATTGACACAGAATAGAATAATGCAGTTTTACATCTGAAAGTATCAGAAGGTTATCTGATTTCATCTATAGCGTCCTCCACATCCAAACAGCTAGCCACTTCATTAGTGTCCAGTGGAATCAATCAATTATACCATTCTAAAAAGAAAGAAGTAAAAAGTGGAGACAAGACCAAAATGAGACCATCTTCATCCACTGTTTATCTGACAAGTGATAGAAACAGCATCTTTCCTTAACCACTTTTGCTTGCCAGAATAAACCTTTTCAATATTTTCTTCATGTGCAAAGATCTGTTTAGATGATTGATGTTCTTAATCTTTTTTTTTAAAAAAATCAAATATATTGTGTTTCATTTATAAACATTTAACTTTATTCAGGATATCTGGTATATTGCTAATAATGCCATGTACTCATACAAATTTGGAAATGTTCTGTACTCTAGCATTCTAATTAAAATGACATAAGATTCATCTTTCTCTTCTTGTTATTTCAAGAATTATTCATCTTTGATTTAAAAATTGCACATGCAGACATACCCATGCTTTGTTCACGAATAGATTAAATGAGCCTAAGATTTCTGTATGGGTAAGATAATGGTGCTAATTTCAGCATCTGTATGTACAATACACTTGGATCAATTAAGCTCCCCTCATAAATGTTTGCTGGGACCATAATTCTATTCTACTTCACTGATGATTTATTTCTTCAGTTCACTATGATTGATATGGACCATAATTTTGTTTGTCTGAGAAATAAAATTCATGGATACACTGATTTTGAAAGTCTATTCATTTTTGCTTGAACATTGTATTATATGAAAAATAAAAAATTCAGAATGTGGACATTATGAAAATGGATAGGATTTACCAATAACATTGTTATGTTATTTCTAGAAATACCTTGCTCAGAGAATAAATGGATTTGCTAGGTGTTCTTTTAATGCCTGCTCTATTATTTTGTTTCAGGTCTTCTTCAGACTAGAGTTGCAGTAGGAAACATACAAGCTAGAATAAACATTTCTGGCAATGCATACAACTTCCTAGCTTATAGCACTGGGATTTCATTTCTTATCCCTTTACACAGTTATGATCTTCAAAGCTATCAAGCAGAAGGAGGCAAAATGGTGCCTGTAAACATCTCATTTGAAAACAGACCTTATGTTTCATCTGACCTTTAAATAAAAAGAAAAATGAGAAATTAGCATGCTCTAAAACAAGGCATCAGCCTCTAGTATCTGGAGTGGATTTCCCAGGCATTGTTAAAATAAACCCCATAAACCTTATACAAAATCAAGTTGGGTATGTTAAAGTATGCTCACCAGCCCAGAAGAAAAAAAAAAGGAAAGGAAAATAAATTGGAGTATTCTGCTGAGATGGGCAGAGGTAATGGGAAGGAACCATGCATTTTTTTCCTAATATACTGGTATTTCCTATTTGACCCTGTCTACCATTTGTGAATAGATAAGCTTTCTTCCCCATATTATGCATGTTAGGATTAGGAATGAGGACTATCATTCAACTGCCAGGACCACAAGTTATGGTGAGCAGCATATCCTGGTGGGAGTCGAGCTTGGAGCTTTGCCGGGAGCTCAGTAGCAAAGTAGAAGAGAGACAATCACACGAAGACAGCACCTCAACCCAACTAGTGCAAGAACTTTTGGAAAAAGGCAAAGGATGTGTGTATGCTAATTTGACACTTTTGTTTGAACTGAGCATTAAAGACATATTTATGTGGCAACAGCAACTTGCAAGTCCTAGAGTAATAGCCTGTTCTTGGGAAAGGTGTGTGCTGCAATGAAGCATTGTGTACAGATTTGCTGTGGTGTGTTCAGTCCTTGGGAAACAAAGAACCCTCACAGAATTGCTTGCGGTCTTCCTGGAGGCATCTAGCCTTTGTTGGAAACAGGATGCTAGACTAGATGCAACAGGAGGGTTCTTCAATGAAGTTATCAGGGCTGATTTTATGTACTTACCATGATTAATGAATCTTTTACCTTTCAACCTGTACACCTAGCTTCTCGTCAAACAGAGGTACCTTCAGAGTTGATAAGCACTGTGAAAACAAAGCTGAATTGGTTCAATACAAACTGTAACCTAAACTGTTAGACGCCAACTTCCAACTTTGACTTATACAATTTTGACTTATACATACATCACATAACCTTTAATTACCGAAGCAAATTGTCCTCAGACATATTTTAAAAGTTGTAATTGCACATCAACTAGATAGACTATGGTCATAGACCAAAAGAAAGAAAAGGCCACCATAGTAAAACACTGCATAATCATTAGTAGTTACTGCTCATAGCAGTGCAGAAGCTGTACACGATATAACAGAACTTGGCCACATTGACTCATTTATTTATTATTAATTTTACAATTATTTATATGCTGCCAACTTGATCAACTCTACGTTACGTTACAAATATCCAACATGTCAGAACTGTGGAAGTGTGGAAATCTAAAGCTGGTGAAATGAACTGAAGCACCAATTGTGAGCATTGGTTAAAAGCCCCATGAAATACATATTTGTGTAAATATTGGCTATTCATGTAAAACAATTGATTTCATAATAACAATGATTAAGTAACATTTAAACAGTAGCAACATAAATACTGATATATGAAAACTGGAAGTAAAATGACCATTGGAGATGTTGGGAAATTCAAAGTTTTATCTAAACAAGTTATTTAATCTTAAAGAAAGCAAGCATTCAAATGTCACCTGAGAGTTATTAAAAATAGGTTATACGGTCTTAGAAGCAATACCTTCATTTATTGTTTTCCAGCTTTTTAAAAAAAAATATATGCACAGCACAAATATGTTGTACATTAGGACATTGAATGGAGATAATGACAAGGTCTATGTTGTATGGAATTGTATGCTTCTGCCAGAGCTGGTAAAAACAGAATGCAGACAGTTTTTTACTGATGAGTATGGGAATGGGAACATTGCCAAGGAAAAATCCCACTGTGTGAAAGGAAAATGATTTGTTTACAGTTGCTAGACATCCATGGTAATGAATATTCAGAAGCAAAGATTCAGTATGAGTTGTGAAAAAACAGACTCCTTGCTCTGCTAGCAGGAAAAGCAGAGTATGATAAATTTAACTATAAAGGATTACAAAAGCAGCATTTT
This sequence comes from Candoia aspera, assembly GCF_035149785.1. Classification (NCBI taxonomy): domain Eukaryota; kingdom Metazoa; phylum Chordata; class Lepidosauria; order Squamata; family Candoiidae; genus Candoia; species Candoia aspera. Next base: position 57,652,811 of record NC_086158.1, on the reverse strand, counting down.
TCTAAAATGCTCTAAAGATCTAAAGATTTCTAAAGATCTGTTCCTGTGACATATGAATCAGTCCACAATATGTTACTTATTTGGCTGAAGACTTTTTTTGTAACAATTCCTGCAAGGGGAAAAAAAAGAGACAGGAATCAATAATAGAATGTTCCCTGCTCCTTACTATAAAATAAACAACAACCAAACTAATTTGACTTGGTATTTGCTAATGTAAACCTGAACCCCTGATAAATTCTGCAGAGTGCTGACAGGCTGAATTTCAAGGAGAAAGAGGTGGGGGGACTTTGCCCTTCTCCCCATCACTACTGATAGATTATTTGTGAAACAGACAAAGGAGTAGTCTGGGATCTGCAAATCATCTTATTATAACTGCTTTCTTGCAGTTAGCATTTGATGGAAGGTTTTGATTTCATGTACAGCCCATAAAAGGAAACCACGTTTTCTTCTGTCAGTGTGGATTGGATGGAGGTGTTTGTTCTGTCTATATTCCAGAACAGTGTTTCTCAACCTTGGCGTTGTTAAGATGTGAAGACTTCAACTCCTAGAATTCCCCAGCCAGCATGACTGGCTGGAGAATTCTGGGACTTGAAGTCCACACCTCTTAAAGTTGCTAAGGTTGAGCAACACTGATCTGGAACAACTATGAGGAGAGTAGATTCTGCAGGGGGAAAAATATATATATATATGAATAACCAGTAGCTGGAACGGTGTTTAGCTTGAAGGGGGAGAGGGTTGGGGGTTCCTCCTATTATTTTGCTTTGCAAAGAGAGGGATTTCTCCCAATTATACCATAAGATGTTCTACTAATGAAATAAATGGCAATTGTATATTGAACGTATATAATAAGTAATGTACTCCAATGGCTTTATCTATTTATTTAAAACATTTCTGTATCACCCATCTATGTTTGCATCTTCAGCCAGTATATAAGGGGCTTCTCCTTGTGTGTATTACAGTTGCTGTAGCTAGCATTCCTGTTGCAACTGAAATGTATACATGAGATTAGGCTGTAGCTGTCTGTTGTTTATTTGTTCAGTCACTTCTGACTCTTTGTGACTTCATGGACCAGCCCACGCCAGAGCTTCCTGTCAGTCTTCACCACCCCCAGCTCCCCCAAGGATGAGTCCGTCACCTCTAGAATACCATCCATCTATCTTGCCCTTGGTCAGGCCCTCTTCCTCTGTCTACTGTATAGCATTAGTATGTGCTATACAGTAGCCCATGGGAAAGAGAATAAAGCTGCTTTGGGCTAGATAGGTTGTACGAGAATATGGTCGAAGGACTTAAGATAGGGAAGGCAAAGTAGGCATGGTAAAAGTGGAAGAACAAGGAGTTACCCAAGTTACTACGCTGTCAACTTCTCCATCCTGTAATTTGGCAACCATAGCTTTAAAAGCTAAATCCTATGCTATTTTGTAACTGAGTTTTGTACCTAAAGTAAGTGTGACTTTTAATTGTGACATCAGGTTGCTTTTTGCTATGAATATAATTGCCTGACATTCTCACTTTTATTGCGGTCTGCCCATGGTTTAGACTGCTCTTTCGTGGTTTTACAAAGGTGTATTTCCAAGCCTTTAAATTAGCAAGGGCTAAAGAGCTCAGATGTTCCAGGCTGTGTCAAATGTCTATCCTGAACAATGAATTGCAGGAAAGTGCTGAAAGGTAAAGTAAATAGGGAGTGGCATTTGGAATGGAAAACAAAAACCAACCTAATACCTAAGGATCACCCACAAGCAGGAGAACGGTCTTCCTATCTTTCCAGCAACTACTTTTGAACAGCATACTGCTTCTAGTAAAAGGAGTGATGTATAATGGGAAATACAGGTAACAGTCTGTAGGGCAAGTAGATCTACCTGCCTGATAGTATACTGTTTATAAAGAATTTTATGTGCAAGATTATAAAATCCATTTCCCCACCTCACCCCATAATGATACATGTTAAGTTAAAAGGGCGTACCATCTGCAGAAATTCAATTTCCATTTGAAGAGCCTCACAGGCATTTTCCATTTCATCTTCTTTGTAAGTCTCCAATTGCTTTTTAAGCCTGTGCCAATATTAGGAAAGAAAAATAAAATGCCACCTGATATGGTGAGGTTGTCAGCTTCCTCTTCACTGCAAACTTGATCCTAGCTTTGCAAACCACATTTAACAGAAAGGCAGGATAGAAATTAATTACATTATTTATTTATTTTATATAAATAATCACATTAAGGTAGTCCTCACTTACTGACCACAATTGGGACCAGCAACTCCATTGCTAAGTGATGCGGTTGTAAAGTGAAACATCACATAACTGTGCTGACTTACAATGTCAGTTCCGACTGCGATCATTAAGCAAATCACCCATGGTTGTTAAGTGTGATGTCACGTGACTGTGACTTGCAACTTCCTGCTGGCTTCTCCATTGACTTTGCTTGTCTAAAGCCGGCTGCAAAGGTTGCAAATGGTGATCACATGACTGTGGGACGCCGCAACCATAGTAAATGCATGCCAGTTGCCAAGCACCCAAATCATGATCACTGTGATGGCTGCAACTTTGGGGACTGGCCATAAATCTCCTTTTTTAGCACCTTCGTAACTCAGAACAGTCACTGAATGAGCAGTCAGTAAATGAGGACTACCTGTACATGTTTTTGTATTATTGGATGCAACTTAAGCAAGTGTGGAATAATGGAGAAGGTGTCTGATTAGGAGCTAGGAGGTCCACATTCTACTCTCTCATTAGACATAGAACCTTAGTCAGTAACTTCAAGGGTCATTGTCTTTCTCAGTGCAACCTACCTCACAGGGTGGTGGTTGTAGAGAAAAATAGGAAGTGAGAGCACTATGTACACTGACTTATGCTCCTGAATGAAAAGGGGGGAATATAAATCTAATAAATAAATTAGATACAGTGAATAATATAGAGAAAATGTGTCAGTTATTGGAAGACCCTTCCTTGAAGCACCATGACATAAATTTAAGTTATGGTCATACAACCAAGAAAATACAAAAATGTATGCAATGGCCTTTACTTAAGCAGAACAAGGAAACAAGTATTTTAAAGTGGATTACTGAATTCACATACAGAAATCTGTAGGAGTAGGAGAACAACATTTTCAAGGCAAACTTTTAAAGATATAATCTTATGCCTCTTTCATAACTCCTAATACATTGCTGATGCAGTCTTAGTTCAGGCGAGGCACAGTGAATATATGTCATAAACTGTGTTTAAGGTTTTTGAGTTGCACATGACAACAAGTTATTGGTAGTGGCAGGCAAAGTGCTATTTATTAAAAAATCCTGCTTTTTTTGAAACAGGTTGAGAAGCAGGTTACATAAAATTCATCCATAAAATATAGAAAAAATTATTTTTTTCATTACAGACTAGCCAACTCAACTTTAGTAAAGAGCAAACTCCTTATATGCTGAAGTTTACTTGTTGATGATCATCAGGAACGTTCCTCAGATTAATAATACAGGTTCCATATGAGATACATTTGAACTAAATCTTCAAAAGAAATTTAAATATATATCTCATATATTTAAATTTAACTGTGGATATCGTATTATGTGAAATGTTTTATTAGCATAGACATTAGTTAAAAAATTAATAATTGAATGAGTAACACTAGTTCCATTAATGACAAGTTAATACATAATCTTATAATAAATAGGCCAAATTTTAGTGGTACCATGATTTTAAAAAAACTAGTAAAATTTGGGAATTATATTAATTTTATTCTGGGTTCTTCAATGCAGCCTCTGAACCTGTCTCAGAGTTTAGAACTGAAGAACAAATGACAATTAAACAATATAGGCAGCAGAAAACTGAAAAGAAGTGAGTAAGAAAAATAAATATTTATGGCATCTCTTCTACAAGAAATTAAAGAGGTCTAAAAGCTAAGAATCCACATGCAGGATACTACTCATTATATTTGCTTAAGTAGATACTTATTGGACCAAGAAAAGGCTATTTCAGATCATTTAATGGCCCGTAGTATATGCGGCAATAAAGTTAAACTGCACTCCCTGTCATACCTGTCAGGAGACTGCAGAATGAAAGTTAACTATAAAATTGTTCATGATAATAGAGGAGCAATTTCTGGGGTCACTGTGGCAATTTTGTGATTGCTAAGTGAGCTTATTTAAGAAAGGGTTATATTTTGGTGACAGTATATCGGTTAGGACATGGGGTATGGGCTGAGATTTTGTGATGGACTACAGTAATGCAGCAGGTCCTCAGGAAGGAGGGAGCATATTCCAAGGAGGGAGTGAGATAAGAGAAAACACAGTCCGGAGCTGGAATGTGGGAAGAAAAGAGATTCTGAGTAGCCCCACCCTAGAGCCTCCCAGGTTATTTCCCTTTAGGTTAGGTAGAGTAGCTTTAGTCTGGCAAGATTCTGTCTATACAGCATAAGCAAATAAAGAACTGAACTTTGGCTGGATTGCTTCTTTGTCATCATTGGGCTGAGCCTGACAGGTTATATATACATACGTATATCTGTAAAATCTAATGAGATTTACAAGTTTTCTGTATGTAAAACAATACTTTAACACATGAACGTTACTTCTATGCATAAAGATTCTGTTGAGCATAATAGTAGCATGCAGTTCTGAATGAAAGGCAGCTATTTTAGTGAAACATTAACTCAAAATCTAGCTTCACTCTTATTATGCCTTTATCCAGTGTAGATGTTTTTATAAGCCACTCTATATCCTACTGGCAATTGTGAGAAAAAGGATCAAGCAGCTCACAGAGAGCCTGCTGTAATCTACTCACTAATAAATGAGGGCTAGAGTATACTTATCCACTTTCCAAGATTAAGGTCAAACCCCTAACTGTAGCACACAACTAAGGAAGCTGGATTCACAGAGTCTCATTAATCAAGTTTAATGTCATAAAAAAGCGGTGGAAGCTAGATAAGTATGTTCTAGCTCTCCTCTATGGCAGGGTCCCCATGAGCTGTTTGATCCTTTTTTTCACAGCTATCCACTATTATCTTTTGCCAGTAATGCTGTCTTAGGACACATGCGCAAACACTATGCATGTTTATTGGCCTTAGGGATTCCCAGTCGTGTACCCAAATGCAGATATATCACCTTTACTAAAACTGATTTTAAAAATTTATTCTGTATTCCTATATTGTATTTGAAGCTAAACTAATATTCCCCAATAACAGACTCTGAATATAAACAACAAGTAAAGAAAACAATCCTCTGATCAGGGCAGGTTTACAAACCAGAAGAAGTGAATCCTACCTAAGATTTGACCATGACTCTTAATATTGTTCTTCAGCAAAGGATCGTTACCTTGTCATGGTGCTGGAGCTTGAGCACCTCAATGATGCCATGAGTTAAACCGTGAAGGGCCACCCAAGACGGGAAGGTCATGACAGAGAGGTCAGACTAAATGTAATCCCTGGGGAAGGTAATGGCAAGCCACCCCAGTATTCTTGCCGTGAAAACTAAATGGATCAGTACAACCAGAGATATGTCAGTATACCATCGGAAGATGAGACCCCCAGGTCGGAAGATGGTCAAAATGCTACTGGGGAGGAACAGAGGATGAGTTCAACTAGCCCCAGACGTGATGACGCAGCTAGCTCAAAGCCGAAAGGACGGCTAGCGGCTGATGGTGCTGGTGGTGAACGGCGAATCCGATGTTCTAAGGATCAACACACCATTGGAACCTGGAATGTAACATCTATGAGCCAGGGCAAATTGGATGTGGTTATTGGTGAGATGTCAAGATTAAAGATAGACATTTTGGGCGTCAGTGAACTGAAATGGACTGGAATGGGCCACTTCACATCAAATGACCACCAGATCTACTACTGTGGACAAGAGGAAATGGAGTAGCCTTCATAATTAATAGTCAAGTGGCTAAAGCAGTGCTTGGATACAATCCAAAAAACGATGGAATGATCTCAATTCAAATTCAGGGCAAGCCATCTAACATCACAGTGATCCAAATATACGCCCCAACCACAGATGCTGAAGAAGCTGAAGTAGAGCAGTTCTATGAGGATCTGCAGCACCTACTGGACAACATGCCTAAAAGAGATGTTATTTTCATCACAGGAGACTGGAATGCTAAGGTGGGCAGTCAAATGACACCTGGAATTACAGGTAAGCATGGCCTGGGAGAACAAAACGAAGCAGGACATAGGCTGATAGAATTTTGCCAAGACAACTCACTATGCATAACAAACACTCTCTTCCAACAACCTAAGAGATGGCTTTATACATGGACTTCACCAGATGGACAACACTGAAATCAGATTGACTACATCCTTTGCAGCCAAAGGTGGCGGACATCTATACAGTTGGTAAAAACAAGACCTGGAGCTGACTGTAGTTCTGATCACGAACTTCTTATTGCACAATTTAGGATCAGACTAAAGAGATTAGGGAAGACCCACAGATCAGCTAGATATGAGCTCACTAATATTCCTAAGGAATATGCAGTGGAGCTGAAGAATCGATTTAAGGGACTGGACTTAGTAGATAGGGTCCCGGAAGAACTATGGAAAGAAGTTCGCAACATTGTTCAGGAGGCGGCAACAAAATACATCCCAAAGAAAGAGAAAACCAAGAAGGCAAAATGGCTGTCTGCTGAGACACTAGAAGTAGCCCAAGAAAGAAGGAAAGCAAAAGGCAACAGTGATAGGGGGAGATATGCAAAATTAAATGCAAAATTCCAGAGGTTAGCCAGAAGAGATAAGGAATTATTTTTAAACAAGCAGTGCACGGAAGTGGAAGAAGACAATAGAATAGGAAGGACAAGAGACCTCTTGCAGAAAATTAGAAACATCGGAGGTAAATTCCAGGCAAAAATGGGTATGATCAAAAACAAAGATGGCAAGGACCTAACAGAAGAAGAAGAGATCAAGAAAAGGTGGCAAGAATATACAGAAGACCTGTATAGGAAGGATAACAATATCGGGGATAGCTTTGATGGTGTGGTCAGTGAGCTAGAGCCAGACATCCTGAAGGGTGAGGTTGAATGGGCCTTAAGAAGCATTGCTAATAACAAGGCAGTGGGAGACGACGGCATCCCAGCTGAACTGTTCAAAACCTTGCAAGATGATGCTTTCAAGGTAATGCATGCTACATGCCAGCAAATTTGGAAAACACAAGAATGGCCATCAGACTGGAAAAAATCAACTTATATCCCCATACCAAAAAAGGGAAACCACAAAGAATGCTCAAACTATCGAACAGTGGCACTCATTTCACATTCCAGTAAGGTAATGCTCAAGATCCTGCAAGGTAGACTTCAGCAATTCATGGAGTGAGAATTGCCAGATGTACAAGCTGGGTTTAGAAAAGGCAGAGGAACTAGGGACCAAATTGCCAATATCCGCTGGATAATGGAAAAAGCCAGGGAGTTTCAGAAAAACATCTATTTCTGTTTTATTGACTATTCTAAAGCCTTTGACTGTGTGGACCATAAGAAGTTGTGGCAAGTTCAATGCACTTTACTAACCAACTCCTGAATCTAGCTTTAATCAGAATTAAGCCTGGGGTGGCGCAGCCTATACTACAGAGATTCCTACCCACTTCCTTGGGTTTCAGAAGTTCACAAGATTCCCAGATTTAAGACAGGATACCTCCCCATTAACCCCCCCCCCTGGACTTGCCCATGTGGCATCCAAGCCAAGTGAATATGAGTTACTTTATCTGCAAGAGAAAAACAATCCAGATGGCTTGGAGGCACCTAGTTTCACCCATACTTCCTCCAAATAGTCTGGGTCATCCTAAAGAAGGTTGCTGGTTGGGAGTTTGTGAACACAATAAATCTGAAGAAGAGTTGCCATTCTTACCACCACTAAGTTGGCTTGACTCTGAGCTTGTATCAATGCTCAGTAATACTAGCTTTTGTTTTATCCACTTTTGCTCTAGGCATGTTTTCAGTTGCTTCACCTCTTGTAGCTCCTTGGAAAACCAGAGTGCTGCTTGGGATTGGCAACTGAAAAGAGGCTGCTTGTCCAGTCCTCTGCCACCTCCCTATTCTGGAGATTATTAATAAGTGCAAGACACATTTGCCTGCCCAATTGTTTGGAAAATCCCCAAGCGCCCTTTGGAAGCCCTATGGATTCAGCAGGTATTTGGGCCACAGCATTCTAATATTTTCTCCATCCTTGCAGATGTTCAGGGAGGATACAATCTTAGTGTGATTAGAAAGTGACTTGGCCAAAACAAAAGACAGAATGTTAATGCCCTCCTAATGTTTATCTAGACCATAACTTATTTGCTCTGAAGTGAATACCACATCCAACATGTGCCCATCTAGTGTTGGAACCATAGGTCCAGGAACTCATGAATGGCTACTGCTGGTCAGCTGTGGTCAGGACTAGTTTGCTTTGATGCCCAACTTAATACACAGGCCTTTGCAGCCAGTCACCTCCAGAGCAATCACTGCAATATTTTCACAGATGACCATAATCACTACCTTTCCCTGACCTGCTGCTGCAAGACCTGAAATCTGGATGAGAAGATTTCCAACAGGGGTACGTCTCCATTGCTGCTCCAGGAGGCATCAGTAACGCACACCAGGTCTGCATGTTTATCCACCACATCTTACTGCATACAAGCCTGGAGTTTACTAGCAGCAATCGGAGAGAAGATATCTGTCAATTCATCTACCTGGGCCCAGAATAGAGGCAACTGGCTTAGAAGAAGGGACATGTGATAAAGTATAGGCCCTCTTTCTCCTGGGATGACCCACCTAGCACACCTTGCTGTTCACTCAAGTTCCTTCCACATAGGATGCCTAAGCTACATCACAACCTGATCTTTCCTCACTGACTTTTAAACTCTCTGTCCCCAGCCATAGAGATCAGTTGTAGTCTAGAATTGGTCACAACATTGGTAGAATGGCAGCCACTCTTTGAGTCACTTGTTCACTCAAAACAAGAAGTGGGAGAAAATTACTCCAAGGTAAGGGAGAAAGGAGGAAAAATCACTGGGAAATGAAAAAAGAAAAGAAAGATCATTGGGAAAAGGGAGGTAAGAGACAAAGCATTCCAGTTATGAGGTTCTCCCCCTCCATGCTGCTTGTACTCTGCTGGCATGCCTGCCTGCAGCTTGGATTCATGAGAAGTGGATTGGTTAGTAGTTTCCACATGTGAAGGGAATCACCCAGCATGTCAGCTGGAGAGAGGATGTCTTGTCCTGTAAGAGAGTAAGGAGTGCCCAGTGTGTGACAGCTGGCAAAGCTGACATGACTGTAAGTACAAATAAACAGCCCATCTGGATTTGGATCAGAGGCAGTGAAGGGGAGATGCAACAAGACTCCAGATAGCAAAGAGTGAAGCGGAGGAGAAAGGAAACCACTCCATGAGACTTTTGCAAGACAACTAAGATTGTTGAATTGTGTGAATACACTTAGGGTTTTAAACGTGTTAGGTTTGAAAAAGAGCATGCCTGGCTGTTTGGTGGCAGTGAAAGAAAGAAAGAAAGAGCAGAGAGAGAGACTGCATTCTTCAAGCAAGCCTCTCAAGACTCGGGTACGGCATTTAATCAAAAAGTGCAATGGTGCCATCCTAAACCTTTGGTTCTGAAAGCTCAAAAGTAAAGGTGAGTTGTGTGTTCATAATTAGAAGTGTCTTGGTTCCTTTTGGATCAGGAGGTGGGATAATGTCCCACAGAGCCACCTGCTGATGGGAGTCTTGATTGAAAGGGGTTTGAATAGGAATTAGAATATAAACTGCTAGGCCCTATGGGTGGGACTTTTTCTGCTTCTCCTTCCCCTGAATTTTTCAAATTCAGGACTCACCATTGTGGAAAGAAACATAGCTATCCAAAGAGCTACACATATATTTCTAAATTGGCAATACAGCCTTCATGTCTTGCAGCTGAGATCCCAAAAATAGATTTAGAGTAATAAATCCATTTAAAATAGGCAATCACAATTAACGTATCAACTTCACACACATCTACTTTGCTTTTGATTATGTTCACACCTAAGGAGTTTGTTTCCACTGTAATGTTTTACTGTTGTTGTGCCTCAAGAATATCATCATTTAATTTCGAAGCTTAAAACTAGTTGCTCCAACTCATTTTCCCTTTTGCATATATTTGATTCCTCAGAATCAGTTATCCATATCCCTTTTTAAAAGTGTTATAGTGGAAATGAAGCTGAGTCGAGCACATTTAAGAAGCTTATGAATATCATTAACTAATCCTCAGAATTCCTTTTGCCTTTTTAACAGTGCACTCATATTTCTATTTATCGGAAGTTTTTCAGTGAAATTTACAGTTTACTCAGGATAAATGAGTCGATTGGGAACTCCTATGGTTACTGAGTAGTCGGATGTCTGCTTCCTAAGCTAGTGAAGTGCCGTTCAGTTTCTGAGGGTTGTAACAGATGTTCTTTCATCTATCTTCATGACCACCAAACATGTCTGACTGAATGCTAGAGTGAGCAAAGCCTGCATTAATGCACAACAAGTGCCAAAGATTATACATAGGAGTCTGAAAGAAAATTCAAATATGTTTAAGTAAATAGGAATGCTGTTTATAGGAGCACACTTGAGTAATGTTATAATTAATAACTTGTCAGTCTGAACAATGTTAGTTCAGGCTCTACCAAGAGTATTCTGTTTTGTTAACTAGTAATACCCTGGTAAACATGTGAAATTTCATTACGAAGACAGAGTTCTTTCCAGTACTTGTACTGACATGTTCTGAAAAGATCAGAACTTTTCAGAATGGCTGAAGATGGAATCGTCAGATTTCAGAGGTGAAACGTAGCTACACTGAAACTAATTTTACTACTGAAATCTACAGGGGAATGACAAATGGACCAACAGCTTTTCTAAATTAAGTTTCCTGCATATGCATCTGAATAAAGAAAATTATTCCCAAGTGAAATTCCAATAACAGAATTTACCCTAGAGCAAGTTTTTATTCTTGGATTATAAACACTGAAGCTGGAGTCTATAATGGAAACCCTGACACATCTCTGACTATAATAGTTCCACTGTGCATTGATATAAAAAGTTTTAGGAAATCAAAGAGCGGTTGTCATTACAGAAATTCATTCTGTATCCCATGGATTACTCCAGAGATGGAAATTTCCTCCTTATAAAATTAACATTAAATTAAGTTGAAAATATTTGCTTAGAACCAACACAATCATGGCCTTAGGCAACCTACTACTAATATGAAGGATTTGTTAAGCTCTAGTGGAAATATTTCCTTGATGATTTATGTGAATACAGTGTTCTTTGTTCTTCTATGGTTTCATTAATATGGTTTATTTTGCAATAATAAAACATTATAAAGCCAACTTTATTTTAGATTAATCTAGTAAACAAAATCCTCAATAATCAAATGACATATAAGAACAACATAGTATTTCAATGCCATTTCTAGGTTTAAAAATGCTGCAGAAGCTCACCTCTCATAAAGAACAATTCCTTCTGCAGAATCTGTCTCTTGAAAGGAATTATTTAAAAAATGAAAAGAGAACAAAAATTCTAAATCAAAATGTGACATACAGTTATCTGTCTGAAAATGTAAGATAAACATACACATTTTAGGAATGTGAAAACAGCTGTAAATCATGGATGTCAGAACACAGGATAGAAGGCTGGGGGGTGAATGTTAATTGAGTCCTTTGCAATTGAAGTAATAAGTAGAGCAACCTAATGGGAAAGGGGAGTTCTAATAAGAAAATACAGTCCATGGTCTATATTTATTTATCGTATGGCACATTCACATTGCAGTTCAATAGAATAAAAACACAGGAGATAAAATACAGGATATAAAATATAGAATATAAAATTATAGACATATTTCTAGATTACAAATATAATTTTTTGCTTCATCTGTCACAGCCAGGAAATTGGTGAAATCTTCGTTATAGGCTCTGTTTTGGCACTCTGTCACTATATGTTGGATAGTTTGTTTTTCAGCCCCACAGTCACAATTCGGTGATGTCATTTTGCCCCCCTTATAAAGGACATCAGCACATCTACCATGGCCCATGTGGATTCTGTTCAATGTCCATATCGCACAGGGCTGATCAAATCCAGATGGTTTCTCTGAGATGCAGGGTGAGCTTCAACACTGTGGAGGACAATTTTCTAGCCAATTCTGTTTCCACATTCTGTGGATGTTTAAGTCATCTTCTACAAGTGATTTAGCAGTTGAAACAGCTGGATGTCTAGATCTCAGCCTATTTCATTCCAGGCAGGTTATGTCACTCAATATTGGCAGCTGGGGGTTATCAATAATCTTCCAGTATTCTTGAAGGACGGCATTTTTCCATCTTACATCCGGAGGTGGTATATGACTCAGAACAGGCAGCCAGTAAGTTGGATATCGTATTATCCCACTGACAATGCGCATTGAGTCATGCAGCTGTGCATCAATCCTACTTTGTGCGGACTGTTACGCCACACTGGGGCACAATACTCTGCTGCTGAGTACACCAAGCTGAGTGCAGACCCTTGCGGTATGTACGCTGCCGAACCCCAACTAGTGCTGCATAATTTATGTAAGAAGTTATTTCTGCTTCTCAGTTTGGTGGCAGTCTTCATCAGATGTTCTTTATAGGAAAGCGTCCTATCTAAAGTAACCCTGAGGTCCTTGGGGTGCATGTTGTGGTTAAGTCGATTTCCCTTAAATCTTACATTAAGCTTTCTGCCTGCTGATCTATTACAGAGATGGAAGTATGTTACTTCTGTCTTGGTTGGACTGGCTGTAACCTCCACCCACGGAAATATTTATCCAGTATTTCTTAGTCAGTAGAAAGAAGATCTTCAGTTGTCTCAAAAGATTTATGTTGGGTGGCTATAGCCCAGCCATCCACATAGCCAAACTTCCTGGACGTTGTATAGGGTATGTTGGCTATGTATATGTTAAAGAAAAGGGCTGTAAGAACTGAGCCTTGTGGTAAGCCGTTATTTAGTATTTTAGGGACACGACTATCCTCTCCCATTGCCACAAAAAAAGTTATTCCGGAAGCATATTATCAATAAGTCTAATAGTTTTTTGACATGGGATTACTTGTATTAATTTATATAACAATCCATGTCTCCACAGTGTCATATGCTGCACTCAGATCTATAAAGGCAACTGATGTTTTCTGCTTTGCCTGATATCCTGCTTCTATATAGGTTGTTATTGAAAGCAGTTGGTCTATGCAACTTCGGGCAGGTCAGAATCCAGCTTGTTCTACTGGGATCATCTGGAAGATCTTCTGGTTGATTCTATTATTATCATGGTCTATAATTACCCTCTCACAGATCAGATCTCCCTCCCTGGGTCTCTCCTATACTGAGAAATAGTGAGTAGTGTTCAAGCTTTCTCACTGGTGTCTTCCCCAGCCCAGGATCTAGAATGCCCTCCATGGAGGCATCCCAGGTGCCATTCTGAGGCTCTCTGAGAGGAAGCCTGTTATGCCCCTATTGCCTTGGAAGGTCAGATTACAGCCTTTTCTAGTTATTTTAATATATTAATATAAATGTATGTTTGATTGATTGATTATATGCCATCAAGTTGTTTTCGACTCCTAGTAGCCACACAGATTTTCTCTATGATGATCTGTCCATAACAGGATTTTTCAGGTCTTCCAACATTGCACCCATTTCCACTATAACTGAGTCCATCCACCTTGCTGCTAGTTGCCTTCTTCTTTTCTTTCCTTCCACCTTTGCCAGCATTATAGCCTTTTCCAGAGAGCTGGGTCTTTGCATAAAGTGTATGAAGTAAGATAATTAGAGTCTGGTCAGTTGTGTCTTGAATGAGAACTCTGGGTTGATTTGTTTGATGATTCATTGGTTTGTTTCCTTGGCTGTCCACAGTATTCTCAGGAGTCTTCTCTAACACCAAAGTTCAAAGGTGTCAATACTCTTCCCATCTTGCTTCTTTAAAGTTCAACTTACATTTCCATTTCACAGGGAATACTATGGCTTGCACAGTTCTGATCTTTGTAGGTATAGACACATCATGGCATTTGAATATCTTTTCCAAGTCCTTCATGGCTGCTCTACCAAGTACTAATCTGTGGCATATTTCCTGACTGCTTGTTCCTTTACTGTTGATGGTTGATCCTAAAAGGCAGAAGCTAGCCACCACTTCAATATCATCATTGCCAATTCTAAGGCTGGTTGCTCGACCTGCTGCCATTAGTTTCATCTTCTTTAAATTTAATTTTAGTCCCATTTTTTCACTTTGCTCCTTAACTTTTATTACTAGAGCTTGCAGATCCTTTGCATTTTTGGCTAACAGGGTAGTGTCATCAGCATAGCGCAGGTTATTGATATTTCTTCCTCCAGTTTTAAAACCATGCTCATCTTCTTCCAATCCAGCTTCCCTTAATATATATTCAGCATATAGGTTAAATAAATAAGGGGAGAGTATACAGTCTTGTTGCACTCCTTTGCCAACCTGGCACCAGCCTGTTTCACCATGTTCTGTCAGTACTGTGGGTTCCATAAGTTTCTCATGAGGAAATGACATATGCTCAGATTCCCATTTTTCTGAGCACATTCCACAGCTTGATGTGATCAACACAATCAAAGGCCTTTCTATTATTGATGAAGCACATAGTGACTCTTTTTGGTATTCTTAGACTTTCTCAATTATCCAGCATGCACCAGCAATGATGTCTCATATTCCTCTGCTTTTCTAAAGCCAGCTTGAACATCTGGCATCTCTTTTTCCATGTAGGGCTCTAATCTGTGTTGGATGATCCTAAGAATTACTTTGCTACCATGTGAAATTAAGAATATTATACAATAGTTTGCACACTCTGTTAAGTCTCCTTTTCTGGTATTGGAATGTAGATTAACCTCTTCCAATCTGTTGGTCACTGTGTTGTTTTCCAGATTTGCTCGCATAGCTTGGTTAGAAACTTTGTGAAAGGTGAAAGGTCCCCTGTGCAAGCACTGAGTCATGTCTGACCCTTTGGGGGGATGCCGCTTTTGTGACGTTTTCTTGTCACACCATAGAGTGGGGTGGTTTGCCATTGCCTTCCCCAGTTGTCACCTTCCTCAGCAAGCTGGGTACTCATTTTACCAACCTTGGAAGGATGGAAGGCTGAGTCTACCTGAGCCAGCTACCTGAGAATCCAGCTTCCGCTGGGATCAAACTCGGGTTGTGGTGAGAATTTCGGTTGCAATATTGCCGCCTACCACTCTGCGCCACACGAGGATATATATAGAGTCCCCCTTTGGGGGAGATGGGTGGTGACAGAAATTTGAAACAAACAAACAAACAAACAAAACTGATTTACTGATTCTTGTACTGGTTTACTGATTCTTATTCTGTGGCTTGTCATATTTTAGTGGGTATTCTGTCAGTTCCTGTAGCCTTCCAACTTGGTAATGATTGGAGTGCTGATCTAACTTCATCTTCCATCCTCCTTGAAAATTGTTTATATTCAACACTGTATTATGGAAACGGATTGTTTTTCAAACAGTTCTAAGGCTGAATGGGAAAAGTTTTTTTGGAAACATTTTACAATATATTTTACATTGCTAATTAATTAAATAATTGATGAAAAATTGTGTGAATAGGCTTTCCAGAATTTGAAATGCAGATGTCTAGCCTGTATGGAGCTGCTCTAAACAAAAGGAAGTCGTTTTAAAACATGAACTGTATTGAACAAATGACATGCTATTGTAGGGTTATATAAGTCAGTAAACCAAATAATATAATAGAGTTTCAAAATGGACACTAGCAAATCAAAACAGCTCGTTTAGACTGCTATTTCCTGAAGTAAACTTCATTTTCTAGCAAAACATTGGCATTACAGTATCACTGATATACTGCAGGTAAAAAGTAGTTTATTGATTAAAATAGCTTTCTTTATTCTAAACCTCTTAATATTCAACAAATATATTTTCCTTAGAAAAAAACTGCTTTATGACATCTTTTATCTTTGCTTTCACATCTTGAAGCTGTGTATGTTATTAACATTATCATGAAATGTATTTGTAGCAAACAGAAATCTAACAATTGATTTTTCAGGGCAGGAAGTAAGGTAATATTTTGTCCTGGCACATGACCATATAATCCAGAAGGGTAATGGCCCTCTTAAAAGCAAGCTACATTCTAGTTTCCAGGCTTTGTGGATTTTTGTTATCAGTGGAGTGCATTTTGTTACTGTAATACTGCTTTCGGAATAGTTGACCCTACAAAGCTGATCCTTTCCTGCAATGCTTGTGCATACTGGTGTGAAATTAAAAACATTTTGGGGTAAAATAATTGCTGATATTATAACCCTTTTATTTTCTCAACATTTTAAGGACTTCTATTATATCCTTAATATTATTTTCCTTCATTAGCATAAGTGCAGAATATATCTACTACATGTGTGTTTTGCTCTAGGAAATGTCTTGAAAAAATGCAATTTGATGCTATCTTATTTCTAGTTAATCACCAATAAAAGTCATGGATTTTAATGGAATTTATGCAAAGGATTATATCCTAAAAGCTTTTGCAAAAAAATGCGAGGTGATTTTTTTTAAACTAGGGATATAGTTACTAATGTGTAAACCTCTAAGATTTGACTTACATAGTTTTATATAATGGAAAAACAATAGAAAAGGTGGTTGTAAAAGATCAAAAGATCACAGAAATATCCTTTGAAAAGCTGCAAATTATCACTGGGAGTAAAGATAATGGACACTGGACCATTCATCTACCACAGGTTGGGCCAAACTCAGTGCTACCTTACTAATTAACTTAGTTGTTCATGAACTAAAAATCTCAAAAGATTCCACAATGTGTACTGGCCTAATAAAACAAATAATTAAACATTGGAAATAATTTAAAGAATCAATGAACTGATTGGAACTGAATTATTTTCCTGCTGAATTTCTGCTTGTCAGGTTTATTGATGTCACATCCTCTTCATTCAGTGCTAGGTTGTCAAGCATTATGCATTCCTAATCACGCTGACAGATCAGCTGAAAACTTATTCCTTGTGGAACTAAAGTATATAGCAAAAATGTAATTAATGTTAATGTAATCATTTGTAATGATTCTTGGCACGTGAGGGGGTATCATTCAAAGATTTTTTCATCTCTAAATATGTTGCACAAAGCTTTGACCTAGAAGTAAGTTTAGCTAATTGTAATGATTCATAGAAGAGACTCCCAAATTTCTCTCGAAGTCAGATTAAAGTCCTATGTAATAAATTCCCACTAGTCTACTTTTCTTTCCTCCCTCCCAAAAGGCCGTTGTTTTCTTCTCTCAGAACTCCCTTTTCCTCTCTAAAGGGTAAATCAAGTTAACCCAGCCAGAGCACTAACAGCAGGAACAGCTCTCCAACTTTACTATTAAAAACATTTTTTTTCTTTTTCAATTTCTCTAGAAAATTAACAGAAAGTCTTAGGGATTCTTGAAAAACATAGTTTTCTCAGCCATAGCTACACTGTTGGCCCAGATGCTATGAATAGAAAAGAACTTCCTTCCTTCCTTCCTTCCTTCCTTCCTTCCTTCCTTCCTTCCTTCCTTCCTAAGAAATTGATAAGTGATTTGGGGGTCAGTGTTCATAATAGTCCAAATTACAACTTTTTGGAAAATTAATTTCTGTGTGGGTAAGGGTTGCTTAGACCTCATATATAAATCAGTCTACAAAGTTGTCTAGGTATTTTTTTACAGGTAAGGATAGTGATTCTGCTGGGCCCCTGTGTTCCAAATTGAAATAAAATAATGATTGAAACCATAATTCAATAGCTTTCATTACTGACCATATTATAGATCCATATCAACTTCTTGGTACTCTGAGGAACTGAAGGAAACTAAATGAATGGGTCAGTGATATGACCACAAATGATAGAAGACTTGGAATGAATATGATCAGGCATAAAAAAGTACTCATTTAGGGATGTATGCTATTGTAGTGATGATTGTAAGCAACCTCCATTCTCTACCATGTTTACATTCATATAAGATAATCCAAAGGGAGCTGCTCAGAATGGATGGCTCTATTAAATACACATCTGGAGGATCAGATGGTAGGAATCTTTGCAATTCTGTTGTGATGAATTTGTAATTACACTTTCTGGGTAGAATTGAATCCTATATATCTGCCTCACATCTAGAGCATATACTATAGTATTCTAGAGCATCTAGTATATTATTACAGTGCTTATATACTTTCTAAAGATATTTTCTAAGAAAATACGTATGAATCAGCCTCGATCTGCTTTATTTAATTTAAAAATCAATGGAACATAATTTGAACTTTTAAACTGATTTTGAAAAAGTGGATTTCTGCTTATGTAAATGCCCACCAATCTCCAAAGTGATTCTGAATCATTTTAGGAAGTTCTGATTTGATTCAGTGCTTCACATAGCTCTGGAGATTTAGTTCCAAAATTCAAATCACTAGTTGAATTAATCAAGTCACCTTCAAATAATCTCTGAAACAAACTTATAGACAGGTCTACTAAGATTTGCTGCAGGTAAGCACCGAGATTACATTTTTTCTTCCTGAATTCAGGAATATCTGTGAAAACATGGGTAGTAGTGATCAGAATGCATTTTAACAACTTAGGCTGATATGCAGTGGTGACTGTATCTAAAAAAAGTTGAACTATATAATGTAGTCTTCAGCAAAGGATCGTAACCTTGTTGTGGTGCTGGAGCTTGTGCACCTCAATGATGCCATGAGCTAAACTGTGAAGGGCCACCCAAGACAGGAAGGTCATGACAGAGAGGTCAGACTAAATGCAATCCCTGGGGAAGGTAATGGCAACCCACCCCCAGTATTCTTGCCATGAAAACTAAATGGATCAGTACAACCAGAGATATGTCGGTATACCATCGGAAGATGAGACCCCCAGGTCAGAAGATGGTCAAAATGCTACTGGGGAGGAACAGAGGATGAGCTCAACTAGCCCCAGACGTGATGACGCAGCTAGCTCAAAGCCGAAAGGATGGCTAGCGGCTGATGGTGCTGGTGGTGAACGGCGAATCCGATGTTCTACGGATCAACACACCATTGGAACCTGGAATGTAAGATCTATGAGCCAGGGCAAATTGGATGTGGTTATTGGTGAGATGTCAAGATTAAAGATAGACATTTTGGGCGTCAGTGAACTGAAATGGACTGGAATGGGCCACTTCACCACCAGAATGGCCACCAGATCTACTACTGTGGACAAGAGGACCACAGAAGAAATAGAGTAGCCTTCATAATTAATAGTCAAGTGGCTAAAGCAGTGCTTGGATACAATCCAAAAAACGATGGAATGATCTCAATTCAAATTCAGGGCAAGCCATCTAACATCACAGTGATCCAAATATACGCCCCAACCACAGATGCTGAAGAAGCTGAAGTAGAGCAGTTCTATGAGGATCTGCAGCACCTACTGGACAACACGCCTAAAAGAGATGTTATTTTCATCACGGGAGACTGGAATGCTAAGGTGGGCAGTCAGTTGACACCTGGAATTACAGGTAAGCACGGCCTGGGAGAACAAAATGAAGCAGGACATAGGCTGATAGAATTTTGCCAAGACAACTCACTCTGCATAACAAACACTCTCTTCCAACAACCTAAGAGATGGCTTTATACATGGACTTCCCCAGATGGACAACACCGAAATCAGATTGACTACATCCTTTGCAGCCAAAGGTGGCGGACATCTATACAGTTGGTAAAAACAAGACCTGGAGCTGACTGTAGTTCCGATCACGAACTTCTTATTGCACAATTTAGGATCAGACTAAAGAGATTAGGGAAGACCCACAGATCAGCTAGATATGAGCTCACTAATATTCCTAAGGAATATGCAGTGGAGCTGAAGAATCGATTTAAGGGACTGGACTTAGTAGATAGGGTCCTGGAAGAACTATGGAAAGAAGTTCGCAACATTGTTCAGGAGGCGGCAACAAAATACATCCCAAAGAAAGAGAAAACCAAGAAGGCAAAATGGCTGTCTGCTGAGACACTAGAAGTAGCCCAAGAAAGAAGGAAAGCAAAAGGCAACAGTGATAGGGGGAGATATGCAAAATTAAATGCAAAATTCCAGAGGTTAGCCAGAAGAGATAAGGAATTATTTTTAAACAAGCAGTGTGCGGAAGTGGAAGAAGACAATAGAATAGGAAGGACAAGAGACCTCTTGCAGAAAATTAGAAACATTGGAGGTAAATTCCAGGCAAAAATGGGTATGATCAAAAACAAAGATGGCAAGGACCTAACAGAAGAAGAAGAGATCAAGAAAAGGTGGCAAGAATATACAGAAGACCTGTATAGGAAGGATAACAATATCGGGGATAGCTTTGATGGTGTGGTCAGTGAGCTAGAGCCAGACATCCTGAAGGGTGAGGTTGAATGGGCCTTAAGAAGCATTGCTAATAACAAGGCAGCGGGAGATGACGGCATCCCAGCTGAACTGTTCAAAATCTTGCAAGATGATGCTTTCAAGGTAATGCATGCTACATGCCAGCAAATTTGGAAAACACAAGAATGGCCATCAGACTGGAAAAAATCAACTTATATCCCCATACCAAAAAAGGGAAACCACAAAGAATGCTCCAACTATCGAACAGTGGCACTCATTTCACATGCCAGTAAGGTAATGCTCAAGATCCTGCAAGGTAGACTTCAGCAATTCATGGAGCGAGAATTGCCAGATGTACAAGCTGGGTTTAGAAAAGGCAGAGGAACTAGGGACCAAATTGCCAATATCTGCTGGATAATGGAAAAAGCCAGGGAGTTTCAGAAAAACATCTATTTCTGTTTTATTGACTATTCTAAAGCCTTTGACTGTGTGGACCATAAGAAGTTGTGGCAAGTTCAATGCACTTTACTAACCAACTCCTGAATCTAGCTTTAATCAGAATTAAGCCTGGGGTGGCGCAGCCTATACTACAGAGATTCCTACCCACTTCCTTGGGTTTCAGAAGTTCACAAGATTCCCAGATTTAAGACAGGATACCTCCCCATTCACCCCCCCCCCCACCCTGGACTTGCCCATGTGGCATCCAAGCCAAGTGAATATGAGTTACTTTATCTGCAAGAGAAAAACAATCCAGATGGCTTGGAGGCACCTAGTTTCACCCATACTTCCTCCAAATAGTCTGGGTCATCCTAAAGAAGGTTGCTGGTTGGGAGTTTGTGAACACAATAAATCTGAAGAAGAGTTGCCATTCTTACCACCACTAAGTTGGCTTGACTCTGAGCTTGTATCAATGCTCAGTAATACTAGCTTTTGTTTTATCCACTTTTGCTCTAGGCATGTTTTCAGTTGCTTCACCTCTTGTAGCTCCTTGGAAAACCAGAGTGCTGCTTGGGATTGGCAACTGAAAAGAGGCTGCTTGTCCAGTCCTCTGCTACCTCCCTATTCTGGAGATTAATATTAATAAGTGCAAGACACATTTGCCTGCCCAATTGTTTGTTTTAGGGGCCGCCCATTCTAACATATCTGTGACTTTGGTGGGATCCATCTTGATGCCCTTTTCATACACCCTATACTCCAAATAATCCAGTTGGTTCTTATGGAATTCACACTTAGACAGTTTAGCATACAACTTAGCATCTCTCAATTTTTCCAGCACTTTGTGCACCCAGCTGGATGTGCTCTTGTTCACTTTCTGTATAGATTAAAATGTCATCAAGATACACCAAACAACCTTTGTACAAATGTTCATGTAACACCTCATTTATCAACTGCATGAATACTCCAGGACCCCCCTTCAAGCCAAACGGGAGAACCAGGTACTCATAGCTCCCCAAAAGGCAATTAAGAGCTGTCTTCCACTCATCCCCTTCTCGAATTCGCACTCTGAAATAAGTGTCCCTTAGGTCCAACTTTGTGAAGATCTTCCCCTTTGACAAATGAGACAATAAGTCCTTTATTAGGGGCAAGGGATACTGGTTTGAACTGCAAATGCCATTCAGGCCTCTGTAATCGGTGCATAATCTCAAAGACCCATCTTTCTTTGTTCGAAAAAGCACCGGTGCAGCCAAGGGAGAATTGGCTGGGCGAATAAATCCCCTTGCCAGATTCTCATCTATGAATTCCTGTAGCACTTTCTGGTCTTTCAAAGACATAGCATACATTTGGGTTTGGGGAGCTTCGCTCCTGGTTCAATTTCTGTCTTTCGATGTGGGGGGGGGGTAGTTGATTACATTCAGCCTCTCCACACACCTCCTTTAAATCCCGGTAGGGTTCGGGAATTAATTCCTCATCAATTGTTGCAACCCTCTCCACCTCTGTTGACACTGCAGCCAATATCCCGACAGCCTCCCTTGCTTCTTCCTCCAATTTTCCCATGTACAGTCCATCTTTAAATTGAATGCTTCTGACCACCCAATCTACTTGGGGGTTGTGAGCCTTCAGCCAAGGCACTCCCAATATTATTGAATAATTAGCTATGGCTGCGATTATAAATTGGAGAATCTCTAGGTGGGTGCCTACTCTCATTTCCACTTCCGCAATACAGAACATTGCAGGGCCCCCAGTAGCTTCAGAGCCATCCAGTTGGTTAAACACTATAGGGTCCTTCAATTTCTGGACTTTCAATCCCAGCCAATTTACTATTGCAAGGTGAATCAAACATTTAGCACACCGAGTCCACCAGCGTGCTTAAATCTGTGCTATTTTTTTGTTTAGAGTCCTTAACTGCACCCCCACCACTACCATGCCATTATCTCCACTCACCACTGCTCTGTCGTGCCCCTTCTGTCCAGCCTGCCTTGTGGCACCCATGAAAGCAGGTCTTAGTCGTTTCCCGCCGGTGACTGGTTTTCATCTGAGGAATCCACCTCAGAGGCCTCTGAACTGATGACAAGCTGCAGCACTGCGCTGGCCACTGCTGCTTTTCCCTTAGCGACAGGAGTCTTGGTTGGCTTGGGCTTTGACTTTGGCGATGGGGTGGGGGGTTGGCTGGAACAATCCACAGCTCGATGGCCTCTTTGCCCATATTTAAAACATAATCCTTCCTTCAATCGATGTTCCTTTTCCTCATTCCAAGTTCTTCTCAACGACGCCCTTGGGGCTGTGCCCTCCCACGGGGCTGGTTTCTTGATAGGCGCTTGAATCTGTCATTGCTTCTTTAAGCAAATTTGCTGAGCCTCCACCATCCCAGCCAGACAAGTCCATTGTTTTAAGGTCTCTGGTTCGTCTCTGGCCAGGCATCGGTCTAAGATGTCAGGCTGTAATCCACTCTGGAGAAGTTCCACCTTAAGCGACTCTGGCCAGTCAATTAGATTCCCTGCTAGGCTTCTAAATTCCATAGCATACTCCGTCACTGACCTATTCCCTTGCCTCAGGAACTGTAGACTGGCTTTAGCTTTTATCTGGGTGAAAGGGTCTTCAAACCAGTTGCTTAGAGTCATCATAAAGCCATCGAAATTCTTCAGCTCTGGGGCCCTGGTGTCATGCAAAGCTACCAACCATTTGGAGGCTTCTGCTTCCAGATGCATGGACACATATCTAACTCTTGCTCCCTCAGAATGAAAGGTGTCCCCAAATTCCTCCATAAACCCACTCACATGCGCCAGGAAGCACGCCAACTCATTTGGGTCCCCTCTGAACTTCACCTTCAGGTCATGGAATGCTTTCAGGCTCCTGGATTGTCGCCTTGGTCTTGGTGCTGGCTGGATCTGAACTCGCCTCCTTGCCTGCTGACCTGTTGGTGGAGCTGGCCCTGCCACTTCTTCTCCCTTCTCTTGGGAAGGCTCTGACTCTCCTGATTCATCCCCCGACCCAGATGCTGACTGACCGCTCTCTGGGGTTGGTGTTGATTGGGTTAGATGACTCAGTAGGCTGTCCACCGACTCTTTCAAGCTGGCTATTGTAGTTGCCATGGACTGCATTTCATGCTCCAGTCTCGTTAGCCTCCAGTTGGTCATTAGGTCTTGGCTCCTTACTTCCTGATGAGTAGACTTCCATCTCGCTGGTGTTGGCTCCATTCCGTCTCCCACCCCAAACGTCCAGCCTTGGATTTACGCAGGAGCTCCTTTCCCTCATGCTCCTCAGAATCTGGGGAGGGAGGTCGGACAGCTGGGAACTTTTGAGCCTTCAGCTTGGCCCCCTTCTCCTTGACTTTCCCTCGAGCTCTTGTAGTCATTGAGGTCCCGGCCACTGCTTCCTCCTCTGCCATCGGCCTCTCTGACTTGGCCAGCTCGGTTTCTTCCATTTCAGCCAAATGGAACAGGGAAACATTGGCTTTCCTCAGAGATGAATTCTCTGGGTAAAGCTGTATGATTTTTAGTCGTGGCTTTATGTAAAGTTCTGACACAGTTGACTCAATAAAATTCTGACTCATGCATCCAGATGAAATGCAGATTTCAGATTTATTGATGATGTGTACAGATGTTAAGCAAAAAGCCATGACTGAAAAAGTTCTCACACAGCTACCTGATAAAAGACACATAGGCACGTCAAAACCTCCTCCACACTCCCCTCCTTTTCCCTTAACAGTCCAGCATTCCACTCCTGGCTAGCTGGTATGACCTTGGATTTCTTCTCACTCTCAACAACTCCCCCCGCCCCCCCAATCCGGAGCTTGAGATTTGTTGCTTCAATGGCAGAGAACACAATCAACAGATCTAACAACTCTTTGATTGTGGGTTCTGACAATGGGTCCATGTGAATTTCTCCTATACTTTATGGCTGGAATGTTAAATTCTTATCTGTTTTAAAAAGGTTTAAAATTGTAAAATTCATTCATTATGCTTTGACTTATTACTGTAGTTCTGGAAATTATTTTTGTGCTGGCTGTAGAATATTTTGCTTTTTTATTTCTCAGGCTTATATACTGCTTCAATACACAGACACTTTTAATATATTGATTTATTTGTATTTTTAAAAAAATATATATATTGTAATTCTTGCTTTATATAGTGCATGGTCTCAGGTGAACTTGATTCTGAAATATGTAAGTATTTTAATAAATATACTAATTTCCAAGCTACACTGATGTGATTTGGTATAAAGACACCTTCCCTCCTGATATTTGAGTTTGCACTACAGCCAGAAAACAGAACCCGGTTAGATCTTGTGCAAATGATAAAAGCGTACACAATTCTTTGCGTATTCTTTCAGTTGTGAAAATGTGATCTGTTTTAAGATAAATTGATAACACATTAAAAGATTATGATGAAATAAACATGCAAGTGCCTTGGGACAAATAATTCAAAAAGATGGCTTGCTTATGTTCTCAATTTATGAGAAAGAAGGCCAAAAATATTTGAATGCTAGGTTAATTGGCTATTTCACAGTTCAGTTAATATATTCCCCTTGTTAAAGCTACTATTCACTTTTTGAATGATGTACACTTTTAGTTTTAATTTAATTAAAAATCCTCTGTCTATGGTATCAATGTCTATGGTGTTTGGATACTACTTAAAAATTCAGTAGAAATTGTGAGAAACAAGAGCTATAAATTGACAGGGTTAATGTGCCAGTCATACAAACATCACTTACTTTACTCTGTTAAGCAATACAATAATTAATAGAGGCTAACACCTACACTGACTTTGGAAGGAATGGGATAAAAAAGTATACACTGATGCTTCCATCTTAAATTAAGGGGAAGAAAACATAAAATGCATGATTTAAAATATAATACAGTAGGGTTTGTTTATTTATTTATTTATTTCTCAAATTTCTAACACCGCCCATCTCCCCCCGACTCTATTCAAAAAGTTCAAAAAGTTTAAATTATAGAAAGTGAAATTGTTAAAAGATTAAGTTTCATATAGTTTACAAAACTTCTATTTTATGCATAAACCTTTATTTTGCATAATGTTCAGTAATTTGAAAAATGAAACATCATTTTCAGTCTTTCATACAAACATCTCAATATTTCTGAAGCTTACATCCTTTGCTTCTTAATTCTGCTTAAAACATTTTATTCAGTCACATCATAACAGTTTAATTACAAATTCTAGAATAGTAACTAACCTTGGTCCTCAGCACTTTTGTACCTAAAAGTAAACAGCACTTTCCTAATTATACTGCACTGAATGTTGAATGACATTGCAGTAAAAAATACACCAGTGGAAGTATATTCTTTAGAAAGAAGATGATTATTTCATCCAGGAAAGCTAACTTACCATAATAGAATACATAATGCAAAAGTGCGTTGTTGTGCATGCTGTATCACAGGCTTACAGACCTGCAACTGATCTAATCATTTAGAGTTTCTTTGTAATGTATGTGTCATCCACTTATTTTTTCCCTATCTATACACAAATACTGAAGCAAGGTATATTTAGAAAATTTTATTTCTATTTCAACTCTTTGTGAAGACAAGAAAGAAAAACTGGCAGAAAAGAATCCATTGTGCTGAGAAACAGGAAATATTAAATACAACTCATTAGATTATAAAAGAGCATCTTTACCTTATATATTCTGGATAAGTCTGAGGTTTATCATAAATTGTTATTTTTTCTGATTCTAAGCATTGTGTGATAGATTTAGTTTCCACTATTTCTTTTTCGAAATCTACAAAGGAATGACACTGTTTATAATAAACTATTATCTTTTTATTCTAACTAGACACATTAAAAACTACTATAGGGCCAACTGATACTTCAAAAAACAACTCCAGATCAATGGTAGAGTACAGTCTCCACATGCCACAGTTCCCAGGTTCAATGCCCAGCTAGATCAAATTGGGAGTACGGATTTTTGGTCTGAAATTCTGGTCACCTCAACAGTGAATGCAGACTCCTGAATGGCAAGCATAAAAGGGAAGGGTCTGGGTTAGGAGGTACAGGAACACTTTGCAGGCCTCTCTTTTCTGCTGGATGTAAATGACCCCACCTGCCTTGACTGACAGCACACATAGATAAAAGTAGGGATTTACTGCCCAACTGGGGGCAGTGAGAGACAGGCATGGGAGTTTTTCTTATTGCTTAGAATGATTAGAGAAAACACAAGAAATGCTGGTCTTTGGAATAAGACTTGGAAAGGCTTTTTGCTTTAAGCTCTGGAGCTGAAAGTTAAGCAGGTGCAAACAGAAGGAAACAGCAGCCAGCTAAGCATGTCTAAAGCTATAGCAGTTGGAGCAGTTACAGCATCAAGGCCAGCAAAGCCCAGTAGGACTTGAATGAGCCCAAACCAGGGTCAGTAAAGCAGCAACAGCAGCAGCATTTGAAGAAGCTTGTATATGGATTAGGAATGTGAGGCCAGAAGCAGTTTGGGTGAGGCTCAGCAAGAGGTCCTGCAGCTTGAGTAGTATAGTAGGTAAGGCCATCAAAAAGGCCCTGTAGTAGACCACGTGGGGAACATGTGGACTACTATGAAGCCTCTCTAGGCAAAGCCTACCCAAGCTGAATTGAATACTGAAGGTGACCGCAGAAGAGGTCTAGTAGTAGAGAATTGCCGCCAGCTGCTAACTAGGGTGAACTTTCCTGGGAGAGTGAGGTGTGAGCAGTACAGCCCAGCAGGAGGAAATTCATGGAACTTGTTACCCCCTTTGCCTTTGCTCTTTTCCATCCACAATAAACCAATGACAGCAAGTCTTAGTATTTATAGAAAGCATGGCCAATGGTGAAGGATGCTGGGATTTGTGGTTCAGCCAGGTGAGGGCCACTGGTAGTTTCCACTTGTGTGACGTGATACTGAACTAAATGAATCAATAATTCAAGCTTAAAATACATTTCACTTAGTTTATAAGATTAAAATAAGTTATATTAACATATGATTAATCTTATAAAACTAATTGATTTTACACAGTATATATCAAATGTATTGATAATAAAGGATGAAATACATTTAACAATATGAGAGTAGAAGGCATAAAGCCAGAGCCTATTTTGTAGATTTTGTAGTAGTAACTTTCAGAAGAAATGAGAAGTTATGCTTCATTTGAAAAAACAAAAGGATTCTCTCTTTAGCAATAATATTTGCTAAAATTGCCAAGAAGAGCAGGATATGTTTGCTATTTTATTGTTTAAAGCCTAATTTGTAGTCATTTTAAAGTAATTGAATAGATGATATTTTCTGCTTTCTTATAAAAAGTCTTCCAGTGAAGTTCAATTTCAAACTCTATTTCTCAAATCATCCTTGAACATTAAATCAGCTGAACATCAGGTAAGCAATATACCTTTGAGTTTCCTCTGTAGAGTAGATAAATCCTGCTTTAATTCATTCTTCTGTAGATGAAATATTTTTAATTGAATTGTTTCATGCTCCATTGATTCTATTTCTAAGAAAG
Source organism: Candoia aspera (assembly GCF_035149785.1). NCBI lineage: Eukaryota > Metazoa > Chordata > Lepidosauria > Squamata > Candoiidae > Candoia > Candoia aspera. Next base: position 57,624,679 of record NC_086158.1, on the reverse strand, counting down.
TAATAATTTTCAAGTTAGACATCTATTAAAGATTTAATCTTTACTACAAAACTCTGTGGCATGTCCTTTCTAAATAATTTGAAATAGAACTGTATATATATATATAAACTACTAAGATCCAGTTCTGCAAGGAATTATATACAGTATACTCCTGCATCTAATAATCACATATAGAAAGATTTCCTGCTAACATATATATGAATGTTTAAACAGAATTATATCTTATTCTATGTGTATTTTTATTGCTAGCTACTTGGTCCATTTATATGGGAAAGTGTAATATTAATTTAAGAAATAAATGATTAATTTGGACCTAAAAGTGAACAAAAATAAAATATTTATGATCACCAACAAAACAATAACTGTTCAAAAGCTGTTTTCACAATAAAAAAGGTAATAGAAGAAAAACAATATATATAATTTGCTTAGCGGCAATGATGTAGTACAGATGCAGTTTTAGTTAATATACAATTCTGTGTTGGAGAGCTAACAACACAGTTTGAATCCTATGAAGTATTAGTTTTTACTACAGCTGCTTCTCCCTGGTTCATTTTAAAACTCACATTTTCTCATACAAGAGCTTGAAATAATATGGATTTATTTGGCTAATTACCTTGATATAAAAAAGAAATGATATGAAAATTAGTGCCTGCTTGGTTAGTCATTTGATGGACACCTTGTGTTGCTATCAAACTGTTGTACACGCTACCCATGAAACTAAGATTTGCCCCCATTCACTTTGTTTTTAGAAAGTATTATTCTTTTAATACAGCCTTTACACTTATTTTGATAAATTTGGTAGTTTAATGTGGTTTTGTCTTGTCTTTTTGCTTTATGTGTTTCTTAGCACAATAATGTTTCTTATCCCAAAAGACATAATATAGTGCACACATATTCTATTAGTACTTGTTGATCAAAGTGCTTCAGAAATGGTTTCAACAGTAATGGCTAGATCTGTGATTTTTCCTCCTTATAATTCAAACAAAATTTTTAAAAATGTATAGTCAATGTTGCATTTTTCCATAACGTTTATTATTTAATGATTACACTTTGGAACAGATAACTGATATAGTCTGCCAATCCTTCCTTGGGCTACAGGGAGCTGATTCTTCTCTTCAGAGTATAACTTTGTTGCTAATGATTTTCTGTTGGAATGATTCTAAAATCTAGACATCTTTATTCAAAGTAGCAGTCTGTAAAGCTATAGATGGCAGAAGAGAAAAGCTGGAAGTTTTCAGGGTCCACATATCCTCAATGAACTGGCAGACCTTTCTGACTTGCTGCCAGATGCTACTGCTGTCATGAAGCTTTCCTGTCTGTGCCTGCTGCAGTTATCCTATCAGTAATATTGTGTGCTGCAGCTGCCATCCTTGTCATGGTTAATACTCAGTGCTCACAGAGAAGGCAATGAAAGAATGTCAGTGATGCTATCCTGAAAAATGATCAACTTGACATGTATATCAACTACTGCTATCTGTGCTACTTAGAGTTCACACTGACTCTAGCTTTTGACTTTGAGGTTTAGAAGTATTAAAAAACACTTGTTGCGTACAACTATTATTTTCATATTCTAGAATTTACTAAGGATGCAGTAGCAAATGGAAGGTTGGGAGGTAGCTTAAATCTAGCTTCTGGTATGTCCAACATAAATATAATAGAGTGTCAGAATCCATGATTAAAGTTCCCTGCTCTTCTTTATTTAGGCAAATCGTTATATTAAATAAGAATGTTAAAGCCTAGAAAAAAAAATTGTTTTGTCAGAGAATTTTAGCACAAACATTTATATGCTCAGATAATCTGAGATCAAGTAATTAAACTGAAGGCGAACCTTTTCTCAGAAGACTTTCTTTCTCCTCTAGTTCACATATTTCAGCCTGGGCTCTTTTTTTAATTAAAAGTTCCCGATTGAATATTAACCCATATTCATTGTTGAAATTTTTAATTTCCTTCAAAAATGTTTCATCTTCTTCAGCAATTTTTCTCTTTAGATAATTCTTATGTTATAAAATTAAAAAAGATTGTGTTAATGACAATTAACATTAAACTGCATTTTTAATATATAGTACATGTAGAAAGTAAATATTAGGTGATATATTAAAATACTATCTATAACACCCACTATACTGATATAAGAAATGGAATATAAACATAACAGTCTGCATTATAAGAGCATAATAAAAATTATTCATCTTATATTTGTACACTATGGCAAATTCCCATTTGGCTGTGAATATTGGAAAATCACTTATTTTTGCTGCATGGCTCAAATTACATTTGCTCAGAAATAAACTCCACTGATTTCAGTACAATTTGTTTCAAAGTATATTTCCTTATGAGAAATATTTTTGATTGTTAATATTACAAGAATGATAGCAACCATATTCCCTGAAAAAAATGCCAGCATAGAAATAGTAAGGAAGTAAATAGCACAATGTTCTTAACTGCAAATAGAATGTATTGCATTTCTCTTGAAACAATGCCTCCTTTTAAAAGCCTGTATCATTTGAATCAAGAACTTAAATTCCTTAAGAAGAATAACATAAAGTTATTTACTCACAGGTCTATCTATCTACCTACCTAGATACCTATCTTAGGCAACCAATGCTAGCAATTTGTCAGTTATTGATAATATATGATTTTGTTAAAGAAAACTTTGCCGTTGTTGAGAAATCAGTGATCTTTAACTGATGGTCTAGGAACCCATTAATTGTTGCATCAGTAGAACCCCAAACTTTTGGGCTAAGGGTGGTTCTAAAAAAGGCTAAATAGTACTTATTTAAAATGCTACCACTGGAAACATACATATGCTTCAAGATTACTATTCTTCTGCCTTATAAGATCAGCTTTCTGTTTTTCTAAACTCTCTTTCCGTTTCTTGAAAAGTTCCAAGTTAAAGAGCTTCTCGGATAGCAACTGAGCCTATAAGACATAAAACATATTAGTTATGAAACTAAATACAAGCGGTATTTTTTGTTGTGGTTTGTTGTTACAGAGAAGTTATACATATGAAGATCTTTGTACAATTTTAAAAACTGGCATAGAAACTGATTTTAAAAACTGATATTATTGACATTAAATTTTCTTAAAAGTTGCAAAATCTTAATAGTATGTGGTCAATTTTTCACAAGGTATATTCATTATTACTCTACTCTCGGTTGAAATTTAGATGACTCAAAGCATACTGAATTTAAGGTTGTGTGATTTAACTAAGCTCAGACTGTATTATTTATTTACATAACTGTAATGATTGCCTATTCAAAATCACTATCAGACTCACACAAGGCTTTCATGGATATCTGATTTAATAATGAATAGTATGCAGGATCACAAGGAAAGCTGAGAATAGTAAAAGCGCGGGATGTCTCCCAATAAAACCCCAAGCAACTCCCAGTCCCTCCCCCCAAAGTCAGCACAATTCCATGCCCCAGGAGCCCCTAACGGTTTCTGCCGGTCTGCGGGAAACGTCCTTGACAAGGCGACATAACCCAAACATGCATTCCTCATTCTTCAATCCTCGCATTGCAGCCTGGAACAAGGAACAGGAGCAGCCTCCTCCCGTACAAGAACTCGTGTCAGCAGCATGGCATGGGAACCCGTTACGATGTTTTCCAGGAACATTGGAACAGGAAACATGACAATAACATGCATTGTGGTTCCTACTGTAAATTTCAGGAAGGAGCATAGGGGCAAGTTAAGACTAGTCAGATTTGCTATTTTAAAAATGATACGAATGATACTGACTGGGGTAAAATGGCCTGTTTAATGAAAACTCTCAAATAGTTTTCTTCTAAAAGAAGCCTACCATCAAAAGTCAAAATAATGGGAAGTCTATAATAGAATACCTTACAAGTAATCCCTTATGGGTCCAAAAACCAAGTATTTTCTTCAGCAGACTGTGGGTAATGGATTGAATTCTAGAAGCCCCTCCAAGTTAAAGCAATGAAAAGAGAATTTTGTCTTCCCGACTCCTTTACTGTTGTCAGCCCTTCAAGGTAGGCCAGATAAGGAAATAGACTCCATAGGTTTGACTGGAACTCTACTCTATTGATATAGGCTATAGTAACAGAATCTTCAAAGTCTGTGTTTTCCCTTCCCTCCTTCTTACACCCAAGTGAATAACAGTGGAGCCAGTCTGAGCTTCTCTCTAATGCCTTCTCTATTTCTTGAGCTTTAAGCATGTGTTTGTTTTTGTAACCATTTTTTTCTGCATAGTTTCTCCAAGGTCATCTCTGTGTCTCTCTACAACTGTTTTCAACAGGGTAGAAATTAGCTGTGTTCAAATATAAGAAAAGCACATTTGAAAGGATAGAAGTTTAATGACTGAATGCTTCTAAAAACAATTATATTTCACAAGAGCAAGATGAATAATTAACTTAGCTACCTTTTTTCTTCCCCCAACAGTTATATCTCTTAGTGCACACTTACACACTTTTCTTACTGATGGTTTAATTGTTTAAACCACATTGAAGGTTATGATCTAGTTAAAGGAGCAAAACAGATTAGAGACAACACCCTTGATTTGAGATGTGTGGTAAGCCAAACATATTTACCCTAACAAATTGGGCATAGTACTCCAAGCTATGATCAGACCATATATAAGTTATATTTTTTTCTTTTCTCAGCATTCAATTTCTTTTCTTCTGGTCATGCAGCAGAAATGCACCCTCCATTCCAACCGAACAAAATAAATCATCCCTTTTAAAATAGGTAGTCTCCTGCAGGTGGACAACCTCTGCATTTCAGAAGAGTCTTGGAGATGCAGATCTGGCTGTTTTTGCCTTCCAAAACTCTTGGTTCAGGTTGGCTGCTTCTCCTTACATCCAAGATCACTGATTGCAAGGGCCTTGGAAATAGCTCGCTGCCAAGAAGAAACAGATCATCCCACCTCCCCGTCAGTGCAGCCTATTGCTATACTCACTGTTAGCGAAGGACTTTCTTTCTCTGGTCATTATAGAAATGGGACATGCTGGCCAAGGAGTGACTACATTTATATTGGATTATACTGGCGAGATCAGCTGTGTCCTAAACTACCTACACAATATATTCTTGAGAGCAGCATTTTTGAAAAGAAAGCGCTGAACCTTGAAAGGTGAAATGCTATAATTCAAAGTTCTAATTACATGCTACCTAGTTTTTCACAAGAACATACCAAAAATGTATATTTCCTTGATCAAAAGCAGTCTCACCAAATAAATGTCAGTGTTTTTTAACTCTGAGGTTCAGCCACATGAGCTTTTTTTCTCTATATATTTCTATTTATTTATGAAGTCTTAAATGCATGAAAATTAGAAGTATTTGTAGAGCAATCTGGAATTGGAATTTAGAGTGGAACTGCAGTCAACTTAATACACACTACACTAGAAGACCACATGTTAAGGTTTTGCATTATCCCAAAACTGGTAAGTGCTGACAATTATAATGGTGTTCTGTGTTTATTTCATCCAGCAGAGGCAATGCATATTGGATTTTCCAGGATTGTAAGTGCATGCACAGACTTTTGAAAAATCAATTGAGACTAGCCAAACATGTAAGTTAATGTGCATTGACCTTTATGTAATTACTTATGTGGGTTTAAAGTTATAATTGGTTTAGGAATGCTTTTCTAACTTTTCTCATTTGTAATGCATAATAATTGTTACCCTACTTTCACAACCTTCTGTATCTGCCATGGAAACCAAACTGTAAATCGGAATGAGTCAATATCAAATCAGTGATATACACATAGAATTATGATTGTCATAATTTAGTTTCCAAGCAGAAACAGAATGAATGTCATTGTGAACCCTGGCAAAAATGGCAAAAGAGTTCCTGTAATTTTGCAGAAAGGACAATGGGATACCTGTTCTGTGATCTTGGTTTACTGCTAAATTGGGGGTCATGAAAAATTCAATGTGTAATGTTCACATACTGTATTCTAACACATTATTTTGATAAACCCTGTGGATTCTGTATATCCATATTATATCTTCCTAGCTCATTTATAGTCTTCAGCATTAAACAAAAAAGTTACTGACACAATATTAAAAAATGAGATATAGCTGGACAGTCTACTAATTAAAAGGAAGAGTTAGATTGATTTTAAATAGCCTTAGCAACTAGATAGCAGCTATAGTTTTTATATCTATATGATTTGCTTACAATATGCTGTTCACAGAAATGAAATTACAGAGATGGAAAATTCTGAAGCCTGCCTCAGACTAGCCTAAAAAAAAAAATCCCCTGAGTTCTTGCAATTGGAATCTCTCCTAATTTTTTTTCAAGGTGGTCTGAGATGGCCTGGAAAAATGATTTTTATGAAGTTTTAACCCTCCAATGAAAGCTAATGCAATCAAAACAAATTTCTTAACTTGCAAGGAATTGAAGTGAGGAAAATTTGGGAGTTATCTAAAGTTCTGTTCTTCTCTAAGAACTCCTGAATGACTTTCCTGAATATCTTTAGGAGAACTTCTTAGGGTTTTCTAAAAGATAGCTGTGATAAGGGGTGCAGTGTTTATGTATGGGCATCACATCAAACCATAACTTAAAAATCACAACAAATCTCGGGGTTGCAAGCTCACCCTATCCCCTTCTAGAATGGCTATAAAGATGAGATCAGAAAACTGTGTTTCTAATTGCAATTATTCACACTTCAGCTATTGTCCAAAACATAATTAACGGATAACGTTATCCATTATCTGGCTCATTTTTGTCATCTTACACTATGATTTAACTTGATGTCCAGATTCAACCACTATCAAGAAACATGACAAAATTTAAACAGAATTTAATATCGATAAACACCAAGGATAAGAGAATTTTCCTCCCTCCCTTCCCCCCCCCTGCTCTCTGTGTGGTATTATATTTTTCCTAAATTTGACTAGGAAAATGTCAAGAATTTCAGAATTCAAGCATGCAAATTGAAGGAGCTTATCTTCAGTTCATTTGTATCTTCTCTGCCTTTACAATATTACCGGTGAACACTGCTAATACTATAAAACAGGATATGCTCTGCAGTAATAACACATATGTATCATTATAAATTTCACCCATTTATTTATTTACAGAATTTATATATTGCTTTTATATTAAAATAAACAAGTTGGTATGCAACAAAAAGAAAACACAAAACAGTAAAAGATATCAAGTGTTAAAATAATACTAAAACATTAATAAAAAAATTGCCCTTACTTCAATTTCCAATTTTCGTTTTTCTTCACCAAGTTGTTGTGTAATTTGCTTAATTTTTTCATGACTTTGGCTTATCTCCTGTTTTACTGTAATACAAAATGAACATTTGATACATAGAATATATTTTGGAAACAGATTATAAAATTTCTTTTTTCATAAACATGAAATAGTTGAACTCAAAGATATCTGATCAATGAAGGCTATCTTATGATAGCAGATTCATTATGAGTGTCAATAAATCATAACTAATCAGTTTTAAGAAAAATCACACAGCCTTTCCTGAACCCAATAGGCTGTCCTACATTTGGAATAAGATCAACCTAGGGAATAAAAACCTATAGTACTTTTGATGAGTCAAGAATTTTTGAAGGGTTAAAAAAAAAAAAAGGAAGGAGCAACAACATTTTTCCAGTTCTCTAAAATCAGTTCCAAATCCTAATACAGAAAGCAATAAATACCATCTGGCAATTGAACAATACCCAACATTGTTATGATATTGTAATTCACTGTTATTGCTATGTTGTTCTTTTATTCAACTCCTTGGTCTCAAAGGGGCATTTAAAGTTACCAGTGTTGTGACAATTCTAAAAAATATCTGTGGTTTTGAAATAGAGGAAGTTTAATTAGATGGCTAAAGGCAAACTTGAAGAAACTGAGTACCAATAACAACCACCACCACAGAGTGGGGCTTTTTGAGTAGTAACTTCTTACAATCAGGTGAAGTAATCTGCGGCACTTCTGCATACTCTTGGCCTCTCTCCATTCATATCAGAGGCCAGTCTGAAGCGGCAAGCCTGCTTTATGTACATTTGCTTCCCCTCTTATAATGATTCTGTGTAACATGTGTGAAGGGGCTGGGAAGGCCACAATATCAGGGCAGGGCTACAATACACTGCCCAATTCTTCTCTGATACAATAGCGAGAGGAGAATGCATGAAAAATATGAATTACTACTGACTTCCAAACTGAAGACAGCTCTGCTAAAAGCAGAGCTGACGACCATGTTGGAATGAAAGGATGGCAAGTAGACCAGCTCTTCGTAATTCTTCTTTGGACAAGGAGAGGAGTTGAGATTGCCCACAAGTGCTCCATACAATTGCTCCTCAGGAGGACACTGCAAGATAGAGGTCTCTGGTGGGTTTAGAGCCCTGGGAGATGAGAGAATAGCCATCTTGATCAAACCATGGTCGGTGCCTTTGAAAGAACACTAAATTTGCATACTTCCTTTTTCAATACCTTTTGGAAATTGTTTGTTAACTGCTTTTCAACTATTAGAAACCTTTGGATTGACAAGCTTGACAGCACTGGGTGAGTGTCCTTCATTCCTTAGTGAAAGGAAGTTTTAACTGCAAGTTTGAGGACTTAAAAAAATGTTTGAAGGTTGGACACTAGAGGGAATCAGAAGAAACTAAAGATTACAATTAAAGGGGAAGAACAGTTAAATTTGACTTACTAATACAGAATGGAGCAAAGTATTTTAACATTGGACATATTGAAGGATATTTTTGGACAATGGACCCAGAAGTTAAATTTGAGTTTGTCTCTATAGATAGACTGTGTTCTAACATTTAAAAATGTTATGAAAGAGGAACAAGTTTTACCTGACAAGATCAAGACTGATCTGAAAGTGGATTTAAAAATGACAGGCTACAAGAATAATATGGAAAAAGTGTTGGAAGTCCTGGCAAATTCAGCATGCCTCATTAGCATAGGGATGGTTGCTCTAGGATGCAAACTCTCAGTGCTATTGAGGAAGCTGTTTGTTGCCACTCCCACTTCCTCTCTCTCTCTTCCTCCTCCTTCCACTGGGAGCGAAGCACACGGTTGTGTGCTGCTCCATCTCTGGGCACCATGTGGTGTGCCTGGAATACCCCCTTTCTTCCATGCAGCTCTTAGCAGCTGTAGGGCTAAGGGTGAATTATGTATAGGGACAAAAGAAGAACAAAGATTTCATCTTTTTCACCGAACATGGATGTAACTGGACCAAGAATAAAAATGAGTAAGATATTCTTTCACTTACTTTTAAATCTACTATGTCTAAGCATGTGATTCTTTATGCTTGGGAGGGCTGAATGTGTAAGATCAATAACCTGTGTTTCTCTGGCGTGCTCATTAAAGCTATCTTAAGATAATATTCTTTTTCTGTGTCAGCTTCTCAGCTGTGTTAAGCTCTGCTCCATTTCAGTGGTTCTAGCAGGCCACTAAATGGCTTCAAAAAGATGTTACACTGGACATACAAATGAAAATGCTGATGTCTTAATAATTAAAAGGGATATTTAAATAACAAACTTAGATAATTTTCCTATATTGGATTTACAAAAGACGCTTGTTAAAACTTTGAAGAATTTTGTAAGAAGGCACAAAGAAAAAATGAAAAGAAATCAAGTTCTCAGACATTATTTGAAGGGTCTAAAGATCAGGATAGTTAAAAGTAAAAGGAAGGAATATAGAGTCAGCTTATTTGATCAAGGTTAAAACAGATATGTTGTTATTTCTGGGAACTCTTAATGGACTTTTGATGATCAGGACTGAAATGATGAGGCTTTAAGGATTTGTTTATAGATAAGAGATGAGATATGGGAAGATGAGATTATTAGTTGTATTTTAAGAGAAGGTGATAAGTTACTAACATTGTTTATACTTGTTGTGATGAAGGGGGAAGTCATTTCTTTATATATTTTTCTTTTTCTTTACTATATTCATATTTTTTCCTTTTCTATTTTTCTTTCTTTTTTCTTTTCTGCACTTTCTATTTTTTTCTTTTTTTAGTTTGCATTAGTTTTTAATCTTTGTAATTGTAATTTTTAATAAAATTACTATAAAAATATGAATTACTACTAACAATTTTTAAAAAATGCATATGCAACCTTAAGCACAATCTTAAATACCTTGTATTTAGTGTTTCCAAATGAACATTAATTAATTTTGAACTTTAATTCCCTAATACCTAAAATGTTCTGAAGTCACTCAATCCCATCACAGTTAAAAGTCTTACCATACTTTTCTAATCCTGAGGAACACACTCGCTTTTTCCAGTTTTCCTTTGGCAGCCATGAGTGCTCAGACCTTATTTCATAACGAAAAGTAGCTTATGATTTTGACTGTCCCACAACTACCTTAAATCCATACCATAGGCAAGGAACACACCCAAATATAATACAAGCAGATTCAAGTGTTTCCTATTTATTTTAAATAAGTTCCAACTTTACATTTGATTTAAATTGAGGATTACATTTTTTGAGAATTTGGAACATGAAGCAGCGTAGAAATGTTTTAAATAAATAAAGTCAGTTGCAGGAAATACAGCAAGGCAAAGTAAAATGCAGTATTGGGTGGGGAAAGGATTAATTAGGCGGAGAAACACTGCTTTAAAGTCACAGGATGGTAAGACCTAAATTAAACAAGGGCAGGCCCTGACCTTGGTGCAGCAGGCACCGCTTTTCTTCTGCTTTCTGTTCTACGAGGAAGATTTGCTGGAACAAGGAGTCTAGGTTCATTTTGAGGCCTTTGGGGGTGTGAGGAGAGGAAAAGACCAAGTGACTTGCTGTGGAGCTATAATACACAAGCCTTTTCCACAGAGGTCATACAGAGAAATCTAGACAAAACCACATCAGACTGCAGGGGTGGGTGTGACATTAATTCTCCCCTGATTAATGAACAAAGGCCTGGCATCAATTAAACTAACATATGACAGAAAGCTAACTAAGTCTCTGTCCTGGTTATGTAATGTAGTATGGAGTGAGAGCTTTTTATGACAAGGGTGAGGATTCAAAGTCTCTCTCCTCACCTGCAGTTTGAAGTGGTACCATCCAATGTGCACTCTCTCTCTCTCTTGCGACCATTTATTATTCATTTAAAATACTTATATGGCTGCCCAACTCAATCCAGGTAACACCAGGCAGCTCCTAAAAGGAAAAAACTAACCAAAAGTATTCAAAACTGCACTACATACATCAAGAGACAATAATACAACAACAAAATGGTGACCCAAACAGCAATAACAGCATCATTCAATCGGGGATCTGGCACATTGTGACCCAAAGGCCTGGGGGAAGAGCCAGGTCTAAAGGCCAGCAAGGTCAGACCCAGCTGTATGTGAGGAGGAAGGTCATTCTATAAGAGAGGGTTTGTCACCAAGAAGGCTTGCCTCCTGGGTCCCACAAGATGCCTTATTTCAGTCAAGAGTCCTGGAGTGTCCCTCAGAGTGTGTGGGGCAAGCAGATAGGGAGGAGGCAGTCCTACAAGTAACCAGACCTATGCCATGTAGGGTTTTAAAGGGGATAAGCAGTACCTTGAATTGCACCCAGAAGCCAGTTGGGAGCCAGTACAGCTTGCAGAATAGTGTCGAGTGGGCATTGTGAGAAGCACCCATAACTACCCGCACTTCTGCATTCTGGATCAGCTCTAGCTTCCCAATAGCCTTTAAGGGCAGCTCCATGTAAAATGAGTTGCAATTATACAACTGGGAGGTGACTAAGGTGTGAGTAACTGTGAACAGATCTCCCCAATCCAGAAACAGGTCAACTGGCACGCATGATGAAGCGGTGCAAAGGCCCCCTGGCCACAGTTGCTACCTGTTCCTCAAGCAGGAGCTATTCGTTCAGGAGGCTTCCAAATTGCTCACTGAATCTGAGTGGGGCAATGCAACCCCGCTCAGAGTCAACGATGGAAAATCTCTTATTCTGGGATCCAAGGGGCACTAAAACCAGAGCCACATAGTCTGGGGAGGATTGAGCCAAAGCCTGTTCTTTCCCATCCAAGCCTGTTAAATGTTAAATTTACAGTCAAAGAATGAATCAAAGAAGACAAAACTAAATTGCCATATGTATTAAAACAATTAAGAGACTAAGCAAAAAGCATTTAAAAAAAAGGAATTAGCAAAAACAGCTTAGGGGAAAAAAACAGGTTGTTATACAATTAATTGTCTCACAGAAATAGCAATTGCAAGACATTTGGCAACATTTCTAGAAATATTTATTGAACTTTTTGCTAAAAGGAAGCAAGTGAACTCCTTGTCTGATCTTGCATGACTATGATTCAGAAGAGGAATTATTAATTCAATGCACCAAGTCTGTAATAAGGGCATTGTAAGAGAACAAACTTGTTCCTATTTCCTCTATTTCCTCTTTTCATGAGCAAAATTGTTTTTGGGTTGGAACACTGTGGTCCTTCTAAAGAGAGGAAGGCAAAACATTACAGGAAGTCCTCGTTTAGCGACTGCCTGGTATAGCAACCTTTCGCAAATATGATGGTAATAAAAAAATCATTTTCTGACCAATGTGACAACAAAAATTTATGACAAAAGCCTTCACTGTGAAATTGATCAAGGTCTGGTCAGTTTCAGGCAGCAACCGCCCAGGCAGGAGGGTTCTAATCAATTCATTCATTCATTCATTCATTCATTCGATTTCTTTAGCTGCCCTTCTCAGCAAGTGACTCAGAGTGGCTTACAACAATAAAAACTATAAAACAATCAAAACAATTTCATTCAAAGCAATTAAATTACAAAATAAATGTACATGGCCACCATGTAAGCAGTGCATAGATGTTAATATAACCAAGAAATGGGACCATTAACACGTTCGGGGCCCCAGACCGGGGCACGTAACCAGGTCTTCACGGCCTTACGAAAGGCCAACAGGGTTGGGGACATCCTAATCTCTGTAGGGAGGATATTACAGAGGGCAGGTGCTACGGCTGAGAAGGCACTCTTTCTAGTCCCCGCCAACTGTCATTCCTTGGCTGATGGGACCCGCAGCATGCCCAACCTACCAGATTGAATTGGACGGGCAGAAATAACTGGGAGAAGATGGTCCCTTAGGTAACCCAGTCCCAAGCCATGAAGGGCTTTAAAGGTGACAAACAGCACCTTGAATTGCACCTGGAAGCACACTGGCAACCAATACACCTCATGTAGCAGTGGTGTTATGTGCGTCGAATACCCGACTCCATTTATGACCCGTGCAGCTGCATTCTGCACCAGCTGAAGCTTCTGAATGCTCTTCAAGGGCAGCCCCATGTGGAGCACATTGCAGTAATCCAGACAGGAGGTCACAAGGGCATGAGTAACTGAGCATCACGGTCACATTAATTAATTAATCAATTAATCAATTAATTAATTAAAAGGTTGATTAAGGTTAATTAAGGTCAAAAAGCTGAGCTTGTTAATTTGCCATTAGCACTTTTTAGGGTAGTGTTGTGCTGTGGAGAGAAGCAGCTCCAGAAGAGAAAGCTTGTTTAAGCAATCTCTACTCCCTGTGAGAGGGCAAAAAAGGGGAAAAACGGGTCAAGCACAGGATGCTGCAAGAGATAACTTTATCTGAATGAGATGGCAGCAAGCAGCAATCTTCATGTCCCCCCCATCATGTGGTTTGCTTAGTGACCACTTAGCAACCATTTTGCAGTCACTAAACAAGGACTACCTGTAGATTGGACAATTTTAAAGGCTCTCCTGTGAGATGGACATGCCCATCCACCAAGATGTTTCTTTAATGCTGCAGAATATTGGAGGCATCACCTGGAGTCTTACTTTCCATCTCTGTATTGCTGCTGTTATGTACATAAAATGGTAAAGGTAGAATAAGCAAAGGCCATTTCCTTTGGGACTGTCTATGTTAATTTTCCTCAGCATTATTTCCAGTGGCACTGAAAAGTTCTGTGCTATTCAGTGTATAAGATATAGATGAGAGAGATAGCATAGATTGTTTTCATTAAGTTCTCTGTCCTTTTATCTCTCGCCTGATGTTTTTTATGTTTCTTTCTCCCTGCTTTTGCCTGCCTTTTGTCCTGATTTTGCCAGTTACCTGTTTTTGAAGTTTCCTGATATTTCCTAAATAAACAAACATCAAGCTATGTTTTTTGCTAGGGGTATTGAATGGCAAGTGCACTTGTTCTGATCTGGACCTGGGGATTGACTGAGAATGTGTTGCATGCAAACTAATGTGGAAATTACCAACATTAATTTTCTCACAGGGCAAAGGATGTTTGTTAAGACTTAGGGCATACCAACTCAGAGTTTTGGATAAATCCAGTAAATATCCTCCGATGGGAGGAGATGGGCGGGGATAAATTAGATAAATGAATGAATGAATGAATATTTGTGTTGAGGGACCATTGCTTCATATCCAACCAGGCTTTTTCTGAGTCAAGGGAGATCAAATAATGAACTGAAAACAAGTGTTATGAAGCACAGTAGCATATGAGTTCAAATCCTGGTAGAATTTAAGATTTATAATAACTATAAATAAGATTTATAGTAACTATAATGGCTATGTATGTCCAATGAGTCTCAATATGGACAAAAATGATAGGAGACTGCCTTCTGGTAGTCGAGTAATGTGTTTAAAAAGCTTTAAAAGCCCAGCAGGTGACAGTATTTAGTTCATTTTGGCTGATGTCAAAAAATAAGCAAGATCAAACCTGGTTGGTACTTAGATGGGAAAACATCAGGAAATATCAGGGCCATAGGCTACAGTGGGAAAACAAAACAAAACAAAACATTAATAAACCACTTCCATTTTGTTGCAAAGAAAACTAAATGGACGAGTCAATGAAGGCAACAGAAATCAAGCTCAGCTCAAAGAAACTTTACTTCAGGTCTAAAAACCATTTTTACTTCCCTGCTCCACTTGGTCTTCTTTTACCATTTACTTTTCTCTCCTAGTTCTTTTGTGAATGTATCTACACTGCAGGGATTTTAGATCCATATATATTTTTACACCACTTTTAGGTTATTTGAAATTGCTGCCTTTATGTAATCCATGACCATTAAAATCAGGTGGAAATTATTTTCAAGGAAATGCTTAGTATTCACACAGTCTGCTAAACAATATTTATTTAACCATGCTTTATTAAATAAACCATAATTGCCATGTTCACATAAAATATTAACTGATAAACCATGGTTTATAATTTACAATGGCTGGGATCATGAAACACACATTAAATGAAAACCAAAGAAGTCACTGATTGTCTAAACAAATTGATGTACAACATTTCCTGGACCACAGGCTATACTTGCCCTTTGAGTGGTATGCCAGGGGTCTGACCCCCCAAATTATCCAGCAATCATAATTTAGTTTCAAAAACTAAATTTGATTTGATTTCATGTACATACATTCAGACCGATTTAAATGGTTACTCTCCACACATTTGATTAATAATTTTCCCATTCTATAATATTAACACTTACTATTTGTTGATAACTCTTTGAGTTCTCTGAGATCACATCCAAGTCTTCACATCTGCCTTACTGTAATGTCTGAAACAAGTAATAAGTTTAATAAGTAGCTAAAACAGGGAAAATAGGAAATGTGATGTGCCTTAATAATAAAGTGTCAGTTATATAAAAATTTATGTCTATTGCAGTCCCTGTGACTGATGTGAAATGTCAGTGAGGAACTTGTCTCATTGTGCTTTTCCATATTAAAGAGCTGTTCAGTGATTCAAGATTAGAGAAAATGGTATGACATAGTTAAGTAGTAAACTGATGTTTCTGGCATTTAAAGAAAATATATTTGGTCTCAAAACATTTAACACTTGAACAGCTTAAGTTCCCCAAAAGCTTGACTAGAAAATACATCTTTATTTTGCATAGGAATGAATCAGAGTCTTTAGTATTTAGCTAGGGAGTAAACAGCTTTGCAGCAATCTCTCTCTCTCTCTCTCTCTCTCTCTCCCTGTGTATGTATTTATTAACAAAGGAAAGCAGTTGTTTGTAGTAAGATATCTCGGCTTTTGTCAGCATCCAAAAATTGGTTATAATTTTACTTGGAAACAATTACTCTTAACACTTACTTTGTTTGCCGTTTGTTAACTGCACTAAATCTGAACAGAACCAATACATACAACTGTACTTATAAAAAGAGTTTGACATCTTATTCCCTTTGCCCTGCCAGTTTGTTGAATGGTTGGGCTGTACAATAATTTGCCAAGCTGAGATGTGATAACCCTGGTCTGCATATGTGACACAGATAACATTTAACAGATGGCCATATTAACCATGTACCTTATTAACTCTTTGATCTAGTTTGCTTACTGCATAATACTGCTTCACACTCAGGTCTAGGTACCTATATAGAACTGAGTACATAGAAAGGGAAATATTTTGGACTTTTAAATTTCAGTGCATGTGGTTTCTGAAACATGTATTTATGCACCCCCTTTCAGCCTAAAATATCGCAAGAGCTTCTTACAGAATCCTAAAGTCCTGTTGATAATAGGACTTTAATAATGTTAATAATCTATAACCTAAAGAAAATCAGTGACACTAAAAGAAAAGGCATGAGAAGGAAGGGAAGAGAAAACAGGATAGTTCAGATATGGTTCTTACACCCATCAGTTGTGATGGAAATGGGTAATGCTGAAATTGTACAGTTAGTACTCAGTATATTGTTGATGACAAGTTAACCATAAAAAGGAAAGTACATTAAATTATTTTAACAGTGTGAGAAACAATATGAGAAACAATTTGAGAAAGGATTTGAATCTCTGAGCTAAGTGCCAAAATCTCCACTATTTATTGTTGTTGTTGTTGTTGAAGAACTAAAAACATTATATCAATATCAGTTTCCAACTTTCCCTTTGTTGTACTGTGAAAAATGTACAGTACTTGAGTTATTTATAAAAATAATAAAGGTGGGATAGAAAATAAAAAAAATAAATTTAGAGACATTTAAAAAATTTATGTGTTTCTGATTTCAATTCTTTGGCCAGTTCCTTTTCCCCTTAAAAACCATACTGTAAATACTTATATTTGCCTTGCTGCCTAATGTATAGCGTGAACAGCTCTTCCACTAGACTTCCAGGAGAATACTGGCTGGCAACAAGTTGTGGAGCTGCCTTGACCGAATTGCTGTATTAGTTATATCATGCCACTATGTGGATTCTATGCACACACACAAACATATACACAGATACACACACACACACACACACACACATACTGTATACTTGCTGTTGATGCTTGTTCTGAGGACATCTGTTGCCATCTGTAAAGTATAAAAGCACGATTCAATGCTTCTGTGATGAGAGAGTAATGAGATTTCCCTATTAGTTCGATCAGGCCAAGAAATAGCCATTTCAGGAATAAGATTCCAGGAATATTCCTGTACTGATGTAGGGTATATTAATGGAACTTTGAAAGCCTGTCCCAAACCTTAAGTGCCCCCTTTTAAAGACAACAAGGTCAAGGTTGGGCTGTTCTGAGCCTGTTTCTCACACTATTTTCCCAGTTAAATTCTTCTACATTTCCTTTTGTAGAAAAAAATATGCATATTGGAAGCCTGCTTTTTATGACAATAAAATATTAGCCTATGAAAATTCTATTACCTCATTTGCAAAGGATGAAAGGAAGAAACATTAGACTGCTAATTGGCAGAATACAGCAGAATTGGAATTAATTTTGGGCATTAGATATAACATCAAATTTGGTAATGGTATATGAGAAAGAGAGAGATGGGGCAAAGAGATACTGCCTAGGGAATGGTTAGATAAGAGGGGGCATAGCCTACAGCTACATAATAGACAGAGAAAGAGGCTCAGACAGGACCCTCTCTAACTTCTCAAACTGTAAAAGAGACAGCAGGAGATTTGTACTTTCAGACTTGCAAGATTCTGTTGATGTAGCCTTACAACAAAGTAGAATTAGCTCATTTGGTCGTGTTTCCTGTCTGGTCCACCTGGGAAGGCTGGCAAATGAATGCCCGAACTGGCAATATTTTGTCTGTGGATAGCAGGTGGCTTGAGGTTATGAGGCATGGAGCCAAGAGACAAGTGAAGTGAAGTCAGTGCGGGTGGTGAGGAATTGGATAAGAAGCATTTAATGACATGTTTTAGTGGCACTGAACTCCACCAAATGGGCTTATGGAATCTCAAAAAGAGATATCAGCAAAGTTTTCAGAAAGAAAAAAAATTGTTTGGGAAATTAATTAAGGGCCAGCAGAATGCAGAAATGATCTTCAGAAGGCATATAGTTTATCTCCACATGGATTAACTTCTGAGGAAAAGAACTGAAGTTTTGCTGAACTCTTACTGCCCCTCCTATGAAATGTAACAGAAAGGCATTTAATTGTAGGAAATTATGACCTTATAGGGCAAATTCAAGTAAGTCGTCTCTTAAATTATATTTCTGTAGCATTTTGTTTTTACAAGTTACTATCCAAGAAAATAGAGCAATTTTACTCTATTAGTTTATACTGGATTTGATAAGAAAAGGATCCTGCAGCATCTACAATGGGTAACATTTTTCAAAGCCCTCAGTTTAGTTACAAAAAAGTAGTATTTGTTTCTGCAGAAGTTGGATTACTTTTGAATTAATCCAATTCATATTTTGGAAATCATACCGATCTTTGGACTCAGATTATCCACATGGAGACTTGTGCTTTAATTCAATTATGGCATTTGAATGCCTGAAGGTAATATTATAAAGTATAAATATATGAAAACCTGTATTTGTTAACACATGGAAAATTAACTGAACATTGGCTGGATTGTTACTTCTCTTCAGAAAGTTTTAACAATTACTGTTTTCTCATGTCTTCATTTCAGACATTTCATTTTCTCATGTCTTCATTTGTTTCTTGTTTTGAGAAATAATCATTGGCATATTTCTCATATGCCATGTGTAAGCAAAACATTAATTCTGAGAAAAAATATCACAGATAAAACAAGCAGGTATTATTTATCAAATATTTTGCGCAAACAAAATAATAAATTTGGCTGAGCCTGAATCCTGCATTTGAATGCCGTGGACTATCTCTTCTGCTTCCTTGTATTACATCCATGGAAATAAATCTTATTTTATCTTATCTTGCCAAAGAGTTGTTTTGTTTTGCTTTTTGAGAGGAAGGGGAACTAATAAAAAGAAGGAAATTATGGTGAACAACAAATGTTTTCTTTTCCAATCATATCAGTTGTCTAATTTTCATCCAAATATTTGTGCATACTAATTGCTTGCGTGTAACCTCTTTCTTTCATACAATAAACATTATATGAGTATGTACTGGTTTTGCAAATTGTGGGGCTGATCATTGTTGCATACCTTCCTTTCTTCTAAAGAAATGTGCTCAAGTAGCTAAGCACCTTTCATAGCTAGCAGTGGTGGAAAATCACTGAGATGATTAACAACTTCTGCTTCCAATGTTGAAAGTAACCACAACTCCTGAAACATCTATGGGTAGTGAAAAAACTTAGGATCAAAGTTTTATATCTGATGCTGGCTTGTTTTCAAATGGCATTTGAAAGTTGGAGTGGAAAAGATGGAAAGAAGAAATACAACCATTCAAGACTTGCTGCAACTTGTTAACAAAATCTTTATTTTGTCACTGGACCACTTTGAAGGTCTGGGCATCATTTCCTGAGATGTACTAAATAAGAAACAGTGAGTAAATATTGCTGGTATACAGTTCTCATTTTAGTGGGTGAAAAACTTGGAATTTGAGTATGTTTATTTACTAAAGAATTTATATGCTGTTTTTCAAAGGTGGCTTCCTTTCATATTTTGAAAACATCTCTAAAAATTCAAATCTAAATCAGCAGCATGAAACAAATCCTAATACAGACTATTAAAACAGGTTCAAATAATTACAACAATAATGAAAAACTAAAGCAAATGGAAACAGGAGTTAAATAACTTTAATACTGTTAGTTATAAAATTAACTAAAAATGGCAACATCAGATACAGAGAAAAAAATAAAAATACATTAGAATTTAAAACAGGTAGGAGAGTAGAAGTGTTCATTTTTGGCGCTGAACAAGACAGTAGAGTAGCTATCAGGAGAGCTTTTCTAAAGAAAATATTCCAAACGGTCTCCAGGTTCTACTTTAAAAACTTGGAGGAATATAGAAATCTTGATCTTCACACATTGTTTACATTAACTTTTTTGCATTGCATATGAATGCCTCTGTCAGAATTTCACAGCTTAAATGTTAATTTTTAATGTCCTTGTATTTGTTATTTTTAATTATTATTTTCTCTTGTTTTTCCTTCCCACAAGGAAGGTGGCAATCAAAAGACAAGGAGCCAAAGAGCAGCATTTGACTGCACCAAGGTCCTAGACCTCCAATATAATGAGCTAATTAGTGTTTTAATTTGATTTATAACAGCTGTTAGGGCCCTGTAAGTCAGCTTTCAGTTATTTGGACCATGTTTGCTTCAAGTAGTTTTTATAAATCTTCCCTCTAAGGAATCTTTTCTCTTAGCTTGTTGAAGATGTTTCTAAGATGGATCCTTGCTATGGATAAGGGGTTGTCATCAGAAGTACTTCTCTGCACTGAAGTATAAAATCAGATGTACAGAACATAACCATTGAGTTTTACCAGAGAAAGAATCTGGTCAAACTGTAATTTGGAACCTAGTCCACCAGAACCATCCCACAATAGGCAGATAACTGATGGGTACTGGCATTAGGGCACCCATGATAAGCCAGCAAGGAAAGTGTAAGATCTTTGACCACTCCTAGGTGTACCTATCATTTTCTGTTTGGGAATAAATAAACCCTGTTTTTATTCATTTGCAATACAGCTTGTAATTCTTTTCAGGCTCAAACCTGAACTGTAACTTTAAGGGTTTTGCCTGTCAGATTTAATTCTGCATGACACATTCTGATTTGTATTTAAAAATTTACTATTAGCACACTGAGAAGCCTTCACTTACACGTGAAGACTTTTTTGGCTTCTTCATTATAAAAAATATTTTTTTTAGAAGACAAGGATAGGAGATGTACTAGAACTTGGTTAGATAAGCTTAGAGATTGTACAGGGCTGTATTCAGTGAAGATGAGAAGCTCTCTAAAATTTCCCTATAGTTATCTGGAGCTTTTAAAATTCCATTTTAGGGATCCTGATATCTGCCTAGGAAAAAATTGTGTTTTTTTCAATACATGGTTTAAACATACAGTAGGTCAGTTCATATGGTCTCATGGCCAAACTATGTAAACCTAAAGTTGCGATTGATATAATTCCTTATGATGAAAGACTGAGCAAATTAGCAAGGTATATAAAGTGATAAGATATTCTGAATAGCAGAGCATTTTGGGGTAGTGTCAACAGTGGATGTTGAGAAAAAAATAGGCATGAAAGAAAAGGAAAGGAGTGAAAGTGGAATGATTGCGGGAAGACAAAGTATAAGTCCAGTATGAAAAAAAGTATTAGATTCAAGATTACCCTCCCAATAGAATGAACGTAAAATGGATGTAAGAAAAGCAGAAATAAGAAAAGAGAATATAGAAGCTGCTTGGAATAGAGTAAAATAATTTTATACTTTTGGGGCTGTTTCCTTCAGATGGATTCTGCCACCCAATTTATGATAGTTAGGAGGGAACATTGCAGGTGCTCCCTACTCAAAAAATCTGATTATAGTAGTTTGAAAGATATCCTTCTGTGTAGCAGCTTCCTTGCTCTGGAAGAGCTTATCTCCTGAGACTCAGATGTCTCCCTCTTTCTCTTAACATTCAGGAGGGCAGTGATGGGAGCAATGTATATATGAAACACTTAACAAATAGCTCAGCTAATAGCCGTTTTTCCTTACGTCTTATTTATTTATTGTATAATATTTATACTGCTTAATAATCTTTTCAAAATAAGAGTATTTATTTTGGTCTATGCCCCTGGAAGATTTTATCCCATTTTGAATATGCATATGCATATGCATATATATATATATATATATATATATATATATATATATATATATATATATATATATATTGTTGTTGTTTATTCGTTTAGTCGCTTCCGACTCTTCGTGACTTCATGGACCAGCCCACGCCAGAGCTTCCTGTCGGTCATCAACACCCCCAGCTCCCCCAGGGACGAGTCCGTCACCTCTAGAATATCATCCATCCATCTTGCCCTTGGTCGGCCCCTCTTCCTTTTGCCTTCCACTCTCCCTAGCATCAGCATCTTCTCCAGGGTGTCCTGTCTTCTCATTATGTGGCCAAAGTATTTCAGTTTTGCCTTTAATATCATTCCCGCAAGTGAGCAGTCTGGCTTCATTTCCTGGAGGATGGACTGGTTGGATCTTCTTGCAGTCCAAGGCACTCTCAGAATTTTCCTCCAATACCACAGTTCAAAAGCATCGATCTTCCTTCGCTCAGCCTTCCTTATGGTCCAGCTCTCGCAGCCATATGTTACTACAGGGAACACCATTGCTTTAACTATGCGGGCCTTTGTTGTCAGTGTGATGTCTCTGCTCTTAACTATTTTATCGAGATTTGTCATTGCTCTTCTCCCAAGGATTAAGCATCTTCTGATTTCCTGACTGCAGTCAGCATCTGCAGTAATCTTTGCACCTAGGAATACAAAGTCTTTCACTGCTTCTACATTTTCTCCCTCTATTTGCCAGTTATCAATCAAGCTGGTTGCCATAATCTTGGTTTTTTTGAGGCTTAGCTGCAAGCCAGCTTTTGCATTTTCTTCTTTCACCTTCATCATAAGGCTCCTCAGTTCCTCTTCACTTCCAGCCATCAAAGTGGTATCATCTGCATATCTGAGATTGTTAATGTTTCTTCCAGAGATTTTAACTCCAGCCTTGGATTCCTCAAGCCCAGCTTGTCGCATGATGTGTTCTGCATACAAGTTGAATAGGTAGGGTGAGAGTATACAGCCCTGCTGTACTCCTTTCCCAATCTTAAACCAGCCCGTTGTTCTGTGGTCTGTTCTTACTGTTGCTACTTGGTCGTTATACAGATTCTTCAGGAGGCAGACAAGATGACTTGGTATCCCCATACCGCTAAGAACTTGCCACAATTTGTTATGGTCCACACAGTCAAAGGCTTTAGAATAGTCAATAAAACAGAAATAGATGTTTTTCTGAAACTCCCTGGCTTTTTCCATTATCCAGCGGATATTGGCAATTTGGTCTCTAGTTCCTCTGCCTTTTCTAAACCCAGCTTGTACATCTGGCAATTCTCGCTCCATGAACTGCTGAAGTTTACCTTGCAGGATCTTGAGCATTACCTTACTGGCATGTGAAATGAGTGCCACTGTTCGATAGTTTGAACATTCTTTAGTGTTTCTCTTTTTTGGTATGGGGATATAAGTTGATTTTTTCCAATCTGATGGCCATTCTTGTGTTTTCCAAATTTGCAGGCATATAGCATGCATTACCTTGACAGCATCATCTTGCAAGATTTTGAACAGTTCAGCTGGGATGCCGTCATCTCCTGCTGCCTTGTTATTAGCAATGCTTCTTAAGGCCCACTCAACCTCACTCTTCAGAATGTCTGGCTCTAGCTCACTGACCACACCGTCAAAGCTATCCCCAATATTGTTATCCTTCCTATACAGGTCTTCTGTATATTCTTGCCACCTTTTCTTGATCTCTTCTGCTTCTGTTAGGTCCTTGCCATCTTTGTTTTTGATCATACCCATTTTTGCCTGGAATTTACCTCCAATGTTTCTAATTTTCTGGAAGAGGTCTCTTGTCCTTCCTATTCTATTGTCTTCTTCCACTTCCGCGCATTGCTTGTTTAAAAATAATTCCTTATCTCTTCTGGCTAACCTCTGGAATTTTTCATTTAATTGGGCATATCTCCCCCTATCACTGTTGCCTTTTGCTCTCCTTCTTTCTTGGGCTACTTCTAGTGTCTCAGCAGACAGCCATTTTGCCTTCTTGGTTTTCTCTTTCTTTGGGATGTATTTTGTTGCCGCCTCCTGAACAATACTGTCAACTTCTGTCCAGAGTTCTTCCGGGACCCTGTCTACTAAGTCCAGTCCCTTAAATCTATTCTTCACCTCCACTGCATATTCCTTAGGAATATTAGTGAGCTCATATCTAGCTGATCTGTGGGTCTTCCCTAATCTCATAGAACTGCTCTACTTCAGCTTCTTCAGCATTTGTGGTTGGGGCGTATATTTGGATCACTGTGATGTTAGATGGCTTGCCCTGAATTCGAATTGAGATCATTCTGTTGTTTTTTGGGTTGTATCCAAGTACTGCTTTAGCCACTTGACTATTAATTATGAAGGCTACTCCATTTCTTCTGTGGTCCTCTTGTCCACAGTAGTAGATCTGGTGGTCATTTGATGTGAAGTGGCCCATTCCAGTCCATTTCAGTTCACTGACGCCCAAAATGTCTATCTTTAATCTTGACATCTCACGAATAACCACATCCAATTTGCCCTGGCTCATAGATCTTACATTCCAGGTTCCGATGGTGTGTTGATCCTTAGAACATCGGATTCGCCGTTCACCACCAGCACCGTCGGCCGCTAGCCGTCCTTTCGGCTTTGAGCTAGCTGCGTCATCACGTCTGGGGCTAGTTGAGCTCATCCTCTGTTCCTCCCCAGTAGCATTTTGACCATCTTCTGACCTGGGGGTCTCATCTTCCGATGGTGTACCGGCATATCTCTGGTTGTACTGATCCATTTAGTTTTCACGGCAAGAATACTGAGGTGGGTTGCCATTACCTTCCCCAGGGATCGCATTTAGTCTGACCTCTCTGTCATGACCTTCCCGTCTTGGGTGGCCCTTCACGGTTTAGCTCATGGCATCATTGAGGTGCTCAAGCTCCAGCACCACGACAAGGTAATGATCCTTTGCTGAAGATATATATATATGCCATTACAGATTTATATTTTTTTCTCATGCTAAATAATGGAAGAGGGGTAACGATCCTATTTTCTCAATATTCTAGATTCAAGAAAAAGACGGTATGAGCTACCCCAGACCAACATCAAGCAGATCTGGCTTTTTCTCAGCTGAAGGTCAGGCCACGAAATATGTTGGGCAGACTTTCCATAGCCCTTATTTCTGATTGCAAGTTGACTCAAAAGTGTTCCTATTCATCATACTCCAGTTGCTTAGAAACTATTTTTACAGGCTTAGAAATCAGACTCTGATACTAGTAACAGAATTGAAAAACTTGAAGGATTGGCATATACCACTTTAATGTTTTGTTGTGCACTGTGAATAGTATACAGGTAGTCCTTGCTTAACAACCATTCATATAGTGACAGTTCGGACTTACGACGGCACTAAAACCTGACTTACGACTGGTCCTCACACTTATGATCATCACAATGTCCTGCAGTCATGTGATTGCCATTTTCAACCTTCCCAGCTGGCTTCTGGCAAGCAAAATCAATGGGAAACCGTGATTTGCTTAACAACCACATGGTTCACTTAACAACCATGTGATTCGCTTAACAGCCACCGCAAAAATGGTTTTAAAATCGGGTCAGATTTGCTTAACAACCACATTGCTTAGTGACCAAAATTCTGGTCCCAATTGTGGTCATTAAGCGAGGACTATCTGTATGGTGGGGTTTCTCAACCTCAGCAATGTGTGGACTTCTTTAAGATGTGTGGAAGATGCTGGCTGGGGAATTCTGGGAGTTGAAGTCCACACATCTTAACGTTGTGGAGGTTGAGAAACACTGGTATATGGAATTCCTTTGATAGTGCTTGATCGTAACAATATTGCTCAAAGTGACTCACCATTCAGTGGAGACTCAACCCCCACTTCCCTAAGAGGTTATTTCCTTACCTGTTCTTATTTCATGGAAAACAAAAGGCTGGATTTCAAATAGCTTTATAACTACAGAGAGACTTCATAAAACGCAGTTTAGCGTTTTCTCCTGATATTTTCTACTAAGAGAGGACATACTTATTTTTAAACTTGAAATTTCTGTATTTTGTTCTAATTTAATTATATTTTCCATTTGTATTCTTGATGCTAATTATATTTTTAAAAGTTAAATATCTTAAATTACTGACATAATTGCATCATCAATGTACGCAGTGAGTACACTGAAATCCAGCTAAGCCTTCTCAATACTAAAATGTTTTAACCATCCAAGAAGTGGTGCATCTTCTTAGAAGTGTCGATCTATATGCCCTAGCCTCCTGATTCTTTGCACGTCAACCCTGAACAGATGACAAGTACTATTAAAAGAATGAATCATGTTGCAGAATACATGCGGCTTATAGTTTATTGAAGTTTCTGTCAGTGGAATTAAATAGGATATTCAAAAATTCTATCAGAACTAGTCCGTGGCCAATTTCTTTAGCACTGTCTTGATACATCAAGATAAATGTTCATGGAGTGAAGAGAAAAATGCAATCATTCATACATACAAGCAATTCCTGCTATCTCCTCATTTGGCTTTCTTCAAATAAAAAAAATATGAATTCAGTAGTGGGATTAGCAGTGAGGATAATATAAATATTTTTTCTCTGTCTCTTTTTTCTACCTCACCGGAGCTGTGTAATTTTTAGAAAGCAGTTTCCACAATTGATTAATATATTTTTATGCTAATACATAGCAGAAAGTTTTACAAAGACAATAAAAAAGAAAAGTTAAGGTCAAACTACCTGTTACATCTCATATGATGTGCAGCTGATTTTGATATATAATTAATGCAAAGGAAGTATACAGATTGGTGTCTTAAACCTTCCCCCACTCCTCTACTTGCTTGATTTCTAAATTCTACCCCCTGGCCTGGTGCACAGTTGTTTTTTTTTTTAAAAAAGGAACTGCCACCAACAAATTTAGAAGGATACACAGTGATTGTTCTAATTTTTAAAAAGCACTTCTGTATTACATTAATGGTTTTTACATTATCAGTTAACATAATGTGTTGATTGATTATGGATATATTTGTGAAATTTCTCATGATAAAGCTGCCACCTGTTTCATTGTCCTGTGTGCCAGACTGAAATGGATGACCAGCAGTCTTAAATAAGGCAGTATCTTTGATGCTAGACTAAATTATTTCAGATTGCATGCAGACTATCAAGTATTTGCATATTATTTCTCTCTCTCTGTATAATTATGTATCTTACTACATGTATAGAAAAAGAGATAAAGAAGAAAAAAGCAAAATCATTGAAATGTGTAATGTAATACTTCATTTAACATTTATATAGCAGGTGTATTGAATTTTCTTAGCGGCAACACACATTCATTTGGGGGCCTTAGCAGCAATACTGGAATTATATGCTTTAATGAATGTGTCTATCCATGTCAAGGAATGTATTAATTTTAATGAATCTGTATATCTATCTCATATACATTTTAAAGATTATGAGTTTTTGAGATTCTATATTTATATTAAGATACTCTGAGATGCTCCAAGCCATACATTATTTGGAGTACCTATTCAGCATTCAGCTGACTGATTTGTTTTTCAAGGTTTTGGCATGCTTTTCCCTTTCAAATTAATTTGTGTGCTAATCCCTTGCAAGAAATCAATTCTAATTTGAAAGCTCATTAGTTTGAATATATATTTTTAATTAAAGTATGGTTAGCCTAGCTTTTTAAGGCTACTGTTGGTTTTTTTCCCAAATCAGTATGTATTTGAGCAATAGAATAACAATTGATTTTACATTATTGTATTTTTGTTGCTTTTGTAGCTCCCACTGTTCTGTTCTTTAAAGGAACATACTTACGTACTTCCTATTTTTTAAATTTCTTTGGCTTCATCATTTCTTAGGGACTGCCTCATAATGAACTTCTGAGATGTTTTTAATCATTATTTGAATGAATGTTAAAACACCTTTAAAGGTAACTTTTTTTTAAAAAAAGGGAAATGTTAACACCATAATGGAAGAATGTTAATATTAAACATTTTTCATCGTTCCACCTTAAATAATAAGAAGTAAAGCAATCTTATTAAGTATTCTGAGTTATCTGATTTTCAAATTGAATATCTTATCAGAGTCATCCTGAAATGTGAAGAATAGGTTTTCCTGTTGAAAGAGAAGGGAAGAGAAGGGAAGAGAAGAGTAGGGAAGAGAAGAGAAGAGAAAGCCTTCCATCATACACGATCGGAAGTTTTTTTAGTTCTAGGAATAGTCATATTGGGAACATAAGGGGATGCCATAGAGCCACTGGTGCTAACCTTTCCACCATGTCTCCTTTTGAGCCTTCTTGATGTCAAATTTATTTTCCCCATTACTTGGAAAAGATGCTGGGGAAATGGGTGGATGAATCAAGTGTTGAATCTGAACATGATAAGTTGATGGTTGAAAACATCTGTCCTGTACACAGTATATATATAGTTGTGTTCTGCTTTAAAACTGTTCAGTAGTACCTAAAGGATTATAATCTTATGATGGTTATTATTTTAAAATAGTATCCATCATAAGATTATAATAAATAAATGCAAATTATCATAACTACATTTTCTAATGTATTACTGCCTACATCCTTTATTAAAGTGTTCCCTTAATCCTCAGCTATTGTGAGCAGTGTTGGAAGGGAATTAGGGAAACTGTTAGAGAATACATCTGACAATGCCAGGTTGAAGAAGAATGGATAATTATCTTAAGGTTTGTACTTTGTCTCTGTTTTATTTATGCAGGTGTTATCTCTTGCTCTCTCACAAAAATACATGCTACCCAGATTGATTCATCCATTTAAAAATCGACACATTTATCCTTCATATACCAATTCACACATGCCTACTCCTATTCTTTCCCTTACTCCAGTTCTTTATCCATACCTCAGACTCCATTTTGTTCCTTATTGATCATTCCACCTTTACTGTAACTCCTTGTATGCCTCTCCAAACTTTTTAGCTTATCACTGACCTGTGAACGAAAATGTTTAAAAATGGTGACTGCAGGGTTATTCTCTGTCTTTATTTTAGCTTCATAATTGCCCTGTAAGGTAGGTCAGGGAGAACCCTAAATCACCCAATAAACTTTTTGGATGAATAGGGATTTGATTAGCTTGACAATCTTTGTTCAATGTGTATATAGATAAAGGCTAATTCAACTGTAGTGTCTGGGCATACAGCCAACACCATTACCTCTCATAGTAATGATACAATAGCTTCCATGAAGAAAAGGCTTGAAACTTGAACCATACCAAGTGAAAAAGACTTCTTAACTATAGAGAATTCAGAGAAATTGCAACACTTCTCCAAGACCTTTAAAGAAATAATTTATGGATTAAGGTACAGAAAACTGCTAAATCAGTGCCATTACTGGTACAGCAGAATGAAGACATGGTAGTCAGTCTGGCAGACATGGGAACTTTGCCACAGAGAGACCCAATCCCAGCCAATATAATAATCTGCTCTACTGACTCCATGCCTTCTCCATAATCTTCCATCATGGCAGTGGATGAAACTTCTGTCAGTTCTAAGACTTTAATGTAGTATATTTCAGATAATGAGAACCAAGTGACAGTGGATCTAGCTACATATCTGCCTTCAGGAAAGCATGAAGGAGATCACAAAATCTTGCCCTTTACTGGTGAGCTCCAATCTCAAATTCAGCTGACAGAGGATTCCACTAAAAAATCTCTTCCAAATGGTAACTGCCAAGCTAATGCTTCACAGGAACTAGCCCCCAGAAGAACCACAGTCTCCACTTACCCAGATATTTAGTTCTTTGATCAACTTTTGATGAGCAGATCAAGTATTCTGTGACATTTGATAAAAATGGCTAGAGAACTACATAGAGCTATCACTGGAATAAAGGCATAGTAGCTCAATTGACCATTGGATCAGTTGTGATCTGGGTGCAGCAGGTAAAAATTCTTCCGCCTTGAAACTCAGAACTCTGTCCATTCCAAAATTGTGGGACAGGAAACGCAAGAGTCCTATTCTTAAAAATCTAACTTACAAATATGTCTGTCTCAACTTTACCTTGTATATACACATCTACTTATAGTAACTAATAATGACTCCTCTGTAAATTTCCAGAATATGATTTTTCCTCACTAGAAGAATGAGAGGTGGAACCCTTAAAGGATTTAGATAATCATCTTTTAACCCCATGCAGGAATTCAAGTCCCTTATCAATTAGAGAGGTCAGGGACAAAACCCAACAAAAAACAATTATTAAAAGACAGAAGTAACAGAAGCTATCACTGATATTTTGAAATATTGATGGCTGGGGTACCAGAAGTACAGATCTATCATTTATTGAATGCATTACTGGGTTTAATATCTTGTTCCTGCAGGAAATTTAGATACTTGGTAATTTTCAGTTAATTACTATGCATGTTTTTCTAAAATCAGATTGTCTGAGGGGTAGTAGGCCCAAAGAGAGGGCTGAGATTTCTCAATTCCCCTTTCATACAGAATAGGTTGCCACAATGGCAGTGGACTTTAGACATTTCATGTTGTGTATCAACTTGTATTTAGCACCCCAGGGTCAAATTAAACATCATTGGAAAAGGCATAGAATCACTGGGGACAACTTAAATGCTAAAATGGACACATTTTCAGTATTGTCTCCTATATGTGATGGCTGAGTCAAATCTGTCTACTAGAATCTCATTAGGTAAAACCTGCAATATAGCTAGTTTATGTTGAGCCCTAATGGTAAATGGGTAAGATTTTTCTATACTGAATGCTGCTGCCTAGAGAGACCATCTGGGCCAGGTTACATTTTCATCAAATGCAAACTGTCAGCTCTTGACTATTTTCATAACTTGAGGGCCAGAATCTCCTATTTTGAAATCATAGTAAGATCTGAATGTAACTACTTACTCTCAGCACTCTATTGTAGTTTCCCAGATTGCCCGTTGAAAGGCCTAGAAAGTCAGCATCTGAACTGATTGGTCAATACTGGCCCTTCAAGGGAGTTAGACAGATGCATTTTGGCTTCTTTCTGGCTTAATTTATATATAAACTATCTTATGAAACAACTAAAAGTGTTAGATTACCATGACCCAAGCTGGCAGGCAAGCAACCATCTATACCACCGTATGCCAATGACATCCCCAGACTACCAGATAAGCATCTATACTGTGCTATGCTGATGACCCTGCCACTCACTCAATGACCCAAGTAGACCTTAAGACCGTTCTTCTATCCTGCAAGAAAGAATAGCTGGGTACTAACCACCAACAAATGAACAGAATGGTTTTGTTTAACAGCTTTAAGAGTCATAGATGGCTCTTAGTCCATACAGCAAATTAAGAAGTGTCATCTTGTGGTACTCAGGAAGTATGCCTTCCCTGTCGCAGCCCTGCACTCTGGAATGATATCATCCCCGAGATATATCCTGCTCCCACCCTGATGTTGGGTTCTGGTTAAAGTCCTGGTTATTCTCCCAGACTCTGGGGTAGAATGAATGGTGAGCCCTGCTGGATGGGTTTCTTTTTGGTTAAATGTTGTTTTGGTGGTCATTCATAATTCCTTCTTTGAATTTTGTAATTTTTAATTATAAGCCACTCAGAGTCATAGGGAGTTGTATAAATAATTGTATAAACAAATAATCCGAAGATTTGGATGGTCCTAACCCTTTTAGCCTTTCATAAGGCACTAATGACCTGACTGTTTCCTCAGGTTTTTGGACCAGGAGGTTGAGCAAGCTCTGCAAGCTGATATTGTTTTTATTGTAAGCTGGAATTATTTTTTGTGACCTCAGTCATTTGTTACTTGGATTGTTGTTCTAGTTGTTTTGGTTTTAATTCTTATTCGCTGCCCAGAGTTATTGCTGTTAGATGGGTGCCATAGGAAATGTATAAATAAATGAATAAATACTTCAACCATCTATTATTTGCTTCCCAGATTCCAAAAGGAAGACAGTCCAAGTCAACTATGTCTCCTCCATGGCAAAAAAGTGCTGCAGAAAGTTAAGATCCCATACAGATCCCACTAACTTCATTCCATCCACTATTAAATTATTTGTTCCAGTATAATTATTAAATGGAGCGTAATTAGGCTTATATTCTAATTTTGGACCTCTTAAAAAAATCCAATCAGGCTCACTCCTTATGACTCCTAGACATGTTCCAAACGTAGCCTTATGTCTGGAAGCCAAGCTGATTAGAATCCAAGACCAAATTTGGCAAGCTCTTTTATTAACATTGCTGAGGACCCATCTGGGCTGTTTTTCTTTCTAATATCTAATATCTTTGTTGTATCCAACAAAGGTGGAACAGAATTATCAACAAATAGAGGTCATATGTCCAGAATATTTGTTATTTTCAGGGTTAGATAAGGCCAAAGAGCTAATTGAGCAGTAGAGTGGCAGAACAGTTTAAGCCAAACTTGATGAATTTTATACTGATTATTAAACTTGCTGACAGGGACCAGAGATTAACTTACTTAGCTGTAGAATTTTGCTTTTTTTGTAGCTAGCATCTAGCATCTGGCATATTGCTATCTTCTCCATGCGAACAGATATAGAAGTGATCTACCCTATACCTAGTGTGTAGCAGTTGACGTTTTCCAACTTTATTAAAGTTACTCCGCTTTTATTTTTGTAACACAATTTTTGTTACGATTTAAGAGCATAGTAAAGTTGTTGTTCATTTTGAAACTATAAATGTAGTTATAATAATTTTGCATTTATATACAGAGCACCACATTGAGTCTCAAAATAACTTTCATCAGCTCCCCATTTGTTGTCTGTGTAAAATGATTAAAGAGTAGAATGGGGTAGCAGGATTGTTTTGCTTCCCCTTAATGTCTCTAACATGGCACAGATTCTTCTAGCATCACTCCCATATTAGGAGGTAGCCATCTGAGCAGAGGAAACTCCTACAATGGAATTCAGTGTAGGGTGGGTTTTACTGCAGGCCCTTCAAAAGATGGTGAGAAGCCTTCCTTCTCATATGACCAAGTGTTAGTGCCTTTTTCCTCATCTGCTGCAGAAGAAATTTAAGTATAGAGTAACTGTCATCCTTCAAAACAAAACAAAACTGTATCCAAAAGGAGCAGCATGTTAATATTGTATTGATTGTTTCTAATACTTAGAGACCAAAACAACAACAAAACCCACTTTCTCACTCCTTCTGCACATAGAATCCAGTTTTCATACTTTATCAATTAATATAAATAGCAGTGAAGTTAAAGGAAAAAAAATCATATAAAGTTATACTTTAGACTTATTGGTAAATTATTTCATTGTCCTTTTCTACTTTTTTTGGCAGTAAATTCAGAGCTGAAATTTTTCTTAGGAACTATAGCAATGAACTACAATGATGACAGTCTTGACTGTAATGTTGGTGATGCAATTTATTTGAAATAAAAGATAATTTGAAGCATAGCCTTTCTTCTTTAAGGGGAAAGAGGGAGAAAAAAAGATGCAATTTGTACACCCATTTTAGATACCTATGGCACTGTTTTTCACTAAACATGCTGTAAAAATGGGCCTGAGAATCTTAACACTTTGCAACTGACAAGTCAGAAAATTCTTTAACCCCCAAATCATGATAAATATGTAACATCTCCTTAATTATTGCTTTAAAATAACCTGGAAGAAATTATTTAGAAATTAAGGCATGAGTGGGAACATTTTTGTAGCTGGGAGCCACAGCCTTATTAATGATTTATTTATTAGTCACTGCTCAGAGTAGCTCCTTGAGTGAGATGGGCAGTGACTAAATTTGAAGTACAAACAAACAAACAAGCCTCTGAAGAGCACAGGGGGCATGGCTGCTGATGAAACAAATTACTAGAGTAGTTAAAGCTAAAGGCAGCCCCTCTTTTTTATACTTTAGGGAATAGCTTATTTCACAGGACTTAATATGCTTATTTTGTCCTTTATTTGTGCAACCCAACCCACCCACCCCCCCCACATCATCTAAAAAGATGTGCCATAATACCCTGGTGGGTGGCTTTGTTTTGTTCTGTTTTGTTTTGGCTGATTATCAGCATTAACCTTTAGTTTTGCATGATTGTGAATAACCCTTCCCTGATTTAAGGGTTTATTTATAGGGTGGTACACACTTTGAAAAAGATTTCAAGAAATTATTTAAAATTTGCATGAACACGATATCTTTCATCTTCT
Source organism: Candoia aspera (assembly GCF_035149785.1). Classification (NCBI taxonomy): domain Eukaryota; kingdom Metazoa; phylum Chordata; class Lepidosauria; order Squamata; family Candoiidae; genus Candoia; species Candoia aspera. The sequence continues at coordinate 57,590,810 of NC_086158.1, read as the reverse complement.
CATTAGGACAGCCACAGCCCAAAAAGAAAAGCTTTACTAAGACAATATGTCTCATGCTCATGCATATTCTGAAGCAGTTCTTCTAAATCATTATCAAAGCATGTACAGCCCTAAATATTTAGTTCTTGGAATATATGCAAAGAGGCAAAGCCCAACAACTGAACAACAGCCCAGTGAAGCAAGCAAACTCAAAAGTAAGAGGGATGATGTGTAGTAGGGAGTTCCTTTCAGTTGCCCTGAATGCTTATGGGAAGTCCACAAACAGCACATGAGTAAAATAATATCTTTCCAAGGGTTACTTAGAGGAATATTGTCTGTAGTATGGTAATTAATACAGTTGTCATTAATAGCCATCAATAGTATACAATTTGTCTTATTTGCCAAATGAACAGACCATCACTTTAGTAACAAATTGTAGTCCTGAACTATGTGCTGTATGAAGAAGTACTTTATCCAAAATCACTCTCTACTGTTATTCATCAGTGTTAAGAGGACCTCCATGTGGATCCCCACATGGCCTGATTCACCAGGAGCTAGTAAACAAACAGATTTCAGCCTTGTAAATATCTGTGTCTAATGCGTGAATCTTACATAAATTCAAATACAGTCACAATCTCTGATTTAGTAGAGACTTCTTTACTTATATAATTGACGTATCTAAATTCCAGAGAAAAATAACCCGTGCTTCATTATAATTCTGTAAAAAGCCATGGTATCTCTAGTCATAGAGCAATAGCTGCAATATCGCACAAAAGGTGTTTCAATCTTATAGGTTGCACCCTAAAATATTGATTAAGATGTGTTTATTTAAAATTTAAAGTGGAATGTTGTATAAGTGAGTATAAATGCAGCTGAGTTGAACAGGGCTTAATGGTCTTTTTGTCTAAATTAGGCCCACTGCATGGAGCTGGTATCTCTGCAAAAATCTGGACAATCACAAGACTTCAGCAAAGAAATATCTGCTGCCGTCTAGTGGTTGTTTGGATTTTTGCAGCCCGGATATATAGTCTTACAGTAGTTAGACATACCTTGGATTTATTTATTTATTAATTATTCAAATTTCTATCACCGCCCATCTCCCCCCGAAAAGGGGGGACTCTGGGCAGTTTCCAATATTAAATTACATCGTCGTATTTAAAAAATTAGGAACAGGTTTACTTAAAAGGAAAATTTTCTACTTAGGAGATTATCACATTTTCAATTGGGATTTAATGGTTCATGTCTATACTGAAGTAAACTTTTCTTCCCTTTCTGCAAAAGCAGAAATTTATGTCTCTAATAGTCAGTAATCAATCATTTGAAATTTGTGACATTTTTACCTTTCAGAACTTGTGCACCCTTTTTTTATTCCATTTAATCTACTTACTCTAGATGAGAGGGTTGAACTAATGCCACAAGAACATTTAGCCATGAAGTGGCACTCATTTATCCAGCAGTAAGCATATTATTTTGACATTTTTTGAAGTATTAATTGTACTTACTGATAAAACTTTTGCACATATTGTAAATTGGTTCAAAATACCACAGAAGATGACATTGTTTTGCTGTGTATTGTGTGGCACTATGGTAAATAACTACACTAAAAAGGGGTATTGTTGGTTATGTAATAGCTTAAAGTGAAACTGTAAAATGCAAAGCTAATAAATTCAAATAACCTTTTCTAGTCCTGACAATTGGAAATTGAGTGGCAAAACATTAAATCAAGCTCTAGATGTGATTGAAAGTGGGGACTTAAACTGCAATAAAATAGGCTGTTAATTTTTCTAGTTATGATAAGCCTAAATCACGTAATAGAATGTTGACTTGGATCTGGGGAATCCTAGGTTAAGGTCCCCATTGACCTTAGGGCATAGTTAATGGTGAGCTTGGGCCAATCACATTTCCTACCCCAGATTAGCGAGGTTAAAATGATGAATAGTCCATGGAACTTGCTTTTAGCATCTTAGAGAAATAGTGGAATATAAATGGAAGAAATACTTCCCTTCCCTGACTTTCCTTGAGGATCCATTATGGGCTCCTACCTCCCACGACTTGACAAATGCAACCTTGTATCTATTTTTTAAATTAAACTTTTAACAGATTTTTAGAAAGTTAATGATACAAAGCACAAAGTAAGAAAAAACAGCTATAAAGTGAAAAACATTACAGAAAGATTTTTTAGTGATGTTTTCTTCCCTTCCCATTTGTTTCCCAATCACTAACCTAAATATTTGTACTTAACACTGAACATTGAGGGTTATTGCTAGTATCTGTTTAAGTCATTTCATCCATTACTTTGATTGGTTTCATAACTCTATTCCTAGAAACCATATTCCAAATAGGTATCTATTTAGTGATTAAATAGTGATTTGACAAGAAACCCGTTTACACAGTGGCAAGATGCACACTTAATACTTTACTTTCACACATAAATCCATCCGAGTATGTCAGTGAATGCTTCTGTCAATTCATAATAATGCTTCAAGCTGTATTAGCTGTTGGGGTAGACAAGTGGCTGAAGACTCCAATAAATTTTATGGTAGTATAAGTTGTGGCTGCAACCGCATACATCTTTATCTGGGAGTCAACCTCAAATTATTCAAAGTCACTTACTTCTGGGTAGAGATGGGATGCATTGGATCCTTACATTCTTAAGGATATTATTTTTCACCTTCTTTGTGCTAGCCGTAGGTGAATTAGCAACATTATGAACCTCTAATTATGAGAATGGTTAGTGTTCCTGATGAAGTGGGGTGAGGGTGATGAATCATAAGCTGTTCTTTGTCTTTATTCATTGACTGGCAAGTAGGATGAGCACCTTTGCATAAAATAATGTTAATCATTTGAATGCAGTGCTTACTAAAATGGCAGTGCAGTGCATTGGAATGATTCTGCTGCAGTGCACATGACCAAACATGGTGGGTGAGATTGCTTTGGCTGAACACATGAGCACACATGACACTAGAACTGCTTTTCTATGTCATTCCAAGCCACAGTGTGCCTTGGCTTATCCTTTTTTCCAAACCTAGACCATAGCTCAGTCAAACTATGGATGAGGCATGGCTCCTTAACTATGTTCTGGAGCCCTGTCTTGTTTTAGATAAGCTTACCTTAATCATAGTTCAACGTGTTATCTGAGCCTGGTATAAATAGCCATTAGTTCAGCAGGAAAACAGCGTAGAGAGCAGAAGCCGTCCCAAAGCAGAGCCATTCCTTCATTAGTATCTCCCTTGTGCCAGTTTTGTTTTTCACAAACATGTTGCGCTTTTATGGTGGTAGGAACAAAGACATTACAGGAAGGATTAGCCTTTCTCTGTGCTGCATGTCTTGACTCTGCCTCATGATTAAGCCACCATGAGCTCTGTGTTGTTTGCAAATAATCATTTTCATATGTGAGTGTTTGTGTATCTAGTGTTTATAGACCACTACAATGATGGACTGACATTTAAGAGTTTACAATAAAATAATATTTAGTCCATAAAGGGGTAGTGGTGGTGGTGACTTAGCATCAGATACGAACAGGAAACAATGAATAAAGTGTTCTGTGTAGGAACTGAAGGCTGATTGCTGAATGCAATAAGAGTGGTATGTGATAGAAGTAAAGCATGTGTTAAAATAAATGGAATAGTGTATGAATGGTTCAACACTGAGCAGGGACAGCTGGTGATGACCCCTTGGTAGTTTAATTTATATCTGGGTAAATATATAAACACTGCTTTCAATGATGAAAGAGGCATATTGATTGTGAACATGAATGTGCAATTACTTTTGTAGGCAGACTGTGCCACACCAAGAAAGTCATGGTTGGGTGGAGCTGATAAGTTCTTCAAAAAGAGAGAGCTGTCTTTTATTATTTTCTTCAGAAAGAATAAAAGGCAATGTGTGAAGCAGCATATGGATGCTGTGGAAGTAAGAAGAGTTAGGAGAGTCAGGTATGGAAAGATACAGTGAACGATTTGTTATAAACTAGGTTTAGCTATATTTCCATCTTTTTATTCTTGACACAATGTTTCTTACTCCTTTGCTGGGCTTTGCATAAAGTTGCTTACCCTGAGAAGAACTAGTGTGATGGGTATGTATGCGTGCATGTGTGTATGCCTGAAAGCCCACTTTAAAACCACAGCTGGTTACTGGCTGTTAATCATAACTGTAATGTGGGGTGATATTTGAATAGAGGTTGTTTGTTTGTAATCTCTAACCAATCCACAGAGATACAAGACTACCACAACTAAAGAACAGAAAGCAACACTGGAATTGACCAGAGAAGCATGATTGCTTTGTGATATGCCAGATTTCATTGGCAAACTTCATCATGACTGTTTTGCCAAGTGTCAAGGCAGTGATCAGGTGCCCAGACAATTGATTCTTTTAGATCCAGAGACAATGATCACACCGGTAAGTAAGGAGATGTTAAGCTTTATTGTTTAACGGTGGCAGGCAAATTAAACAGAAACACAAGAAAGCATACCAAGCCAGATGATAATCGATTTCACTTCAGCTGTTGGGAGCCCCAGTGAACGATGGTGGAGAATCCCCAATGCCAATTTTGCACACAGCACCCAGCACTAGGTCTGTGGCCAAGCTCAAAGCTTAAGAGGCAATACCAGGGTTTTTATTAAACTCTGGCACTAAAACCTCATGACCCTGTTTCCGTGGTACTGAGACTGCAGGACCTGACCTTGACTAGATGGTGCACCTGCTCATCATGTGAACTAACAAAACCCTGGAATGTCAGGGAACTATACAGATAAGCCATTGCTTCCCTAAACAATCATAAGGTCTTCCCACAGCTATGTGAAGATTCCTCCCCACTTTTCAAGCAAGAGTGAAAAACAAGCAGGTTTAATATAGCTCAGAATGAACATTATGATTCAGAGTGAACTCTTAAGTTTCTAGCATTTTCTTAATATGAAGAAGTCAAAATATGACACTCAAACTCCTCGCAATAACAATGGTCTTCTGCACTGCCACTACAGTGACAAACCCTAGTGTATGGAGATTAGCAAACAAATTATTTCTATTCTCCATTTCTTACTCTGCTGCTTTCTCATTAACCATCTCTTCACATCTGGATCAGGGTAGGAGTATTCCATGCCCAGTATGGCAAGAGGGACCTACTGCAAATATTACCCATTCCCTTCCCAGCTGTATTCTGTTTCTCCCTCCTCAGGCTGCTAACACAGAAAATTTACCCACCCACTTACCCACCCACAGCACTTATGTGGCACTCAGTGTAGGCTAGAGAATTACTGTAACCTCAGTGTAGGCTAGAGAATTACTACAACAGCAACAACCTTGCTGTTCCTCAATATGTGCATGTTTAAATGACATTAAGTAAAGATATTTTGAAGCATTATCATAACTAACCAACACTTATTGTCGCTAAACTAACAATAGAAAAGGAGAAAGAAGTCAAAAAGATGCAAGTATTGTCTCATGCATGATCATGTTTCACTAAATCAAAATGTAGCACTTTGCATAAATTTCATTATTATGTTGCAGATTGATGGGTTTCAGCCACAGGAAAAAATCTCCCCCACCCTCCAGACCACAGAATGCCAGTTTTACTTGGAAGTCATGTGTTTCAGAATTGAAAATTGTCCTTTTCCACTGAGTTATTATTGCTACAAAGATAGATGACACTAGACAGAAAATGTCATGTCAAAAATAAAATTAGACACACAGGAAATTAATCTTTGCAGAACCAAAAGTAAAGATTTTGTTCCAGTTTCTCAGAAAGTGTAGACACTCACTACAGTGACTACAATTAATCTTTCAGCATCATTCCCCCTTTTTGTCCTTCTGGCTCAGCCATTTAAACGGTGAGTAAACAGCCATTTTCCTAGACAAATCGTATTTCCTGCTGACTCCTTGTTTTCTCTTCAGTCCAACACAATGCAGAGTTACTGGAACTCATATCTTATGCCGTAGGTAAGATCTGCTTCGGCATAATTTTGCAGAATGTCCAGATGAGGAACTAAAAATCGGGCTACCGTAAAGCAGAAAAGAGGAAAAGCAGTGATGAATAGCTTATGATGACTGCCTGGTAGATGGGAACATTTAAATGACTATCCCCTTTTTAGCCAAAACCTGAAACATATGATCTCCTCTCTCAACCTTTAAAACATTTCAGTTTACTGAAAATTATGGTCATAACAAATAATGTGTTTGAATGCTAAATGTGTCAGCAACTGTTTGTTATAGATGTTCTAGTAATGTTTCAGCCTTGGCTTAATAGTCTTGGTAGTATGCCAAAATATTTTCTATCTTTCAGTTTTTCTTTTACAGTTTTTTAAACTTTTAAACACACATTCATTTATTATTATTCTTTGGAAAAGAAATTTGTCCATGCTACACCCATTCTGTTCATACCTGTTTCATACACTTCCAAGGAAGCACATACAGTGGTCGGAAACCTGACAATGAGAATCTTCCTTGATTTCTTTCGTTGTAAGAGCAGGACATCCCTTGGACTACAGCTAGGCGGCTCTGCCTCCCCATCTTTGAGTAATCAGGCCTTATCAGGCAATAAGAAAATCTAGGAAGGAACAGGGTTCCTCTTTTTTCACCCTCTGTTTCAAAGTAATAATCAGCTTAAAAACCAATATAAATTGCATTATTTTAACAAGTGTATTGGTATCTTTTCATGAGTATGTTTTGATTTAATGAAGGAATATGAATTACATTTTCATGACTAAGTTATCTAACTATTTAATAGACTTTAAACCAGCATACTCCAGCTTCTGGAGGACACCAAATTCCCTATTCCAGCTGAGATCCTATCCAAACTACAAACTGGACCTTTCAAGTATAGTTGACCCTGTCCAAAAAAAGCAGTTGTATGCCTACGCAGATTCAATCCCAGTTTCAACAAGGTTTGAGCATAATGTCTTCCTTGTGAAGATTAAAAGAGCTGTTCTTTTGCATTATTTTATTTGGGTGGATCTGATGAAAAAGTTCTTTGCAAAATTTGGCAAAAGTGTATCATGCTACTATCAAGTCGGGCTACCAGTCTATTTAACTGTTTTACACCATACCCAGCAACAAAATGCATTGTAATGGATTTGGCTTGCAAAGCAAAGTGAACTTCAGATAAGTATGCTAGTTATTATGCTTTTTAATATCTATTTTATTGTTTTATCTGAGATTTATTCAATTTCTGTGATAGACGATCTATTTTGTAAACCATTAAGCATCTTTGTCTAGGGCCCTAGGCTATCAAATAATAAATTTACACTAAGAAATCATGTTTGATGGTATGATATTACATCTCCTGATACCATTAGCAAATCTGTTCTAATGTTACATATACAGGCACAAATGTCAGAGCTCCATTGTGACATCACAGCAGTTATGCCAATGGCAGCCAGAAAGGCTGTTCATATTTCTACAAATCAAGGACTAGTAGATAGATGCCACCTAAAAGACAAGGGGAGGTTTTATAACACACCCCACTGTACTAATGAAGATTTGACTAGGTTGGAAAACCGATTCTATGCTGCAGTCAGAAATTGATATGTGTGATATAGTTATGCAGTGCATGGGACAGCATTTCCATTCAAATAGCTCTAGTAATGGGAGAATAGTAAGTCTATTATATATTGATTACCTGACAAATCCAAACCTCTTAGATATTCTTCTTTGATCCCTAGCACAGAAAGGAGAAACATGTAAACAGTTACATGGATGTGGCCTATCTCAACATGTATAGAAACAATGGTCACTCACAATTCTGCCATCATTCAGAAGCCCTGCACTTGTCTTTCTGTGTAGCTCTGAGTTCTCTACAAGCCACCAAGTCACATCACCAGGGGACATTTAGTCCAGTTTGCAGTCTGGACTGGGGTGGGAGGCCTCTGACATTCAAGATGAGGCGGGAGGCACACTCTTCCCTCAGTACTGTGGTCTTATCCTAAGTAATTGAGTATTGGACATAAACATGTAATCAATAGCTACTCTTTTTGAGTACAAGCAAGAATTAAGTACTTCTTTTTCAAATATATAGACACAAAGGAACAAATCTTTGTGGGGATTTGAATATTGACTGAATATTGGACATTCCTTTGACAACCTGGAAAACATCAGAGCAAAAGATTCTTACTCCCCAAATCCTAGGCTAAAGACCAAACCAGATCGTGGTCCTTGTGATTACTTTTAAGCATGAGAAGACATTTGTTGCTGCTAGGTCAGCCTTTCTCAAACTTTTGTCCCTGGAGGAACCCTTGAAATATTTTTCAGGCCTCAGGGAATCTCTGTACAGTCAGGCTCAAATATAGGCCAGAAGTTACAAAATTATTATATTTGTTTCATGAGTAGGCCTGTATATAACAGTGTTCTTAAACTGAAAATAAAGCATGAAACTTACTTCACACTGTGAAGTTGGCCAAATTTGAAATAATTTTTTAAATAAATCGCAATCTCCCAGGGAACCCCTAGTGACCTCTTGCAGAACCCTGGTTGAGAAACCCTGTGCTAGCTAAACTAATGTGACCTGAGAGTCTTCCACATTGTTTTTCCTTTCCACATTTATTAAAACTAACCAAGTGAGGAGCTGAAATCAAAGTAATGAAAATGAAATCTTAAATGAATGCAAACCTCTGGAAGCTTTTCGTTACTAATGGGGGCGTATTTTGGAGCTTGCTTGTTTTAGAGCTCTCATTAAAAAAAAAACTTTAGTTTTTGTTCTCTGTGACCTTTCCTCAAGATTCAAATCTAGTACAACTAGACTTGGGGAGAAAAGGAGGTGGCACAGAATATTATTAAGGATATATATACAGTATATATATACTATATATATACACACACTATATATATACACACACACACAGACACACATACTATATATGCACGCACACATATACTGTACATGCACACATGCACACACACACACACACTGTATACACTCTCTTTCTCTATTACATACTTGTTGGTAAAAGAGACAGTCACCCTCAATGCAACTCCTTGTGATTCCAGGGATACAATCAATGATGCAGTTTTCTTGGTGACAATACAAAAGTGGTTCACCACTGCCTTTTCTCTCCGAATTGGCCTACCCCTGATATTGTTCTGAATGTCCATCATTTATTTACTTATAATAAAGTTGAGTGGGCCTGCTGTGACAAGAAGATATGTCTACAATGTTCTTCAGCTGAAGTCTGCTTCTAACAGTAGTATTTCTACCAGAAACGTATCAGGCCAGGGATTGTCAGGAGAAAAACTAACAGATTGATTTGGGCTTCCACGAGGCTAAAATAAGTCTATCCACCAGGCTGTCCTGCCTTCTGCTATTTGTTCTGGGGCAGAAAACAAGTCTTTTTTTTTTAAATCATCCTTTCAACAATTAATTCAAATGATAGGCCCATAATATACAATGACTATATTGTTTGGTGCTTTATTGTAAAGTTGGTATCAAATAACTATGGGATCAAAACAGGGAGCAGAAAAGTAAGTATTTGGAAAGGATCATCCAATCATTATTTCAACGTCCTGAACACATTCCCGTTTTCCTATAAAAATAAAGATTCTGGTTCCAAGTCTATGGAAATATTGTAAAAACTCATTTACATTGAAATTATTTTACTTTTTGTTGTATGCACAGATGGTGTAGGAAGCTGGCAGAATCTTTCTGCAATAATGGGTTGCATGTAGTCCTGCCTATCCCTCACTCAGCATTGATATATTGACCATAATACCCAGATGCCTTGGCCATTGGGCCAACTATTACTGCAGTTCAAGGTTATATTCCCAGTACTAAACCAGAAAGTGCAAATGGAAGTACACCAAAGAATGACTACTGTAGCTTATGTTGAAGTGGCTTAAATTTGAAAAAAACACACACCCTAATATTTATTTTTCTCTTCTCTCACACCAGGTGGGGGTGATATACATCAGGTACTTCTATAAAATTTGAACAGATTCTACAGTTCAATAAGACAGACACAAACACGGAAACTAAGTTTCAAATTTGCAAACATCTCCTGAGATGCCCCACCCCCGCAATATGTATTTGGTGTGGGAACAGAGGGCTGAGTTCAGTTTGGTTGTCAAGCATTTCCACTGAGTAGGTTCATGCAAAGAATGAATGTCATTTGTTTTACCTTCATGTAATATAATGTAATGTAATGCTTGAACCCAGACACTGAGGCTTAATAAATTATAGTTTAGGCAATAAGCCATGGTTTAATAAATGATAGTTTAGTGCAGAGTATGAATTCAGTTACTGAATAGGCAAAACAAGAGATATTAGCTGACTATGCCCTATTTATGCAACTTGTATAAGTGTTTGATTAGATCTCCTAGTCTCAATTAAATGAGGAAGTGATTTGTTTATGTAACTGTGAAGTCATCTTTACTTTTCTGCTAAACATTTGATCTGTCAACATACTGAATGTTAATCTTCTGGTACATAATTTTGAATACTAATTTTCGGTTTGTTCATGTTCAATGCTCAGAGTTGGTTAGACTGGGGCAGTCTATAAATTATGTAAAATGCATACATACATAGTACTTATCTGCTTGACTATGTCACTAATTTTATTTTTGCATTTTCATTACATGATCTTGTTTTATTGTAAACTGCCTTCAACATTAAAAATAAAAAGACAAAATAACATTTAAATAAATGAATTGGCATTGGTGGAAATTCAGACTTGTTATGTCCAAAGTGTGTTTTCAAAACATAGTGTATGAATTGCTTTTCATGCTGTTTATTCCACAACAGTATACTGGCAAATCATGAGTTGCCAGACACATTTGGGTGTTTTTTAACTCTGTTTCTGCTTGCTTTAAACTTGCTTTATATGGTACAAAAAGGGACAATATAACTGTAGAGAATACATTTAACGAATGGTAGAAGAGAATGATATATGTTTATTACAGGAAATCTGTATACCTTGACTGGATTTTATAGCATAAAGCCAATGTGCAACAGCCTGTAAGGAAATATAGTCATGCTTTTATAAATATATTTTTCCCCTGATTTGTATAAAACCCAAAATGGACAGGATAATTCTATAGTCCTACAAATGTGCAAGCCCTTGAGTTCTTCAGAATTCTCCATCAAATAAGGTATTACCAAAAACCAGGAGAAGAAAGTCCTCATCCATTTCACCCAAGAGGCAGCTCAAAGAGAGTCCCAAGATGGAGTTTGTGGTGTAGGTATCCGGTTATCCCTAGCATTTAGTAACAATGGTTTTCCTTTCCATCCCCTTCTGAGGCCATTTACTCTCTTGTCACAATCAACACACAGAAACACCTTGGCCTGGCTGAGAGCAGAAATGATGAAGATGAAATGCTATGATATTTATATAAAAAATGCTATTTTCTTGATGCATTTTTTTCCTCCGTGGAACAACTCAGCTGTGATAGCTTATTCATCACTACTTTTAAACTGTTTTGCAAACAAGCTACTTAAACGACCAATATAAGTTTCCACAGAAACTTATATTTGGGATATGTAGTCATTGATAGTTTTTTCAATTTTTCTAACTAATATGCCCTATTACCTGCAGAGGCATATTTGTGAGGTCAGTGTACAGGACTTTTGAGAACGCAGTATGCAATTGGGACTTCATTTTAAGGTATATATACATTGCCTATACATAAGTAAAAGGGTTGACTTCACAAAGAAGTGTTCACACTGAAACAGGAAGCTAAAATGGACAAGCACCAGGAGTTGAACCTGGCAATTTAGGGTTTGCTCAGTTCTCTGTGTTCAAATCTTAATGTTATTTTGTTCACTTCATCAATAGCTTATGATTTTTCTGAATCTTTTTCCTGACATACATACTTTCATGCTGACTTTTTCCTAACAGACACACAGTCTATTGAAGGTAATTTCCCATAACATAATAGATTTTTGTATGTTGTGCACAACTTTTGCCAATGCAGGCATTCTTTATTAGATTGGGGAACTGTGCTACAAGATTCAGAAAACTGCAAATATCAAAGTATAACTATGCTTTGGCTGGTGCATTGATTAAGGGAAATTTGAATTGTGGGGTTTGCATTGAATGAATTTTTCACCATCCCAATTCCTGTAAGAATACATAGATTTAAGACTCATCCTTGAGTGATTTTGAGATTTGGTAAGCCCTTGTATGACTTGTAAGCTATAGTCTTGAATGAGGATCCGGCATTATGGCTTGTTTAATGAGCCATAATTAAAATAAATCATGGTTTAGACCAGTATTTCTCAACCTTGGCAAGTTTAAGATGGGTGGACTTCAACTTCCAGAATTCCCCAGCCAGAATTCTGGGGGCTGAAGTCCACCCATCTTAAACTTGCCAAGGTTGAGAAACACTGGTTTAGAGGAATTCATGAGTCCATCCTACGAGGTAATGTAAAGCTGACAGCAATAATCATTTGAGGGAAACAGAATCAGAACATAAACTTCTCACTCTAGAGACCCAACGTGCAAACATTTCTTGGCTAAATCCTTGAAGACGGTCTCACAGGAAAAAGGAAGGGAAAAGATAACACTGACACCTTTCTGTTGTAATATATTCATAAGATGTGCAAAGATGAATGGCCTCATCCAGTTATTTAACCATACATACCTTCCCTTCTTAGACACTTTGGGCAAGTTCAAAAAATATCACTGCCTGACTGACTAGCATTTGAATCTTACTTGAACACTGGCAATCTTAAATATCATCCTCTGTGCAGTTGAGGGCAGCAGCTAGTTTAGGAGTTAGGGGTAACAAGGAAAGCTGAGAACAGATCTAGATATGTCTCCCAAGAATTTGCTATTGCTCCTTTCACCCTTCCAGCACTGATTCCCTAAGGCAGCAGCTTCACTCTGCCTTGCTAGGGCCAGACCTGAAGTCACACTTTCCCCTGATTCCCTTAGCTGTCTGCCAGTGCCACTAGGCTCTTTGTTGATCAAAGTTATGATCAGTTATTCCCTCTGCTTCATGGAGACATCTGCTTGGCTTAGTAGTCCAGAAATAATTAGGGTTGTGGTCAAACCCCAGGGAGTTAAGTTGTTGGCCCATGCCCTGCCTTACCCAATCTGAAATAGCAAGCCTTAGCCACAGTGAAGACGTTCATTTCTAATAAGTAGCATGTTAGAGATACTACCACCCCATTCCCAGTAAGAGGAGGGAGGGAGGTCGGACTTTCTTTCTAATTGTCTTCACAAAAAAACACAAAGGTATAGCTGAAGTAGCATTACTTAAATGAGAAACAGTGGAGTGTGAGCAACAAGTTGAAACATACCTAACAGAGATGAGAAGAGTAATTAATTCCCATGAATGTAGAAAGAGAGCCAGTTTGGTCTAGTGGTTAAGGTGCTGGCCTAGAAACCAGAAGACTGTGAGTTCTAGTCCCGCCTCAGGCGTGAAAGCTGGCTGGGTGACCTTGGGCCAGTCGCTCTCTCTCAGCCCACCCACCTCACAGATGGTTGTTGTTGGGGGAAAAGTAGGAGGAGGAAGGAGTATTAGGTATGTTCGCCGCTTTGAGTTGACCAAGTATGTATGAATGTATGTATGCATATACATGTACATGTACATATACATGGCAGGATAAAAATATAATAGTAATAATTCACTAATAATTCACTGACTATTCACTATGCATTACATCCTCATAGTGATATTGATAGATTATAGCTGCCTCGCAGAAAGGGTGGCAGAGGTTTACTTCAAGTCAAATAAAGCTTCTAAGAAGAAAAGCATGCATTGGCTGATTATGAAAAAGACAGCCAAGAACAACCACTGATGCAGGTTAAAAATTGGAACTTACTGAATGTACAGGAAATAAAACGTGAATATTGAAATAATGTAATAAAAAGAGGAACAGAACGCTGGCAAGGAAAAGCATTACATGGTCAATTTCTACAAAAGATTGAGGGGAAAGTGGATGAAGATAAAACCTGGCAGTGGCTTATAACTGGAACATTAAAAAAAGAAACTGAAGCCTTGATTTTGGCTGCTCAAGAGCAAGCTTTTGAACTAATGCAATCAAGGCCAGAATTGAAAAATCATCAAATGATTCAAAGTGCAGATTGTGCAAAGAAGCAGAAGAAACAGCAGATCATATATTCAGCTCATGCAAGAAGACCACACAAATTGACTATAAACAAGACATAACACAGTTGCCAAAACGATTCACTGAAAAATTACCATTTACCAATAATGAAAAACTGGTGAGAACATATAGTTGAAAAAGTGGTTGAAAATGAGCAGGTTAAAATACTGTGGGATTTCCAAATACCAACTGATTTGGAGTAACACAACAGATTTAACTGTGGTTGAAAAGAAGAAAGTGTGGATAATTGATGTGGCAATACCAGAGGATAGTAGAATAGAAGACGAAGAATTGGAGAAGGTCACAAAGTATCAGGATCTGAAAAATGAAGTTGAAAAATTATGGCATATACCGGCAGTGGTGGTCCTGTGGTTACCAGCACACTCAGTGCCATACCAAAAAAATTTAGAAAATCTGCACATTGACAAAATTTCCATCTGTCAATTACAAAAGGCTATACTGCTTGGATCCACACATATACTACACCGATACATTATGACATCCTAGGTTCTTAGGAAAAACTTAATGCGTGTCCAATTCTTGGAGACTGCCCGGAATAGTCCCTGTAGTCTTCTTGGTAGGATTTTCAGAAGTAGTTTGCCACTGCATCCTTCCTAGCGCTGAGAGAGAGTGACTGGCCCAAGTTCCCCCAGCTGGCTTTGTGCCTAAGGCGGGACTAGAACTCACCGTCTCCCGGTTTCTGGCCTGATGCCTTAACCACCACACCAGACTGGCTCTCATTATTATTATTAATAATATAGCTTACCCTAAAGGACAGTAAAGTTATTTTATTGAGTTTCCAGAGATTCCATATTCAGTAGCTGGTGAGTCATTGAGAAAATAGTAATTCAGAAGTGTCTAACTGAAGGTGGGATAGAGAGATTTTATCGAAAGCAACAACCAGTTCTCACTAAAACAGATCTAAGTCTGCCGGAATGCCCATTTTGTTACTGGTCTTTCAGCCATGGTCTCTCTCGGGGTGCTGTGGTCATTCTGTCAGGGTCTGAACAGTGAGTATCTGTTTACAGAAGGCCACATTGCCTACCTTTTAGTGAGCCTGGAAGCAATCTAATTTCTATCACCATGGGAGTGAACAGTGAATTAAAACTTGGCTTCTGTTTGGGGCAGGTTGCAGGGGGCACATCAGGTGACATAGTCAGATTATTGGGTAGGCAGGACTGACATCCCTGGCAGTGCAATGGCTCTATGCTTGTAGTTTAATATATGAAATCAGGATTGCTTGATGCAATGCAATACAACAAAACTAACCAGTCACAAGCAGGAATACTATCCTGTGTGTGTGTGTGTGTGTGTGTGTGTGTGTGTGTGTATTTGTGGAAGTGCATGAGGAGGATGAGTTCTAAGTGTTTGTTTGGACTAACATTACAGTGTTTTAGATTCTTTCTTAGCTGCTCTCCTACTGCTCCTCTACAGTATTGATCACATCTCTGTCTTTTTTTCTTTCTCCTTTTTTGCCCCTTCTGTTGAATGTGCCCTCCTGATGCCTTTTCCTTTGACCAGTTGTATCTTTTAGCCTATGCAAAGGATTTAAAAGATTCCAACACAGGAGAAAAATGGCTGGACATTTATTACAATGTATTGAGACATATGTCTAGAGGAAAATATTTAGTATAGTATTTAAATGTTACCTTCTAGCTAGACATGACCAAAGACATTCCAACTAACTTAGAAGAAGGATAATGCACATTTCTTGCTCTGTATAGAGTACTCTTTAGGATTAATGTGCTGTGCAACTGTGAATGCAAATGGCATTAATTATATATGAATGAAGCTTTCATATAATTCTTCTACCTATCTTGATTTAAAAGAAAAATAAAACAAACTGGCTTTCAGGTTTCTTTGTAGAGCTTATATCTTAATTCTTCATTCTATGATAGTTGAATATCAATTTTCCGTTTTAATATGAAGTTATTTAACCTTTCTGTGATGTTTTTGCATATGGTGATTCTTCAGAAAATGCCATTCCTTAATTAATACTATATTTGTGCAGTGAGAGAAGAGCTTTACACTGCATATGTAAACCCTATTAAATGTATGGAGACAAATATGTTCTATTTGTACTTTAAAAAAATAAAAATCGTTTTATCATTCAAGTGTTGCCAAATCACATCACACAGGTTTTTAAATAAAACCTCTACAAGGGCAGTTTGGGTCTACATATAATTAGTATTTAAACGACATGGACACACTAAGATTGCTTCCAGTAAATGGATTTTTGGACTTAATATTCTTATGGTTCCACTTACTTAATATATTTTGATAGAGGTGTAAGTCCTACTGAAGAGAAAGCAATACTGAATTTTGTTTTAAATGCTAAAGTCTGTATATGGGCAAAAGTCAGAAAAGTTAAGCATGCCTGCATCTAGCTGAACCAATAGATTTCAAGCTTTCATTGTATCATAAACCAGAGAAATATAAGAGAGTTGGATCTGGAATACAGTACAGGACAAACATTCCTTAGCCATAAATCTCAAATGGCAGTACTGTTCTTAGCATTAATCTTCCCCTTTAACCTATGTTATTTTGTGAGGATAAAAATGAATATCTTCATGCATGCCATCCTGAGTTGAAGGAACATGGGATACATATAATCAGTAAACTGGCATTTGGAAACATAATAAATTACCATGATCACAATTAAACTTTCATTTTATACTTAGCTAATTACATAATAATTAATTATTGAGAGCCAGTTTGGTGTAGTGGTTAAGGCACCAGGCTAGAAACCAGGAGACTGAGTTGAACCACTTTTGAAAAACTTTGCCAAGAAAATTGCAGGGACTTGTCCAGGCAGTTGCCAGGAGTCAACCCTGACTTGAAGGCACTATACATTCATACAATTACAGCTGTGCAGACCGTAACAGTTCTTTGATTTGATACTTTCACTTACTGGATGGCCAAAGCTTGAACAGGGGACTTCTTACAAGTGCTCTCCCATGATTTCTTCCTGTGAAGCATAGTTGTGTGGTAGACTGGAAAATAATATGGACAATCCTATCATGCTGCTGAGCTTATCAAATTAGTTCAACTTGCTCCCAGTTCTCAGCTAAGAGGACAGGATACAATTAGCCAATCACAGCTAAAATCAGAGACTGTTGGAGAGCAGAGTGCCTATGCTGAGTCTGGATTCCCAGCATATCTGGGGTTTCCAGGCATTAAATAATCTATACTGGCACCAGAGGCAATAGCAAAGCAATGTCGTGGACCATCTACTTTGGCTACAGCCCAAGCATCTTTTACATTTTGCACTGAAACACCAGAAATAATTGTATGCGTGTCTGCTTTTTTATGTACGTGTATGTGTATCTGCTTTTTTATGTCAAAGGTACTGTAGCCTTGCCATCTAGTTATCCTTTAGCATTCATTTTCTGCTGATCAATTTATGACATAATCCAAAATT
Organism: Candoia aspera; assembly: GCF_035149785.1. Taxonomy (NCBI): domain Eukaryota; kingdom Metazoa; phylum Chordata; class Lepidosauria; order Squamata; family Candoiidae; genus Candoia; species Candoia aspera. Next base: position 57,573,381 of record NC_086158.1, on the reverse strand, counting down.
TGTGTTCCAGGGGGAAAACTGGAAATGGACTCAGGGGGATTTATATCTGAGTAAATTTGAAATGAGGACATCGATCTGTGGCAAGCCATACTGACACATGTGGGAGTAAGTCCCCCTGAACACAGTACACTTTCTGAGAAATGTACCTAGGATTGTTTTTTCCCCCCCTATTTCCCAGGATGTTTGTAGCTTGACTCTTTCTTCCTGCTCCTTAGTAAATGTCAAAAGGTCTGTAAATATTGAGAAGCTAACTTGAGTTTTGTTGTATGTGTGCAGAGAGATAAAACCAGGGATTTTAAAATCTAATTTGCATTTTTCTTAGGTTTTGAGGATATTTGGGGGGGGGGCTCTCTACATAAGTAGAAACTATGTGAAAATAGCTGACAGTTCCCTGCTAGAGCCATCTGTCATGAAGTTGTAACATATGTTTGATTTGTTTATTCAGGAGTGAAGTGTAAATTGATATACTGAACTAGTGTTTGGCTTTAGTGGTTAGTGAGTATCTGAACAGATACAAGAAGTACATGCCTGCACAAACATCCCTAAGCCTGGTAAAATTTGCAAGGGAATGGTCATGAACAGAAAATTCTGCCCACTTTCCACACACAATCGCAACACCCAATAGAAAGTTTACGCGGTTGGATTCATCCAGCTCTTTGCTCACTTGACATGTTTTAGAGTCATCTCTAAGCAATTCAGAAGGAAATTCCACTATGCTCAGTAGGGCCAGCTTTTTAATTCTGTATCCCCTACCTTGTTATTCTCCAGATTTCTTGGATATTGAGGGCAATGGTAGCTGGGGTTATGGGAATTTAAGTTATGCAGTTAGAAACTATCTGGTTGGAAAGGCTAATTAAATTAACGTGTTTAAGGCTGCAGCCCTAGGAAAAATGGTACTCCTAGTCACTAAACTTGGGATATGAAAAAAGAGATGTGATGGTGGTGGGTGTGTCCCCTTCCATTTTCATAAAAGGCATTTTTTAATTTTTAATTTATTTTATTTTCTATCCCACCTTTATTATTTTTATAAATAACTCAAGGCTGCAAAAATTCTTAATACTCCTTCCTCCTCCTCTTTTCCCCATGACAACAACCCTGTCAGGTGAGTTGGGCTGAGAGGGAGTGACCGGCCCAAGGTCACCCAGCCGGCTTTCAGGCCTAAGGCGGGAGTAGAACTCTCACAGCTTGCTCTCTCTGTTCCCTTCTATTAATGTTTTGCAAATCTGAAAAAAGTGTCCTACAGCTATCTGCAGTGAGAGCCCTATTCCTAATCGTTTACGATGATATAACCCGTAAGATAATAGGCTATGCATGCCTCTTCTCTTGAATGGATAGTTTTAACTGCCTGTGACATTTATCCAATGCTTGATAGCAACAGTCAATAGAAGCTAGTGGGGGGTTACCTCTGAAACAGTTCAAGCCTCAGGAATACCGAGCCCCGCGCCTGCCCCTCCTCTCTCCTGGGGGTAGCAGCGCTGGTCAAGGGGTTTTTCACCGACGCGCGCTGCTTTGCACTCGTGCGCACCTGGAAGCGCGCGCGCGCTGTCCGTGGGAAGGGCGCCCGAAAGTTTCTTTCGTTGGCAAACGGGGGAAGGGAGGGGACGCACTCAGTCGCAAAAAGCGAAAGGGAGGGGCTTCCCGCAAAAGCGCTTGCTGCTGGGGAGGGTCTAGACCAGGGTGGGTGTTGAGAAGCGGATTAGTCCTGAGAGTAAACCAACTTCTCCAAACCTGCAGCTACTTTGGCCCATGACTAAAGCTCAGTTGATTTCTCTCTCTCTCGTCTGGCTTTGGCGAAAAAACCCGCTCTTTCTGAGCGATCTCCCCACCCCCGTAGGCACTGCCGTCGTCGCGAGTGGGTACAAAGCTCCCTCCCACGTCCACTCGCGAAGGAATCTCTCTACGTGGCTCCTTGCTTTGGATGGCGACGGGGTGAAATCAAACCGAGCTGAGGGAAACTTTTGCGGGGAGGGGGCGCGAGGTGTCGCTCGGCGTTGCCTTCTCCAGCCCAGTCCCGTAAGTCCAGTGGGGCTTGCTCCCGGGCAAGTGGGCAGAGGAACGCGGGCTTGGCCGCGCAAGAGCTGCACCTGCCGGGGCGCCTTCTCCTGCGGGCTCGAGAGCCCCGTCCGCTTGGCTCGCCGCGTGCCTCTTCCTCCAATAGAGGGGGCCGCTCGAGCTCGTCAGGAACGCCGGCGGCACGGCAAAGAGACTTCGCTTCGGAGGCTTCGCTTCCTTCTAGTGCCTTTCTCCGAGCACCGAGCTCGGACCAAGCTAACTGCACGCAAATCCTGAAAAACTGCAGGTTTGCGGACGTGTAAAGACCCTCTAGAAAAGGGAGAGGGAGCAATTGGGCTAACCCGGGGTCGCACGCAGACACCACGAAGACTTGGAGGCGGCTGTAAAGGAGATCGGCGGCGGGTTGCGCGGACGGGTTGTGCGCTTGGCAGCGGGACTGGGGGACGAGCGTCTGGATCACCGTCCCTTTCTTCCCTCCCCCTCCGCTTTCGCCGCTTTCTTGGAGTTCCTCCTGGGGGAGAAACTCCCCTCCCCTCCCCTCCCCTCCCCTCCCCGAAAAAGGCTGGGGAAGCTCCAGCTCCGGATTGCGCTCACGCGCTTGAAGTGTGAAAGGCTGGCTCTCGGTCTCTCTCGCTTATTGAGAAATCGACCCTTCTGTTTTCCGGGATACTGGGATGTAAGCTCCTCCGTGTGAGAAATCTTCGCCTTTCTTCTCTCCCCCTCCTTTTGCAGAGCAGCTGCTCTTCCTGTTACTCCCGGTGGACGGAAGAGAGAGGAGGATAGGGTGGGGATTTCTTTTTTTTTTTCTCCCTTGTAAATTCAATGGATATGAACTTGGGGGCTTTGGAACCTCGCTGGTTTGGAATATCGAGGTGCTGAGACCGCCTTCTGGAGCGACTGAAGCAAGTTCACTGGGGAGAAGGGTTTGTCGAGGAGCAAGATGCCTCTGGCTACCTTCTACTTCGTGTTGCCCTTAATGGGTAAGTGCCCGGTGCGTTAAATCTTTGATACGTGGCTCCCCACAACCGTTCTTGGCTTGATGAGATCTAAGGAGTAGCTGATTGCCCATTGCCAGTCTGCTCTTTGAAAGACACGGTTAAGTTCTCTGTCAATTTTAGACCAACATTTGCAGCACGGAGGTGGGATTTAGGTTGTAATTCAGTGCTTGCTCACTTGGCTGTAGGTCTCCTTGGAATTTAGTTGGGCTTACTTCTGAGTAGAACTTACACAGGATGGTGCTGTTTGCAGAAGATGCTGCCTTTTGCCTTTAAACTGTGCTTCAGCAAGTTGGAAGTAAAACTTTCCAATAAATGCATCTTTATAAGAAGGAAAGTGGGATACTCATTATAAAATGTATAGTTGCATCCTGCCTGTTCTGAACTGTGGCAGTAAAAAGGATGCGTACCTCAAATCTACAGTGGTTTGCAAATAGATATGGGGAGTGTATGAGTGCAAGCATGCCAGTTTGTTTTTATTAGAAAGGAAATAGAGAATTAAGACAGTGATATTGGTTATGCAAAAAACTTAATATGGTCTGGAGGGAGAGGAACATGAGAATAAAATCTGGTAGTTTTTAAACCTTTCCAGTGGAACAGACCAGAAGCCTAGCTTTTTTAAAGAGGCTGAAGTGCTAAGGATTCCTGGATACTTAAGAATATTGTTCTCATTTGACCTCATTTGACCATATTCTTAACAATTAAGAATATTGTTCTCATTTGACCTTTTTTCTGACTGAAGTTAAAATCACAACAATGCCTTTGTGCAAATGAGTATTTAACCCCCTGGTGCTGTTGTTAGGGTATGTAGGGGACAGCTCCTCTACTTTGAAAGTTAATCTCAGTAAATTTGGGTTTTCCTAAGGAAAAAAAAAATCTTCATGAATTCTTTGGCTGGGAAAAAAACTGGCTGTAAAATGGGGGTAATGGGTGAGCTAACTTTATCCTACATAGCTGATGCATTGATTTGGCAATGACGTTGTTTAAACATTAAATTTTAAAGAATTTCCTGAGGCGGGAGAGAAGTTAGCCTTCCATTTGCAAAGTTCTCCTTGGTGCCCTTGCTGTCCTGAGAAAGGTGATCAAAGCAAAGCTTTCCCAGCCTCTCCCCCCTTGAACCCTTGAATCATTATAGCTCTGTGTGAGTTCTCTTGGACTGTTGAAACAGCGTCACAGGGTTGACAGGCTTTCTTTTGCTCTCTTTGAATGCAGAAGTACTCTTCTCTGCTGAAGTGAGTGGGCTGCTCGGAGGAGACCATCTGGATTGTGTGAAAGCCAGCGACCAGTGTCTCAGGGAGCAGGGCTGCAGCACTAAATACAGGACACTGAGGCAGTGTGTAGCTGGCAAAGAGAGCAACTTCAGCCGGGCAGCAGGCCTGGAGGCGAAGGACGAGTGCAAAAGCGCCATGGAGGCTCTCAAGCAGAAATCCCTCTATAATTGCCGCTGCAAAAGAGGCATGAAAAAGGAGAAAAACTGCCTGCGTATTTACTGGAGCATGTACCAAAGCTTACAGGGTATGTGGCTGTCCTAAACAATATCCTTCCCTGCCTCTTCCCCCATTGCTAGGAAGAAATATCCTCTGCCCCCCAGGTCCTCCATCAGCTGACCTTGTAATTCTCTTTGTGCTCTTTGACTGCAGAGGGAGGACCACTGGTGCCACCCAGCCAGAGCAGCTGTTGCTGCTGCTGTTTCCTATTGTTGAAAATGCAAACTAAAAGATTTTCCCCAGGGGGGACTCATCTGACCTTTGTAAACCAAGTCAAAAGAGAGGGGATTAAGTAGTACAGATCTACAAAGCAGTTGAGTTAGGATCTTCCCCTCCTCCCAAGGAGGACCATCAGCACTTGTTAATGAGATCTAACATCAGGAGATCCCAGGGGGCCATGTTTCACCCATGAGGTCAAACTGGAGTCAAACCTCCCCTCTAACCAAGTTACCCAGGCATTATATATAACAGCAGCCTCCTTTCTATGGTGTGGCAGTAGCTGGATACTTTGGGAGAGCTTCCTTAATAGCATGCTAACATCGGACCAATTGAAAAATTAAAATCATTGGTCCCTGATGATCACTAGAACACGGCTCTTGCTTGAGAATTTAAAGTTCAGCTTTGCTAATCTTGTGACCTTACATGTCTTATAATAATGTCTATTTATATCTGTGATGCTTAGTAAAGGTAAAGGTTTCCCTTGACGTAAAGTCCAGTCGAGTCCGACTCTAGGGGGCGGTGCTCATCTCCGTTTCTAAGCCTTTAGAGCCGGCGTTGTCCATAGGACACTTCCGGGTCATGTGGCCAGCATGACTCACGGAACGCCGTTACCTTCCCGCCGAAGCGGTACCAATTAATCTACTCACATTTGCATGTTTTCGAACTGCTTGGTGTGCAGGAGCTGGGATTAACAACGGGAGCTCACCCCGCCGCGCGGTTTCAAACCGCCGACCTTCCGATCGACAGCTCAGCGGTTTAACCCGCAGTGCCACCGCGTCCCTGATGCTTAGTTGAGTCAATATTTTATGTAGTGCAACACTAAATAATTTTAGTGGATTATCGACGGTAACTTCTACAACCCTACCTGGGGCTTTTCATCCAGGCGTGTGTATGCATTTTTATTTCTTATATTCTCCTTTTCCCCTAAGAACCTCAGGGGAGTAGTTATGGGGTCATATGATAAGTTAGGCTGAGAGAAGGCAAGTGGCTCAAGCCTGTAATCTCCATTGCTTCCAACAAAATGGTGAAGTTCACGTCCCAGGATGAGGAAGGCTGCTCTACCATATCTCATCTTTAAAACAGGTTAATTTTCTTACAGCGTTCTTCAAACACCTATACATTTCCCACAGAATTTCAAATTAAAGATTTTTTGAGTAAGGAATTATTCCCCATAGATGTAACTTTTTTCCTTAGTTTTCTGGCACTCACTTCATATTGCTCTAAGAAAGATACTTTTCCCACATGATTGGTTCTATTTGGTTTACAGGAAAAGTTGATAACAAAATACTTTTTTTCTTCTAACATCTCTATAAAATGGATACTATAAATATAACACCCCTCCCATTTTTAAAAACTCTGCCTTTTCTTAGTATTATTTACCTGATTTCTGTCCCACCTTTGTTTTGTATAAGTCAAGGCATCATACATAAAGTTTCATCCTCTTATTATAAAATAATGATTGAACTTCGTAATAATGGGTCTTTGAAGTTTGTTTCCCTATTTTAACAGCTACAGGTATGAAAGAGTTAAAAGTGCTTCAACTGAACCTTCTGTAGGATTCTTACCCAAAGACAAGAGGTTGAAGAAGATGATATGGTAGACAGGAGGCCAGATAGATGTGGAAAGGAGTTGGTTGCACTGCCATGTTTGTTATTGGGAATAGTCTGCAGATCCTAGGAGTGTTGAAGTTTCAGAAAATGTTTTAAAAAGCATGAAATAATAAAAAAAATAAAAATTGTTTTTAGGAAATGATTTGCTTGAAGAATCACCCTATGAACCAGTGAACAGCAGGTTAACGGACATATTCAGGCTAGCACCAATTGTATCAGGTAAATGGATTATGTTTCTCCTACAGAATTGTGGGTGGCCAGAATTCAGCATTTTAAATGGAGTAATACATTGCTTATGGTTTTATATCTTTAATAAGACTGCTTCTGGAGTTGGAATGAAACATTATAATCAAGATGCCAAAGAAAATGTAACAATTTACTCTATTATTAATTCTGCAATTCGATCTTATGCAGGTTTAATCTGAAGCAAGGCCCATTTTGTAGGATGTGGTTTAGGCAAGTAAGTTTAGGCCAAAGCTGTAAACCTATAGACGAAACCCTATTGTCTTTGTCATTATACTATTATTGTTCCCTATTGCTTTTGTTATGGTTATTATGAGACTTGGAGCAGAAACATACAGGGTTGTAATACAAATTTATTGGTCTGATATCAGTACTTGACTATTTAAAAATCTATAGCCTAGATGAGTGCATATTCCTGTTCGTTGTTTAATTACTGTAATATACAGTGATTACTCAGATGAGTGAAACAAAGTACAGTCCAACAACAGTAAGAAACAGAATATGACATCAACCCTGCTGACAACTCACAATGTTTTCTGTGAAAGCAGCCAAACATTCATTTGTGACTCAACTGATGTACATGCCTATGTGGGAATAAGTCCTATGTCAGCTGTATTTATGAGAAAAGATGATCTTTGTTCTGCTATTGCTATTGTTAGATGACATTCTAGTATAAAATGGACGATAAGACTCATCCACAAATACTTTCTATAATGTTTCAGCTGTTTTACATTGTTCATGGACTTTCTCAAGACAATTTTAAAAAGGTGGTGGGGAGAGAGAAACTGAATATACCTGTAGGTGGCAATCTGATCCTCTGCCTTTAGAGTTTACAATACAAGATCTGGCTGTTAATGTAACTGGTGCAGATTTCTTTCATTTGACACCAGGGCAAATAAGATGATTCTCATGTTTAGATGGGGAGGAAATGGGTGGGGTTTTTTTCCATACTAAATGAAAACAATATTTTTTCTTAATTTTTTTTCTTGTGTAGTCAGAAATAAATCCTGAGATTTATTCCCCTATAAGGGGTACTGGATTTCATCTTTTGTTCTTTTTTTCATTTTGCTGTCATAATTCTCTCACAATATTATCTTGGAAAAGCCTTGTGTTATTCCAGCGCAAAGTGGAACTGGACCCACTATTTGGGCTTCCATATTTAAGTTGTATTTCTGGTGGATCAGAAGGATTTATAATAGATATTTAAACTCTCAGGTTAAATCCAATTAAGCAATGTATGGCACCTTCAAAACCTCATAGTTCTCTTGTAATTAAGTATACTCAATGTATCAGCCAAACTTGCTTGTTTGCACTTTCTACTCAGTTCCTTGGTGAAAACAGGAGGATCAGAGTGCCAGGATAAATGGCCTGGAGAAGAAATTGTTTCTTGAAGGCTTTCCAAATAAGTAATATTACTATTTCATGTGAATAGTCTGGTGCAAACTTTGCAACTAAGCTCTTAATGTTCTTTTAAAATCAATTTGAAATAATTTTTATCTGCCTTTCATTGATAACTTGATTTGAATGTAAGCTTGTTTTCTGGCTCAGTTGTGATTTCTTTTTTGTCCTTTTCTTTTGACAAGGCAAGTGTGTTTTCTTTGTTTTCTTTTAAGTTGTTAGATCTTGTTAGATCTCATAACTGTCTGCAGCAGTGATCAGCATGATCTACTTAGGCAGCTGGAACTATTCTGTATTCTTCTCTTGGTATTTCCATGTGTTCAGTAGTAGGATTAGTTTTCAAAAGTACATAGAAGTTTCTCTAATTTAGACAATACTGTGACAATTCTAATGCATTGGAAGTATTGAACAGCAACAGTTATCTCCTAATTAGAATCTTACTGTGTTAATTTATTGATCTGTTGTGTACTCCACTCTTTCCAGCTCACCGGGCATCTAACCAGAAAGAATACTGTATTTGAAATGTTGGCTTTTTGCTGATTTGATTAGTAAACTTGCTTAAGGCAGCACGGTTTATATCTTCTTCTCTGCCAAATCTGGTCAGTGTTTACCTTGCATATTAAATATACTTAATACAATGTTCTCCCTTGTCAGGGTTATATATGAGCATAACTGAGGTCAGACGTTGGTCTGTTTTATATGACCACAATTTTGTGTGTCTTCCATATGGCTTTCTTTACAGAGTTGAGAGCAAGCTTCTGAATAATTTATTAGATGCAAGTTGGAAAATCTCAGTAACTGTCTCTGCGTATTTTGTAGAAGAAATGGACTGGTGAAAATTAATGGTTCATTTTTGCTTCACATATTCTTCAATAAACAACAGGTTATATGTTTCTAGAGTCACAGACAAAATGAGCATGGCACTTTCCATATTTACATAACTTTCTTCTTTCCCTCATTTCTCTTATATGAAATTGGGTTAAGCTAGTGTGACATAGCTATACAAGTTACTGGCTTTTGGTGTTCCTGTTTGGAGGATATTACAACAGAGTGAAACAAGGCTGTTATATAAAGAATCATATGCCCTATCTTTATTATAAAAGGTTTTAATTGAAGCAGGTCACCATAGCAGTGTTGGTGGCTGAATGAGTAGCTCAGTAGTAGAACATGTGCTTTGTTTGGAGAAGGTCTCAGGTTAATTGTCCAGCATCTCCAGGTAAAGGAGGAAAGGCCACTAAAGAACTGCTACTGATAAGCATAGGAAAAGTATCTGTTGTTCAGCCTGTTTGTAAATGAATTGAAGAAGGAGTTAGAAAATAGAATTATCAGATTTGCATATGATGGAAAGATGGGCGAAAGCAAACACCATAGAGGACTGTAAGAAGATTAAGAAAGATCTTGACAAGTTGGAACAATGAGCAGAAACCAGCAAGATGAATATCAGAAGGGAAGATTGGTAAGTTCTACATTTGGGCAAGGAAAATCAAAGGCATGAGTGTAGAACTGGGTGTGGGGGCATGCTAGGCAGAGTACATGCAAAGAATAACCTGGTTGTCTTGGTGTATCACTGTCATGAGTGAGGATGGCGAGCAGGGGGCCCCCATCCAGGCTGTAAAGCGCATGCGTAGTACTGAGGAATTAGGTGGCCATTCAAAGAGACACAGATTGGGCCCGCCTTAGTCTTTGGGGTTTATATGTCTGGGTTTTCCCACGCTTCTTCAGTTTGTTAGGATTCTCTGTTATGTAGCAGTAAATAAACACTAGAGACCTATTCCTTGTCTCAGCATGGTTCCTGGCTGTTAGGACAATCACAAGCTGAATGTGAATTAACAATGTGAAGATGTTGCAAAAAAGCAATTGCAATCCTAGTCTGCATCAACAGATACAGTGGCAAGAGCAAGGTAAAAACTTGTTCTTCTCTCTTTCGTATTGTCAGACTCCTCCTAAAATTTTGCATCTAGTTCTGGGCACTGCATTTTAGGAAGGACATTGGCAAATTGAAGCCTGTCCAGAGAAGTACAACCAAGATGACAAGGAAGGTGGAAGGAAAAATCCATGAGGAACCGTTGGAGATACTGGCTGTATTCAGCCCAGAAAAAAAGAAGACTGCAGGGAGGCATGAGAGGTATCAAAAGGTCTGTCATGTAGAGGATGAATGTCAGGCCCAGCCCAAGAACAACAAAGAATCAGTCCAGCCAAATCTCAGTTCTTTATTCGCTAACACCATACAGATAGAATCTTGCCAGACTAAAGCTATTCTACCTAGCCTAAGGAGAAATAACCTGGGAGAACTCTAGGGCAGTGCTATTCTAAATCTCTTGGTTTTCCCACAACTGCTCCCTGGACTAAGTCTGCTCTTACCTCTTCCGCCTTCTTGGAATATGCTCCCTCCTTCCTGATAACCAGCAGCACTGCTGAAATCCACCACAATGGGGTAGAATTAGTCAGAGTTGCTCATTGGGTTTAAATTACAAAGAAGTCGATTTTGGTTGTAATGGGATGCTATAGTGCAAATTCCTGCTCTGGGCAGAAGGTCAGATTAAATGTTCTCCAAAGTTCTATGCTTTATATTATATTCTATTATTCTATTATTTTAAGAAAGCATCTTGCCTTAAATGGTGAATAACTGTGGATAACAAGACTTTGAAAAAACATACTTTAGACATGTACTAAAGCCCATCCACCACTTTCTGAACACACAAAATAAACAAAACACTTTCCCAAATTCTCGAAACCGAATAATCTGCCTAAAAACAGGGATATGTGTTACTCTTTACTGTGGATAATAAGGTTTGTCTGTACTTGCTATGTAACCATGATTAATGGGATATCTGGTAACAAGGACCACATGTGTGGATGTGTGTGAATTTAACCTTATATTGTAAAAAAGTGTCTTTCTAGTTGTTGTAAAGAAGGGGCCTCACTTGTCCAAGCCAAGAAGTGCTTTGTGGGTGGTGGTTGAAATATTGTGCACTGCAGGACTGTCCCATTGTTCAGTATTCTATGCTTTTTATTACTTTTGGGAGCAGTAATATTTAAAAAGCTTGATAAAGTTGGGGATTTTGGCAAGTATAATTTCAGTGCATTCTTAAAACTGCTGCATATTGTTTGGTTCTATGCGCTTCACATCCACTTTTCAAAACTATCCAGGTTTCTTGTATGTGGACAGCCCTATGATACATACTGGTGTCATATACATTGACAAAGACGAGATTGATATTTGCTGACTCCTAAATCACATTAGTCCCTGAAATAAATCCTGTGTTTAATGCATATATAGTATTCAGCCAGAGATTCTTCATGATAGAAGACATTTTCACCTAAGTACGTCACAGATTGGCTATAATACCTGGTTTTGAGTCCCCCCTCTTTTTTTTAACAAGACAGCCACAAATTTCTCATGTGTGTAGTTGCACTACAGCTGTTTTTCGGTGGTATGATCTTATGGTACTCTTTTTAGCAGAGTACTTCGCATTCGCATTCTGAAGAAACCTCATGGACCTCAGGATTTGTATTGATCTTTTACAGCTGATTATCACTGAGTCAGGAGGGCTGTAACAGTTGGGAGAGAAAAAAAACCAGGTGATTTCTCCTTTGGCACATATTCCCCTGTCATGAAAGACTTCAGATTGCTTGGAAGGAGGGAGAGAGTGTCCTTAAATCCTTCTCTTCTGCCCAGCTTTTTTCAGAACTAGCAACTTCTGAATATTGCCAGTAAATAAAAACAAGAAAATGTAAGAGTGCCAGCAAGGCTCCCAATTACAAACAAGTATGCTAGGGGGCTTGGTCTACTTAAACCAGTGTTTCTCAACTTCGGGAACTTTAAGATGTGTGGACTTCAACTCCCAGTATTCCCCAGAAAGCTGGCTGGGGAATTCTGAGAGTTGAAGTTCTTAAAGGTCCTGAAGTTGAGAAACACTGACTTAAACTATATTTGCTTTTGCTGCTGATCATTAGCTTAACACATTCTGCTTGATTCAGCTGAAGGATGGTATAAACAAGGGCACATGCATGCTAGTGCTCCTTCAGCTAAACCAAAACTTGTAGGGATTATGGAAAGATTGGTCATTTAGTTCTTTTCAAGATCTGACAAATGGTCATTTAATTCAAACAGTCCAGGACATCTGTCTTGAAATATTTCTTTGCTTCAAAATTGCTTACAAAATACTTTTATTTGGAGAAATTGCATGTAAAATGTATATATTTGAGATAGTTGCGTACAAAACTCATACAGAACATGTACACATTTTGCACAAAACATGTAAGATGTAAATGTAGTGCATAATAATAAATGGGGGTTTTCTTGCAGCTTTGTTTAAATGACAAACTGATGCCACACTCTGACACAATTAGCTAACATTCAAAGTCATGTGATACTGACCTACTCTGCTCTTTGCATGTCTGGTGCCACAAACGTGAACTACAAATCTGTGAAATTTGCAGGAATTTTAACAGACATGGCAATATAGTAAAGTTTGAGATGAATGCTTATTAAGTATAAGTGTGCAATTTGTTTGTCTCCAGGGATAGTTGTCAGTGTGGAAAAGAGCTGGATAATGCTCTATGTTTGTTTGGAAACAAAACGTCTATGCATGGAAGGAAGTGTTCTCTATATCATAGGCAGTTTCTTGATGCTGCATGAAATGTTAAAGGTCCAGCTCATAGGCCCATGTATCTGCACACATCTCTAAAGCAGAGGCGATGTCAAGTGGGTTGACATGTGGTGCTAGTGGTAAAATTGAGCAATCCATCACGGATATAGTGGGTTATAAATTTGGGTGTAAATTACAATAAAGATATATGCATCAGCTATTATATGTAAGCCTTATCTGTGACTAGAATGTTGCATTATAACAGTTGGCTGTGGACTGGAGTACAGGACCCTGATTTGGAAGGGAGATGTGTATCCATTTTTCATTGTCAAAAATTTATTCTTGAAATATGCTATGGTTGCACATTTGTTTTGATAAACAGGCACAGAGACAGAGCTGAGCTTTTAATTGCAGAGTTATATAATGCCCTTCTTAAAAAATAAGAACCCTGGACATATAGCACATTAGAATTTTTATGTAGCATTCCAATTTAATAATCCTTCTAGTAATATAGTGCATACATTTATACCTTGGATTTGCATTGTGAATGCTTGACAAGTAAAAAATCCTAAAGGCTGTTGGTGCTAGTAATAATAATATCAACTGGAAGCAATTGTTTTATGAAACAATAATTGATTAAAGTATTATGGAAGCCATTACGTTGCGTTAGATAATGGATTCCAGCTAGTAAGTTGTTTAGTATGTGTATCACCGATACAAGTATGGAGATGCTATTTAAAATTAGTGACATCATCTTAAGAAGATACTTTAGTTCCTTTTCCTAGGCAGGTGAGATACCTTGAACTTCTTTTTAAGTGTCTTCTCTTCTATGAATACTTTTTTTAAAAGTCACATTATTGTGTATGAGCATTGGAAAAAAGTCCTGCTGACTTTGAGAATCTAATTCAAGAGGCTATAATTAGTCCTGCCTCACCTTAGAGTAGTTCACAAAGTCTGCAGAAATACAGGGACCTGTGGTACAGGTAGCTTTTTCCTTCTCTTCATGTTTACTAATAATCACTGCTCATGTTGCCTGGTTCTGTTGGGGGCAGACCTGGCGTGTATTACCAAAACCTGGCTGGGCCCTGAAGGAGGAGTGGCTTTGTTGGAGATGTGCCTGGTTGGGTTTTGGGTGTGGCACCAGCCGAGATGCCAGGGCAGGGGAGGAGGGGTGGCAGTTATCATCAGAGAATTTCTAGTGGCCTTCAGGGGCTCTGCTCCACAAGTAGCTGGTTGTGAGACCCTGTTTTTCAAGTTGGGTGCCCGAGAGCAGTTGGGAGTGTTGCTGCTGTACCAGCCTCCCTGCTGTGTAGCAACCTCTCTGCCTGAGCTGCTGGAGGCTGTCTTGGGGTTGGCGGTGGAGTTCCCCAGGCTTATGGTTCTGGGGAACTTCAATCTGCCATCCCTGGGGCAGGCCTCGGAGGCAGCCTGGGAGTTCCTGGCCACCATGGTGGCCATGGGCCTAACTCAGATTCTTTGAGACCTGACTCGAGACAGTGGCCTCACACCAGACTTAGTTTTCTTGTCAGAGCAGTGGTGATGTGATCTGAGGGGAGAGTTACATCTTTCCCCTTTGTCATGGTCAGATCATGCCTTGGTGACCATGAGATTTTTCTATGCCACCCCCCTCTCCAGGGAGTCAGGACCTATTCGATTGGCCTGCCCCCGGCGACTAATGGACCCAGTGCGGTTTCAAGTGGGCTGGGGGTTATACCCGAGGACCTGCTGCACAATCCAGCAGAGGCCCTGGCTGCTGCCTGGAATAAGGAGGCGGCCGGGGCCTTGGACAGGATCACGCCTGTGCGGCCTCTCTTATCCCATTGAACCCGACACTCCCTGTGGTTCACAGAGGAGTTGAGAGTTCTGAAGAGGATTAAGAGACATCTAGAGCACTGCTGGAGAAAGAGAAAGACTGAACCTGACTGGACACAAGCTAGAGCCACAATTAAGGCCTACCTTGTGGTGGTAAGAGTGGCGAAACATCAGTATTTCTCCGCTCTTATTGCATCCGCAGAATGCCGTCCAGTGGCCCTGTTTAGGATCACCCAATCCCTGTCTACAGGGCCATGCTGAGGAATTTTTGGAGCATCTGCAAGATAAACTTGCTTGGATTTGCTCTAAGTTGGACTCCAAGCGTGAGACAGGGTCTGTGGAGATTCCTGGGGAACGTACTTACCCAGTTATCTGGGAACAGTTTGATCCTGTTGGACCTGAGGAAGTGGACAAGATCCTCTGGACTTAAATGCCACCACCTGTCAATTAGATCCATGAAGGAAGTGACATATGGTTGAGCCCAGTTGATGGTAAATACATCCTTGCGGGAGGGGGTGTTTCTGGCGGCCTTTAAGGAGGCCCTGGTGCACCCCCTCCTCAAGAAACCATTATTGGACCCTACTGTACTAGATAAGTTTCATCCAGTCTCCCAGCTCCCCTTTATGGGGAAGGTGGTTGAAAAGGTAGTGGCACTGTAGCTCCAGAGGATCCTGGATGAAGTGGATTATCTAGAACCCTCTCAGTCAAGTTTCAGGCCCAGATATGCAACAGAAACAGCATTGGTCGCACTTATGGATGATCTCTGGCGGGAGCAGGGTAGGGGCAGTGCATCCATCCTGGCTCTTCTTGATCTCTCAGCAGCTTTCGATAACATTGACCATGGTATCCTTTTGGGTTGGCTCAGGGAGTTGGCGGTGGGTGGTGTAGTTTTGCACTCACCTCTTTTCTCCAGGGCCAGTCCCAGTTGGTGTTAATAGGAGAGGAGAGATCGGGCCCATGGTCCCTCCTTTGTGAGGTGCTGCAGGGTTCAGTACTTTGTCCCCTCCTTTTTAACATCTACATGTTAACCCTGGGCAAGATCATCCATCTCCATGGGATGAGGTATTATCAATATGCTGATGATACTCAGCTATAGATCTCCATCCTGGGGGAAGTAAGTGATGCTGTGGCTGCCTTTCCAGGTGCCTGGGGGCTGTTGGGGTCTGAATGGGGAGCAACAGACTTCAGTTGAACCCTGGTAAGACAGATTGGCTGTGGGTTAATGGCCTCTCGGCTTCCAGGAATTTGCCATCTTTAGTTCTGGATGGGGTTGCACTGCCCCAGACAGACCTGGTCCTCTTGGACTCATGACTCCTGCTTGAAGAGCAGGTGGCAGTCATGGCCAAAAAGGCCTTTGCGCAACTTTGTGTTGTGTGCCAGTTACGCCCCTTCCTGGAGCGAGAGGCCTTTTGAATGGTCACTCATGCCCTGGTCATCTCCCATATAGACTATTGTAATGCGGTCAACATGGGGCTACCCTTGAAGAGAATCCGGAACCTACAGCTGGTCCAAAATGCAGCTGTGTGGGCAATTTTAGGTGCTTCAAGATCAGCACATATAACTCCTTTGCTCTGCGAGGTGCACTGGGTCCCAGTGCTTCTGGGTCCAATTCACGGTGTTGGTTATCACCTTTAAAGCCCTACATGGCATGGGTCCAGGTCACCTGAGGGACCGTCTCATCCCTGTTACATCAACCTGTCCCACCCGGTCATGCAGAGAGGGCATGCTATGGACCCCGTCTATAAGAGAATTCCATCTGGTGGGGTCCAGGAAGCGGGCTTTCTCTTCAGCAGCTCCTGCCCTTTGGAACATCCTTCCCCCAGAAGTAAGGTTGGGCCCCTCCCTCCTGGACTTCAGAAAACAGCTGAAGACCTGGTTTTGCTACCATGCTTGGAGTGGGGAGAGGAAGAGCCATTCTTGGGGCTGGTTGGTTCCCTAGTCCTGCTGGGACCGATCTTATTCCCTTATGGGCTGAATTAGATCTGCCGTTACTTGGATTTCATCGTATTTTATATTTATTGATTACTGGTATTATTTATGATTTTTAAAAAATTTTAAATTGTTTTTATTGTGAATCGCCCAGGGTCCCCTGTATGGGGGAGATGGGTGGTGATAAAAATATAGATAGATAGATAGATAGATAGATAGATAGATAGATAGATAGATAGATAGATAGATAGATGGTACATTGTAGATTTTGGTTACCTACCATGTTTCTTATGTTGACTTGCAGTGGGGCAAAATGATGACTCCAACTTGATTTTTACTAGAATGGTCAAGCCATTTTGTAGTGCCAAGGGGTAGGTAATCATTTGGGGTAGGTTGTAACATTTGCAATTTTGAGGGCATCAACACAAAATGCCTGTCAGTGATCTTTGTTGTTATTCACAAAATGTCCATTAGGGTGGGGCTCTTTAGTATCAAAGACCAAACTGGTAAAATTGTTCCTTGCCATCACCTCTAATTGCTTATTATGCTGACTTTGTCTAGGCAGATTATCTGGGCTACAAAAATCTGGACAATCACTGGATGGGAACAGAGTATTAGAGTTTTCTGCATCTGTTTACTTCCATACAGTGGTTACCCAGATTCTTGCAATGCAGATCTGGTAGCTGTATTCCAAGCAAAATACTGAATTGTGATCATCCTGTATTTTTATTTCTTAAGGATTCCTTTCAGACCCACGTGATGCCCAGAATGTGTTTTTTTGCAAATAAAGGTCACATGAGAGGATAATGTTTTGCTCTGCAACATGCCTCTTCCTGTGGCAGCTACTCTGTGAAAACACCTCTTGCCTACACAAATTGTAAGCCTCCAGGGGAATTAGGATACATGAGAATTCATGACAAAAATTAAATTTCTAATTGGGAGGTAAATGCTTAAGCTACTTAATTGCTAGTAGCTTCTTGCTATGTTAATCTTAGGGTTTGATGTAATAGTGGTTTAATGGGTAGGTAAATATGGAAGCTTGCAGCCACCCAGGAAATAGTACATCACAATGTGATTAAAATATAGTGGCTTAGTTACAGAAATGCTAGATAATGAAGGTGTGGTAGGCAGTGGCTGGGAAGAACATACAGTTTCTGTCTGGACTACAACAGAGCAGGAGATACCTTATACTGATTATAAAATTGAGGGTTGTCCTTTCCCAACCAAGTGCCTCCCAAATGTGTAGTGCTACCTCACCATCCTCACTCCCCATGATGGCTGGTGTTGATGGAACTGAAATGAATGGAGGGTGCTGGTTGGGAAAGACTAATTTTGGGTACGAAAGGCTGAGATCATGCAAGGCAAGGCAGTAAAGGTTGTGCTGCCTCTCACTGCAACACATCATAAATGTGGCCTTAATATTGGAGCACTGTTTGCACTTTGTTTTTTTAACTTATGGTAATGGAAGCTGCAGCAATATGCTTTTGACCTCAGCAGCACCTTTTCTCATGGAAGCCAGGCCCCCACTTTCAAATATTTTTACACAAGTAGCTAGGATAAATATGTAGAAGTACTTGTGCCACTGACATTTCTGACTGCAGCTACTTATTGTAGATGTCAGAGTGCGGGAAAAGACCCAACAAAATACACTCACTCGGTTCGTTGGCTCGAAGGAAGGAAGTTTATTTACAGTCTTTGCAAAGCTGGGCTCCCAGGTTTTGCTCTACTCGCAGGTAGGTCAGAGTCCCGAGAGCACCAGGTTAAGCATTTCAAGCTCTTTTATTCCCTCTCTGCCGCCCCTCCCTTAGGAGGCTTGGCGTACAATCTTGCTTAAATTTCGTTCCTGCTTATACAAGCCTTTTCTCGTAACCCACCTGCCCTATTGCTGCCCCCCCCCCTTTAGGAGGCTTGGCTCACAATCTTCCTCTTATTATTTGACACATAAGCATTTTAGCATCAGCAGATGAAAGCCAGTTATGGCCAGCTTCTACCACTTCCCTATTTCCATGAGTTTGAGACACGTGTACACTTTTGAACTTTTTACCTTTCCCTTTTTGAACTTTCTAACTTCCCCTTTGTCTGCAAGCAAGTTCCTTGTTTCTAACCATATCCTTACGAGAGCGAGAAGCACCCACCCCAGTTGCAAAGCTTCCCCAGCTGCAAACCCACTTGCCGGAGCATATGTGGTTTCTTGTGAGCAAGCATAACAGGGCATCAGAAGGTCAGTTACCCACATCCGTGTCTTCAACTTTCGTTAGTCTCTTCCTGTTTACTACTCCCTTGAATTTGAAGTACAGTTATTAAATTCCCCTCTCACAATTCCCCCCTTTTTCTTTTCACGCCACTTAGCTTCAAATTCAGCTAACAGGAACGCGGCATCCCTCTCAGACTGTTCGTCTTGCCTTATAGGTTCGTATTCTTGTCTCAATACCATCAACTGTACTGTATCTATTTGTCCTTTTTACAAAGGACAAATTATTATTCTTTTTAGAATACAGGGCCCAAAAGTAAGGAGTATTAATAATAGGATTAAAGGCCCTACCAAGGTGGAAATTAGAGTAGTCAGCCAAGGGGAGGTGTTAAACAGAGACTCGAACCACCCCTGTCTATCTTCCCTCTCTCTCTTGTACCTTAATGTCTCAAATTCACACAACATTCGATGTTCCTTTCTCCACTTTAAGCTGGCACATAATCTTGTCCCCATCTGAATACATGCAGGGGCACATTGAATACAACAACATCTTCAAAGCTTCCCTTGAACCCTGTGACTCTCTTTTCCAGGTCCGGGGAAGTTATGGTCATCAAAACCACAAGATATTAAAAAAAGTTCAGGCGCATGGTGCGCCCTATTTCTTGGTCTTCCTGGGGCTGCACAGTCCAGTGTCCAGCAATACTTGGCAACACCAGTGTCTTCTTTAGGATTTCTCCCAACTCAGTTGCCGACTGCCCTCCGTCTGGTTTAACTCGATTTCCAGGCTTAAGAGGATGTGCCTGCTGTTAGGGCACTGTGTTCCTGTAGATAGGGGAGACAAGGACAAGACTTGCGCAGATAACTGTTTTAAATACTTGCAGACAAATTTCTTCCCCATGACATGCATGTCTCCTACTTCTCCACTAAGAATTCCAAGATAGAGTCACCCATCTCAAATGTACTGACTCCTAGTCTTTTCTTAGGAACAATCCAGAGACTTAGTATTGTCACTACAAAGGCTTGCATCCATGTTAATCCTGCCTTTGGTCCTAGCCTCTCCAAGTGTCTTTTCAGCCTATAAAGAAAGCCTTTCACCCATTTTAAGAAACAGTTCACCCCTGGGCCACCCTCTTTGGAGGTTCCCCTGTAGTTGAACCTGGTTGGTCTTTGGGTTGTCCTTTTGGCATACCACATATCTCTCACACACACCTGTTTGGCTTTCAAAAAAATTTCAGGACAAATAAATATTCTAGACACACAATCCCCTATAGCGTTTGTCCCATGTGACTAGATTGGTAGGTATAGTTTTGGGATATATCTAAACACTACTTTGGATAAAACTAATTTTCTTGCCCCAGCAAAACACCACCCTAAATAAGTAAACTGGCCATCTCTTTGTCACCTGACCCAATGCTTAAACAACAAGTCTTTTCCAAAACCCCCAGAATTGGGTCAAAACTTTTATAGCCAAAACCTCTAATTTTCAACTTCATTTATCTTTTTCAATAAAACCATATTATATATTTTATTTGTCAATATTTAATTTCCCAATAACTTCCTTAAAATCAAAACTTATAAAACAATCACCACAAAAAGAAAGCATTGACATAAGAGCCCATCTAATGTTTGGACTGTTTCCATAACCAAAATTGTCAAAACAAAAACAAAAACAAAAATTCAGATAAATCATACCAGTCCATGGAGGCTCTACTAAACCCATATATTGTCCACAATTTTTTTCCCTCTCCTGTTTTTATATCATCATGTGCTATGTTGAGGAGTGATTAAAATTTAATCCATATAAAATTTATAAAAACACACACACTTTTCTAAAACTGGAATGCCAGGGGCAGAGCAGAGTGGAGCTGTGAGAGCAAAGGGGTGCCCCCCCCTTCTGAGTCATTGCTTCTCTGAAACTGCCCACATTCTCCCCCCTTTCACAAGAGGAGTAATCATTTCCTTCTACAGCGGCAGCTGCAGAAAGAGAAACTTAAAGCATTGTCCCTGCGTGTGTGTAAAGATATTATAAAAGGAAGAATCCAAAAAGATGGGGGAGTAAAGGATCTTCTGTAAAAGCATTGCCCCTCCCCTCTGTCACCCTTCCATCCCCTCATCTGAATCCTCAGGCCTGTAACAAGCAGGCGAGAGGCAGACTGAAGGGGGGGAGTTTGGGTAAAACTGGGCAAATAATGAGACACACATACTCCTCAAACAATTAAAAAACAAAACAAATGGGAAAGGATTGACAAAAACCTTTCAACTTTCCCATGATATGCATTTAAATCACACAAATCACCACACACACACACAAACTCAAAATAAATGGTGGATGCAGGCATGGCCAGAACCTGCAGCCTCCTAAGGAATAGGCTCACACAATCTCTCAACTCTCTTTTCACAACTCAAAACAATTTCTCAACCTTATATCTACGCGCACATTCAGACAAACAAATACTCTAAAAAAACTGCACACCAATGCCTCAACAGGCTGTTGCCACATGCAATTCATCACAGCACTGCAGGAATACAGAAGCTCTAGCCGCTCCCATGCCTATTGGAGACAATCCACACTCAACTGCCCTATTGTGATTTAACTCAACTGCGTCTCTCCAGGTCCTTTCCGCGCCTGTCTGTTTCTCGAGCCCTCTATTCTATGGAATACCTCCTCGACCCAATCTTCCGAGAACTCCCCCTGCCTCCCCGTCTTTGGGGCCGCAAACCTTGAACTAAAAACAAGGCATTTCTTTCTTTTTTTTTCTTCCTGGGGTTGCCCTGCAAATACCCTGTTTATTTATGGGCTCTGCCAGCACCCCCCTTTTTCTGGCAGCTCAGTATAATCTACCTGTGCCCTTTGAAACGGCCAGGAGGCTAACGGTCGCCCCCCTTTTTCTTTCTTGCTGCCTTTTTGTTGACTTTTAAGCAAATGAAGCGTTTTTAATACACACTATGGGCTATGGTTTACATAGTTAAGCAGCAAAACTTCCTTTTACTGCTTCAACCAGACAATTGGTTCCCCAATGCCCTCCTTCATGCACTTATTCCAGAATTTCCTTCATAACCTCGGAAGATACTATTTCTCCCCCTCCTTCCATTTGCCATCCTTTCTCCGTCTCTCTGTAACCCTCCTCTCTTAACTTTTTCTTTCCTTGCTCACTACAGATGCCCATGCCACACACACACACACATGAGCACACACACTCTGCACCATTTCCCTCAACAAATATACATACCAATATCCAGACAAAGACCTACAAACAGAAAACATTTTCACATATTCATATAAATTCTGACAGTCCTGAAGGACTCCCAGGATTAATTTCTACCGGTTCTCTTCTTCTCCGCCATTTCCACACCTATACTTTCCTCATCTTTGAGTGGCGGCGTCCTGCTGTGTTCCCTTTGTTCTATAACCTCCCTTATTGTTGCTAACCTGATCCTGCCCTCCTGCTTACGTTTTTCTCTGTTTCTTTTAAGAAATCCTCTATATTTCCCTCAACCCATCTTGGTTACTGCCTTCTCTCACCCTGATCCTTGATCAACACTAGCCTCCTCTCGACCTTCGGATTGTTTTACACCCAAGGTAGAGTACTCCAGCCCACGCTGGATTTGCTTTCCAGCAATTTTAAGCCTCTGACTGTCGGGGGCAAAACTGGGCCGGCCTCCCAGCAAGCGCTGGCTAGTTTTAAAGTCCGACCTCAACCTATGGCATCGAGACGAGTTTAAAAAGGCATTCCTCATCGCTGCTGTCCTCTTTACTTACAAAAATGCCTGTGGGCGGGTCTGGCCCTTCCCAAGACACATGTTACCAGACTTCTACATAAGGGACCTGGTCCGTCAGACCATGCCCTTCCACATAATTCTTTAACTGAGTGATCCAATACCCATTGGACATCCCATTGGGATCCCAAAAGTAAGGGCGGTCGGAATCGACCAATGGGTATTTTGGCCACTGTTTTGTACACAGACTTATTATTTTTAACTTTTCTAAACCTTTTGTATACTTCTTTAGCCATGGCATGTTCCACTGATCTATGACCTGACCCAGTGGAACGTCTGGATCCACCCTCGGAGTCCCCCTGTACTCAAAGCCGGGAGTTCCCTGAACCCCAGCCTCCAGCCTCCTAGGTAGTTTGCTCTGTCCTTTTCCCATGACTGACCGCTCACTATACAGTCTCGCTACGAGGACTCCAGCACACGCTGGATGCGAATTTTAAGCCCTCTTTCCTACAGTGAGATTTTATCAGACTCCCAGCAGACGCTGGCTATTTTTAAAGTCTGACTCCTTCTAAACCCGTCCCCAAGGGAACACTACAGCCGACCTGAGGCACCGGACTCTCACGGCTACCTGCAGGAACTGCGACTGTTTAACCACCCACACAAGGGCTCCACGGTCAGTCACGACTTTCTGAGCCTTACAACTCACCTATTCCGGTCCTTCGTCAAGGCCTACAACTGGGCAATACTCACTCGGTCCCCTGACACAAGCTACTGATTCAACCGGTTATCTCGGCACCCGTCACCTCCACAGTCGGGTCCTACTGATTCCTTCGTTCGAGTCCTTTTTGAAAGGCGCCAGTGCCGGCGGTCCCGAGGGGTCCCGAGTGGAGACACTTCACCAATGGGAAGCGGTGGCCACTTACCCCCTCCTGGTCCCCTCGAGATCGGTCCTGGACTCCGGGCTCCTGGCTGGCTCGCCAATTGTCAGAGTGCGGGAAAAGACCCAACAAAATACACTCACCCGGTTCGTTGGCTCGAAGGAAGGAAGTTTATTTACAGTCTTTGCAAAGCTGGGCTCCCAGGTTTTGCTCTACTCGCAGGTAGGTCAAAGTCCCGAGAGCACCAGGTTAAGCATCTCAAGCTCTTTTATTCCCTCTCTGCCGCCCCTCCCTTAGGAGGCTTGGCGTACAATCTTGCTTAAATTTCGTTCCTGCTTATACAAGCCTTTTCTCGTAACCCACCTGCCCTATTGCTGCCCCCCCCCCTTTAGGAGGCTTGGCTCACAATCTTCCTCTTATTATTTGACACATAAGCATTTTAGCATCAGCAGATGAAAGCCAGTTATGGCCAGCTTCTACCACTTCCCTATTTCCATGAGTTTGAGACACGTGTACACTTTTGAACTTTTTACCTTTCCCTTTTTGAACTTTCTAACTTCCCCTTTGTCTGCAAGCAAGTTCCTTGTTTCTAACCATATCCTTATGAGAGCGAGAAGCACCCACCCCACTTGCAAAGCTTCCCCAGCTGCAAACCCACTTGCCGGAGCATATGCGGTTTCTTGTGAGCAAGCATAACAGGGCATCAGAAGGTCAGTTACCCACATCCGTGTCTTCAACTTTCGTTAGTCTCTTCCTGTTTACTACTCCCTTGAATTTGAAGTACAGTTATTAAATTCCCCTCTCACATAGAGGAGCCAAATTTAGTTCCGGGTGGAGAGCAATTATGAACTCTGTGTAGGGAGATCAACAGCTGACGTCTACTCCTGTTTTTTCTTGTTTTTTGTTTTGTTTTGTAATCAGATTGCATCCAAGGAAGTCTTTTTGCTTGACTGCTTTAGCAGCTTCCTATTTGCACTCCTTCCTGATCTAATTGGGGTATTTTATGAATTTCTGTGTCAGGTTTGGTCTCTCAGTCATTCTTTCAAGGCTTTGTGATATCAGGCACTCTCAGCCTGACAATTTCTTTTAAAACTTTTCCACGTCCTTTCCTTCGCTTTGGCAGCTGCAGCTCCCTCTCCTTGTGATGGAACAAATGCTCTCATGTAAAATGGCATGTCAAGTCAAAATAACCTTGTGGTCAGAGATGATTTATTTCTTTTATTAGAGCCTTGATAAATTTTTATACAAAAAATATTTGCAGAAATTTAGATTATATTCAATTTGATCGGAAAGAAAGTGGAAAATATATTGATAGGTTCATGCTAGGCCATAATTGGACTTCCTTCATTTTGGTGTAGTGTTTTGTAAGAACCTGGCCATTACAGTTTGGAGACCAGGGTCTGTAGTTTGGTGAGTTGGGTGAACCTAGGAAGCTATGGTTTATGCAGTAAACTGTGGGTAAGCAAACCATGGCTTGGTGCCATATGTGTACAAAGTTGCCGTTATAACAAGCTGTGAGGCTGCTAGACACTCCTCTGTCTGTGGGACTCCTTTCTTGAAATGGGATTGGTTGCAGTTGGCCACTAGGGCAGATGGAAGCTGCTGGACTTTGAGAGAAATGTTGTGCCAGTTCACTCAGCTAGTAAAACTGTAATAAAAATTCTTAATATAGTTTTGAAATATAACACCATTTGGGGTGCTTGCATGAGTCAATATATCCATAAATGGAGTGCGTATACCCACAACAGAAGCTGAACCAAATTCAAGCAAGAATGGCTACCATACATAGCATGCAGCAAGGCAAATACAGTATGGTTTTTAAGGGGGTTTAATTGGTTATAAACACTGCAAATTGGTTGGAGTACAAAGAAGGGGAAAGTTAGAGACTGAATATCTATCTACTTTTCCCAAGCTACTCTCTTTTTTCTTTTAGTATTAATAATACTAAGTAATAATAACAAATAAATAACAGAACAAATAAAATAAATAAATTGTCATGGTTCCTGTTCCAATGTTCCTGAAACATCATAACAAGTTCCCATGCCTGATGGTGCTGACACGTGTTGCTGGACAGGAGGGAGCTGCTGCTGTTAGTTCGTACCAGGCGGGAAGCTGGATGATGTGAGTGCGAAGGAATTCATGTTTGGACTAACTTGCCTGGCCAAGGTCATTACCCGAAGATTGCCAGCAACCATTTTGAACACCTGCAGTGGAATGGAATTGTATTGATGCTGGGGGAAGGGGTCTGGGGTTGCTTATGGTTTAATTGGGAGAAATCCTGCGCTTTTGGTATTCTCAGCTTTGCCTGTGATTCTGCATACTATTCATCATTAAATTAGACTTCCATAGAATTCTATGTGAGTCTGATTGTTGATCTGGGTAGGCAGTCATTACATAAATAATAACAATACAGTAGAGACTTTAGCATTAAGCTCAAAGATTTAAACCTTTTCATATTATAAAATCATTTAAGTTACTCTGCAACTTTTTATCAGTGTTATATTCATTATTAATTGTACAATTTAGACCACTTTCCATTTACATATTTAACATTGATATAAATTTTCTATTTTGAAAGGTTTAATTTATTTTAATCATTACAATGTTAATAGCTTCCAGTTCCTATTGTATAAATACCACTGTACTTGACTAGTATTTGTATTCTATTATGTAATAAAACAATACAAAAATACATTCACATCCCCAACCAACACATCTCTAATATCACCACAAGCATTCCTATCTTATTATCCATGAATATATTAAACAAGTATGGGAACATTTAAAAAATTCTTTTTAAACAGAACACCATTCTAGGTGCTTTCATGAGTCAATATACCCATAACTGGACAGCTTCTTAACAATAACAATACGGTTACTTTTATATCCTTTATTACAGTACCAAGGTACACAATAACCAAAGAATATTGGCCCACCCTCTCTGGAATGACTTCCATTCCTTTTATAAATGATCTCGAGTTTATGAGTTCTGGAGGACTTTGAGGATAGCCGGCTGCTTGGAAGTTCATGCAGAAACTAACCCTTTTGGAGTCAATGGCCACATTTGCAGTTTTGAGAACATATTGTGGACATTCTCACAAATGGCTGCTGTGGATGGTATGGCCAGTCATATACATTTACAAACTGGTGAGATGCTTCGTGTAACCTCAGGATATTCCCTGTCACTTCTCAATTAACTTGGTGGGCACATTTCCAGGCAAAGCCTTCAGAAGTAGCCATCCACAATTTTTATTTTCTTTGAATGCCTATGGGGCCTATGTGGGGTACAAAGACATTCTTGCAAATAAAGATGATGTTAGAGTCTGGTACTTTGAAGCATGCTTTCAATGCATTTATTTATTTTTATTCAAACAATCTCTTTATTTTAAGCCAAATGGAGAAGGAAGGAACTGGGGATATATGTTTGTAGGCAGACTGAGTAGCAGGGGATGCATAAATAGTGCAACTCAGAGTGGGGGAAAGGGATGGTTAAATTCAAAGCAGAAAAGTCTGCATCTCTTTTGCAAAGCTGTATAAATCACAGCTCATAGATAGTCATGTGTTTACAGTTTTATAGATTTTATATCATTGTAACTCTGTAATATTTGACTTTCTGCCTTTTATATTTTTATTGTACGATTTAATGTTTAGTTGCCAGAATTATTCTGTTTAAAGAGTTTATAGCATACATAAATTATTGACTATATGTTGAAAACACTAGGGACAAAGTGTTTGTATTTTAAACACTTAAAATACAAACATTACCAAAAGGTAATGTATACAGAAATAAGATATACTGTGCTGTGATTCAGTTCACTTAAGGAAGAATATTGTTATTGAATAAAAGCTCTAGAAGAAAGATCTCATGCACAGTTCTTTAGTTTGCTGCAGAAACATTTTTGTTTTCTACGTCAGCATTTTGCTAACATCTTAAAGTAAGCAATATGGGAGTCCTCTGTAGCTAAAACTCAAGCAATTACTGGGGATCATTGCTATTGAAATAAGTCATTAACAAAATTTCTGTTATTTACTTGTTCTGAAGCATTTTAGTGCTAAAGCCGAATGAATGAAAGGCAATTTTTTCAAATTTGCAAAATTATTGTCCTGTATAGACTGTTCTTCCAGTAAAACTGCAACATGAAAGATATGCAACACAAAAAAGTGTAATGGCAGAAAATAGCCCATTTGAGGAGCAGAAATGTGAAGAACTGACAGGTTGTTAAAAGAGCTGATGATATCAGACAATTTGAGCAGCTAAGATGCATCTCTGCCCTCACAATCTACATGAATGCTATTGCTGCCTGTTGTCCCAAAATTCAATTTTTCTATTAGGGTTTTGAGACACTACAATTTCCCCCCTCCCCACATGTGTAACGCCTAGTGTTGAAGTTTAGGGGCTTCATTAAGCACTCACGTTTTCTCAAAGTGTTTTTCATTACTGTAATGGATAATTCCATTGATCTCATTGCTCTTCTTGGCATTATGTTTCTCCTGCTTTTCATCCCTTATTCTTTCGATTCTAACTAGGAAATTCCTATCAGTTCTTTAGAAGATAATAACACTATCTAATTCCCACTCAATAGCTGTTTGTACTTTTGGTGACGTGTCAACTTTTGTACTTACCCTGTTATGCATTAATTGGCTCTTCAGCTTGTATGTAACTTCTCGATTTGTACTGACACTTTTTTATCAGCTTGTCCTTGTCCTTTTGAGATGAAGGGTAATTGCTCAGTTTCTTCTTTTATGCACTTGAAAGTCCTGATTCAGTATCATCCTGATTTTTATAGTGCTATCTTCCAGTCTTCTGTGTCTTGCAAAAGATCTTGTATATTCCCATGGCATTCCCTTTTTTCAGACCTGTGTCCACTCCAGTGGAGGACCAGTCTACTTGATCAATTCTCAGCTGATGTGATGGAATGTGTTTCTGAGGGGGAAGGTGATACTATGGAGATTGCAGGCGAGGAAGGAGGGGGGCACATTCCAGGGGGTGAAACACACAGTGTTGAAGACCTTAGGCGCCCAGCCAAGAAGGTCAGGCAGGACCTTTTCCCTTAGAACCTGCTAGTTTTGATCAGTTTGGCAAGATTCTGTTTGCATGGTAGAAACAATAAAGACTAGAGCTTCATTCCTGGCTCAGCATTGTCTCTTCCCCTTAACCCCGACAGCCAGACTGATTTTGGTACCCTCTTATGCCTACTATCCTGCTAGGCAGAGCTTGCCTTGGTTCAAATAACCTCTTGACTTTTCTTTTCAGCCCTGATCCATTCTCACTGAGAGAGATTTAAGAAAGGAAGAAAAGATGTAATTATCTTCTTTCTTAATCTTTATCTGTATTCATGAAAACAGGCCTTCACATGATCTTGGCACTTCCAACAATTGAATCAAGACTACAGAATCAATGTACTTCATACAGTGAGGCCAAATCATAGAAGAGAATCAGGAGTATGTATTCCAGCCCTTCCTTTCCCTTACCACCTCTGCATGTGAAAGGGAAAATCTGAAGGGAAAAATGTATTATCTGTCTTATGAAGACACTCCATTACTTGAACTAAACTTTGCGGGGATAGTATACTTAAATCTGTCAATGTGCTTTAGTATTTTGGTAAATGTGTTGATGTTAGGGTTGGCTGGATGTACTGGTAGCTTGTTATCTGGCAGAAGAAACTCAAGAAAAGTTTGTGAAGATTGTCAGATTTGCATGTTACCTTATCTACATGAATGTGTATGCAAAAATGGTGGAACTGTTTGAATATAATGAAAATGTCTTGTGTAGATCAACTGCAGAAGATACTGAGAATATTACTACTTTATATAATGTTTTGCATATTGTCCAGCTTATTTTTTTTGCCCAATTTGGCCTCACTGTATGAAGTACATTGATTCTGTAGCCTTGATTCAATTGTTGGAAGTGTCAAGATCATGTGAAGGCCTGTTTTGATGTATAATTCTTGTAGAGAATTTATGGTAACAAAAGAGTCACAGAGCATGTTAGAAATCTAGAGGCTCTTAAGGGTAGCTTGAATTGTTATGCACTCTTCCTTTGCATAGGGGTTCTAACTATTGTTCTGATGCAGGGCAGTCTTTTTCAGGCATAACAATTACATGATTTATAGGAGAATGGTTCAGAATAAAGAAACCATTAGACAACGTTGCATATTGTCCCTCTATCTGTTTAACTTGTACAGCAAATATATCATAAGCAGTGGCAGGATTTAAAAGACGACATCTGGATTCAAAATTGGAGGTCAGAACACTGAAGTATATAGACAATGCCAGTTGTTAACTGAAACTAAGGAATATAAGAAGAATTCATTACAAAAATAAAAAATGGAAAGTGAAAAATCTATGTTAGTTTTAAATATTAATAAGACAAAGACATTGTCAGCCCTCATGTTTAGTGTGCTTACAGTTGACAGTGAAGAAGTGAATGTGACACATTTGTTTGCTTGAGAAGTAAAAGGGAAAACAATCCTATGGAGGAAATGACTAACTTAAACTACCATAAGGACACTTAAATGACAACAGAGTCCAGAATAGTTAAAGAAATGGTCTTTATGGTGGTAATGTATGGTTGTGAAAACTGGACAGTGAAATAGAGTGAAAGAAGATAATATACCTTTAAACGATGAGTTTGAAGATAATTACTGAGCACATCATGGACCACTAGAAGAACCAGTCAATCACTCCTAGACTGAATAAAAGCTGACTGCTCTCTCGAGGCAATGATATTTCAGGTATATGATGGAAGCAGATGATGGAGTAGAAGCTATGATTGTGCTTGGCGAGGTTGAGGAAAGTAAGAGAAGGGGAAGAAAATAAATAAAGTGGACAGGTAGGATGAGATTACTGAAGTATCCTTGGAAGAGCTACAACTTATTATTGAAGGCAGTTTTTATAAAACTTCATACTTTTGAAGAACAAGAGCATAAAATGT
Organism: Candoia aspera; assembly: GCF_035149785.1. Taxonomy (NCBI): domain Eukaryota; kingdom Metazoa; phylum Chordata; class Lepidosauria; order Squamata; family Candoiidae; genus Candoia; species Candoia aspera. The sequence continues at coordinate 57,543,363 of NC_086158.1, read as the reverse complement.
GTTACCTGCCCTTTGGCTTTTAAGTCTAAGTATATTTGCCTAGATAGATAGCATTCAACAAAACTAGCAATGCTATAGTTTAGTTATTAATTAAAGCAGAGTGAGAAAATGGTTGCCACCACTATTATGGTTGCTTCTACTATTGTTGTTATTCTAACACTCATTTCAAAATTTTAGCCTGTGTATAATGTGTTTGTATCAGTCAAACATAAGGTTGTAAATCCTGGTTTTGTAGAAGAGATCTGTTGAAATGCTAATTTTGGATATTGGTAATTATAGACACTATCTTGCAGGGCAGAAAAACTATTTAAATGAACAGATCTGTCAATATGAAAATTTGAGAAAGCAGTTGTACTTTTTTTCCCCATCTATATAACTGGATATAGAACCAGTTGAAATGTCATCATTATTATTGATGGTTGTATTACTATTGCTGAGCTAGAAGAGTTATGGATTTTATAAATATATTCTATAGCTATAATTCACATGAATCTTTCCTTCAGGTTACACAAAGGCATGGAACTATTTTTAAGAAAGGAAGCTTGGGAAAAAAGAAAGAATACATCTCCATCATGGAGATGATTAGACTGACATGATGTTTCCACTCCTATCTAGTCTGTGTATAATTGAATTATAATATAGATGAGGAGACACACTCAGATGGGCACCTGGGTACATTCCATTTTTGTAATTAATGCACACAGAGATGGAATTTATATTTCTGCACATATTAAACTAGTCCCAGTTAATCTTATGAATCACTCCATGGTCAATGCTGTGTAACTGCCCAGTGGCAAGACTAAAGCCACAGTCTATCTCCAGGGTTGCTGCTATGGGATGGCATTTCCCAACAGAAATGTTGTCATATAGCTATGAGATGCCATGAGTTTGTCATATTTCTTACATGGTCTTTGATTGGTAACAGGCAGTCAATAAGGACATGGTCCTAAAGTAACAGTATGCCAAGGCTTCAGAGTGACCTAAAAATATGTGTTTGGGGAGAACTTTATAAAGACACACAAAAACACACAATTAAATTCAGCTCTACTTTATTACAACTTTTAAACTAAATACTGTGGTATCCATTCCAAAAAGTTACCAAAAGCTACATTTTAGAAATCTAATGAGGATTCAGTACATTCATATTACAGTGTAATAAAATTTCAAAGGACAGCAAAGAAAATGCCCCCGGAAAAAGTCATAGCAATGCTATAGTCTAGTTATTAATTAAAGCAGAGTGAGAAAATGGTTGCCACCACTATTATGGTTGCTTCTACTATTGTTGTTATTCTAACACTCATTTCAAAATTTTAGCCTGTGTAAATGTGAAGGAGACAGAAAAACAGGAAATCTTTGGATAACTGTTGAAGTAAGCTGCTTTGAAGCTTTGAGAGGTCAAATTGTATATGTTTCTAAGGAAATGTTCCCAAAGGCAGACAATGTGTGAGATGTTTCTTCCTATTGTTAATGCTGTACCTTCACAAAACAAAATTGAAGAGGATACTGTGAAGATGACTAGGAATGTAATATTCTCTGCAATATTAGAGTTGAAATGGTGGGCAGTTTGGATGTGTTTGGAGGAGAAGTGTGGATTAACACAAACTGCTTTGAATTGCCCACTGTCAAGAACTCAGGAGGGGAAAGCTTCTGTTAGGCTTGAGGGAAGAAGAGGAAAGAAATAAAGCAATGATTTCATAATGTTTGCCCAGGCCAGATGAACATTTTAATAATTTTATAGAGTATCTAACACCCTGCAATATCCCCCTCCCCTTTCCTGGATTATAGGCAATGCGACTCTGAATATCAGTTTTTGGGAAGAACAAACAGGAGGCTATCTGGGATATCTTGATGTGAAAATAGAAGCTAGACTTGATCAACTTAGATTGATCCAGAACATCTGGAATATACCAGAGTGGGGAAGACTGATCTAATATATTTCATTTCAGCATCTGAAGCCCTGAAATCCATTTCCTTTAAAAACAAATGAATAACAGCCAGTTTAGGTTATATTTAATAATTCAATTAAGAGTAAACACATCAAGGCTTTCAGTTTTTGCTGGAATTTAAAAATAGGTCTTTGCATCATCACCAGGAAGCTAGGTTCATTTTCTAGTGTATGCATTACTGACACTATATATTATTTTTCCTTCAAATACCTATCTGACAATCACTTGCTAGATAAAGAGTCCAAAGTTTAGGTCAGTGATATCCAAGCACTGCCTAAAAAAGGGGGCTCTGAGTTGACAGAGAAAGGGACTCAAAAGACAGTACTAATGACAAGAAACATACCTAGTTTCCCCCTTTTTTCAAGCTGGTTCCTAGAGAATCTGGCTTTCTGGTTTGGTTTAGAAAAGTTGCATTCTTGAATAAAGCTATATATATTGTTTGTGGAAGAAAAGTATTGATGCTTTTGAACTTCGGGGTTGGAGAAGACTCCTGAGAATATCATGTACAGCCAAGAAAACAAACCATTGAACAAACCATTGAACAAATCAACCTAGAGTTCTCACTTGAGGCACAAATGACCAGGCTCAAAGTAGCCTACTTCGGACACATTATGCGAATACCCAGCTCTCTGGAAGAGGCTCTCATGTTGGGAAAGGTAGAAGGAGAAAGAAGAAGATGACCAGCAGCAAGGGGGATGGACTCAGTTACAGAGGCGATGAGTGCACCATTGGGAGACATGAAAGAATAGGTTAGGGATAGGTTGTCTTGGAGAAAATCTGTCTACCTGTATGTGGTTGCTAGGAGTTGAAAATGACTTGATGACACATAATCAATCATTTGTTGTTGAATGTTATTCTCACAAAAAGGATTACCTGGACTAAATTTGAAAGATTCCTGTTTTCCCTAGAGAAAATGTGGTATTTTGAACTGTCTGGTGGAAAACTTCTCAAGTACATTTCTCATCTTTCTGATTTTTTTTTTTTTTCACTTGCCCAACATGGGAATGTGGTGTGTAATCATGTTCCAACAAATGTTTGGATATTTCTTCTAAATTATCTGCTCTCATTCTTAAATCTCTCTTTGCTTTCTAACATCTCACAAAACTCACTGGTTGTACCCAGCGTTACTTCTAGGAAAATTTATTTTCCATTGTACTGCTGTTACTAAAATAATCAGTTACTATCTTTTTGGGTGCTATTGTGCTTACTTAATTTTTTGTTGGATTAATTTTGTTAATTTTTACAGATGTAGGTGGCTATTCTTGTTTTAAACTTCTTGACTTGTCTGTTTTTGTTTTTTTTTAAGAACTTAGGGGAGATTTCATCCTTGGCAATTTCCAGCAACTGTCCTCTTCTGTTACAATCATCTCCCACATCTTCTTTACTGGGTGACCTTGGGCCAGTCACTCTCTCTCAGCCCAACTCGGTGCAATGTAGACTAGCCTCCTCATGGTGCACCCCAGGCAACGTGACTTGTCACGACTAAATAGTCTACACATCTGGCTGCTGGACCTCACAAGGATTTCCCAGCAAGAAAAGCAGCATGAACACCGAACTGCTATGCCATACCATTGAAAAAAAAATCCTCTTTACTTATGCCTACTTTCCAGTCATTCTCTTGGAGATTAATCTATCCTCTTACACTTTTTCCTACAAAACTCAGACTTTATCTTCCTCAGTCAATCCACTTTCCCTCTGATTTCTTTCATTTCTTGCCTTTTCTTATACATCTACTTTTTCTCCTGATGCTACCAAATAATTGTCCCATATTCAGAACTCTTCAACTTTGTACCCTTTGCTAATTCTATTTCATTACAAACAGATCAATCATGCTTTTAGGTTTGTATCCATTCCTTTGTCCTGTGTACATAAAATATTAGACATGCTTAAACTGTATATTTGAAAGAAATAGACATTTCCTGAGCGGATCCTCTGTAAGAACAACATATGCCAACAGTGGGTCAGCAGTCTCATTCATTTTTGGGTCTCTCAATGGCTTAATTCCTACCCATCCATTCATGTCACCTACCAGAATATTTTCCCCCTGAATTGTATACAGGGGAAATTTTTCCCAAAACTTCTCTGTTTTTTCCACTATTACCATTAATGGGAATTCCACTCCGTAAGATCAGAGCACCTTCATTAACATCTGTTATGTGTTCTCTTAGTTTCACAGTTATGCAGCATATTTATTTTCCTTTCTTTCATTACATTTATTAATTCTTACTCTGCATCATTTACTCAGTTTACATTCCAAGTCACAGTCTTCCATATGCTGTTGTCCCCATATGGGACCATAGATAACTTCTATTGCCTATCATGACTTTGATAAGCATTTCACAGAACACTTCTTAGTAAGATAGAAAAAGTATATGCTTGGTTGCCAGGCATAGCTATATCAGTGTCACATGGAGCATTCCCTGCTAATGATAAGAGCAGTACTGTCAGTTTTGGCACATTTTGGCCAGTGTGCTACAAATGCAGATGAAGCTCTGTTTTACCCCATGCATACGCATGCTGATCTGCGCAAGCTAGGATGTCTAATGTACCTGGCAAACCAATGTAATGTCTGTATCTCACAACCTACAAGGTTTATGTAACATAGCGTGACACATTTTCAGAATGCATATCCACAATGAAAATAAGAAAATTAAAATAAGCTGAAATAAAATCTTAAAATATAGTTACAACGTAATCTAACCTAACTTCAGCAAAGGATCATTACCTTGTCGTGGTGCTGGAGCTTGAGCACCTCAATGATGCCATGAGCTAAACCGTGAAGGGCCACCCAAGATGGGAAGGTCATGACAGAGAGGTCAGACTAAATGCAATCCCTGGGGAAGGTAATGGCAACCTATCCCAGTGCCTTGGACTGCAAGAAGATCAAACCAGTCCATACTCCAGGAAATAAAGCCAGACTGCTCACTTGAGGGAATGATATTAAAGGCAAAACTGAAATACTTTGGCCGCATAATGAGAAGACAGGACACCCTGGAGAAGATGCTGATGCTAGGGAGAGCGGAAGGCAAAAGAAAGAGGGGCCGACCAAGGGCAAGATGGATGGATGATATTCTAGAGGTGATGGATTCGTCCCTGGGGAAGCTGGGGGTGTTGACGACTGACAGGAAGCTCTGGCGTGGGCTGGTCCATGAAGTCACGAAGAGTCGGAAGCGACTAAACGAATAAACAACAAAAATCTAACCTAAATGACTAGTCTAGATATTTTTGCATAGAATCGCCAATATCAGGCTGTAGTCTGATTTAGACACTGACAACTGAGCTCTGGGGTCCTGTTGTCCCTTTGCGAAGGCCATTCCAAAACCTTTACAGGAAAGAAAACATTACAAAGGTTCTCGAATGGCCTTTTCCATTCCCACAGAGAGATCTGTGCTAGAAGAGTTCTGTACCATAGGGCAAAATTCCAAAACCAGGAATGAGAAGCAATTGGAAGCTATTATTTCTGCCAAAAGAGATGTTGGAAAGAACTGACCAGAAGAGTATCCAAACTACTGTACCTGGCATGGTTATTTTTTTTTATTATTTTGGATATGTAAACAATTACAAATATGTAATTAATATGCATTTAGATCTGTGAAAAGATGTGTTTATCTCTGTACCATGTAGACCTTCTTTTCATTTAAGCATCCTTTGATACTTACAATTTGGCCAACAGTGCCTAACCTTTTAAATACAGGTATAAAATCAAATGTGGTATGTAGATTGCAATCTATCTATGTGACTCTGCTGCTGTGTTTATCAGTGTCCATCTTTAGTGTTACATCTTTTTATTATGACTACCTTGATATATCATAGAGCTTCTCAAATGAGCATTGCAAAACTCAACCTGGAATAAAAAAAATATGCCTATCATTATGTGTTCTGATGTTAAATCCGGAACCTATATTCTTTTGTGACAAAAATAGAGTTGTTATTACTATCATTGATACTGTTCTGTTGCATCCACGTATTTATTATCAACTTTATTCCACACCTTTATGCTTATTTCTGTCCTCCAGGCAGCTTATTTTCTGCTCTTATACCAAAATTTGATTCAGTTTATGAACTTTAGATTTGTACTCAAGAAAAATGAGAATAAAATGCAAATGAAACAATAATGTAGAGAAAAAGAACATTAAAATTCAAACATAAAATCAGTTAAAAAAAAGAAATAGCAGCACCTGAGAGATTAAAACCTATTTGTAATAAGTCAGCTGAAATGAGTTGAGTGGCATAAGCATACAGATGACTCTAAGCCCCCAAACTTTGGACAGTTTCTTTGGACATTTTCTAGAGTTATCTAGAAAATCCTTGTACCAAAATAACATAAAGCCAAGGCTTTAGATCACTTCATCAGTGGCTTGGTAATAGTATGAAAACTATATAAGCCACCAGAGTAGAAAGGGTCTAAGTTAAGTATTTTGAAGAATAAAATGAAACCTTGGTGGACATCATAGGCCGGAACCATACAACTTGATTTTTCAGATTGCATGTGGCCCCCAAAACCTTGGCTAGCGCTCCCAGAGACTTCCAAAAGTTGTAACTAAGTTGTCATTTTTGAAATAACAGAAGGGAAAACAAATAATCCTGCATGAGGTAGCTTTGAGTTAGCTTATGTGCTTTGGTCTTTGAAACCAACCCAGATTCCTTCCTCATGAAGAAGACATGCAGTTTGTCTTATTGAGCCATTTCACTTCACTTTGCATTAATGCACTCTGTTTCACTCTCTTCCTCTGGCACTTGCAGAAGCTGGAAGGAGCTTCTGTACAGCTGAGCATTTGTGCAGAAGCTACTTCCAATAGCTGACAGCACCTGCACAGAAATGGCTTCTGGCTATTGGATGTAGCACAGGAGGTGACAGAGGAGAGTGAAACTGAATGCACTAATGCTACATGGCCATTTCACTTCCTATATTGCATTCTCTTATGACTCCTTAACTACTTTTTTGTACAAAACAGGCATGATCCTGTTGAACATGTTTACTCCAAATGATCTGGACAAAGTATTTCTGTTTCCTCTTGAATGATGGAGTTCACTTTATAAATTTGCACAGACCATATACTTTGCCCATTTCAAAACAGCCCTGTTGAGTCTCATGCATTGTTAATGATATAGAAACATTTCACATGATGACACCTCCGTTTCCTTGGATTTTTCTTGCTCATATTTATGCATGAAATATTTTAGGAAAAGGAAATATATGCCCCATTTCCTGGAACTGCATAGAAGGCTGCTGATCATTATAATATATGCTTCTGGGGAAAAGAAATCTTTCCTGGCTAATGGGGCACACAAGTGCAATTTTCCTTTTCTGCAAATTGCTTATCATTTGCAAGGCACATCCTTCTAGTCTGTGTTAATCTGCTTGTTTGCGGGGACATTTTTTAATCTTAGAGATTTTCCACTTGATTCTTAAGGCTGGTTTTCTGTGCTAGTTTCAGGTAAGAAATTGGGAGGGAAGAAGCAAGATGATGAACATGCAACTGGGAGATAGGGAGTCATGAATATTTATTTGATTTATTTATATCCCACCTGTTTATTAAGTTTGAACAGTTAAAGATACTAATATTCAATAAAATGTAAGATGCAAAAACCATTTTTTAAGAAAAAACATAGCTTAAAAACAGTGTAAACATGAATTAACATTTAAAAGTTTGGTTGCTGTTTCAAAGGAAGAGAGTGTCTGTGAGCCAAACAGAATTCACAAAGAAGTGCATTGTAAGCTTGGAGAAGGCCATCTCCTCTTGGCCAGATAAATAAGATTTTAACAACTGGGACATTTTCCAAAAGGTTTTCCTGCTGTTCTTTATTCCTGGTTTGTAACTGGAGAGCTGGTATCTCAGGTTCTAAGCCATTTAGGGCATTAAAGTCAATACTGGCATCATAAATTGTGCCTGGTAAGCACTTGGCAATCAGAGCAGATCTTCTAGTAGAGGTATCATATAGACCCCAGTACTGTGCAGCAGTTAGCAGCCTAGCACTCACATTTTGCACCAATTCCGTCCTTTGGGACTTTTCAAGAGGCCCTCAATGTAAAGCACATTGCGATAGCTAAGATGAGAGGTTACCAAGCACGGACACCTTTTACTAAATCCAACCTGCAGGAAGGGTCATACCTGTGCGTTAGTCACTATTGTACAAAAATGTTCATCATAGCTGCCAGCTGGGGATCAAGGTATATTCCCAGACTGTGAGCTTGTTCTTCTCCTGAAAAAAATAGAAAACAATTTATTTTCTATAAAATGCAATGAACCTGTTTTAAAAAAATCAGCACAGGACTACTTTTCTTTGATAACTTACTATCCTCTTTTCTCTTTATCTTTTAGAAGTAACTAAAATAACTTATGTATAGTTTAGACAGGTCTATGTTTGTGAAAAATGTTGTCTCCCGTGTATGTATGTATGTGTGTATTTATTTAAGGTACTCTGACAATTGTGTATGGTCACTTTAAAGAGTTTTAATTAGACATTACATGGCTAATTTATAGCAAGCCAGGCCTGGTCACAGTTGACTGACTGGTTTATGTCCCCCAGTGCCTCTGTCACAGCTTCACAGTAGGAAGGCGACTTTCATTAATGCTAATGGAGCCTAAGCCTGTAAATTCTTCACGGTATCAATAGGAGAGTAGATTGCTTTTTATTTCATTTATAGAAAACTCCAAAAGTAATGGGCTGTGGAACTTTATAAATCAATCCCTTTTCAAAGCCAACAAAACAATAATAAACTTGTTAAAAAATTAAGACTGCAGTCCCAAACACGTTTGGGATTGTAAAGCACCTTTAAAGTAAATATGGTTAGGATTAGGTGAAGCAAATACCATCTACTATTCTGAGTTTTAAATAAGCTGAAAATTGTATATATAGGCATGCAACCACAGAGGGAGGAAAACAAAGCAAAAGGCATATCAAAAAGCTAATCAATAAGTAACTATACCCAGGACAGTGACTTGAGGCAAAAGGAATTGATTTGGTAAATAGCAATCTTTTCTCTAAAACGAAGCTCAGTGGGATTTTTAGAAAACCATTGAAAAGGAGGGAATGCAGGCTGCAATCAGTGTCTGTGCCAAAGCTTAGTAAAGAGAAGGAAATTAAGATGCTTCATTTAAAAGGCTATGATTAACAAGTTGCTAAAATTATTTTCTGCAGACCAAATAGGACAAACGTTTGTTTTCTTCCCCCCCCCTTTCAAATGATAAAATGTACTGATGTTATAGCTTTGGATTTCACTGTGGGAGTTGATACTGATAGAAAGTGCTCCTAGGCCCTCTGTTGATTCAGGAATCAAGAATGATTCCAGAATCTAGGAGGTAACTATAGCAAAGCTGTATGTAATATAGATTTGTTCACACATCACACAAAGCCATCATGTAATTTATGTTTGGCTTAGTATGATGACCAAGAAAGAAACCATGCTTTAACAGTGTTTAACAACCTGAGTGGTTCAGATACCACAACAAGTCAAAATGAAGCAAATCACAGAATGGGTTAGCATGGTATGTGAATCATTGTGCTTTTATGATGGCTGGAAATGCTTCCGTAAGGCATTTAGTCCCATTTTTTCACTTTGCTCCTTAACTTTTATTACTAGAGTTTGCAGATCTTTTGCATTCTTGGCTACCAGGGTAGTGTCATCAGCATAGTGCAGGTATTGGTGTTTTGCCCTCTAACTTTAAAACCATGCTCATCTTCTTCCAATCCAGCCTTTCTTAATATATATTCAGCATATAGGCTAAATAAATAAGGGGAATGCATACAGCCTTGTCACATTGCTTTGCCAACCTGGAATCACCATGCTCTGTCTGTACCGCAGCTTCCTGACCTGTATATAAGTTTCTCATGAGGACAATGAGATGTTCTGGGATTCCCATTTTTCTGAACATATTCTGCAGCTTCACATGATCAACACAATCAAAGGCCTTTCTATTATTGATGAAGCACATAGTGACTCTTTTTGTATTCGGCTTTCTCAATTATCCAGCATCCATCAGCAATAATGTCTCCTGTTACTCAGCCTTTTCGAAAGCCAGCTTGAACATCTGGCATATCTTTTTCCATGTAGGGCTCTAATCTGTTGGAGGTCCTGGCAAATCCAGCATGCCTCATTAGCATATGCATTAGCATGTAAGTTGAGTTTGTCCCACGATGCAACTCTGAGGAACCTGTTTGTTGCCACTCCCACTTCCTCTCTCTCTCTTCCTCCTCCTCCAACCAACTGAAGAATCAGGCATGCTGCTCTGCTCTCCATTCATCAGGGCCATGTGCTCGGACCTTGCTGAAGGATTTTGCCCCTTTGTTCCACGCAGCTCTTAGCAGCGGTAGGGCTAAGGATGAATTATGGGACATATTATTAGGGACAAAAGAAGAACAAAGATTTCATCTTTTCCACTGAACATGGATGTAACTGGACCAAACAATAAAGTCAGTAAGACCCTTTTTACTTTTACTCTGAACCTACTCTGTCTAAGCGTATAATTCTTTATGCTTGGGAGGGCTAAGTATGTAAGATCAATAACCTGTGTTTCTCTGATGTGCTCATTGCAGCTATTTAAGATAATATTCTTTTTCTGTGTCAACTTCTCAGCTGTGTTAAGCTCTGCTCCATTTCAGGGGTTCTAGCAGGCCACTAAATGGCTTCATAATCTGCATTGTATAATCCTAAAAATTACTTTGCTAGCATGTCAAATTAAGGATATTGTATGATAGTTAGCACAATCTGTTAAGTCTCCTTCTTTTGGTATTGGTATGTAGATTGATCTCTTCCAATAGGTTGATCACTGTATCATTCTCCAGGTTTGCTGGCATAGCTTGGTTAGAAACTTGACTGATTCTTCTTGTCTGGCTTACCATATTTCAGTGGGTATTGCATCAGTTCCTGTAGCCTCTGGAATTGGTAATGACTGGATTGCTGATATAACTTCATCTTCCAGTACTAGAGGTTCTTGTAAGTAGGGAATATCTTCTAAGGTACCTTGGATGTTGGTATCTCTACTGTACAGTATTTCAGTATACTCCTTCCATCTTCCTTTAATCTCCTTTGAATCAGTTACTATCTGTTCATTGGCGTCCTTTAGCATACCAATTCGAAGTTGGAGCCTCCTTCTGAGTTCAGAGATCTTTTGAAAAATGTTCCTAGAAAACTATAAATCACTGATGAAGGGTTTAGCTGGGAATATGGGACTATGTGGTGCTATGAAAGATAAGTCATCTTAACAAATCATTGTCTGCCAAAAGCACCATGGGAAGACATCTTCTGTGAGAACTTGGAACATGAGAAATAGGTTAGGAACACTGGAGCTTATGTTGTCTTTTATTAATATGATCATAAAAAATATCTGCATGTTCTCTCTCTGTGCTGTTTGACAACGATCCAGATTTTTCATACTTCGAGGATATAACTTGGTTTAAGATTTACCATGATAAGCCACAATTGCTGGACATAATACTTATGGGGTTAATGCAAACTTGAGTACAACTAATGGAGTGGTATACTTTCAGAATACTGAAGAGAGAATAGCCAGGTGCTTACTTTCAAAATATAAATTTGATAAATATGTCTTTAGTTGTGGAACAGGTGGTAAATAAACTTGCCACCAGCCTAAAATCTAATCATAAACTTGCTTGTTTTTAAATATGCATGTAGCAAAATTAGCCCAGCTACTGTATGTTATTTTAGTCAAAATAATTTATCACTCTATTTTGGATAGATTATTGGACCACTTAAAATTATAAAAGGCTTGGTTTGTGCCCGTTTCAAAAACAGAAGACTCTGATTTACAGGGCAATATTATGCATGTCTGCTATGGACTAACTCTCAAGTACAAGTATAAGGCACAGATTTGCAGCCTTAGTTTGATACTGAGGAAGAGGTCAATATTTTTGACCATAAAGCAAAAAAGAAAAAAAAGATTAGGCTTAACTAGGTAATCAAGTATCTGTAAGAAAATATTAGTTTAGATTAGAGTGACAAGATGGTATATTTAACATATTCTGGACTTCAGCTTCCATCACTCTTACTTAGTGTGGTCATTCATAAGAGACTGTGGAAGCTTTAATTTAAAAACCTGGAGAGTAGAAGATGATTTATCCATACTGTAGACCAGTGTTTCTCAACCTTGGGAACTTTAAGATGTGTGGACTTCAACTCCCACAATTCTCCAGCCAGAATGGCTGGCTGGAGAATTGTGGGAGTTGAAGTCCACACATCTTAAAGTTCCCAAGGTTGAGAAATACTGCTGTAGACAAACTGGTGTCCAGATTAGGGTTCCTGCATGCATTGCTCCCAGTAAAGCTATTTTCCCATACACAGTGCTTGAAATGGTAACTCTGTCTTAATATCATTAAAACAAAACAAGGCACTTTTGGATATCATATTTTAAAAAGATGTAATACTGCTGGCTTAGTCAAAGCTATAAAGCACCATAGTTTGGAGGGAAAGGGATGGGCTTGAGGAATGGTGAGTCAAATCCTGATTCTGTGTCTAAATGTTCCAAGTGACTTATTTCAGAAAATTCTGTCAGTGGTTCTTCTTCCTATCTTTGGTAATGCTGAAAAGTGACGTGGGGCTTCAGAAGTTCTTGATTCCTCATCCTGCTGTTATTTGGCATCTTTAGCCTTCATGATGTGACTTGTGCAAATGGAACATTTTATGTTTTCTCTTTGTTCTCATAATCCTTTTAAAAAGGCAGAGATAGGCATTTTTATAAACATGCCGTATATCATAAACATATATAACATATATACCACCTATCAGTAACGTTAAAAGTGTGTGTGGCTGATGGTAGTAAGGGTTTTTTTCCTCAGAAGAATTACCTGCAGTTTTGGATGCAAACAATTTAGCTGTATCAACCATAAATTGAGAGAAGCTGCTGACATCATTTTATGGATCTAGCCATCGCTTTGGAGAGTTGCCTTTGCATGTGATACTAAGATGTGTACTCATAAAAAGAGGAGCAGAGGCAAGAGTTGTCATTTTGTATGCAGTGTGTGAGTGTGTGTGCATGTGCTTCTATTATATATGTCTTCCTTATAAAGCAATTTTAGCTCATGCTCAGCAAGGCAAACATCTTATGGGAGTTTTTGCACTGATAGAATTTACCAACTCTTCTGTTTTGACTTTAAAATAACCTGAAATGATTCTCGGAACAGTAATGATATATCTTAGACAACAGCTTCCTGTGATAATGCTCTGGCATTGGCATTGATGAAAACTGTAGGAATTAGGACCACCTGGATCTGGGAATATTCTACCTTTAATCTTGGCTGGAGTTGGACTTCGCCATGCAAGAGTGGTGCACAGTCTCGTGATCTTCTGGACTTGCAGCCCCAGCTCAGTGAGCATATGGCAATTGTGGCCAGGAAGGCCTTTGTACAATTCCCATTTGGTATACCTTTTCCTGGATTGGGAAGCCCTTCAGACAGTTACTCATGCTCTAGTCTCCTCATGGCTTGACTACTGCAATGCACTCTATATGGGGTCGCCCTTGAAGACCATTTGGAAGCTTCAATTTGTCCAGAATGCAGTGGTGTGGGCAGTGATGAACATACCACGGTATGCCTATGTGACACCCCTGCTTTTCGAGCTGTTTTGTTGGTGGTGCCTAAATTTAAATTAAATTGAAATCCTTATTTTATGTCCAAATGTCTTAGATCAGTCTATATATCATGCTCCAAGATGAAATGTTCTCAGAACATTTGATTGGACTCGCATGCATGGATTAGTTAACACATGTATCACTCTTGTGAGTAGAAGGCACAGGAGGGGGTACATCGTTGGAGTGTGAAATTCTCTTGTTTGGACTATCTTACAATGCCAAGGTTGTTTGTGAGGAGCTGTTGAACACAGCTGCAGATTCTCACACTAACTGGCAGGAGGGGGGGGTGCATACCTGAGATGGATAGTGGGGGGAATTTGAATTCACTGAAGATGTTTAATGGGGGAAAAGCACAGGATTTTTCATTCGCAATGTTTTCTTTGTACTGAATGCTACACACCATTAAGAGAATTGTTGTCAGAACCCACAGTCAAAGAGTTGTTAGATCTGTTGATTGTGTTCTCTGCCATTGAAGCAACAAATCTCAAGCTCCGGATTGGGGGGGGGGGGAGTTGTTGAGAGTGAGAAGAAATCCAAGATCATACCAGCTAGCCAGGAGTGGAATGCTGGACTGTTAAGGGAAAGGGGGGGGGTGGTGGAGGAGATTTTGACGTGCCTATGTGTCTTTTATCAGGTAGCTGTGTGAGAACTTTTTCAGTAGCGACTTTTTGCTAACATCTGTACACATCATCAATACATCTGAAATCTGCATTTCATCTGGATGCATGAGTCAGAATTTTATTGAGTCAACTGTGTCAGAACTTTACAATTCTAAGTAAATACTTATGAGTTGGATTTAATGGGAAGTTGAGTATTCCAGTCATCACACTATATAGTGTAAATTAAATTATTTTAAAACATCAAAATGCAAACTGTATTCAATCAGAATAACAACAATATTTAGAACATTCAATATAAAAACATTTTAAAAGGTGAGAGGGAAGGGGGGAAATTACCATTCACACAAAATTCATAAAGTCAAGAGATGGTACCAGAACACATCATAGTATAAAATGCAAAATAGTAATGCATGTGATATACAAATATGTATTATTATGGTTGATCTCACAGTCAGCTGCATGTTTAGACTAGATTGGCATTTTTGTCCACCTATCGAGTATTATTATTACTATTACTATTATTACTCTGCCTTTTTTATATGTAACTCAAGATGGTGAAAATACCTAATACTTCTTCCTCCTCCTATTTTTCCTACAACAACAACCCTGTGAGGTGGGTTGGGCTGAGAGAGAATGACTGGCCCAAAGTCACTCAGCTGGCTTTCATGACTAAGGGAAGCCTAGAACTCACAGTCTCCTGGTTTCTAGGCCAGTGTCTTAACCACTACACCAAACTGGCTCTTTTATTATAATTAATTAATTGTTATTATAATTATAAAATTATAACTTTGCAATTATTAATTATTAGGACTATTAGACTATGAATGTTGCTATTATCACCAGTAACTTTTTTTTAATTTCTCAAAATGGGTGCACAGTTTTTCTACTCAGAGAGCTATTATTTGTTTATTTTATTTTCTATCTCACCTTTATTACTTTTATTAGGCAACTGAAGCACATCAGAAGTACATCATAAAGATGAAATCTACAGCACTTCAGAGATTTAATATCAGTTGGCAGTTGTAAATACCATATAAGAAAAGATACTGAGAGAAAAAAATCCTAAGCACAGTTATGTGAAAATTCCACAAGATTAGTTCAGTTAAATATTTTGGTTTAACTATCTATGGAACTCTTGTTTGGCTCTTTGGAAGAATTAAACCTAATGAACTACTAGTGCTTTGATAGCCAGACAACATATGGTGGTTCATGCTGAAAACTGAACATGCTCACCGTCCAGGGGAACAATTGTAAATAACTATGAAACCCAACTTTTCAAGCTTCTGTTTGCACAGACAGGCTGCTGCTTTGTTTGTCTGTTACAAGCTTGACTTTGGCATAGTTGGAGGGCTTCCTGGTTCATTGTCTTCAGGGCTGGGCATCAGAAAAGAGAGACTTGCTAGAGAGAATTGCAAAGTCACTTCAAGTCACCAAAACCATTGTAAACTATCATTTGATCCATGGCACAGCATAGCAGAACCGTTGCCTTCAATAAACCAAAGTTATCTCTGTCAGCAATTTTTACTTAAATCTTTTCAGAGGCATACTTTTCAAACCTCCTAGCTCTCATTACTATTTGAAATGTACTTCAGAACATCTGTCATGTTTTGTTACATTTTATACTATAGTTAAATTTCAAACAAGCATATTTTCTGCATTTTTTTCTTGACTGAACAGTAGAAAATGTAAAGATCAATTGAAATAAGAAACGAAGGGTGGCATTTTTATGCTTTGTATGTGTAGATGATAGAATAGAAGATGATGACATTTTATACTTTACATAAATGGGAAAAATGCAGATCGAGGAAGAAAAGAAAGCTTTACCAAGGTTGTTATACTCTGCGCTGCATATAAAAAATATAATGGCAGCATTTAATATTGCATTGTACTATTGATACAATTTGTCTTCCATGAAAAGAACATGCTGTGTTTGAAACTCATTTTGAGATGAATGGGAAGTTTATAGCTGTGTTATGTTTTGCCTAAGCTATTCATCAGTATAAATTACATAGACAACTTTTGATTTGTATAAGTTTGTGTCAATTTGTTACCTATACTTTCCAAACTGTAAAATAACTAACGAAGTTGATTTGATTCATAGTTACCAAAATCAGAACTGGTCAACCTAAACCTATTGCTGCAGTGAAAATATGAAAGCTAGTTAAGATATAAAATACACAGGTTATTTTGTGTATCAAATGTGTTTAGTGCTGCAAAGAGATAAAATATTTAGTAAATGGAAATTCTTTTATTTGGCAACTAGAATTATTAAACTAAATGCCCTGGCAATAGTATGACCTGTAATTTATTTTTGTCCTATTTATCCACGGATGTTTGTCTATTTATACATGGATTTTTATATTTTATTGTAATCACTAGTGAAACAGCTATGTCAAGAAAACATCTACAAGCAGAAGTTGCAGTTAAGTACAATATTATTTCAGCCTTTCAGACATTTCATTGCAGACTTCAGAATCCAATAGAAGAGATATATGTAACTCAGGGTTGAACTGAGCTTGGTTGTTTGTTTGCAGACATTTTGTTACCCAACTAAGGAACATTATCAATGTGAGTGAGTGTGGGGTTTGCTGCTTGTTTATATACAATAAATTGCCATGCCAGTTTTGGTGGGCTGTGGCAGACATACCCTTTTATAGGTAGACCTGAAAAAAACAAATAACTTGTTCCAAAATCTGAGTGCAAGATAGAGTTATCACCACCCTGATTTCAGGAAGGCAACGCCTATGGATATTACCTCCTCAGAGGATACAGCTGTTTCCAACTTGAATTGGGGCAAGGAGGGTGAGGAATCCAATCTATTTTAGGGGCAACTGATTAAACTGTTTTTTTTAAATTTTAAACCTGTTATGCCTAAGAATTAATCACTTTTAAAAAATATTTACAGTAAAGGTTGACTCCTTTCAATGACTGCAGGTAATATTCTGCAGAAAGCTTCTAATCCAGATCCATCTGAAGGGAGGTGTGGCGTTTAAATATCCTGAGTATCCATATTTAAAGGCTGTGTGTTAGTTGAGAAAACACTGCAGAGAATCAGCATCTCTAACTATAGGAACTAATAAGTGTGGCACTGCAAACAAGGGACATTTGAACCTGTTGAGGTAGAACAGCATGGATTTTATAACCACTAAGGATAGTTCTGAGTTAATTAACATTTACAATCTAAATAAAATAATTATCCAGGAAAGTGGGATTTGAACACAATTCTGGTATTGTGTTTTCAGAATTGTGGCTTTAAGGCATATGTGTTATATCTGAATTTTAAATTTTGCATTAGGTTTTCTTCTTCAGAGACTGTAATACACTTAAATATCTTCTGCTGGTGAAGATTAATTAATAGATGAACCAAAGATGTCTACATTTTTATTACTATATGATAAAGCCTGATTTTTTAAAAATAATTCTTTATGTTGTCTTTATCTATGTGGAGTGCCTTCTGGTTTGGATCACATTTTCTGTTTCTTTCATTTGATTCTGCCTTTTATGTACCAAAACATATCAAAGAATTGAAAATATAGACCCAGTTAAGAAATGATGAAGCACATCCTGCTCTTCTGGGATGTTGTGTCTAAACACTGAAGCATTTTGTTGCTTTCATGGGGCAAGGTTTTCTGTAACTTCTAGTTTTTGATATTTTTTAGTGCTAGCCAGTATATCACATTCCTCACTGTTTGAAGTCATGAAATCAGTCGGATGGTAGTAAATATGGCATTTTAAAGCTATTGCTTGGAAAGAGGTGACATTGCAAAGTATAAACTAGCTCAAGAGCAATATGTGATTTTACCAAGGGCGCTTCTACCACTTTCTTGTGGACGAGAATGAAATATCATTGTGCAAGTATGTTGAGCCAATACACATTTAAAACAAGGAAATACATGGTAATAGTTTGAGTATTGTTCATGTTTTTTTAAATAGTTCACATGTTTGGATCTGGTGTGATTTGTACATATGCAAATTTATGTATAAACAGATTTCCTTTCTGAGATTTTTAAAGGTTAGGGTTACATATGCAAGATAATGAGATTGGAAAGAAATGATACAATGTTAAACTGGTATGGTTCAGATCCAATTGCCCCATCTTGTGCTAAATTACAAACAGTTTTCTTACAAACAGAAAAAAAAAACTATCCAGAAAAAGGGTTATATCTTCAGCTGCAGTCTGAAGGGTTATAATTCAGTGTATAACCATAGCATCTAACATGTGACTTAACTGCATGTGCAAATTAGGATAAATAGCAAAGTGCCTGTGTGGGTAAATACTTGAAGGTCATTTTAACCAAGCACACTTTCCCCCAATTTTCTGTCCATTTATTTTCCACATAATTATATAGGAGAGAACAACTCACAACCAAAGGATCTCTCCAAAGACCATGAGGAAATTCTCCCATTTAAAGTGTACAGAAATAATTTAGAAGAAATTGCTCTCACTGACACTGCTGATCAACCTGCTGAATTATTGGAGGATGCTAGCTCAGACCTGTATGCCAGGGAAGGTTTATTCTCCATCTGGTGGGCTAGATTCTCCCTCTTTCTTTATTTTGAATCTGTAGAAAGACAGTGGTGCTTAGAAGTTCGTGAGCCCTTTTGAATTTTCAGTATTTTTGCATAAATATGACCTAAAATGTGATCTGTTCTCCACACAAGTCCTAAAACTAGATACAAATGAGTCAAAAACATTCTTGTTCATTTATTTATTGAGGAAAATGATCTAAAGCTACATATCTCTGTGTAGCAAAAGTACCTTTGCTTTCAATGACTGGTATGCTCTCGCTGGGCAGCAATAACTGCAGCTAAACATTTGAGATAACTATTGATCGTCCTGCACATCGGCTTGGAGGAATTTTAGCCCATTCCTCCTTACAGAACAGCTTCAGCTCAGAGATGTTGGTGGGCTTCTGTGCGTGAACTGTCCATTTCCACATTCTATAGGATCAAGGTCAGGACTTTGACTTGACCATTCCAAAGCATTAATTTTATTCTGCTTTAACAATTCTTTGGTATGATTTGTGTGTTTTGGGTCATTGTCTTGCTGCATGACCCACTTTTCTCTTTTTTTGTTGTTTTCTTTTTCTTTTTCAAAGTATAATTAAAATACAAAACAGGGTATAGAAAAGGCAGAGTACAGAACTAAAGAAAAAAGAAAAACTATAAGAGTGCAAGATTAGACAGAAAACAGAAAAAAGAAGGTGACTTCCTACCTTCTCCAATACAGATATAAATGCCTTTACAAATGTAATCTCTTATCGTTAGTTAAACCTTAGTAATATCATTTGTATAAAGCCAGACCATTTAATCATCAAAACCCAAAATCAAAGCTTCCTTTTTTTCCGACACAAGCAAATAGTCTAAAAGTGGTTGCCATATAGAAACAAATCCAGACATGGTATTTTAGTTGTTTATTTATTTATTTAATCATTCTATTTTTATACCGCCCATCTCAAAATGACTCTGGGTGGGTTACAAAAGATTTAAAACCATAACAGTTGAATATCAATTAAACATACATTATACAAATATAAATCTACAAATATAATAAAAACCCTTATTTATTTATTGTATTTTTATGACGGCCAACTCAAAATGACCCTGGGCAGTTTACAAAAGATTTAAAACAATAACAGTTGTATATCAATTAAAAATACATTTTCTCTTATCAATGCTGTTAATTGGGCCATTTGGGCCAGTGTCATTAATTTAATCATCCATTCTTCGACTGTAGCGATTTGTGGATCTTTCCATCTTTGTGCATATAAAAGTCTTGCTGCTGTAATCATGTATAAAAGCAGAGTCCCATGTTGTTTCTCAAGATGTTTCTCCATCAGTCCCAAGAGAAACAGTTCAGGTTTTTTTTGTAAGTCCACATTAAGGATCTTTTGGATATTAACACACATTTGATCCCAGAATTTTTTAGCCTTCTCACAACTCCACCAAAGATGATAACATAACCCACTTTTTGAGTGTCAGTTCTTGGACATATACCCTGACATTTTCCTGTAGAATTTGCTGATACAGTTCAGAATTCATAGTTCCATCAATGATGGCAAGCTGCCCTGTTCCAGAGGCAGAAAAGCAGGCCCAAACCATGATACTGCCACCACCATGTTCCACAGATGGGATGGGGTTCTTATGCTGGAATGCAGTGTTTGCCTTTCACCAAATATAACTTTTCATCCAAGTCAAAAAATTCTATTTTGGTCTCCTCCGTCCACAGAACATTCTTCCAATAGCCTTCTGGCTTATTCACATGGTCTTTCACAAACTCTAAATGGGCAGCAGTGTTCAATTTGGAGAGTAGTGGCTTTCTCCTTGCAACTCTACCATGCACGTCATTGTTGTTCAATGTTATCCTGGTGGTGGTCTTATGAACACTGACATTCACCAATGCAAGGGAGGCCTTTAGTTCCTTAGATGGTACCCTGGGGGTCTTTGAGACCTCCCAGAGTATTACATGCCTTGCTCTTGGTGTGATCTTGGTTGGCCAACCACTCCTGGGGAGGGTAACAATGGTCTTGAATTGCTTACATTTGTACACGATCTGCCTGACAGTGGACTGGTGGAGTCCAAACTCTTTGGAAATAGTTTTGTGACCTTTCAGCCTGGTGAGCATTAACAGGGGTTTTTTGTAGGTCCTCAGAAATTTCCTTTGTTTGAGCCATGACACACTCCCACATACCTGTGTTGTGAACATCAGACTTTGATAGTAAATACAAAAAATTCTGTTCTTTAAATAAGGCAGGACCTCCCACACTCACACCTGATTATCATCCTATTGATTGAAATACCTGATTCTCATTTCCTATTCAAATGAACTGATAATCCCACAGGTTCACATACTTTTGACACACACAGATATGTAGCTTTGGATCATTTTTTCCAAAGACAACCCAATTAAACAAATGAGTCAAAAACATTAGACTTGTTCATTGATTGAACGAGTCTAATGTTTTTGGCTCATTTGTTTAATTGGGTTCTCTTTATCTAGTTTTAGGACTTGTGTGGAGAAGAGATCATGTTTTATGTCATATTTATGCAGGAATATTGAAAATTTAAAAGGGTTCATAAACCCTTACATCCATAGACCCAGCACTAGGAAAAGAATCCATGGCTGCAGTTCTGCACAACACACCTGACCTAGCCAAATACACCAAAATAGAAATACCCAGGATAATGGACCTCATCAACCTCTGCCTTATGACCTACTTTCAGTTTGATGGAGAAATATACCAACAGATCAAAGGAACACCCATGGGATCACCCATTTCAGGACTTATAGCAGAGATTGTAATGCAGCATCTGGAAAGAATAGCACTTCCACACATACAGCCCAAAGTATGGATCTGGTACATAGATGACACTTTTGTCATAATACAAAAGAAACAGCTGGAAGAAACTCACAAAACCATCAACATCTTCAATGGAATAAAATTCACAAGGGAGGAAGAAAACAACAACACACTACCATTCCTGAACATCCTAATCAGTAGAGGACATGATGGCAAGTTAGAAATACAAGTCTACAGGAAAGCTACCCACACCAACCAAATGCTCCATTACCAAAGTAACAATCCAACCTCCCACAAGAGAAGCTGTGTAGGAACATTATTCAGATGAGCACTTACACACTGCAGCAACCAAGAACACCAGGAAAAGGAAAAAGATCATCTGTACAGCATCTTCCAGCAAAATAGATACCTGCTGAACTTTATCAAAAACTTTATCACCACCCAACCCACTACAACCCAACCAACAGAAGCTATGAAAAGGATAACACTGCCATACATCAGAAACATCTCAGAAACCACCAACAGACTGTTACAACCGCATGGCATCCCCGTAGCACATAAACCAACTAAAACTCTTCAAACATACTAAGTAACCCAAAAGACCCAATAGCCCAAGAAGAAAAAACAGTTATTTACAACATACAGTGCAAAGACGTAACAGCCACTATGTAGGACAGACAGGCAGAAGACTAGCAGAGCGCATCCACGAACACCAACTAGCAATCAGAAGACACAATGAGAACTCCTTAATCTCACAACACATGGACAGACTCAACCATAGTTTCAACTGGGAAACTGTGAGCATCCTAAACCAAGCCAAATCCAAAAATGCCAGAGAATTCCTGGAAGCCTGGCACTCAGACAAAGCAGCCATCAACAGACACATAGAGATAAACAACATTTACATACCATTCAAAAGAGACAATAGAAAAACCAAAAGACCAGTACACTCCCTTGCCAGCAATCAACACCCAGATATGCAAAAATCAACACTAGGATTAACACCAGATGAACCATCAAACAGCACAATACATCCTAATCAAGGAACTATTAACTCAGTCAACCAAGCAGCAAACAACATCCCAATCAAAGAACTCCCAAGGAGAGAACAACACCCGCACCAACACAAGCAGGGCAAGCCACTATATATAAACTGAGAGCAAGGCCCACTCCACCTTTGCACTGAAGATGTTGCCTAGTCTGGCAATGAAATGTCTGCAAGAAAACAACAAGGCTCAGAGCACCAAGGACTCCACAGTTCAGCCCTGAGCTACAAATATTCACTTCAATGGGTTCACAAACTTCCAAGTACCACTGTAGCTTTTTTTGAATATTATTCATGGGTAAGCTACTTACATACCAGTTCTATATTCCTGAGTTGTGCCATGCCTTGGCACTTCTCTGCTACTTTTTTATTTATTGTCTTCCTTTTTCTAAAACAGAGATCCTATGGAAAAGTCTACTTGTGGGATCCTTGTAATCTAGACACAGAGGATATCAGATGTTGGGAGTGCATGGAGCCCCAAGAGACTATCATGGGCACAAAATAGAATGGGAAACAATATGATGCTAATTGTGAAGGATTTGGGATGCAAAACATCTTATTAAAGCACACAAGATAGATCTCTGTACATGAAATCATATTTATTGTGGGTTTTTTCATCTGAGTTTTAGAGACACTCAAGAATTCTCCTAAGAATTTGTTAGGAATCAGTGTAGTCAGCAATAAAGATTCAAAGAATCCTGTCTCATAGTTTAATCTTTAATTACTGCAGGCCTGCAGAGGCTGTCTGGCTAGACTCTGCTTTTGAACCAAGGTCTTGGTGTAATGGCTATTGACATCCTTTTATATATTATTTTAAAAGTGTAAGTTGAAATAAAAGCCCAACCCAGAGAATTATACATTATATAGTCAGGCTCAGCAGATGTTTGCATTTGTGTTTAGGAGCTGTTAGCATTCAATAAGATCTGTCATATACCTTATGAGCTGTCCACTGGGAATATATATATTTATGATTAAATTAGCCAGTGGACTCATAAATAAAGCTCAAGGAGCATTTACCTAGAGAAGTCTGAAAATATTGATTTGTAAAGTAGGAGACACAACTTTAAAAGCAGTTTGAGATATATCTGCTGATGTGAAAGAAGGGGAGGGGGGATACTTCCATAAACTCCTGATAACATTTCTAGTTTCAAAATTTATGTATGTTTAATTGTGATCTAAAAATGGAAATAAAATTAGGTTATACTGAGTGCCATCATGCTTCCAATGAACTTAAATAGGGATGATTTAATTTTGTTGTAAAATACTGATTTTACAAGGTGAAGGCTGCCTAACTCTTCAGTCCTATGAACTTCTGTGATCAGAAAGCAGCTCATCAGATCCAAAATCAGGGCTTGACTGCCTGGTGTAAGGGCGCTGTGCTGTTTTGATACTGATGGATGTTGTGGCATCAGGGTTAGGATGGAGAACAATTAAAACAAGAGCTAAAACAGATGATCTGATTTCTAGCAACAATGACTTTGCAGTGTTATTGATGGCCTCAGTAAGAAGGTTTCTAAACGGTTCCCAATGGTTTAAAATAAAGGTAGTCAGCCTGGTACCCTTAGAACTCCAAGGCCTTGTCAGCATGGACAGTGCACAGAGATTTGGGGGGCAGGGATGTAAGTAGAACTCTTCAGGTCTGAAGGTAAACCTTTCAGCCCAACTTTCCAGTGGTAAGACAGCTCAGGCACAAAGCGTCTCTTCCCCCCTTTCCCCCCAGTCCTCTAATTACTTAGAGTTCCTTAATGGTCACCTTTCACTTCCTGGAGTTTTTGTTCCACTGCATTGCTGCCTGAATACAATTGTCTGAATGGTAAAATAGCCAGAGGGGGAAAAAGAGAGTCTTGAGCAGAAAGGATGGTTGGAATTCTTGTTTTATTTCTGGGATTAAATTTAAAAAGCAGAGTAAAAAACAAAATGCTAAAGCATCTGTAAAATGGACCGTCTGTATAAGGATTGAGAGCACTGAAAGTTCACTGTGTACGCGGGCAGTGATTCCTTCTTCATTCACTTCACTATCTTTCCTTCAGCACTCCTCTTCCACTATACCTCCTATTGGCAGCAGAGAGATACAGGTAGTCCGCGCTCAACAATCCCAACTGGGACTGGCAACTCTGTCACTAAGTGATGCGGTCACTAAGGGAAAACATCACAAGACTGTGCCAGACTTATGACATCACTTCCGCCACGGTCATTAAGGAAATCACATGTGGTTAAGCGAGACATCACGTGACCGTGACTTGCGATTTTACTGCCGGCTTCTCCATTGACTCTGTTTGTCAGAAACCGGCTGTGAAGGTCACAAACGGTGATTGCATGAAATTATTTTTCCCGTTAAAGAGTTCCTGACTGTGCAGAAGATAAGCAAGAGATTTTAAATGCACTCATGTCTCTCTTTTAACCTGGGTGTAAGCAGGGAAATGGAAGAAATAGGGTTGGTGGGCTTATTGTTTTCTCTGCTTATGCTTACATATGGGCAAGTTTATAAAATCTCATTGTCCTAAGGATTCCACTGAAAGTTTGTTTTAAACCTAATGTTGAATTGTCATTCAGCAGGTTCAATCTTAAATAAAATATTTCATTGATTCAAATTCCAAGTAGCTTTCCTAGAATTGGGTTTCACTTCAACACCAGCAGTAGCAGTTGTATTTTATGGAAACTAGTCATTGCTGTAGTAGACAACTGTTACATGGTTAGATAAATATTTAAATAAGTAGAACATAACAAGTTCACCCTTATAAAAATTACAAGCATTACACTAAGGTAGTTTGATGAATAAAAGTCAGTTGCTCAGTGAATAATAAAGATTTGGAATGAATAAATTAATGTGTGCTTAATAGTTATTCAGATGCGTCCTTTAGCTCAATTTCACCAGTCATAGGAAAAGGAACTTAGATTCCTTTGAGACTTCTCTGAAAGCTCTGCCAAGAATAAATTGCATTTGGAATTGGAATTTGTGTTTGATTCATGTATAAACTGTGCTTTGTTATTAAACCTGATGATTTTTAAAACAAAAAGTGGAAGTGTTTTCCCAGATTTCATTCAGGTGTTGAGGAAGTATGGGAACTACTTGGAAAAAGGAAATAACTGTCCAAGTATGTACTCAGGGAGATGATATAAGCACAAAGAGATGCAGAAAAGACTGGAAATGTATTTCCAAATGTGTGAAACAGTTTTTGCTTGTCTCACAGTACTTTTCTTAAACCCTAGTACCTGCAGTTTCCATTTTGGTGAAATGATAAAAGAGAACCTTTTGTAATATAACAGATGTTTGACTGTGGATTTTTATATATATGTCTTTGTGTCTCTGTGTGTACGCACATACATACAGACACACAATATATGCATACACACGCACACCACACAAACTTTGCAAACCATTGTTGCCTTGTGGTTCAGTCACTTTCAACTCTTTATGATCCAATGGACATCACTTCACCAGCACTGTGTGTCACTAACAGTTTGAGTTTTTTGTTCCTTCAGGCTTCTGTCCTCAATGGCCTCTTTTTCAATTGCGTATGATTTGGGTCTTCTCCAATGAATACTATGTGTTAAAAATATTTAAGCTTTATTATGAATGCTTCCAGTGAATAGACTTGTTCTACTTCATCTAGTACTGATGGCCCAGAACTCATGGTCCAAGATATCCTGACCAATTTTCTCTAGCACACTGTTTAAAAGCATCAATTTTTCTTTGTTCAGCCATTCTGGTATTTCAGCTTTCACAGCCATATGTTACAGCTGGAAAAACCATAGCCTGGGCAATACATAACTTAATTGTCAGTGTGATGACTCTGCATAATAATGTCTCATCCAGATGTGTCATACTCTTTACTTCTGATTGTGGTCACCATCCCTGCACTTTTGAGCCTGGGAATATAAAGTTGGTTATTCTTAAAATTTCTTTGCATCTTCACACACATAAACATCATTTCCCAACATTCTGGATGGCCTCTGTAAGGCCTTTTAAGATAGTGAAACCACTCAGATTGTTTGGTTTTCATTGTTGGACCACCTCTGGCATGATTATTTTATGTATTACATTTTTGACAATTTGTAGTACTGTTGCTGCTCAATTGTACACCACCGTGAATCATATGTTGATAGGGTGGCTATATAAATTGACTAAATAAATAAAATGCCACATACCACACTGTTACCACATAATCATGTAGAATATTATTGAGGCTGTATATTGTTGGTTGATTGCTGCATTTGTTTACTTTAAGTGATCCAAGCCTTAATCAGCACCAGGTCTTTTTTCATCTTTGTTTGCAGAGTATATAGCATATATAATTTGATTATATACAGAGTATATAATTTAAAGTTAGTGTTGTCCATCCAGTGATATCATGAAGTTTGGTCTTTTACCTTGTTGAAAGAAAGTATTATAAATTCTCTTCCAAGAATTTTCTTGGAAGAGCTCACCTTAGTCTTGTCTCCTGCTTCATGTTATACACTTGTCACACGTTCGTTCAATATCCAAGGGTAGCTTACTCAGACTCACCAAGACTTTCACAATGAGACACTGCACACAGAGACCTTTCTTACACCCCTTGTATGTTTGGGGGGGGGGAGTTCTTTTACTTATAAAACCACTAGTTACAGTATAAAAGTGTTTTCTTTCCTATCTAGGTGACGAACTAATACAATTCTTTCCAAGTAATCTATATCTCTATCACTACTCTAACTATGTCTATTCTAACTAATACATGTAGTCACTAAGCTATTCTATCACTGTACTATTTCTATTACTAACACTACTAACAATTCTACTACTGTCTTTAGAACCCAGTTCTCCTGTAAGTGGACAAAGTCTCACTTACTCCTTCTCTACCTTTGCTACAAGCCTTGAGTGCTGCTCTCACCCTTGCTTCCTTCTGTCTTCTGTTTCTCCTACACACCACCACATCACACCCAGCTGTTCCAAACCCAGGGCTTTCAACCATCTCCCTACCCTCCTTATGCTGAGGTGTGTTAGGCTTAAAGGGGAGGAAAAGCACTTAAAGGGTGCCTACAAGTTTAGTCCAGTCCGTCCTACCACAACACTGCTTCATTTTATAGTTTTCTTATTATTTTAGACATTTTATTTCAACTTTAACATTCTCCAATAATCAATACATTTTTTCTGGTGTTACATTGACAACATGTTGCCATAGAACTGTTCTGCTTCTGCTTGTCTGTATTTGTGGTTGGACCTGGATCATGAAAACACTGATTGCCTTGCCTTGGATTCAAACTGAGATTATTCTCTTCTTTTGGTTTGTATCCTATCATGGATTTTGACACCCTTTTTGATGGCTGCTCCATATCTTCTCTGATTCCATTGTCCATATAAAAAATCTAATGGTCTTCTAATGTGAGGTGATCCATTCTAATCCAGTTTAATTCACTGATTCTTAGAATGTCAGTTTTTGATCTTGACATTTCTGCTTTGACAATGTCAAGTTTTCCTTGGTTCATGAATATGACATTCCACAATGGTACGTACTATATCTTTACAGTACTGAATTTCCCTTTTACTTCTGAATACATCAGCAGCTGGATATTCTTTTGGTTTTTATCTAGCTACACAAAACTACCAGTGCTACTCATATTTGTCCTCTGCTCTCAATAGCTCACTGAATGTCTTCCCACCTGGGAGCTCATCCTCCTTTATCTTGTTGGTTTTACTTGTGAATATACATTTGGTTTCTTGGCAGAATATTGGAGGTGGTTGCCATTTCCTTTTCCAACAGATCCTATTTAGTTTGAAATCCTGCCTATGATGTACCTGTTATGGTACATCCAGCCAGAACTGGATGCTGTATTTCAAATAAGTTTAACTAGAATAGAGTTGTTTACCTTCTCTCTCTATATATATATTTTGTAATTCCTTGCTCAGTTTTAAAACATTTACTTTTGTATCTGAGAACTCCAGACAATTAGTTATCCATATAGTTTCTAATGGCTGGCTGGGGAATTCTGGGAGTTGAAGTCCACACATCTTCAAGTTGCCAAGACTGAAAAACAGTGATCTAAATAATACACTTTTTCAGTGTAACTACATAACTACAGTAAGTTAATATTAGTATTATACCTAATTGAAATAATCTAATTGAAATAATCTGTCCTGATTTTCATGTAGATTCAGTTTATCTTATATCAGTGATTTTCCAGATGATGTATTTGCTTGAATGCATGAAGGACTCATCATAAGCCTAGCCCTTCCTTCTCTTCAGCCTACTTGCTTTCAGATGGGGTCTGAAGGAAAACTCTACTTGTGTTGGCTTCCATGTGATTATAGCTCTGTGTTATCCAAAACAAGTAGAATCCTGAATTGCATGCACAGCTGTATGTGTGGTATAGCCAACATGAATATCACTTTGTTTCAGTCCTCCATATAAAATTGTGAGGCTGGATATGGTGGTGGCAGAACTGTGTCCATTTTCTCCCTGTTTTGAGCTCTCCATCCATTTGGACAGACATATGAGCAGGCTTCTCTTTCAGGTGTTTTTAAACATGTGATTCTTCTGTAGTTAAGAGCTTAGAGCAAAATCAGGCAACCTATGCCTTGGATGTTAAATATGGCCTTTGGCTTTGTTTTAAGTATCCCCAGTACTACCTTCTTGTACATTTTATACCATGATGAAAGCAGGAGAGCTGCGCACAAGTACATGCATTAGCTTGGAGGCCCAACTGTATAGAATTGTAGTTAGAATAGCATAAAGTCTTTTAGAAACATATTCTAGCTACAGAGTTTTTAGATCAGGCCACTGAATTTATGTATACAGGTATCTGCCTTCTGATTTATATTCTGTTTTCTGTGTGATGGTGATTGTCAGAAGCATCTGACAAGGATGTAGGTTCCTGGAAAAACATTCTTGAATAACAGAAGGAAAAGTGAAGGAATTGCAAGGAAATAAACTGTATCTGTATGTAAGGAGGAGGTTCAGCCTTCTCTCTGCTGCTGCCATATAACTCCTAAAAGATTACCTCCAAGGGACTGTAGCCCTTGATAATGACAACAACTACAAAGGTTGCCTGCACCTTGCTTAAAGAAATGTTTGTAGAACATTGATGGAAATGAACAGGAAAATGAAAAACAAATGATGCGGATCTCTAAGGAAAAGATGATTAGATTGTGTTTTTCCCTCTTCTCTCCTTAATTGAGCCAGATCAAGATAATCCATATACAACCTGGCCAATCAATTATTAACTGTAAAAGATACAGAGTGCAATCCATAAGCCAGGATTTATGGATATTGACTACAAATGGAACACAATTGGCTTAAACCCAAAAACTCCAGCTTGATGTTATGCTGATCTGGCAGACTGCATTCTACTCATATCTGTTTAAAGTGGAAAGCCTTAAATATTGTTCTTTATGCAGAAATAGATCAGTTACAGATTATTAGCCTGACATTCTAATCCTGTGATCAGCTTGCACTAAAGCATTGAACTGCGCAGCAAAAGTCTGGCTTTTTCTCTATGGTTAGCTCCTGTATTCATTCAGCAATCACTGAAAATGCTCCAAATGATAGCTTGTACGAAAGAAAAAACAACAGATACTTGGAGTTTACATAGGAAGAACAATGATATAGATTAGTAGTAATAGTAATAGCATTCCAGTTGAACTTATCAGAGAGTGTAAGTTTTTCTCAGTAATAGTAATAGTAAGAAATTCACAGGAAGGAAATTAACTAGATACACTGCTTGTTTTCATATGCTCTGCAACGTATGGAGTGTTATGAGATCATGCACATACCAGAAAGAAACTGAAAGCTTTCCTATTTAAAAAAAGGATGGTTTCTTATCACTCAACAAGAACAGTGTGAATCAAAAAATGCCACACATGTAATAACTGGGAATGCATTCCATGGTTTTGTTTTCATATCTTAGTCCTTTGTCTCATGATTACTTTATGTTATTACTTTCCCCACATGATGCTGGGGAAGAGACAAACATGCTGTAGACCTATCATCAAACCTCACTGCCACTTTCTCTAATGG
Organism: Candoia aspera; assembly: GCF_035149785.1. Classification (NCBI taxonomy): domain Eukaryota; kingdom Metazoa; phylum Chordata; class Lepidosauria; order Squamata; family Candoiidae; genus Candoia; species Candoia aspera. The sequence goes on along the minus strand of NC_086158.1, from coordinate 57,512,872 downwards.
GGCTGAATCTCTGAAGTTATTTTCCCAAAGAGCTGACAGAATTGAAGGGGTGCCTCAGCTGTTTATAGCCACTGCTGGCAAAATACCATTTGCTCCTTTCAGTGAGACTGGAAGCCTGTTCTTTGTCTTGAAACACCAGCCTAAAATTTGTCCCCTTAGACAATGGTTGCTGAAATTATGTACAACACCATACATCAGACAGGATTCCTGGTTAATTTCTCCCTCACTTCGAGTTAAAAAGAACCAGCGAGTAATTTTCTTCCCAAAACAAAATTGTTCCATTTGTTATAATCCTGGCCGCAGTTGATTTGAATAATTTTTACCGTACTATTTATTTAAAACGTTTACATATTAATCAACATTTAGTCATTTCACAGCTGTGACCTTTGAACACTAAAGCTTTCATTTTTTTTTATTACTATTAAAACAGCTTAACCTTTGCTAACTGACAAGTGTGTGTGTTTCTGTGTTCAGTAAATATTTCTTTACAGAAATCTGTGGGCATAAAGGAAGGAAACTTAATTATGATGGATTCTAATTATATGCTTAGAACTTCAGGCAAATGTTACTGTAGCAGATTAAAATTTTCATGCTTTACTACCTGTATTCTACTTTTAGGAGATGAGATGTCACTTTTAAGTTGTTGATTATCATCCCATTAGTACTAGCAGTACATGTTTTTATGTTTCTATTGTTGTTTGTATTTACCTAAAACATAACTTAAAATTTTTGAAATGTAAGATGCAGCTGTGTTGAGCACTTCATATGCAAAATCTAAGACTAAAATTAGGATGTCTTCTTAGTGCTCAGCATTGCCAATTTTGCCCATATTTTATGCTTCCCTGAAGAAGTTAAGCTGTATAGCCATTTGTTTTTTATTTGCTCTTCCGGCACCAGTATTATGGCACTTGCCAAGGGTTTAAATCACTTGGTGAACTTCAGCTGACAATCCTATTGAAGGGCTTTCTGTTTTGTTTTTGAGATATCCATCACAGAGAAGATCACATCCATCAGAGAAAAAATCTTATGACCAGCTGGCAGAGAAGTTACATCCTTGAAAAAATGAACTGGGCACAAAGAAAAATAAGCTCTGGTGTTTGAATATTGATATTTAATATTTAAATCTCAGCAATGTTAACGCTTCAGTCTTGCCCCAACAAATGTCTGCTTTTTGAAAGAAGATTTCTAATATATCTGGGATTGTATCTATAACACCATGAAGGATGCCTGATAAAAGAAATTTGTTACACTTAAATCCCAGCATTGATACTGAGTCAGAAAAGGGATGATTGGGTCAGAATATGCGTAGAAATGAAGGGTTCCTTCAAAGAAATGAAGATTAGTTTTGCTCAACATATAAGCATCCAGATAAGAGCAAGACATTAAGCTGGACATTAAAGATGGTGGAACTTCAAAAAGCTGAAAAACCTGAAAGCTAGGTTAGATCCATAAAAGGCAATAGCCTTGAAATGTTTGTCAAGGTTGCTGTTTTGATATACAGCGGTTCAGGTGAAAAACTGAACTAAAATGTCAGGAGGAAGCTTTTCATTCACTGTCCAAACAAGTATTATGGGTATCAGTTGAGTGATTCAAAGAGCAGTCCATTCCTAAAGAGACCATCTTCCAGTATATATGATAAAGGATGAATATTGTCAGTACCCTCAATAAGCCAAATTCCAAAACTCAACAAACACAGTAAAGGGGCTAAGCAAAAGGAACCCTGAGGTTCTTAGTTAAGCAGTAAGCTCCACGATTAATCAATACATATTTTCTAAAATTGGACGGGAGCATTAAATAACCTGCTTGTGTACCCTGGCTTGAATTGGGGCAGTACTTATTATGGCACCAACTGATAGATTGATTGATTAAATGATTGCTTGATTGCCATCAAGTTGGTATCAACTGTTGGCAGCCACATAGATTTTCTCCATGATGATCTGTCCCTAACCTGGTCTTTCAGGTCTTCCAAAAGTACACCTATCACCACTGTAATTGAGTCCATCCACCATGCTATTGGCCACTCTCTTCTTCTTTCTTTACAACTTTCCTAGCATTAGAGTCTTCTCTGGAGAGCTAGGTCTTCACATAATGTGTCCAAAGTAGGATAATTTCAGCCTGGTCATTTGTGCCTTGAGTGAGAACTTACTTGTTTGTTTTCTTGGCTGTCCTTGACATTCTCAGGACTCTTCTACAACATCTAAGGTCAAAAGCATCAATATTCTTCCTATCCTTCTTCTAAAGTCCAGGTAGATCTATAAGTCTCCCATATGAAAGCCAAACTTGTTTCTGTTCAGACTTGAAGGTAGAATCTGTCTCACATGTGCTATTAAAATGTACTTTGTACATCCAATGGTGATCAAACTTAATGCTTCCTATTATTAACTATTCTAATTGCCATTGCAACCAGGAGGCCATTCCCTTTCTCCTGCGTGACCACTCTTCAGAAACCTCTAAGAAGATTGCAAAATTCTTATCAATAGCTATAGCTGTTAGAAACCATCTGGTTCCTCCCTCATGCTATTAATTGGTAGCTGCTAATCGCTTTAGGATTTTATCGCAGTTTTAAATTTTCCTTTTAGATTATTGTATGGTATGCTAGTCTTTAATTGTGTTTGGTTTTGGATCATAAATAAATTTTGATTGATTCTTGGTCACTTTCCCCCTTCATAGTAGCTTTATTGGAGTGGTAGCTAGATCATTGGCTTCAAGAAAGAAGACACAATAGCCTTAAACATGTGGCTTTTAATGGAGTATTCTACAATGATTACTTTATGTCATGTATATATGAGTTATTGGTTTGGCTCATGAAAGCCTTCCTATGTGCTTTTTAAAAAAAACATTTCATACCACCCCAGTTCTAGCTGCTGCTGTTATCAGTACAGTTCCCCACCACCACCACCAATTTGTGTAGGCTACAGCTTTTCTAGCTGCTAATAACATCTGTCATTTACTCAGCCAAGAGATAGAACACTCACAAAAAAATACCTGCCACCATCATTGCTATTCCCTGGTTACCAGATATATGTCATCTGCTACCTACTGTCACCAACTCCTTTGTCTGATCCCTGGTATGAAGTAACAGGTTCAAGAAGATCCATTTGGGGCTAATGTTAATGTTAGTACATCATTACTGGATTAAGCATTCTTGGATTTCATTTCTAACGGGAAAGCATATCTTACTACAACTTTGTGTAAAACTCTGAATATCTTTTTGTGCTTAGATGGAAAAGCTATAATTCTATGGATTTTAAGCCTCCTCTTTTTCTCCTCCTTCGTCTATATTCATGTGGGGTGCAGGGAAAAACAAAGATCCTGATGTATTGTCTCTTTTACAGAGTAGCTCCTGTGTCACTCCCAGTTCTTGTACTATACCTTTTCTTGTATCTCTTAGTTGTATTGTGGCTCAGTTGAAGGTGCCAGACAGTTTTTGCAAGAGAAACCTATCTATGTGTGTCGTTCTCTAATTTCCTCTTCTCTTTGATGGACATTTGAGTACAAATCCTTTGGGCTGCTAGCCAAAGGTTACTGGCACAGACAGAGGGATGAGACAGCTGCTTTTCTTTTGGCTTCAATCCCATTTTCCTCCAAAGCACTAAGAGGTGATGGGTCTGAATTTCTCTTCCTCCCAGGCCTGCTTGAACTTGTAGCTTTACACAAGCTCAAAAGCCTCTTAAGACCATTCATCTTGAGCAAATCAGATGCTGAATGCAGGAAGAGAAAAAGTTCTTCACACTTCCCTTTTCTTGTTGTTGAAGCACCACTGCTGCATACTGTGTAAGGTTTACTTGTTCTTTTAGAGAAGGAAGAGGGTGCAGGCATAAGAGGTTGGGTGAGATTCAGGGGGCTGCATGCAGATTGATTAGGACCTAATTCAGGTACATTTTCTGTTTTTGAAATTGTCAGAAATAATGAGGATATCACCATAGAAAATAGCAGCGGAGGTGGCCTTCTGGTGAATGACTTCCCTGCAGTTGTCTGGCCACCTTTTTCGAGTCTTTTCCCATTGCATAAACAAACAAATTAAAAACAAGAAGAAGAGGCATTTTGGAGCACATAGAGCCAGTCTCTACTTCATGGGATTATTGAGAGTATAAATGGGGATGGGAGACATGCAGATAGCTCTGAGCTCCTTTTAGAAGCATGGAATAAAATCGTAATGAAGAAGAACCGAGTTGGCTACAGTCAGACTTTGCAGTGCTTTTTGGAGCCCAAATATTACTGGATGGTCTTTGACATATTAACAGCAACCACCCCGTCATAGGTTATATTAATCAAATTCCAGTTGTATGGAAAACCTGTCCAGAGATAACTTTTATGACTTGGTATCTGAGTCAAGTGACTGTTATAAAACTTTTAGCTCTTATTACTATCCTCGCCCCTAAAGGAAAAGTAAACTCTTGTTCTAGTCAGTAACTCTTCTATTGGAAACCGTAAGGATGATCTGGTTCCACTACAAAGGGGCCAGAAGTAACTTGATTTTATAATTGGCTTTCGGTGTTGGTGGTTGCAAGCTTTTCAAATATGAGGACTCCATTTGAACATTAAAGAATATGTGGACCGCCACATGTACTTTTAGTACAGTTAAGTTGACTGAAGTAAAACATAATGAAAACAGATAACTGTGAATAATCAAGAGTAAAGTTTTCAAATGGCAGTTGTGTTTTATTAATCACAATACCTTTAACAAACAATTGAAAACTAGCAATATTTATATTATTATTATTACTATTATTATCATCATCATCATCATCATCATCATCATCAGCCCAAATCAATCCACTGCAAGATGAAGGCCTTTTCAGTGGAGGCTGTGAACTGTAATCTACCATGTTGGTCCAGTGTGGGCTGTTTCCTTTTTTGCTTCCCAATGTAGCGTTGAGACAGAGTCACTGGCCCAAAGTCTCCCAGCCCACTGGCATGCCTAAATGCAATTGGTATGTGGGAATGACCTTGGGAGACAGGAGAGAGCGCTGCAGAATGGACAGCCAGCATGTAAAATATTCTGTTAATGTAATCTTACAGTAAAGATATTGCTACTACTCCTGGTTGCGCTGCTTGTCTGGACTACCTCAAAGGGCTAACACTGAGTGACGGCTAGGTCTTGGGTCTTCCCACTCTTAATCCAGCACCCTTAATCATTACACCACACTGGCTCTCAAAATACATATATACAGTTCACTAAAACTGTTCAAATCAGTGGTGACAACACCCCTCCTTTCTTTTACTGCCCCCACTCCCACTTATTTAAAACAGAGTAAATAAACCAAAAACAAGCCATAAACATATTTTTATGACTAAGCCTTCACCCCTATCTTCTTTTTCCTCATCTTCTTGTTCAGCTGGGGAAACCTTTTTCCATGCTAAGAGAAGCAACTGCACTGTTTTGCTGCCCAGCAGTTGCAAGCTCTAGCAGGCAGGTGGGTGCAAGCAAAACTGAAGCTCCTGCAAGGTCTTCTAGGGAGAGCCCAGTAGCCATTCAAATGAATGTCAGTGTGTGTGGGGGGTGGGTGGGTGTGGTAATGGACACCCAGGCAGGCAGGAAGAGGAGTCTTTAGCTCTGGGGATATTGGCGTGGCTGAAGAGGGACCACGTGAGTGGCTCTGTGGGTGTTTTTTTGTATTCTGCATAATGGCCTTCACCACTAACCCAACAGTAAGGACAGGGGTTGAGACTAAGGGGTAAGTATTTATGGTAGAGGAAAATTTCAAGGATTGCAGTAGGTAGGATGCACAGGAGTCCTGGTTGGTAACTCTGGGTGGGAGTGAGAGCAGACTAAAGGCTATATAGAAAAACAGTGCTCGTTATGGAGCTAGTTATAAGATGTGAACAGCATCTTTATCTCAGCTTAAAGGGATTGCAACTGGACAAGGAAAGTGACAGCAGTGGGAAAATCAGTGCATACATTGCATATGGTGGAAGGGAGAGAATTACCTGTGCTGGCCAGGATGAGGGGAAGGGCAACCAGCCCAAATCAGCTGGTGCTATACCTTCCAATCTTAACCCTGCCTAGTGCTCTTCCCACTTCACCTTGGGTAATGGGGTCAGCATCTGCTCCAGCAGAAGTTCTATATGAGTTGTTCTTTTTTTGTTTTGTTTTCCAATAACCCCTTGCAGTACCCCCATGGCCTTTCTAGAGAAAAGGAAAACACTGGACTCTGATTACCATATAAAGTAAGCTCCAAGAGGAGTCTCATTCTTTGGTGAACCTAATTACGGTGAGGGTCACTAAGACTTTGGGCTCCGTCTGCCTCAGAAGAAGTTCCCCTCCTCTAAGCATGATGGCCTTTTATAAGTAATTCTGTTTTTGAATCAGTTCATGAAAATCAATTGGAAGAACCAAAATATATCTCTTGGAATCAGCAAATTCACAGCGCCCCTTTTCTAGTGCAATATAATACATTTTTTTATCCATAGCATGAATGTATCCATAGCATGAATGTACAGCAAATTCACAGTGCAATATATATATATATATATATGCACACCATGATTTTATAAAAGTACCTGACACTACACGTTGCTGACAATATTTCACTGAATATCAAACTATAGCCTGTAGTGAGATAAAACAATAAAATATTGTTTTGGTGCAAGCCAGGAAATAGCATACATAACTGAGTATGCATTTGGAGAGGTAATATTACACTCTGGGTCTAAATCAAGAATTAAATGTCTGCTGCAATGGGAAGGATGAATTCTGATAGAACTTCAAGGTAGAAAATTTCATCAACCCCTAGTTAGATTTATTGCACTATTGAATGGTCAAGGATTTCATCCTATTACAGTGTTCAGCCTTTTAACTAAAGCCCAATGGAATAGCCAGGGCTGGCATTTGGACAGGATTATAGAAACTGGGCATTTGCTCTGGATACCAAGCTGAAGGAACAGATAAACTGAGTTCAGTAGCTCCGTGTGTGTTGTTATTTGGATGCTAAGTGTGAAGATGGGATTCTATAAGTTAGCTTTAAAATATACTTTAAATATCTTAGGCCCGTGTCATTTGTTCTAGAAAAGATATATGAATGCCTTTGTTTATTTATTTCATCATATTTATATAGCCGCTCATCTCTTTACTTTGAGAGAATATTATCAAGCACTATAAACAGGACAAATATTGTAAGAACTATTAACAACAGCAATGTACAAGGTCAGTGTTAAACAGTTTTTCTCATAACTACTTTTTAATAACATGGAAGACAAAAAACACAAACTTGGTGCTCCTATCACGAAGGCAACACTATAACAAATCCAAAAATAACGTATTGAACTGATAAGGAAAGATAATGTGTTGAAATGATAAGGAAGGAGGTATTTTGTTTCAGTAGTTAATAACACTGTTTTCCATAGCAGACTTTGTCAAGCTGTCTGTTTATATTGATGTGACTGGGTAAGCATAGCAGGAAAACTAGATTATTTTTATCACTATTTTCGTTTGGGACATAGGCCTTATTTCATTATTAGGCATGCTTGTTTGATTTTAATAATCCTGCTCAAATCTCACAATTCGACAGCATTACAAAACTGATTGCAACAGTCTCTAGAGACAGCCCTTTCCGAAGCCATCTGTGATGCAGTTAAAAATCGCTTCTTCCCTTCACTCTAAGTTCTGTGATCACATTAGAATTTAAACCACGGTCATCATTTCCAGAAGAAAGATCTCAGCCTCAGTTATGAAAGGGCATACATTTGCTCTTGTTATAGATAAGCTGAATCTCTTTCATCATACCAGCAACAATAATCAAAAGCATATTAAATGTATGCCACTCAAGATTGATTTGTTTGAGTCCATTACAGATCTTGTCTCCAAGCCAGTTAAAAAGAAAGCATCTTGAATTTCTGTCAAGCTTACATTGTTTCACGGAGACCCAAAGAGCTATTTTAGGTTTATTATAATCTCTGTTGCTTCTCACATGCCCCAATCCTTATAGCAAACTTCAGGCCTGTGATCGTATGGGGGGACTGTCATGTTCAGTTTCAGTGCACTATTGCTATCAAGGCTGATAGCTGTGATACATCAGCAGGATCAATCTATGCATGAGGGCACTCCTATATTAGTGTGAGTGCATGCAGCTTCAGCGGTAAGCATACGTGAACCCATACAACTCTTTTGAACAAAAGCTGTGCATATCCACTTCAAGAATAGTCGAGAGGAAAGGCTAATGCGTCATGCCTTATGACAACAGTAGTGCAGCTGCTTTTTCTTTTCTAGCAAGTTGCATCTGTAAGATGCAGATTTATTTCCAGAACACTGTGAGATCTCCTCCTACAGAACTGGATGCCATATTGCTCTGGGAACTTCTAGGAACTCTAGGAAGAACTTGCATTGGTATGATAATCAATGTGGTTGCTTCCCATTTAATTTTCTGGCAAAGAAGCAGTGCTTGTGCCAGAAGCAGTCATTTCAGTTGTCTGAGCTGTGTGGTTGCTTTTTCTCCAGATATTATAACAACTAAATAATAATAATAATAATAATAATAATAGACTACCCACTCCAAAAAGACTCTGGAACACACGCATGTGGCAGCAGCTTCCATACTGCTCTGACAACATGAATAGGCTTTATGACTTGGATCAATCTGCCATAACTAAGAATGTGTCCTGAGCAGTCAAGTCCTCTTTTTTGGCTTACAGAGTATTTAAACCAAATTACTGAATTCTGAAGCACTAGCATTACCATGTTTCAGTGGTATAGTAGGGCCTGCTTTATAACTTCCCATTTGACAAAGTACCAAAACAGTTCTCATTTATTTTACATACAGTTACTTTTATCAGATCAGTACAATTTTGTTTGCCTGAATGTAGATAAATTTTGTTACACTGTCTGTAAAACTAGATGCACCCTGTTTTATGTTAATTTTATTTAAAATGAAAACCTATTTGTTTTAATTATTTTGTTAACTTGCCAAATTCTGGTCAGTGACCATAATAAAGACTGCTGCTAGTACTACTGCTACTGCTATTAGAACTTATGCTAATTTCTTGTACAATTCAATTCTAGAATTGAAAATGGGATTTCAATATTCATCTGTCTTTGGAATTTGTTAATGCACATAGCAGCATATTTCATTGGGAAAGAAAGAATAGAATATTGCAGTTAACTCTCTCTATACATGGGCATATTTATTTGCTCACAGGAACTTTAGGGCTCTGGATCATACATACATACATGAATAAATCCTGTGATGGATGTGTTGGCTTTGTAGTTGGCATGATGTTCACAAAACGGTTGGCTAGGTAAAAGATGATTTTTACTAAGTTTCTTTAGAGTCTTTGCACTTGACAATCTAAATAATGTTATGAGGCAAGCAAGGAAAATGAAATAAGAAGCTGCAGTAGGATAATTGTTAGGACCTATTTTCTCCACTGTTTGGAGGTGCCCCTTCTGGATGCCTGCCATTTGCGAAAAGAGTGCTCTGAATCCACCCCTGCATCTAAAAGAGTTCATTTAGAGTGAACTCTTCCAATCTAGTGCCCTCTAGAAATTTCAGAAATGCTCATAGTATCTGATGGATTCTTGGGATTCAAGTCCACATAGGAGGGGCACTCAGGTTGGGGAAGACTGTTTTAGAACTCAGTGGAGGAACATAAAAATGGGAAGGAAAATTTTGCTATTTTAAGTTTGCTATTTTAAGACATTATTCATTTCAGTTTAGTTAGTGGATATCCTGTCTGTGCCTTATTAAAGAATTTGTATTGGACCATTATTCAGCCTTGTTACGTATGTATGTATGTACAGTATGTATGTATGTATGTATGTATGCATGTATGTATATAACTTGATTCTGTCATGAATTCTGCCCTGACCCATTTCATTCTGAAACTGACTAAAAATATTAGACATCTTGGGAGAGAGTTGCCTGGATGAAAAGTTAGCAATAATTAAAGCAAAGTAAAATGATTCCAGATTTACTTATTTATTGTTATTAATAGTTGATCTCTCCTGGAATGGCAATTGAATTTTTCAGACTTTCAAGATTACATGGAAAGTAGAAGACCCACATAAAAATAGTAACACAGTGGTACTCTGTAATAAAGATAATTGTCTTGTGCTTTTATATGTTCTTAAAATGAACTTTCATATAGATCGAAAAGCCTAAAGCCAGTAGTGTTGATCAGAGCTTAAAAATCAATGTTGTGAAGAAGATTATCTGTAACAGTACTTCTTCATTAAAAAAACCAAACCAAACCACAAGGAAACAGAATATCTAGGTTGCACTGACAGGTGAGATTCTCCAGCCTTCAAGAAATGTGAGTATTATCTGTCTGTCTGTCTGTCTATCATCTTTGAGATAAAGTTGAATTCAACTCAGTAGGGCTTACTTCTGAGTAAACAAGCCTGTTAGGCTTTCATTTTGTATGTTACTATTACATAAAATCAATTAACATTGTAATAGTTCCCAAAGCCATTCATAGGAAATTAAGTCAGTGAACTTCAGTACTTTGAATGGATGGTACAAGGAAATATCCATAAAGACAGCAGTTGAAAATCAGATGGCAGGTCTTTTATTCTTTTTATTTCCTACCAATTACTTCCAAATGTTTCCATGTATATATACAGCCGTATATAATGCAGTTAAAACACTACAATTTAGCACTTCTAATACGTGTTACCATTTCCTACAGAGTAAAAACATTGTTAGAAATGTGTTAGCTTAGCTGACATTTGCTGGCTATAGAAGGCCTCTGCATTCACATTGTAACAGCTGAAAACTTTATTACCTGTTGTCAACAAATACATTTTGATTTAATTTTTGAAACTAGAATTTAAATCTTAGGTGCATACTTCCTTTATAATTATATGTACTCATTTGAGCAGCATATGGTGAAAATGTATATAGCTGAGAGTTAAAGAATAAGGACAAGAAAATGAGGCTTTTATGGTGATTGCACCTGTATGGGGGCTTTGGAAGCTTATGATCTGCATCATTTATAGGTGCACACTCAATGCAGCTCAGATATAACTAGTACTGTGTGCTTTTATGCTGACTAAATGATAGGCAAAGCAGTTTTCAACAAATATCTCCCAGTAGGCTGTCATCGCAGAAGCCTTGTAATACCGTTTTTTAACCTTCATACTGGCAGCTATCCAGAAATTATTACATTGATATCACAGCGCCCTGGACCAGCCTTCTGCCCGTTGGGCCATAAGGGAACAAATGAATTTTAAAGTCTATCTCTCCCTGCACCTCTTGTGTTTTACATGATTAAAAACATTGTTCAGCCCTTTCCCCTCCCCTTTTTCTCTATGCTGGCTCGGGAGACAAAATAATACTACCTCACCTAGGATTTTTTTTTTTAATGGCTCATATGAATTTCTTTGATAGAGTTTTGCAAACAAAAGATAAACTCTGCTGGATAATATTCAGCTTGAATGTATATTGTTCCTTATAATTGATTTAATTGGTTTAAAAGCATAGCTTAAACTGCAGTGTGACTAATTCAGAAACACTGCAACAACTTCTGTACTTACAAGCCTTTTTATTTGTTGCTATATTTTATGAATATATTCAGTTAGTTTTTTAATACATCACTGTAGGGAAGGAAACATCCAAAGTGATTAAATTGTAATGATATAAGTAGACAAGTTTTAGATTCAATTTATATATTAAACTATGCTTTAGAGTCAAAGAAGTGGCCGCAATTTAATTTTCTGGAAGTAAAAATGTCCTAATGACAAGCTTTTGAATTGGAATTCTGGTGGCTTTTAAGTTCTGCTTCAATTCTAGCATTCTTCTACTTATAAATGCTTGACTCTTATGCAGCTTTTTTTAGAATCTCACCTTGCAAAATTTGGAGGATATTTTCCCACTCAGTTTAAGGATAATGCAAACAATTAATTTAAGGAATAATAAGGATTCTTACTACATATTTGCTTGATCACCTTAGTTATTAATTAATAAATGAACTCAGCTGATGAGGTGTTATATATGCAAAGCTATCCCGAGGACATATTTAAAAAACCCATTAATATGAGACCAGCTATAACTCCCAATTAAGTATGGATAAGAGTGAAGAATAATGGTAAGAAATAATTTACAAAAATAGAGAATAAGTATCAGAGGCATGGTTTCCAAATATCCAGAAATCTGCAACCAGAAAGAAAAGCTCTAAACATACATTGATATTTCAGAAGTCATAAAGAATCAAAAGGTATTTTAATGGAGCTAAAATGTCAATATATCTAGAAAGGCCATTCCATAACTCCTATTCTCTAGGAGGCAATCTGATCAGAATCTCTTTATGAGTATCTCAGTATGTGGGATAGTCGTAGCAGGGTCTCTGCTGATGAACTTGTAGCTCACTTCAGTGTACTTTGCCATGTTGATTGGACATGATGAAAGATATTATGAAAATAACATGATTGCTTGTACATTTTTTAAAATCATAGACTGGTATGGAAATTGTATGGAAAGGGTTTGTGGGTTTATATATACACAGCTGACAGAAAACTCTAAAATAGTTTGATTTCCCTATCTTGTCTGCAGTTTCTATGTTGACTGTATGACAAATGAGGTTAGTTGATGCATGTATGTTTGTGTGATCAGTATTGATTTTAAGATGCAACATTATTCAGAATGCATGATTTTGCAGGCATAAGAGCAAACTAGTATTAATTTAAAAGTCTGAAGATTATGCTAAGCCATGGTTGGTTATTGCCATTGTTTACAGAGTAAGCCATAATTACTGTGTTTATCCTGACCTACAAAACATTATGGCTAGGCTCATGCAACATATGAAACCAAGATCAAACAAACACATGGTATAAAAGATGTATGAACCTAGCATTGCAAGCTTGCAGAATTTCTCAGTAATAACATGTATATTTTTAGGTTAGCAATTGCCAGATACTGCATAAGAATGAAACAGATTACCTCTACAACAAATAAGTTCTGATGGAAGAATTCAATAATCAGGACTGGCCCATGAACAAAAGTTGCTTTTCCTTGCCCCATCAACAACCAAATACTTGTGAGGCAGAAAAATTCCATCAACCCCTCTCTCTGAGTATAAAAATGTAATGATGACAAATTAAGCAATTCATTGGCTATGTTATTTCAGATCAGCTGTCTGAGATGGCTGCCTCACTTCTGCCTAATGTTGGGATTGGCTGTACTAGTAATGAAGGCATTTCTAGATATATGCATTTATTCTTGGGTTATTTATTTATTGATTGATTGATTGATTGCTGATATTTTTTCCCATGCTCTGGGAGTCTTGTCCACTAGCCAGGCATAATCTACTGTATAAAAACGTCAGCCAAATTCCATTAATAGAGTATATTTATTGGAGTCTCTTCCAGTCAAATGCTCCCAACCGTCTTTGCACTTGCGGAAAGAGCAGTTTGGCTCATGAATAAATAGGCTGTGAGACATGGAGGTTTATAGCAGATCTTCATTCAAAGAGAGAAAGGAAAAAGCTGCTTGAGCTGTTGTTGAGTTTTTACAGCTCATGAATGGCTGTGCCATTTCAGTCATGGAGGGCTACCCAGAATCTTTTTATACAGAAGGTTTCAGTCTTTCTGTATTACTTCCCAGGGCCTTGTCAAAAACAAAGCAAGCTATTACAGAAGCCTCAGATGCACTGCTATGGGGGATTAGTAGTTATTACTTATTTATTTTATTTTATTTTATATCTCGCCTTTATTATTTTTATAAATAACTCAAGGCTTTATTATGAAGGCTGTGTTCAGAGAAAATAATAAAAAGGTATTATGAGAGAGTAAAACAAAGCTGTGTATGTAAGGAAGGATTTGGGATAGCTTAATGAATGCAGAAGAACAATGAGCTGGCCTCCTAAGGGTGTCAAATCTACTATTCTCCTTCCATGGAGGTCTAGATTCCTTCCCATTGCTTCTGAGATCAATGGAATATCTGAGCTGGTGGAAGATTCCACAGCACCATTTAAGGCAGGTGGCCAGATCTGACAATTAAATGAATGGTACGCTTGGCATATGAGCCTTGGTTGGGCACCACCAAAATATCAGAATATTAGTGTATGCATGTTGACATTTTACTTACAAAAACATAATAATTTTACTTATAAAAACGTAATAAATTATTACTGATTGGACCACAGATTCTATTCCAATTTGCTTCATTGCCCTCACTGAGAAACTGCATGCATGTAGGTGGTTTTTGCATTCAGAAAATCCACTGATAGTGGTATGGTCATTCATACAAGAAAAATCAAAACAAAAAGCCATATGGAGCAAGGACATTAGTATAGCTCTAACATAGTATATACTAATGTACTATATATACTCTCTCTGTGTGTGTAGACCAGTGCTTCTCAACCTTATCAACTTTAAGATATGTGGACTTCAACTCCCAGAATTCTCCAGCCAGCCATGCTCACTCTCAGTCCAATATACTCACAGGGTTATTGTTGTTGGGAAAATAGGAGGCAGGAGGATTAGGTATGTTTGCTACTTTAGTTATATTTTAAAAAGGCAGGATAAAAATATAACAATAACAATAATATCTCAATAAGCACCATATAAGAGATCTCTGAGATAGACAGTCATGGCAAGTGTAATTAACAGTTTTAATTTTGTGTGTGTGTGTGTGTCTACACAGCATAGTACACCAGGGCCATATGAATTAATTTTTGTTCACAAATATTTACAAGTGCACATTGGATGTACTATCACATAAATATCATAACGTATATTTAGCTCTGACCTTACACTCTGTGCATCTGTCATTTGATATTTTCTCTGATAGAACATAAAATGGAATGACAAAGATAAGTTGTCTGGAGCATCAGGAAAACAATATCCATGTCATAAACAGAATCTGATAAATTGCCATGAGATTCTGATGTCGTTCACTGGTGGCAAGCTTGTTGAAGTGGAAGCAAACTGAAGCATAACAAAAACCCTGGAATTTATATATAAAGAAGTAAAAAAATGTTTGGATTCTTGCTGATACTGGATTACCCTGCAAGAATGAGGTTTTCTACAGATTCCAGTTAGCTGGCCAGGTTTGCCTAGAATTGTCTTATGTGATCAAGTGATGCATGGAGCAAGGAATTGCTCTATTTTAAGATATTCCGTATATAAGATGTTTCCGTATGTTAATCTCCATAGATTCTCTGATGAGACCCTTTGCTCTATGTTGTTGATAAATCTGAAGACATGCTATGGGGAGCTCTTCCTGTTCACATTTCCCGTTCTATCTGATTAAGCAGGAGCAGACAACTCAATTCACCTTTATTTATTTACACAATTCTTCTTGTGCAAAGGGGAAATGAAGTTCTGTAGGAATACCTACAGGCGCCATAGCTACATGGGAAGAGATTGTGCTATTGACTTGTTCAGATATGTTAAACCATTTTTTTTCTGTATCAGAATTCAAGCTTGCTCATCAACTTTGGTTTGTTTCGGGCTGATAGATTAGTATCTGAGCAACTGGTGTGGGAATCAGAGTTCAGGCTTGCTTTTCTGCTGGATCTGAAATTATAGGCCATTGGCTAATGATAATTAAGCATCCTTAGATATTGGGACTGTTCATCTTCCATAGTTTGCTGTTCTGTGAAATCAGGAATGGACTTGCAAAGCTGAGTCTCTAGTAGAGGCGAAGAAACTTAAAAGATAAGCAACTTGAAGCCTATGTTTAGTGTTAATGGTGTGAATTCTCAGTTATGATTCTAGCAATGATATTCTCAATTATGATAGCATACTATGATATCATATTATGTGTGAGCCTAGCCCTTTTGTTTTTAAAAATGTTTTGATTTGATGATTGAATTTAAATTTTTATTGTACTTAATGTGCTTTGTTTTCATTTGAAATGTTATGTAATAAGTGCAATTAATATGTATTAATAAATGTCCAGCTAGATGGTTCTACTTAGCCAAACTGGGCTGTTCCTATAAGCTAAGCAGAGCTGAACCTGGTTAGTATTTGGATGGGCAACCACCAGGAAATTGCAGAACTACAGACTAGACTAGGAAAAAGCATAACACAGGAAGGCAAGGACAGCCACTTTTGTATTATTGCCAAGAAATACAAGGACATAGTTATCATGTCACCAGGAGTCATGCTCAACTTCTTTAAGGTTTTACTTTTTAAACAAACAAATAAATATAAATTAGAAGAAACAAAAGCTGAAAAGTAAATGGAATCTAGTATTTTAAAAACATTTAAATATATTTTAAATATATAAACATAATTTAAAATATTTTAAAAATACATTTGAAAAAAAAATCTTCTATAGTTCAGTTATTTGCCAAAAATATGCTACTGTATTTCCTCTGTATGCCATTGCTAACAAACTTTAATGTTTACAGTTAAACTTGAAAATAGATAGGTTGATAACTAACATGAATATGAGCTTTCAGTGTGTTTTATTTGCATGAAGATTTCAACTAATAATTGGAAGAGAAGCAATATAGCTTTTAATGTCACTATAGGAAAACTGGAGCGCACCCTCCTCCCAAAGACAGTGAGACTTTGGCCTGCTAGAATTATATAATATCATAACGTACAAGCAAGACTAATCAGATGTGCCACATGCCTTCATTTCGTAAGTGCAATAACTCATTTGGCTGTTAGCAAAGCTTTGTTTAGTGATGCATCAATAATTAGAAACTGTCAGAGTCTATATCTGACATACTGTAATGCTTTTCTCTCTCTTTGCTGTTTTGTTCCTTATTAATAAAACTTCTGTAGTTGTATTCAAGTAATATTGGAGAACAATATATATTTTCACATGTTAAGGTACCCTTAGACTGTTTTATTTTATGTCTGAATTTTAGAATTATAATTACTAAAACCTTGCTAATAGTATTTTGATCATTTTTGCAAATGTGTAACAGAATATTTTGCCATTTGTGGTGTTAAGTTAAAATAGACACATAAAGAAATTCTCAAATTCTTTTTCATCAGTTCTATACCTGAAGTGCTACAGGTTGCTGCGGTTTTAAACAAGTTTGGCTAAATTGTAAGCTACTTTTTTTTTTACTGTTTGCATAAGAAAGATTTAGCAGCCTGGAAATGGTGAAGATGTGCAGGTTCCTTTAAAAAAAATGGGAGGGGGGCTTATTTATTTAATTAAACAGAACTGGGAAAAAAATAAAGTAAAAAGAGAGCACAATAGTAAGGCTTCTCATACATAAGCACATAACATTTGCTATAAACTATTTTCAGTAAAGGATAACAGTATTTTATAATCAAGCATACATAACATATCCATAAGCAAGTCATTCTTAAGTCGCAAGTAACATCAGGTTTTCAGTCTTCTGAGCAGTGGGACCATACTTTCCAATGTTGAAGAATAATAGTAATAGGAAGGCTATGGAGAATTCATTTCCATTGTCCAGATATAAATTTCCATGTCAGGTATATAGTTCAAAAGAATATGGATGTCTGAAAATATTAAGCCTTGTCTTAACATCCATACCACGGATTTCAATAGATTTTAGACTTTGGCTTGTTAAATAAAAAAAGTGTGTTTTGGACTTACTGCTCCCCATTGCATTTGTAGAAAAAAGGAATAGGTAAATCATTGTGTTGGAAATGCAGTGAGAATAATGCTTCATTAAAATATGTTTTTACAATGTCCTAAAATTGTTGTATTAGGGAAAGAAGTTATTACCCTTAATATTAATACACTGATAGAGTGTGAATATTCTTCATATGAGAAGGAACACTTGTAGGTTAATCCTCTTTTCTCATTCACATCACTGTAATTAGCACACTGCATAAGTAAGCTATGACAGACACGGTTGCCATTGCACAGCACTTGCTCATAGTATTGCTTGACATCATTTCAATTGTACGGTTTTTCAGCATGGACAACAGCTTCATATAAAATCCAAACCCAGGAAACCTTATGTTCTAAATTAGATATAAATTATGTACTAAATAAGTTTAAACAAGGACTAATTTCAGAATTCGGCGTCTTAAACCATTGTTTAAGCCAGTATACTTTAATCTGGGCACTGCATTTGACTTCCAGAAACCCTCTAAAAGCTGTTGCCACTTTGCAGTTTTTAATGTGATATAAGGAGAAAATTAATGTATTTAATTCATTATGTTAATTATATAAATAGCCATTTGGATATGATTTAAAATAGTTTTTGATCTATTCCCAACCACTGTCTTTTGTGAATAGGAATTTTGGTGAGGAATTTGGGGCATTGTACTTCTGGTACATCTGGAGAAAAATGGCTGGAGAAGGCTAGCATACAGTGTCATATATACCCTGCACTGATCTGAACAACCCAGAGGATTCAGAAATAAAAGTCTGTAAGGCCATGTCCTGTACCAGTGGATTGCTGATAATAGGGCTTTTAAAATAAATAACCACAACTAGCTTAAAGCTATGCTAGTGTTAATGCTTGTCTTTTCAAGAAACTGTGGAAGCTTTGTATGAAGTTCTCATTGTACTTTTTATAACATTGATCCAGCCATTCTTAGTGGCTCGCAGATTGTGTTCCTGCAAACAGCCCATTTTGTCTGAGCCCAAAATGAACAGCTCTGAAGCGACACCATCAGCTGCAGGAAAAAAAACAATCACACTTCTGCCTGAAAATGTGCTGCTAATGCTACTTCCAACACCTCATATAACTATAATTGAAAGGGATGGGCAACAAAACAGTTTCTCTGCTGTGAACTTTTCTTTTTTGGTTTGTATGTTTTGAAAGCACTTACACACATTTTGTCATTGCTGGAGCAACCATTTGCCATAGGAAGAATTCATTTTGTTTTGCAAAAAGAAAAGGGGAAATGTAACTATAAATCAAGAAGTAAACATTATTTGAAGGCAAGAATCACTCTGGAGGTGCTAATAGGCATATGAAGTATCATTTTATAAGGCACCGCCTCTGAATCAGCTTTTGGTCAATAAGCCTTTGGCCAGCCTTCTAAACACAACAGTACCTGTAACTTCTTGCATTTGGCATGTGGCTTAGAAGTGTGAGAAAGCTTAAATACTGCTTTGAACAGCTCTTTCTCTCTTAACACTTAGATTTTTTTTTAAAACCACAGGGTTTTTTTTTAACAAGCCAGAATGGTTTGGTTCACACATAACACTAAGCAATAATGAATGGGTTCACGCGTGGCAAACCCAAATCCACACGCCATCTTAAATTTGCATGTGAATGAGGCTTCTGTTTTTCTGATCCCATGGCATTTGTTCATATGAGTAACAATTTAAGACTGGACATGTTTTCTCTCCTATGGTAATATATTTCTTGTGCTTCCTTTTGAGACTTAATTATGGTGTATAAAGTTAGTATATGGGCATTAAGTGGCAGCCTTAAATTCAAGAGCATAGTATTCAAGGGCACTGAGATGACATTGGCACATGAGATACAAAGAAGGCCTCGTCTCATCTCTGGCAGTCAGAATGAAGTAATAATAAATTAACAACTTAACAGCTCACTACCCTTTTATGATAGGCATGAATAGGTCACTTTCATAACAACCACTCCAGGCAATCCCCTTATTATGTCTAACCATAGTAGCAATTTGTATTATATCTGCCACGATGTCAATAGAACTGGCTTTGAAATAAGATTTTTAGGTGGATTTGGAAATTCAGTGGCATTGTTTCTCAACCGGGCATCTTCTAGGTATTAAGATTCTGTAGAATCTGTAGAATCTCCAGGCAGCATGGCCATGCTATATGGGAATTCCGAGAGATGTATTTCTAACGGCTTTAATGAATACTGAAAAGAAAGGATTACAATTGGGAAAATTTCAGTAAAGGGAGATGAAATCAGCACAAATGTTAACAGCTATAGAGGATCAAGGTACTTATGAATGCAAATAAAGGTGAGAGAGCAGTGCTGGTTCCAAGAATGAATATCCCCTGAATTACTTCCAAGATACTATTTGTGTGTGCCTTCTAGCATATATCATCAATACTTCTTCTTAGTTTGTCTGAAGAACATGGTACATGAATGTTGACGATATTAAACTGGTCAGTAGCAATCACTGCTACTCCAAGAACTGTGAAAAAGTGTATAGGAATGGACTGGAATTCTTTATTGTGTTGGGAAGACATGCTGACAATTGAAGGAGGCTTTTAAGAATCCCAGTTGTGTCAGGATTCTTAAAAGGCAATAGTTGCCCAAAGCTCCAGGGTTTTTTCCATTTTCTGTGATAATGTGATTGGGAATCATTTTCTTTTGATGTGTATTGTTCATGTCCATGTGCCTGTACTGTTGTCGTCCACTTTACATATAGCGATTCTTAAATGGTACTTTGCAGCCAGAGGAAGAAGGGCAGAATGCAGCTGCCAGCTTGCCTGATAGAATTAGCATCAGGAGGTATATTCTGTCTGTTCACCAAGGCATTTATAGCCTGTTATTCATATTTTTTGTGTGTCATTTAAAAAGGGCCGTCATTGCAGTATGGACGTTTACTTGCCATCTAGAGCATTAATGCTTGTCATACTTAAAAGGAAATGTCTGGAGACTGCATGATATACAGAGAACTAGAAATCAACACTAAAATATTTATTACCCATATTCATTATGTAAATTAACAGGCATGCTAACTACAAACAATAAGAATAGCATTGTGCAGCAGTGAAATAATAACATGGGCAGGAGTCTATTGTGGCACAACGTGCCAGTCTAAATTGTCCAAAGTACAAGAAGTTGAATTAGACAAGAATCCAGGCAGGAATTTTTGCCCTCTTCGACTGGTTCCTCTGTGTCTAATAGCAGCCCCAGTCAAAGAACTGAGGAAAAGGGTTGATTCTTCCTCTCTAGGCTGGAGGATGTTTGGCATATCCTATTTCTGGCATTTTTGAAGATGCAGCAGAGCGGTTTAACACCCAGTTCACACAAACTGGATTGAACTGGCTAAATAATACTCCTGACTCTTGGACATTGTAGCTTTAATGATTTGTGCTAATCTTGATACGGAACTTATGGTAATCAATTGGAGTCAGCTGTCAACATTTACAAGTAATGGTAACAAGATGCACTGATAGCTTGAATGGAGTGAGGTTGGCAACTTGCAGTCTGTGGACCACATGCAACCCCCTTGAGACTTTACTGCAACCTGTTGGCTCTTGTTTTTTGTAACTGATAGCCCCTGTTGGGAGAATTTTCACCTTCATTCGTTTCTTGCTCAGGTCAAAGCACCAGATGCTGTAATTCTGAGTGCAAAGCTTTATTAAGCACCTAAGGCAGAAGCATTTGGTGTGGCTGTCCCTCGTCAGGGGTGCAGCGCTGTTTTATAAATAGGTACAAATTGGTGTATGTCTACCCTTAAAGTTCTCATGTTTAACTTTCCTTAATAAGGTATAGCTTGATTTCTCACTTTCTAATTGGTACAGCTTATCTTCTGCCAGAAGCATAAACATTCTCTTCATTCTTTCCTTAATCCTTCTGTTCTCTGTAATGACAAGACTAACTTCCCTTCTAAAATGATGTTGCTTTAGCTTTCTAATAATTACTTTCCAACACCCCCAATGTGCCAAACTGAAAGCAGCCCTTTGTATATATGTATTGGCTTAGATATATAGAGGTGTGAGGCTTCAGCCGGCATCTGACTCCAAAAACAAAACTTATCCGGAGTCAAAGGGGGAAACTGAAACTGATCAGGAGAGGTTTGAAAAGGCAGAACCAGGAAGTGACTCAGCAGAGTGGGAGAAATGGCAACCGAGGATTGGACAAGCTCCGGTGGGGATATGAACTCTCCAATCAGCATGCAAGACAGAAGAGCTGAGAAGTGCGTGAATCAGAAAGCAGCCCGATTGTCTGCTGGAGAGAAAAGGTGCGGAAGGAATTGGCATAAAAGGCAGACATGCAAAGAGCAAGCTGCCAGAGACAACCAATCTTTCGAGTTCACAGCCATTGTAGAAAAGTCCTTACCTGCCTCAGATGCCTTGCCTGTAGCCAGAGTGGAACCAGCACCAGCATCTTCTACCTCCGTAGAACCGCCTTCTGCACAAACTGCTCCAGAGGTTCCTTTTCTTGCCGTCCCTGCCGAGCACAGCCTCGTGTCTAGCTCCGGACCTCGTTGCCATGTTTCAGCATGATCCAGGTGTGCACCCAGCCTTGCTCCTAGCTCCCAGCCGTGCCTAGGATCTGCAGTCCAGTCCAGTCTTGCTTCCAAGCCCCAGCCTTGCCTAGGATCTCCAGTCCAGTCCAGTCTTGCTTCCAAGCCCCGGCCTTACCTAGAATCTCCAGTCCAGTTGTGCTCCAAGCTCTCAGCCTTGCCCAGGATCTCCAGTCCAGTCTAGTCGTGCTTCAAACTCTCAGCCTTGCCTAGGAACTCCAATCCAGTCCAGTCGTGCTTCAAGCTCTCAGTCTTGCCTAGGATTTCCAGTCCAGTCCAGTCTTGCTTCAAGCCTGAAGTCTTGCCTCAAGTCTCCAGTTCAGCCTTGCTTCCAGTTCTCAGCCTTGCCTAAAATATCCAGTTCAGCCCAGCCTAGCCTCCAGAGCCAAGCCTTACCCAGTGGTTCCAGTTCAGTCTTGAGTAGCCTCCACATGTCAGTCCAGTCCTATCTGCGTGCCAGCTCACAGATCCTTGCCTCCAGTTTCTGCTTTGCCATGCACTCTAGCTTCACCAATCCTGACAGCTTTGATCAGAGAGTTAGCTGAATTCTGCCATGTGGTTCTGCCACAGTCTGACCCTGCATCCTTGCCTGTACCCGTCATTGCCTGGGTAGGCTTGATTAGAACTGCCTTGCTTTATTATTCACCAGGACTTTATACTGTAAATAGTTGTTCTTAATAAAGAGTTTTGATAATAATTCTGTCTGGCCACCTCATAGTCTGAACAGGACAAGAGGCACAAAAGCAAGGTAGTCAACATGTCCACGGTCATTTCCCTGACTGAACCTCAGTTTTGTAATTTCTGGAACCCCTCTGCCAAAATTACTGAAAATTGTCAACATCGTTCCCTGCCATTTTAAGACTGGAAACACAAAAGAATGTCATGTTGTCTCTAAAATAGGTTCAGTGCTGTTTTCAAAACGAAGAAGTATCCCGAGCAATCTCCCACAATTCAGGGAAATATAGAATGTCAGGGCTCAGTTCCTATGCATGTCATATCATCTGTTTTGCAATATCACATCATCAACTGAGGCCTAAAAATAATACTTGCACTAAATAGACTAGATCAAATTGAGTCTGCTGGTGAAAGTTTGGCATGAAATTGTAAACATATGTTTATATATTTTCTAATACTGTTTGTTGCTGGTTTGTAAAGCAGTGTATTCTCACACTGAGAATGGGATAGATGGAGAGATAAACATAAGGATAGGATTCAGAATTTCTGAGATTTAGTTTTTATTAGTTAAAAGAATTGTAGGAGGCACAATGCTACCTGCCTGGGGGTTTAAGCCTTCAGTTGTTCAGGCTGCCAGAATGAGTTGCCTAGTCTAAGAAGGGCTCAGAAGCTTCAGAGAAGAGCAAGAGGAAAACAGGCTTCAGAGGCAGTATTTTAAGATCCAGATAAGTAGGTAAACAGGTGGGATCCAAGATGTAGTAATAGAAGGGAGCAGAGTGGTAGGTTCCTGGTCTGAAATTGATTTTCATTGGAGTTCTCTTTAGCAAGATTTATTTAAGATGAAAGTAGATACAAGAATTCCAGCAGGTAAACTATTTTCAATTTAGAACAAAATGGATCTATGTAGCCATTAAGGCAGGGATGTTCTCAGCTTGTTTTTTCTGAGTCTTACGGTGAAATGGTGAGCGGGTGGTTCTCTTCTCTGGTGCTGTAAGCTGTGGTTTGTTTACACAGTGGCAATAGGATCCTTATCAGCCTGATGACCAAAGCTTACACCTAAGTGAAATCTTCTCCACCAATATGAAATATGGGACTTCAGTAGAAGCTGACAGAGAGGCAATGGTGTAGTAAATATTTAGCAAAGTGACTGAGCTGTTACTACACCTAAGTGATGCCTCAGAAGCACCGAACTCCATATATCAGCTGAATAGCTGGCACCAACTTCAGGCAGCTTAGGAGAAAACACATCAGATTATGATTAACCTCTCTCTCTCAAGATTTTTACTTGTAGCAAGCCAATATAAATAGTACTGGATTAGATTGACCATAAGATTAATTTATTTTAAGGCAGAATATGATTTTTTTAAAAAAAAAAAATCTATGAACAGGCACAATCTTTTCTACAAAGATATGACTTCACACAAACCCCCCAACCTTATTGTTTCCATTTAGTTGCTAACTGAGTGACATTACAAACCCTTTTTTCTTCCCTAGGTTTTGCCTGTAATATTTCAACGAAGGATGTACTGTATTCATAAATATTATTTGTTTCTGTTTTCTAAGCACTGTTTTCTAAATACTTACTCCTCTAGTTTACTAAATCAGCATTTGGTAAATATTGTTAAAGACTATGATACTTAAGGCTATGCATACTTGAACATGATTTGGAAGACATTTCAAACTTCATATGAGCACAAATGGAATACTTCCATGCTACTCATTAAAACAGCCCGATTTTTTTGAGGCTTCTGTGTCAGTCTGGAAAAGATGAAATCATTTTAAGGCATCTGTTTTTTAAAGTTAATGCAATTGTTACAACTTTTTTCAGACTTCCATAGTAGCCTGAAAAAAGTTAGCTGCTTTAATGAATAGGGAGAACTGCTATGGTTGTATGAGGTCCAAAGAATTTCTTCCCAATTATTGCACAGGTCTGATGGTACAACTCTGAATTGTATTACTTCCTTTTAAAAGAATGCTACTTACAGTGCCCAAAAGGCTTTTGACGTATAGCATATGTGTGTGTGTGTGTGTGTGTACATGTATGTGTATGTGTATATGTTCGGATTAATATTTTTCTAATACAGGATCTTTTAAGATTCTACCTGAAAATTCAGGATGGGAAGTAGAACTAAATGTCTGCCAGAAAGTCAATGGAAATGTTTAGGTATTATTTATTTCCCAGCCTTTTTTCCCCCCCACAAGTAAGTTTTCTATTGTCAACCTTGTATATATGTGAAATGTGCCTGATAACAAAAGGAGTAGATAGAATGCTTAGATTTTTCTTTAGATAATGTGGTGGCATTTCCTGAATGTTTACACCCCTCAAACAACCAAAAAAGCTTTGGTAAAGATGTTAGTGTCTGAATAGATTTAAAATTTGTTCAGAAACAATAACTGAGCAGATAAAATGGATTACTGTAAATGAGCATGCATTGCCTTCTATTCAAGAAAAAAAAGCTCTGGATGCATGGATGGCATCATGGCAACGGATAGTGTATAAGAAACTAAGATTGTATCAGACAGGATGATTGACCCAAAATATATATTTTCATAGTTGCAGTATGTCTCTTCTCTTTTTCCCCCTCAAGCATTTGATGTAAGCAATTGTGTAAATATGAGGGGGAAGACAAAGCAACCAGTGGATTTCAGGATAACATTGTGACAGAACCAATTCAGGAATCAGATATTTAAAACCGGTTGAATTGTACACATCAGAAAATGCCTTGAGGAAAAAAAATCCCTTGCTTTCTAGAAAGAACATCATGGAGCCATCTGCAGACTGGTAAAGTGTAAAAGGCAGGAGTCTCCTCCTGTTCCTTTTTATAACTAAACCACAGTATAAGTAGATACTGTATTTATTAAATATTCTGTAATTATTCAAATGTTAGGAGATAGATGGAATCTTTACACCAGGAATCTCTCCCAGCTTTCTTAAAAAATATATAGAATGCCTCTCAAACTTCTGCATGTACTTGTCAGACAAATGTATGATAGGGAGTAAGTATCAGGATACACAATAGCTCCCTGCTAGGCTAAGCCAAATTTTTTGGCTTCTGATCCTAATCTTGTTATTTTCCTAAAATATGTAAGCAGAATCAAAGAGGAATGTCTACCCAAATGGGTTGCTCTTTTTTTTTACTAGATCACATTCATAAGGCTTTAAGGGTACCATTATGCAACATGCTAAATAGAAAATTGGTTGTTTCTCAATATACAATAGAGATATCTGTGTATATGTTAACTATGGTCTAAGTCCATTTCCATAAAGTGTTATCTCCTGCACTCTTCTGATATCACAGTTGCTTCTTCTTTCCCATAACCTTTCCTCTTCCCATGTTATGAATTTTGAAAATTGAAAGTTTCTAATTAAAAATAAGCCATGAAAAATGTTTTATGCATCTCTTTTTCTGGGATAGCATTCTATGATATCTCTTTAAGAGAATGTGAAATAAAAGGTCAGAAACAAGGTATAGCCAGAACAATATTTTAAAACAGTCAAAAATTTTCCACATTTGTAATGTTTTAATTTGGTTGGTATACTTGGTTATTTTTATAGTGTGTTTTGAGAGGTTATTATTGTGATTCAGAGATATATGCTACAATTCTGTCCCATAAGCCCTGATTTGTACTGAGTATTAGGGCTGTGCATTCTTCAGAAGTAATTTGTAAAATGTTTGAAGCATATGGGAATGCAGAGCTAGCATCTGTCTGCAACCCAAGACATAGGTGCTTTGAAAAGTTGCATATATGTTCAGTGTTTATTCTCCTTTGCACATTCCTAATTATTTCTGAAGCACTGCACATCCTTACTGAGTTGGTTCAATAGGCTTCTCTCGGAACAATTTTTTGTGCTGTTGTGTGCATAGGTTTGGATTTAAGATTCCAAACTCTGCAAGATGGTGATCGTTGCCTTTTTCAGTTCCATAAAAGTGTAGAAAATTATTTGTTGTTACTCAGGTCATGAACCAGATCAAATAGTTTGTGAATTGAGCCATCATTACTTCTTACCATAAATATTTACAATTTCTTTTTCTGAAGTGTGCTACAAAATGTTTCTTGAAGAGATGGCTCACTCCACAGTGAATACTATAATCAGTCATCTATTCTACTTTCCTTTTCAGAAGGAAAAAACAAGCAAAACAATTAAGAGAAAAACGGTTTATATGCACAATGTTAACTTTATTTTCTTGAGCCTTGCTTATCTTTCTTCCAAATATGTTTGGGAAGTCCTTTTCTCCCTCAGCAATGCCTGATCTCTAACACGAAAAATGAATAAAATTATTACTAGGACTGTGAAGGACATAAGAGTTGCTGAAGTTAAAATAAAGGTTGCTGGATTAATCACAGGCTGGGGAAAACATGAACCACGTATGTTGAATGATTAAATGCATTTTCTTTAATTTAGCATGTATCATTAATGGCGTGTTTAGGAGAGAGACTGTTTCAAACCCACACTCAGGCATGATGGGCCAATGACTATTTTTGTCAGCCTAAGCTATGTTACAGAGTTGTTGGAGGGAAAACATTGGAAGAGGAAGAACCTTGAGCTCCTGAAGGAAAGGCAAAATATAAATCTAACACATAAAATAAAAATGTCCTTCATATAGACTTTTGACTTACAAGGAGGAGATGTACTGGTTACCCAGTAAATTATGAACTGCCATTCAGTATGTGGGAAACATGGCTGATGCTTCAAGAAATTCATTTATGCATTATTTTTATTTTATTTGACTGACAGAATAATTAAAACGAATTGAAATACTGATAATTACATGTTTAGCCTACATTTTCAAACCAACTTACAGAAGGATTTTTTGAGTATGAGTGAAGGATATACCCCTTCCAATTTTTAAGAATATTATTTTTGTTTTAAATATTTGTGCAGATAAATAATTTAAAAACATATTGAAATGTTACATAAATATTTTTAAAGTTCAGTTTATATTATGACTAGTGCATGACCCTTCAGATGAATAACTTATGGCTCTGAATAGTCACTTTGATAATCTATTGTAGTATTTTATGTTGGCATTCCACTAAGAGATTAACACTTATTGGCTTGGTAATAGACTGAGGAAGAAAATATAATCCATTTGTTTGCCTGACCTTAGCTACAGACATTTTCTTAAATTAAACCTATTTGTTTGATTTCAGAATGCTAAAACAAAATGTGTTTCAGCTCATTTTGGAGCCTTTAAGAAGACAGTAATGCATAATACACTGCAAAATCAGAATTAAGACAGTAAAGAATGTTTCTCAAAAAATTAAGATTCATAAGCTATTAAACTGAAGAATGGTTTCAAAGGCCTGTTGGATGGTGCAGCAAATGAATTAACTAATACTTTTTTTTTGTAAGTTGGATATTGCATTTGTTCACAGGAAATTTGTTATGTGTTGAATAGAACTGGATTCATTTTATTGAGAGTGGAAAACTTTAGAATAGAAAGTAGAATAGAGGGTAGAAAACTTTGCTACAAGAAAATGTGCAATATTGTACTAGGCACAGTTCCCACATCAATTTCCTATGTGATTAATAGCATTGCAATGCTTTTATTTTCCATTTTTTCTCAAATATTAAGATGCCCTTAATATTTTATTTCAAACACTAGTCACAACTAACAAAATATCTGTAAATGTTAGTATTTCCTTAGCTATGTTTTCTCAGCACTCTTCCTATATTTAAGGTACATTCCAGTTTATGTTTCTAAACCCACAAATCAATGGCTTGATGTTGAAACACTAACATTAATTCTTACTATGTTTGCAGTTCTGTTAATACAGTTTTTTACAGAGCAAATGATCAACCCAGATGGAAGAGAGTTTGTAGTTTAAATTAGGGATGGGGAATAGATTCCTCCCAACTCCCATTGGATGGATGATATAATGAGGCAACATCAAAGTCCAAATGTATAGTTCAAAAGAAAACACAATGTGGGAAAGGTGAACAACTTAAATGGGGCAAACCAAACTGAGTAAATTAAGAGTGCAGTTACGTGTATGCATATGGGGAGAGGGCTCAATTGTGCTCATTTATCCCTCTGTGAAATATTGTGCTACTCTGAGTCCAAATACTATCTTTAGAACCAGGACTCTGAAGAATCACCACCACCAAACCCACAGCAGTTCTTTTGAATTTAACTGCTCAAACTTGCATGGCCACAAATAAACATAATCATTTGAAATGTCTGCAGTATCACCTATAGCTCTCCCCCCACCCCTAGAACTTTTGCAGGTTGTGCTTCTGGTAGATCCTGTCTTAAATAATTTGTGGCTGGCATTAGCTGACCCTCTTCGTCTTATAGTTTAGGAAGTAGTATAAAGCAGATCTGGGCCTTTTAGAATCTTATACAGCTGGTTTTTATGGTTTTAATTGATAGCTTGGATTTTATTGTAGTCATTATATTTTGATAAGCTTCCATTAGAATTGGGCACTATATAAATTAAATAAATAAGTAGATAAAGTAAGTACCACTTTTGTTCATTGAATGCTTTGTGATGAAGACAGGATATTTTTCCTCTCCTTCTTTTGTATTGGCTAGGTTCTGCGACTCTCCCTTGAAAATTTAGGATGCTGCTTATTGCTACCATATGAAAGCTGATCTGGCTTAAAGCATTTTCACACTAGCAATTTATAACATCACCTAGCCACTGCTGTGGCAGTATATCACTAATGAAAACAGGCTTCATATCACCACAGCAGTGGCTGAGTGACCCCATAAAATGCTACTGGGAAATGTTCGGATTCAGGCTATTAGATCTATTTTATGCTTCTACAGTTCCAAAGCATGTTTTCTTAAATAATGCAAAGGAATGTATTCATGATAACCAATAAAATACAAAAAGGATATTAAAATGTGTAGTTATTCATGTTCATAAATCATTCAAACTGAGTGGTATTTTGCAAAGTTGCCTAGTTATTTTCATTTAATTACTAAAACGTATTTAAGAAGAGAACAATGTTTTATTACACAAGTTATTACTTTAATAATATCCAGCCAAAGAAAGCCAATATCTTGGATCAGGTTTGGCAGGCATAGTACTCTTTAAAGCTATCATTAAGAGGAAGATGGAGGAAACAAAGTAGCTTCAGGGTATAAAACAATATTTAAGACCCAAATAGTCAAAATATATTTATGCTCTGTTACAATTTAAGATAATCATTACTAACTGTCATAATGCAGGCCAGCTCCCCCAGTTGTTAGTATTATTTTATCAAATGCTGAAGTGGAACAGTATCACTTTCTATTGAGAAATATTAGTGTTGTTTTGCTAAAGTAAGCTAATATGCCTGAATCAGAAATGAATGTATGATTAACCCCTTTTCATGAGAAATTAACAGGAATTTTTGTAGGATTAGTGGAGAAGAGCGTAATACCGGGTAGATTTAACATCTTCTCTTACTGTCTCAGGGGACCTTTAACACTCTTACAGGA
This sequence comes from Candoia aspera, assembly GCF_035149785.1. Classification (NCBI taxonomy): domain Eukaryota; kingdom Metazoa; phylum Chordata; class Lepidosauria; order Squamata; family Candoiidae; genus Candoia; species Candoia aspera. Next base: position 57,482,743 of record NC_086158.1, on the reverse strand, counting down.
TTAGTGTTTCCAGTGATTCATCCACACCATGCATACAGAAATAGTGCACAGCTTCTGACCATCAAAGATGCTTTCCTAATTATCAGCTTTTATAAGTGAATGCAGAAAGATTAGAATATAAATATTGTAGCAAGATGGTTTTAGGGTCCTTATGGGAACAAGATAAAATGTGCTGTTTCCTCAAGGAATTGTAGGGTTGTTGAATTAAACTTTGCTGACTTGTTTGTGACTTACCAGTATTTGGAACATTAATTAAGAATTGGTCTGGTTACAGTATTGAGTTTGATTGGTATGTTCCTTTTTAGAAGGATGTTCTAAAGATCTATCTATATATCTATAGATACGTAACTTTGGAAAAAGCTACGCATTTAGTTGTATAAAAGGCCCCAAACTCTGAGAAATGGAATTTTTCAGGAGAAAGAGATGAAACTGAGAAAGGGAAAAGCAACAAAAATCCGATAAGCGCTGGTATGCTAGTCAGAAGTGGGACAATTAAAATGTACAGTAGATCTATCCTTATCTGTTTGTGAGAACATAGTTCGGACCTCTTACAGTACACGAGAGGAAGTTTGTGTACAGCCAGATATGGTGTAAGTTAATAAAATAGGAATGAGCCTTCTTCTGGAGAAGGGGGAAAATCACAAAGGAATTCCTTGTTCTCTGCAAAAGTGTGTGTGTACTGGGGAGAGGGGAAGTCAGCCACTTCGGGGGTAGGATGGCTTTCCATTCTAAACACATTGGTTGAGAATTTTTCTCTTCTGTGTTTTAACTCACAAAGTGATAACCATTGAACGGTGTAGTGAAGCTTTTCAGCAGCCTAGAACTAAACTGTTTGCTGCGTGACGATCCGATGGACTAACTTTGTATGAACTTGGGCTGTGCAAGGCATTCAGAGGAGATGCTTTGCAAGATGTGACAGCTCTAGCGAAACACTTTTCTTTGAACTGATAAATCAGTTGCATCTTTTGCAAGGCTCATGCAGCCACTTCAGAAGCTTTTCCAGGGGGCCTGCACAATCTTCAGTCTCAGATAACTCTTCCACTTAAACCACCAGCAAAGCAAAGTGGCTGTGCATGCACACACAAGTAGAAATAGCTCAGGACAAGCAGCTTGCAAAGGATATTGTTGCTTTTAGGTTTGGAAGGAAGGCTAACGTACTTTGGGAACTACTTCTTTTAAGGGTTTTGCACTACCCTAGTATGAGCCTACTTGAGTATTGGCAGGGTAAGCCACTTGTCTTCAAAGCCCTAATTAATTAATTAATTAATTAATTAATTTTCTGGCCCGCCTTTATTATTGGCCCTGAGGAAGAGGGTCTTCTCCTGTTTCTCTCCCAAGCTATGGAATGCACTCCATCATTCTATCTTCTTTCAGAAAAGGAATTAATACTTATTTTCCAGCCAGGCCCATGGAGTTATACTAGTAATTTTAGCTGCTTTAATCTGTTTTTAATTGCTTAAAATTATTTTACTTTACTTTGGTCTGTTAGCCAAGAATGTAGAAAGGTGTTTATTAATTGAAAAAAAAAAGCAGAAACTAGTAATAGTAGTGTTTCTTTCTGCTTTCAAATCCTTGAATGTGAATGGGGCTATGATTTATTGTTTTGAGCTGTTCAATCGTGCCCAATTCTCAGAGGGTGCCTGGACTAGTCCCTGCAGTTTTCTTGGCAAGGTTTTTCAGAAGTGGTTTGCCATTGCCTCCTTCCTAGGGCTGAGAGAAAGTGACTGGCCCAAGGTCACCCAGCTGGCTTTGTGCCTAAGGCAGCACTGGTTTCTAGCCTGATGCTAGAATGATACTACTACACCAAGCTGGCTCTTGGGGCTATGATAGATGCAAATAGTTTCCAGGATTATTGTTGGAGGAAAAGATTGCTGTAGTGTCATCAGGAGATTTTGAATGAATTAATTATTATTGCTCTAAAAATAGCAAACCTTTGTATTTTAAGGATAAAAGATGAGAAAAATAGAGTGGTAAGACTTCCATCTTATCCTAAATGCTGAAGAATAACTAGTTAACAGCTTATGCCTAGTAATAAAGGAAGCAGAAGCGTAGCAGAAGGTCTATGCAACAAGCATTGAACAAAAACAACTATATCAGTATACAGCATCTTCTTTCATTTTGCATTTTTTTTGTAAATGTCAAGCTAAAGGTTGCATGGCAACATAACTCTTAAGCAATGTATTTTTTACTACTTTACAAATGGAAAAGAGTCCAGCTCTTCCCCTGTCCTCCTGTACATCTGGAATAAATCTGGATTTTGTTTTGCTTTAACTGATTTTAGAAGTTATTTCAGATTTGTGATATAAACTCTAGTTTGTTATATGGACTAGGTAAGCAGAAATTTGTTTTTTTCTCAAGCTTGTGTGATAGGAGGAGGGTGTGTGTGGCAAAACTGAAAGTTGGCTCCTTTCTGCTTGTCCACATAAACCATGGTTTTACTTGTGTGTGAACCCTCCCATAGAAAGCGATTGGCATGTCATCCAGATGATAAAAAAGTAACTTAAGTAATCTTACTATTTAGGTTAGTTTTTATCTAGAATCTATCAAATTTTGTCCTAAGAATGCATTTCCACACTTGCCATAGCTCAGTCCTGGAAGCTGTAGAATAATAATAATTTAAAACAAAACCAGAATGTCACTATTTAACCCTTACCATTGAGAAGTACTACAGTTGACATCAATATGATTATGAATCCATGGTCAGAAATGATAGATTCCAGTTTTAAATTATTTTTGAGCTCAGCACTTCTCATTTTTTAAATTAAATATATGGTAGGTTGCTGACCTGAATTTCAACCCAGCAGACATTTACATACTGAAAAGTGGGCCATTCATTATCACATTTCTTCAAACATTATGGTATCAATTGCAACCCATTTGATCAGTACAAACATTTAAAATAATATGAGTGATGCATGAAATTGGTTAATGGTTAAATTGCCTCCCTCTTGTCTTTCACTATGGCCTGCTGTTTTTCATTCCTCTGCTCTTATTTCATCAATTAACTTCAGTGACTTTATTTTGGTACCCATCAGCCTAAAAGCTTGCTTTTCACATTCTCCTCCTCATATTTCAAAAATCAATTTAGGGAATTGGGCTGGCAGAGTAGATTAAGATACACATTCTTGTAAAATGTAACTAATAATATGCACCTTGGATACCCAGTTGTGCTTTGACTGTTATCTGGCTACGTCAATTCATAATTACTGCTGTTCTCTTTCTTAAATTATAAGACTGAATATAAGACATTATCTTCCCAGTCCACCATTTTTTTTTCAATTACATCTTCTGTAAAGCAGTATTGCCACATAGCAATTTAAATCTAAATCAGTTTAAGAAAAAAACTGGTATGGACTGAGGTGGTTTGGCAGCAACTTGGAAGGCTACCATGGTACCTCACTGGACAATTGCTCTGCTTTGGTTCCACCATCCCTGCAGTCTGCCTTCTGGCACTCCTTGTGGGCAAGAATGTGTGCTTTGTTCATTTCATTTTTTTACTGTTCTCCCCTGCCCCCACCAACATTAGAATGGCCAACAGCCAGAGAGACTGCCACTCATTTTGATATTTCACAGGGCAATCCTCCACCAAAGGATTTTTTTAAAAATAAAATATTTAAAATGGTAAATTTCTCTCTCCCTCTCTGTGATGGGGTGTTCCTGGCACTCAGTGCAGCAGCCAGTGCACTGGGAAACAAACTGAAGTGAGCCAGCCAAAATGAACAAGAGATCTTGAGGTTATATTCTCTGGAAAAGTAGTACTAAATGCTGAGCAGGGGTGAATGAATACATTTCTGGCCTCAGATGATTACTGGTAACTGGGAAGAGTAGATATATAATATATACCCATCACCCTGTCCCCTTCTGAGGGGAACACACTATGCAAAGCATAGAAAAAAAAAGTAAGTAGTAAGCAAAAGAAGAATGTCTGGTGATGAGAGGAAGAGAAGGAAGACTGAATCTAGTTTATTCATTATACTTCCCTATATGTTTTATCAATGTAGATATCCTTGTTTTGATCATGTCATACATTGTTCATACTTTGTCTTTCCATCTCACTTCTTGATGACCTCATCAACTCCATCTAACCATGGTTCTCTCAGTCTTCCCTCAGCTGATTTACCTTCCTTTCATATATTTATTTTGCAGTTTGACTGTCATTCATTCTATGTCACAAAAGCACCTCAACATAGTTCTTTTGTACTGTCACTTAGATATTTAATTCACGTTTATTCATCATCTTTTCATTTTTGACCCTATTTCTTGTTCCCACTGCATTCAACTTACTTTTATATTTCTCCTGACATACGCAACTCTCGCTATCATAGAAAGTGAGAAGATATATAGCCTATATACAGCTATTTTCACTTCTTTCAATAAATATTCCTTGAAACAAAGTACATTTTCCCTTATTTATAATTCTTTTCCAAGGTACACAAATTCATCTACTTGCTCTAAGTTTCTACCATTTCCATATCACTTGTACCTGTTCACTGAATTTCATCTATCAAATACAGCTACCTTAGTTTTCTATACCTTTATTTCAAACCAACCTCTTCCTTAAAGCTGTTGGCTGACTTAAAAATATGTAAAACTCTCAGAAGAATGGAAGGCTGTAGTGTGTTATGAGGAGTCATAATATCTTTGTTTTGTAGATTATGCTGAAATGGCTTTATTTGCTGAAGATTTTCAATGGGTTGAGTTAATTATCAGCAGTTTAGTCAATCGCAAAGAAAGTAGAATTATTTTAATTGGATTAGTGGGAACAAACTGCTCAGATAACATGAATAACAATTCTAGGGTGAAAGATAAAGAAGAGAAAGAAATGGAAGATTGCTAAATTCAGGGTGGTGGTGATAATATTGTAGAAGAAAGTGGGATACCTGGACCATACCATCCCCTTTAAAAGTTGGAAAAAGAATGAATTCCTATTTTTGCAGGACCAGTCATCTGAATAGCTTTTTAAGTATCTTTGGAAGTTAGCTGCTGTTTTAATAATTTGGAGAAATGACTTTTCATGATAGGTGAGATGGCAGAGAATTGCAGCCTTGTCTTGTCTTTTTCTTTTCTCCATCAGTCAGCAGTAGCAGTCAGTCATCAATAGGTGTTCAAACAGATTTACTATCATGACTTACTATAGTTCACATAGTCCATTGTAGTATATTTTAATTGAACCATTTTTGTAACCACTAACTGCAGTTGAAGGAGTAGCAAAACTTAGAGAGAGAGAGGAAGAAAGACTGCAGCTGCTGTCTTGAATCTGTGATAAGTGACCCCATGCTTGAAAACATTAAAAGTTTGCTCAGAACTCTTAAAACAGAATCTTCAGCAAATAAAGCCATTTCAGCATAATCTACATAACAAAGATATTGTAACTCCTCACAACACACTACAGCCTTCCATTCTTCTGAGAGTTCCACATCTTTTTAAGTTTTAAGAACCACCAAGCATGAGAAAACTATGAAGATTATTGGACTTACTAACATTGTCCCAGCATTAACATCTGTAACCTGAAAAGCCTTTTCCTACCAAATAGTCAGCATATGTTGCCTTCAGTGTTGCTTTATATTTTCAGTCTGGAGTTCATCATCTTTGTGACAGTGTTTGCAAAATTCTATCACATTGTACTTTCCCCACCAGTGTTAAATGCAAGGATCACGTAATCTAATCCTGTGCAATGCACGTGAAAACCATTTAAATTATCCATGAGAGGTGGCTCTCCAGAGTCTTCCTAAAAAACTCCAGAGTGAAGAACCCACAACTTCCAGAAACGGAATGTCCCATGGTTGTACAGATCGTACCATCAGGAATTTTTTCCTTACATTTTAGATAAATCTACATAATGGCAACTTGTATCCATTACTTCTGGACCTAGATCCCTTGACAATGGGAAATAGTTTCTAAACAGCTTCTGTATATGGCAACATTTCTGGATACCCAAACACTTACATTACTTCAGTCATTCCTCCAGACGGAACATACCAAGTTTCTTCAGCTTGTCTTCCTAGGGAACATCCTTAAGTCCTCGTTTGTTTCCATCCTCTGGATCTGTTTTAACATGTAAATGTCCTTCTGGAAACAGGTACCCAGTATTGTACACTATACTCCAAAGGTGGTCTCACCAGTGCAGAGTCAATGCATCGCTGTAAGGGATCAGTTTTAAACTGGTTCATGTATTCCTACTTGCTAGAAACATGGCCTGGTAATTACTGAGCAAAATAATATTTCTCTATGAGAAGGAACTTTAATGACCATGCAGTTAGATTGAATAGGTTATAAATATTCATAATTTCAGTACTGAATACATCGCAGAGCTGAGTTAGTTGAAAGACTTAAAAGAGTAGTAAAATCATCCATGTGGGGTACGTGAGATGTCTTGCTGAGCCATAGGATGATCTCTCAGGATGACATGAAGCTTTTTTTTTTTCAGTAACAAAGGCGTAGCAATACATATATTAGTATAAATGGCAAAAAAATGTTTTTTTAACACAGAAAGGAATCTTCAATGAGTACATTGAACAGTCATGTTTCAGTTTAAGCATAGAATTTGTATTAAGTTCAGAATTTCCTTTAAAATCAGATTAAATCTTATAAAGAATATAATTACAATTTAAAGGTTGATTTAAATGTTTAAAATGGAGATGGTTTTGAATTACAAACATAATTTACTTATTAAAAAACGTTTCACATTTTAAAATGAGGATGGCCATACAGTGCCTGCAACAAAGTTAGTCTAAAATTGCTGATTATTTTCTAAGCTCCTTTTGAGTGGCAGGTCAAAGAGCATATCCAGCAAGAGGAGGAAATAAGTCTTAATGACACATGAAAGAAATTGGCTGGTTTTGAAGATCTTCTTTGTATGTTATTTCTGTCAAAACCTTCTAGGAAATAGCTTCCCTTGTATTTTCTTTTTATTTTCATTATTTCCCACTACTGTATGCCCTCGAATCTCATTTTACATTTGAGCACCTGGGACATTTAGAATCAAAGAAAACTAAGAAACAATTTTCTTTGATTCCACAACCTGTCTAATTATCTGTCAATTCTGTAGTGTCATAATTCAAAAGCCTATTTTAGAATATTTCCATTGAAACAAGCTGTGATAGGCAGTTACCAAAATGAGTTAGATCTTGAATGACACCTTACTATGTTGTAGAAGCACCAGTATATGATTACATACACAAGGAAGTTTCCAACTTTCTCCCCCTTTGTTTAATATGAAGGAAACCCAAGAAAAGGTTAAAAATAGAATGCAGATAGATTTTGCAGAGTGAGAGCTGTAAATGGTGGAGTCTCTAAAAATCTACAATGGGATCCCAGTTTTTTAAATTCATCATGATTTGGTTTATTTGGAAATTTGGAAAGTTTTCTGATAATATCAAATTATTTGGATAAGTTAAAGCAAACAAAAAAAAGGACCCAGAAGGACTCCAAAAATTGATCTCCAGACAAAGTGAAAGGACATTAACATGAGAAACGTGGCTCATTCTAAATAAAATTGTATTTTTGCTTGAAAATTCAGTGTTAAATCATATTTCTCTGCAAGTAGAAACTGCTTTTGATTATTCTGATTTTTTATGAATTACTGGAGTTGTTTAAGGTTTGCCTCTCACTTTGGACATGATGTACCTGATTGTTCTAATAAGCTTTAACAACATGTATCAAAGGCTAATTATCATATTGTCACTGTTTTCTACAACATATAAAGGTACGTAATTCATGCTGACAAGAACAAAGATTTTATTAGAATGACCTGTGGTCCTTAATTCTTCATTAATATGGAGACAAAAGTACAGTATCAGTAAAGTATAAGATGCAGCCACAGGGCTTCTTACTATTAGTAGCAGAAAATTAATAGTTTGTAAATTGTTTTGTTGGATGTTTTCTCCCACCCATGCTGGAATTAAAAAAACAACCTTTTAGATTTGAAACCTCTTTTAAAGAATAGCACATATATGTATTCATGTTTTAAATTATTGTTTCCTTTTGTAGTTTTTGATAATACATTGGAATGGGGGAAAAGTGAATGGCCCTTAAAATGAAGCTATTGTTTATTCGCAAATCAAATCAGCTACCAACAGCTGCCCTCATGGCTTCCTCCTCCAGCTAAATTAATGCCTAAGGCCTCGAATTGAATAGTCTTCTGGGGAGAATGTGGGCATTAATTTTCAATTCCCATTTAGTATAGGGTTTTTTAATGCCAAATCCTATTTAATGTGCTCATGTTGGGTTGAACCATGTGCAAATTTATTCTGTGGTCCACTTGACAAAATTCATACTGTTAAAGTCATATACAATTTACATTTTAAAAGTAAGACATTCACTTTGGAACAAACAGTGTGCACCTTTGCTTTCATTACAGTTTAAGCTCCAGGGGGGAAAAAAAAAAGGTGAACCTTTCTGTGATGGAATATTATGATTATTCATGGTATTATTTAAAACATTTTTAAACTGTTTCCCATTAAAAAATCTTGAAGTGGTTTGCAGTCACATTCAAAATGGTGAAACAATAAGTTGAAACAAATTGATATAAGACATAGATGTACAAGAAAAAATGAACGAGAGCCAGTTTGGTTCAGTGGTTAAGGCAATGGGCTAGAAACCAGGAGATGGTGAGTTCTAGTCCCACCTTAGGCATGAAAGCTGGCTGTGTGACCTTGGACCAGTCACTCTCTCTCAGACCAACTCACCTCACAGGGTTGTTGTTGTGGGGAAAATAGGAGGAGGAAGGAGTACTAGGTATGTTCGCCACCTTGAGTTATTTATAAAAATAATAAAGGCGGGATAGAAAATAAATAAATAAATAGTAAGATGAACAATGGAACAGTAAAATAGGAAATAAAAGTACCAGTAAGGTAGTTAAAAATGCCAGCACAGCATGTATCTATGGTAGTCCTTTGGGTTCAAAGAAGACATGCTGTTGTGCAGTTCATCTGAGAACATGGAGATGGCTCTGCAGTCCCAGTCTGGAAACACGGAGTCTAGCACAATGGGGGCATTGGAAGTCCTTTTTGCAGTAACTGTGGATGTTATTCTATGACGCTGCTCACAGTTTTCTATCAGTTATTGGCGCCTGTCTTCAAACCAGTCGAGGCTTCACAGCACAGGGCTTGCCAGGGGGTTCTGTCAGCAGCTGTAGCTTCTAATTCCCTTGGCTGGATGTCACAGTGGCATAGGGTTTCTTTCACAGTGTCTTTGTAGCGCTTGTATGGACAACCTTGAGGTCTCTTCCCAGACTCCAGTATGCTATAGAGCAACTGTGAGGCATATGGTGATCATTTATTCTGATGACATGTCCCACCCACCGCATCTGGGCTTTGATCATCAGCGGTGGACTCCGCGTGATCCAAGATGTCCAGGTCGGAGACACAGTCTTGCCAATGAATGCCAAGAATGGAGCAGAGAGCACGCATGTGAAATTTCTCTAGTTGTTTGATGTGTCATTGGTACAGAGCCCAGGACTCACATCTGTATAGGAGAGAAGGGATAATCATAACTCTGTAGACTTTCAGCTTTCTGGAGATGTGGATGTTGTGTTAGTTGAGCGCTCTAGTATGCAGCTGCTCCAGAGCCTGGCTGGTCTTCCTGAGTCAATTTCTTTGTCCAAAGACCCTTAGCTCAAGATGTCGTTCTCAAGTATTTGCCCTTGAAAAGCATTTGGAAGCTTCAGCTGGTACAGGGTGCAGCTGCCTGGGTTGTAAATAGTGTATTCAACACATGTAACACCACTGCTTTGGGAGCGGCATTGGTTGCCAGTGTGTTTCGGGATGCAATTCAAGGTGCTGGTTGTCACCTTTAAAGCCCTTCATGGCTTGGGACCAGGTTACCTGAGAGACAATCTTTTCCCAATTGTTTCTACCTGTCCAATCTGGTCTGGCAGGATGGGCATGCTCTGGGTCCCATCAGCCAAGGAATGTTGGCTGGAGGGGACCAGGAGACGTGCCTTTTCTTCCGTGGCGCTTACTCTCTGGAACATCCTCCTTCCTAAGATTTGGGTGGCCCTTATCCTTTTGGCTTTTCAGAAGACCTTGGCTTTGTGCCCAGACCTGGGGCCCCAAACATGTGTGAAGGGCCACGTTTCCTGGTTGTGCTGACACCAATGGATTTTAATGTCTCTTGGCTGCTATTAATAAATTTCTTTTGTACTGTTTTACTTGTTTGACTGTTTTTTTATGACTGTTTGCCACCCAGAGTCATTGGTTTGAGATGTATATAAATCAAATAAATAAATACATAATAAATACATACATACATACATACAGAAATTTGAAGCTGTTTACATTTGTTAGCTGAGTATCGTCAGCAGTGATTTTGGGTTCTGCGTGGTTGGTATTTGGCATGGGCTAGTAAAATACTTCAGTCTTGTTCAGGCTGATAGGCCAAAGAGCATAGCAGTGTCTAAGAATTTGTTCAGCATCAACTGTAGATCACTGTCTTTGTGTACCAGGAGCGCACAGTCATCAGCAAAGAGGGTTTCTTGAATGACTGTACAGAGGCACTTCCTCCATGCATTCAAGCATCAAAGGTCAAAGAGAGAGTTGTCCAGTCAATACCTGATGTACACTCCCTCCTTTAGACCCTGGACAGCATGTGACAACATGCAAGTGAAGAACAGAGTAAACAGGACTGGGGCTAGCACACAACCCTGTTTTACTCCATTGAAAATGGCAAATGCAGCTGATATACACAGTTGGAAATAACCTATCCTATCATTCCGTCATGGAGTTGCTGAATCAAATTCACAAATTTCCTCAGGCATCCATAATGTCTCAGGATGATCCAGAGAGCCTCCCTTTTACAGTGTCAAATGCCTTTGTCAGTTCAATGAAGACAGAGTAAAGAGGCTTGTTCTGCTTGATGCACTTCTCCTGGACTTGCCTCATGGCAGACACCATGTCTGCTGTACTCTGTTCTGGCTGAAAGCCTGCAGCTTTCGGAAGTTCCTGTCCAAGACAGTGACAAGTCTGTTCAGGAAAACGTGGGCAAAGATCTTGCGATGGATGGCAGTGAGATATGCCTGTAGTTTTTCAGTCTGATTACCATGTTATTGAAATTACCATGTATTAATTTACCATGTTATTGAAAGATCTAGGAGAATAAAATTCCTGGAGAGTTACTATTCCCAGTACAGCAATGAGAGGCCTTTCAGTAATGAACTGGCCCTTCAAAGTTGACCTTAGGTTAAGGATAACAGCCCTCCAAAGATGACTTTAAATCTGGAGGCACCTCCAAACTACAAACATAACTGTTTAGGGGGGATGTAACCCTATCCACAAGATATTAAACATCACTCACCAGGACAAATAAACCAACTCTGTTTAGTATTTCATCTAGACTGAACCTCAGTTTGGTGGTTTCTTCCAGTCCATTTCCAAAGCCATGCACTGATTGAGCAGTTCTTCTGCTTCACTTAGAACTGATACAAAGGAGAGTTAAAGCTGAATTGCATGAGCATACTGTTGATGTTTTACTCTGCATCTCCAAATAATTTCACTCAGCAGATTTATGTAGACATTGAAGTGCCTGGGGAATAAATGGGATATTGTAGAACCCCTGCAGCATGGGGTCATACAGAAATCTCTCAGCCTTCTGGAGATGGCCACTCAGATACGAGTGGAACCACTTCTGGCCTGTCCCACCTGTATTTAAGTTGAACAACTTCTTCAGGAGAGTACCATAATCAATGGTACTGAATGCTGCTGAGAGGTCCATAGAATTAATAGGGTTTATTTATATTTATTTATATTTCAAATTTTGTCACCGCCCATCTTGCATGATGAGAGTTGCAGTCCCCTCTTTCTGTCTTATCAAAAATCAGTGAACTGGGCAGTTAGTACAGTTTCTTTGTCAAATTCTGGGATCAACAAGAACTGAAATAGATTTAGAAAATCTATGTCATCCAAAATTATCAAAATCTATATCATCCAAAATTATCAAGATCTAATCAGTACTGCACTTTGGGGAAAGTTGGCTGACAAACTAAACTTCGATCTTCTAGGTCCATTTTATTTCCCAGGCATGATAGGCACTGCAGTTTCCATTCAAGAGGTTTTTATAACCTCTGGGATGCAGCCGAGCACCCATTTCCTACTGGAATTGATAAGTAATGAGAGACAAGCATCAAGGGAACACATGGTTGGCAAAATTCTAATAATCACTGTATCCATATAATCAGGCCTTAAAACTGAAGCTGATCCAACTAATCTGGCCAAGCATCACTGTGGATACCTCTGCTGGTTGAACTGCCGAAACGATAGAGGCTGAGACATGATGCATTGTATTGTTTTTGTCTTTGAAATATCTAGCAACATGCTGCAGTGAGGTACCCTGGATCTATATGATTTCTACCTGGGTATGATCCCCAGACATCTAACCCATTTGGAAAAACTCCACTTGGCAATACTGAGAGGATGCAATGGTGAAAGAGAAAAATTGCTTTGACCTGAGAAGTTCATGTTCTTCCTTTGATTGAGTCAATTTTACTGGATTTTGCTTATATGTCATAATTCTTAGTTCTAAACTTGCATATTAAAATCTATTTTTTCTTCTTTCTTTGCAACCTCCCTTATATTTCCTACATGATCTCATAACACAAAAAATACCATATTTCTAAGAAAGTAATGAGATCACAGCATAATGATAGATTTACATGGGAGGCTGAAATCAGTTAGGTAATACTGTATATGCTATTTTTAATGTCCAGCTTTTGTAGAAAGTGATAATACAATGAGTTTATCGTGGGAAGGAAAGATATACAGTAGTTGCTCTGTGGAACTATGAAAAGAGGACACTTTTTATAGAGGCAGTAAGATAAAACCCAAGTGGAGTTTGTAGAATGAGACTTGTAGGCTTGTAAGCAGGCTCTCATCTAAAAACTGGCATTTTTAGAATGGTTAAGACCCTGCTTTTTCTACTGATTGGCAAAGAAAAAAGAAAAACCCCTAAAAGAAGGGATGTCAAAACCATATGATGTTACACATGGGAAATCATTCTGTGTAATTTTTAAATCTTGACCATACAGAATAAAACTGATAAAAATTTTCCATTACAGCAATAGAGAAACATTTTATAAACAGTGCATGCATCAGTGATAAAACATTGTCAGTCTGAAGTAGCATTGTTTTTACAACACTGAAGAGTAACAGCTTTTTTTGGGATTCCATGCTTCATACTCAAATGCTGCTAAATATATCTGGACCAAATTGTGAAATCAACAGATGTTTTAATGGAATGTACTGCCGTTTTGTAATTTTAGGCAATCCAGTTTCTTCTTCAATAACTGAAATGGTTTAAAAAGTTGATTGGCAATAAACTCATCTAAAGTGAACTTCCCCAAAAAGAAAAAGAGTTTTGCATAGACACCCAATTACTTAATCTTGGTAAAACTTGGTCTTGCAGTCATGTATGGTGTTGTATTGCTTTTATATTGAGTATATGCCTACTTATTTTCATTGCTCATTTATCCTTTTGCTCAATTATAACACAAGGAACTGTTTGTTTCAATACACCAAGTTTTTAAAAAAAACAAACTTATTTCTTATTTTTAATTAACTCCCTCTAGATGTTTGAACCTTTTGCATATATTTCCAGGAACCAGACTTTTGTTATTGTCATAGATCTAAGTAATATTTTATTTAGGCATAAATTTAATTAGCATTTCAGTCTTTGCTTCACATGAACTGTTCAGCAATGTGTTTAAAGAAGCACAATTCTGGTACTATAGATAAAGAATTTTTAAAAATCAACATAGCCTAGCTATATTAAATGAAATTGAAAATGGAAAAAAATTAGTTACAGCTATCACATTTTACATTCATTTTTTCCGGTGAGCTTCCTTTCTTCTGCTTTTTCTTTTACCAAGTGGGAACGTGTAGCTAATATAAAAATTCTATAGATATTTGCTACATAGGAATTGAGTAAAACTCATTTGCATGTATGGTACAAAAATAGACTCTTTTTTCCCTGTGTATAATTTTTTGCAGCCATTTGAGACAAGTCTTCTAAATGCTTGGATGGTTTCCCCTTGGTGAAATAAGAGTTTATGTCTTGGAGTTCTGTTCTACAGTAAATAATTTACACATAAAGGCAGCCTTTTGCTGGCTAAATGTTTCCCACTCATCATATTATTTTTTCTTATTCACTCCCTTCGGTGGTACATTCCAGGGGCAACATTCACCATTCATCACAACAGTAAGGCTTGGATAGCATAGAAGCCTGTGAAAGGAATACTTTGAATGTTAACAAGCAACTCTTTGGCAATTGTTTTACTGACAATTCTGGAACTTGCTGCTGAATCTTTCATGCACTTTGTCTGATGTAAGAAGGCTTTGTTCTTATGAACATCACTTCTGTCTGAGTCGAGGGATCCTCCAAGCCATTCCGCATGCAGTTTATTTGCATACCAGATTTTCTTTCAAAGAAAAAAACTCTCCCACCTCTTCACTATGTAAACAATCTTCTTCTGGTTTCAGAGCACTTCATAATTTATATCTTTTCTTTGAAAACACCCTCCCTTAATCGTAGATCAGTGTGAGTTCCAGATGTGACAGCTACACATGCTGATCTTCTCAAGGGACACCACTGCAGTTTCATTTGCCTGCAACCATTTATTACAGCAGACCTTGCATTCTATATTAATTTATCTTCCTTTTCCCTCTGCACATTGCTCAGTCCTACAACCATTATGGAACTACATTTTTAGTCTAATGAAGTTATGAACAGCAACTTTATGTAGGGTATGGCTCTAAAATACCTCAGGCTATGTGCACACACACACGCACACACACTGTCACAGCCTTGTTTCATCAAAGCTATTTTTAAACATCCAACGATATTCACTGGTCACTATGATAATTATCATAATTAGAACGTGGGTTGGGGGTTCGATGTGCCTGTGTGTGTGTAAAAAAGTGAATACAGCTTGTAGTTTCAGCTAAAAACTATGTACAGTATGGTGCAAACAAAAAAGTGAAATTGTATTTGAATCTATCACCCCTATACCAAATATAAGTTTCAACCAAGTAGTAAACTGATCAGGAAACCACTTTCTAAACTCTTTAGGAGATGATAATGTTCAATTTCTAATTGATGTGCCCTTCCCAGGGCCAGAGGTGCACTAATCTTCCAGTGATATGTTCCTATTCATGAGATACTTAATTAAACTTTAGATTAATTGATGCTTCTGAATGTGACAGAATTTGGTATAGATTTTACACTCTGATTAAATAAGTAACTTCTTGAAATATTACTGGAACACTGCTAATATACTCTTCATCTATCTCTCATTTTTGTTGGTACTTCCAGAACCAAAATGAAGTTTGTATTTTATTATTTATTTATCAAATTTATCACCGCCCATCTCCCAAAAGGGACTCTGGGAGGTTTACATAAATAAGAGTAATATAAAACTATAAAATGCTATAATACATAATAAAATAAATATAATAAGAACCCGATCGCTAATAGTTCTGTGTGATTCGCAAGCAGAGCAGGGTCCTTCTAAGAGACTAGCCATCCCCAGGAATGGCTACTCTCCCTCCCGCCCCAGGCATTATGATAGAACCAGGTCTTCAGTTCTTTTCTAAAGTCTAGGAGGGAGGGAGCCAATCTCACTTCCGGGGGAAGGCTATTCCAAAGGGCAGGGGCTGTTGCCGAGAAGGCCCACCTCCTGGACCCTGCCAGGAGTTCTCTTACAGACGAGGTCTGAGGCATGCCCTCTCTGCATGACCCGGTGGGACGGGTTAACAGTATTAACTCAGACTTGCAAATTTATTTCCAGTTTTTGTACGATCTTTGCTTATTAAGTAGGAAATACTCATTTCCCCCCTACTTCTTTAAAATGGTATTTCCACAGAGCACTTCAGGCAAGGGTTCTCAAGTTGTGGGTCAGAACATCAGGAACAGTGTAAATAAATGGGCGGGGGAGGGTTACAAAACCTGATCAGGCTTGCACAGGGCAAGTGGGAGCTCTGGGTTTGATCCTCACGTTATGTCAGGCTCTGCCTGCTAACCAGTAAAGACACAGATGCTAGCGTAGGCTTAGGTTCTGGCTTTATTGAGAAAACAGAGTGCATGCCTTTAAAAAGCTGAGAGTGAGGGGAGCACGCCGGAATGGGATTTAAATAGCCCGCGCCAGTCAGCGCTCCACCCCACCTTATTCCAGGTGCGTCCCACGAGTCCCACCGGTTTCGTCCTTGTCAGGTGAGAGGTCGTTTAGCCCCCCTGTGCCCCGGGCGTCACCTCAATCGCCTTCCTGAACGGTAATGATTCATTGCCGGGCGATCAGGCTCTTAATCCCTTTTGACAGCTCGGCCGCGCCTCTCCTGTTGTCTTGTCAATTACCTTTTGGCAACTTTGTATCTTTGTCTTCCATGCCGCCGGCTTTGGTTGTTACTTAGTTTCCAGCACGTGTTGCTTTCTTTTTGTTTCATGGTCGCCTTTTGCCTTAATCCGCCAGGGACCCATTTCCCTGTATTGTCATGCGAGCCGTTGCGATGTCACAAGCATCGCAACGGTGATCATGACACTTTACCTGCATAGGCCCAAAGGGGACAGTTGTTGTACTACAAAGTCTGAGCACCCCTGTGATATACAGACTAAAATTTAAACATTAAATGTTTAATATTTATTTCTTGCTGATCCATAACAGTAATGAAATAATTTTATTCATGGGAGGATTACAAAAATTCATTTCTCATTTGCGGGGTGTCACGATACCACACAGTTTCAGAACTGACTTACACAACTTTAGCACTTTACATAATTCAACTCAATTAAAGTATTTACACTGAATGTACTGCAGTGGAGGAGTAAGAAAAAGTAATTAACCTAAAATTAATTTTAAGGCAAGTAAAAGATTTGGGCCAGTAACTTCCTAGTTAAAGATCAGACAGATCAGTCCTCTGTGAATTAGATTTACGTTTTCACATGCTGCTTATGTGTTTTGATATAAACATATAGAAAGCTTCATCTGTATTACTGCGTCACAATAATTTAAGTTGCCTTAAGCACATGTCCATAAGAAAATAAAGAGAGAAAGGTCCTGGATATGACCCTGAAACCTTTGCACATGGTCCAGATGTTGTGATTGTGGCCAGTATCAGTCACTTCAAACATATTGTTTTGCTTGATATGCTGGGTAATCTAGTCTGCTTAAATTGTAGCACAATTGTATTACGTTGGGATCATTTAATATGAATGATGTAAATGAATAAGAATGATATTTGTTCATTCTTCTGAACAGACGCAGTCTTAAAGATGCTGAGTCCATCATCCATAACCACTTAGCTACAGTGTAAAAAGGTCTATACAATACTTCCCCGATATCTGCCAAATATATTGGACTAAAACACCCATCATTTCATCTAGCATGCTGGCTAGAAATGTTCGGAATTGCAATTTAGTATATCCAGGGAGCACCTAACTGAAAAGGATTGGTCTGGATTCTTATCCTGTAGTATGCCTATTTTTATGGTATGGACCTGGATTTTTTACCTGCAAAGAAAACCAGTGTAGTGCAGTGTTTAGACTAGAATGGGAAAAACTCAGATTCAAGTCTATCTTCTGTCAAGGAAGCTGATTGGATGGCTTTGGGCCAGTCGGTCTCTCTAAATGCTGTTGTGGAGATCTGTATGCAAGCCACCTTGAACTCTTAGAAGAAAGGCAGAATAAAATCTAATAAAACAAACAAGGAAATAAATTCTCTAATAAGAAGCTGTTTGGCATGTATTTTTCCGAGCTCTGATTAATTTCATTACTATTCACACCAATAAACATTAAACATTGTCATATTGCATAGGTATTTGTAGTAATGTTCATCTGCATCTTTCCTGCATTTGCTGAAAGTATGAGAAAATTGATGTGTTCAACATGACCTTTATTCATATGTAAATTGTAGCATTTTCCATAAATGTGCCCAGTATCATTTTATTTTTTCTTTGTTCTCCCCAACCAACTGTTATATTCTGAAGCTCATTTGACTTTATTCTGATAGTTTTCCTGGGTGCTTATTTTCTGTGTCTGGAATAGCTAGCTTCCCTTCGTTTGCCAGATGCCTTCTCTTCTGCTTCCAGATTTTCCTTAAAACCCAGTTTTTTCCGGCAAACCTTCCTTCCTTTGTCTTTTCAAGTCTATCCATTTGGCTTTTCAAGTCTGAATTGCTGTGACATGCCACGTATCTGCTTTTTTGTGTAACAGTTTATTTGAAGAAAGGAATATGTCTTCTAAATTTTGAGCAAACTTGAAGAGCTAAACCATTTCTTCTGAATAATAATACTGATTTTAAAATGATGATAGTGGGGGTAATTATAGTAGCTTTTACATAGGTTCACATTTTCTTTCATATCAGCAGATGTTTGGAAACTGGCAGAACATGCTTCATTTATGTAATCTAAAATACTATTCAACTATGAAGCAAGAAAAATGTTTTGCATTATACAATGAAAGATTAGATATAGATGAAATCACCACCACCACCACAATAAAAAGAATCCTGTAAAAAAAGGAAGAAAGTCATTCAAACCCATAATATAATTTGAATTTACACTTAATGACCTGTAATTTCCTTTTTTTCCTGAAATTTGCTTCTGTTACATTAATCAAATTGACATTGCCAAGATATATTACTCTCATTTAGTATTTCCATATCCAAGCAGTGCTTACCAGTCACAGTTCTGTACTTATAGGATGTTTCACTTAGGATGAGCCATGAATAATGCTTTTAATAAAATTTGGCACTGCTAGGTAGCCATGTGGCATCTACAGTCAAATGGAATGCATATATGAAAAAAAAAAAATCAAGTGTAAGCTTTGAATTAGTGAATAGGAAATAGATATGATACAGCTGGCCCACAATATGATTCAAGATGTTATGTTGTTGAGATGTTAATGGTACAATTTCAAACAGCAGTCAGACCTTAGAAGTTAGTCTACCTAAAGTTCCATTTTATCTGCTTTTGGAGGTAAGGATGTTGGGAAGAGGGTTTGTGCTGGAATTTTCATTTACAACCAAAATGCATTCTAGTAGAAATAATTAGGATAACGTAAGGTAAGTACTGATAAAGATGAAACGGTTCCCTTCAAATCCACTGATGCTAATACAGGTTTTCAGATATCATGAAAAATAGTTCATAAATAAAAAATAAATGATCCACTATTAAATTATGCCAGTTTTTTAGCTAATTATGATGCTTTCTTCTCATAATTGGTATTAGTTGAATTAGGGACAAAGCTAATAAGAAATGCTTCTCAGTACTGTAACATTTTCTCCATATATATTGCTTTGTTTTATATTTTGCCCAGACTCTTTGAATTCTACATGAGGACACTAAACATATACTTAACTCAGATTAATGAACTTTAAAAGTGTTTAATTCTGGCCAAAGTATGCCCTGACTTGGTGAGGCTGAATAGACTTTGTTATATAATTCTAGGATATGAATCAGAATGTCTCATTAATTTATTGATTTGTTTGTAGGGATGAAAGTATCTCATAGTAGGAAAAGGAGAATGGAGTGACTTATCTAGCATCCAAAAACTTGGAACATTAATAACCACATCTGCCTGGGTCTTGGAGAGATGGAATGGACAGAGCAGAGGGAGTCTTGCAACAGAAAGTTTATGGCATCACCTATTTAGTATATCTTGCAGAAATCAACTCTAATGGATTAATACTCTTTGAAATGACTATTTGGTAAAAATCTGGTGGGGGACTTCAAGCCTAGAATTTACTATTGTAACCATTCTTGAGGAGAATGATATAAGTTAAAAAGCATCAATAACCCCTGGGATAAAGTAACATTTCTGCATTATTTCCACTCTGTAAAAAGTTAGGATAACAGTTTTGATCTCTGAAGTCCAATATACTAAACATTACACTGGCCAGTTTTTGGCTTAGTGTTACTTACTGATTGAAATTATGGTTTACAATGGTACATGAGTAGGGATGCTTGGTTGTCAGCCTTCTCAGGTAGACCAGACAAGAAACATGACCAGATGAGCTAATTCTACTTTGTTATAAAGCTACATTAACAGAATCTTGCAAGTCTGAAAGTACAAATCTCCTTCTATGTCCTTTACAGCCCAAGAAACTAGGGAGGGTCCCTTCTGAGCCTCTTGCTCTGCCCACATCCAGCTGCAGGCTATGCCCTCTCTTATCTGACCATTCCCTAGGCAGCATCTCTTCACCCCGACTCCCAAGGTCTTTCCCACATACCATTACACTGGCTGTAGCTGTGGGTTCTTTTTAATGTCTTATTTATATATTTATTTTGCCCATCAAAGTTCTTTACCAGTACAGTAACATGCAAGTCAAGGGTAGCTAAAAGCAAATAAACAAGGAATTAACTAAGTGATATGTGATTATGTTGTTAATCTGCAAAACTTGTTCTGGATTGTTTCTGGCTAAATCAGTGGATAATAGTTAAAATAACTATAGTTGTTTAGTGTAATGTGAAATATAGAAAAAATGATGGTGCTTTTTGCTTTTATTTGTATATTTGTGTGTGTGCTTGTTTGTGTGTTATACCGCACACACATCTGTCAGGGACACCATACCATATACACATACATATATAGCTTAGCACTGGTGTTTGTACTTTGGGGCTGTGTTGAAGACATGTTCATGGGAACTTCGCTTCAGAATTTAATACCACATCACTGTCAAATTAAATTCATCCTGAAATTCTGCGGAGATCCTTCTTGTGACAGAGTACAATAGTTACGGTAGGCATCTTCACAACTACTTGTATATTTAAAATAAATAGATCTGGCATTAATCACTTTTAATATACATGCTACACTTAATGTTTTCTATTATATTTTTCATTCTTTTTCCAGAAAGATAAGGGATGACACTTAATCCCATATGTATGGAAATGTGTATTTTCTATTTAATATCCATAATAAGTATGTTTGCTCAAGAAACCGTATACTGTATATGGGATGAAATAGCAAGGATGGTTAAGTTTGATGAATGGTTGATTAGGTAAAAATAATTCCTGCACAGCTCATCTATTTGAAAATAAGATCCTTGTAACACTTCCAACATCATTGAGGCCTGCAGTGATCTGATGAGCAAAATATGCCTGGAGGTAGCATTAGCCTTTGAACCCAATCCCTCATAATATTTTAAAATATTTGCATAGAATGAAATATTTACTATATTAACCCATCAGTCTACTAGTCTTTTTTCACATGCCAAGGAGCTCTTTTTAATTATTTAATGCCAACAGAGTGGTAGTTGGCCCAGAATGCATTTCCCAACCTGATGTATTTATATTGCAAGTCTTAAGATTGCTAGCTGGCATGGCCAAAATTTATGCTGGCTGGGAATTCTGGAGTTCCAATAACAATAACTCAAGAGGTTGCCAGGTTGGGGAAGGTAGATATAAATGCAGCCTTCGCAAGATGTCTGTTCAAGATGTCAAACATACGGAAGGAAGGAAGAACATTATGAGAATAGAACATAGCTAAATTATGGCCTTTTTAAAACAAAAAAAAATGGAGATGGAATAATATCTTGGAGAACTTTGCTGGGCATCTGTTATTGTGAAAAGATTAAGATACTCTTCTATTAAGAGTAGTATACCAATTTTTAAAAATATATTTAAAAAGGATAAAAAGAGATTTTGAAGTAGTTTGTCATGTTAACTCCTTGCTAGGGACAAAGACTACTGCTAAAATATTTCCCTCTTAGTTAGAAATCTGTACTTGGTTAAAACGAAGACCTGAGAACAGAACAAGAAGAAATAAAGGCTTTTTCAATTGGTGGTGTCCTAAGAAGCAAAAGTGAAAATGAATTGTCAAGATCTACAGATCTGAGTGGTGTATATGTGTCTTTCTGCCTCAAAACAAGCTGGCATGCATTTGCAGCAAATGCAAACTCATAGTTGTGTTCCCCCCGCCACCAAAAAAGTCAGGGAGTTGGACCAGTGAATAACCACACTTTACATGATAAGATAATTGATCCATAAAGGAGGCATTACAGCACAACAGACTGGAACCAATTCTCCATGAGGAAGGTAGAGGAGCAAATCCACTGGGTGAGAGAACAGCCAGAAGCAAGGGATTTAGAAGAATTCTGCAGTGTGAGAGTTCAGAAATGATTTTTAGCAGGAAAAGAAAAAGCCACTGCAGAACAGAAGATGGGATTCTAGATCCAGAAAAGATTCAATTCGGTCTTGTGAGGACAAAATAAAAAATTATGGTTGTTGATGACTCATTATTACAAGAAATTGAAAAGAAATATATTCTAAATTGGACCTGTTGGCTCATGATATGTGCTATAGGCCAGAAGCAAAGATCAGAGATGTCACAGAATATTTCCCACTGACAAATATCCCTTTCAGCTAATATATGCACAGACAAATGATGATGCAGTAAATAGCTAAACCTTCTCACTTTGAACATCTTGAAAGAAAGCACAAGACCCTGGGGGTTCAGGTGATATTTTCAGCCATCCTTCCAGTTCATTGAAGAGGACTGGAAAGGGAAAGAAGAATATTGCAACTTAATTACTGAACTAACTATCCAGAATGATGTCAAAAGGAAAGATTCAGCTTCTAAGATCATAGTCTGAGTTATTTAGATGATGGACTCCTAGCAGAGGATGGACAGCTTATCACAAGGACTGGTAGAATATATTTGGCCAAGCATGGTGAACTTGATTAGGAGAATTTCAAACTACATCCTGTGGGGATTATAAACAAAAACTCTGAAATAGAGTCATTGGATAAATACCTGTGCATTGTATAAAGTAAAAGTGTTCCAGACATGGGTTCTCTTAAACCACTCAATAAAAGTCAGGGAGAAAATTAGAGAGAATATTGGCTCATAAAGTTAATGGTCTTCATTCTCTATAAATTTGTTTAATTAATTACTTACTTACTGGGGCTTCTGCTGTTCTGATCCAATAGAGTCCTACAACATGGAATCTGCTTATAGTTTGGCAAATAAACAAGATGAACTTGTGCTCTTAGTATAGAAAAGCAAGTATGAATTACTAGGTATAGGAGAAATATGATGGGATGAATTCCATGATTGGAATATAAGCAACTGAAGGATACAATTTCTTGAAAGGGAACAGAAACAATAGAAAGGGAAGAAGGATTGAACTATATGTCAAAAATAACCAATTTCTGCTCAGAAATCCAAATGAATGAAGTAGATAGCATCTGGATTTAAATAACAGAAACAGATTAAGGGGGAAAAAAACCTCACCTGTTGTTGGCATCTATCATCAGATCAACCAAGAAGAAGGTGTGGATCATGCCCCAAAAGAAAAATGTAGCTCTTTGAAAAAGATATGAAATAGTAATGAAAAGGGGAGTGATAATTAGATGACCCTTTCCCAGAGAGAAACTCTGCCAAGCAGACACCTTCAGGAAATTCCTGACAACTTTCTTCTTCAGGGAGAAGAAGGGCAGGAAGGCACAATGACTTCATTCTATGCATTTCTCTCCCTTAGTCACGCAGATGAAAATAGCAGGCATCTTGGGTGAAAGGACCATGTAATGCTGAAGTTACCATTTTAAAGAAAACTATAACTGAGCATACATTTTGCACTTCAGAAAATTGGATTTTAATAAACTCAGAACAATAAATAGGATCCCATGACAGGAGAAGCTAATAGGAAAAGGAGCTAAATATTGATGGGAGTTCCTAAGAAAAGAAATGCTTAAAACAAAATTGCTCACTTTTTCACTGAGGTGAAAAAATGGAGGGCAACAAAAGAAGCTACCTGGCTGCATGAAAAGCTTAGCAAAGATCTGGGAATAAAAAAGATGCATATAGCAGAGGCTAACCATATTTCCTTGAGACAAAAACAGGAGATTGGGATGGCAAAACAGGGCAGGGCCGGGCAATGGGCTGGATCGACAGGCAGGAACTTCTCTGTTTTTCTCGGGCTGGGAATGTTCAGATTCCTTCGTTTGCGAGAGGCAAGGCTGGGCCGGAGAGTCTAGTGAACGGTTGTACTTGGCAAGCCAATCCTCCTCTGGCTGTTCTTTTACGTTCTTTTCTTCCTGCTGTTTCAAGGCAGGAGCCAATCAGCTCACCCTTTGATCACCACCTATCAGCTGATCCTTTTTCTTTTTAGGCTTCCTTCTGGGTTGAGCTCTGCAGCTTTTTCCCGCCATTTCTGCTGAGCTCCCCCTCCTTCCACTCAAACTGTTCAATTCCATTTTGGTTCATTCTTCTCCAGCAAAAGTATGTTCCACCAGGACATTATGAAGCTTGGGAGGAAGGGCAGAATTAAAGTATGAAACTGATAGAAACATAGTCACCCCTTTACTTTGAATTTAAAACTCTAGGACAGATAAATTGCATCCTAGGGTACTGAAGAAACTAGCCAGTGGTCAGGCCAAAATCCTCATGTTTTATCTTCAAAAAATCCTGGAAAACTGGTGAAGTGCCAGATTATTGGAGAAGAACAAATGTTCCCATTTTAAAAAAATGGAGTAAAAGATGCAGCAAACTATAGACCAAGCTGTCTGGCATTCATACCTGGAGAAATTCTAGAGCAGATCCTAAAGAGATCAGTCTGCAAGCACCTTGAAAACTGTGCAGTAATTACCAGAAATCAGCATGAATTTGTCAAGAACAAATCTGGCTCCATTAATCTCACCTCATTTTTTGTTCACGTAACTTCTCTATTAGAGCATGGGAATGTTGTAGACATGATGTATCTTGACTTCAGGAAAGCATTTGACAGATTCTTGAAAAAAAGAATTTGGAATAATAGTTGAAGCTGAATAGAATCCAGCAGTATGATGTGGCTGTAAAAAAGATAAATGCAATTTTAGCAGCATTGATAGAAGTATAATTTCCAAATAATGGGAAGTAATCAATCTATTTTATTCTACTTTGGTCAGATGCCACCTTGAATACTGGGTCCAGTTCTGGACAGTACGCTTTAAGAAGGATTTAGAGAAATTGGATACATTTTAGAAAACAGCAATAAGAGAATCAAGGCAGTAGAAACTAAGTCCTATGAAGAAAGATTAAGGAGCTGGGTATATTTAGCCCTGAGAAATGAAATTGGGGATAGAGAGAGGGGTATTTAAGGTACATCCTTAAAATACCTGGAAGAATGTCACATCAGAGGTCAAAACTGTTTTCTCTCATTCCAGAACAGAAGACATGGAGTAAGTTATAGGAAGGCATGTTCTGATGAAATGTTAGAAGAAACTTCCTAACAGTAAGAGCAGTTCAACACTGGAACCAATTATCCAGAGAGGTACTTGGCTTCACTGTATGTGTTTAGACAGAGACTAGACAGTCATCTCTCTTAGATGCTTTAATTTAGATTCTTGCACTGAGCAGAGGGATGGACTCAACACAAATAGAGCCTTATAACTCCATCAAATATAGCTAAGTAAACATCATAAGAGTAACATATCTAGATCTTATCCCATAATTTTAATTGTAAAGTGGAGGTTGAAAATGGGAGAATAGTAGCCAATTAAATCAGCTGGCTTGTGCAGCATAACATGGACAGAAACAGTGTTAAAATGTTAAAGATGTGGGCAGTTCTTGTTTCTCTTGACTAGCCCCCAACAAGTTTTCATTTTTCCAAGATTTCCCATGTCATTCAATGAATTAACAGATTGTTTCTTATATAATAAAAATTACTTGTGACTTGCGGGTTCTTTTTTTTTTTTTGTACATTTGCTTATCGACCAATACTATAATTTATGAGAATGAGCTAATGGTTTTGAAAAGAAATAGTTTAAAAAATGTTCCCTGCTTGCTTCTTCCACCACCTGTAGTGGAAGTGTGTTAGTATCAGTTTGGAAAGTTTTATTTTGCAGCAAAAGTGGAAAACAGTTACTGACTTCAAGTTATTTATAGCAAAGAAAATAATGATGATAATTTTTCCTTGTAGCTGATATTCTGAAATCTTCTGTGAGGCTTATCTTATTTATTATCTTGATGAAAATGGAATTGTAAGTATAAATAAATTGTGTCAAACCATGATACTGTTTGGAATAATTCAGTGTCTTGGCTTGTTTATCTGAACAAATTAGGATGCATTCTAACAAGGGTCAGGGTAGCAGTGTGACTTCTGCCACTTATAATTAATGTCAACACTACATTTTTAGCTATACTGAACATGAAAGTTTTATACTTTCTGATTAGATGTACAAGTCAAGAATGGAGGAAAAGGTCAGATATAAGCAGTGCATACTGGGGAAGTTCATCATTACTATTTCTTAAACTAATTTCTACTTGTGGCACTGAGGTATAATAAATTTAGCACATTTTATAGTCAGGAGAATTCTGACAAATCCTAACGAATACCTATCTTTGCCAATACATCTTACTTAGCAAAGAGATTGCCTGATTCTTCTTTTTCTGTTGAAGGGTATCTCTGGCATTTTGAAAGTATATCATGAACTTGCTCACAAAATACCTGCAAGGGACAGCTTAGTTATTTGCAAAATGGCAGCCACTATGAGTTTAGTCAGAAAGCACCCATTGATGGGAAAGTGAAGTTGTGCTCATCACTGCTTCTAGCCTTCACACACATACCCAAAGCTCTCTGGACCTAACATTTGTCTTTTTAGGCGAGTGAGCGCACCTCCAAACAAAACCCCCATCTGTAGCCATTTATCAGTTTTATTTTATAAGAATGCCAACAGGGCTTATGTGCCCCTCCCCCAAATTACAGTAAATAAAAACAATGCTAGAGGTTGGCCCTTTGCTTTATTTGTTAACATGCCATTTCCCCATTTAGTTTTCATTTGAAAGAACTTTAAACAATTAAGACAGGCCTCAACAGGCAGCAGGCTTCTTTTGTTTGCCCTGAGCTAAGAAGCTTTTCTGTCAAAAGAGTCAAAACTGTGCTTGATAACAGTAGATTATAATTTAATAACTAGTGGTTGTTTTTGCAATCTATGTTATTAACTTAACCATGGTTTATTCAACTAACCCAATTTTCTGGTTCACATGACATGCTGAACCATAAAATATTACTTAGGCTGGTTCACTAGATCTACTCAACTAATATATAGTTGTTCAGTGTCTAATATGCCTGCTGGTCTGCTGCATGGTCCATCCAAAGCCTTGGTTGCCACTTGGAATGAGGGGGTGGCTGAGGCTTTGGATCAGATTGTGTCCATGTGACCTCTCCCCTCTTGGGGATCCTGGCACTCCCCGTGGTTTACGGAGGAACAGAGGGAGATGAAGCAAGAAAAGAGATGTCTAGAGCGTTGCTGGTGCTTAACAAGGGACAAACCCGACCGTGCACTGGTTAGGGCTTCCATTAAGGCCTACCTAGTGGCAGTAAGAGCGGCAAAGCATCATTACTTCTCTGCTCTTATTGTGTCTGCAGATAGCTGTCCCATGGCCCTGTTTCAGGTGACATGAGCCCTCCTGGTTAAGGGGGGCTTGGAGGAATTCACTCAGATTCATTCTCAGTTGGATGCCGGCCTTGTTGCAGGTCTGGTGGAAATACCTGGGGAGAAGTCTTGCCCTCTTATCTGGGAATGGTTTGAAGCAGTTGGACCTGAGGAAGTAGACAGAGTCCTTAGGGCTCTGAGCTCAGCCACCTGCTCTTTAGATTCATGCCCCTCCTGGCTGGTTAAAGCAGTCCAGGGGGTGTCGTGTGGGTGGACTCTAGCGATGATTGATTCTTCCTTGAGTGAGGGAGTTGTTCCTTCGCCTCTTAAAAAGGCTTTGCTTTTCCCCCTCCTCAAGAAGCCATCACTGGACCCTACTATACTGAACAATTTCCATCCAGTATCTAACCTCCCTTTTGGGGGAAGGTGATTGAGAAGGTAGTTGTGCAGCAGCTTCAGAGGACCTTGGAAGAAGTGGATTATCTGGATCATTTTCAATCGGGATTAAGACCCTGGTATGGGACAGAAACAGCACTGGTCCTGCTTTTGGATGATCTCTGGCGAGGGCAGGATGGAGATTTTCCATCCATTCTTGCTCTATTTGACCTCTCTGTGGCTTTTGATACCATCAACCATGGTATCCTTCTGGATTGGCTCAGAGGATTGGGGGCAGGTGGTACAGTATTGTGCTAGTTCACCTTTCTCCGGGGCCAGTTCCATTAGGTGGTAGTTGGGGAGAAGAAATACCACCCTTGGCCCCTACTATGTGGTGTGCCACAGGGTTTAGTACCCTCCTCTCTCCTATTTAATATCTACATGGGCCGCTGGGTGAGCTCATCTGTTACCATGGGGTGAGGTGTCATCAGTACGCTGATGATACCCAGTTATACATCTCTGCCCCTGGTGAATTAAGCAATGCTGTGAACATCTTACCCTGGTACCTGGAGGCTATGAGGGTCTGGATGGGGAACGACAGGCTTCAGCTGAATCCTGGCAAGACTGAGTGGCTTTGGGTTTTGGGGCTTTCTGGTTCTAGGATTATGCCATCTTTGATGCTGGATGGGGTGGCACTGCCTCAGACAGACCCAGTGTGCAACTTTGGTGTCCTCCTGGACTCACAGCTCCTGCTCAAAGAGCAAGTGGCTAGGAGGGTCTTTGCACAGCTTCATGTTGTATGCCAGTTCATGGATTGGGGGGCTCTGCTCACTTTCACTCATGCCCTTGACATCTCCCGTTTTAACTTGTGAAATGCACTCTACATGGGGCTGCCCTTGAAGAGTATCCAGAAGCTTCAGCTGGTGCAAAATGCAGGGCTGTGGGCAGTTATTTATGCTCCTAGAATGGCACACATTATGCCTCTGCCCTGCCAGTTTGGTTCCAGGTCCAATACAAGGTGCTGGTTTTCACCTTTCACCTTTCACCTTTATGTTCATAGCATGGGGCTGGGTTATCTGAGGGACTGCCTCTCCCCAATTACATCTTCCCGTCCCATCAGATCTGGCAGAGAAGGCATGCTGTGGGTCCAGTCTGTCAGAGAATTACACTTGGTGGGTCCCAGGAGGCGGGCCTTCTCTGCCATGGCGCCCACCTTCTGGAAGCTTCTCCCCCCAAAGTGAGATTAGCTCCATCCTCTTAATGTTCTGCAAATACCTAAGACCTGGCTATACCATCAGGCCTGGGGTCCCAGGGGACTGGGGAGATTGATGGTTCCCTTAACTGCGGCTAACGTCATTCTCTCTTGTTTATGTGCTTTTTATGGTTTTTATTAATGAATGTTTTTATATATATATTTTAATTAAGTGTTATGCACCACCCAGAGTCACTTTTTTGTGACATGAGTGGCCATACAAATTTGATAAATAAATAAAAATAATTAAATGTAAACATAGCAAGTATTCTGTTTTTTTTTCCGACAAGTGGGCTAATCACCAGAGATCATGATTAGAGTCAGTTTAGGATACAAGGACAGCAAATCTGAAACTTTATCCAGTTTTCTGCAGCCATCTGAGAACTTCAAGAATCTTGTCATCATGTTTATTTATTTTATTTATTTATCAAACTTTATCACCACCCATCTCACTCCCAAGGAGGGACTCTGGGCAGTTTACAATAAAAACGAAATTAAAATCAAAACAGTTACAAATACAATAAATACACTAAAAATAAAATGTGATGCAGTCTAGATGGCTGAGAGTTCTTATCAGTCCGTGAGTGTAATAGGTCCATTGAAAATCACTCTAGGGCGCTAGCCATCCCCAGGTATGGCTATTCTCCCTCCCGTTCCAAGCTTGCTGCCAAAACCAGGTCTTTAATCTTTTTCGAAAGTCCAGGAGTGAGGGGGCCTGTCTCACCTCTGGGGGAAGGATGTTCCAAAAGGCAGGAGCTACTGCAGAGAAGGCATGCTTCCGGGACCCCGCTAGAAGGAATTCTTTTATGGATGGGGTCCGTAACATGCCCTCCCTGCATGACCGGGTGGGGCGGGTCGATGTAATAGGGATTAGATGGTCCCTCGGATATCCTGATCCCATGCCATATAGGGCTTTAAAGGTGATAACCAACACCTTGAATTGGACCTGGAATCACACCAGAACCCAGTGCAGCTCACGCAACAAAGATGTTACATGTGCAAACCTTGGGGCGCTCAAGATTTCCTGCGCAGTTGCATTCTGGACCAGTTGTAGCTTCTGGATATTCTTCAAGGGTAGCCCCATGTAGAGCGCATTACAATAGTCTATATGGGAGATGACCAGGGCATGAGTGACCATAATCCTCTTCAGAACCCTCAGCTCCTCTGTAAACCACGGGGAGTGTTGGGTTCGATGGGATAAGAGAGGCCGCATAGGCACAATCATGTCCAAGGCCTTGGCTGCCTCCCTATTCCAGGCAGCTGCCAGGGCCTCCACTGGACCATGCAACAGATCCTCAGGTATAACGCCAAGCTCCCTCTGAAACCCTACTGGGTCCATTAGTCACCAGGGGTGGACCAATCGAATGGGTCTTGCCTCCCTGTGGAGGGGGGCAGCATAAGAGAATCTCAGGCTCAGCAGGGCGTGATCTGACCATGACAAAGGAGAAAGATGTACTGCTCCCCTCAGATCATGTTGCCACTGCTCCAACAAGAAAACTAAACCCGGTGTGAGGCCACTGTCCTGAGTTGGGTCTCAAATAATCTGAATCAGGTCCGTGGCCACCATGGTGGTCATGAACTCCCGAGCTGCCTCCGAGGCCCATCCCAGGGATGGCAGATTGAAGTCCCCCAGAACCATAAGTTTGGAGAACTCCACCACCAACCCCAAGACAGCCTCCAGCAGCTCAGGCAGAGAGGTTGCTACACAGCAGGGAGGCTGGTACAGTAGCAACACCCCCAACTGTTCCCGGGAACCCAACTTGAAAAACGGTCTCACAGATGGTCACTTGTGGAGCATGGCCCTTGAAGGCCACCAGAGATTCCTGGATGACAACAGCCACCCCTCCTCCCTTACCCTGAGGTCTCAGCTGGTGCCATACTCAAAACCCAGCTGGGCACATTTCCGCAAGAGGGACACCTCCTTCCGGGCCCAGCCAGGTTTCAGTAATGTACACCAGGTCAGCCCCCTCCTCCGCGATCAAGTTGCAAATGAGGGGGGCCTTGTTAACTGACATGGCATTACAAAGCAGCAGCCGAAGGTCAGGGCCACCGTGGGTCTGCTTACCAGGACCTGGGTCTGAGCATGGAGGTCAGAACACGCCACCAGGGGTGTCTTCCCCATAGATGGCCTGCCCTCCGGCTCCCTTCATAACGTCCCTGGCCCGTCTCCACCTTGATCGTCTGCCCCACCCTACAATCCCCAGAGTCTTGCACTCCATTAGCTCCCAATCTTGGACTATGAAGATCCCTGATTGAAAATAGAGATTCCTCCATTCAAACACTCCCTCCCTCACTCACACGCTCAATCGGTTGCAGTGCGATAGTGGGCCCTTCGATCACACCAGCTCATGCTCTTAGCACTGTCATAGCCCCACCATTGCCCACCCACTCATTCCCTGTGCCCCCCCAGCTTCTCTCACTAGTCAAGAGGGGGCACACCATCCGCTACTCCTCACCTTCTGCCTCTCACTCAGGAGGTGAGTTTTCCATACATTCATTCTCAACCGTAACCTGTACTCCCTCTCATGGCTCTCACACCTGAGAGGGAGTGCCCCATCATGTTGCTATCTTTCTTCTCTAAAGCAAGAAAGTTAGGACTTTGAAATTAAGTCTTGTTTCTCTAATAATGGCTCTATAACAGCTGAAGAGCTTCCAGCAGGCCTTGGATGTGCTGGATAAAGGAATATATTTTCTTGTACTCTTCTGAAGTTTTCAGAATCAGAGGAAGAAAACATGGCAACATCACTTATGTGAGAATCGTTGACAAGGAGGGTACATTGCAGGGTTGGTTTTGATCAGTTTTTCTAATCTCCATCTGTTTCTCTGACCACATCAAGTTTTATATACAGAGTAAGGCAAAAGGGCCATATGTAGTGCAGCTGCCAAATCTTGGGAACTTCAGTTTTTGAACAAGAATCGCTACCTGCATATTCTTACCTGTGTCCTGAGATTATGTGCGGAGGCCTGGACCCACCCATGCTGAGATATGGTATTGGTTACCTAGGACTAGTCCTTTTCAGTGGTTGCCCCCCAACCCTTGCATGCCCTCCCTGGTGAGCTATACCTACTGTTGACTTCGTTGAGTTTTCCGCTCCAGATTTTTCTTCTCTCAGGCATTTTAATCAATTACTGTGTGGATTTAAAATGTTTCTTTGTAGTTTAAACATTTTTTAACCTTCTCAGCTGCTTCTTTTTTTATCACTGAGTTTTATGTATCTTAATGTAGAGAGGAAGGAAGATGGCCTTGATGGAAATACGCAAAAACCTTTACCTAGGCAAAAATGGCTGAAACATTTTTTAAGATCATAGCAACAAGGTAACATTCAGAAGTGACTCAGACAGACACCTCCCTAATTCACTGGAGTATAAGAAGGGTGGGGGAGAGTGTACAACAAAATCAGACTTGCAACATTCTGCTATTATAGACAATCTCAAGGAAAATAGCTGTAGCCTTCTTGTGACGTTGATCTCTTGGTTTGGTCTACCTAGTTGGGCTAACGCTTAATTACTAAGCTTTATTATATATTTTAATATTTTATTTGTTTTACTTCTAAACTCTTTTACAAAACCCTGGTTTTGGTAGCCAGCATACATACTCAGCTTCTCTGTCTTATCATAGTACTACTTTTGTCTCTCTTTGGCCCAAGTAATAGAACATGCTGCTAAGAAGATAGACTTCAGAAGATACACTGCAGATGGAAAAAGTTTTTTATCCCCCCATCTCCACTTTCTCAGTGACTAAGACAGGTAGTGTTTGAACTTCAGTAAGAATATGTCAAGTTACATTCTCTCAAAGTAATATTTATTTTCTCTATTCCAATCATCTTTCTTAATACTGCTATGCCCATGAAGTTTCAGTTTGCAAAAAAAGTAGTGTACCACTTCAGTGTTCCAGTTTTTTTATCCCCTTGCTTATTAAAAAATGCAAATCTAAATTGTATCTTATTAATGTGTTTCTTTGTGTTAAAGCTATGGGGGGGGTTTAAAATCCCAACTCTCCCAGTGCATTTGGATTTTTAATGTGAAAAGTGCAATGAGAGCTAGACTTTCTGCAGGCTGTATTTACTAATCAACTGTTATGAAGGGTTTTATTATACTTCTACTTATTGCTTGCACAGAATGCATGGATATTAAAAGAGTAATGAACCTCATTGTTGACAAACGCTACTTCTAATCATACATTGGAAACTTTAGTTTGGAAAAAAAAGTTTGCAAGTAGCTGATGGGGAAATTCATAAAATACATCCTAGGGATGAGTGAGAAATTCAGTTTGCATTTTGGTTCCAGACTTACCCAGTTTGTACTTTCTGAAAATATCTGTGAACTTCAGTGCATCAACTTGCTGAAATCTGGATCTTTCCAGATTTAAATGTATAAAGATATTTTTGAATGGCAGGCTAATGTAGAAACAGGCTAAACTGAGCTTAAGATTGAAAATTAGAGAAATCAAGCAAAATCATAGTTCACACATTGTTGAATTCCTCATACTTACACAAATGTTCATATTTGCACATACCACTCTATGGATGTGATAGGAATATAAGTAATCATTGATTGCTTGATCCATGCATGTACAGTAGTTGTCCATAAACTGAAGCTGGGAGGAATAAAATAGCTCTTGTCTTTGCCCAGCTATGTATCAGCTTTGCCTTTGTCCAGTTTCTATAGCAGCTTTCAGTCGGACTCTATTCCCTTTTACTGTCTAGGGGAATCAGTGGGAGCTGAAGCTTTTTAAATATACTGATGCAGTTTAAGCCATTAAGCTGCTCTTGACATACTTGTATTACTCAACATGACTGCTGTAACTCTACCTACCTCTCTGGTCAGTAAAAGCTTTCTCTCTGTGCTTAATGTTCCTGCTCTTATCTTTACAGATTATTTTTTGCATTGTTTTTTAAAAAGCATGCATCCATTTAAGCCATGAAAAATCTAGGCAGATCAACCTAACTTGGTTTTTTTTTGGCACAGAAGTATAACGTTTCTGAAATTAAGGAAAATTTCTCAGGTACTAATTTTATTTTTTAATATAAGAGTCCACTTTGCTTACCCACTCTGTATATTCACAAATTTAGTTTCATCTGTAGTGAAGCTTCTAACACTTTTTTAAAAGTTTATTATTAGACCTCCCCTTTTGACAAATACTTTGCCTAAGAACTTATACTCGTTACAATTACTCTTCAGATCTTCCTAGTCTCTCAAAAACAGGAGTGGATGGGAGAAACAGATGTTCTAACAGAAGCAGTCACTATTGCAAAAGATAACCACTGTACATTTCTTGGTATAACTGCTTCATTGGTTCTGGGGGGGTGCGGGGAGCATTAGAGATAATTTTAGAAAAGAAGATAAACCAATAAATCACATCCAAATGCCTGCTTCGTATTTCTCATGAAAAAAAGTGGCTAGTGAAAATGTAATTCAAACCAAAATTTACATTAAAGAATTTCGTGTATATGTTTGTAGCTATTCCAGTGGCTTCGGACTGGTTGGGAGTGGTGTCGTTTGCAGGAATTGCAAAATTGTTTTTCAGTTAAGAAAGAGCTGGTGTGGTACAAGGCTTTGGACTAGGACCAGGGAGATTCAGGATTAAGTTTACCCTCAGACTTGGAAGGCCACAGGATTACTTTGGGCTAGTCAATCTCATTCACTCACCCTACTTCACAGGATTTTTGTGGGGATAAAATGAAAAGAGATCCCCATGTAAGTCACTTTGAACTAATCTACCAAATGAATATATTGTGGTTATTTTCCTGTATGAGCTATATTTATTTATTATTCACATTTCTATCACCGCCCATCTCCCCCTAAAAGGGGGACTCTGGGCGGTTTACAATAAAATATGCTGTTCTCTTACAGCTTCTGCATTCTTCATTTTCCATGCTAAATGAAAATGCTAATTAGACTTTTTATTTTTAAATCACTCCATTCACTTTCACTTCTTTATGATCTCTCATTCATCTCTTGCTTCTTCTAGAGCTTGTCTCCTTGTCTACTTGGTAAGCTCACTTTTTCTACTGCCTAGCTTCTTTCTAGTATTTGTTCTGCTACATCTTTGTCAGTATGCCTTTTAGCAGCTCCTGTACTTCCAGCCTCCTCTCTATTTTCTTGGTAATCTAGATTGTTGAATTTGCAGTCCCCCCGTTTCATTCTCTACCTATGCTGCCTTTTTAGAAGGCGAGCTTTCGAAGTTCACAAACATATTTTCTTATTTGTAATCTGTTCACTGTTACATGCTAACATGCATGTTTGCGCAAGTGGTAAGGGGGACAAATGACAATATACGCATGACAGTGTCATCATCCAAGTGCTGTAGTATATGTACTTGCATCAGATGGCAGGACGCAAGTATGTAATACAGGTAGTACTAGTTTGGTGACCGCAATTGGGATTGGTAACTTAGTTAAGTGAAGCGGTCATTAAGAAAAAAAATCACATGACCGGGACCTTACTTACAATTTTACTTCAGCTTTCCTTTGCTTTACAGCATCAGAAGGATAAAATCCCAAACAGCCAGGTGAGTCCGAACAGTGGGGTAGGATTCCAGAACTTGACTCATGAGGAAGCCGGGTAAAAGGGCAAATCTTATAGCCCTTTTCCCCCCCTCCCCTCTCCTTGGGAGTGCTCACCCTGGGATATCACTGGGATGATTAGCAAGAAGAGAATTGATGTTTGTATTTTCATTCATTGGAGAAGAAAGGATTACAAGACAGTAAGCAGGCACACAATGGGGAATACATACTGAAAGGAATGCAGTGGCTCGGACTGTTTGCCTAGTGTGCTCACCTAGTGTGCTTTGTTTGCTAGGAGGCAAACAAAAGCCTTCTGTCATGAGTAATGATGGTGAGCAGGAGGGGGCCTCAATCCAGGGTGGAAAACGCATGCGTTTTCCACCCTGGATCGAGGCCCCCTCCTGCTCGCCATCATTACTCATGACACCTTCAGTGGAAACTGATTAGGGTCTTGTCAATTTCAGGCAGCAGTTGCTAGCAGGTGGGAGGGTTCTGATCAACTAATTAAGGTCACAGAGCTGAGGTTAACTTGTGGTTAATACTTCTTAGGCACAGGCTGCACTGCAGAGAAAAGCAAACAATCTCTCTGTTCTGCAAGGGGGGGAGGGGGAAAGCTCAGGCACAGGACAACAGGTACCAATTGACTGTAATGGCAAACAGGTGACTGAGAGAGAGACCCTGTGAAGGTTGCAAATGCAGGTATTGGCCGGAAGGTCACTTTTTTATCACCATTCTAACTGTGAATGGTTGCTATCTGAGGCAGTCGCTAAACAAGGATGACTTGTAGTTTGTGTGTTTGTGTCATTGCATTAATGTATCATTTTGGCATCATCACAATTTGCTGCAGATGTTAATGAAACCTTACACCTGTAACATCCTTATACACATAATCATCTCCCTGTCTTTGGACTTTCAGCTCAAAGAGGTTTTCCATAGCTGCTATGGTTGGCGTCTTTAGGACAATCCCTGCTGTCTTCGTCTAGAACTAATGGTAGACCACAGGCCATATTCTTTATCTGATGTCCCTCATGTTGTCAGTTCAAGGTCTGCCATTTTGTATACTTTACTTGTTGGCATCTATTCCCATTTATGCACTAAAATGCCTGAAATCTCATTTCCACATCTGATGCTTCCAACCAGCTTGAATGGCAGTAGCTGGCACTGTGAACCATAAATATCAAAAATCAGCATTCTGCTTTATAAAATTAAGAGTGTATAGTCAGCTTGAGATGGGAAAATGCAAGCCACTTCAGTTTACTAAGTTTTCCGAACTGTCTGCTCCCATACCTAGCTTTGCACTTCAAAGGCAATAAATACCTTTCTAAGGTTGAAACGAGGCATCTAGAAATTCCCTCTGGATTTATATGCAGTCCTTGGACCATTTTTTGCTTGCCCCTGTTATAAAAGCGTTTGAAATGTGGGTAAGAAAGAGTTTAAATATTAATTTACCTAGTGTTTCTGAATAAAGCAAAACATGTGGTTATTCACAGTCTGATACGGGTTTCTTTGTCCTCGCCTTGGAAAACTTTTATTTAACATGTTTCTTATTTGTTACGAACCAAAAATAAACACTAATTACTTCCTAAATTAAATCATTAAAGCTATCTGAGGTTTGAAGCTATCTTGTTCAGCAGTGGAGTGGGGTAAATTGAAATTCTGATTCATATCTAACAACAAACCTTAAGTGAAACTAAATTCTGGTTTATTTCCCTTCCTGATTACAGTGAAAGAATGGGGACAGAGCACATACGAGCCTGGGATTCTGTGTGGGCCTATTTGTGCTCTCAACCTTAAATTATGGGTTAGCTTTACAAGTGAACCTTCCCATTGTGTGTTAATAGCAGCATTCTTGTGCTTCTGTATGATTTAGCAATTTTGTAAAAGTGATAGTTCTTTGTTTCTAAAAACAGTCCATGTTATAGAATGCCCTGCTGCTCCTTTGATTTGAAGTCTTTTCATGGACATTATGCCAAAATAGGTCACACCTAAAGCCTAGATACCCCTTGAATTAAAGAACCCATATTGCTCCAGCTACTTTGTGCATTAACATGACAAAATAAAATCCAATTAACATCCCAGTTAATCTCCCCATTTGGTAGCTATACCTCACTGGAACATAGTAGCGAGCAAATAGGAGTTGACGTTTGTTGTGTTTTGTTTCTCTTCTCTTCTCTTCTCTTCTCTTCTCTTCTCTTCTCTTCTCTTCTCTTCTCTTCTCTTCTCTTCTCGTTTTTTTGACTTTTGCAGTGCTTTTTTTCTTTCAAAAGGACCAAAGGTTGCCATCTCTGAGTCTCCTAATTATTGCTTTCTACCCTGAAAAAGGAAATCAGTCGTTCCTCATTGGCAAGTCCATTTTCCCATGCCTATGTAAGTTTAAATTGCCAGTTGTACAGTACTCAAAATACCCAGTAACTGTAAGACAATCTGAAGTCAGTACGTCTAAATAAGAAATAAATTTAGGAAAAGGAAAAATCCTACCATCCCAACCTCTTGCAAGATGGGCAACATCTTATATAAAAGTTTCTGTTTAAAAGATCAGGTGTAAAATAAAGCTATTTCAAGTTTAAAGGTGGCAGTTCTCTAGTTTTTCTAATAGTGTGGCTGGTGTCTCAGGGATAAAGGGGTTGTAAATTGCATTTGTACTATATTAATATTATTAATATTAGTAGCTGAAATGATCCTTCATGCTGCTAATGACGCTTCTAATCCTCCTTAGAAATGCCTAGCATAACTGTGTAAAATTGTCTATGTTATGGCAGCTTGCAATACCATACCAGACCTTGCACCATATGTCATATTAATTTAGGTGACATAGTACATAGTTTATCTTGTTGCAGATACAAATACGTTTACTCAAGCAGTATGCTAGTTAAAGGAGAAAATATCCTTCTTAGGAACGTTTTTTTTATATACAACGGTATTATAGACTAACCTGGTCCTAAAAGAATAATCAATTCTAAATTTTATTTCTGGTGACAGATAATGGCTGATGTAAGCCTACTCTTCTGTGCCAGAAAGATTGGCTGCCATCTACGTCTCATTTATATAAGATGTAATTTCCCCTTTGTTCAAACTATCGAACAGTGGCACTCATTTCACATGCCAGTAAGGTAATGCTCAAGATCCTGCAAGGTAGACTTCAGCAATTCATGGAGCAAGAATTGCCAGATGTACAAGCTGGGTTTAGAAAAGGCAGAGGAACTAGGGACCAAATTGCCAATATCCGATGGATAATGGAAAAAGCCAGGGAGTTTCAGAAAAACATCTATTTCTGTTTTATCGACTATTCTAAAGCCTTTGACTGTGTGGACCATAACAAATTGTGGCAAGTTCTTAGTGGTATGGGGATACCAAGTCATCTTGTCTGCCTCCTGAAGAATCTGTATAACGACCAAGTAGCAACAGTAAGAACAGACCACGGAACAACGGACTGGTTTAAGATTGGGAAAGGAGTACGGCAGGGCTGTATACTCTCACCCTACCTATTCAACTTGCACGCAGAACACATCATGCGACATGCTGGGCTTGAGGAATCCAAGGCTGGAGTTAAAGTCGCTGGAAGAAACATTAACAATCTCAGATATGCAGATGATACCACTTTGATGGCTGAAAGCGAAGAGGAACTGAGGAGCCTTATGATGAAGGTGAAAGAAGAAAGTGCAAAAGCTGGCTTGCAGCTAAACCTCAAAAAAACCAAGATTATGGCAACCAGCTTGATTGATAACTGGCAAATAGAGGAAGAAAATGTAGAAGCAGTGAAAGACTTTGTATTTCTAGGTGCGAAGATTACTGCAGATGCTGACTGCAGTCAGGAAATCAGAAGACACTTAATCCTTGGGAGAAGAGCAATGACAAATCTCGATAAAATAGTTAAGAGCAGAGACATCACACTGACAACAAAGGTCCGCATAGTTAAAGCAATGGTGTTCCCCGTAGTAACATATGGCTGCGAGAGCTGGACCATAAGGAAGGCTGAGAGAAGGAAGATCAATGCTTTTGAACTGTGATGTTGGAGGAAAATTCTGAGAGTGCCTTGGACTGCAAGAAGATCAAGCCAGTCCATCCTCCAGGAAATAAAGCCAGACTGCTCACTTGAGGGAATGGTATTAAAGGCAAAACTGAAATACTTTGGCCACATAATGAGAAGACAGGACACCCTGGAGAAGATGCTGATGCTAGGGAGAGTGGAAGGCAAAAGGAAGAGGGGCCGACCAAGGGCAAGGTGGATGGATGATATTCTAGAGGTGACGGACTCGTCCCTGGGGGAGCTGGGGGTGTTGACGACCGACAGGAAGCTCTGGCGTGGGCTGGTCCATGAAGTCACGAAGAGTCGGAAGCGACTAAACGAATAAACAACAACAAAATTTCCCCTTATTAATGATTTGCTATCACAACTGCAGGAATCACTGTTGAAATAAGAATAAGTATGATTGTAGAAAAAATTAGTCCAAGAACTGTAGTTCTCCAGATGAGTTGAGCCTTGTAACATTTTTTCCCAAGCTCTGCAGAACATGACAACCACATGGTGCTTTAGAATGTAGATAAAAACAAAGGTCTTTAGCACTATTGAAGAACCTGGAGCTCTCCAGAAGTTGCTGAACTACAAGTCCTACTATTTCCAAGCATCATAATATATGAGGGGTGCTGTAAACTGTAGTTCAACACATCTGGAGGGCTACAGGTACTCCATCTGTTAGCAGAAGAAATGTATAGACTATTAGCATAAATTGCTTCAGAAAGTCCCTGAGTTTTGCTGAAGCATTTGATTTTGATTTGGGGAGAAATCAGAAAGGATTTTTGAAAAATGCCCTTTATTCTACTACCCATTCACCCTACATTCTGCTACTCCCATTATCACAATCTTTTTTTTTTGCTTTTATTAATACAAAACATAAATAGAAAAAAGTATATAAAATTAGAGAGAAAGAAAGCGAAAATGAAAAACAAAAGCCTACACAGCATATTAAAACCTACCAAGATGGAGTTACCTATCATCAATAGAAATAAGGGCAATCTTGGAACACCTACTCTGGTAGCTACTCTGAATGGGGTAGTGTCCCCCCCCAAGGAACTGGTTTATGACTTGGATAGTTTTTTGCTTAAATAAGTTCTTGCTTAAATAGGATAGCCTTTGTTCAACACCATCTGGAGTGCCATTTACAACCCAGTCTGAACCAAGAAGCCCTGGCAATGGTAAAGTCATATAGCAAACTCATGCCCTGACTACCACATGCTAAACTACTGCAATGTGTTCCACATGGGGTTGCCTTTGGAGAAAACTCAGAATCTAAAGTTGATACAAAATACAGTGGCTGTACCCCTGATGGTCAACTCCATTAAGAGAGAATTATATCTATTCTTAAAATAGATAGTGGTTGCCAATAGGCCTCCAGCCCCAACTCAAGAGTCCTGATTGACATGTGTAAAGTCATTAGGGTGCAGCACCTTCATATATCGGACACCACCTTGCCAAAATCAAATCTGCATATCTGGTTCAGTCGTTTAGAGAGGGCCTGTTATGAATCCTCCCTCCAGACGAGATTCATGGGCCTGGCAACAGGCTTTCTCAGCTTGGACTCCTGTTTCATAGAACACTCTCCCACAGAGGTACAAAAATGGCCCTTACTTTACAAGAATTTATAAAACAGGCCAAAACAGCACTATTTTCAGTAGGTGGTTTGGCCCACCTACTTAATTAAATGGTCCCTTCGATAAACCAGTTTTTTAACTGTGACTTTTTATCATTTATAGTATATATGTTTTTAATGCATTTTGGGGACCCAGAGTCTGATAGGACTGGGTGAATTATAAATATTGTTTAAACAAATAAATACATAAATAAATAGCTTCACAGATACATACACTTACAGTATTAAAAATACTATATAAGGATTTCAGTGAATGATAACCATATTTCATTATAATTTTCCATAACTAATCTGTGTCAATAAGTGATTCAGTACTAAATAGCTAATAATGTCAACTCTGCAG
Organism: Candoia aspera; assembly: GCF_035149785.1. Classification (NCBI taxonomy): domain Eukaryota; kingdom Metazoa; phylum Chordata; class Lepidosauria; order Squamata; family Candoiidae; genus Candoia; species Candoia aspera. The sequence continues at coordinate 57,441,284 of NC_086158.1, read as the reverse complement.
CTCATTGTATATTTGAAGCCATATATTTATCTTTCCAAAGTTAAAAGAGTAAGTCTTTTAATTGTAAGTAGTACATGGAGAATCCACTTTCTTTCTCCAAATATTAATCTCCATGGACAGGAATATAGTTCAAAAGAATATTAACTCCTGAGAATATAAGTTGAATTAATACATCTAGCAACATCCTCCTAAATGGGACAGTTACAGGACACTGTACCAACATGTTTAAATGAAACATTTATCTTACTGCATCTCCAACAACATGACAAGTTAGTCAAGCCATTAGTTTTTCTTGAATAAGATTTAATGTAAGATCTGTTCAGTTTTTAGTTTTAATGTTAACACTTCTTACTGTCTAGACAAACTAAGAATCTCCAATTCTTTAGTCCTTTCAACCATTGAAGTTTGCATATCAAATTAATTCACCCCCAACAGAATTTTGGAAAGTGTAATTGTGTGTTTTTTGGTCCACAGGATTTAAATAATCACTTGTGGTAGATCAGGTATTTCTGAGGCTGAAAATGCTGCAAGTCCAAATTGGGATTTCAAATGATGTTGTAATTGTAAATACTGCCACTAAGCCTTATTAGGCAAATAATGTTTGCCTTTATAGTAGAAAATGATAAAATTTAATCATTTTAATCTATTAATTGATCCAACTATGAATTTCAGCAAATATTTTCTTGATATAATAGGGTTTTTGTTAATTTTGGATAACCCCATGTTGTCAATTTCACATTAAAAAAGGATCAAAGCACCATTTCCTAGAAATCAACTAAATCTTTGAGTTGATGTAATTGTAGGAGGAACTAAGTTGAATATATTATATTTTTATTTTTATTGTAAGACTATACAATTAAAAGCATAATGTATGAATATTCTAGAAGAGCCCAAGAAGGAAAATTTCCACTAAGGAGAGTTGTCCAGAATTTAGTACTATAATAAATATCTAAAATTGTATAATTCAAGATTTGGGAACCAATATCCTTCCCATTTAATAGATAACATGTTTTTTAAAGATATCTTCAGAACTGAATATCCCCACAAAAAAATTATGAAACGTAGTAGTACATTTTTTTTTTTTACAGATGTATGTAGAGGGATTTACAGGGACGCGGTGGCACTGCGGGTTAAACCGCTGAGCTGCTGAGCTTGCCGAGCGGAAGGTCAGCGATTCAAATCCACGGGACAGGGTGAGCTCCCGTTGCTAGTCCCAGCTCCTGCCAACCTAGCAGTTTGAAAACATGCAAATGTGAGTAGATTAATAGGTACCGCTTCGGCGGGCAGGTAATGGTGTTCCGTGTAGTCATGCCGGCCACATGACCATGGAAGTGTCTACAGACAAACGCCGGCTCTTTGGCTTTGAAACGGAGATGAGCACCGCCCCCTAGAGTCAGACACCACTGGACTTAATGTCAAGGGAAACCTTTACCTTTACTATGTAGAGAGATTACACATAAAATATATAACGTTCTACAAAATACATTCATTTTAAGAGTATTAACCTTGCCCCAAGGGATAAAGACTACCATCTATTGAGGTCCAAAGAGGTCTCCTTATATATTTTATTCATATTTAAAATGGGTATCTGCAAAATAGCACATGGGATAAGAACCCCCAGATAGGTAATATATTCATGACCTATATGAAACTGATAATTGTTTAATGAAGGGATTTTGATCAATTGCCATTAATTTTGACAATCATTTGTAGTTGCCTTTAATTAAAAAAGGCAGACAATAGATAGAGAAAAAAGAAAGAAAAAGAAAACTTGGATAAAGTTGGAGTTAAGATTTGCATGAATGCAAATTATGGCATTTATTTATATATTTGGTACATTTCAAGTGAAATGTCCAAAAAAGACATTCAAAACTTAAAATCTAGAGAAGAGCACAATAACAGTAAAAGCATTCATGATTTAAATGTTCACAAACTTATTGTTTGATTTATTTAATTAGATTTATATGGGTGCCCATCTCACCGCAGTGACTCTAGGAAGCTAAAAATAAATAAAAACACCATACAAAATAACAAGCAAAAAACAATCAATATGTAAAACCTATAATGACCATTGAAATAAAAACAAATCTAATAAACAAAGAACACTCCATGGGCTCCCATTAACCTCCCCTAATGAAGTCTGAATAATGGACCAAAAACCTTTGCAACCAAAACTAGACTAATATAAGAGATCAAGTACTTGTATAGCCAAATGTATATCTTAGGGAGCAGAATTCCCACTTCTGAGAATGCCATATTCCCTTTACTCAGTGTTTCTCAACCTTAGCTACTTTAAGATGTGTGGACTTCAGCTCCTAGAATTCCCCAGCCAGCCATGGGAGTTGAGAGTCTGGGAGATGAAGTCCACACATCTTCTAGTTGCCAAGTTTGAGGAACACTGACTTAGCTATTCTAGTTGTAACCAACATCAAAGAAATCAATAGGGGTCTCACCTTTGACCTAATTCTGGGCAAGGAAGAGTGATGGCAGTTCTTCAAGTTGTTGAACCCTATTCAGGTATTAATACTTACTCCATGAGCAGAGGATAAAGTCTCTGCATGCACAACTGTACTGGCATTGGTTTCCATGCTGGCTAGGTCCTTCACATAATGGCCTGTCTCATGTAGCAGCTAACACACATACAGAAGTACACATAATGGACTTGGAATGATCTGGTAATGTTTAATTAGGAAGGTCATCTTCACATGCAGTAAAGAAGTCCAGGAAAGCCTTTATGTATGCATATGAATCTATGTTAGCTTCTATGCAAGCTGTGCATTATCAGGGTGCTGGCTTGTACGGAAGTACATGCAGAGATTTTTGACCCTGCAGATACTGTGATCACCAGTGAAACTTTGGAGAGGACTGGGACTTGTTCCTTACTATGTGAGTAGTGAGAACTAATGCCTGAATTGGGCTTGAGTTACAAATCACTGCAGCTAATATTGCTACTTTGAATTGTGCTAGGAAGTGAATGTAGCTGGCACAAATAGATGCAATGTGATTTGAATATTTTTCAGCACCTGGGGTATTGCATTCTGCACAGTTGTGGCTTACATAAGCTACAATTACAGTTAAGTCTATATGCTATTACAGTCAATTTTGCATGTTACAGCACATGAGTAACTGAGTCAAGATTTATTGCAATTTATCAGGGGTATAGCTGGGTTCCTGTGGTAAAGCCGCTAAATTGCTTTCACAAATGCCCCCAAATAAAGGATCTTCTGCTTCCTTTCTTCCAAATGCACCTCAAAATAGCTTTTTGATACCTGTTTTCACCTAGGCAGGAATATGAATGAAAACTATGTGTCATCCAAATAATGATCCTGCTTTAGTCTGAAGCTTTCTATGAATCTTTATGAATATTGAAAAGTATAGGTTTTTTATGAATATTGAAAAGCCAAGGGCCATAGGATGAAACAGATATTGAACTGTGTTACTGAGTGAATATGCCAGCTAGGAAAGATTGGAGCCAGCTTAATATCAGACACTCCAGGCTAACCCTGGCCTAACAACCCCAAATGATACCATGCTGAGAGTTCTAGGAGGACAAACATGATTCATTGTTACAAAATCACTAATAGAACAGTTTGGAAAGAACAACCTATACATGAAATATGTATTGTTTCAAGTAATATATTATAGAGCATTACAGGTCTGAACTATGCATATGAATGTAGAAACATCAAAAGGATCTTCAAAGCATCAGTTGCATAGTATATATATGCAGCAGTTTTCCTGAAAATATTTTCAATTTTTATTTCCATGACTAAATCATTTCACTTAAAATAATATTATTCCCTAAAGCTAAGGGAAATAGCATGATGTTCAGTTGAATATCCAGATGGTTGTGCATGCACCACTGTATTAAAAAGTTTCCTGTTCAGTATATCTGAGAAATTATCAGCTGGAAATGCTTTATTCTTGTAAGCTACTGTACATCTGCATTTGGCCTAGAACTGTTTGAGGCTGTTAGGGCTATACATACAATCAGAGCTTGTACTTTTAGTTTTGTGAACTTTTCTTGTGAAAAATTTGTTCTTAACATGCATAAGCCAAATGGCAACGTTGTGGTTTGTAGGATTCATTAATGCCTCCACATCTAAAATCCCTATACAATGTTTAAGAACAAGTTTTATTTCATATTCATCAGCAGTTGCAGCTTCTGGGGCTCTGAAAAGTACGAAATGCTGTCATCAGGTGAAGCATTACAGTTATTAGTGTGTCAAAAATATAAGCAAGTCAGAGCGTATGCTTTATGTCAATTATTCTTCGGCTCCACTAGGGCAAAAAGTTATGAATTGCAGGCAGTCATTTTAGGCAATTGACAAATAAGTCCAAGTTTTACTTTTATCCACTTTATTATTAGTTTTTGAGTATCTCTTGTAAAGGAAAGAATGGATGCACCCCATTTGGCTTGAAGCAGCATTTCTACATACAGTTAATTTGTGGGTAAATGTGGGTTTCTACTATTGATGTTTCTCAGTTTCCCACAAAGTGGTTATATTAATACGGAAGCGTTATTAATCAATAAGTAGCTCTTTAAAAATACATCAGTAAGACTAGTCAATTGCCTTTAAGTACATATCAAAGGCCACAGAGCAATTTGGTGTACACTCATGGTCCATTAGAGAATATCAGGCATTTTAATTATAATTAAAAAAAAAAAGCTTCAGTGACTCTAACAAAGCTATTTAAATTCCTTCTTTGGGGCATCAAGAATTTGTAAGCATGGTTGCTTCACAAACTCAGGCCCCAGTTCTGAAAACCATTTAGCCACATGATCAATCCTATCTCATTTTCCTGTATTGAGAATATACAAATTAAGATTATAAAGGGCCAGACCCTGGCAATAAAGACAGAATAGCTCCACTAAAGCTCGCAGAGATTCTTAATCTTATAATTGACTCCCAGAAGTTTCAGAAGAGCTGTTCTATAGTAACAGTTTATACTAGCATTGCAAAATAAAATGTGGCTTTATCTTGTATCCGTAAAGTCTCCTTTAATTTTGACAGGTATTTGGCTGCAATCAGTAAACCATTTAGTTTGAAGCAGCTCCTTTATTTCAGTTAATTACTCTGGAGTAAGTGGTTTGTGGATTGTAGCTTTCAAGTTATAGAAGTTAAGGCTGCACTTAAAAGGTTGTTATTTGGCAGGCTTCTGTTCATACATGATATTGATGGAAATGATATTGTGATAGTCCAAAACAAATGACAGTTAGCAAAAAACAATAATTATTGAACACAAAGTACAGAGTAATAATTTGTCCTCTTTTTATATAGAATGATGGATAAGGAGATCAAGCATTCTTGATTAAGTACTATCCAGTGTGATCCTACAGTATATTCCCCTTACTCAAGTGACAAGTTCCCAGGCCAACAGAGACACAGAGGTTGCTTTTATTGATATTTTGCCCATTTTTGAAACCTAAATTAGGAGAAATGCAGAGGATCAGGGGAAAAAAAGGACTTAAACCTCTCAAATTAATCTCTTAGGAATCAGTATTTGGGAGCTGTGCTGTTGAGACCTCATACGAAGGAATCATACAGCATAAGGCTGAAGCGTAGCAGGCCATGCAGTCTGGCAGGTGGACATCCATGGGGAACGCAGTAAAGAGCAGCTGGAGAACTCAGTCATCAGAAAAAGCTGCCGTGTTGTCTGCAAGACAACAGAGACTGCCAAGGCAGACCAGTTGCTTCAACAACTGCAGAAGCCCATCTGAGCTTGTACTCGAATTTTTTTATTGGGGCTGTTTGGGACAGCATGCATAGTTTTGGAAGACTTTGGAGGCAGCAAGAGCTTGATTGATGGTCTCTGGCATGTTCAGAAGTTGTACTTTTTCACTGACCATCTTCACTGGCTTCATGCATAGTGAAGAAGTTAAGAATGAAGACAGGACAATGCCTAAACTGAATTGAGTTTCAGCTTAATTCAAATTGAAAGTGAATTAACTTTATTTGTTTGCTCCATTTGTTAGTCTGTCTAATTGCCAAGTGATTAATTAAAGGTACTGTGGCGCTGCGGGTTAAACCGCTGAGCTGTCGATCGGAAGGTCGGCAGTTCGAAACCGCACGGCGGGGTGAGTTCCCATTGCTAGTCCCAGCTCCTGCTCACCTAGCAGTTCGAAAACATGCAAATGTGAGTAGATCAATAGGTACCGCTTCGGCGGGAAGGTAACGGCGTTCCGTGTCGTCATGCTGGCCACATGACCCGTAAGTGTCTACGGACAACGCCAGCTCTAACGGCTTAGAAATGGAGATGAGCACCGCCCCCTAGAGTCGGACACGACTGGACTTTACGTCAAGGGAAACCTTTACCTTTACCTTTACTGTAGCTAATATGTTGTAACATTACTATTGCATCGTATCGCATCGTATTGTATTAGGATTGGTGGCAACTTTGGGAGGGGCTTTAGAGACTGTACCCCAAACTGGGGATTATGTCTTTGGGGATTCAGGCTATGTTCCTCTAGTATGAACAAAAGTAATTCCTTCCCTTATCAGTGTTTTGAACTCCATCGTTAGTAAGCATTTACTTTTACATTTATTTCTTTTAGCTACACTGGGAGAAACTTTGTTTTCATTTGCAGCTAGGCACTGTGTTTCGTATTTAAATAAATTCCTATTCATGTTTAAAAAATCAATTTATTTTAGATTTTTTTTCTAGTGGCCTCTCTGTGGACAACCATGTTTCAACTGAAGGGCTGTGCAGAGATTGGGATTACAAAGGGCAAAATGTGACTCATTGATCATATGAGCATGCATGTAGTATCTATTAGCAGCTGTGCCTTCTCTTGGGCTTGAGGGCCTGTCTCTGTAGCTGATGTGCAGTCTCAGGAACAGATATCTTTGCTTTAAGGTCTTCCCAACATGCTATGCCCATGCATGCTCCAAATCACATTTTGCCTTCAAGTCTGGAGCCCTGCATAGCCCTGCTAAATAGGTTTTCTCCTCCTTTATTCCATCTATTGTCCATTATCGCATACAGTCATTCTGCTTAGAATAGTGTGAGGTGAACTGATTGTCATCCACTGCAAGTGGAACCTTTAGGTGAACATTAGTCACTGTTTTCGACATGCTAGCCTGAAGTGGAAGCAGTCAATTATAGACTAGAGGCTTTGTGGCTACATTATTATTATCATACTATTAGGTTTTCAGGAGCAGCATTCTGTTTGATCGATCTGCATCCAGGACATTGATGGATAGCTTTGTTCTTCAAATGTCAAATATGTGGAGCTTTGACACTCTATATATTTACTGATCCACTAATCTACTCTGGATGCCCTTCTTCTCCACAGTGAACTACCTGAATAGCTAATCATTATTCATGTTCTTTAAAGTCTCTGCCACATTTAATAGTATTCTTAGTCATACCTTGCCTTTGAGAGCATAAGTGCAAATAGTATTCAAGTAACTGTTTCTTTTGGTACTGTCTGCATAGAGTTTCTGCAGGATCATGTGTATTTCCACTTTTTGCACTGTAGGTTTTAGACACGGAGTAAAAACCCAAGTTCAGCTTATACTTAAAGAGCTAAAAATTGTTTAGATATGGATTTCTGTGGTTTTACAGAACAGATTCTGCTATGGCATAAACAGCAGCATTGAACTAGATTGCTAATGCTTCTTTTCACCATGCTTTGCAACTTGTTTGTGGAAATGCATCTGAAAAATAATGTATGTTTCTGAAAACTTCCTGCGGTAATAGTCAAATGTGAAAGTGCTTGAGAGCTTATATTGGGGAAATGTATATTAAAAAGCTTAACTCTGCTTAATAAAGAATGACATCAAAGTAATTTTAATTAAAAAGGTTGCTTTGGGAATTTACATCTAAACTTTAGAGAATTGAAGAACTTGCATATGGAAGCTCCATATTTTAAGGAAAGTTGCAAACAAAAAATAAATACAAATACATATTTTAAATGGACTTACATTAAAAAAAAATAATTGGAATTCTGCCTGGCTAACATGGACAGCAAAAGATTGGATTTATACTGATTTGCACACACTACAGACAAGAATGATGCAGTGAAGGGGCATGTACAACCTTGAGATTATTTAAATCAATCTATTTTCCATAATGCTAGTATTAAACTAGTTTCAAACTGGGTAGAAGGGAATATTTCTTGAGCAATACTCTGTGAAATAGTGGACTCCTCTGTGGAAAAGTGTTTTTGCATTTTCTGGTTCCCAGCTGCAAATATAAACACAACATATATCTCTGAAACTCTGGCAACTGTTGCCGTTTTAGGCCAAGTACTGTGGAGACAGCAGATTTTCAATAGCAAAGCATAGAAACTAAGACATGATGCATTTGGAAAAAAAAATCTCAATGATAGCCTTTTACTGTCAAAAACCCTCTATTAATAAGGAAACATACATCTTTTATGCTATTACTCTTATTATCAAGAATTAACAGGGTGAGACTTAAAGAAAGAAATAATGCTTCTTTCTCCTTTCCTCATATCCAGCAAGCTGCCAGTCTGTGGCAGTCATTCTTTTACAGTATTAATGTTGCTTATCAAAATGCTCTTAAAATAATGAATGAATGTGGAGAGAGAAGATTAAATGCATGCCTGCTTTTGTAACAGATGTGAACTTCTCTGACTGCGTTTTCCAAATGAGGGTTTGTAAATGACGTGTTTCACTACTGTTCATTGATTCACATAAAGTATGTCCACAGTTTGATTCTGTTTCTGCTACCCATGGGACATTGTATGAAGGCTGCTGGGCTTTTCATTTTCCCCTTCTAAGGCTCCATTTCAGTGCTAGATGAATCAGAGGGCACAAATCATGGGAATGTGTTTCACTTGCCCACACCAACAGCAATTAGGTTGCTGAGCAAAATTTTTAAGTAATTAAACATGTTAAGAACATGCAGTGGTAGTTTATTAGAACCATTTGTTGCAAATCTTCTGAAGACTTCTTTATTTTTGCTATGCTTACTTTACCCTTTAAAGCAGCTTAAAAAATAACTACTCCCGTTCTAAAAGCTGTCATATTTATTACCAACACTGCCTCTTTACTGCCTAAAACAGTGTTTCTTGACCTCAGCAACTTTAAGTTGAAGTCTACACATCTTCAAGTGGCCAAGGCTGAGAAACATAGGTCTAGTGATTTTCACGGCTTTGCACCCTTTGGGTCCACTGGTAGACCAACCTCTTTTTTTAAAAAAACAAATGGGTTGGGCTGCAGAACCTGAGGTTCCAGTCTCCCTCACTGCCAAAAGAGGATTGAAGGGTGGAGAACAGGTCAGAGATCATATGAAAGGGGGCAATCCTGCAGGAAACCAACAACACAAATTGGAACCACCGGTTTGTCAATAAGGAACACCTCATTTCAGGCTGCATTCTCCATGTGCATCAGTATGTCCAGCATTGCCCACACACAGTTTCTGGAATGGGGTTAGTGGGAAAACCCCACTTCCAGAAAAGCCGCTAAAACTATTTTCTGGCTGCCTCTGTAATGGGTTAAATGATGAGATACAGACAGTGATATGCAGGCACTTTCTCTGGAAACAGTGGGCTTTCCTTGCACAGGGACAAGGAGACTTGCCCTATATGATGCAACAAGGAATATGGATCAGAAAATCAATTTGTTAAAGTCCCTGGTAGTGTCTGACAGGAAAAATGGAGTGAACTATTGCTGTACATACATAAGCAACTGAAATGTTAAAGCAAGCAGATGAATGTGTAGCTTGGTAAAATGCTTACTAAACATGAGAAAACAAATGGGGAAATTGTAAGACATGCAAATGCTGGTAGAAAGTTAGTGGATAATATGTGATACGTTTTCTCAAGTAATGGAAAGGCACCTCAGTGTACTTTTAGAGCCATTTATGTAGTACCTTGCAGAGTTTAAAAAACTTCACGTGTTGTATTTCATTGTAATTCTTACCAGCAACCTGAATGATAGATTGGTGTCCTACAGTAAGGGTGGAAAGTCTAAAGCTGAGGGAATGTGGCTTTCCTAAGGCAATCCAGCAAAGTTTAGTTTGTCATCGGATTTGAATAGTGGATTTCCTTATCACATTCATTGTTTTCAAGCAACAAATGGAAAATTAGCAAGTCAAATAGAAAATAGGGAAAATTGATGGTCTGATGCTACCTGCAGTAGGCTTCTACTATGTAACATTAATATGGCTTGATGTGCCAGCAGTAAAAGCTACAAATCTGCACAAGTATTCTGCATTCTGTCTTTTCTATTCTTGATTCGTTATTAAGGAATAATTAATGTACAAAAATTATGCAAATACAGAGCAGTTAATGGCACCTTAAATTTGTTTTCTGAAAACAACATTGAGAGTTCCTCCCCTCACTTCTTTTTTTTTTAATTAGCAGACAAAAAAAGAAAGAACTGTTACTAGCAATGGTTGTTGCAAAGGTTGCCACTGCTATTTCTGACCCGTGCATGTTTCACTGCAGTCATTGTCACAATCATTGTCATAGCTGCAATCACAGCTGTGACTGTTAGCATGAATCTGCCCCATCTTATATTAATGCTCTTTGAAAGAGAGTGTTTTAAAATCTTAGCATGCAGTAGCTATAAGTGTATTATAAGCTTATGATTGTAGGTGTGACTCATACTGTATTATTACCTCCCACAGGCTTTGTAGGAATTGCTACTAGCATAGTAATGAACTACCCATTTCTTAGATAACGTGCAGACCTAGGCAAGGGCTCCGTTTTGACCTCTTATCCCCTAGCTCTGCTTGCTGCTCAAAGGCCCTCAATATCATAAGAGTGGTAATAAGAAAAAAGCAGTAGCAGCTTTCCTTAGCCTTTAATTCTTGATCTGGCAAAAGGGAAGCAAGTGGATATAAAGGTAGAATTGAACAATTGAAGCCCCACTCTTTTGTAAGGCTGTGTGAAGTTGAGGTGCATTCGAAAAGGACAGGCTTCAATTGCATAGTTGCCCCTCTCATCTTGTTTTTTTGCCACCACCTTGGATAACCCTGGGGCTATGATAGAAATCCCATGGAGATGGTCCCATTGAAGACATCTTGCCCAAGTCCTCTCCAAAATACCAGGAGATATTCCTGTGCTTTTTCATCCCTACTCTCTGTATTTAGAAAACCACTGGCCATAGCTGAGCTAGCTCAGTGCTATGATTCTGGGTCACTGTGAGAGGAAACAGATTTTCCATTTCAGGAGAGGGATGAATGCAATTGTCATCCAAGTACTTGGGGGTATTTTAACAAGTATTCAGATAACTGCAAGCAAGTATTCAAATTCTGCTGGGTGTTCTCTTGCTCAGCTTCTTTCTGTGATGCTTATGAGTAACTAATCCAGCACTTTACATTAACAATCAATTCTTAGTTATATTGCATGCCTATGTGTGTGCCACAAATGCCAATTTTAATAAAGCACACAGATCTAGAAATTGCACATAATCTTAACATAATCTAGGAAGAAATGTAGGTGGCTGCTTTATGTTGACATTGCACTATCTGTGGCCCTTGCTGAATCGCAATTTTGATAACCCTCATTGTTTGTTTTTGTTAGGCTGTTTGGATTGCCAAGTTTTGGATTGCAGCCTCAAGTTTACCTCCCTGCCTAGTAGCAGTTCTCCAAGATTTTAAACAAATGTTATCTTCCCTAGCTCTATCCCAAGATATCTTTGGCTTGAGAAATTTTGCATGAAAAATACCACTGTACTGGGGTCTTGCTTCACATCTTTCTTCTATATGTCTCACACCCAACAATTCTAGCACTATAATACATATCCTGATTAGCCCAAACTTAATTAGTCATGGGCAAAGGCCTGGGGGGAACAAGATCCTAGAGTTGTCTACATAGTTTATAGTTCCTGGCAAGTGGAACAGATCCCCAATGAGGTCTTACACTCGAATCATCTCTCCTTGCCCACCATCTTATTCAATCTTTCCCAACCACTGGTGGAAATCTAAGTCCAGATATATTGGACGTCAATTCCTAACCCATTCCTCTGACCATGCTACTCAGGGATTGTGGAATTTGGACAAACTTGGTGAAGTCAAACTGGTGTAGACTGATCTGTATAAAAGGAACTTTATATTATCCTGTAGTGCTGCTTTTTTCCACTGCCAGTACTTTACAGTACTATCAATGGCTATCTTGAATTATGGAGTCCTTGGTGCTCTCTGAGCCTTGTTGTTTTCTTGCAAACGTTTCATTGCCAGACTAGGCAACATCTTCAGTGTGAAAAGGGAGTGGGGTTTGCTCTCTGTTTATATACAGTGGCTTGCCCTGCTCGTGTTGGTGGAGGTGTTGTTCCCTCCTTGGTAGTTCCTTGATTAGGTGGTTGTTTGCTGCTTGTTTCTTGATTAGGGTATTGTGTACTCTTGATTGTTCATCTGGTGTTAATCCTGGTGTTAATCTTCGCATATCTGGGTGTTGATTGAGGAGGTGTTCTGGTCTTTTAGCTTTTCTGTTGTCTTTTTTGAATGGTATATAAATGTTGTTTACCTCTAAAGTAAACGTACTTACTTTTCGCACTGAAGATATTGCCTAGTCTGGCAATGAAACATCTGCAAGAAAACAAGGCTCAGAAGGCACCAAGGACTCCACAGCTCAACCCTGAGGTACAAATATTCTCTTTGATTGCTATCTTGAATTCCTGTTGAATCCTGATCAATTATTGAATCACTCTCTTTCTTTGGCATTTTATGCATTTTATTGTATGTATTATGGATGAATATTTTAGAATTCTGTGATAAAATTAAATTTATAGCAAATGTACAACAAACTGAATATGTTATTTAGACTCTTCTTTTGAGCCTACTTTATTAGTAGTACTGCAGAATTTTACTGAATAAACCAATAATGAAGGCTGAATTACAATCCTATACTTACTAAATAGGGCAGTAATAGGGATAGAGCCATATTCAGTTTTGATGATGTCACTTCCCTTAAATGTTTTCATATTTAAGGAGACATTTGGTCTTTTGCATTTTTATACTTGGAATTACTATGCTCACAAAATGCTTGTCTGCATATAAAGAGAAAGAGCCTTTGGAATTTCCTGGGCTCCTGTTGGGTGGATTCAAATGCTAGGTTAAATAATGCATGAACCTAAGATTTGTATAATTGATCATTGAGTGATTTATACATTGTAATTATAATTAGGGTGAGAGAGAAATTTTGAAAAGCCAGCATCCTCGTAGCCAGAGCTATTAACGAACAGTAAGCTGCCAAAATAAAAATGAGGTGGGAACAAAGCCACAGTTCAAAATATGTGTCCTAGATCTGATTTATAACACCCTTCCTTCTCAAACATGTACAATGCCTTCTAATTTGTAAGACGCAAGGATTATTTTACAAATTGGAAAAATATTTTTCATTTGGTTTTTTTTTACCCTAATCAAATGTGAACAACTACAAAACTGTGAAAGGCTAATGTATAACAAAAGTAGAAGGTTCAGAAGGTTGAAGAGGTTAATTAAAAAGGTAATGATTGCATTTGCTGAAACAGCAATATTAATCACTTCGCATCAATGGTCATATGACTTGCAAACCGTTGATTATTTTCCAGTATTTCCTTTTTAATAGTGTAATGTCCTGTATATTTAGAATCACTAGCTTATATAGTGTTTAAAAAACAAACTAGCCCACCACTTCTTCCCCGAGTTAAACTTTCCCAGTTCAGCATGGGAAAAATACACTGTAATAATCACAACAAATCATGGCACAGATGCTGCTGATGACTGAGCCATTGATCTACAGATCACTTCCAGCGTTCTGCACCATCTGCTAGATTGTGCAAGAATGTGGCATCCCATACCCTTCTGCTTTGTTGGATCTAAGCCAAAATGTGTTACAAAAATCCAGGAGCTGAATATCCTACAAAAACTGTATTGCGTAGCATTCTTGTCTGGTGGTCTACAGGATAACAAATGCCAGATTGTACAGACCTGGGACTGAACATTCAAAAAGGCTATCTGAATGATGTATTTATAGCAAATAAGTACAGTTTTGAATTAAAAATAATATAGATTTGTTGGAAACAAAAACAACAAAATGAACTGTGATTTCCTTTTAATAGTTGGCAGCAGGGAATGAAATCTGCAGCTCTTTGTCATTCTTCTCTAGGGGTATCCTCACAATTTAATGTACTTTGGGAGATGTTATATGAAAATCAGCATTTTTTAAAGACACACAAACAATTAATCCTGTTGCTTAATTGCTGAAATACATGGAAAGTTACTCAGAAAAACCTATTGATTAAGTAAAATTTTCTAGAAAAACTTAAGAGTGTGAGAAAGTTCACACACAAAAGTTTATCTGGGCCTCTCTATTCATTTCCCTCTTTTGTGATGCCAGAAATTGTTCCACCAGAATGACTGCATGGAATTCTTGGATTGCTTTGTGGCTGGGTTCTCCGGACCTTCAGGTTTTCTGCAAATGACTGTTTTCCCCAAATCCCAGTCCTACTCCATTTGGAGGGGTCACATTACTGCTTTGCCCCTGCAGCCTTGAGTCATCTAGTCCTGTTAAACAAAGAAAAAGATGGACTCTAGCCCATGGTTTTCTTCTTGCTCCTTTCCCAGCTATTGTGGTAAAGTAGGGCTAGGTCAATTAAGTTGTGATTTCTACTCACCAGCTATTCTTGGATCAGTCACTTTCTTTCTGCTTAGCCTTCCCCCACAAGATATGTAGGGCCACAAACCATGTATCATGCTTATTGCTCTTTGGAAAAATGATGAGATCTGGCATTCCATATTTCAGTCTTTGCTGGGTTTTTTCCAATAAATATAAGGCCTCAAATAATACTTTTTAAAGGAGGAGCTAAGATTTGCATGCTACAAAGCTGAAAAGAATATTACCAAATACGAACTTAACCCAAGTAATCTAGACAATAGAGTGTATCACAGCATTGCACTTGGGGTAGTGATGAACCTAATTAGAAAGAAAGAAAACTTCATATAAGTTGGCAATTCTTCCTAAACCTCAGATAGTCACTTCTGTAGGATGAGGCAAACTTATGTTTTGATTCTCTTTAAAATAAAATAAGCACTAGTAATGACCAGTAAGGCCCTAGCATCAAGAATATTTGGGTCACAAATTTATGTTCTCCAGAGAGTATTGTTCCGTGATAATTATATCCTTCCTATGCTGTTTTGAAAACAGACTACTGTTCACATTCAAATGTTTCAAAAATCTACTTTTTAATTTCCATTTTGGCCAGATTTTGTGATTAGCTTTGAAATTCTATTAGAATTTAAATAAGAAAGGTGGATACCAGTGACATGGTCATTTCAGTGATGGGCTCACATCTGAGGAAATTTCCTTCCCAAGAACTACACAGTTCCTCATAGTTCTTCTTTAAATATTTCTTTAAAACTTAAAAAAAGAAATCAATGTCTTGTTTATTTATTTATATTTATTTATTTATTATTCAAATTTTGTTACCGCCCATCTCCCCCAAAAGAGGGACTTGTTATTTAACTACTTGCTGTGTTTTGTTTGCTTAATGTCCTTTTGCAAAAGTTACCATGTGGATTAATCTGTAGTTTCCTCACTTCTTACGTTTCTCTAGTACACTGTTTTGTGAGGTTAATTCATTTTAAATGGTGGGTTTAAAATAATCTTAGTAAAATAAATAATAATACACCCCACCCTCCAACTTATTCATGGGTATTTTATAACTTGTCCTAGTCTTCCTAGACTCTGAGTAAAGTGAAAGTTAGCTCTGCCCAGTAGACTCCAAGATCTAATTTTTAAAAAGTCCATCCATCATGCTTGACGTCTTACCACCTTGAACCAATTAGTAGTGGGCCAGATATATCAATGGTTTGACTCCTTGTAAGGAAATATCCTGGGCTTAGCAGATTTTTGCATCTCTGTTCATGATGCATTTGTAGCTAGGTAGGACTCTACTATTTGCACTTTCTAAAGACCATACTATAAGAGGAAGAGCTAGTATAAATCCTTTTTTATTTGACTAGTATGCATTTTTAAAAACATTACGAACTATTTAGCCTTGTGCTCACACCATTCAGTCTTGAGCAAATGTCCCATTGAAATGAATGGCAGCTTTGAGAAAAGCCTATGGTATTTGCTACTTGGTTATTATACTCTCAAAATGTTGCTCAAGGGGAGGCTTCTTTTTAGATTAATGCCTTAATGTGGTTTTGGACATGGGGTGGGGGGTACAACCAGGGAATAGAAATTAATCAGTAAGCAATGCAATCTCTCTGAACTAGTGTACATGATCAACAAATTGAGTTATCAAATACCAACACGTACATTTAAATGTAATATTTACCAAGCCGATGGGGAAAGAAAAAAGCGGGAAAAATTCCCCTAGACCTAGAAGGATCAGTTAAAGAGCCACCCCCCACTTCTTTATTTTATCTGATCTGCTATAATATTCACACAAGCTTTATTGGAAAAGACCATAAATTTGACAAATAGCAAGGTTAGGCAGGGCTGCAGTACTAAAGAAAGAGCTAGAAGCTTTTTCCTGTTTTATTTTGCAAGAGCAGCATTTTAGAGAGAGGCCATTTGTAAGAAAGAGAACAGTAGTTATGTTAACATGGTAATTAATCAAGTTCGAGGGAAAGAGGAAACAAGTTGCGAATTGACTTCTAAAGTAATAAAAAGGAGTACTGAATGATACTCTGTAAATTGGCAAGGGGCTGTTAAATGCTGTGTGTGTGTGTGTGTGTGTGTGTGTCTTTGGAATTTTGTATGTACTAAATCAGCTTTCCTTTTGATTCCACAATCCAGCAACAGAGTCTTCAACAGCACACCTGGCTTGACATTACATTTCCCCTATTGCATTGTGGATCATGTTCATGTATACTCAACACACAATACTGTTTGCATAACACTGCTTTTGGGGTAAGCAGGGTTATGCAAAGTGCAGAAGAAGAAGAAGAAATAGTAAGTCAAATAAATTAAGCCAGGAAGAAAGAAAAGGAAAGGAAAGGAAAGGAAAGGAAACCAACTAGTTTACACCAACCCCATCACTATACCTCTCTATAACTTTTTATCCTTCCAAGCTGTGCATGCTGGCACCTTGTCCATACACTGATTCATTCATTGTCTTTTGACATTAATCACCTATTTTGTGTTTCTTGTTTGTTTATTTGTTTTGAGGACTTCATTAACTCTGTTCAACCAAGACTTTTCTTCACCTTCTTCTTGACCCATTCACTCTTCTTTTATATTTATTTTGTGATTTGAGCCTCATTCATTCTGTCTGTATGACCAAACCAGTTCAATGTATTTCTTTCATACCAGTCACTCTCTTTTGTATTCAGTCCACGGTCATTCAGCACTCATTCACTCTTGACCTTATCTCTTCTACTCATGCTTTTATATAGCCCATTCCTGCTGCATTCACCTTTATGCTTCTCTTCACATACCCAATTCTCACTTCCATAAAATAAGATGGGCATAAAGCTATTTTTGTTTCTTCAAACTTTCATCCTTACAATATATGACATACTATATAGTACTTTTTTACCAGAATGACACATTTTAACATTTTTCCAGCCACTATCCCATCTTTAGTGAACATTCTTCCCGTGTTCATAAACTAAACTATTATATATGTAGAATTCCACTCCCTTTTCAAACCTTGGTCTTTGATAGAGTAATTTTCAGATGCATACTCTGCATGACATATTCAAGGTATCTAACACTAGCAGCACATCACTCAGATTCTCAGCCTGACATGGCATCTTCATACCAAAGTATGTGTACATTAAATCCCCAACCATATATCTTTAGCATTACCACAGGCATTTCTCACACATTTATCTATAAATATATTAAACAACCAATGGGAAATACCTTTGTTAAGCTTTCCTTTTAGACTCATATGTGCTTTATTTCTACCATATACAGCTCTTACCACATTCAACAACCAATCTTCAATTCCATATGCATGCAAAAGTCTATTCACTTTATCATATGCTTGTTCTCAATCAACACACTTACAATAAACTTCTGACTTTCATACATTCTTCAATGACCTGCTGAAGGACAAAATTCCTGCCCAGCATAAAGATGCATTGTCCTTTCCAATTTTTGGCCATTATCACTTCTTGTACCCTTTCAATCAGAATGTTACCAAATGCCAAATTCTCCACTGATTCCTTGTATATTCCAGATTGCAATTTTCCATCTTCCATTATCATTACTAAATCAGTCCTTAGATTGGTCCTTAGCATTTGTCTGTCGCTTTCATGTAATGTCTTCTAGTAATATAGAGAAGGTATAGATTTACAGTAGTTATCACTTGTGTAAAATGCAGCATTGTCTGATAATTGTAAAGATGGACTGGCCAGTTTGGACATATGCTGGCCAGTATGGCACAAGCTCAGTTTGGGCCCAAACTGCTGATGCTATTGTACATAAGCTAGGATTGCTGATCCAGGGATTACTTTGCAAGCCAACATACTGCTTTCTGTAACCTCCCAGTTCAGAAATCCATGCAGAGTACTGACACATGCTTAGGATATAGTATAGAGACAATAGATACAGTAAAACACTGTATGTTTTATATCTTCTCATTATACATCTGTACTTATACAGCATAGATATGGTGTTGCCAATTTGGATCTGTCTTGGCATGCCAAGAAGAATGCAAGTTTCCAAATGTTCCACAAAACACTAGTTACATGAAATAGCAAATTCACCAGAACTGCTTTTGTGTCATTGCTTGAATCTGTAGAATTTAGTATTTTCCCACTAAAGCTCTCTCTGTTTAATTATACTTTCTTTGTCCAGGCTTGAGTATCACTTTAGCCCAGATCTCAATTGTGTCGTACTTGGTATGTTGGCATTTAAAAAAAAAAGACATAGATTATGGGTAAAGTAATTATAGGCAGAAAGATTCAGTGCCTACTCCATTGCATTTAAATGTACTTGACACTGTTTGCCTGTAAGGATAGTGTGCTAGCAATCAGTGATCAAAATGGATAGATGTGAATAAGCTAGCGCTCATAGTAACTACATTTATAGAGTATGAGATGTATATCATGTTGGTTTGAGAGAAACAATCACATCTCCTTCCCTATTTATGTCTTTGTCTAACCCCTCTCTACTTCTTTTGTTCTTTCACTTATATCACAATTAGATTATAAATACTGTGAGGCAGCGGCTGGACCTTTTATTCCTTCTAAAGCATTGTGCATATGAATTGTGCTAAATGAATACATACATATGTACATAAACACATTGACCACAGATGAAAGGCACCCTTTATATATATTGGACCAATATTCCCTGAAATAACACTGGAATGTAGTTTCCCTTCAGGGGGCTTTTGAAAAAAACACTTCAACATAGTACTGAACAGGGGATAAATTTATTTATTATAAAATAATAAAATTTATTGTTTATTTTATTATAAAATTCATAATACATGCCAAAACACTTAACTATATTCTGTTTTCTAAGGTAATTCAGATAAAGAAATTCATTTCTAACATAATTCAGATAAAGAAATTCAAGACTTGTCATACTGAAATCATCCAAAATAACCATCCAGCTCCTAATTCTGCACAGTTTATAGATTGCATGCACAGAGTTGATCTCTCAGTGACATGAATTTATTGCACAGAAAGTTCTTCTAATACATAATGTATTTGTAATTCTAGTATAGAGTTACACAACAGGAAGACATTTTAGCATTCTAATGTCCCTCTGGATTAGCAGATCATCAATGTAGTAACATATGAGACAGTTACCTAACTCTGGATCAGGTATCTTTCTAAGCATTTGTTTAGTCATTTTTCTAAGTCTCTTGGGAATACTCTCTCTTTAATGAGAGCCTTGTGAAAAATGGAAAATGAACATCACATCCATGTATACTAGGAGAATGTTCTGTCCCATAGAGGTGCAAGGGACCAGAAGGAGTAGGGAGGGCCGCAACTAGGGTCTGTGTCACCTGGGGCAAACATGGATTCCGCACCCATTTTGGTGCCTCCCCAGCACTCATTTTGGCACCCCCTCAGCGCTCATTTTCGCGCCCCACCAGTGCAGCACCTGGGGCACATGCCCCGGTTGCCCCCCCCCCCCAGTTGCGGCCCTGGGAGTAGGAGACTCCTTCTGGTCCCTACAATAAAATTACTATCTAGTAAAACATATGTGAAGAGACACTATAGCCATAGAGTTATTCAGGCCAGTACCTGTGTCTAAAGTCAGGCAATACTGTACTGGAAAGAAGATAGTTCAGGCTAGAACAGGGGTGTTACCTAAATTAGACAGCAAGCAGTTTATAAGCAAGTGTGGGACAAACTGAGTGGTAAGAGGGAGATCCAGTGAGCCACATATTCAGAGACAGCTTGGTGCAATGAAAGGGAGTCAGCCTGATCCTGCTCAACTATCCAGGTGGTGGCAGGATGTTCTCCCACCTTTTTCTTAATCCTGGCACTTCTGTCCAGATATTACAAAATACTACCCTTAGTGGGGCTGTGCCACCACCCCTTCATACTTTTAAGTGCGCCATATCTGCTGAAAACTGAGCTGAGAGGTGTCTGTGGAAAATCTCAGTGGAAATGGCTGTTTCCTATTAATGGGCTGCAAAATGTGCCAGATTGGTGCCTCCCCTGCTTAGAATTTCAAAAACCAACAAACAAAAGCTGTGCACAAGAAACAGACTAACAGGCTAGAGAAAACCCCTGAGTTAGAAGAGTGATGACAGCCTGAGTGAAGAACAGTATTTCCATGAAAATGATTTTTAAGCAGAGGGTGCAACTGCAGGGGCACAAGGTTGGCTAAAATGAATGTAAGCCTTTGTAATGCCTGAGAGATTTCCCAGTCACCCCACTCAGTTCCTCACAGTTCTGATTCTGAGGGAGGCTTTGTTTCTCCCACGAAGCCCAAGCCTGCAGTCTGGTATCATCTGCCATTCAGCCCTCTCTACCTCTACTTGGCAGTGGTAGTGCTAGTTAAGGTTCAGCATCTAAGATTACTGATTGGAGCTGCAGAATTCAAAGATGTTGCAGGATCTAGTTCTGCTGCCACCTCCATTTCCTGACTTGAGCCTTGGGTTACAACAGATAATCCAGCCTCTTTGTTCTCTCATCCCCTATTTTCTCCTTTGAAGACAGACCCAGAGCAGACATGGCAGGGGAAGCAACCCAGCAACTCAGAATATGTAGGTTTTCATGGACATTATTCAGTGCTGTAATGACTTCCAGTTAACACAGCATGAAACAGTGAATATGCACTGATATTTTGCTACCATGCTGCTACCTGAAACCTGGTTAAATTGATATAGGAGTTCTGGACACATTCGTATTACTGATGTTTCTGCCCTTCTCTTGATCTTGTCCATACAGATGGATTTTAAATGGTGATTTATCTTAACCAGCATGGTATGACATCCTGGCCTTTGCATTAACAGAGAGAGGCTGAAGTAGATAGGAGCTGACTGTTTGGTACACCGTTTGTTCAGTCTGGGGGTTTCAAAAATATTTTCTCCTCATAGAGGTATTTAATTATAGAATGCAGGTATTCACAGCCATTAGTCACTGATGAATTACTTCAGGATAATTCTGTGTGTGAAAGTGAATATACACTGATGTTTCATTAGCCACGCTGCTAGCTTCTTCAAAGTAAATCTGAAACTGAACTTGGCAGCGGATGCATGAGTTCATACACTGCCCATGTTCAATGGAGTACAGTGCCCACAACCAGTCACTGGGCACCATGTAGACATAAGTTGACAGCTTTCCTCCCTGCTTAAATTATTTGAATGTTACAGAATTTCTATTGCCTCTCTATTAATTCTGGGAAAATATCTGTTACATCATTTATTTATTGATTGATTTGTTGATTTCATTAGATATAGGCATGCACAACTCCAAACTGGGGGTGGGGCACCTAAATGCCAATGTTCTAAAGGTCTATTTTGTGATTTAGCTTTGTGACTGATGTCCAGCCAAGGCTAATTATGTTATGTTTTTTAGTCTAACGTGCCACTGAAGATTTGTTTTGTTTTTGTTAATTTAATTTTTTTTTATTCTATGAAGTCTCCAGTTTGCCTGATGTATTAATCTATTTTATATACTCCCTTGCTTCTTGGTGTGGGGAGTTTACCCTTAGTAGAGGGTACCAGTTGTTATGTGCATTCCTCTCCCCAAAAGAAGTATATTTCAGAATTCTTCCACATCAACCAAAATGCTGGAAATTTGTATTATGTTGATAATTAGGAATGGGTTAAGATGAACTCTCAGTTGTCATGATGAATTCTATCTCATGCTATTAGCCAGATTTTCAACCCATAGCAAGCCAAGCCTTATGGGATGGAACATTTGGCCTTTGTAATCGGGCCAGGCTTAGTTTGGAGAATGGGAGACTTTATCCATGTTTTTTTGGAAGAAAACTTCAGCTACCATCATCTAATCCTGACATTTATGATCCTAGCTCAGCCTTCTACAAACTAGCACTTTCTAGCTGTGTTGGGACTGCAGCTTCTGAAATTACAAGCCTGTGTTCCTGCAGGCTTAAAACTCTGGGAGTTATACCCTACCATATCTGGGGAGTGCCAAGTTGGAGAATGCTCTTCTATATTATAAACATGATCCAGCAAAGAGAAACATACCATTGTTGCTGTTTTATTTTCCTAATGAAAAGAGATTTAGTCACATGTTCAACTTTCCATTTGAAATCACTGGGATTATAAAGTGCCTTTGGCTATATTGTATCTGTTTTCTTAAGGATTAAGTATTCTTGTCTTAGCAGTATTATGTTTACATAAAACCAGAGGAAATGGTTATGTACTGGTCCTAAATCTGCTAATGTCTTTAACAAATTAACCATCTAATCTGAATATTCTCAAATGATCATATGTGGAGTCAAAATAACAGGTGTAACTGGAGAAGATACATAGATTTTCATAAACATTGAGTCGGAACATCTGCTTCAGTGAAAAATTCATCTCATTTATGAAGAAAATAGGGTATAAATCACCTGATAACTGTCAGAAAGGTCCTCAAAGTATTGTGTAGGCATGTTCCAAACTAAAGTTAATGGGACTTGCATCTGCAGACTATTCTGAAAATTAAGGGGTGTGATTGTTCTGAACATTAAATACTTTAATGTTTTGTAAAATTTCAGTTGCTACTAATCATAAATTTGCAGATCACAACATACATTCTCTAAAGGGATTGCAGTACATGTAGTAATACTTTTCTGGTTCATATACTTGCAATTCTTTTAAGGAGATATTTTTGTAAGGTGCCAGATGTGATGTTAATTTCCCCATAACAGTATAAAGACATTCTGGTTTAAACATTAGAGGAAAATAGCTAGTGTATATATTATGCTTCTTGTCCTGATTACTAGATTTTTGAAAGAACTTTCCCTAGCTAGTTTCCTTCAAAGGACAATCCACAAGGATTTTTGACTACTTCCTAGTGATAATTGTTCCAAGCTGGAGGGGTGTGGAAGACTATAGGAGAAATAATAATAATAATAATAATAATAATAATAATAATAATAATAATAATAATAATACAGGTATTTGTTTCTACAGTCACTGTTTGAGCTACAGTTCTTGTTGTACCTGAACTTTCTGTTCTGGAATGAAAATAACTGACACAAGGACTGGCACTGTCTCTGTATAGATTTCAGCCAGCTAATTTGTTGTAGCTGTCTTGCACAAAAGCTTCATTGTTTCTTTAAAAACAAAACAATGTTTACATCAGTGGTGGGGATCCTATTGTTGGATTACGAGTGCCCTTATCGCTCACCTGATAACCAATTTGAGTTTGACTGTTGGAATTCACTGACATTGAAGGAAACAAAGATTCTCAATTCCTGATTTTATCACTGAAGATCAGTGGAAAATCTTTAGCTGGAGCATTCTAATCCCATGGAAGAATCAGGGTTGGCTCAGTAGCGCAACTAGCCTATGTCATTGCTCCACTTAAGACTGGAGAAAGCTTGTTAAGAATTAGTCTCTGGTATCCCAGCTCCATGTCTGCTAGCCCTATTTCCAATTTATACATTACAGTGCACCAACAGATACTCATGGGAACGTACACATTGCCTTTACTGATTGAAGTTTAGTACAGATACAGAAGAATCAGGAGAAGAACCAGTTATGTTTTTCAGAAAATGAGTCTCTGAGCTTATGGACATAAATGTACAAGCAATATGTTGGCTGAACGAGCTTGACAAGGACAGAATCTAATATACAGAGGATGGTCCCCTTGTAGCACTGTTATAGCAGGGTTATATTTTAGCTAAAAAAGCATTAACATGGACAATTTTGCAAACTGTTTCAATTTTTTAGCCAAACAGAAAGAGACTGGGAAGTTGATCTTGGAAATCTATTTCAAGGTATTACAAATCTTATTTTGAGAGCAAATAAACTAATTTGTTTGGTTCTAAGTCAACTTTAAACACAACATATAAGTTGAATTAACACCTGCAAGGCTCCAATAATTGTTCAGTATTGGTGGAAGTAAAACATTTCTGGGACTTCATCACATTTTATGGGAATCTGAATATTTAACATGATTCAGATGACAGATATCAGATATCCTGGATTATTAAATTAATTTAGAACCTAAGTCTAGATTACTTCTATTAATGGTACTTGCTGATGCATAAAGAACATCTTCAAAAAGGCCATGTGCTCTTTTTGATAGCTTCGTGTCTCTTGGCAGTCATACAGTTTGAAAAAGATGTAATATTTGCTTTTAGGCATATACAGTATGTGGTGTGGCACTCCCTATGTTTTCTATATTGGATTTTTGTATTAAAAATTCCATGAATTTGTGACAGTGAAAACACTATTACAGGTAGGCCTTACTTAATGACCACAATAGGGATAGTAAAACTTGTTAAGCACTGTGGTCATTAAGTGAGTCACCACATGACTGGACCTGATTTTATGACCATTGTTATGATGTCTGTTAAGTGAATCATGGTTCATTAAGTGAATCACTGTGGTTGTTAAGTGAATCCAGCTTCCCCAATGGACATTTTTTGCCAGAAAACAGCAAAAAAGGTTGCAAATCATGATCACATGACTGCAGGATGTTGCAGCTGGTCATAAATGGGAGCCAGCTGCCAAGTACCCAAATTGCGATTGCGGGCCATGGGGGTGATATGATAGTTGGAGATGGTTGTAAGTGCGACTACAGGTCGTAAAGCACTTTTTCCAAGGCTGTTGTAACTTTGTCGTTATATGAACAGTTGTTAGGTGAGAACTACCTGTACGTATATATTATTTTTACCAAATAATATTTCCTTTTATTTGTTTAATAGCCTTATGGGATTTTATTATCACCTGAACCTATAAATGTGATCTCCCATATCCCCATACATGCTGTTATCATGCTCAGCTTCCTCATCTTGAGTCCTGTTTAAGGTTCCCTATTGCAAAAAAAAAATATTTGGTGAAATATGCAAAATATTCACTCACTGTGCACAAATGCATGGACGTCTTTCTCCTCAAGTTAAAGCAATAATGCCTGAATGTGAATACTTTTATATTGACTATTTTTAAAACATATAAACTTTAATAAATATATATTAAAGAGAGGAAAATAGACCCTGGTTCTTGTTTAATGTAACTGGAAGAGACCAGTATGATGGACTTGATTATTCTCTGAAGCTTTGCTTTCTGAGAGACTTACACATCCTTGTGGCTGAGTATAAGTGGCTGAGTATAAATGATAAAAATCTGACTCTCAGATGAGGCCTCACTCCCCTCTTTCATTCTTAACTGCAGGCCACAGAGTTATGCTTCTAGCAGTATTATACCAAGATAAATCTATGTTTTGACATGTAACAGCTTAGAATCTTGGTAACTGCTTATTGCAAGCAGCATAGTTTAAGGCATTTTGCATAATATTTGCCTTCCAGAAACAAATAGGCATGTAATTACTCTGTAATCATATAGTAATTAGTGTCTACCATGCCTATATTGCATAATGATATGCCCTGTGAATTATATGGAAATTATACTTGGATTTAGTTTGCATTTCTGCACATACTGTTGTAGACAAAATAAACTTGGGATTTAATATATAATCATGACTGTAGTGATGTTAAAATCTGGTAGGATGATACAACTATCTTTTGCCAATCACAGTTTTTTGCTGAGGTTTGGAGATTGGTCCTCAAATATCATGCTGTGGCACAGACGGTGGCTGAACCAAATAATTCCTGAAATAGGTTCACATGTAAGCTTATAGTATGAAGTTATACTCATGAGTGCAGCAAGGCTGAATAGGAAATCCTAATGTGAACAAGATCATATGAATAGCCTATCTCAATTGGCTTCAAACATTTTGTTTACATGGTTTAGGTAGATCCTTTTGAGCCAAGGTTTCCTTCTATATTCTGCTGCACCCATAATCTATATTCCAAGATACTCTATGAAGTGGCCCTTAGTGGCTTGAGCATCACAACTATATGTATTTGCACTTTTCCTCTCAAAGGCTACCTTATGTCTTATATTTTATGCAATAATCATTAGCCCCTTGAGTTATGTCTTCTGAATACAACTATAATATAAATTTCAACTTGCAGCAGTAATATATTTTCTTCTACTTTTTCTTCTTCTAAATGCAGTGGAGCCTGTCATTTCAAAAGGGAACAACTGTTTGGACGCTGCAAAAGCCTGTAACCTAGATGATACCTGCAAGAAATTTCGATCGGCATACATAACACCCTGTACCTACAGTGTGTCTAATGAAATCTGCAATAAACGGAAGTGTCACAAGGCCCTAAGGCAGTTTTTTGACAAAGTTCCCCCCAAGCATAGTTATGGGATGCTCTTCTGTTCCTGCCGAGATATTGCATGTACAGAAAGAAGACGGCAGACTATTGTTCCTGCGTGTTCATACGAGGACAGGGAGAAACCAAACTGCCTGAATTTACAAGATACTTGCAAGACGAATTACATCTGCAGGTAAGATAACACATGACACTGGGGTGATTAATGAGGTGGTGCAAGGAACTGCTGAAATTACCACTGCTGGGGAATAACATTTTCACCAAGGAACAGGCAGTAGGGAGAGAAAACCTGTAATCTTTAACAGAGTAATAAAAACATCCAGTTACACTTGCATATCACTGAAATATCTTTTACCCCAGGGAACTCTGTGTGTGTGTGTGTGTGTTTGTGTACACACATATATACCTGATTCTTGTTATATATGTGTACGTATATAACAAGAAAGAAAATGAAGTATTATTCTTTTCTAAATAATTCTACAAGTGATCTTTTCTGTCCTTGGCAGATAAATCAGTAACTTTTAATCAACAAATATTTGTCAAGAAGAAAAAATAATAATAATTTGGTAATTGGTACAATTATAATTAGTTTTTCTGAACAAATTGTGATTGGTTATGGATTCATACCTTGGTGTGGCTCCTGATACTGAAAGCAAGAAGAGAGAAGGTCTATTACAGACTAAATGGGGAAAAGGTTAATTTCCAAAATATGGTACACATGACTCATTATCAGTGAAGCAGACCTTAAAAAATCAAGGAAATCTTGGTATTGTAAGAGAGTGGTGAAATAGTATTTAAAGAAATCCCCAGTGGTGGAATCAGTCCAATCTCAGATCATCCAAAAATATTTGGATTGACCAAAATTCCCAGTCACAATACTTCTTGAAAGCCCAGGCTAGAGCTGTAAATGCTCCATTTCCTATACAGCAGGGGTCCCCAACCCCCAGGCTGCAGACCAGTCCCGGTCCATGGCCTGTTAGGAACCCGGGCCGCACAGCAGGAGGTGAGTGGGGGGCGGGAGGTGAGCGAGCGAAGCTTCATCCACGCTGCTGCCGAAGCCTCCAACAGTTACCAGGCTGGACCTCCTTGCCTGAACCTGCTGGTTTCCATGCCAGTCCTAGTGCCTGACGTGTGCCTTGTGAATCCAAGGAAAACCATCTCTCCCCCCCCCCAGTCCGTGGAAAAATTGTCTTCCACAAAACCGGTCCCTGGTGCCAAAAAGGTTGGGGACTTCTGCTCTACAGTATAATTTATATATTGCAGTAAGCTGGCTCTTTTATGTTTATTTATTTATTTAGTGTTTAAGGCCAGTTGCCTTGAATGTGTCACAAATGGCTAAAAACATCAACATGCATAAGCCTTAATGTCAAAAAAAATAACTACCTTGGGAACAAATCAACTCCAATTACATAGAAGTAAGTTAAAGCATATCTTTTGTGCTTTTTTTTTGGTCTTCTGACAATGAGGCCATTTCCTCACTAGTGATTTATAGTGCCAATCAAGCGCCATTATTTCAATATAAGCAAAATGGGTCTTATGTCACCACAACAATGGTCAGATTATGATGTAAGGCTCTTTAAATCATTTAAATCATTTCCATTCGTTTCTAATTTAAATCATTTGAAAGTTCCACTTTTCTTTATGTATAATTCTGATTAACACAGTTCTGAATAAGAGTTCAGATTGTATGCTTCCTAGCTCTGTAGCTATTTGCACTAAACTAAAATGCTAGTGCATTCTGCAATTGTTGAAAATAGGAATTGAATGGTTAACCAAGATTGCCTCATATCTGAAACTACAGCATGTATTTCTTTTAAGTGCCATCATTACTCCTGCTATCTTCATTCATTTGGGTTCCAACTTTCTGAATGCTATTTCATTTTCTCACTTTCCCTCATCTTTCTTGACTTTATGCCTTGTGTTCTCCATCATTGCACTTTCCAGCTTCCTGGTCAAAAAAATGTTATTGCTATTTTTTGAAAGCAGCAGGAATATGAAAATGGATTTTTGTGCAGGTTACCCGTTGCAGCTCTCTTTCCATTCCAACTTCTGCTTGTAGGTTTTACCTTTGACAGTCTGGCTGTTCTGGTAATTGTCTCCGTGCTAGGGCACCACTTGGTTGCTGTAATATTAAGTAATGACTTGCAAGTGCAAAACAAGTTATATCAGGTGGCTGATTACCAAAACTGGAATTGCAACGCTGACTTATATTTTACAGTGAGACACCTTTGGACAGAGGCAGATAAGCTCCGTTCTTAATGGTTAGAGGATTACCAAATCAAAGGGTTTGTTTACCATATCTTATTCGTTGTTTTTGTGCTTTGAGTCAGTGTTGACTCCTGGTGACTGTCTAGTATTTTCTAATTTAGTGGTAATTTGGACATTCTCTCCATCTGTTTTAAGAGCTGTTTGTAGCTACAGTAACTCTGGAATCATTATTATTCTTTTCTGTCTTTTCCGTCTTTTTTTCCTGCTTTCTATAATAATCTAGATTAAACCTGCACATCAAAAGTACTTTTCAAATACAGCATTTTGCAGTTAAATAGGTAACTTGCAGCCCCAGAACTAATTTTTTGCAGTTTCCCTGGAGCTGAAACATGAAGTGAAAATCCTTTGTGGACTGGAAGCTATATTCTAAATACAGGTAGTAATACAGGTAGTCCTCATTTACCAACCACAATTGGGACCGGCAACTTGGTCATTAAATGAAGTGGTCTCTAAGTGAAACCACGACTGTGCTTATGATCTTACTTCAGCTTTCATTTGCTTTACAGACCTGTGAAGGCTGTAAATGTGAGGATTGGTTCTAAAGTTACTTTTTTTCATCACCTTTGTAACTGTAAACTGTCTCTAAACGAGGCCCTTGCTAAATGAGAGCTACCAGTATTGAGAATATTAATTTGAAGAAATATGGAAAAATGGCTTATTTACTTTGCAGCTCTTAGCCTATAGGTCAATTTATCAGCATATGCCAATCCCTATCCATCTACTCCGATATGAAGAGCCTCAGGGCAGTGTTATTTCTAATTGTATTTCATATTTCTGTGGTTTAAATTATTGTATTGATAGGACTACAATATCTTCAAATTTCAGCAATATTATGTCTTCTCGTATTTTGAGAGACTGATAATCAGTGCTGCTTATCGCCACTAGAGCTCAGCTTAATCTTGGCCTTATATGCAGAGAAAACTCCACTAGTCTCCTTTAATGATGCGGAGACAAATTATTATGTGGTTCCTAAAAACCTTTCCGGAACACTGATGACTAGGAAGGAAAATCAAGGTAGACAATTCAGCAAGCATGTGAACATAGCTTGCTCATTTCAACACTGATTGTATGGAAATAAATTTGCTGGATTTACTCCACAGAAACCACTATGTTTGAAACTGGAACTAGATGGACTTGAATATGAAAATGGCTTTTTCCCCTTTTAGAAACACACACACTCAGCTGAATAGGGTTATATTTTCTACTGGTGCTTCTGTTTTTCTAGTTTTCTACCAAAATCCTCTTTGACTTTCTGTTTCGGTTTACATTTATCTTTTGTTCAGTGATGTAGATTGAGAGCAGAGAATGTACAATATGAAGTTTTCATTTACGTAACCTGTTACGATAAATGGGGAAAGCATCACATAAGATTGGTGATTTTGCATATTACCTTTGTTTTCTTTAGAAGAAATGTCAGGAGAAAAAAAAACTCCAATAAGTGGAAGGAAAAGCCATCAGTCAGATGAGATCTGATTGGATTCTCCTGATAAGTCATGCATACATGAAATCCTCATTTTATGCATCTTTCATTCATGATAGGAAACATGGTGATTTATTATCTCTAAATAAAGGCTGACTTTATTTATATTTTTGGGTGTTTGCTTGGAACTTAATAGGAGGAAGTTTAGAGCATGGCATGTAAAATTTCATTACTTGGATCAGGTAGAGAGACTTTTAAGATAATAGGCTCTGTATTATTAGCCAGATCCCCTTTTCAGGCTGCTTGTTTAGATAACTCTTTTTGCTTATTTCTTTAATTTATTATTTGAAGAACTTTGCCTTTGCTCTTCAGATACAAGACTCCAGCAGCTGCTAACAGGTAAGTAGGCAAATAGCTAAATGATCTAAAAGACATGGCAAATAAGAAAAAGGAAGCAGGAGGGGAAAGGAACAAACAAATTCACACTGACGATGTTACCTAGTCGGGTAATGAAACATCTACAAGCAGACAGCCAGGCCCAGAGAGCCCCAAGGACAGAATACTCATTGACGGCAGTCCAGTGTAATGGCTTCTCACAATGGCAGTTGATGGAGAGAACGGCCTGATGTTTTTCAGTCTAACTTTTGGTGACCTTGTTTTTCTTTGTTTGCTCTGCTCAAGTTCATCCAGATTCATTAACTACCTTTGCTGCCTTCTCCCTCCTCTTCAGAAAGGTTGGAAAAATGCATCCAGTGTCCCAGTGCTGTGATCTAAAAATGCTAAGTCTGTTAAGAAGTTGCAGGGGCTAAATGAAAATAATTATATCCAGTGGCCTCTAGGCACTTCCTTTGGACACTGAGAGTTGTGTTTAATTTTGTTTTCTAATTGAAGGAAATAAATCAACTGAAGGACTCTTAAAAGCATGTTTGGTAACTACTGGGATCCCCCGTCTTTAGGAAAGATAATTATCTGTGTAGATGGTACACATATTAAAACAATAAATAGAACAATTTACACTTGGAATATATAAAAGCCCATTGCTGAGATCCCAGAGTTATTTTGCTGGCTCTCTGTGTGCTTCCAGTATCCATTAAGAGAAAATGGACTCGAAAATGCTGACATGCAAACAGTCTCCTAACTTATCTTCCTTTAGCATTTCACTGACACTTTTTCTGTAGCAATACACACACACTGTTAAGACTACCTTTTTAAAATGTGGGTCATAAAGGAACTACTGCCAGAACTAAAAACATGGTAGATGAGTAGTTCTTACATTCTGTTATTCCTCTCTTGTAATATCACAAATAAATACTGATATTTACCAGTGAGAACTAGAAGCATGATCTTGTTAAACAAAAGCTCACCATAAAGTGACATATTCTTTTAAATGTAGTGCCAATCTGATGAAAAATTACTGTCATTGAATTAAAAATGCACAAAATACAATATCAATGAGATGCTCTTTTTCCTCTTCAGTAATGTTTTTCACCAATTTTTGTTCTTTATTCTTAAAAAAACATTAAACAATATAAGTAGCTGTTCTATCAGTCCAGGGCATTCCGTATGAGGAAGTCCTCTAGTCTGACTTACTCTTAATTTATTGCATTTAGAAATGCCTCTTATGATTGATTATATGTGAACCTGCTCAATGTGCAGGGACAAAGCAGTGCCACAGTTACATCTTGGCTTCTTTCATTGATTTCATCTCACATTGAGTTTTCGTTAGGACATTGTTACCAGCACTATGTTACTGTTTGGCCAGATATTATCCACTGTGATTATACATAGGAGTTGATTCCTCTTCAGTCGTCAGATTTATTCACTGTGTACTACTTTGGTATTGAGCACAACCTTAACTTCAATACGCTCTTCCCTGAATCTCAGTAGATACGCAGGGATAATGTCATGAGTAAGGATGGCGAGCAGGGGGCTCCCATCCAGGCTGTAAAGCACATGCGTAGTACTGAGGAATTAAGCAGCCATTCAAAGAGACACAGATCAGGCCCGCCTTAGCCTTTGGGGTTTATATGTCTGGGTTTTTCCCACGCTTATTCAGTTTGTTAGGATTCTGTTTATGTAGCAGTAATAAACATTAGAGAATTACTCCTCGTCTCAGCATGTGTCTCACTGTTTGGACATCAATCCTAACAAACTCCTACTCCCATCGAAAGAGGGAGGAACAAAGAAATTAAAGGAGAGACATTTGGAAAATGTCTTCAGAAAACCAAGAAATTCGGCTCGCCATCCAACAATTGGCAGCAGCCCTACAACAACACCAACAACAGGTAGATCTACAGGTCAACACATTACAAGCTGCCATGCTACAGCAGTTACAACAACCAGCTCTGATTAACCCACAACTGGTGCCAGAAGCAGCAGCTCCACCAGTAGTCTTGAGATCCCAGGGCAGTCTACCAGAGAAGTTTGGAGGAGAAGCAGGACAGTTGAGAACCTTTCTCACACAGTGTACAATGTTTTTAGACAGCAGACCGGCAGAGTTTCCCACAGACAGAACCAGAGTAACCTTCATCCTAAGTCTGCTAAAGGGACCAGCAGCCGAATGGGCTATTCCCATGGTGGAGAACGACGACCCAATTCTCAACGACTACCAGAATTTTCTGGCAGTGTTCCGAGCACACTTTGACGACCCGATCAGAGAGGTCACTGCCAGCCGGGAAATTCGGAAGCTCAAGCAAGGCAACAAGAGGGTGGGAATTTACATTGCTGATTTCAAGCTGTTAGCAGGAGATCTGGACTGGAATGAGAGTGCATTAAAAGACCAATTCAAACAGGGGCTGGATGAAGAAATTAAGAATGAATTAGCGCGCCAGGGAACACCAGCTAACCTAGAAGCCTTATATCAGTTGTCTGTGGTCATAGATGCCAGGCTAGAAGAGCTCAGACAGATGCAGCCAGGGAGAGGCAGGGGCCTCAGGACGCTTCCAGGATTTCCAGCTCTCTCCGTAGCATCTCCTCACTCAGGACCAGAGGAGCCGATGCAGATCGGGGCGAGCAGGAGGCTTATTTCCAAGGCTGAGAGGCAGAGAAGGAGAGAGAGAGCCCTCTGTTTCTACTGCGGAGCCCAGGGGCACATGGTGAGAGCTTGCCCAGTGAGAAGCCAAGCAACTTCAGTAAGAGCCCCAGGGCAAGCAGCTGAAACAAGAGCCATCTCCGCCTCTGCTTCCAACCAGGGAAACTCCATAGGTCTCCCTCCACAGAGCTCAGCAGGGAGATCATCAATCAATTAAGGAGGGCTCATTCCGAGGATTGCAGGCAATCCTTTTACTACTTACCAGTAATAATGCACATCAACCCAGAGCACCAGGTCAAGCTAGAGGCCCTCATGGATTCCAGAGCTTCAACCAATTTTATTGATGTGCAGACCGTACAAGACTTCAACATCCCGACCATAGAATTGCCATGTCCCATAGAAGTGGAGACCATTGATGGCCAGCCCCTCAAGGCAGGGCCGATTAGAAGGTTCACAGAACCGGTGCAACTGACAACGGGAGACCACACTGAGTGGATCCAGCTTTATGTTACTGCATCACTTAATGTGCCTGTAATCCTAGGCACGCCTTGGCTGAGGATCCACAACCCATTGCTGAACTGGACTACGGGAGCAATCTCCTTCCCAGCTAAGGAATGCCAGCACCACAAGATTCAAGCCGCTCTCCGCTCTCCAGCAACCAATGCAGTCACAGAAGCAGGGGGGGTCCAGTTGCCAGCCAAGTATGCAGATTTCGCAGACGTTTTCAGTGAACAAGAGGCCACAGCACTACCCCCCCATAGGGACTGTGATTGCACCATTGAGTTGATACCAGGAGCCAGGATTCCAGCAAGGAAACAATATCCCATGTCTCCCAAGGAACTAGCCACCTTAAAGGATTACTTGGACTCTAATCTCCAAAAGGGGTTCATCTGACCATCTACTTCCCCAGCGTCTGCTCCTACCTTCTTCGTACCAAAGAAGCCTGACCCGTTGGCACATGCAAACCAGGAGACACCCATGAGAGTGGTCCACGATTTCAGTTTTTTAAATAAACTCACAGAGAAAGAAACTTATCCACTGCCCCTACTATCTGATCTGCTGGATCGATTACAGAAATCACGCAATTTTACCAGGTTGGATCTCAGGAATGCGTACAATCTGATCCAGATGAAAGAGGGCCACGAATATCTAACTGCCTTCGACACCAGGTTTTGTAAATTTGAGTACCTTGTTTTGCCTTTTGGCTTGTCTAATGCAGGAGCCATATTTTCCCGATTTATGAATCAAATTTTCTCTGATTTACTAGATAAGTATCTGGTCATTTATCTAGATGACATATTAATTTTCTCTGAGGATGCTACAACTCATGTAACCCATGTACGTAATGTCTTACAAAGACTGAGAGAGAACAAGCTATTCGCCAAGCTAGAGAAGTGTGCCTTTGATTTAACTGAATTACATTTCCTGGGCTATAAGGTATCAACAGAAGGCATATCCATGGATCCTTCTAAGGTCCAGGCAATTCTCTCTTGGCCACCTCCCTGAAATGTTAAAGAAGTACAAAGATTTCTAGGATTCTCCAATTTCTATAGGCGGTTCATAAAGAATTTTAGTGACAGGGCTAGACCCCTTACACAGCTTTTGAAGAAAGGATCAAAATTCATTTGGGGGGAGAGAGAGCAAGCAGCCTTCCAAGAATTTAAGCAACTCTTTGCATCCCAGTGGCTGTTAAGACACCCTGATCCCACAAAGCAATTCATAATGCATTCAGATGCTTCCGATATTGCCATTGGGGCGGTGTTATTGCAATATACAAACAAAACCGAGAATACATTGCTTCCGTGTGCCTTTTTTTCACTCATGCTCTCACCAGCAGAGAGAAACTATGATGTTTTTAACAAGGAGTTGCTGGCAATTAAAGCAGCATTCCAAGAGTGGAGGCACTGGCTAGAAGCTGCAACCTTTCCTGTGAAAGTTTGCACCGATCACAAGAATTTACAGCTTCTACAAAACACCAGATCCCTCACCCCACACCAAATCAGATGGAGCCAGTTTTTCTCCCATTTCATTTTTGTTATTTCTTATGTGCCCGGGGTGCAAAACTGCTTGGCAGATGCCCTGTCTCGATCCTTTCAGGCAACCCCCGCTACTCACCAGGAGGTACAGGCTACTATATTACAACCTCACAACTTTCAGCAGTCTATGAGGGGGAAACAGACAGAGATTTTAGCAGCAGGCAGACAAGCAGAGGACCTATTTACAAGAGTCAGAGCTCAGCAGCAACAGGACCCATATGCCAGGGCCAGGATGGATGACCTCCAGAGGGTCCCGCAAGACACTGCCCCCCCCTTCAATGTGGAGGCAGGAATCCTCTGGCATAGTGGGCGATTATATATTCCCCCTTCATTGAGGGAAGCAGTACTGAGACTTTGCCATGACCATCAAACGGCAGGCCACAGAGGTGTTTTCAAAACTCTCCATAGAGCTCTGAGAGACTACTGGTGGCCTAAGATGACTGCAGACATAAAGGGTTACGTTGCTTCTTGTCATACCTGTAGATGAGCAAAGCCTCTCCCAGGGAAGCCCACAGGACTCTTGCAACCCCTACCCACCCCCAGTAGGCCTTGGGATACAATCTCCATGGATTTCATCACTGATTTACCCCCGGTCCAGGGGCTGACTTCCATACTAGTGGTGGTGCACCTTTTCACTAAAATGGAACATTTTATTCCTTGCAAGGGCCTCCCATCTGCACAAGCCACAGTGCAGTTGTTCATGGACCATGTTTTTAGGTATAGAGGCATGGTGAATCACTTGGTGAGTGACAGAGGCCCACAGTTCACTTCCAGGTTCTGGAGGGCCCTTTTCCAGTCATTAGGGGTCCAGATCCACCTGTCATCATCACATCATCCTGCTAGTAACAGGCAAGCCGAGAAAATTAACCAACGGTTACAGCAGTATCTCAGGTGTTACACCACTTATCAGCAAGACAATTGGCCAGCCCTGCTCCCCATGGCAGGATTTACTTATAACAACTCTGTGCAATCCTCGACCAAGATGTCCCCTTTCCAGGCACTCTACAGGGTTAACCCTCGGGTGTTGTCCACCTCCTCCCAGCAGGGAGCTGTTCCAGCCGCGGCTGATTTTCTTAAAGAGCAACAAGCCGCACAGGAGTTGTTAAAGGAGCAGCTGAACAGGGCAAAGAGTGCTTACAAGAGAGCTGCAGATGCTCACAGACAAGAGGGGCCAGCGATTGCAGTAGGAGACAGAGTGTGGCTCTCTACCAAGTTTTTGAACTCTACCAAACCCTCCAAGAAATTGGACTCTAAGTTTGTGGGCCCTTTCACTGTGGTACAGCAGATAAATCCAGTGGCTTATCATTTACAGCTACCAGCATCCATGAAAGTCCATCCAGTGTTTCACAGATCATTGCTAGCCAAAGACCCTCCCCCAAGTGCCTTACGATCGCAACTGCCCCCCCCTCCAGTAATTGTGGAGGGGCAGGAGGAATACGAAGTCGAGGAAATTCTGGACTCTAGGAGGAGGGGAAGGGGCATCCAATATTTCATACACTGGAAAGGGTACCCTGAGGAAGAGCGCATGTGGGAGAATGCCAGAGATGTACATGCTCCAGCACTGGTTCATCGATTCCATCAGCTTTTCCCTCACAAACCCAAGCCTCGCACTCTACCAGAGATTCCTCACTTGGATGAGCAGGCAGAGGAATTCATAAGTTTGCACCTTCCACCCCCGCCTGAAGCCTTGACTCCAGTTACAGAGGAGGGGGGGGCCCACAGCCCTCCACCTCAGGCATGCATTTCCCAGGGGGGAGGGGGGACGACTCTTCTAATTATCTAGCTATTTTCCAGCAGCGGCCACCTGGGCCAGAAGCATTATCAGACCTGGAGAGCAGCACTGATTTGTCCTTGGAGGAGATTTCCTTTGAAGACTTTCCATTGTTGCCCAGTTCCCATGGGACCTTAGAAGGAGACGTAGACTCTTATCAAGCCTCTGGAAGGGAGGGGGCTGAAATGGAATGTGAATCTGGAGGGAGGGTGATGTCATGAGTAAGGATGGCGAGCAGGGGGCTCCCATCCAGGCTGTAAAGCGCATGCGTAGTACTGAGGAATTAAGCAGCCATTCAAAGAGACACAGATCAGGCCCGCCTTAGCCTTTGGGGTTTATATGTCTGGGTTTTTCCCACGCTTATTCAGTTTTTTAGGATTCTGTTTATGTAGCAGTAATAAACATTAGAGAACTACTCCTCGTCTCAGCGTGTGTCTCACTGTTAGGACAGATAATTATACAATGGCTTTTACAGGTTACAGGAATAAACCTGGGTAGGTCCACCAGGTTTCTGGTCTGCATGCTACATCCCTGTTTCTCTGTAGACTTGGCCACTCCAGTTCACACAGCTTGGCATTATTATAATGTTAAGGTATTAAATGCATTATTGTTTTAAAAACTATACTTATAGGCCACTCCATTTCTATGAGAAGTTTTCCCTTCAATTATTTTTTTAATGCTGCTATTTTATTTAAGTATTGGTTCCAAAGTTCAAACCTTATTCACACTTTAGTCTGGAACATTTGCACCACCGTAACTAAAATATGTGAAGTACTAAACTCTTAATGGTTTTGCCCCATAAATTAAAGATTGATTTGCATCCTTTTTAATACTAACCTCCCTCCATTGCAAATGAAGCAATGTGAATCTAAATTGTTCCTCCATGTGTCTCATCAACATCCTGAAACTTCACTAGGTTGAAACAGGTAGCACTTCCAAATATGAAGTTGGGAGGTTTTGCACTTCAGTTCAGTAGCTATCTATCTAAGTAATTGTCTCCACCTTGGGAATTTATTTCTCCCATTCTCATTCATATTGATGCCATTATGCCATATTTACCAGTCCTTTTATACAGGATATAAAAATCCACATCAGGCAAATAGGTCATCATGCATTAAGCGTGCCAGTCATACACCTTGCTATCTTTCCATAATCCTAATGAACAGATCTCTCACTATCAGTAACATTTCCCTATTTACAGGCATATCATAGAAGAGTGTATTGATTCATCGACTGAGAAACAAGTCACTTGTATGTTTTCTTAACATGCTGCTCTCTTGTCCCAGAATCTCATTATGTATGGCAGCAGAAAGGTGAGACTTCTCTGCTCTGAAAGTTTTGCATGTATTCAGTTTTTCAGGTCACCCACCTTGTTTCTTTGACTCTTGGGGCTTAATAATCTGA
Organism: Candoia aspera; assembly: GCF_035149785.1. Lineage (NCBI taxonomy): Eukaryota > Metazoa > Chordata > Lepidosauria > Squamata > Candoiidae > Candoia > Candoia aspera. Next base: position 57,402,665 of record NC_086158.1, on the reverse strand, counting down.
GCACACACTCAACTGATATTCCTTCATTTTATTCTTCCCCATGCCCCCATTTCTTTTTCCTTTTGTATTATATTTCTTAGCATATGAGCCTGCAGGCAGCCACTATCATATATTTTTAGCTATATGTAGTGTTCAAAATTTAAGACATTATCATTGCAACATATTTGATACAAAATATTGAATAATTTCTACATCTAGGATGAGTTTTAGCACATCACTTTTTTGTCTTTAATTAAAGAAAACTACATTGGTTTCCTTCTTTCTCTTTTTTTTTAAGTTGTGAGATAAAATTTGTTTTTGATCTTGTTGAAGTGAAAGAATGAATCAACCATTTAACTTGCATGGCTCCTTAATTATGTCTTGATCCTTCATCGTAATCCTTGTGCATCACACATATGGCTTTTCTGCAATGGCATCTGCAGGATCTTGCTGCTTTTATCAGAATGGATGAAAGCAGTGGTGCAGTGTAGCACCATAAGCTCTGCTGCTTTCATCAGTCTGAACCCTCTGCCCACCTTCCCTAGGTTTTGTGCTTGCACAGAATACCTATCAGGTAAGATTTTAGCCAAGAAGCCTACCCCAATATTTATGCCAAGAGATGAAGGTCCTGTTTTCCCCTCAAGCCTGTCTAACTGTCACATCTCTTCCTGCAACATGAACAAGCTGAGTTTTTTCCCCATTCTGTTTTTCCCCTACATCATTGCGTTTTCACTTTTCTTCTCCTTGTTACTTGTCCCTTTATTTCCTTGGTTATGGAATTAACCATCTCTGCTAAATATAGTCTATGGCCTTTTCACTCCTGTCTTGTGAGTACATTAATGTAGCAGTAAATTATCCATTGCCATGGATGCTCTTTTTGCTCAAAAGGTGATCATATTGTCAATGCCTTTATAGATTTCCAAGAGTCCACAAAGCAGATGCGTAGGAACCTATCATCCAGAATCTCTGCTCTTCTTGGGGAGAAGGCACTACAGGTGATCCTTGTTTTACAAACACTCGTTCAGGGATTGTTCAAATTTACAGCGGTGCTCAATGAGCAGTAGTTATGACCAGACCTCATACTTAAGGCCGTCACAGTGTCCCCAGTTGTGATTTGCAAACTTCCCTGCCAGCTTCCCACAAGTCAATGGGGAAGCTGCAGGAACTTGGAACTCATGGTCACATGAGATTGTCATTTAACGACCTGCACAGTCTTCACTTAACAGGACTTCTGGAACTGCCATTGCTAAGCATATTTTTCTGACTTATGACCTCATCACTTAATGATGGAATTTCTGGTCCCAACTAGCATTGTTAAATGAGGGCTACCTGTATAGTAACTGAATGTTTAAACTGATTTAATATTATCTGTTTGGTCATAGCCAGCCTTGATTGTGGCTCAAATAACAGGTCACGCAACAGTATCAGGCAATAGACTTACCCACCCTCCCCTCTGTCACCCAACAAGCAGCGGGTACTTGTCTGCCATTTTCAGAATGTCATCTCCACCAGTAGCAACAAAAGTACCATTAAGAAATAATCATTTTTAAAACAGAAAAAATCAGGAGGAGTCTGGTAGCACCTTTTTCAGCTAATGTATTTAAAAATCATCTCTCTTCCAATTTTGTTTGCCAGATCTCCTCTATGATGTCTTAAAACAGGGGTAACAGCACCCAGAAAGAAGAAAAAGACATGAACATCTCTCAAAATGTCTGACCATTATCATATTAATATCATATTAATAATACCACCATAGGCATCACCACTATATATAGTATCAGCACCACCTCCATAGTGACCTTTTTCAGTGCTTGGAACATATCTTGGTCTTTTTCACAAAGTACCCTTTAATCTAGTTTTAGGGATTAAGGGAATAGAGTATTTACCAAACTGTAAGAACTAATCACATGATTCCAGTTTGCTACAATTTTGATCTGAACTTTTCATGTTTTGACAAAGAAGGGCATAAATCTGTCTTATTCTATTTGCCTTTTCTCGCTGACGGTTTGCTTTTGAATTAAGAGAAAATGTTTCATTAGTTGATTATTTATTTATATTTATCTAACCGTATAGATTATCATGTTTAAAGAATATCACTGCAGAAGTATACAGTATAACTAAACATCTAAAAAGTAGAAAAAACTAGGAATTGTGTAGTGTAATAAACATTTGTAGAGAACAGGGAACCATGTACAACAAAATTATTCAGTATCTCTTAAAAATAAAAATGTAATTAAAGCACATTCGCATCTTGTTCTCCACAGCTGCTGTACACATAATGGTCAGAGAAAAGCTTGGCAGCAGTTTACGTAGAAGTAGCCAAAAATATTATTTTTCTTGGCTTGTTTCAGAATCCAGATGTGTTTTTATACTTAAATAATCATAGTCCTTATAGATAAGTCTCTGCAGGTATCTGGATATCGTAATGTCGCATAAGCTACCTTCCCTTTTCTCCAAAGAAGCAAACAAAATCCACTTCCAAAATCAACTTTCAGAATGCAAAGTTTAAACATTACTTTTTAAAAGAAAAAAGTGATGTATTTTATAATGCTATTTCAGTGATATTATGCAAATGTTCTTTCTAGATGTTATTGGCACAGGTCTCCTGCAAAGTACAAGCAGGTGCACAGTGTGAATTTGAAAAATCTGCCATGAAAATCCCAAAGGAGAACCATGTCCAAAATGAAGTATTCTCATAGATTTGTACATATATAAGTATCAGTTGCAGTATTATTTTGAAAATGCATAAATTTTCTAGTGGCAACGGTTCAGAGACCCTCATCCATAAGGATGCAAATTTACATTGGCTAGCTATGGAAAGCACAATATACCCCTATTCCCAAGCTCTGTGGAAGCTTTGATGTGCTCCCTAAGCTTCCATGCAATAAGCTTTTCTAATTACATCATTACTGGGAGAGTTTTTCTGACTTTTATGGAAATATAGGAAACCCTTTTTTCACACCATGGCTTTTGGCCTTAGAAGCCACATTCATGATCTTACTAACCACACACAGAATCCAGTTCTGTAATTAGCAGAAGGCAAAGAAACACAACTGAATTCTTTCAGGGCCAGTAATAGAAAAACTCTGTTGCCTGTTCTTTACTATGTACACAAAACCTTATAGGTGCACAGAAAAAACTGCATATTGAACCTGTATGATCCAATAGATTAAACAATGGTTTCCAAATTAACCTCAAAGAAATGATTGATCTAACAATAAAGACAATATTTTACTTTATTGATTGATTTATAATTGAAAGAATACAGTGGGTAAAATAAAATACACAGATAAATTAGTCATGAGTATTTACAGTTTATCCATCATTTGCAGTCTTCCATCCCCAAGAAAATAAGACTTCGACCATTCAAAATCAAAAATATATTGACCTTCTACATCACAGGTAAGATTAAACAAAGAGGATAGTCATCTTAGTACATTATAAAGGCAATATAAATTATTAATACTACAGATCAAAGAATATTACACCAGCTGTAATGTTCATGCATATTTTGAAACATTTTAAATATATATATTTATTCAGCATAAGGTCCATTACACTTGATAACATCTGATGAATAAATCTACAACTGTGTCCTACAGGTTCTTAATGAAATGTGAGCTTTCATGTGTGAAGCTCTTTCATTACCTCTTTTTGAAAGACTCCCATTTTCACGTTATTGGAGCATTTACCATGTGCCAAGAATGTAGTCAGGCCAAGAGGTTTTCTTGTAGAACATTCCCTTTCATGTACCCACATTTGATCTCACTATTTGTTCTTCCTTGGATTTTATGTGTGCCATAAGGGAAGAGGAGGAGATGTAGACATTTAGTAACAGTGTCCTTTTTTTAGTTTCTCAACAAGCTGTGGAGTCTAGCCATTGCTCATGAGGAAGAAATACTTCCTTATTCCCATGAGTTAAGGAAAGTGCAGTAGGAAAAAAAAAAGTTATTTTTGTAGGCTGCATATCCTCTTACACATCTTCTATTCTGTACTTCCCCATTTTCTGGGGAAGTTGATGGAAGTTGTCATCCTATGCAATGAGAGGCATTCCTCCCCACAAAACCAACAACACCTTTCATGATTTCAACACATAGTTATGAATGAATTATCTACCAGTCGGAGCCTGCAGGCATCTCTTGTGAGTATGGCAAGTACTTTGGCTTGCTCAAGTACCATTTTATAGATTTAGTGTGAGATGTAGAAATATCTGCTTGCTCCTTTAAATACCAATAACTTTGGAGGGAACAAAGATGTTTGCTAACATTGATGTATCAATATAGGAAGCTTTGTCATACTAACTCAAATGATGGAGTGATCTAACTCACTGTTGTCAACACTGATTGGCCAAAGTTGTCTTGGACTGAATCAGGGTCCTTCTCCATGCAAATCATGTGCTGTTTCCTTGAGCTACACCCTTGTTTAAAAAGAGATTTCTGTGGGATTATATACAGTATATCACAGTTCTGGAGGTTAGATCATTCCTTTGGCACTTGTTTGATATAAGGGAATTGGCTCCATATATTTTGCTTGATATATTGGTGCTGGTTCTAGAATAACTTGTGTCCTGAACAAAGAGTGCCTCTGATTACTTCCCATGGCCTCTCCAGCCATTTTTTTTTTTTTGGTCTTGCCATGCTATGTGACCAACTGAGCCACAGTGGTCACTAGATAACTCTGGGAAAGTCATATTCTTCCTCCTCATCTACCACTAGTTTTGAGGAGGTCCCCCCATGTAACTCACTTTGAGTTCTCAGAGAAAAGGTGAGAGATAAATAAATGTTGTCGTTTCTCTGTCTTATCTGCAAAGATACAATTCATTAAATCTTCCTGCTTTATGAAAAGAAATGGATTTAAAGATTATTTTGTTTTTATTACCAATCTCCAAACTCAAAAATGAGGCAAATATCCAGACATTTCTTGTTTTTTTTTTTATAATTGCCCATACAGTAAAATTATTTTCAGAGCTGTATCTGAAAAAGAAATATGAAGATACGGGATTTAAATATAAAAGAGCTTTTCCCATTTGCTTAAGTCTGCTGCTGTTCTTCTGGTGAAGGTCATGAAAATCAAAAGCCTGGTGGCTCCACTGATGGAGTTCTTTCAGAATGGAGAGACAAGACACGGAAGAAGGCCAAAAGTGTAATCACTAGGAATTGCACATCCTTGTTCCTTCTAATATTTTCTCACATGGTTTGGCTTCAAGCTTTTAGGAACTGGACAAAACAGGTATTTGTGAAACTGTTCAGAAAATTTTACAGTGGCATTTTGTGTAATAATCTGGAAGTTCTTAGAACCAAAATTGTCCAAAACAGAAGTATGCAGCTCTGCAAATGCAGCTTTGCAAAATAATTTGGCCAGCTGAAGTTATTTTCCAAGTTTATTATAAACCTTATAGCTTTGCTGTTTTTACCTCAGTTGTGCCATCTTAAACCCAATTAAGTCTTCTTGTAGACAGTGGCACTCTTTTGGATAAGTTAAATGGCCGCTATACAAAATGTTTAACGACATTACTGGTTCATTGCACTTTACCTTTTCTAAGAAACATGGCAATCTAAAGAGCAGTATCCGTCATACCAGTGGTTGGTATCTGGGTGTATCTTGAGATAAACAGTTTAGCTAATTTCAAACTCTAATTGGTTTACATGCTCAAGCGATTAAACAAAGGCCACAGAAGCAAGCCGAAAGTTAGATAAAGAGACCCCAGTTAATTAGATTCTCCTCTTTCATTGTAGAGCACTTTGATCATTATCTTTGTGATTCAGAGCTAAGTGAAATCCAGAATTTACTGCAAGTGCACAGTGACCTGTAGAGTGCTCTAGGACAGTAATCTGAAAGTAGCTTCATGGTATTGAACAAGGCTGCCTAACTTCGTTTTGTGGAATTCTCATATCCACATAAAGAAAGAAGAAATCAGATTACTGTTTTCTGTATGAAAGATAGGTTGTCTTTGTAACAAGTCCCAAGACTAATTCTTAAACTCCCCAGGTAGGATTGGAAATGCTCCTGTCTCAGTAGTTACGTAGGTGTACATGCTATAAAAAAGTGTTCTATGAGTTTCTCTAACTGAAGACCGAGTTTGTTTTTTGTTTTGTCCACTCATATGATGAACCAAGCATTACATGCAACACTAACAATAATAATGTTCAGCTGTGTACCTGGGGAAACGTAGAGAATCTGGGGAGCTGTCCAGTATTGCCTGCTCTGACTGGTGTGTGTGCAATGAATATACTTTTCTTTAAAAAAACCAAAAACTTGGGGGTTTCATGACTTGGTTGTGGCAGTCCATATATTATAACAGCTCAGTGAAGATCTTAGTACAACTAAAAATAGGACATGATATTTATGTTATTCAGTGGAAGAATGAGATGCATATTTGCATAAAGGAGAAAGTTAAATATTTATATCCCTGCTGCATTTGCTTTATCGTATTTCTGTTTGTGCTAAAATAGGCAGGTTTGCACTAGATTTTTAAGCGGAAGGTTATGGATGATTATGCTTTGCAAAGCTAAGTTCTCTAAGGTGTTAAAGCAAGTGACATAAAAGAAATTTCATAATGCACTGATTTCCTAATTTTAGTGGCTCTGAGCATTTAGAGCTGGTTTTGTCTGTGAGATGGGTGGGTGTTTATGTTTGTGTGCAGTGTTTTTGTTCTGTTTTAGATTCCAGACCCTTTAAAATCCATACATTCTGAAACCCATTAGTGGTCAATCTTCTCAATGATGTTGCCAGTTGCTGTCCAGTATGTGTCATGTGCGCCGTTTCAATGTATTTGATGCATCGTAACGTTTCGCATGTCATTAATTGGATGCGTGTTTCATTTGTCTAGGGAGGATGGGAACGATTATATTTTGGCTTTGCTTTGGAATGTGTTTGTCTTATCTACTGCGCTCAAGGTTACTTTCCCAGGCTAGCAACTCTGACGATTGCTAGCACCTGTGCCGGGCGGGGCTGTTACGAGGGAGGCGGGATACGTTTGAAGCAAGGGTTTAAGTTTGTATTTGGCGCGCTTTTGCTCATTCTCAGCTTTCTCTGTATTTGCTTTTAGTACTCTAATAAATCAGATTTCATTTAGCATCCTCTTGTGAGTCTGAGTATTTGGGGCTAGGGCAATCATTACATAAAGCTGAGAATCTCAGTTCCTAACTCCGCTGGCCCCTGTCCAAGGAAGACAAGCGTCTAACTTGTTAGGGAGAGAGCCCGCGATGACCGAACCCGAAATCGTGATGATGGAGGAAGGAGAACCGGACTCGACCGTCCCAAGGAGGGGAGCTGTCCGCCATCAGAGAGGAGGCGAGCTCCGGGTCGGAGAGCGAAGCCGGGGGGCTGAAAACGGCCCCGGAGACCACTGTAAATTCTCCGGGCGAGCTGCTCACCTGGGATGAGACCCGAGGAGATGCCACAGCAGCGGGGGGCCCATCCTGGAGGCAGAGATACCCCTTATCCCCCAACGTGGTGCAGGTGCAGCCAACGGAGGGCTCACCCACTCCGGATCGAATCAGAGTGCTGGAGTCGAAAATGGACTCGTTGGAGGCTATTCTGAAACAGCTGAGCTTGGATGTAACCTCGATGCGAGAGCTCCGGGAAGAATCCAGCCAGAGGCATTCAACCCCTTCCTCCCAGGGGCTGACCCCGGAACGGCGACGGGTGGTGCGGAGGCGCGAAGGGGACCAGTCGGTCCAGATGGAAATCGCAGCATCGCCCGGGCGATCGCCCCGGGGCCCCGTGCCGCTCCGAGTCAGGGAAGCACCAGCCGCAGCAGCACCGGTGGTGGGGCGCAGCCCGGCGGGAGGCGGCATGCGAGACTTCCCTGTCAAGTTTGATGGGGACCTGACCAAACTCTCGTTCTTCCTGACGAATGCGAAAGCTTATATGGAGGAATGGGGGGCGGTTTTCCAATCGGAAAAGGCAAGAATCATCACCATTGCCACCAAACTGAAGGGGAGGGCGGCAGACTGGTATGTCCAGATGTGCCAGTCGGAAGCGCCTGAACTGGAAAATCTCGAGGAGTTCCTCTGGGCGTTGAAGCAACACTTTGAGGACCCCTTAGCAAAGGAGAGAGCAAAGCGAGCCCTGAAGGAACTCAAGCAGGGGTCCCGATCAGTGGCCGATTATGCTTTGGAGTTTAAAGCGCTAGCTGGGAAGGTGGATGACTGGTCCCAAGCAACCATTATCGAGCTCTTCAAAGATGGCTTGAATACCGAGGTGCTGCGCTGGTCCCTGGGGAGGGACGACCCATACACGCTGTATGAGTGGATCCTGCTAGCAGGAAGGGCTGAACATGCCCAAGAGGTCTTTGCCCAGCGGAAGACCGCCAAGTCGGGGCGGGAGATGAAGCCCAGCCGCACATCGACCACCGGGGGAAAACCGGGACAACGACCCTGGGACGAGGAGCGTGAGAAGCGGTACGCCAAAGGATTGTGCCTGAGATGTGGTAAGGAGGGGCATCGAGTGGCAGCATGCCCGAAGGCAAAGGTGGAGGAACGGCCCGGAAAACCGCCGGCGAAGTCTCCTGCGTTGCCGAGGAAACAGAAAGCTGCGGTGGCTGAGACCGAGGGAGACGATGTGATGTTCTACGAAATTGAAGGGGAGACCGAAATCCCGCAACCGGCGGGAAACGCCAGCCACCTGCTCTAAAGGGCGCCGCTGGGCAGGTGGTAGAGGACGGGCGCGAGCCTCCAGCGGTGAGTGGCACTTACCGCATACTCATGGTGAAATTGAAATTGGGTTCCCAAGTCAAGACGGTGGAAGTATGGGCTATGATTGATTCGGGGTGTTCCCGGTGTCTGATGCACCCCGACGTGGTGGCGGCTTTGGAGCTCCCCACTTTTCCCCTACAAAGACCCATCGCATTTACTCAATTGGATGTGTCCATGGCAGGGGGCAAACCGGTCACACATTTTACAGGGCGGGTAGCCTTGCAACTGGGCAGTCACCAGGAAGGGTTGTCTTTTGTCGTGGCTCCCGTAGGGGGCCCATTGGTGGTGTTGGGGGTACCCTGGTTGGTGCAGCAAAACCCCCAAATAAACTGGGTCTACCGGACCATCACATTTAGGGATGGGTTTTATCAAGCGGCAGAGGGGAAGGGTGCCCCAGAGGAGATGGTGGGGGTTGCGGCAGCTGCGACTCCGCCTTACCCGGCCTCTCCTCTGGAGGGCTTGCCGGCCGAGTACAGGATGTTTGCTGATGTATTCGGTGAAAAGGAAGCTGACCAGTTGCCCCCCCATCGAAAGACGGACTGTGCCATAGAACTGCTTCCCAACACTCAATTGCCTAAACCAAAAATTTATTCCATGACGCAAAAGGAACTGACTCTGTTGAGGGAATTTGTGGACAAAAATTTGGCGCGCGGATTCATTGAGCCGGCGAATTCACCCGTGGGGGCGCCGGTTCTTTTCCGCCCAAAAAAGGATGGGACATTGAGACTTTGTACGGATTTCCGCGGATTAAATGCCGTCTCAATTTCCAACAAATATCCCTTGCCATTGATAAAGGACATGTTGTCACATCTGGCCAAAGGCAAGATCTTCTCTAAACTGGATTTAAGAGAAGCCTACTATCGGGTACGAATCAAGGAGGGTGATGAGTGGAAAACTGCATTCAATTGCCCGTTGGGAGCCTTCCAGTATAAGGTGTTGCCGTTTGGGTTGGCTGGGGCCCCTGGGGTATTTATGCAATTAATCAATGAAGTTTTGCATGAACATCTGTTTAAAGGTGTACTGGTGTATTTGGATGATGTATTGATTTATACGGAAACCATGAAAGAGCATGTAGCTCTGGTAAAGAAAGTCTTGTGTAAACTCAGATCTGCTGAATTGTATGCAAAGCTATCCAAATGTGCCTTTCATCAGACCCAAATTGACTACTTGGGGTATAGGATTTCTGATAAAGGTATAGAAATGGACCCTGCCAAGGTGCAGGCTATCATGGACTGGGAGAGTCCCCGTACCCGCAGGCAACTTCAAAGTTTCTTGGGGTTCAGCAACTACTACAGATTATTCATAAGGGGGTTCGCTGAGATTGCCTTGCCCCTAACGGACCTGCTTCGAACAAAAGGGGTGGGGGATACTAGGAGAGTCAAGAATCCCGGAGCGTTGTTGAGGTGGACGCCTGCTTGTCAAACGGCGTTTGAGCGGCTGAAAGCAGCTTTCGTCAAAGAGCCCATTTTACAACACCCTGATCCCTCAAAGCCTTTTGTTGTACAGGCAGATGCCTCCGATTATTCTATTGGCGCATTGTTGATGCAAAAAGACGAGGCAGGATGCCTCAAGCCCTGTGCTTATCTATCCCGCAAGTTCTCTGAAACTGAGAGGCGTTGGCATGTTTGGGAAAAGGAGGCATTTGCAGTGAAAGCTGCATTAGAAGCTTGGCGGCATCTGTTGGAAGGGGCTAATCACCCCTTTGAGGTATGGACTGATCATAAAAACTTGGAGGCACTTAGTACCCCTCGAAAACTGAGCCCTAAACAGGTTCGTTGGGCTCAATTTTTCAATCGATTCAATTTTCAGTTCAAATTTATTCCAGGGAAAAAGAACTTCTTGGCTGATGCCTTGTCAAGGCAACCTCAAGACTCTGGGGCGGCGCCAGATGTGGTAAGCACCCTATGGTCGGCGCCCCAATTGGGCATGCAAGCTGTGACGCGAAGCCAAACGCGCGCACAACAACCGCCCACCACAAGCGCTGCTCAGCCAAGCCCTTTGTCAATTCCCTCCCAATTGCAACAAAAGTTTTTAAAAGAATTGAAAACGGATACTTGGTTGCTTGCGAATAAAGACAATGTTACTTTTGACAGAGGCTTCGCTTGGAAGTCCGACCGCCTCTACGTTCCTGAAAGCCTCCGAAAAGATGTGTTAACACGTTCACACGATGACAAACTCGCAGGTCACTTCGGGTTTGTAAAAACCTTGCACCTCATTCGGAGGCAATTTTGGTGGCCCACATTACGTAAAGATGTCAAAGACTACATTGCTTCCTGCACTGTTTGTGCAATGTCCAAGCACAAGGTGGGCAAGCCCCAAGGGCTGCTGCAGCCGGTAGCAGCCCCCTCTTCCCCTTGGGAAGAAATCTCCATGGATTTTATTGTTGAGCTACCACCCAGCCAACGCAAAACGGTCATTTGGGTGGTCAAAGATTATTTCTCCAAACAAGCCCACTTTATCCCCTGCGTGTCCATTCCGTCAGCGCGTCAATTAGCCCGCCTATTCCTTGTACACGTGTACAGGCTACACGGATGTCCCTCCCGCTTGATTTCGGACAGAGGTACACAATTTACCTCGCAGTTTTGGCGGGCGTTTCTCAAGCTGTTAGGCACGAAGCAAGCCCTCTCCACGGCTTGGCATCCTCAAACGGACGGGGCCACTGAGGCGGTTAACTCTACTCTGGAGCAGTACCTACGCGCTTTTGTGAATTATCAGCAGGACAATTGGGTAGACCTTCTACCATTTGCTGAAGTGGCTTACAACAATGCAGTGCATCAAAGCACTGGGCAGACCCCGTTTCGGGTAGCTCAGGGTAAAGACTTTGTCCCTATCACTGATCTCCCACAACCTCCTGCAGGTGCTGTCACTACAGATGATTGGTCAACACAACTGGCTGACTCTTGGCCAATGATTCAAAATGCATTGGCTGATGCTCAAGCGGATTATAAATTGTATGCTGATCGGAAGCGGGCCCCCCAACCTGCATTCCAAGTTGGGGACTCAGTGTACCTTTCTACCAAGTTTATCAAGTCGTCACAACCTTCAAAGAAACTTGCGCCTAAGTTTGTGGGTCCTTTCCCAATTATCGCTCAGATTAACCCTGTGACTTTTAAACTTGATTTGCCTCATAACCTTAAACGCTTACACCCTGTTTTCCATTGCAGCTTACTCAAACCGACTATTCCTTCTGATCGCTGGCATCGGCAACCTCCACCTCCCACCCCCATCATGATTGATGGTCAGCAACACTTTGAAGTTAAAGAAATTTTGGACTCTAGACGCCTTCGCAATACTTTGCAATATTTAGTTCGTTGGAAGCATTTCCCTCATCCTGAGTGGGTCGCTGCACCAGATGTAGCTTCCCCGGTTCTGGTGGCCCGTTTCCACTCCGCTTATCCCTCGAAACCAGGTCCCTAGGGGTATTTTAGGAGGGCGGTATGTCATGTGCGCCGTTTCAATGTATTTGATGCATCGTAACGTTTCGCATGTCATTAATTGGATGCGTGTTTCATTTGTCTAGGGAGGATGGGAACGATTATATTTTGGCTTTGCTTTGGAATGTGTTTGTCTTATCTACTGCGCTCAAGGTTACTTTCCCAGGCTAGCAACTCTGACGATTGCTAGCACCTGTGCCGGGCGGGGCTGTTACGAGGGAGGCGGGATACGTTTGAAGCAAGGGTTTAAGTTTGTATTTGGCGCGCTTTTGCTCATTCTCAGCTTTCTCTGTATTTGCTTTTAGTACTCTAATAAATCAGATTTCATTTAGCATCCTCTTGTGAGTCTGAGTATTTGGGGCTAGGGCAATCATTACAGTATGTCTTCTTTTTTCATTGTTCAGTAGCACTCTATGAATAAACGCATCCACTATCATCTTGCCATTTTTAATTGAGTAAATTAAATGTCAGCTTCTGCTTTCAAAATAGTCTATTAGGAATGCTGCTATTATGACAGAAACACTTCCATGGTTGTCAGAGCTATCCATTTTACTGCCAGGTTTTCTTCAAAAATTGGAAGATGGTACAATGTTTCTTTAAAAAAACTGTGGTTCTAAAATGTGTATATCTTAGTGTGTATCATAATAGAAATTATAGTTTTCAACATGAAATAAATCATCTCAGTCAAGAGAATTTATCAGATTTTTTTACAAAAACAGTTCAGAGCAATCTTAAACTATTTCTAGATACTTTGATGACTTACCAAGTTATGTATTATGTTGTGTATTAATGAAGTAATGTCAGGTGGAAGCGCTCAGATAAAACTGCATCCTAAATAAAGCTGTTGTCTACTTTGTGCTTAGAAAATATTCACTTCATTTTAGTTGAATGTATAGAGCTCACAAATTGATTCTAAGAGTGCCAACAATGTAAAAGTAAAGGTTCCCATTTAGTTGTGTCCAACACTAGGGGGTGGTGCTCATCTCCGTTTCATGGCCAAAGAGCCAGCGTTGTCCGAAGACACTTCTGTGGTCATGTGGCCAGCACGACAGTCACAGAACACTGTTACCTTCCCACTGAAGTGGTACCTATTTATCTACTCGGATTTGCATGCTTTCATATTGCTAGGTTGGCAAGAGCTGGGGCAAGTGCGGGAGCTCACTCCACCATGCAGCACTCGGATCTTGAACTACTGAAATCGCAACCTTCTGGTCGACAAGCCTGGCATCTTAACCACTGAGCCACCATGCCCCCTTTTATGCCAACAATGTACATAGGAAATATTTACAGTATGACAAAAGGCTGAAAGTAGTCTCAGATCTCAAAATACCTGCATCCACATGGTTGTACAGGTGCCTACCACTTTTTATTTATAATGTGTATCATCAGAGGTAGGGAAAAAGGTTGGAAAGAATAGCTTTGAAAGATCTAGATTTTAGCTCATTAAAAACTTCTTGAACCACTCTACCTTGGGATAAGAACAGCTAGAATGGTACACATCATTGTTATTGGAAAGTTTACAATAGAAACAGCCAATAGATACTATGTGGAATGAAGGCCGTATGAGAGTTGAACTTAAATAACAATTCCAGCAAATTTATTTATTTAATTTATTTAAAGAATTTATATGGCTGTTCAACTTCAATACCACAACTCCAGGCAACATATAACATATCAAAAACAAAACAAAATGAATAATTTGAATAATCTGAAATATTAAAAGGCAACCAGGGTGTCATATTCATATGTGATTCTCTGAACAGGATCAAATTCTATGAACAGACCCTAGAGTAGAATACACACCTTAAATTTCATCTTAATGCAGACATAATTATTTTTTATGAATATATATTATTTACAAATATAGTGATCAGTTATTAGCAGGCTAATTGATAAGCTACTGTGTGACATTGTATTAGATAGAAGAAAAGAAATAAATCTAGGATAAAAAATCTTGGCTCTAAAGTGAATTCTTAATTTATTTTTTTTAAAAAGCAAATATCAGATGGCAAGATCTCCAAAATCATAAAGAAATGTTTCTCTAATTTTATTTTCTCTGACTCATTTCTGAGCAACCATATTCACATACTTGTTGGGTTTAAGACAGGGTGTCAGTTAAAGATCTTTCCTTCTAGTTAAGCCTTAGCTCCTTTTGCTTTTGAAAAACAGCTTTCTAAGGGAGAAGAACCATAGCATGAATGCTAAATACATTTTTTGAACACTGAAAATCCAGAGTTATGCTCTAGCATCTCCAAGGAGTATCCTGACCATCTCATTTTCCCAGCTGCCTTATCAGGGAATGCTGATCCCTTATACTCCCAAACTAGACCACAATGATAACTCTGACTCATCTCATACTATATGCATGTTTGTTTGTTTGTTTATGTTATTAGTGACACATATTCAAGGATCCCAAAGTTGTTTTCATGCTTATTGAGTGCAAGTTGACCAAGACCTTCCACCTAATCTCAAATCACTTCCGACATTCCTAAAGCTTTGGTAATCTGAGCGCAATTTCATTGAAGCCTCATTCTGCCTTATGGTCCATCCCCATTCATACCATCAAGTTCTTTGGCTTGTCCTGCATTTTAAAGCCAATGTACAATTATCTTTTCACCCTATGTGATTTTGCCATCTTTCCAAAAGATGTGATTTGGCGCTCTTGAGTTAAGACTCATTGGTTGCTGGATGTTCCCAATCCCTTGCTTCTCTCCCCACTGTGGTTTTTCATGGCACGAAACAACAAACGTTTTTTTAAAAAAATTAAAGCTTGGTGTGGTTGCCACAGCATGGCCATTGCAGCATGGCAAAGTCAACACTGGCATAATAAAAGCCCACAATCCTCATTGGTTAGCTTAGTTAACTTGTTTTGCAACAACTTAAATTTCTAAATGAAATTGCACATGATTAAGAAAAGTGAAGTAAAATGTTCTTTGTAGCCTTTGGTAAATAGCCTTACATAGCTATTTGTCATATTGTTACATTTCTGGGTTCTAAGCAACACCTTCAGAGGAGTTAAAAAAAATTAAAAATAAAATCAGAGGTCTTTTAGAGTAGTGTTTTCATTAGTGATACCAGGATCACATATACTGTATGTTTAAAGTTAATGCAAGGAAGTAGAATCTCCCCAAACAAATTTAACACAGAATTATTATTTCTGTGGAATGCTTTCCAGATGTTTTATCATGCCTTAAAAAAAATGATTTAAAAAGGTCTTGAGGTTTTCTATCACAGCATCAGAAAATCGCCATTTTCGTGCTTCATTAAATTATCCAAGTTCATTATTTGCACGGTAGTTCTCAAAGCTGTTTGGTTTCACTTAAAGGTCATTCTTATAAAAATATTTTTCCACTGCTGACTATAAATAATTTTGATTTAGACTTGTTTCTGAGATTAACAATTTCCCTTTGGACTCATTGCTGACAAAGTAGACTAATATCTGTCCTTGCCATATTTAATTTTAGTGCTCAGAACACATTTTTGGCAGATTCCTTGCCTAAATATGCCTGAAATATAACCAGGTGATATGCCTAATGTGGTGAAGACGAAATGTTATGTGGCTATTTAACATCTATATAATACTTTCATATGGAGAACACACTGAAAGTCAAGTGAATTTCATTGGGGGAAGAGCAAGGATTATTATTTATGGTTCTCTGTCCTGTTTTTAGTTCATTGGGGGTTACAGAACAATATAAGATGGAATCAACTAGATTAAAAATACAAAAAGCCAAATCAAAAAGCCAATTGTGCAACAAGTGAATAACAAATAAAAATAAAATAACTTTGACTTCAAGATTTGGCAGCAACTAAGGAGGGAGCTGTGCAGATGCTGATTACATCATATTTGTGTTTTAAAAGCATAGATACAAAGACAGCCCTTCACCTGCCATCTTAAATAGCAGAAATAGCCCATTTCACTGCTTCAGTTGTTTCAAGAATTCTAGAACTAAGCCAACATAGAAAGGACTTTTTTCCTCATAATTATTTACTTAACATCATAAAGCTAATAACTTAGTGTTTTGAGAAGGTGGAAAAGTAGTAATATTCCTGATATTAAGGATTGGATTTAAGAGAGATGGGACGTATTTGTTTTTGAAAAAGGCAGTTTTATCTACTAATCAAAAAATGACTTAATATGTTTTTGTGACAGAGCTTTTATTATATTTTGTAATTATTTTATTTATTTTATTTTCCCCCATAAGGTAGATTCAGAAATCTGCTGGATGTTTCATTAATATTTGACATATATAGATAGTTTTCCCCTTTTCTGTTTTTGTCTGTCTGTTTTACTTTTGCAGCTTTTTGTATATTTCTTTCCTATTTTTATATTTTGTGTTTCTTTCTGTAAAACATATTAAGATAAAATATTTAAATACAAACATAAATAAAATTAAAATTAAAAAAATCATGAAGCTAACAGGCAGCTGTATTAATCCTTTGAAAGAGGGGTTTCAGGAGCATGTATAAAGTACCTCTTACGAATCATCAAAGCAGCTACTGAAGTGAAGAGGCTGCACATCTTGCATGCAGAAATAGAAAGGAGTTGTTTTCAAAACAGCTGCTTCAAGGAGGCATTTGGAAAAGAGTTTTAGAAGAATATTGTAATAAATCTGTTTGCAACTTTTTCTTCTCTGGTACCACTTTTTCCAGTATCCCAGCTTCCATTGATGATGACAAATCCATGTTCAAAATGCTCCAATTTGTGAAACCAACATGAAAAGTATTTCCTACTATACCTTGGGTTTTTCTCTAAGTAATCAATAATACCTACAGTTGAAAAAGTACATATTAGGCCAGATATACTGATGGTATAAACACAAAACTACAATCCTGTTCTCACTTTCTGGGGAATTAGACAAATCGAATTCAGTTGTTATTTCTGAATACACATTCAGATGATTGCACTGCAAATACGTATTTCTTCAGTTTTGGATGGGATTTGTCTGAGGAGTGTTTAAATATTTGTGAAATTCATCTTTCAGACGACATATGCTCATTCTGGTTTTATCTGAATCACTCAACAAAATCATAGTATTTCTCCTTCTAAAATATGTTTAATTTTACCGGCATTTCAAGTAACCAAAAACAAACAAAAAACTGATTTTAAAAAATAAGGGCCCAGATCAGAGCAGTAACAACAACTGACTGTCAGATTCCTCCAATCAAAAGGTTCACAGAACCCCTTATTGGAGCATCTTCCATCACTTCCTTATCAATGGGGTAGATTCTCTGTCGCCGGATGGGAGGGGGTGTTGAGTTGGAGTGTGAATTGCATTATTATGGCTACAGATTTATGATGGTTCACATCAAGGCCAGTCAGTAAAGATACATCAGCAATACCACATGGATGGGAAAGGGGGGTGACATACTTTCGTGGGAAAGGAAGGCAATCAAGGGAATGCAGTTTTAAATGTATGTTTTAGTGGGAATTCTCCATTCGCAGCTTTACCTCTGTCCTACTCATTTCACTTCATTAAACAGTTAAAGGATCCTGGTCTCCTGACTGTCATTGTGTGAATGCTCGAATGGTCTAGTGCTGACACTGACATTGCTGAATCTGAAGCAGGTTTCTTCATGTGCCACAAATAAAGTCAGCTCAGGACTTCACTGAAACTTTGTTCTCCTTGTGGCACACAACAATTAAGTTAATTGTTTAGTATGTGCTAGAGGCAGCAAGTAGTGCAGAGAGAGATTCTCATGCATTTTTTTCCTACTAGTTTTCATTCAGTTCGATGAAATCTCTTTAGAGAAGGAGAAAGAATTGTGGAGAAATTCTAATCAGTGGAGTGTTACTGCGGTTTTTAGTTCCTGTTCTGTTCTGTAGACTCTCTGGGAAAAGATGGGAGAGATGTGGACAAAGAGAGAGATAAGTGGATAGGGTCAAGAGCACATGTCACTTCCCACTAAATAACTAGGCAAAAGAGTGATTCATTCTGGTCCAAAACTCAACAGTTAAAAGTTTGACTGAATCCAAGGGGGAGAGAGTGAAAAGCATGGCCAAGAGGAAGCAAGGTTCATAAACCAGAGGGAGCAAAGCACAAGTGAAGATTTTATACACAGGGCACAGGGGTCACAAGCTTTTGCAGTAAATAATCTAACTTTGTTGATGCTCCTCACAGCTGAGCCCCTCATGGACTCACCTAGAACTCAGAGTATTCCTCTTGGTGGTAACTCACAATGAGATACTATTACCAGGGAACCTGGCCTTTGAACTTAGCGTCTCCAGTTCACTGCTCCTCTATCTGCAGTGTTAACTGTTTTTGGAAAGCTGGGATTTGAGAGTATGTAGAAGTGGAAGGGACAAAGTCCTGTTCAGGCCCAGTGCAGGATACTTAGGTAGCAGTTGTGACATGGAGTCCATTTCTATGATTTCCACCACTTTGAGTTCATCAGAAAATGCCTCCTGTTGGGCTTATTACATAGTATTAGTACTTCAGTAGCAGTGCTACTCCTGCTGCTTAGAAAACATATCCCTTCAAAATCTGTTGAAGATTTTCTGTTCCCTGGCAGATTTCTGTGAAAACGCCTTATTTTTCAGCCCATTAATTGGATGGGGAATTTTAAAAAGCCATTTGTGCCAGCTCTTTGAAATAAGTGTTCACATTTTTATTTCATTCCTAGAATACTTTAAAATTTCTTCTGGTAACAGTTTTGAGCTTTCTTTGTACTTGCGGGTGCCAGTGGTGATGATGAGATTTTCGATTAGCCATCTGTCTATCACTCTCGAGCTTGTCTGGCCACTCTTACTTTCTAATCAGAAAAAGCAGATCACTAAGTATTTAAATCAAATCAAAACTTAATTATAGCCATTGATCAGAAATCCAATAAAATAAATAATGAAACATTAAATACGGAAGCAAGATTGCTAAAGATTGTTAGTGATGTTTGGATATTGAGAATTATCTACTTAACAAGAAGAAGATTCAGTGATCCTTCACAGTTTATTATTTTACTGTTACCATTTTTATTCATTGAGTTTACGCTCACAGTTTGAAATTGTCCTTCCTCACATTTTACTCTTATTTCTTTTTGGTTTTGATGAATTGTTCCCTTATGTAAAAGCTCTCTTGATAAGTGGTAGGTAAAGGTAAAGGTTTCCCTTGACGTAAAGTCCAGTCGTGTCCGACTCTAGGGGGCGGTGCTCATCTCCGTTTCTAAGCTGTTAGAGCCGGCATTGTCCATAGACACTTCCGGGTCATGTGGCCAGCATGACGACACGGAACGCCGTTACCTTCCCGCCGAAGCGGTACCTATTGATCTACTCACATTTGCATGTTTTCGAACTGCTAGGTGAGCAGGGGCTGGGACTAGCAACGGGAGCTCACCCCGCCGTGCGGTTTCGAACTGCCGACCTTCCGATCGACAGCTCAGCGGGTTAACCCGCAGCGCCACTGCGTCCCTTTGATAAGTGGTACCTGAACTGATTTCATTATCTGTTGTAGTCAACCAAAGGATTGATGTTACAGCCTTGTTATTTATGTAGTTGAATCCAAAATGAGAAATGTGAAAGTCAGTTACAAGTGTCTCTCATAATTCCAAGGAGAAATGCTAGGATTTTTAATTTCCCCATTTTGTTTAGAAATTTCTCTCTGCCTTACTACTGAAACTGTTATATTATATTATCATATAATGTAAAATTTGAGTTCAAGAAAAATGCCTGCTTCCCTGGCCTCTCATAAAGAAGAGACATTCTATACAGGAGAAACTATGGGGCTGAAAGTTTTTATAGGCATCAGTTGGATTGGGGGTGGGGGGGAGTTACAAGCAAGTTTTGAAAATTTGGAGGTAAATTATGAAATGAGACAAAATGACTTTATAATCCAACTTTTCACATTGTATCAGTCTTAATAAGTTGTAATTACTATTACTATATATTGCTTGAAGTAAATAGCCCTCAAACCATAGGTTATAAAACTAGCTTGTAATAACAAACCTCTGTTAGGATTGAGATCACCTACTAATGGGAGTTGTTATCTCTTAAATTATGGATGGTCAGCTTCCTATAGCCCCCATTATATGCTGAGAGTTCTGCTTATTTTGCTTTAGTACTTAATTTTCTCTGGATGTTGAGAAACAGAAAGCTGCCTTACTTGGGAATGGCAGTGTAGAAGTAACACTGTTCAGCAAGATTTCTGAAATGGTGGATAAGATCAGCCTTATGATTCTGCTCTGGATGGCTGCTTCCCATTGGCGTTAGTACAATAGCAGTAAAATGTGAAAGACCTTGTTGCCTCCAGGAGAACACTTTTTTTTTTTACTTTTATGCCTGTTTGATATGGTATTTTATTTTTGCTGTGCTGTTAATGCATTTTTTCCTTCTCTTCTCTCGACCCCCATAAGAGATAATACAACCTCTTCTTCTCTTCAATGCTCATCAAGTTCTCATTTTGACCCAATCACTTAAATAGTCACTTTCCAGACAGATTCAACCTGACTTTTAGAAGGTTTTTCTCATTCGTGAGCATGATACCCAGACATATCTCTCCATTCCCTTTACAGGGAGGAAAATCTGTGACCTTCCAGATGGGTCAACTGAAAGTTGCAATTCAACAACATTAAGAGAGCCATGTGTTTCTCTACCTTGACCTAGAATATAATTTTTCCTTTCATTTTTGCTTGTTTACAAGTATACCTCTAACTTAGTAAGTTCAGTGCTTTTTGTATGTAGTTGAATCACCTTAAGGTCAACAAGGTTTGTGTCAACAGAGTCATAAAGAAAAGAACACTCAAACTGGTTCATAATGTGCTGAACACAGAGCCCTTGATCCTTTGCAAATATGTAATATGCACTTTACAAGAAGTATGTACTGAATTTCTCATAGTTCAATTAAATGATCATTAAAAAGGCCATAATGATAATTGCTTCATATAATTTCCAAACATCAAGGAGTTTTTCAACTATTCCAAATAAAAAGAGGATTAAAGGTCTCGATTATTTTGCTTACATGTTTCAATGAATACTAATTTGTATACAAAAATATAATCGGTATTGCTTGTTTTTGAAATGAGGACAACAAAAAATTTAAATTCTGTAGAATTTGGGAGAATCTCAGGTTCCTAAAAAGGAGGTGAAATGTGCAAAGTGCTGCGGTGGTCCGTCTCCTTGGATGTCAACCTTCCCAGGTAGATCAGACAGGAAACACAACCAGATGAGATACACTCTTCTGTATCTGGGAATCTACCATTGTTAGAACTTGATGGGGTTGCACTGCCCCAGACAGATCAGGTGTGCAATTTGGGGGTCCCCCTGGACTCATGACTCCTGCTCAAAGAGCAAGTGGCAGTTGTGGCTAGGAGGGCCTTTGCTCAACTTCATGTTGTGTGCCAGTTGCCCCCTTTCCTGGATCAGAAAGCCCTTCTTTCAGTCACTCACACCCTGGTCATCTCCAGTACAGACTACTGCAATGTGTTCTACATGAGGCTACCCTTGAAAAGTATCCAAAAGCTGCAGCTGGTGCAGAATGTGGCTGCGCAGGCAGTTTTGGGTGCCTCTAGGGCTGTGCATGTAATACCTCTGCTGCGTGAGCTGCATTGGGTGATGGTGTGCTTCCAGGTCCAATTCAAAGTGTTGGTTATGACCTTTAAAGCCCTTCATGGCATGGGCCCATGTTACCTGAGGAACCGTCTCATCCCTATCACAACAACCCGTCCCACCCAGTCTGGCAAGAAGGGCATGTTACAGACCCTGTTGGCTAAAGAATTTTGATGGGCGGGGTCAAGGGAGAGAGGCTTTTCTGCTCTTGCCCCCACCCTGTGGAAAGTCTTGCCCCCTGAGGTGAGGTTGGCCCCCACTCTTCTGGCCTTCAGGAAGAGCATCAAGACCTGGCTCTGCCAATAGCTTGGGGATGTTTGGTGGTTTGAAGATATTCTCACCTCCTTTTAGTTTTCCTCTTTTATCTTCTTCTATCTTTTGTATTTTTATAATGGTTTTTTATGACTTTTTATTTGTAAGCCACCCAGAGTGTCTTTATAATGACATGGGTGGTGTATAAATTAAGTAAATAAATAAATAATAAAATCTGCTGAAATGTTACAAGCATATCTTTTATGTGTTCCTGGAATCTGGATCCAACCAATTTTAAAAGGAAGTCAAGAGACATCTAGTAAATCATAGGCGACTCAGCTCAACATTTATTTGGGACAAGTTGTTGGAAACAGTGCTCAAAGGAAAAAATAAAGTTGAGCAACAAGTCTTGCTGAAGTTATATCAGCATGGATCTGGAAAAGGGAAATCTTGCCTTAGCATGCACTTAGATGGAGGTGACTCCAGTTCTTCCTCCTTACAATTTCATTTTGCTTTTTTCCTCACTTTTTTCTTTTTCAGTCACAACCTTTAAAGTAGAAGCTTGAAGCAAGAATAGTCTGTCTTTCTCCAACACACGAGAGAGAGAGAGAAAGAGACCCTTCTCTGTAGTGATGTCCACAAATATTGATGAGTGTTGATTAAACACAACACAAAGGAAACCTGTTTGCAGGGTCAAGATTTATTTTCTTACCATGCTTCAGCTTAGATACATGAGCATTAGTATGCATCACCATCCTGGATAGCAAAGAAAAAATGAATGAATGAACAAACAAATAAATAAATAAATCCCAGTACTATTGGACAAGCAACAATAATGCAAGCAAACTCAATATAGTTTCTGTCTATGAATAAGTATTCTCCTATTTCTTCTTTTTGATATTTTGTAGTATGCAATTCCAAGGGAAACAGCAAACTATAAAAATAATGAAATATGTATTATTCTGCTTAGTTGGACTACTTTGATGTGATGTAAATTGTGATTTTTAGGTTTTCTGGTTGAATAGATTCCTTTCGGTTGACTTTTATGTGCATTACATTTTTGCAGATTCGTCCATCCATTGCTACCACCAATATATTCAGTAAAGCACTTTAGTTCTCCACCTGTTTCACTCAGGGGTTCTGTCTTGCCTGAGGAAAACCAGAAATCCTTCTTCTCTTCTAATTTTAATATATGGAATTCAGTAGAACACCCTGATGGTGGGACTTAGAAAGTTTGTAAAACTTAAGGGACCAGCCTGCACTAGTTTCCTTGAAGTCTATCAGAAATATTGTTCTAATACAATATGAATATAGGCAAATATGTCCTTGAGGATCATACTGAATAGATTTAATAAACCAGAAATCTGAAAGCATCTGCTTTTATATGGCATGGTATTACTGCTGCATTTTCTTTAAAGAATGGTTAGGAGAAAACCCTAAGCCAGAGCAAATCTTGCTGCTTATTCATCTTCTTCCCTCTATCACAATCAGACCCTTACTTCAACTGCCTTTCCAGACTGCACTCCCACTCACACATTTTTTCATCTCTTCCTGGTCAGGAGAAATAATTTAACACTTAGTAACAGTCACTATTGCAGTATCATGGGGATAATTCTGCTTGTTTGATTTATTTCTGTTTCTTCTGCTCCTGGTTTTGTTTTTGCTTTAGATTGATGTTTACTGTCTATTGATAACTATTTTGAGATGATTCAGAAAATAAGGTGATATATATTTTTAAACAATAGAAGAATACTGTATGATATAGTATGTTGATTAAAGATCCTCCTAGAAACTCCGTAAGTTTGAATGGACTTCCTTCTAATAATGAAAACCACAATTTCAGGATTATGATGCTGAATTTAATCCCCAGTAGGCTTGGCACTACCTGTACATAATTAGGGATTACTGTTCAACACAGATTTAAGAATCCCTTTCTTTAATTATTGTCACAGTGGCACTTGCAGGATTTATGCGCTGGTGCTTCTGTTAAGCACTGCTGTAGTGAATGCACGTTCAATCCATGGCATCTTTATATTCCATCATCTGAGTGAATCCTAGTGCACCTATGTTAATTCAATTCTGCACCTTCTTTGTATGTAAAATTCTTGCAGGAGTTTTAAGTGGCACGTGAAAGTGTTACACAACCATTTGTAGTAGCTGGTAATGAAAAAAATCACTTAACAATTAAGTTTATTTTTATTTATTTTATTTAATTAAATTTATATCACTGCCCATCTCCCCCAACGGGGGACTCTGGGCGGTTTACAATAAAATAGAGGTAAAAACATATCCACCTAAGTTATAGTTAAAAATATAAATAAGAAAATAAATATAAAATCCAAGCGGAGGTGGAACCATAATCAATAAGGGGTGCTATGGCACCAGCCACCTCCAGATGGTACTATCACTCTCCCCATCCCAAGCAAGGCAGCAGAACCAGGTCTTCAATTTCTTCCGGAAGTCCGGGAGCAAGCAGACCCGTCTCAACTCCGGGGGCAAGATATTACAAGACACACATACATTGTGTAATGATTGCCCTAGCCCAAATACTCAGACTCACAAGAGGCTGCTTTATGAAATCTGATTTATTAAGGAACTAAAGGCAAATACAGAGAAAGCTGAGAATGAGCAAAAGCGCGCCAAATACAAACTTAAACCCTTGGTGCAAACGTATCCCGCCTCCCTCGTAACAGCCCCGCCCGGCACAGGTGCTAGCAATCGTCAGAGTTGCTAGCCTGGGAAAGTAACCTTGAGCGCAGTAGATAATGTAAATACATTCCAAAGCAAAGCCAAAAGATAACTACTCCCATCCTCCCGAGAAAGATGAAACACGCATCCAGCTAATGACATGCGAAACGTTACGATGTATCAAAGACATTGAAACGGCGAACATGACATACCGCCCCCCTAAAAATACCCTTAGGGACCCGGTTTAGTGGGATAAGCTGAGTGGAAACGGGCAAGTAGAACAGGGGAAGCCACATCTGGTGCAGCGACCCACTCTGGATGAGGGAAATGCTTCCAGTGAACGAAGTATTGCAGAGTATTGCGAAGGCGTCTAGAGTCCAAAATTTCTTTAACTTCAAAGTGTTGCTGACCGTCAATCATGATGGGGGTTGGAGGTGGAGGTTGGCGGTGCCAGCGGTCAGAAGGAATAGTCGGTTTGAGCAAACTGCAATGAAAAACAGGGTGTAAGCGTTTGAGGTTATGAGGCAAGTCAAGTTTAAAAGTCACAGGGTTAATTTGAGCGGTAATTGGGAAAGGACCCACAAATTTAGGAGCCAGTTTCTTGGAAGGTTGTGAGGACTTTATGAACTTGGTGGAAAGGTAAACCGAGTCCCCTACTTGAAATGCCGGCTGAGGGGCCCTCTTCCGATCAGCGTACTGTTTATAATCCAATTGTGCGTCAGCTAGTGCCTTTTGAATCATTGGCCAGGAGTCTGCCAGTTGCGTTGCCCAATTATCCGGAGTGGCCTATCCGCCGGTAGGTTGCGGTAGATCAGGGATAGGGACAAAGTCTCTGCCTTGGGCCACACGAAATGGGGTTTGGCCAGTGCTTTGATGCACTGCATTGTTATACGCTACTTCAGCAAAAGGGAGGAGGTCAACCCAGTTGTCCTGCTGGTAATTCACAAAAGCCCGGAGGTATTGCTCCAGAGTAGAATTTAAAGCCTCTGTGGCCCCGTCCGTTTGAGGATGCCAAGCTGTGGACAGGGCTTGCTTCGTGCCTAACAATTTCAGGAACGCACGCCAAAATTGTGAAGTAAATTGTGTGCCCCTGTCCGAAATCAAACGTGAGGGACATCCGTGTAGCCTGTACACGTGTACAAGAAATAGGCGGGCCAACTGACGTGCCGACGGAATGGACACGCAAGGGATGAAGTGAGCTTGTTTTGAGAAATAGTCTTTGACCACCCAAATGACTGTTTTGCGTTGACTGGGTGGTAGCTCAACAATAAAGTCCATGGAGATTTCATCCCAGGGGCAAGAAGGGGCAGCCACCGGCTGCAGCAGTCCCTGGGGCTTACCCACCTTGCGTTTAGACATGGCACAAACAGTGCAGGAGGCAATGTAGTCTTTAACATCCTTACGTAATGTGGGCCACCAAAACTGTCTCCGAACCAGGTGCAGGGTTTTTACAAACCCGAAGTGACCTGCCAGTTTGTCATCGTGTGAACGTAGTAACACGTCTTTTCTGAGGCTTTCAGGGACATAGAGGCGATTAGATTTCCAAGCGAAGCCTCGGTCAAAAGTAACATTGTTTTTATTCGCAAGCAACCAAGTATCCGTTTTCAGTTCTTTTAGAAACTTTTGTTGCAACTGGGAGGGAATTGACAAAGCGTTCGGCTGGGCGGCGTCCGCAGTGGGAGGCTGCTGCGCGCGTGTTTGGCTACGCGTCACAGCCTGCATACCCAATTGGGGCGCTGTCCACAGGGTGCTGACCACTTCCGGCGCTGCCCCGGAGTCCTGAGGTTGCCTGGACAACGCATCAGCCAAGAAATTCCTTTTCCCCGGGATAAATTTCAACTGAAAATTGAATCGATTGAAAAATTGAGCCCACCGAACCTGTTTGGGGCTCAGTTTTCGAGGGGTACTAAGAGCCTCTAAGTTTTTGTGATCAGTCCATACTTCAAAGGGATGATTCGCCCCCTCCAACAGATGCCGCCAGGCTTCTAATGCGGCTTTCACTGCAAATGCCTCCTTTTCCCATACATGCCAACGTCTCTCAGTCTCAGAGAACTTGCGGGACAAGTAGGCACATGGCTTGAGGCACCCTGTCCCGTCTTGTTGCATCAACAATGCCCCAATGGAATAATCGGAGGCATCCGCCTGCACCACAAAAGGTTTTGAGGGATCAGGATGTTGTAAAATGGGCTCTTTGACAAAAGCTGCTTTTAGCCGCTCAAACGCCGTTTGACAAGCAGGCGTCCAGCGCAACAGCGCCCCTGGATTCTTTACTCTCCGAGTATCTCCCACACCCTTGGTTCGAAGCAGTTCGGTGAGTGGCAAGGCAATTTCAGCGAACCCCCTTATGAATAATCTGTAGTAGTTGCTGAACCCCAGGAAACTTTGAAGTTGCCTGCGGGTGCGGGGACTTTCCCAGTCCATGATAGCCTGCACCTTGGCAGGGTCCATTTCTATGCCTTTATCTGAAATTCTATACCCCAAGTAGTCAATTTGGGTCTGGTGAAATGCACATTTAGACAGTTTGGCATACAATTCAGCTGATCTGAGTTTACTCAATACTCTTTTTACCAGAGCCACATGCTCTTCCATGGTTTCAGTATAAATCAATACATCATCCAAATACACCAATACCCCTTTAAACAGATGTTCATGCAGTACTTCATTGATCAATTGCATAAATACCCCAGGGGCCCCAGCCAACCCAAAAGGTAACACTTTATACTGGAAGGCTCCCAACGGGCAATTGAATGCAGTTTTCCACTCATCCCCCTCCTTGATTCGTACACGATAGTATGCTTCTCTTAAGTCAAGTTTAGAGAAGATCTTTCCCTTAGCCAGATGTGCCAACATGTCTTTGATCAATGGCAAGGGATATTTGTTGGAAATTGAGACGGCATTTAATCCGCGGAAATCGGTACAAAGTCTCAATGTCCCATCCTTTTTTGGGCGAAAAAGAACTGGCGCCCCCACCGGTGAATTCGCCGGCTCGATGAATCCGCGCGCCAAATTTTTGTCCACAAAGTCTCTCAACAAAGTCAACTCCTTTTGTGTCATGGAATAAATCTTTGGCTTGGGCAATTGGGTGTTGGGAAGCAGCTCGATGGCACAGTCCGTCTTTCTATGGGGAGGCAGCTGGTCGGCTTCCTTTTCGCCGAACACATCAGCAAACATCCTGTAATCCGCCGGCAAGCCTTCCAGAGGAGGGGCCGGGCAATGCGGAGTCGCAGCTGCCGCAACCCCCACCATCTCCTCTGGGGCACCCTTCCCCTCAGTCGCTTGGTAGAACCCATCCCTAAACGTGATAGTCCGGTAAACCCAGTTGATTTGGGGGTTTTGCTGCACCAACCAGGGCACCCCCAACACCACCAAGGGACCCCCTACTGGAGCCACGACGAAGGACAAACCTTCCCGATGGCTGCCCAGCTGCAAGGCTACCCGCCCTGTGAAATGGGTGACCGGTTTGCCCCCTGCCATGGACCCATCCAGCTGTGTAAAGGCGATGGGTCGCTGTAACGGGAAAGTAGGTAGCTCCAAAGCCGCTACCACATCGGGGTGCATTAGACACCGGGAACACCCCGAATCAATCATGGCCCATACTTCTACAGTCTTGGTTTGGGAGCCCAACTTCAATTTCACCGTGAGAATGCGGTAACTACCACTCACCGATGAAGGCTCGCGCCCTTCTTCCACCACCTGCCCTGCGGCGCCCTTTAAAGCAGGTGGCTGGCGTTTCCCGCCGGCTGCAGGATTTCGGGCTCACCCTCCTTCTCGTAGAACATCGCATCGTCTCCCTCGGTTTCAGCCACCGCGGCTTTCTGCTTCCTCGGCAAGGCAGGGGACTTCGCCGGCGGTTTTCCGAGCCGTTCCTCTCCCTTTGCCTTCGGGCACGCCGCCACTCGATGCCCCTCCTTACCACATCTTAGGCACAGGCCTTTCGCATACCGCTTCTCTCGCTCCTCGTCCCAGGGTCGTTGTCCTGGTTTTCCCCCGGTGCTCGATGGGCGGCTTGGCTTCACCTCCCGCCCTGATTTGGCGGTCTTTCGATGGGCGAAGATCTCATGGGCATGTTCAGCCCTCCCCGCCAGCAGGATCCATTCGTACAGCGTATATGGGTCGTCCCTCCCCAAGGACCAGCGCAGCACCTCTGTATTCAGGCCATCCTTGAATAGCTCGATAATGGTGGCTTGGGACCAGTCATCCACCTTCCCAGCCAGCGCTTTAAACTCCAAAGCATAATCCGCCACGGATCTGAACCCCTGCTTAAGTTCCTTCAGGGCTCGCTTTGCCCTCTCTTTCGCCAACGGATCCTCGAAGTGTTGTTTCAATGCCCAGAGGAATTCATCGAATTTTTCCAGTTCAGGCGCTTCCGACTGGCACATCTGGACATACCAGTCTGCCGCCTTCCCTTCAGTTTAGTGGCAATGGTAATGATCTTTGCCTTTTCCGATTGGAAAAGCGACCCCCATTCCTCCATGTAGGCTTTAGCATTCGTCAAGAAAAATGAGAGTTTGGTCGGGTCCCCATCAAACTTGACCGGGAAGTCTCTCATCCCGCCTCCCGCCGGGCTGCGCCCCGCCGCCGGTGCTGCAGGGGTTTGTGCTTCCCTGGCTCGCGCCGGCGCGGGGCCCCGGGGCGGTCGCCCTGGCGATGCCGCGGTTTCCATCTGGACCGACTGGTCCCCTTCGCGCCTCCGCACCGGCCGGCGCTGCTCCGGGGACTGCACATGGGACGAAGGGGTTGAATACCGTTGGCTTGATTCTTCCCGGACTTCCCGCAACGAGGTCACATCTAAGCTCAGCTGTTTCAGTATAGCTTCTAACGAGTCCATTTTTGACTCCAGCACTCGGATCCGATCCGGGGTGGGGGAGCCCTCCGTTGGCTGCACCTGCACCACGTTGGGGGATAATGGGTATCTCTGCCTCCAGGATGGGCCCCCCGCCACCGTGGCATCCCCTTGGGTCTCATCCCAGGTGACCAACTCGCCCAGAGAGTTCACGGTAGTCTCCGGGGCGGTTTTCAGACCCTCGGCTTCACCCTCCGACTCGGAGCTCGCCTCTTCTAGGATGGCGGACAGCTCCCCTCCCTGGGACGGTCGGTCGGGCCGCCTCACGGTCGAGTCCGGTTCCCCTTCTTCCATCCTCATGATGTCGGGTTCGGTCATCGCTGGCGCTCTCCCTCACAGGGTTAGACAACTTGTCTTTTCCTGGACAGGGGCCAGCGGAGTTAGGATCTTAGGATTCTCAGCTTTATGTAATGATTGCCCTAGCCCAAATACTCAGACTCACAAGAGGCTGCTTTATGAAATCTGATTTATTAAGGAACTAAAGGCAAATACAGAGAAAGCTGAGAATGAGCAAAAGCGCGCCAAATACAAACTTAAACCCTTGGTGCAAACGTATCCCGCCTCCCTCGTAACAGCCCCGCCCGGCACAGGTGCTAGCAATCGTCAGAGTTGCTAGCCTGGGAAAGTAACCTTGAGCGCAGTAGATAATGTAAATACATTCCAAAGCAAAGCCAAAAGATAACTACTCCCATCCTCCCGAGAAAGATGAAACACGCATCCAGCTAATGACATGCGAAACGTTACGATGTATCAAAGACATTGAAACGGCGAACATGACACATTGCAAGATCACTTGACCCATATGCTTGAACTGACATGGGTTTCCTTCTGATAGACTTCAAACTCTGATTGAAAAACTCTTACTGTGAACATACTGTTCTTAGATTCAATGTTCTTTCTTTTTAGCAGGAATATAGCTGGGTATCAAAATGTACATTTTCAGAGCGACATTTGTTTATATCTTCACACTCTTTTTGCTATGCAGTATTGAGATAAACGCTGTGCCTTTCCTTTCTAAGAAACCCTTTAACAGTTTGAATGTATACGTGCGTAAAAAAGAATTAAATATTGACAGAAAGAAGGAAGTGCAAAAGGTAAGATCACCTGGAAGTTCAATAGTTGTTTTAAATATATGTTTTTCTTTTTTTCTTTCTCTCTCTCTTTTTTCTTTTACCACATTGCAGATCTCGCCTTGCAGATTTTTTCACAAACTGCCAGCCTGAGTCACGGTCTGTTAGTAGCTGCCTGAAAGAGAACTATGCTGACTGCCTCCTTGCTTACTCAGGGCTTATTGGTAAGGCTTATTTTGGGAAAGGATCATTTTCTTTATTATTTAAAATGTGCTTTGTTAACTGGTATCAACATGAGAGAAAAGAAAAATGTGAAAAACAAAATGCATAGATATCTTGAAGACTCCATTGAAAATAATCAGTCTGTGTTGGCTATGTAGAAACAATGTCTAGATGAAAGGAGCTTTAAGAGTTTTTTTTTTTCTAAAGAGAGAGAGAGCATGCTATTTTTTAAAAGTGAAAGTCAGCTTAATTCTCCAAATTGTACTCACAAACATAAACAAGGTAAGGTTGAAATGAACACAGGTAGGGAAAAGGATGGATTGGGACTGGAAAGGCTGCTGCAGATGGAAGAAGGAAAGACACTACATACATACACTATTTGCAAGAATTGTTTTTTATTCAACATTAGTTCAGGGTATCTTGTCACAGCCTAGCAACTTATTACTTTGGAAGTGGCTAATTCAGTTCAGTCACATAAACTAACAAGGGGATATCATATAACTGGATCTTCTTTGAAAAATTGGATTACTTGGTTTTTAAGATATAGGAGTATCATTTATTTATTTATTTTCTATCCCGCCTTTATTATTTTTATAAATAACTCAAGGCGACGAACACCTAATACTCCTTCCTCCTCCTCTTTTCCCCACAAAACAACCCTGTGACGTGGGTTGGGCTGAGAGAGAGTAACTGGCCCAAGGTCACCCTGCCGGCTTTCATGCCTAAGACGGGACTGGAACTCTCAATCGGTTCATACAATAGAACCAGTCTTACCTTCCTCTCAAGGCCATAGAACATCCCATTGCTTTGTGAAACCACCTTCTCCAAATTGGATGACATCCAGATACAGAGACTAAAGCTCCCCAAATTCTTAGCCTTGGCCATGCTGATTAAAAATCCTGAAGTTCATACTTTTGGAAGGCCTCTATATTTAGGAAGACAGTTCTAATGATGACTTCTCACCAGCATAGGTTTCAAATACTCTTGGTGTGACTTGCCTTTATCATGTTAGGAGTTTCCACATCCATCAAAAACTCACAATGTAATGGGTCAACTACAGTGGAGTTCTCATTGCAACATTGATTGTGGTATATGAAAGCTAGTCTTTTATTTTCAGCATTACAATGGCAATGCACAATAAAACATGCTATGGGTTTTTCCGATGGATGTTAGTACTATACAGGCCTTCAAAACTCTTAATTGTGTGCAGACAACTTCCTTCCATCTCACATGAGAGACTGGCTGAAAGCAATTATAGACTGTTTTGTCAGCAAAAATCTAGGACAGTTGGAATTCCTGGTCATGGGGATGCCTGTATTTATATTTGGCTGAAAGTGATTATGATCTTCCTTTAGTCTTCTTGCACAAACTAAGAGGATCTGGATTGGAAGGAGTGGTACCCAGTTAGAGCTTTTCTGTTTTCTGTGTATAAATAGAAAAAAAAATCATCATGAATACACATAACTAATATTAGCTTACATCTCTTTTTATAGCAAGCTTCTGAATTTCCTCCAGTCAATTTAGATTAATTTGTACATAGGTATAAGAATTATTTCTTCTACTCCTTGAGTAAACAAACCGTTTTCTTAATAAATGGGGTGAAGAATAAATTATTTGTCTCTCATTTTGTTTCCATTCTTCTGCTTGTAAATGACTTTGCTGGAAAAAGTCATTATTGCCCTTATTGTTGCCTTTATTGAACAGTTTGGCATATTTCCAGCAAAGACAAAACCATTTTTTAAGATTCATTTCTTACAGAATATTTAGTTCTATAATGCCACCTCTGCTTCAGTGACTGTCGTTCAGAGCAAGACCTTGGTTTGATATTGTTTTGGCTTTCTGAGTAAAAAAGAGCCATCACGGGGAAGGGCACGTTTGGAGCAAAACAGATGACAGAATAAAAATATGTGTGTGTGTGTGAATGAAATATGAGAAGCAAGTGACATAAAGGCCACATATTTGATTTGTATCAAGTTCAGAGTCTGCACTTGTCATGAAACATTTCTGACTGCTTCTGGAAGGTGAGAAAACAACTCAGATTCCTATAGATATTAAACAAATCTCCTCTGATGAGATACCACCTGAGGAAAAGTTGAGTAAAACAAGGTAAACTTGTTCAAAAGGAGGCATATAAAGATACGTTAGTGAGGCAGATTTTGGTGGACAACAGGAGATAGAGTAAAAATTTCAGAATATCTGATACTCATAAGCCAGAAAGTATGACATTTAAGGATCCACTGAAGGCATACAAATATGTTCCAGTTAATGGCATTTCTGTTTTCCTGACCAAACAACATGTCTTTTTGCATGTTTTTCCCTAGAACCAATAGCTATCAAAGAAATACTGTCACACCATTGAATGTTGTCTTCTTCTTGGGCCAAAGTAACAGCATGGGGAAGACTGGGAATGTATGATAGCTCTGAAGAATCTCATGAATGATTTTTATGAAGGCAAATGCAAACAGATGGCTTAATTAGCTACAGATAAAATAAATTGACTCTTGTACAATGAACTAGGCATCTTAGGCATCAGATCCAATGAAGTGATGTATAAATGCTAGCTGCTGGCAGGAAATAGGTTTGGTACTGATGGGTAGCTCAGAATAATAGCTGCTGGCAAGTAGTCCCAGATATAATGATTTTGCTGAAGATTTTCTTGGAACTGTTCTTCAATTTAACCTTAAAAATAATGTAGCACTGGCAGAGAGGCCCTTTCATGTTTCCATAGGTACTGCACAGATGCTAGAAGCACCACTGCAAAAACATCCTTTGGTCTCAAGTTTAGGAGAATAGATCCTGAGGAAAGAACAGAAGTAGACAGATGATTCTGAAGGGAAAATGTGCATTCTTCTTTCTTATTAACAGCAAGGATGGAAACAAGGGTTTTTGCTTTGCCTACTCTCATTACTCTGAAAAATTTACAGACCTCAAAAAAAATTATTAAAAAAGTCATTCTCTCAGTTGTGTTTTTGGAAAACCAGGTCATCCATCAGACTAAGTTAAATACTAAGTTAAATTGATTATTGTACTGTTACATATTAATACTTTGGCTGCATTGCAACTGCCCCATTTTTGTCATAGTGTGTTTTTGCCCATGTTAAGGACATTCTTTTTGGGAAGATATCATTTCAAAGTACTTTCTACTTAGTGAAATGACACATTTGAAACAAATGTATTATGGAATACAATCATTGTATTATGGAATACAATATTATGTATTCCAGCTCAAATGCTAGCAATTATTCATGCCAAAATCCTCTGTTCTCATGATTTGCTGGCATTTCTTTCTTTCTTCAATACTGTATCCTCTAATTTTATCAGTCAATCCTCACAAGATAGCTTAGAATAACCAATGTTAACAAAAAAAAACACCATGTAAAATATATAGTCACATAAAATACTAAGTGGCAAATTATCCATACAAATCATCCGCAAATTAACCACAATAAAAATTTCATAAGATTCCTCTAAATCAGAAGGGACCATGCTTCTTCTCTCCCCAGAAAAAAAGTTCTGGACTACCACAAAAAAGCCCATCTCTCAAAACCATGTTCCTAAGTGTCCTTGCCAGTTGTCACCAGAGAATAGTTGATAGAAGCCAGTGACCACCACCTTTCAAAAGTTATGCTAAACTTATGGCCATTGCACTAAACTATGTTTAAGCAACTATATTGACTCCAGTTGGAGGTCTGGGGTCTGGGGTCTAGAGAATGTCTGGGGTCTAGAGAAAAAGAAAATGGCTCCACAAGCGAACAGTCTGCCCAACCTGTTCTCATTTGGTCACGTTAGAGACTAATAACAAAATATGTAATGCTGGTATATATTGCTACAAATTCCAGGTTAATCAGAAGCTTTTCCTTTGCTTTCTTACACCCCCACATGCCAGTAAACAATACTCCTGCTTAATATCTGTCCTTGTGAGCAAATGTACAGTATATGTCAACTGGATTACACATATAGTTGTTTGTTTATTTGTTTATTTTATTTTAAATGGCTGCCCATCTCAAATTCATGACTCTGGGTAGCTAGCAGTCGTAAAAGAAAATATAAAAACAGGAATAACAGCACACATAGAAACAGCAGCTGTGGTAAAAAACAAATTCATTCATCACAGATCAATATAACCAATGTACAGGCTCAACCTGGTGTTCCTGACCCCCAGGCCTGGGGGCATAGTATAATACTGTTAGTGTGGGACTGAGTATGAGGCACCTCTCTTTGAATAATTAAAATAGCTTCAACCAGGATCACTTCTGTTAGCAGAGTCTGGAAAAGGGCATAGGTACTTCAGCGATTTGAAAAGAAATGCTTTGGATATGCTTCTACATGTTGCGAAGCATCTCTTGCAAGGATTTGCACAGTGAGGAGGAAGAGCAGGAAGTCTGCATCCTATCATAGTCTGTCACATATTTAGTCAAATATTCACTGACCCTTGTATGTATGTGGACACTTAATTCTTTGTTCCAGCGTACATTGTGATCTGGAAAATGTGTCATCTGAATTATCAGTCACAATCACAACAATCAGTTTGATCAAATCATGTGTGGATTAAGCAGCGATATACCACTCTGTATTTTGTTGAACAGTGAACTGTTTAACACATCCTGCCACATGGGCTATAAAATCACTGTGGTGAGCTATACCAGGTGTTCAAGCACTTTGAAACTCCTCCAATTTCTTCTTTTCTAGAGATATGATTTTTTTAAAAAAAGATATATCCTCACTTTAATGGTTCTCGCCTCTTTTATTTAACATCCATTTGCCTCTTCCATTCCTGTGAAGAATCTGCCTGTCATGACCTCGTTGCAAGGCACAAAGAGCCTCACAACGTGGATCATGATCATTAAGGAAAAGGGGAAGGAGATAATCAAACCAGGGATTAACAAAGCACCCAAAGGCACCCACACCCATGGACCCATAAGCAACTGAAAGGAGAGACGTCAGAGGAAGGAAGATAAGAAGCACATGGTGCCCCGGAGGACACAACCGTCGCAGGGAGACAAAGAAGACACCGGGGAAAACGCCCAGGCAGCCATCAAGGGTCCCATCAAGAGGGATCGAGGCATTGAGGGGTGGGGAAGCCCGGGGTAACACAGGAGGGTATAAAAGGGGCACTCCCACACTACCTACCCCGTTCCCGTTTTTCGTTCTGTCAGCTATCATTCCAATAAACCAGAAATCCTTAATACCCATTAAGTGAGTCTGTGTCTTATTGCGAAGCGAGGCTGGCCCTGACACTGCCCTTAGCAGCATTTCCCCTACTAGCTCACTTCTCTTGTTTCCATCAACTTCATTCTGTGTTTTCATCTGGAATATCATTATTTCTGATACAGGTATTTACATGATTTAAATACTGTACCAGCACCAAATATTTAGCTCTTATAGCTGCGTTCATTTGAATGGGAGAACTTTATTAGCCTCTTTATCGCTGATTGTGGTGTGCATGTGGCATAAGGGTCATCCTTCAATTTTTCCCTCCTATTTATCTTTCATCAAGCTTTGATTAATAGGGCTTGTAATAGTTGTTTGTTTGTCTGCATCCTTCCGCCTGCATTTCATTAAATCAAAGCTCTGTTACTGAGGTTTGCCAAGCTTCTACAGAAAGTAGGAAGTTATCGTCACTAGAGTTATTTGTCAGAATTTGAAAATAGGTCCAGAGTAGGTTTGCTATCTCATTCAAAAGAGTCTTAACAGCAATTCAAAAGCATGAAATTGGTAAGTATGCCTATGCCCATTTGTAGATAAACCTGTCTCCCATCCACACCATGGCAACTATTAATTTTTATGTTTCATTGTGATACAGTTCTTTTACACATGGGGATGATCTGATTTTGGCCAGGGTCCTGGTGAATGAAATTATGCCTGACACAAACCAATAGACAAGTTGCTAATGAACATATTGGCAACAGGGCTCAGTAATTTTGCCACAAACCCTGAAATATATTTTTGCTTTTGCTTTTTAAGAACTCAGAAAATTTTGTGTTCCACAGATTTTTTTCCTGATTTCCTATTTCACACTATTATATTTCTTTCTAATCAGAGGTATTTAACCATGTTACTATTACTACATAATTACTATTACTACACCAGAGTTGCTGTTTAACTATGCTACTTTTTTTTAATCCCAATATGTATAATGAACAATTTATCTGTAGCTAAACTCTTCTGAGGAAAGTTATTTCTCTGTTAGACTACAATTCCCAGAATTCCAAGCCAACATGGCCAACAGCTGGATGTTACAGTCTATCACATCTGGACAGCATAATGTTGGAGAAAGCTACTTTATTCTTGCTCCAAATTTATGAAATATTCCCATATGTTCATATGATATTCTGGGTCAATTATTTGTTCTGTACTTTCAAAGATGCAAATAAAGTTTACTTTTTTCCTCCTGTAGGGTCAAAACAAGGACTTTTGTTAGTAATCATCAATTTTTGCCTTCTTTTTATACTTCTCCAACTCTCAACTCAGATGCTATTTCTTGTACTGGACCAGTCTGAAGCAGCCATGTAAAAATGCTCATAATATTTTACATTCACACAGTGCTTCCTGTCACATCATAATTTTTATTTAAGATTATCTAACCAAATTGGTTGTTCCTCAGGCCCACAAAATAAATGAAATCTATAATGTTATTTCATTACATTATTGCTTCAGACTAAATTATGTTCTTTTTGAGATGTAGTTCTGTAACTAAAATAGTATAGTACTTTAATATATGAAGACTAGCCAGGCTGCAGATTCAGACATTCTTCACTGATGCAGTAAAGCAATTTGTGCTGTACTCATACTGCCCCTCATAATCAATCAGGTCATATTACACACACACACACACACACACACACGCACCTCCAGTGTTCTGAGCTGAGTATGACTGAAAGCTTGCTTATGATGTTTGTGCTGTAAACCTATTCTACTTCTGTCATCTATAATACTCATTTCT
Source organism: Candoia aspera (assembly GCF_035149785.1). Lineage (NCBI taxonomy): Eukaryota > Metazoa > Chordata > Lepidosauria > Squamata > Candoiidae > Candoia > Candoia aspera. Next base: position 57,365,000 of record NC_086158.1, on the reverse strand, counting down.
ATTTCTCTTCATTGTCTTGAACAATAATGTTAGTAACAGATAGGATATACAATTAATAAATTAATCATGATAAATTGGGAAAAAGAATAATAGGTTATTGAAAATCGTATAAACAGCTGATATTACTGGATTTCTATTGCCCAGCCTCAATATTTTATGGGCTTATTGACATAGAATGTCTTTCCCATAACATTTTATTTTGTTCATGTCTTTTGATACCATTCTAAATTTGTTTATATCCTTATATTTGGATTGCAGTATTCCTGAACAACTATTTTTCCAGTACCTTATAGGATGTCTCTTTAGGCTGCCATTATTATGTAAGAATTATTATCTAAGGTAGTTTTAATTTATCATAGCACTATGTGTTTTAATAGAAATTTTAAATATTCCATTTATTTGGTGGTGTTAATATTATATTTATTTTGGTTTTTATTTGTGTGTAGGAACTAGCATTTATAGAACCTGTACTTGAAATATTTTGTGTGTATCCTTCAGTGCCCCTTTGGACTTATGCAATAAAGTTTTATTGACTGATTTTAAAAAATGGTCACATAAAATATTATTTTTGATTTTTTTCAATAGGCACAGTTATGACACCAAATTATTTGAACTATAATAATCTCAGCGTTGCGCCATGGTGTGATTGCAGCAACAGCGGTAATGACCTAGAAGAATGTCTGAAATTTCTGAATTTCTTCCAGGATAATTCATGCCTTAGTGAGTACCACTTTTATATTCTATAAAAATATTTTAAGGACTGGCCAATGCAATCATGTGCACTGAAATTACAAATGTGGTACCTATTTACATAACAAAGATTCAAAGATTATTTTCTCAGAGTCACTATTCCAAGGAGGCAAATGCTGTCTAAAGATAAAAAATGTCTAAATCACTCTCTCCACAATATGTCTTTGTTGTACTTCTCTTTGAACAAGTCTGAACTGTAACCTTTATAGTAAGCTAAAATGGCTGTATTTAGATATCATCTCAGATCTGCTCTCCATGATCTTTCAAAAAACAAAACAAAACAAAAACTCAAAGCTGTTTCTGCATCATACTAGTGGTGTGCATACCATTTGTTAACAAACACAAAAATTACATGTATTTAGAGAGCACATGCAGACAGTTGAACTAGCCTAGATAATTAATACGAAAGAGGAAGATTCTAATACATGTTCTGTTTAAATGTTTAGTATTTGTGGTTTAAATGGTGACATGAGCTTGACATGTGTTTTCCTGTTAGTATGACATTGTTTGGGCTCAGCAATATCCTATTTACATAGAATATACAACATCTATGTAAAATAGGCTTCTTTGTATACCATGGTAAAATATGTTTAGTCTAATTAAAATCAGCATTTTATCTCAGGCTCATGAATTCAGGTCTTCTCTGGTATAGCTATTACATTTGAATGTTTGGCTGAATCTAAATTTAGCATTAGATTTGAATCAGGTTTAGGAAATAATGTAGGATCAGAAACCATTGCTTGTATTTGACTTGATACAAACAATAGTTCCTGATCCTGTATTGTTTCCTCAAACTGTAGTTTAAACTAATTATAATTTTATTTATTTTATTTATAAATTTATTCATCGCCCATCTCTCCCCTACAGGGGGATTCTGGGCAGCTTACAATAAAACAAGATTAAAATTCAAAACCATTATAATACAAAATACAGTAAAAGTACAAATATAATAAAATCTACATGGCAAAAAGATCTTAATCAGTCCTTGAGTGTAATAGGCCCCTCAGAATCACTTTATGGCGCTAGCCATCCCCAGGTGTAATTATTCCCCCTCCCATTCCAAGCCTGCAGATAAAACCAGGTCTTCAATCTTTTGCGAAAGTCCAGGCGCGAGGGGGCTTGTCTCATCTCTGGGGGAAGGAAGTTCCAAAGGGCGGGAGCTACAGCAGAGAAAGCATGCTTCCGAGACCCCGCTAGATGAAATTCTTTTATCGATGGGGCCCGTAACATGCCTTCCCTGCATGACCGGGTGGGGCGGGTCGATATAAGAGGGATGAGACAGTCCCTCAGGTAGCCTGGCCCCATGCCATGTAGGGCTTTAAAGGTGATGACCAACACCTGAATTGGACCTGGAAGCAAACTGGGACCCAATGCAGCTCACGCAACAAAGGTGTTACATGTGCAAACCTTGGAACACCCAAGATTGTCTGCGTGGCTGCATAATGCCAGTTTGTGTTGGAAAATTACTGTGGGTAATTTCCATTAGGTTTGCACCCAGTCTATCTCTGTATCTAGATCAGAGCAAGTCCACGCACCACTCAGTACAGCTAGCAAAAATATAGCTCGATGTTTATTCATTAAACATCAGCAAACATCAAAATCGTTACCTGAATAAATAGGATAAATGGCAGGGGAAAGCAAGGGAGGGAGGAACAACAGGCAGGAATTTACATTATCTATATACAGTATCTATATCTATTAAAAGGACCAAACATTTTAGAGCCACTGAAGACATAACTGTAATTAGCATGGCCAGCCCAAAGGGCTGATATATGTTCCGGCCTTAATCAATTTACGTAGATAAGCAGCAGAATAGAGATGGAAAGTAAGATAGCAGGTGATCCATCCTCTGTTCTGTACCATGAAAGAAACAATTTGACAGGTGGTGATGATCTATCCAACATTTTGCCCATTACAAAGTTTCTCTGTGTCTGTGCCAGAGCAGAGATTGCCCATGAACTTAAATCTGCTAGACCATAATTTAACATTACTTTAAAACTCAGCTATTAATTCCAGGAAGGAAAAAAATGTTACGGAGGAGCCATGGCCTTGAGTTGTGCATTTTAGATCTTCATTAAATGTGAAAAGCTAATTGACTGCTAGAAACATGCTTTAGAATTTTCCACCTAAATTTGGTTAAATATCTATTTCTTTAAAAAAGAAGTCTGCCGATTTTGAGAAGCTTAGGTTCCCCCTGAACATTCTTAATTGCTTTAATATTTTGGAAACTTGGTTGCTATTGCATTATTTTTTGAAAAGAAATACTCCTTTTCTATTGTTCTTTTGCTTTCAGAATAAAAGTGTTAATGAAGATAAAGCAATGACATTAGAGGACAGTGTGAGGAAAAATTATAGCTACCCTGGCAAAGAGACCTTTTCTCATAAAGAAATTAAAGGTGTCCCTGCTTTAATAGCATTTCACTGAAAGGGATTAATGTTCCATTACCATTTTTGTTAATGGATTGACTTTTGTAAAATCTTTTATTTTAAATAAAAGATACAATTATCTTTAATATATATAATGTCTTATTCACACATAAGGCAAAGTCACACATTTTTGAAATAATAGTTGAAAAATCATATTAGTCTGGTTCATGCAACAGAAAACCAACCCTGATGGATTCAAGCATAATAGTGCCAAAAGAAAACATCTTAAAATACAGTTTAGTTGATATGTGACAGGGATGTACTGTATTAAAAATTATGCAGTTATGTTTGTATATTTGAGATGGTCTTGGATTTTTAATTGGGAATCAATAATTCAACACAGGTACAGTATTTTATTGATGCAGAAATCCTTGCTCAAAGGATTTACCCTTCTTCTTTCCCACAAAGGCTCACTGAATGGGGCCATCTGCCATTTTCCTTCTTTTGATTAAAGTTGCCTTGGGCCACTTGAATATAAATAGAGCCAGTATGGTGTAGTGGTTAAGGAAATGGGCTAGAAACCGGGAGACCATAAGTTCTAGTCCTGCCTTAGGCACAAAGCCAGCTGGGTGATCTTGGGCCAGTCACTTTCTCTTGGCCCTAGGAAGGAGGAAGTGGAAAACCACTTCTGAAAAACCTTGCCAAGAAAACTGCAGGGACTTGTCCAGGCAGTTTCCAAGAATCAGACACAATTGAATGGATTTTTTACAAAATGGGCCAAAGAATACGTTCAGAATAATCAGAAGATACGCAGGCAACTAGCTCAGAATCTCAGTAGAGGTATTACATGTAGGAGATCTAGCATCTAGGCAGAGATGCTTACTGAAGTGAATCATTCTCTGCGCACTGACACTGGAGACCAAAGATAGGAATTCTAGTTTAACGTCCTCATTGACTTGCTACTAATCTGATAGGAAATGGAAGTTTTTCTTTCCAAATAATTAGCCATAAGTTGGAGGAGGTCATCTTATATTCTGAGAATAGAAGACACTTTGAAAACAGGTGAATAGATGAAGATGCAGATGTTTGCAGATAGCACTGTTGAACTAGTATGAATGTTCTGAATATTAGCCTGAAGATTACCCTTGTTTGAGAGGTACTATTTGCCTGCTGAATTTAACTCTTTTTTGAATCCCTAATTTATTCTTTCCTTCTGTTCAGTTACCTCTTCCCCATATATCCACCTAGTTCGTTCCTCCTTACTATTTTTTTTCTTTTCCAGGATACTTGTCCCTTGTTCTCACTTCATCCTGTTTTCCTTTCCTTTCTTTTTTTCTTTTTGTGAAAGAGAAAAGGGAATGTTGGGGAATTTATATGTGAGAGGTTTGTAAATGACACAGAGTATGATTGGTATAAGCAGATAGAGGATCAATTAATCAAAGAAACAAGCACTTAATTCTAAGTACTGGGTATTCATTCAGTTGATCAGAAATGACAGGTACAGATAGATACTGTATATGTACAAGTTTGTCACATCCACTCATTTTTTGGAGGGGGGACTTCTAGGATTTGTTTCAACTGGAGTTAATATGCTTAGGCGGACAAGATGGGACCTTGTACATGATTTTTCTTCTGTGCTTACATTTTTCTTCAATCTACTCCTAATTTGGGTGAGTCATCCAAATTCAGGATTGCTTGCCCCTTCAGGTAAGTACGATAGTTATCTGTGTGCTGGTGCTTTCCCCTTCCTTTTTTTTCTTTTTCTAATTTAGAATCTCTTGCAAACATGCTTCTTTCCCCAAAAGAGAACATCCCTTCCCATCCTAAAAAGATGGGATCATATTTTAAATAAAGGCATACTGAAACATGCATAGGATGAAGCCCCTGAGATTTGCACAATAGTATTTTGAACAATGACATGCTAGTTTATTTGTTCAGATTAACTATCTATAAACCCACTGATATCATCTTTTAATTTTCCCTAAAATGTGCAAGACGTGAAAAACTTTACGTTTTTTCTGGCTTCTTTTTCTCATTAACTGTCTGTATCTATGAATCATTTTCTACTTTTATTAGAATTTTTTTTAAGTTAAAATGAAGGTAATCTTTTCAAGGTAAGCAAAAGTAAAATAATTTATAATAAGAGTTAGATGCTGTTGAAGAAATGTATTAATAACTACCATGCTCAGGTCTCCACTGAAATTGTTTTGATTTCTTATACAATGAGTTTGAAATAAGAAATTTCCAAATCCATGCTGAGTCCCCAAGGACCTGATTAAAATCTGTTTTTCTATTCATTTGTATGGTTTTTTTTTTTAAAAAACAACCAATTTACTCTTGCCATAAATGCAGTATTTAATCCCATGAAAAACTACACCTTTCAACTTTTACATGTGTAGTGCTGAGTATGAGCATATTCTTCCATCTAATTATGCAGATTTTGTTTGAAGACTTGAAAAGACTTTAATTTTTTTTAGAAATGTGCTGAATCACATTTAGGGTTCCACCTGCTTATTTTACTGAGTGGGATTTTCTGTTCCATAGTCCTGTCCCAGTAACACCATTGCTACAAACAAACAGTTGTTTACAATTATAACTTATAATCATATAGTTGTAAACAGGTTAGTTTAGAAAGGAGATGGGCATTACAATCAAAATTACAGCTTTTGTATAACTGGAAATAATCTCTGACTCAGAAACTATAAATTGTAGTTCTTTCATTCCTGTTAATCTCAAAGAGTTTTTCTTTTATCAGTTTTAAGTAAGTTTCTGGTCTTTGCAGAATTTGATTTTCTAGAATTATTTCAATTTGCTTCAATATGTAGAAGTTAAGGGGGGGAGGAGAAAAAAAGAGAAAGTTTGCTATTTGCTTATTTAAGAGTTGCTGTGCATTTTTTTTCTACAGAAAATGCAATTCAGGCTTTTGGCAATGGTACAGATGTGAACGTGTGGCAACCATTCCTACCTGTGCAAACTACCACAGCTTTAACTACAACAGCAGACAGATCAAAGACATACGACTCTGAGAATGCCAACAATGAAATACCTACTAATAATGACTTACCAGCATGTGCCAACATCAAGGTAAGAAATAACTGCAATCTGACAGTTATTTAAAAGGGGGGGGGGTTGTCTAACTGATGAAGGGTGTGCCTTTGCTAAACGTTCATGCATATTAAGAATTCAAGCTTCTATCTCTCTCTCTCATGCTATCTACAATATATTGTTGGAGCAATGCATCCAAAAGATTGTGTTAATCCAGTCAGTCATAATTTTATAGAACTAGAATCAACTGCTTCCATGGCTATAATAGCAGACAGCAGGATGAGTTGTTAACCGCAACAAATTTGGAAAAAAGAACTCAACAATCTTTATGGTTAAGTGTCAGTCAGTGGCTGGATTATTAACTCTTGCTCTACCATTGTTTTAGACATGATTCATTAAAAAAAAAACATAATTGATCCTTACATAACATTAAACCATAAACAATTCATAATGCTAAGTTGTACTAAAATGGCTGGGTCTACATACTGCACTGTGACAATAGAATCGAAGTGCATTATGCTTTACTGGCATGTGTGAATGCTATCAATAATGCATGGTTCAGATAGATGGTAAGTAGAAATTAGATGGTGGATTGTTGACAAAATCCAGTAGAGTGCCAGATTACTGGTTTCTAGGACTGTTACATAGAATGATGGATTTGATCTCACCCAGCGAGGTGCTCAATATCACTTCACATAGTTTATTTCTCTTAGGTATCAAGAAATTGTAAGCACATATTTTTGCTTTATACATTTAAAATATATAAGTGAACCATGAGCTGGTTAAATGTATGTGTATATTAGAAAGGGGTAAACAAAATATTTGCAGACCTGAAGGCTTCCCTTCACAATACTCAGAAAGGTTTATTGCAACACCTCTATACCGCCCAAGACTTATTACAATGGACCTTACATTTCAAAAACAGCTCAGTGTATTCTTACTGAAGACAGTTCAGTATACTTTCACTACTTGACTTTCTTCAACCCAAACATATACGTTGGAATTATGATGCACGTTCTCTTCAGTCTCCTTCCCTTTCTCGGTTGATTCTCTTGTATCAACATTTTAGACTGTAACTCTTGGGACCTGTTTTATTCTTCTCTGTAAAGTATGCCCACAGACTGATTAGAATGATATGAATAGCTTGTCAGACTGACCTTGGAAGCGTGTATAATCTAGGTAGACACAAAAATGTTAAAATATGACATATAATTTATTTTTATTACTGCGAGATGCTATTTTGAAAAGGGAAACATTTTCTAGGTGAAAATGGCTGCTGTAAAGCCAAGTGAAAAAATTGCTTGCATTTTAAGGGCAAAGCAGCGATAAAAATTCTGTAAAACACAAGTGCCAGCTTGATGACTGCATTATGTCAGCTAAAGCTGGAAATTCAAAGGGATAAGTATAAATCTTTTCTACTAAGAAACCTTTACCTAATTTTCTAAATGTTTTGATGTAATTTATTCTAAAAAGAGGAACCGTGGTTCTGCATTCTTGATGTATCTTTTGGGGAAGAGAAATAACCCTTTCAGATTGCTAATAGTGTCAGGAGTTAGTCATGAAAGTCTGGGCTTTTACAGGGGGGAATGATGGTGAGGCAAACGATGAGTGTGTGACTACTTCACCTTACAAATGTTGCAACTTACATACTTGCATCAGTTGTTCAAATACAAATAAATGTAAGCTTGACAAATTGCACCTTAGTTATTTTATAGTCCCTTTTCTATCAGCGACTTATGTAGGCAGGATGCTATGGCTTCTTTTCCCCACAGAAATGTCCCTACTTACATTGTTTAAACATTTCCCAAGTTAAATATGAAGGACTTGGTGAAAAACCAATTCCTTCAGAGTGTCCTGCTATGCTGAAATGTGGGCAGGAGGTTCATGGATTCAGATGCAATGAACACTTAAAAGAGGTGAAAGCTGAAAGGACTGATTAAACATAGCACAGAAAAAGAATAACTTTAATTGCAAAATATAATGTACTGTAGATAGGAAGTATCTACAGACAAGGCAATAAAACAAGGCATGGCAAAATGCAATAGAGGTGTGTAAGTACAAGACAAAATTTCATAATTCTTTGGTAGATGGCAGTCCCTCTTCATCAAATGCAGTAAAGGATGTTTCCCAGTTTAATCCAGCTAGTTTATAAGAAACTTCCTGGATAGACCTATATTGAGGCTCACCCCAAGTAGGTTTCTGAAAGCTTATATAATCTCCTGCAATTATTCATCCCTCTAATGATGCATGTTTATTGTTTATCCTCCTTGCCCCATAGTTATCAAAAGTTTATGTGAGATAGTAGCAGCTCCTCCATCACACTCTGCCTGTTAAGTGGCTGGCCTTGGCAAAGCGCTTCTGAAAGAAAGAGATAACATTCTTGAGCTAAACCGCTTGAGAAATTCAAGGGGGAGGTGAGGACTGTAGAGGTGAGTGCACTTCTGGGGATGTGAAAGCTGTACTCAAGCACTTTCTACAGAGCAACTACAGGGAAAAATGGAATAAGCCACCTAAATCTCCTTGCCATTTACAGTCATCTTCTATAATAGATAAACATGATTAGGGTAACTTTCAGAGACTCTCAAGCTATAAAAGCAAATGAAACAAATACCTCAAAGATAGACATAAATCAGGCATAACAGATTATATACAACATGGAGGTCTCCCTGTCAAATGTCTCTCCTTCCCTCCAGGTAATGCTGATCCTGCCCATGTGAAAGCTGTCAGATCTGGTCTGCCTTGTAACGATTGTCCGGGTTTTTGCAGCCCAGATCTACTGGGAGCTCTGGACAGAATCAAAATTGCTGAGGGAGGAGGGTAGGGGCCATTTTGTATTACTCTCATAGCTTTTCAGATTGCAGACCTCTACCCTCTGCCCATCACTTGTTTTGATTGTTGGGAAACAATCCTGTAAGGCAATGTTTCTCAGCCTCAACAATTTCAAGCATGCTAGCTGGGGAATTCTGGGAGTTGAAGCCCACACATCTTAATGATGTTGAGGTTGAGAAACACTGCTGTAAGGCAATCAAGTGAATATCGTCTCTTGCCTTTCTTTGCTCCTCTTTGCTCTCTCCCCACTATCAGCATTAAAGTTCATAGAAATGGCAACTTTCTGACTTCTCTGTTCTCCTTTGATCATAGCAAGTAAAACAAGAGAGATTAATCCAGAACACTGTACCCTTTGTTTCAGACTATACACAGTTTGCTCCCTTGTTCTTACTTCAGCAAAACACCTCCATCCCTTGCTGTTTCCTCTTTAAGTTCACCCACTTACAAATTACAAATCCATGAAGCTTCCTCACACCTGCTGAGGACTGAACCTCAGAGCCCTGTGCTGAAGTTAAGCCAAATTTCTGATGAAATCCTGTACTGTGTTTGATAATAACAATACTAATAAACACATGAGTTTAATATAGCTGCTTATGATCTCCAAACATCAGGCACACTTCTGAACACCTGCAATTTTCAGCAAGGCTCATGATGGGAACTCAGTGCTAAGTGCTTCACTGCCCACTGTGATTGCTGCTTAAGGCCTCTCTTGGAAACTAATCCTTCTTCTGCCTTCCCATTTTTCCACATATACTTTTCTAAGGAAGCAAAGAGGAGCCACACTTATTTGCACTTTACTCTGAATCACCATGCCAGGTAATTATATCTGAAAGCGCATAGGTACTGTATTATACACCTTATGAATTGTGGCACGCAATCGATAAGTGTTTCTCTGCAGTGTTCCACAGTATTATTTCTCCCATAAGTGAGCAATAAGACTTGGTCTTATGCAAAGATGTGTGATCTATTCCAATATATGCTTCATGTACTTGACCAAGGATGCAGACAGATGTTGAGATTCAAGTGGCACAGCTGCATTCTCTGCAGGGATAGTCCTTTGGCAGGTTAGCTATGTCCTGGTTAAACAGGTCTTTTGTCCTCTGAGACACTATTTGGGCAAATAAGGATGTTAGGGTACTTTTACTCAGCTTTGACTCTCTAACTACAGCACTTGGGCTCAGACAAAGGTGATTGTAAGAGCTGGATTCTGTAAAAACCGTTGATATGCATCTTTCTGTGTTTGCAGTGAAAACAGGTGAGAGATGGAGCTCTGTCATATCCATCTGTCTGCCCCTGTAGATGTGGGAGCATTTGACCTTCTAAAAAATTTGAACAATTAGAGCTTTTTTAAAAACTGCTACACAAATAGGTAAAGGTAAAGATTTCCCTTGACATTAAGTCCAGTCGTGTCCGACTCTAGGGGGCGGTGCTCATCTTCATTTCAAGAGATGAAGAGCCGGCGTTTGTCCGCAGACACTTCCATGGCCGGCATGGCTAAACGGAACACCGTTACCTGCCCGCCGAAGCGGTACCTATTAATCTACTCACATTTGCATGTTTTCGAACTGCTAGGTTGGCGGGAGCTGGGACTAGCAACAGGAGCTCACCCCGTCACGCGGATTCGAACCGCCGACCTTCTGGTCGGCAAGCTCAGCAGCTCAGTGGTTTAACCCGCAGCGCCACCACGTCCCTGCTACGCAAATGCAAAAGCATTATTATTGTGCATGCCTATATGGACTGTAAGAATGGTATTGGAAAGGGGTGGGGGAAATTTTAAGTCAATGATAGAGCAGGTAATGGATGTGGGTGTCTGTGTTTGGGTCCATTGTGCCCCACAAAAAGTGAGTTGCAACTGTACAGAGTCCCCCCATTTGTTACTTTCTGGATTTGTTGGGACTATGTTGCCTAAAACATACCCAGTCCCAATTGTATGAAGGTTTCTGTGCTGGACTAATAATATTTGGATTTTTAGTAACAATATGATAAAAGTGATGCTTCACATATAAATGTGAAGTCGTTGTAATACAAGATGGGTGGGGAAGAAATATGATAAATAAATAAATGATAGGAAAAATATGTGCTGAACATGATAAAAAAAATCAGTTTCCAAACAATAAGCCCTAAAATATGTAATATTATGGAGACTGAATTTTATATTTCATGCCAAATGTAGCAGCTGCACAGCTGCAGTTATCACTACAGTTCTGAAAATATCTATGTGTTATGTACATTTGTGGATACCCACCATCCAAGTTCTGTTCAGAATAGATTTGGGGAAACAAATTATTTTATTTTTGAACCCATTTTGAAGTTTGGCCCAATCTCCAGTTATTTCACTTCAAATGCAATATGGTCTGAAGACTTCTCTGTGCCAACCTTGGTTGAAGTATGCATGCCCACTCAGGTATTTCCTTCTTTTTCTTAACTTCCTGACATCAACAGCATTGTTTCTTAGGTCAGGAGTGGGCAACTTTTGATCCTATGGCCCCATGAAACCCACAGTCTAATTTCAGAGCCCCCATGCAATATGCAATATGCCATCTCTGATCTCTGATAAAACCTATCTATCCTTTTCTGCACAATGCTTGGGAGAAAGAGAATGGAATGCCGGGGGAGGGGGGAGAGTCATGGGGAGTCAGTGTTGCCACTCATTTTGAGCTCTGGCCCCATCTTTGCTGGCTTTAGCTCAACCCATCAGACAGCTCTAAACAGATTCTCCCTAAAGGAGAAGCAGGAGAAATGTTCCATACAGCATGATGATGACCACCACCACCACTTCTGGGCAGTTTACCCATTATTAAAAACATGAAAAGAAGACATTAAAAATGACAAGAAACAAAAAAGAAGAATAGAGATGGCAGGAAAACAAATCAAGTAGAAACAAAAGAAAGCAACCTAGGTTTAAAAGAGGCTTCAGTCATCCCCACCAAATGCCTATGTGAAGGTCCCTTCAAAACATCAGCAACGCTGGGGGCCATTCAGATCTTGGGGGAACCTCATTCCAGAAGGCGGGCACTGCCATAGAGAAGGTGCACTTCCAGGGTCCCAAGAGGTGGCATTGCTTAATTGAAGGAACCCGGAGCACACCAACCCTGCCAGATCAAGTTAGCTGGGCAGATACTATGGGGACATGTCCCTCAGGTAACCAAGCTGTATGCCATGAAGCAGTGTTACATGGGCATACCGCAGCATACCCATCATTGCCCACTCTGCAGCCCCATGCAGAGCGCATTGCAGTAGTCAAGCCGTGAGCTGTCTACTCAAACCGTGATCTAGGAAAGGGTACAACTGGCACACCAGATGAAGCAGTGCAAAGGCCTTCCTGGCCACAGCTGCCACCTGCTCATTGAGAAGGAGGTGTGAGTCTAGAAAGACCCCCAGATTGCACACCAACCTTGAAGGGGGAATTGTTATGTCATCCAAGGTCAAAGATGGAATATCCCTAGATCTGGGTGGCTCAAAGACCCACAGCCATTCGGTTGTGGTAGGACTGAGTCCAAGACAATTCCTCCCCATCCAAACCCACACACCTCCAGGCATTGGGACAGAACATCAACAGCCTCCTTTGGCTGGCCCCAAGTAGAAAGATATAATTGGGTATCATCAGCATACTGAACCCCAAGCCAGCAGATGATCTCACCCAGTGGTATCATGTAGAAGTTGAAAAGGAGGAGAGAGAGAGTAGAACTCTGCAGCACCCTACACAGGAAGGGCGTAGGGAGCAATCTCTCACCCCTACAGCCAACACCAACTGGAACTACTCTGGAGAAAGGAATAGAACCCCTTTAAAATGGTGCCCCCGGTCCCCAATCCCTGGAGCTGGCTCAGAAGGATGCCGTGATTGATGGTATCAAAAGCTGCTGAGAGATCAAACAGCATGATGGATGCACCACCACCATCCCGGTTCTGCCACAGGTCATTGACAAGTGCAACCAAGTCTGTCACTGTACTAAATTCTGTCCTGAAACCTGACTGAAATGGGTCTAGATAATCTGTTTCCTTCAGGGTTCATGTCTGTATTGATGGAGGAAAAGTAGCTGTCAAAATTTGTGGGAACTATTTGGTTCACATGAATTGTTCAGCTGTGATAGGCCTGAGGATATAATAAAGACCATCCTGGATGGCTTTCCATTTGCTTACAGAGCCAGTACCTGGTAAATGTCATTAGCTCCAGTTTCACTGAGACTTTAAAACATTATAAGTAGGTAATTTTAATTCATAATAGAATATAACTGTGCAGTGATGTTTCATTTGGATGTGATGTGAGCAACAAAATATTAGTTTCAGAGCCTTACATTTCTAACAAGTATTTAGGTAATTGTTAATAGCCCCATGTAGACATAGCACTATGATGGATAGTATCCAAACTAAGTTAGTTGCACTTAGTTCCCATGAACCCTGAAGAAAAATCTTTTGCTTTCAGTTGAACCAAAGTGTAGTTAATATAATGTTCAACTCTTAACAATTAAACATAGGTGTTTTGGATTTGTTTGTTATTTGTTTGTTTTGTATAGTTAGGGTTGTCCCTAAGCATCTTGTTTACACAACAGATCAAGATACAATATTGTGGTATGAAGTAACCATGCAAACTATGATGGATTAAGAATTATACTATATATGCAGGCAGAATTTATGCAATATCCGCACAGTTGCAGCTTCCCCATGTTAATAAAAGGGGCCAAGATTTTCCTACTTAGCTGGAGCTTTGGGGATTGAGTTATGATGATTTTAATTATGGTTTTAAATTTTTTAAAATGTAGTTTTTATTTGAACATCCTTGAGGACTCGGGGGTAGAAAAGCAGGATAAAAACTGAAATAATAAATTACCTATAAACAAATATATGAGAAACTGTTGTCTCCTGTACAAGTTTTCAGCAAGCTGATCCATTTAATTAATGCTCAATGTTTTAATCAAAATAAGAGTTCTAGTGAACGTTATTATGACGGTTATGAAGCATTTCAGATTCCGTCTCCAAAAGGCACATTGCAAGAGAAAGATAGCTGTTCTCTTCAGCATCTTAAATTAGTCACGACTTTTCTCAAGATTGTACGGCTGCCCTCCAGAAGGGCTGCGTGATTCCAGAAAAGTATGCAGCTACTTTAAAGTATTGTAGACAGGTGCTACATTTGAACTCCTGTGTACTCTGAAGCACTTGGTAGAGATCAGATTTGAAACACTGTCCAATACTAGAACATGCAGAATCACAGTGTGATTGATTTGGCTTTGGCTTGTTTGTATAATTGTATTAAAGATTTTTAAAAAGGAAGATTAAAAACTAATACAAACTAATAAAAATAAGGAAAATAGAGAAAGAAATCAAAGAGAAGCTAAAAGTGCAAGAAAGGGGGGGAAAGTAAAGAAAAATACAAAAGAAAGAAAAAGATACAAAGAAGTAGCTTCTGATTTTCTTTACAGCAGTTATAAGTACAATTATAAATTTACCTGTTACTCTTTGGTTACAACATGACTCTCTTCTTTCTATAATCTGTCCTGTCTAATCATCAAAACCATAAATCATAAATTCATTTTTTTCTGTTTTATGCAAAAAGTCCATAAGGGGTTCCCAGTCAGCAATAAATGTAGATAATTGTCTTTTCTCTGATCAAAGAAATCAATTTAGCTATCTCAGCAAGTTCCATCATCTTTAATAACCATTCCTCCATTGTGTGTAGTGCTGAATCTTTCCATCTTTGGGCATACAGTAATCTTGCTGCAGTTAAAAACTAAGTTCCATGCCCTTTTCCCAACTGTTTGTCCATCAAGCCCAAAAGAAAAACCCCTTTGTATTAATTGTATATTAATCTTTAAAATCGTCTGAATCAATGTGTGTATTTGAATCCAAAAATTTCTAGCTTTTTTACATGTCCACCAAACATGATAAAATGTCCCTTCTTGTTGTTCACATTTCCAACATAAATTTGAAGTGCCTTTATACGTTCTAGACATTCATTAGGTTTTGGCTTAGGTGATCGTAGAGCCTAGCCATTGTAGTTTAGAAGGATCTTGGTTTGGCTTGATGTGTGAGCCTGTCTTCGAACACTTCATTATGTTCCAGTGGTGACAGCTTTTCAGCATACAAAAGTAGGAATCATGCAAATTAGTGAACTCCTTTATTCCTTGGTTTTTCATTAGACCACTTACAAGAAGCCTGAGAAATAAATGCATCCATAACGGCTTAGGCTGTATTATGCTTGCTGATATTATGATGGGCAATTAATTCTGACATGGCAGTTTGGCAGGCTACCTAATGCTCTGTGCTTTACTACTCAGGAGGTTGGTACTTGGCAATTTCCATGACATTTATACAAATTAATCAAATTCTTACCTTCAGTTTATTGCACAAGAATTGTTTTCTTTCTTCCCAGCAATAAAGAAAAATTCAGATGCAAAAGTGTATGTCCCTTAGAGCTCATATGCATGTTGACAGGAGCTCTGTTAGCCTACGTTGTAGTCTCCTTTTCTGTTTCCAGGGTATTTTAGGAATGAGCTTGAGGTCTCTAGACGAGAAATAACTAGGGAACAGAACAGAGGTTTTGCCAGGAAGAAAAGGCCATATTTTTGCAATATTACAGTCTCACTTTCAGTTTCTGGCAAACCTGATATAAGTGTTGATTTTGTTTAACATTTTCTGTCTTTCTATGTGTGTCTGTTTGTGTGTGAGAGAGAGAGAGAAATGAAGAATGAATTATATATATATATATATATATATATATATATATATTGTCTGAAGTTACTTGTCAAAAAGTGGTGTTTACTTGAAAACCCTGGCACTCACTTTTTGATTGTCGGAACACGTCTTTCATTTAGAAAATAAATGGTCAAGCCCCTGACATAGATAATTAAAAGGGTCAGGTGGAAGTAGTGGGAAAGACAGGGCAACAGCTGCAGCAAAGCGGAGTAGATAGTATTGGCCAAGATCAAGCATGACCAGTGTTTTGGTCGTCAAGGGTTGCACCTCTAATTCTGAGAGGACAAAGACAGTGAGAAATGATCAAAATGAATGAGGCCATGAGATATATGTGGGTAGGTTTGTATTTTTCTAGGATGAACTTCTTTATAAAACTGAGTTAGGCTTACAGTATTTATATAATTGTGTGTGTGTTTCCTGCTTAAAATGCAGGAAACAGTGTCAGTGAGTTTCAAGAATCATATAACCAAATCTCAGAAAAGATTCTAGAGTCCACAAATGGAGATAGAGGCAGCAAGTAAAAGGTTTGGATTTACTGTATGATAACACATAGGTCTACAGATTTTCTAAGATTAAATCTACTTTTCTATACTTTGTTCTTGGAGGTTTGGAAAATGACAAATTAATATTGTATAAAATTAGAATTTTTGTGCATACTCATTGTATGTAGAAGTTTGATGCACACTTAAAACATATGTTTAATTTAAACATATATGTTAAAAACTATTACAGAGAAATCATAAGTGTCCATTTTTTTTCTCAAAAAGGAATTGTTTCTGTAAAGCTCATGATAAAGAATCTTTACTCAGGAAAAATAGCAACACAATATGACCAGTATTTTTTCTGTAGCCAAATACTTTCAAAAGCTATGTGTATACATTGTTCCGGTGTTCCGCTTTTGTTGATTTTGGTGAAAGTTAGCAAAAAAAAAAAAGCCTGTGAATTCTTTTGATCTATTTTCAGGGTAATCAGATCATAAGTACCAATCAAATAAAATCAATAAAAGCAGGAAGCCAATAAATTAATTACTGGAGTTTTAAATATGTGTATTACTTTGTACATTAAGTCATAGAATGTATACCAAAGGTATGATTGCCATGCAACCTCCCAATCAGATTGCTTTCTATATTTTGCTTTTGTCATACTCCTAAGGAAGATCTTAATTTACCTCATTAATTCAAGTTCACCTCTACTGCATATAACATGTATTATCTATAGTTTGGATGTTTTTGTAAGAATACTTTTTCACTTGTGAATTTTTGGATTTAAGAACAGTAGAATTAGTGTATTAGTGACCAATATTTTAAGAGGAGTGAGAAAAGAGAGATTCTAATAGTCTAAGCATCTTTCTTGTTTTATAATAATTGTAACATGCTATAGCTAACTGTAAAAACAGATTACCCCAATAAGAATAATGCAGTTTTGTTTTATGACTTAATAATTGTTTATTTGGTCTTCTTAAAAGCAAATGTAATGACTTATAAACTAGCATTTTGCCAAAAGCTATTGAGCAGTTCTAAAAAGCAGTGATACTTTATTGTTGTAGTTACTTTTCTCCTGGAGCACTTTGTACATCATTCCTACTAAAAAGAAAAGTTGCATTTCAGTTAAATGTCTGTTTGTTTTAACTACTTTATTACAGCCTTCTCCTACATGAATAATAGAAATACAAGTAAGTGCAAAACTGATGTGTCAGTACTTTCATGGCAGTGGATAATCCTCCACCCAGTTACAGTTTCCGGCATGAAACTTTAACTTTACACCATACAACTCTTAACCTCTAATGGTTTAATATCCTTTAAGCATACATAGTTGCCCATCACTCTGTTCCCTTTGAGGTAAACAACATTATGCAGTGAACTGAAAAGGGGTGAGAAATACTACAGTAATCCAAAGATGCTAAAGGAATGAGATAAGAAGGATAGAGAGAAATACAGTCAAAACTAATTTACACCAACACCATCTGCTGTATCTCTCCATGCTTTTCTATCCTTGTAAACCATCCATACATTGATTCAAATATCCCTTTTCCTTAAATACTGACTTCTCACTTTTTTAATTTCTTGGTCTTTTTCTTTTTCTCAGTCTATTCAGTCTTCCTTTATATGTTTCTCTTGTAATTCCGTCTTTGTTCATTTTCTTGGTGGAACCAAATCGCCTTAGCGTTCTTCTCTCACTCATTTTTGTATTTCATCCACATTGAGCATTTATTCATTTCTGACCTTTTATTTTTTACTAAACACACATCATCACATAACACATTCTACTTTGTTCAACTTATTGTTTGTTTGTCCTGACATACCTAACTCTCACTCTCATGTAACATAATGAACTGAAGTACATTCTTAAGCCATTTTTGCTTCTTTTAACAAACATCCATTTCTCACAACAGAATGCATATTACACAATACCTTTCTGCTAGGATTTATACATCTTAACATTTTCCATCCATTTCCCCATCTTTGTAAATATTCTGCCAAAGTACACAAATTCATCTAGTTGTTTTGGGGTTTTGCCATTGATTGCAATTGCTCACTCTGTTTTCTCTGTCAACCACCTGATTTGATATATTAATTTTCAGATCCGTACTACTTATTGCCTCATATAATCTAAGACAGCCTTTCTCAACTTTTTGACCCTGGAGCAACCTTTGAAATATTTTTCAGGCCTCAGGGAGCCCCTGCACATTCAGGCTCAAATATAGGCCAGAAGTTACAAAATTATTAAATTGGTTTCATGTGTAGGCCTGTATATATGCATTAATAGTGTTCTTAAACTAAAAATAAAGAATGAAACTTACCTCTTTAATGTGAAGTTGCCTGAATTTGAAACAATTTTTTAAAGAAATTGTGATCTCCCAGGGAACCCCTAGTGACCTCTTGTGGAACCCTATGGTTCCATGGAACCCTAGTTGAGAAACCCTAATATAAGATTTGCTGCAAATCATTGGGGTTCTCAGCCAACCACATGGCATCATCTGCATACAAAACAATGCATACATTGCCATCCCCAGTCAACATATTTCTAGTGTCACCACAAGAATTCTGTATATATAATCAGCCCATCCATAAATACATTAAAAACCAATGTGACATCATTGAACCTTGTTTTACTCTATGAACAATTGAGAAAATATTCCATTTATTCTTATGCATGTTTTACTTCCATCATATACAGTTCTTATCATATTCAGCAACCAACCCTTAACTCCATATGTATTCCAAACATTCCATAATTCAAACATAGAATTAAATCTTACTTTATCACACACATTCTCTGAATCAACAAATACACAATAAATGTTCTTTTCTCATAGCAGTATGTTTCTCAAACATATGCTGCAACCAAATATCTGTTCTACACATCCTCTGTACAATGTAAAACCACATTGCATTTCCCAAAAGTCCATCACCTCTTGTATGCTTTTAGTCCAAATCCTGCTGAATACCTTTCTGGATCCACTTAACAAACTAACTGACCTATGGGTCTTACCTAATTCTTTGAATAAGGGAATAATAATGCCATTCTTCCAATCAGTGGGCATTGATGCAGTCTTAACAGACAGTCTTAAACAGGGTACATAGCCACTCCATAGGAAATCACATTAATATATTTTGATATGTTTCAGGTTACACCATCTACACCTGCAGCCTTTTTTCAGCACCCTCCTATTTATGACTTACTTTTCATCAGTTTTTCTGGATACTAACATTTATAGTATGTACAGGATATGCTAAATCATGAACAAAACTATTACAAAGAGGGAGGACTAAATGTATGGAAAGAAGTTCATTAGATACAAGCCATTATTCAACTTTTAATAATAGCGTATTACTATTACAATATTTCCAACATTAATTTCATGTGTAAAACATTGTCAGTTCATTCAGGTGATAAACAGTATTTTGGGAGTAGGTTATATTACTCCTTTAATTATTATTTCATTGGAACTGGAAAGGTGAAATGTTAATTCAAATAAGAACATACTTAGCTAGGTACAGAGTGAATTAAGCTGTATCTCTTTTTAATAATTACAAACTGTCTGGCATACTTTGAACAACATAAATAGTAAGTTTAATTTACCACAGGAAATGAAGTACATTAGGGCTTTCCAGAAACTTTCAGCATTTTTTTTTTATTGCTCAAGGGAAACAAACAAAAATTCCCTTTTCACCCCTATGGGTGGTATGTGTCTTCCTCAACTTTGGGTCCTCTACCAGAGGCCTGGAAGTTTGAGGGTTCTGCGCAGTATCTTAGCTATTCCCAGCACTGTACTCTTCTGGACAGAGAGCTCTGATGTTGTTCCTGGGATCTGTTGGAGCCAGTCTCCCAGCTTGGGAGTTACAGCCCCAAGTGCCCCTACCACCACTGGGACCACTTTGGCCTTCACTTTCCACATCCTCTCTAATTCTTCCTTCAGGCCCTGGTACTTCTCCAGCTTCTCATACTCCTTCTTCCTGATGTTGCTGTCACTTGGCATCACTACATCTATCACCACCACTATCTTCTGGTCCTTGTCTATTACCACAATATCCGGCTGATTGGCCAATACCTGCCTGTCTGTCTGGATCTAGAAGTCCCACAGGATCTTAGCCCTGTCATTCTCCACAACCTTCTGTGGAATCTCTCATCTGGACTTGGGAGGGTCTAGCCCATAAACTGTGCAGATGTTCCTGTACAGAATGCCAGCTACTTGGTTGTGCTGTTCAGTGTATGCTGTTCCTGCCTGCATCTTACACCCTGCCACTATGTGTTGGACTGTCTCTGAGGCCTCCCTGCACAGTCTGCACCTTGGGTCTTGTCTAGTGTGGTAGACCCCTGCTTCTATGGATCTGGTGCTTAGTTCCTGTTCTTGTGCTGCTATGATCAGCGCCTCAGTGCTGTCTTTTACTCCAGCCCTTTCCAGCCACTCATAGGATTTCCTAATGTCAGCCACCTCAGCTATCTATTGATGGTACATCCCATGCAGGGTCTTTTCTTGCCATGGCACTTCCTCTGCTTGATCTTCCTTCCATGTCTGCTCCTGCCTCAGGCATTCTTTCAACAGCTCATCTTTAGGTGCCATCTTACTGATGTACTCCTGGATGCTCTGGGTCTGATCCAGGACAGTGGCTTGGACACTCACCAGAGTCCGCCTCCCTCTTTCTGTTTGGTATACAGTCTCTGGGTGTTGGACTTGGGGTGGAAGCCTCTGTACATTGTGAGGAGCTTCCAGGTCTTCACATCAGCAGCCTCCATGTCCTCCTTTGGCCAGCTCACTATACCAGCAGGGTATCTGATGACTGGCAGGGCATACATGTTGATGGCATGGATCTTGTTCTTCCCATTGAGCTGGCTCTTTAGGATCTGTCTTATCCTTTGGTGGTACTTGGTTGTTGTTGTCTTCCTTGCCTCTCATTGTGGTTCCCATGTGTTTGTGGGATACCAAGGTTTTTGGAGGTGGTCTGTATGTCTGCTATGTGGCCTGCCGGTAGTTCCAACCCATCAGTCTTAACTACCTTCCCTCTCTTTACTACCATATGGCCACACTTCTCCAGTCTGAATGACATCCCAGTGTCCTCACTGTAGATCCATGTCAGGTGAATCAGTGAGTCAATGTCTCTTTCACTCTTAGCATACAGCTTGATGTCATCCATATAGAAGAGGTGGCTGATGGTAGTATCACTCTTGAACTTGTATCCGTATCCACTTCTTGTGATAATCTGACTGAGGGGGTTCAAGCCCATGCAGAACAGCAGTGGGGACAGTGCATCACCTTGGTATATGCCACACTTGATGGCCACTTGTGCAAGCTGCCTTGAGTTGACTTCCAGTGTTGTCTTCCACAGTCCCATTGAGTTCTTGATGAAGGTCCTGAGTGTCCTGTTGACTTTGTATAATGCCAGGCATTCACAGGTCCATGTATGTGGCATTGAGACATAGGCTTTCCTATGTCTCAATGCCACAATATTCCGGTAGTCAATCCAGGCTGTGCTTAGATTGGTCTGTCTAGACGTGGACTCTTGGGCAACTGCTCTATCTGTGAACAACTGGTGTTTGGAGCCTCTGGTGTTGTTCCCAATGCCCTTCTGAGCTGTGCTCATGTACTGGCCTGTATGGTCCTGCAGGTTGGTGGCTATGATGCCTGATAGGACTTTCCATGTTGTGGGGAGGCAGGTTATTGGCCTGTAGTTGGCCGGTGCTGTTCCCTTGTTGGGGTCTTTCATGATCAACACTGTCCTACCTTGTGTTAGCCAGTCTGGGTGGGAGCCTGCTCCTAGCAGTTGGTTCATCTGTCCTGCTAGATGTTCATGCACTGCTGTCAGTTTCTTTAGCCAGTAGGTGTGGATCATGTCCGGTCTTGGTGCTGTCCAACTCTTCACGTTCTTGACTCGCTGTTGGATCTCTGCTGCTGTGATGGTGACTGGTTCCTGCTCTGGGAGATTTCTGTGGTCTGTTCTCAGGTCCTTCAGCCACTTTGCACGGGTGTTATGTGTCTTCTCTTTCTCCCCTATGTTCTTCCAGTACTGTTCAGTTTCTGCTGTTGGTGACTCCACTGTTACTATGTTGTTGCACTGCAGTTCGGAGTACACCTTGGATGGTTCTTTGGCGAACAGGGCATTTATCTTCTTGCTCTCTGCTTCTCTAGTGTATCTCCTTAGCCTGGTAGCCAGTGCTGTGAGCCTTTGTTTAGCAGTCTCTAGGGCATCAGATGGAGTCAGGCCCTTGTATTTTTTCAGTAGCCAAGTCTTATCCTTAATCTCTACACCCTTCTGTAGTTCCACCAGCTGACTAACTTCTCTCTGATCTGCCTTGATCTTAGCCTCCAACCTCATTTTCCAGGTGGGATATGTACTCCTGTTCTTCTTGATCATGTAGCCAAGCATCTCCTGGATTATAGCGGCTGCAGCGTATATTAGTTCATTGGTTTGAGTTGTAGTGGTAGTAGAGATTGTCATGAGGGCTCTGTTGGCATCTTCTAGCATACTATCTGATGGTACTTCTCCACTGAGCCTTGGTAATCAGTCTCAAGAGTTCACTGTAGCTAGTTTATCCATGATCTTTTGCCTCATATCAGCTGCTGTGTTCTGTAATGGAGGGAATGGCAGTGATGTTCCAACTTCAGGTATTGGCTGCACCTCCAGTTGTTCTTCTGGGTCCTCTTGAGTCTGGGATATAATGTATAGTTGGTCTATCGAAAGTTGTAAGAGCAGCTTCCTCTTCACTATGTTGAAGCATTGGGTAACTAGCTGTTTCTCAGTTAGTGTGGATGCAGGTCTTCTGTCCATCCATAGTTCCCTCATGCGTTTCATATATCCCCTCTCATTAGGTCTGCTGTTGTAATAGCATTCCATCAATTCCAGGTTTTCTTGTCTCGTCCATGTGTGGTTTGTTCCAGTATCCCACTTACCATCAGATTGTCCTGGTTCCCCAACATCTGACATGGACCTTGTTAATCCGGGTGACGTCTGAGCAGGCATGACTCTCTTAGTTCATGCCATTCTCATATTTGAGCTAGGCAGGTGAAGCCCAAGGACCCTTACTGGTAACTACTACACTATCCAAACACACACACACACACACACAGACTTTATAACACTTCCATGAAGACCAAATTTAATTTTACTTCTTCCCTAGGAAGTGTAATGATTGCCCTAGCCCAAATACTCAGACTCACAAGAGGCTGCTAAATGAGATCTGATTTATTAGAGAACTAAAGACAAGTACAAAGAAAGCTGAGAATGAGCAAAAGCGCGCCAAATACAAACTTAAACCCTTGGTGCAAACGTATCCCGCCTCCCTCGTAGCAGCCCCGCCCGGCACAGGTGCTAGCAATCGTCAGAGTTGCTAGCCTGGGAAAGTAACCTTGAGCTCAGTAGATAAGACAAATACATTCCAAAGCAAAGCGAAAAGATAACTGTTCCCATCCTCCCCACAGAGATGAAACACGCATCCAATTAATGACATGCGAAACGTTACGATGTATCAAAGACATTGAAACGGCGAACATGACATACCGCCTCCCTAAAAATACATCTAAGGAGCTGGCTTAGTGGGATAAGCAGAGTGAAAACGGGCTACCAGGATAGGGGAAGCCACATCTGGTGCAGCCACCCACTCTGGATGAGGGAAATGTTTCCAACGAACTAAATATTGTAAAGTATTGCGAAGGCGTCTAGAATCCAAAATTTCTTTAACTTCAAAGTGTTGCTGACCATCAATCATGATGGGGGTTGGAGGTGGAGGTTGGCGATGCCAGCGGTCAGAAGGAATAGTCGGTTTGAGCAAACTGCAATGAAAAACAGGGTGTAAGCGTTTGAGGTTATGAGGCAAGTCAAGTTTAAAAGTTACAGGGTTAATTTGAGCTATAATCGGGAAAGGACCAACAAATTTAGGCGCAAGTTTCTTTGAAGGTTGTGAGGACTTGAGAAACTTAGTGGAAAGGTAAACCGAGTCCCCGACTTGGAATGGAGGGTGGGGGGCCCGCTTTCGATCAGCATACAGTTTATAATCCGCTTGTGCATCAGCTAATGCCTGTTGAATCATTGGCCAGGAGTCAGCCAGTTGTGTCGTCCAATCATCTGGAGTAGTTGATCCTGCCGGAGGTTGTGGTAGATCAGGGATAGGTACAAAGTCTTTACCCTGGGCTACCCGAAACGGGGTTTGGCCAGTGCTTTGGTGCACTGCATTGTTGTAAGCCACTTCAGCAAACGGTAGGAGGTCTACCCAATTGTCCTGCTGATAATTTACAAAAGCTCGAAGGTACTGCTCCAAAGTAGAGTTAAGAGCCTCAGTGGCCCCGTCCGTTTGCGGATGCCAAGCCGTGGAGAGGGCTTGCTTCGTGCCTAACAGCTTGAGGAACGCCCGCCAAAATTGGGAGGTAAATTGTGTGCCCCTGTCCGAAATTAAGCGGGAGGGGCATCCGTGTAGCCTGTACACGTGTACCAGGAACAGGCGGGCCAATTGCCGTGCTGACGGAATGGACACGCAAGGGATGAAGTGAGCTTGTTTAGAGAAATAATCTTTGACCACCCAAATGACTGTTTTGCGCTGGCTGGGTGGCAGTTCTACAATGAAGTCCATGGAGATTTCCTCCCAAGGGGAAGAAGGGGTAGCCACCGGCTGTAGAAGCCCCTGGGGCTTGCCCACCTTGCGTTTAGACATTGCACACACAGTGCAGGAGGCAATGTAGTCCTTGACATCTTTACGCAATGTGGGCCACCAAAACTGCCTCCGAACCAGGTGCAAGGTTTTTACAAACCCAAAGTGACCGGCGAGCTTGTCATCGTGTGAACGGAGTAACACATCTTTTCTGAGGCTTTCAGGAACATAGAGGCGGTCAGATTTCCAAGCGAAGCCTCTGTCAAAAGTAACACTGTCTTTATTCGCTAGCAACCAAGTATCCGTTTTCAGTTCTTTCAGAAACTTTTGTTGCAACTGGGAGGGAATTGACAAAGTGCTTGGCTGGGCAGCGTCCATGGTGGGCGGCTGCTGCGCGCGCGTTTGGCTTCGCGTCACAGCCTGCATGCCCAATTGGGGCGCCGTCCATAGGGTGCTAACCACTTCTGGCGCTGCCCCAGCGTCCTGAGGTTGCCTTGACAACGCATCAGCCAAGAAGTTCTTTTTCCCCGGAATAAATTTCAATTGAAAATTGAACCGATTGAAAAATTGAGCCCAACGGACCTGTTTGGGGCTCAGTTTTCGAGGGGCACTAAGCGCCTCCAGGTTTTTATGGTCAGTCCATACTTCAAAGGGATGATTTGCCCCCTCTAACAGATGCCGCCAAGCTTCCAACGCGGCTTTTACTGCAAACGCCTCCTTTTCCCAGACATGCCAACGTCTCTCAGTTTCTGAGAATTTGCGGGATAAGTAGGCACAGGGCTTGAGGCATCCCGTCCCGTCTTGTTGCATCAACAATGCCCCAATGGAATAATCGGAGCATCTGCCTGTACTACAAAAGGCTTTGAGGGATCAGGATGCTGTAAAATGGGCTCTTTGACAAAAGCTGCTTTTAGCCGCTCAAACGCCGTTTGACAAGCAGGCGTCCAGCGCAACAGCGCCCCGGGATTCTTGACTCTCCGAGTATCTCCCACCCCTTTTGTTCGAAGCAGTTCAGTTAGTGGCAAGGCAATCTCGGCGAACCCCCTTATGAATAATCTGTAGTAGTTGCTGAACCCCAGGAAACTTTGCAGTTGCCTGCGGGTGCGGGGACTCTCCCAGTCCACGATAGCCTGCACCTTGGCAGGGTCCATTTCTATGCCTTTATCTGAAATTCTATACCCCAAGTAGTCAATTCGGGTCTGATGAAAGGCACATTTAGACAGTTTGGCATACAATTCAGCTGATCTGAGTTTACACAATACTTTCCTTACCAGAGCCACATGCTCTTCCATGGTTTCCGTATAAATCAATACATCATCCAAATACACCAGTACCCCTTTAAACAGATGTTCATGCAGTACCTCATTGATTAATTGCATAAATACCCCAGGGGCCCCAGCCAAACCGAATGGTAACACCTTATACTGGAAAGCTCCCAACGGGCAATTGAATGCAGTTTTCCACTCATCCCCCTCCTTGATTCGTACACGATAGTAGGCTTCTCTTAAATCAAGCTTAGAGAAGATCTTTCCCTTGGCCAGATGTGACAACATGTCCTTCATCAATGGCAAGGGATATTTGTTGGAAATTGAGACGGCGTTTAATCCGTGGAAATCGGTACAAAGTCTCAATGTCCCATCCTTTTTTGGGCGAAAAAGCACCGGCGCCCCCACCGGTGAATTCGCCGGCTCAATGAATCCGCGCGCCAGATTTTTGTCCACAAAGTCTCTCAACAGAGTCAGTTCCTTTTGTGTCATGGAATAAATCTTTGGCTTGGGCAATTGGGTGTTGGGCAGCAGTTCTATGGCACAGTCCGTCTTTCGATGGGGGGGCAACTGGTCGGCTTCCTTTTCACCGAATACATCAGCAAACATCCTGTACTCGGCCGGCAAGCCTTCCAGAAGAGGGACCGGGTAAGGCGGAGTCGCAGCTGCCGCCACCCCCACCATCTCCTCTGGGGCACCCTTCCCCTCGGTCGCTTGATAAAACCCATCCCTAAACGTGATAGTTCGGTAAACCCAATTTATTTGGGGGTTTTGCTGCACCAACCAGGGTACCCCCAACACCACCAAGGGCCCCCCCACAGGAGCCACGACAAAAGACAACCCTTCCTGGTGGCTGCCCAGTTGCAAGGCTACGCGCCCTGTAAAATGGGTGACCGGTTTACCCCCTGCCATGGACCCATCCAATTGAGTAAAAGCGATGGGTCGTTGTAAAGGGAAAATGGGCAGCTCCAAAGCCGCTACCACGTCGGGGTGCATAAGACACCGGGAACACCCCGAATCAATCATGGCCCATACTTCTACAGTCTTGGATTGGGAGCCCAATTTCAATTTCACCGTGAGAATGCGGTAACTGCCAGTCACCGACGGAGGCTCGCGCCCTTCCTCTACCACCTGCCCAGCGGCGCCCTTTAGAGCAGGTGGCTGGCGTTTCCCGCCGGCTGCATGATTTCGGTCTCCCCTTCAATGTCGTAGAACATCACATCGTCTCCCTCGGCTTCAGCCACCGCGGCTTTCTGCTTCTTCGGCAATGCAGGGGACTTCGCCGACGGTTTGCCGGGCCGTTCCTCCCCCTTTGCCTTCGGGCATGCTGCCACTCGATGCCCCTCCTTACCACATCTCAAACACAAGCCTTTTGCGTACCGCTTCTCCCGCTCCTCGTCCCAGGGTCGTTGTCCCGGTTTCCCCCCGGTGCTCACTGGGCGGCTGGGTTTCACCTCCCGCCCCGACTTGGCGGTCTTCCGCTGGGCAAAGATCTCCTGGGCATGTTCAGCCCTCCCCGCCAGCAGGATCCATTCGTACAGCGTATATGGGTCGTCTCTCCCCAGGGACCAGCGCAGCACCTCTGTATTCAAGCCATCCTTGAAGAGCTCGATAATGGTTGCTTGGGACCAGTCATCCACCTTCCCAGCTAGCGCTTTAAACTCCAAAGCATAATCTGCGACCGATCTGAACCCCTGCTTGAGTTCCTTCAGAGCTCGCTTTGCTCTCTCTTTTGCTAAGGGGTCCTCGAAGTGTTGTTTCAACGCCCAGAGGAACTCATCGAAACTTTCCAGTTCAGGCGCTTCCGACTGGCACATCTGGACATACCAGTCTGCCGCCCTCCCCTTCAGTTTGGTGGCAATGGTGATGATTCTCGCCTTCTCCGATTGGAAAAACGCCCCCCATTCTTCCATGTAAGTTTTCGCATTCGTCAGGAAGAACGAGAGTTTGGTCGGGTCCCCATCAAACTTGACAGGGAAGTCTCGCATGCCGCCTCCCGCCGGGCTGCGCCCCACCACTGGTGCTGCTGCGGCTGGTGCTTCCCTGGCTCGGGGCGGCACGGGGCCCCGGGGCGATCGCCCTGGCGATGCTGCGATTTCCATCTGGACCGACTGGTCCCCTTCGCGCCTCCGCACCACCCGTCGCCGTTCCGGGGACTGCCCCTGGGAAGAAGGGGTTGAATGCCTCGGGCTTGATTCCTCCCGGACCTCTCGCAACGAGGTCACATCCAAGCTCAGCTTTTTCAGTATAGCCTCCAACGAATCCATTTTGGACTCCAGTACTCGGATTCGATCCGGAGTGGGTGAGCCCTCCGTTGGCTGCACCTGCACCACGTTGGGGGATAGTGGGTATCTCTGCCTCCAGGATGGGCCCCCCGCTACGGTGGCACCTCCTTGGGTCTCATCCCAGGTGAGCAGCTCGCCCGGTGAATTCACGGTGGTCTCCGGGGCCGTTTTCAGCCCCCCGGCTTCACTCTCCGACGCGGAGCTCGCCTCTTCCCGGATGGCTGACAGCTCCCCACCTTGGGACGGTCGGCCAGACTGCCTCACGGTCGAGTCCGGTTCCCCTTCTTCCATCATCATGATGTCGGGTTCGGTCATCGCGGGCTCTCTCCCTCACAGGGTTAGACACTTGTCTTTCCTGGACAGGGGCCAGCGGGGTTAGGATCTTAGATTCTCAGCTTTATGTAATGATTGCCCTAGCCCAAATACTCAGACTCACAAGAGGCTGCTAAATGAGATCTGATTTATTAGAGAACTAAAGACAAGTACAAAGAAAGCTGAGAATGAGCAAAAGCGCGCCAAATACAAACTTAAACCCTTGGTGCAAACGTATCCTGCCTCCCTCGTAGCAGCCCCGCCCGGCACAGGTGCTAGCAATCGTCAGAGTTGCTAGCCTGGGAAAGTAACCTTGAGCTCAGTAGATAAGACAAATACATTCCAAAGCAAAGCGAAAAGATAACTGTTCCCATCCTCCCCACAGAGATGAAACACGCATCCAATTAATGACATGCGAAACGTTACGATGTATCAAAGACATTGAAACGGCGAACATGACAGGAAGAAAGAAATGGCAAACCACTTCCAGAAATCTTGCCAAGAAAACTGCAGAGACTTGTCCAGGCAGTCTCCAAGAATCGGATATGATTGAAAAGATTAAAAAAGAAGAAGAACAGTTTGGGTATTTGCAATTTAGATTTATGAAAGATATTAATAAAACATCTTCAGACACACACACAAAAATATTCAGTGGCTTCTACTTCTGCCAGTTGTACGTCTCACCTGCCAGTTGTACGTCTCATCTGATTTTCAGAAATGAAAATTTCTACTGAATAGCTTTTGACTTGTTTCAGAGTACTAGCCCAGATAAATGATACAGTATCTGTTGTAGCTATGTACTGCTGTAGGTGTATCCTTTATTTACATTGTCTAAATATTATCTCAGTGCTGCATTCAGTCCACAAAAGATAAATGCTCAATGTCAGAATATGTTACATCCAAATTCTAGTCAGTCAATACTGTATCTTCACTTTAGCATCTTTCAGGGGTAGGGAGGAATTGGTCCTCTTGTCCTTTGGGGGACTCAATTTCACCATTCTTAAAAGAAAGTTGCCTTTTTCCAGGCTGCCACCTTTTATGCTTTTTTTGTTTTTAAACCTTAGACATTGTGGAAATGGCTTTCTCACCTTTTTAGGTGTTTTGAATGACAGGATTCAGGTTTCAAATGCATAACATATGTACAATTGGCCTTGGGCTTTTACAGAACGCTTTATATCCTCACAATTCAGCACCACAACGCAAGGCTAATGAGAGGGGTACCTAGTCAGATTAGTGCAGCATTTGCTTTGGTGGTGGGAGAAGTTGTCATTGACAAAGGGACAAAACTGGCCTAGATAAATCCCACCACCATGGTATGATTAGACCTGCTTCCCACTGAAAGCTGGCAGTATTTTTCAGAGGAAAGGCACAAGATCCAAAACCTTATTTTTAAAACATTTTTGTGATTGCTGACGTGAATGTACTGTATATGGGAGGCATTATAGGCATTTTGGTAAAAAAGTAACTCAACTGGATTTTAATATATATGATAAAACTATGAGAATATTTGGGAGGCAGGTTGTTAGGAACTGGCTATAACGATTACGTGATTCCAAGAGCTGTACATGTTCTCTGATTCTCAGTGTTTCAGTTCCTCTTAGCAGCTCTGATTTAAACATGTTTTTGGGGAGATTTAATCCAAGAGTTGAATACTCCAGTCACTGCAGGATCCCTGTCAATCATTAAATGCACAAGGGGGTCCACAAATGGGAGTCAAGGGTTGTCACCCACATTGTGCAAATTATATAATTTTGTAATTTTCTTCATGCTAGGTGCAAATTATATAATTTATCTCATTTGTATGATGCCATGATGATGCACATTATATCATCCTGCTTTTTAACCACACATCTTTGTACATGCCATTCATTGCTTGACTCCCAGATATTGTTCCAATAACTCTCAAAGACTCTTCCCACTTCAGAAATCTTTTCCACTGAACATTTCTCCTACTTTTATTTTCTTCACTGTGCATTATAGAGAAAATTGGTCTTAAGTCAAAATGTTTGTGACAAGAGGCAATTAATCTTTCTTTCTAAGGATATCTAAATCATTTCTCCCTAAGCAGATGGCTTCTCTGCTTAATCACTTCCATCTTTTCAGATTTTGCCACCAAATTCTGTGTATACAGTATTGTTCTGTTTCGTCCTCCCATTTTAACGTTTGCTCTTCCAGTATTACATCAGTCTGAGATGAGAATTTATGTCAGCAAGAGACAGTGAGAAAACTGGATTTGCTTTCCCAACAGCATGTTTCTTGTTTTGTATGTTCAAGTGGTTGAAGCAGGGCTTGCATGATTATCAAGCTTGATAGATCCTGGTCTTCTTCCCACTTCCATGGGAGAAGGTTCCATTGAACTCAGTTCCACATAAATATGCATAAGACTGGACGAAGCTGCATAGCAATTCAAGACTATCCCTCACTTTCCCCTTTTATAGTTTTTTCTAAACTAACCCCTTCAAACACTGTAATTTTTTTCCACTGGGAGGCTGCTTCTGTCCTTTGATCATTTCGATTGATCTTTCCTATAACTTCATCCACTCTCCCATTTGAAAGAAATGTGAAAGCAGATATCACAAGGAATCCACATTTCTAGGATGTTTGAAAGTCTGAAGCTGCTCTCATCCTGACTCAGGTGATAATTTTATTTATTAAACTTTATTACCTTGGGTGAAAGTCTGATTTAACGAAAGTCTGATTTAATGAATGCCAGGGCAGATTTGAGGTAGCTGACAACTATTGTGAAGCCCAAAAGCTTGCACAAGTCTCTGCCCACACACACACACACACACACACACACACGCACACACAAAGAGAAAGGAGAAAGAAGAAACCTTATGATTTAAAAAAGGCCCTTCGTGGATCTTTCTTCCATTCTCTGGGAATGACACACCAATAGCTGTGCTCTTCAGGCTGTACTCTTGAAAGCTGGTGTTGTATCATAATAATATATTTCCTTTCTTTTATCCTACGAAGGCAAAAGCTCTAAGTACCATCATGAAATGTATGCCCTTCATTTTAAAAAGGGAGAGAATGGTAATGCATGCCAACGTATAATATCACACCACAGTTTTCTTTCCACAGTAACAAACAATAAACATTGAAATATCTGTGAATGTGTAAAATAGAAGTTTATAAGCACACGCTTCCAGCCATATGTTAGAATCACTTCATTGTGTACCCAGTCCACCTAGAGGAACTTCATCTTAGTCCGATCTCCACGGGATGCCAAAACCTTTACAGAAGTCAGATCTCATTTATGAGAGAGTAAGTCAAGTGCAGCCATTTAACTGAAGTGTTTAACATACACTCTTAATAAAAGCCATTAGTGTACTGCTAAAGTTCTCCACATAAATACATTTTTATTCAGCTTTTAAGCTGTCTTATTCTTTGCCTATAATATTCAGTGTGCATTTACAATCATTGACTGGAAATAAATTATATTTATGTTATCCCCACTGACCTTTGTCCTAGTATATTCTAATCAGTTGCCTCACCTGAAAAAGAGGTTTTAGCATTAATCCAACTCATCCCCCACTCCCCACTTTGTTATTTAGCTCCTGGAGCATACAGACTGCCACCCACATTAGTCCACTGACTTTAAAATCAATAGAAACCTGAAATGCTGTTTGTTGTATTCCTCCTCTGCATTATAAGATTATATATATATTTGTTCTAATAAATTAATTGGTGCCCAAACCATCCCATCCTCCTGGGGCCTCAAAGTTGCCTTCATTGTTACCTCTATCAATGCCATTTTAATCTACTTTGTATCAAACTTTCAGAAAGGAGTTGCAGAGTACTATGTTATATTACACAGCACCTTGTAGATTAAAGGTGCAACATAAATGATTTATAAGTGTGTTCCACACTATTGTAATTGTCTTCCTTTTAGGCAATTTATTTGACTTGTCCTGTGGGACCTAAAGCTCTGAATGGTGAAGCACATGCCTTGAATTTTCTGGGAACTTGATTTTAGCCTTTTTGCTATTTAATGTGAAGTTGGAATTGCTTAATGCCATGGGTGCCCAATTTTTTTTAGTCAATAGCTGTAGAAATTCCATAGAATGTATAATAGGACAAGAAAGTGTGGTTATAGCAAAAAGTGGGCAAGTGCAATTAAAAAAAACCTTAAACTTTATTTATTTTATTCATATGTTGATCCATCTTATTCAAATTTATCAAAATCATACATTTAATTTCAAGTTATTTTACTAAAAATTAGTGGCAGATGAACAGATTCTGGAGGCTATACCTGGGGGTTCATATGTAACTCCAGGTTCTGTGTTTTTCACCATAACTCTAAGGCAATGGCAACACTAATACTCCACTGAAGTATTAGAACTTTTCCCAGGCAAGGTTAATCAAAAGCCCTTAGTGTTAGCCTTGGGCAGTGGATAAAACCTAAATTGATTGAGATGGCATTTGGGGGCTTTGATGTCATAGCAGGTGTCAACTTGTAGTTGACTTCAGTTGATCTCAAAAAAGCTAAGCAGGTTTAATATTTGTATGGGAAATCATCAGGAGATTCCATGGTTTTGATCAGGATTGGGAGGTAGGAAAAAGCATCTCTGAAGAAAGCATTGCAGAACACTTTGATATTGTTTCCAAGAAAACAAATGGGCATACCAACTGTATATAATCAAACTTAGGAGTTTACTTTTTAGATGTTATCTTGAGGACCCTGCTTTCTATTTTTATACTACTGCTTAATTTATTGGATCTTGGGATATTATATTTTAATTCTTTAACTATTTTATCTTCCCAGTAAGATCTGGCCAATAATTCTTATTCTCGATTTCTCATACTGGTAAATAAAGTACTGCTATTTTCATAGTATAATGTTTCTATTATCTTCTGTGAAATAAAAGCTATCACATTTTCCCCCCTGAAGCTGAAATCTCACATTTTTAAAATAAAAAATAGTTAAAACATTTTTTCCAATGGATCTGTCATATATTTTACAAAACTAAGGATCCAGATTGATTGTATTATGCTTCTAATTATCTAATTATGCAAAATTATTAATGGGGAACAAATATAATTCAGGTACATAAATGAGTAAAGGTATAATATACTGTCAAGAAGATGGCATTTAGCAAAGCCATATTTTAATTATTAGATAAAAACTTAAAACTTTCTTAATATTTATTTTTACAATATTACTTAATTGCCTCTTCTCCTAAGTTTGTACTACAAAAAAGTAAGTAATGACATATTTCTCTAATGTAGGTTTTAAAAAGGCATTCCAGTGCAATCTTATATATGGAAATAAACCCATTGTATTTAATGAGGTTTCCCAGTATTAATAAATATGTTTAAATCTGTAACCTAATAGAGAACCCTGGGAATCCATCTGCATATGACAATCTGACAGTAGTACAATGCTAGCCCAATTATAATTATTCCACACAATTATGTTTAGTGGAAACATCTCTTTTTTAACCACAGCTGAAAGGATTCAGTGGGAATCTACTGAAATCAGTAGAATTTTAGAAACCTAAACATGTGCACAATAACATCCCTTACTAGTGTCTTTCTTGCTCTTCATGAGAATGCTAAGGAAATAGAACTTGGGGTTCTTTTCTTAATCAGTGGAGAGCTCTGATTTGGCTGCCCTTTAGACATGATGGCAAGAGAGAGTCCTTACCACCTTGTTTTGTCTACTGGCAATTACAAAGTAAGGATTCACATGATGGCAGTACTCATAGTGATAGCTTTAAATATTACATAACACCATGAATTGCAATTATGGACAGTTTGTACCCCTAACACCACTGGACTATTTGGAGCACTTCATAACATGTTCTCCCAGTGCAGGTCCAATAAATTTGCCTGTGACAAATAGAGCACCAATAGTGTGCCATTATTCCATAACTAGAAGCAATATTTTAAAAATCTCGCTGTTCCACTTAGGCACCCATTCTTCTCTTGCTTTTGTTCCCCATTCTATTCCCACCACACCCATTTGAAGCAGATTGAATGGCATCACCTTCCTTTCCTAGGTCAGTGACAGGAGAAAACAAACAAACAGTGATTTAAAGAGAAACAGCAAAACTAGAATCAATAAAGGCAAAAAGCTGAAGAATGCAAAATGATAATCTGTTATAACTGGCCACACGAATAAGGTTTAACTCAGACTTCTGCAAAGAAAATATGAGCAAATGAATGTAAAGCTGTAGTCCAAATGAGGTTGATGTGTTCCAGTACTCCAAGAAGGAAGAGTAGCCAACCTTACTAGCCTATAATCAGCATGTAAGAAGTTTGTGTGTATCACAGTCTTCCTCTGTGACTTCTATTTCTTTCATGGGCTTAGAAATCCAGTGTTAGTTGAAGCTTGCACCCTGTTTGCGCATGCCAAGAAATGAAGCAAGTGGAAGAACTAGTAACTAACACTTTTGCCTGCATATCCTAATGTGAGAATCGACTTAAGCACAGTTTCAGCATGTTAATTCAAAGTTTGCCTTATAATAGAAACTTACATCACATAGCTTCAGCAAAGGATCGTTACCTTGTCGTGGTGCTGGAGTTTGAGCACCTCAATGATGCCATGAGCTAAACTGTGAAGGGTCACCCAAGACAGGAAGGTCATGACAGAGAGGTCAGAGTCAATGCGATCCCTGGGGAAGGTAATGGCAACCCACCCCAGTATTCATGCTGTGAAAACTCAATGGATCAGTACAACCAGAGATATGTCGGTATACCATCGGAAGATGAGACCCCCAGGTCGGAAGATGGTCAAAATGCTACTGGGGAGGAACAGAGGATGAGTTCAACTAGCCCCAGACGTGATGACGCAGCTAGCTCAAAGCCGAAAGGACGGCTAGCGGCCAACGGTGCTGGTGGTGAACGGCGAATCCAATGTTCTAAGGATCAACACACCATTGGAATCTGGAATGTAAGATCTATGAGCCAGGCCAAATTGGATGTGGTTATTAGTGAGATGTCAAGATTAAAGATAGACATTTTGGGCGTCAGTGAACTGAAATGGACTGGAATGGGCCACTTCACATCAAATGACCACCAGATCTACTACTGTGGACAAGAGGACCACAGAAGAAATGGAGTAGCCTTCATAATTAATAGTCAAGTGGCTAAAGCAGTGCTTGGATACAATCCAGAAAACGACAGAATGATCTCAATTCGAATTCAGGGCAAGCCATCTAACATCACAGTGATCCAAATATACGCCCCAACCACAGATGCTGAAGAAGCTGAAGTAGAGCAGTTCTATGAGGATCTGCAGCACCTACTGGACAACACGCCTAAAAGAGTTGTTATTTTCATCACGGGAGACTGGAATGCTAAGGTGGGCAGTCAGTTGACACCTGGAATTACAGGTAAGCATGGCCTGGGAGAACAAAACGAAGCAGGACATAGGCTGATAGAATTTTGCCAAGACAACTCACCCTGCATAACAAACACTCTCTTCCAACAACCTAAGAGACGGCTTTATACATGGACTTCACCAGATGGACAACACCGAAATCAGATTGACTACATCCTTTGCAGCCAAAGGTGGCGGACATCTATACATTCGGTAAAAACAAGACCTGGAGCTGACTGTAGTTCCAATCACAAACTTCTTACTTCACAATTTAGGATCAGACTAAAGAGATTAGGGAAGACCCACAGATCAGCTAGATATGAGCTCACTAATATTCCTAAGGAATATGCAGTGGAGCTGAAGAATCGATTTAAGGGACTGGACTTAGTAGATAGGGTCCCGGAAGAACTCTGGACAGAAGTTGGCAGCATTGTTCAGGAGGCGGCAACAAAATGCATCCCAAAGAAAGAGAAAACCAAGAAGGCAAAATGGCTGTCTGCTGAGACACTAGAAGTAGCCCAGGAAAGAAGGAAGACAAAAGGCAACAGTGATAGGAGGAGATATGCCCAATTAATGCAAAATTCCAGAGGTTAGCCAGAAGAGATAAGGAATTATTTTTAAACAAGCAATGTGCGGAAGTGGAAGAAGACAATAGAATAGGAAGGACAAGAGACCTCTTCCAAAAAATTAGAAACATCGGAGGTAAATTCCAGGCAAAAATGGGTATGATCAAAAGCAAAGATGGCAAGGACCTAACAGAAGAAGAAGAGATCAAGAAAAGGTGGCAAGAATATACAGACGTCCTGTATAGGAAGGATAACAATATCGGGGATAGCTTTGACGTGTGGTCAGTGAGCTAGCACCAGACATCCTGAAGAGTGAGGTTGAATGGGCCTTAAGAAGCATTGCTAATAACAAGGCAGCAGGAGACGACGGCATCCCAGCTGAACTGTTCAAAATCTTGCAAGATGATGCTGTCAAGGTAATGCATGCTATATGCCAGCAAATTTGGAAAACACAAGAATGGCCATCAGACTGGAAAAAATCAACTTATATCCCCATAGCAAAAAAGGGAAACACTAAAGAATGTTCAAACTATTGAACAGTGGCACTCATTTCACATGCCAGTAAGGTAATGCTCAAGATCCTGCAAGGTAGACTTCAGCAATTCATGGAGCGAGAATTGCCAGATGTACAAGCTGGGTTTAGAAAAGGCAGAGGAACTAGGGACCAAATTGCCAATATCCACTGGATAATGGAAAAAGCCAGGGAGTTTCAGAAAAACATCTATTTCTGTTTTATTGACTATTCTAAAGCCTTTGACTGTGAGGACCATAACAAATTGTCGCAAGTTCTTAGTGGTATGGGGATACCAAGTCATCTTGTCTGCCTCCTGAAGAATCTGTATAATGACCAAGCAGCAACAGTAAGAACAGACCACGGAACAACGGACTAGTTTAAGTTTGGGAAGGAGTACGGCAGGACTGTATACTCTCACCCTCCCTATGCAACTTGTACGCAGAACACATCATGCGACATGCTGGGCTTGAGGAATCCATGGCTGGAGTTAAAATCGCTGGAAGAAACATTAACAATCTCAGAAATGCAGTTGATACAACTTTGATGGCTGAAAGCGAAGAGGAACTGAGGAGCCTTATGATGAAAGTGAAAGAAGAAAGTGCAAAAGCTGGCTTGCAGCTAAACCTCAAAAAAACCAAGATTATGGCAACCAGCTTGATTGATAACTGGCAAATAGAGGAAGGAAAACGTAGAAGCAGTGGAAGACTTTGTATTTCTAGGTGCGAAGATTACTGCAGATGCTGACTGCAGTCAGGAAATCAGAAGATGCTTAATCCTTGGGAGAAGAGCAATGACAAATCTCGATAAAATAGTTAAGAGCAGAGACATCACAGTGACAACAAAGGTCCGCATAGTTAAAGCAATGGTGTTCCCTGTAGTAACATATGGCTGCGAGAGCTGGACCATAAGGAAGGCTGAGAGAAGGAAGATCGATGCTTTTGAACTGTGGTGTTGGAGGAAAATTCTGAGAGTGCCTTGGACTGCAAGAAGATCAAACCAGTCCATCCTCCAGGAAATCAAGCCAGACTGCTCACTTGAGGGAATGATACTAAAGGCAAAACTGAAATACTTTGGCCACATAATGAGAAGACAGGACACCCTGGAGAAGATGCTGATGCTAGGGAGAGTGGAGGGCAAAAGGAAGAGGGGCCGACCAAGGGCAAGGTGGATGGATGATATTCTAGAGGTGACGGACTCGTCCCTGGGGGAGCTGGGGGTGTTGACGACCGACAGGAAGCTCTGACGTGGGCTGGTCCATGAAGTCACAAAGAGTCAGAAGCGACTAAACGAATAAACAACAACACATTACATAGAGACCGCTGGCTTCTTCTGGACAGCTATTCAGGTCCTAAAACATGTACACTTTAATCTTTTTCAAATTAAAAAACAAAACAAAATGAACGCCAATATGCCCATCAAGTCATACAAGAGCCCTCTTGTTCCCTGTCAGCACTTTAATTTGCAGTATACTCTTCTTTTCATTGAAAAAGGGCTGAGTATATCTTATATGTGATTTCACTGGCTGATGTTCAGATTCATTATATGAAAATTACAAAGCCTGCTAAACATTACTTTATGACTATCCAAATTATGTAAAGGGATGATAGCTTGAAAGAATAGTGGTAAATTTTACTAATGTTGTGGGTGAATTATATTTGAGATCGGAATCTGTAACCAAAAAGGAGATGAATTCATGCCAGAGCATCGGAAATGCATATTTTAAGAGAAAGTAAATAAATTTATTCTGAGCACAAGCTTGGTGGTTTCTGATTATAGAGTACATTTGACTCTTTTGACAGGGAATGTTGAGATAGATGGAAAGGAAGCATAAGGAAGCAGAGATTAATGGATGACACTAATGGAAAAGAAACAGGTGGAAAAGAAGGAAAGTGGAAGAAAAGAGCTGTAAAGTATAAAAAGAGCAATGCCAGCAGTGAGAAAAGATTATTTGAAGAGGGCAAAAGTAGACATGACATTAAATGCCTCTGTAAGCATTTACTGTGTATTTTAAAGATGTAGGTAGCAGCTACTAGGACCCAATAATTATTGAGATTGCAGCAGACGAAGACCAAACTGATGCAGAATGTGGCACTTAGTGCTGGCTGGCAGTGGACATCTTGGAAGAACCTGCTAGTGGTTCCCCAATTTCTGAAAATTAAGGGAGGTGGAGCCTTGCACTTTGGAAAAGCCTCTGCCCTACACTGGTGGCTTTCTGTGAACTATTGAACATGGGGCTTTTTCAGAGAGCCTTTGAGATATGAATTGGCACCATTGGTTAGTGCTATGCATGTTAGTATTCATGTATTTATGTTATTTTGTTCCATGTGTTTTCAATTAATAAAACTTATTACTTCGTAGACGAACGTTGCACTTTCAAGTCT